>NW_026575046.1:10786250-12085000 GCF_905146905.1 Nyctereutes procyonoides | reverse complement strand
CTATATTTCAATTAAAAAAAAACAGAAACTATGCTATAGATGTTGGCTTGTCTACCAAGGGAGGGGGGTGATGAACGTTGGGTGCAACTAGACAGGCTTGTTGGAACTGTCAACCTCTCTCAGTGCTTCCCTCATACGCCCTGTCTTCCATGCTCCTTTACCACATGTGCATTATCCTGCTGGGATAATCCAGGGCTTATTTTTCCACTGTTCCTTTCAATGGTACTATCAGTTCATCAGTTCTTGACTTTCAACAAGGATAATTTTATACATTTTAATTTCTAGATAGCTAGGTTATTGATGAGGATAAAATTGGTTTTAGAAAGATCACTCTGTCCCTTGTTGCCAAATAGCTATTATGATACACTGCCTGGGCCCCCACGTTGCTAACATTATCCCCAGCAAAATTCTAGATTTTGTAATCATGCTTTTCAGAGTGTCCATGTGACACTGATTCAAGTGTTTGGAAATAGTACTGGAAAATAAATGGCCATAACAAGCTCTTATGGTCAAAATGTCCCAACATCTTTGGGGATTTAACTGAATAACAAACATATTGCAAATTGTTATTTAAGCAGTGCTTAAAGAACTGCACATTTTTAATAGTAGTTGGTCTTGGGATCTATGTTTCCAAGTCACTAAAACATCTTCGTGTTCACAGCTACTGTTTCACTGCAGTTTTCTGTCAAAATATTTAGAAATAACAAAATTCATCTTTATTATAGCTTAATTTAGAAGGTTTGGCTCCTTACCCCTTCTCTCTACTTTTTTGAAAGAGAAAGGATTATCTTAAAACTACTGACTACACTCATGGCAAGATATTAACATATACAGTTATATTAACACCTATCCTTAAAAGTTTGCCAAATAACAATCACAGGTGAATGAGATTTTAAAGAAATTGAGTACTCAAAGTTGTGATCTTCAATTATCTTTAAAAGCTTTGATGTAAACCTCAGTTGACTAAGAAGGAAAATGAATAGACAACTTCTGACCACCTGTCAATTATACCGTCAATATAGTAAATATCGTAAAAGTGGTACGTGACATAAAAATGAAGAAATTTGTTTTGTCCTTGAATTGAAATTGACATGGAAACTTTTATATTTGTGTTAGGGAATGGAACTAATTTATCTTCTACCCCAACTAAAATAGGAGACATAGAAAGGGTAAATGTGACTTGCAGTCTGCTGGCTAAAAAAGAAATGGCCAATTCACTGAAAATTTATTTGTGTCAACCTAATTATTTACCATGTGTATGTAATATCAAGAAGTGGATTGGTTACTATAATTTCTATTCTTTAATACATTGAGGGAATAGTGTGAAGACATACTTATCCATTTAGATGTTTAAATTAACCGAGGCAGAGGTGCGTGGGTGGCTCAGTAGGCTAAGTGTCTGACTTTGGCTCAGGTCATGATCTCAGGTCCTAGGATCAAGCCCCATGTCCAGCTCCCCACTGAGTGAGGAGTTTGCTTGTCCCTCTCCCTTTGCCCCTCCCCTTGCTCCTGCTTGCTCTTTCTCTCATATAAATAAATAAAATCTTAAATAAATGAACAGAGGCATATTATCTTAACTCTGCAAGAATAAAAACATTGTATTACAGCAAAAAGCCCAAGGTAGCCAAGAGGCTGTTCAACTTAGGATGTTGATCCCATTTATTTCCTAACATTCTGAGGACAATGCATAGGGAACTTTCTAATAAAATCTCCAAAACTACATTATTGGTATATTTAATGGCATTGATGTTTATTCATTCAAGCAGTGAACTTAAATACAGTGCCTGGTATGCACATACTGCATTAAACAATTGGAAGTGGTATAAATATGAGTAAGATATGATGCCCGCTGTCAAGGAGTTTATGGCATAATAGCACTAGAACTCAGTCCAGTGTTTGGGACTCAGTAAATATTCATCAAAAACATTTGGGCAATAAAAAAGGTGCCCAAAATATTGCTGACAAACTACATGGAAGATTTGAGTAAGGGTTTAAAGAGTTGATCTTGAAGGATGAGTGAATGTGTGCAAAGATTTTAAGGAAATAAGGTTTTTTAGAAACAAGAACAGACTTGCCATGATACAAACTTACACAGTGTTTGTTCACTTGAAGAAGGAATGGAGATCGGTTTATGATGTTGGACTTAAGACTCTGAGTGGGAACAATCATAGATGATGATGGTAAATATGGTGAATCTAGAGAGTGTGGTCCTGTTTGGCTCTATTTAAAGGAGCTTTGGAACTACTCTTTGGAATGTAGAAATCCAGAGTAGGTTTTAAAAATAGGAATTGTAGAAGCAGATTTGTGAACTTTAGAAGCAGTGTGGATATAGACTAGAGGGGAAGGTTGGTGTCAGGAAGAAGGATAGAGAATTTTTCAGGAGATTAGAAGGAATATATTAAAGCAGTGACATGATAAAGTTGGGAAGAAAAATGGACAGTTTTGAGTGGCTGACTTGGTGGTTGATTATATATGGGGTACAGGAGAGGGGAGTTGAATTTACCACTATAGCTTTTCTAGGCATGCATTCTTGAGCATAACTGCATAAAATAAATTGGATTAAATGGAAACTATTTTACAATTCAACCTCATGTTTGTTGTTGTTAAAAAATGAATTTGACAGGGCACATTCAACTAAGGACTAATGAGTCATAAATCATTAAGCAATAACCTTGGGACCTTGGTGAATTTTTCACAATTCTTCAGCACCTACTGGAATTCCAGGCTAACATCAAAAGCTTTTTAGGGTTAAGGAAGCGATGCTTCCTATGCTGTAAACATTACATAAGTGCAGGAGTACTTCACACAGTAATTGAAATCACATTTTTTCTCCCTTTTATGTGGGGGCAGTTAGCATCTTCCTCCATAATTTAGCACAGAGTAGGGGTTAAGAATATTTGTTAATTTGTGCATATTGCTTATATCTTTGACAATTAATGGCAGAAGCTTTTAATGATCTCTTAACCAATCTACTGGTTAAATAACACTTAATTCCTTCTTAAAGCAGGCCCACTATTGCCCAAAAAACTTTGAGTGCCTTGGCTAAGACTACTCTCTAGGCTACTTGCTCACATTGAATCCTTATGAAAAACGAATTGGGCTTGGTCCCAAACCTGATAATGTCATTTTAAGTGGTTGTAATGGTTTTGAAAATTAATTACATAGTATTAATAAAATATAAATATAAAATGTAAGGGAGATGATTTCTCTGAAAATCATGTCAAATGCATTTGAAAGACTCAGTAGATATGAGTTGCTAAAAATTACTATACAAATAGATGTGAATAAAACTTATGTGAAATAAATAGTGAAACTAGAGGTTTACTTCAAATTCTTATTTTGTAGTGTTTGTATATTTTTGTTCTGTTTTAAAGAAAACTAAACCAGAAATCATCGATGATGCATTATGGATGAATTTGTTGATGAAAGACAACGGGGAAATCTAATCACTAGTCATATACACACTAAAAATAGTCTTGGCCTTGTATCAAAATAATAGCAAAAGATCTTTGGTTTTGGATTAAATAAAATGTTTATGAAGAATATGCACTATTTAGAAAATTTCTGGTTTATGAAAAATATTCACTATTTAGAAAATTTCTGATTTAACAATTTTAGTTTTGAACTAACTGTCAGGTGATAGTTTCAATGTCACGGACAAGAGATCCAGTGAGAGCAACACATATTAGGGAAGTGTACATTAGCAATTAAACAGAGGCATGGACATTCCTTAATAACTGTTCAAGCACACCACTGGGCTCTAGGCTTTACCATCCTGGCCCTAGATAGAGACATTAACTTCCTCTTAAGATTGTTTAATTGCATGTTTACAGCTCTGTTCACATAATAAACCATTCCTATCAGAGAAAGGAAACATTAGGGAGGCATTTTGAGTAATCTTGGAATAATATCAAACAGAAGTGATTTGGAAACACAGTTATCACCTAGGTTCACACCATTGTTTAGTAATGTTACACCATGGTGAACAGCTACATTCAATTGGCTACTAAAATACTTCTCATTTTGTTTTGAGAAGTGGTCAGAACAAGAAATAAGTTATTTTTGTGGGACTGATTTGACCTTTAAATGGAAGGTTGCTTGCCAGGAAAAGACTCCTTGGACAATTAGGAATCTTAGGAATCCTCTCTGTAGTATGAGCTTATGGAAAATTCTTTTCATAGGTGTGGCAGATAGACCTTGGAAATGCTCTGTATAATCTCCTATCCTTGAGTGTGGACAGGACCTGTGACTTGCTTCTTACCAACAGAATATGGCAAAAGTGAGGGGATGTTTCTCCCGTAATTAGATTTATCTATCTATCTCTTCCTTCCACATATAATTGTGTCTTGTTGGCATGCAGTAAAGAGACTCTTCTGGCTCTTTTCTCCCTGGCTGCTTGAAGCTCGGCCGCCATCATGAACGACACAGTAACTATCTGGACCAGGAAGTTCATGACCAACCTACTGCTTCAGTGGAAACAGATGGTCATTGATGTTCTTCACCCCGGGAAGGCAACAGTACCTAAGACGGAAATTCGGGAAAAACTAGCCAAAATGTACAAGACCACACCAGATGTCATATTTGTATTTGGATTCAGAACCCATTTTGGTGGTGGCAAGACAACTGGCTTTGGCATGATTTATGATTCCTTGGATTATGCAAAGAAAAATGAACCCAAACATAGACTTGCAAGACATGGCCTGTATGAGGAGAAAAAGACTTCAAGAAAACGGCGCATAGAATGCAAAAATAGAATGAAGAAAGTCAGGGGGACTGCAAAAGCCAACGTTGGTGCTGGCAAAAAGTGAGCTGGAGATTGGACAACAGAAGGAGTAAAGATTCTGCAGTGGCTTTATCTGTGGTGATTGTGCAGATTTTTCATGAGAGGATTGATAAACTAAGAACATTAAAAAAAAAAGACTCTTCTGATGCCCTTGAAAAACAAGGTGCTATAATAGGAACTGCCTATGAAGAGGGTCTGTTATAGACTGAATGTGTGTTTCTCAAAACCATATGTTGAAATCCTAACTCCTGGGATGATGGTATTTGGAGGCGGAGCCTTTAGGAGTAGATTAGATAGAAGTAATGCCCTTATAAAAGGGACCCCAGAGAGATCCCCTTGCCTCTTCAATCAGGCGAAGGCATAGGAAAAAGATGGCAGCTATTTGTGAACCAGGAAGCCGGCTCTTTCCAGACACTGAATCTCCTGGCACCTTGACTTTGGACTTTCCAACCTCCAAGGTGATTATTACTCCTGTGAGTAATAACATTTCTACTGTTTATAAACTTCCCAGTCTGATAATTTGTTCTAGCAGCCCAAACAGACTGAGACAGGGTCACATGGCAGGAAAACATGATCTCTAAAAGCTGAAGGATGCAAATTATGTTATTTTGAAGTTTCCTAGGTTCTGTCCTTCCAAAATATTTTTTTAATGTTTATCCAGGTTTTCTATTTATCTAGAAAAGATATTTCTGAGTGTTTTTCGTTTCTTAGTTGTCTGGTCTTTTACCCTTAGTTCTTCCTATTGATACACACACATACATATATTATATCTTCAAGAAATAAAAGAGGAAATCAGATTTTTAGGGCAATAAAAATGTGTGTTCTCACTGGATTTATTATATTGAGAGAGAAAGCTCTGTAGATGTTTCAGAGAAAAAAAAGATGACATTGCTATCATAAGTGACCATGCTCTATTGGTTCCTTTAGAAATATGAAATAAATCCAGTACCCTTCTGCTCACGTTACTCTCTTCCCCATTGTCTTTTGCTTCTTCCAGTTTTTTTCCCTCATTCCCAGTCTACCATATTACGTTTCATCACCCAGAGTTGGCAGATCTATACTATTCAAGTGATATAAAGGATATTTTCTTATGAAGTATAATCTACCAAGTGAAAGTTCCCCTTGATAGCTCATACCAGCATATATGTTGTCCATTTCTTCAGAAAGTTTCAGAGTCTTTGGAGATGGAGGAAGGCAAAGGAAGACCACTTTTATTTAAGGATTCTATTCATTACAACATTATAGGCGATTTTGAGTCTTCCTATAGAGTTACTGCTGATCTTGGGAAAATCTTCAGATGGAATAAATAAATACTATCTTGCCCTTAATGTCTCTAATGCTTTCCAGACATACAACCTGAGTCTGTGGCATTATTTTATGCTTTTAATTTTGCTCTGGAAAAACAACCCAATACTGGTTATTAATTTGATTCCGAATGAATCATACTCGTATGTGTATGGATTTGCCCACGTGGTCTCCTTTAATGTTAATGAGAATGTAAAAGATTGACTCTGTGTCTTGAGCTGAAAGGTTTTCACTTTCCAGCTGCCTTGGAAAGAGCCAACGAGAGCCCTTATGTCATTGTCATGCCAACCAAAAGTAAAATGTTTTTTACTTAATGATGAGAAATAATTTCCAGCTCTACCCACCTGGAGAGCAGTGAAAATGGCTGATTCATTTTCAATCAAGTTTTTGTATGTCAGTAATACAAACAGATCCTTTAAACAACCAGAATAACAGAAAAGTAGGATAATGTTTTGATTTCTTTGTTGAGAACCCATGAAAAACTATCTCTTGGATCAAACAAAAGCAGTGAATAAGGACATTCAAAACAAGATACAGTGGGAGATTCTTCTGTCTGTGTAAATAAAGAGCAAGTGTCCTAAAAGACATACATTAATCAAGCAATTAACCTTTAAATAGTGTTATTTACGTTGGAGAGCAGTTTTGCCACCCCAAGAATTATGGAGAGATTAAAAAATATGTTAACTCTTTAATAGTTTAAAGAGTTCGTGTCTTCTAAATGGCTGACAGATTGCTGTGTAACTAGAGCCAAGGAACTGATGTGCAGGAGTAGGCTGTCAGTCAAGCAGGTGTCATCTTTGCAAAAGTCGGGAACATGTCTTTTTTATTATTGAAGAACATTGTCATGTTGGCAGATTCAGGGACAGAGTCTGAAATAAAAAATATTCATGCAAGTAGAAGTATCTCATTCCCCAGATCTGCTTAATGCTTTTCCTCCCAAGGCTGAAGGCCTTCTAGGTCATTTCTGGTCATTAGACTCAATTAAAAATTAGAAACAGAAAATTGATCTTCACCCACCTCCAAAAGCATCCACATTAGGTGGCCCATGGATGTTAAACTTGTTAATAATTCAAGACTTGCATAGACATATTTCCTTGAAACTTAACAGTTTGGAGAAAAAGAACATATCCAGGTTACCCCAGAGGAGAAAACAAATTACCTTTTGCCTTTCTGACATCTTATTTTCCTTCAGTGCACCTGGCCAATCTCCACCTGGCAGTGCTCTCAATCACCCAGATGGAAAGGGAGTTTAGGTGGCCCCTCCAAAAACTGATGAGGTTCAGCCTCACCACTGTCTAATAGAATGTGCTCTATAGTGAACAGTCTACATTATACGCATCTGTCTTTCAGGGGCCAATAGGCTGCATATATTCTTGTTTTGCACCATAAAGCAAAGAAATATTTTCCTGACTGTTTCCACATTTACTTACCCATGATATTATCAGTAGATTGCTTTTATCATTATGTCTAGTTTCATGAATAATACTTCAGTATTGTATCTTGCTTGATACACCAGTTAAGTACATTTTTTTATCTTCTAATACATGTGGACCAGAGATAACACTTTTTTTTAATGATGTGAGTGTTTATTTTACTTCCAAGATGTTCAGTTTTTAAAAATCAAGATAATATGGGAGGGTGATATGATGGATGCTCCTGTGTGCGCAAAAAGGTAAAATAAATCAGTTAGCTCACTTCTCTGCATAAAAACCTTGCAAATGATTATTAAAACTTGTGTAGAACTTGTTGATTCAAATCCGTCAAGAGGGGGGATAGAATATTTGAAACTGTGAAAAAATCTTGATATCTATTCCTGCCCACTGACCAGAGAGCTGAATAATGCAAAATTTGAAGCGATTCAGTTACTAAACAGAAGTCCCCAGAGAATAACTGTAAGAGTTTTCATTTACATCACAGTCCTTGTGCATGTTAAGAAGGAAGGATCACAAAGTTAAGAGTCTATTTCTATTTGGATAATTTCAATACATTACCAGAGCTAATTTTCTGTAATGTCCCTAAGACGGTAAGCAGAAACTTTATACTCCCTAGTTTCTTGTGATCAAAAACTTCCAAATCAGACTTGCAAATCGCCTTCTCATCACATCACTGGAGCTGCCAGATAAGAAAGTCTTGTAAGAAAGGGAACAACCAGAGTGCATTCATTAGTGTCATTGTACTCTAATTGAAGAAGTGACTTCTTTTGTATCCTAAGATGGAAAATCAGTAAGCTTGTGACTGGGCTTCCTATATGTAACTCCTGCCTGAATGGTAGAACGGTAATTACACATTCAAGAATACCTACGATGAGGGGAAATACTTTAAAATATGGAATCCACTCTTTGAAGTTTACTCTAAGATGGTGATTGCACTTGAGATACCGTTTATTGCTTGTCGCCTTAAAAATGATTGTGAAGAGCCTCCCAAAAGGGCATTTTCTATCATTCTGTTTTGCTTACTGTTTTGTATGTAGCATCTTTACTCGCGAAGAGAGGATAAGTCAGTCATATGTTTCTTTGTGGATTCGAAATACACATGCCAAATCTATATTGGTCTCTGTAGAAAGAGCTCTTCTGGTACCAAGCCTCTTCCAGTGGTAGCAATTATACTCCCTACCTTTGGCAGGTAGAAGGATGTGCTGGTTCTGGAGCCACCATCAAAATTAAAATAAGCAATAATTGCCTGAAGCTAGGGGTGCATTTTGTAGGGAATGAAAGTATATCCTAAACGTGTACATTCATCAGCTCTGGAAACCGTTTTATTACGTAGCTTAAAATTTGAAAGTTAGGCCATTCTATTATTTTATATTTTTATGTTTTTGAGCTTCAGTTTTGTTATCTGGACAATGGGATTAATAATTTCTACTTGGCATTAGTGTCATAAAGATAGAAAAGGAAGATAGATATAAAAACATTTTGTAAACTTCAGTGCAGTAAAAGTGGAAGTTATTTTTTACAAGAAATTCTTTTCCATCTCTCCTGCTGCTTAGTAATGGAGTAGGCTATCTTGCTGACTCCTAAGCTCCCAAATATGGGGAAATTAAAGCAGAAATTGTCAGACACACTATAGAGAGACAAGTACAGTGGAGGTGATGATTGGCAAGAGGATTACATGGTGTCTACCAACTATAAACCTCCCTGACCCTTTGGTTTCATTTACAGTTGTATTTAATTGTAAAACATCTTTGGAGGGAGTGGTGACGGGTTTGCCAAATATGTATATCAAGGAGCATATATCAAAACATTGTTTTAAAAATTATACAGATGTGGTAAAGATATTTGATTTGTGTACTACTAAGAGATGAATTGTGACAAGTAGCTCCTTTAAGGTCACATTTGGCCAGTACATCTGTGTCTTTTAGAAATCGTTACCTATTCAGGGAGACCTGAGAACCTTAAATCAGTCTGCAATCTCAAAGGCAAAATGAAAGTCTATTACCTCATTTTATCATGTTATTTTCTTCATAAAGCATGGATTCATTAGATACAAATGAGTATTCAGTGATTAGGTTAGAATAAATGTTGAAAGCACTAATGCTAATTTTTGCCTTTAGCTTGATAACATATTCCCCATGACTTGAACATGTGTAGGTTTATTCAGTGTCAGGCCCCTTTGCCCTATTTTTCTCCCATAGTTGGCAATATCCATCAGATAATGACCTGCCAACCTAACCCGACTTACTATGCAGAATAATCAAAGTAGGTGAATACCAGCCTCTAGGAGAATCATATTTCCTGCTTCTCAGTTTAATGTATGTGTGTCATAGGAACTCCCTGCAAAATTGTGCCTAGGGGCTTTAGGATCCAAGTCAAAGCGATTCATAAAATGGATGCGTTATAAATCTAGCTGTGGAAGATTGATGTTAAGGCTCCTTAAATGCTTGCTAAGTCCATTCACGAGCAGGGATGGTACAGTTATCTCCTTTTTAGTAGCCTGCCGTTTTATTGCTCTTTAAAGAAATCATTAAAGATATTTGAAGTTGTCAGATTCAGAGAGCTCAAATTTTGGAGGAATTCCAGGAAGGAAATGCCTTATACAGAAATGCTCTCAAGACGATTTAGATATAGCAGAAGTCTATCCAGTACAATAGACTAATTCAGGGTTTTAAAAATCACAAATACAATCACATCAGTTTAACTCACTCTTTCATTTATTTATTCATGTATATATTTATTGTGACTTATGTGAGTCAAGTACAAATCTGGGTGCTTTGTTCTTAAGAGGGAAAAGGGCATCCACAGTGCCGGCTTTCATGAAGCTTATGGTACAACCAATTTATATGCTGGGGGAAAAGATGGTGATAATATATGTGACCTCATGTCATTAGCAGCACATTAGCAAGTTGGAATTTGGTGCATATTAGCAGGATTAAAATGTACCTCCAAAACTGGGGGCTGGCATGTCTTTGAAAAAAAAAGTCACCGAAGTTAAGAGCAAAAACTGGTAGTGAGAGAACTGTGATATGCTAAGATAGATTTATTCAGAGAATTCAAGAAGTTTATACATACCCTGATGATGCAGTAGGCCAGATTATTGCAGGGAGGAGTAATTAAGATTACTGTTAATGTATTTCTGACAAAAAAAAACCACATTTCATTCCAGTATAGGACAATGAAACAACATATTGTCAGAATAATGGGGAATCCAGACCTCAAGGAAACTAGGGGGTATTGGCACCCATCTGCTTTCGCTTCCACAATCCCCATGCCACCCTCTTGCTGGGTCTGTCTCTTCAGGACTCAGAGTTGTGCTTGGTTGGGCAAACCAGATGTGTAACTGGTGGCTTATAGGGTTTTAAAGGAGGATATATCCTCACCTTTAAATTTCCCTGCTTAAATGTTTCAATCTCACCATTAATCCATATGCAAACTCTCAAATGCCACCAGCAAATCACATGGACCTATGCTGGTTGAAATTGTCCTGACGAAGAGCCATTGAGCTCGGTTTTAAAGGGAAAGAAAGCAAAGATGCATTAGTCCCTTTCGAGATTCGTAAATTCTCTTGAGATAAGAGCGACTTATCAGGTTAACTGCTGTTAAAAGATTGAAATAGCATCTTGTGTTTATAGATGCTTTTTTCACAGGAAGGTAGCTGACGAATTGCCAGATGAATCGCCCGGCCAGGCCTTTGGCCCATCTTATTGGGCACAGGAGGATGAATTTGACCATCCTTGTTGCTCAAGAGAACCCCTCTTCATGAGTTAAAATAGCTGAGCTTCTCCTGCTCACGTTAGGGGTTTCGTTTCCACTGAACACAGCCCAGAGAAGGATGAGCATTTTAATTGTCTTCCCCATTTCTCCTTTACACCATGCCTCTTTACAAAGCAGGCATGCCTCTTTGGTGAAAGCACCTTCCCATAGTTTGACAATTCGCCTCTCTCCTTTTTGTTTTTAAGCTCGATGTTCAGATATTTATCCTCACAAAGGTGAACAGAGAGAACGTATTTGAATATGGCATCGATGTGTCCCGACCCAGATGAAAGCCTCTTAAATCAGTTCCCCTCAATCCTGCTACTAGACATTAACTCTGAACAGGATTATCTACCAACCTGCCAGTCAAGATGTTCAGGGGAAAGAGGGGGAAAAAAAAGAGAGCAAAGAGCCTTTTTGCTCATCAGTCTGCTGTGGGACCAGTGGGATGAAAATGTGTTCTGATCTCACTTTATTCACATGGCTACAAGCTACAGTTCCTGCTGGATGTGCTGCCGGAAGAGAAAATGGATCAAACACACAGATGCTCCTTCACATTATCTGAATCTCCCAAAAGTTAAATAGAAACTTAGTCTTTATTTATCTGCATATGTAATTCAATAGCATATTTTTAATCGGTGGTTTAAATAAAGAAGAAATTTAGCAGTTGAGCTATAAAGAAGTGACACTTTACATTGGGTTGGTTTGGAGTTAATGAAATAATTAGCACCATTTCAATGTGACTAATTTATAGCTGATATACAGCTATAAGTCCTCAATTAGTTCAAGAAATTTGAGCACCCCGAGTGCTGGTTCAAGAAGCGATATGGCTCAGCAGTGGCAAGGTGTGATTGAAACTTAAGTCCTGACAGTCACGGAAGTCAGCTACTGCCCAATCTCCAACCCCCCCACCCCCCATGGTGACCCTGGGGAAGGGCTCGTGGCAGGAGCTACATCAGCAATCCTCAGGAGACCAGAGGGGTTTGCGGTGTATTAACTGGGATGTGGAGCAGGAGAGCAGGTGAGAAAGAGTTATTTGGGATATGACTCGTGAATATCTTCTAGACAATCAAAAGGGCAAGATGTTTAGGAGCTTTTGAGTTCTAGGTTACAGGGATAAAATATCATTGTCATTTCTAAAGCCCTTCCAGTCTGTCTTATATAATTGAAATAAAAATGCCCCTCTCATGACCGTAATATATATGATGCCTCTGTTTTACTTTTTTTGCTGGATAGACTTTCTGACCACCATGAGTCTGCGCCTTCTTTGTACTTTGTTTACTTTTAATGTGCTCAAGTATAATTTTAAGCTTCTCAATTGCATCTCACTCAAAAATTTACAAGTCTGACATTGTTAGATTAGAATCTCCTAGAGAACAAGAACACATTTTCAGCTCAACCGTGCACAGCACCTGCCTGAAACTGGGAAAGGTCTGAGACTTTACCATCCTTGCAAGCTTATTTGTTAGCCTGACAGTTTCATGGATACTGGCAGAAGGCGGGAGACTCCTGGGCTGGAGATAAAGGACTTTATGACTAAAGGGAGTAGTAGCACCCAGAATATCAAATTTTTTTGGCACTTTCCCCAGACCCCAGTTCCCACAGGGCAATGCAGAGAGGGCCAGGTAATACCTGCACTTACAGTGTGTTGCTTTACAGGAGAGGAACGCTAAGGTCAGGGGACCCAAGCTTTTTATAATGGCTAGTAAGGATGCCTGCCTTTTGTTCTGGAGGGAGGCGTTGTTTCTATCTTCTAAGATTCTTCATTATACAAACATTATGGAAAAAATTGTCTGGAACAGCTATAGCAAGTGCCTCTGCTTGCAAGATGTTCAGAAATGTGCGAGAACCACAGAGAACCGTCTCCCGATAGTACCCAGCAAAATGTCTTGTGGAGGAACTAAGACTCTTCTCTATATAGAAGCAGACTGAGGAGAATCTGATGTCTGTCTTCATGCAACCAAGTGGAATTTCATCTGTGCTTCCTGGAGCTCTCATTAGGTAAAACAAGGATAAATGAGTAGAAAGTAAATTAAGTCGGATTTTGAGTCACTTATTTTGAGTTCCAGGCTACTATATTACCCTTCTGAAAAATTAAAATAATATATAAGTGAAAGCCCTCTTCACAGGGCTCCCCTACTCCACCTCCCTAGGGGTAACCACAGTTAGCATTCTGGTTCAAGGAGAGGACTTCTAGTGACTAAAGCTGTCCAGTGATACGATCGACGTATCTGGGAAGTATTTTCCTACCTAGACGAGCTGAACCACAACTTATTGGGGTTGTTATGTGGGCAAGATGACCTTTACAGCCCCTTTCAATATTTAAATTCTACATCTCTGGTAAAAATTAAGGTTTTGTGCTATAACTCAGTCTATGAATTCCTTAAAAAAATTAAGAGTGTGGTGTATATCAGCTAAGCTGTAAGCAAGCAATTATTATTTTCAGTGTTGCTGGAATATCTAGGCAACAGAGAGGTCTCCAATGGGAGGGATTTCAATATCCTTTGCTCATTAACTTTCTTATATCAGAGTAGAGACCACTTGAGTAATGGTAAAGAGAAATTAGAACCCTTTCTCAGTTTGTTCTATCATGTAGATGGAATATGACATTTCCACTTTCGTTAATGTTCCACACTTGACAAAGATTGGTGGCTAGTGTCATGAAACAGAGGGCATTATCATATTCTTTTCTCTGAAAGGAGATTGTATATTGATTCTTTTTCTATGGCACTTTTCCCAGGAAGGAGAATGGAAGATTTTGAATATAAGCCGTGGTTGCTCATGAGCGTAAGGAACGCCAGATAAGCAAAATAGGAATGAATTTGTTAAATACCAGTTTTCCAAAATTAGTTGAAGCTTTGGAGTTTTCTGGCAAAGCTAACATGCTAGCTAACTAAAAAATACTGGATGTGAAAAGTGGCCCCATCTTAGTTTGAAGAATGGTTTGTTTCCCGAAGAAATCACTGTGGAGATCTGGGGTCTGAGGGATGGACTTCAGGGCAGGTGGGGGGAGGAGGTGCTGACAGTGCTGAGCACCGAGCCTGATGCATAGAAATCACACAGTCGAGGGCACTTGACGGGATGAGCACTGGGTGTTATTCTGTATGTTGGCAAATTGAACACCAATAAAAAATAAATTTATTTAAAAAAAATCACACAGTGGACGTTTGTTGAATGTAGGTGAAGCGAGCGGAATTGGGGAGTGGTTCTTCTCTCTGGGAGCCTCACCTTCCTCCCACTGGTGAATGTAAAACTAAGGAATTTGATTTGCCCCACTGGTGACTTAGTAATTCCAGGGTTTTAATGGTGTATCCTAGACTGTGAAACTGAATATACCTGGTACCCAAACAGTACGGAATCCTAACGTAATAATGTGACCTTGATAATTTGGGAGGCACAGCTTTAGGACCATTCTTATGATCCTATTTTAAATTTGTTCTTTCAAATGCTGTTTTGGGGCTTTGGCTGTTTTGATTACGTTTTGAAAAGGGGCCATGCTTGTAAACAGTCTGAGCAGGAACTTAAGAGACATCAACTCCAGGAATTTCTGTGGGGTGAGTGGGATGTAACTTGTCTTGAATGTTGTGGAGTCGGCCACTTGAACCTTGTAATTTGTTTAATCATTATATCTGATTATCTGCTTTTGTTTCTCTCAGTATCTCATCATGTATCTCCCAACATATGTATATCTATCCCTCATATGTATATATGTGTATACGTACGTCATATATATATATATATATGATTTTATATATACATAATGTTTTCCATTTCTTTCCACTATTTTTTTCATGCCCTAGGATAAAAACCTCTTGTCTTCAACAGATACACTTAAAGATTTATTCATGAATCCATATTAACATGTAACCGAGAGAGCCAGATACAGATGATGTGAATCCCTTTTGAGTCTACTCTTTAATTTCTTTTAAAGAAGCTCTCTATCCTGTGCTGTAGACTCTGCACATAAGTCATTGTTTGTTTTCTTTGCTGGTTTAACACTGGAATTTGACGTTCTGTGTGTTGACGTTGGTGCCCAGTATCCTGGTGGTGAGCTCTATTTTTCCTTTTTTCTTTTTTAAAGAGGTCTATTTTTTTCACGATTTTATTTATTTTTTCATGAGAGGCACACACACACAGAGAGAGAGGCAGAGACACAGGCAGGGGGAGAAGCAGGCCCCTTGCAGGGAGCCTGATGTGGGACTCCATCCAGGGTCTCCAGGATCACACCCTGGGCTGAAGGTACGTGCTAAGCCGCTGAGCCATCCAGGGATCTCCAGAGCTCTATTTTTCTTAACTCTGGCTCATAATGTAACAACAACAAAGTATAAGTTTTGATAAATAATTAGTTCAAAGAGAAATAGTTTTGACAACATGAAAGTTAAAAAAGGATAAAGGAAAAATGGGGCAGCCCGGGTGCCTCAGCGGTTTAGCACAGCCTTCAGCCCAGGGCCTGATCCTGGAGACCTGGAATCGAGTCCCACATTGGGCTCCCTGCATGGAGGCTGCTTCTCCCTCTGCCTCTCTCTCCCTCTCTGTGTCTCTCATGAATAAATAAATAAAATTAAAAAAAAATAGGATATAGGAAAATTACATTTATCTTAAAAGTTCACTGTCTATCCAGATCTATTTTTCTTTTTAACATAAATTCTAGTTAATATGCTGAAATCTGAATGAAGTCTTATTCAAGTATAATTTGGAACATAAATGTGCTACATTCAGCTTTTTCTTTTCTGGTTTTTAAAATAAAAAAATTAAAAAGATTGTATTTATTTATTTGATAGAGAGAGAGAGAGAGAGAGAGAGAGCAAGCACAAGCAGGGTGAGTAGGAGAGGGAGAAGCAGATTCCCTGCTAAGCAGGGAGCCTGATGCAGGACTCGATCCAAGGACCCCCAAGGACCTTGGGATCATGACCTGAGCCAAAGGCAGACCCTTAACCGACTGAGCCACCCAGAAGTCCTTGTTTTTTTTTTTTAAGGTTTTATTTAAATTTCAGTTAACATACAGTGTTATATTAGTTTCTGATGTATAATATAGTGATTCAACACTTCCATACATCGCCTAGTGTTCATCACAAGTGCCCTCCTTGATCCCCATCACCTATTTAACCACCTATCCCACTGACCTCCCCTCTGGGAACCATCAGTTTGTTCTCTGTAGTTGAGTATGTTTCTTGGTTTGCCTCCCTCTCTCTCTTCCCTTTGCTCATTTGTTTTGTTTCTTAAATTCCACATGTGAGTGAAATCGTATTTGTCTTTCTCTGACTTATTTCTCTTAGCATAATACTCTCTAGCTCCATCCATGCAGCTGTAATACACCCCCCCTACACACACATAAACACACTACAACTTCTTTATCCATTCATTAACCGATGGACGTAGGCTATTTCCTAATTTGGCTATTGTAAGTAATGCTGCTATAAACATCAGGGTGCATGAATTCTTTTGAATTAGTATTTTTATATTTCTTGGTAAGTACCTACTAGTGCAATTGCTGGGTTGTAGGGTAGCTCTATTTTTAACTTTTTGAGGAAACTCCATACTGTTTTCCAGAGTGTCTCTACCAGTTTGCATTCCCACCCACAGTGGAAGAGGGTTCCCCTTTCTCTGAATCCTCATCAACACCTGTTGTTTCTTGTGTTACTGATTTTAGCTGTTCTGACAGGGGTGAGGTGATATCTCACTGTAGTTTTGATTTGCACTTGTCTGATGATATATGATGTTGAGAATCTTTTCATGTGTCTCTTGGCCATCTGTATGTCTTCATTGGAAAAATGTCTGTTCATGTCTTCTGTCCGTTTTTTAATTGTTTTTTTTTTTTTGGTTTATGAGTGTTTAGAAGTTCTTAATATTATATATATATTTTAAATTTAAATTTATTTAACATATATGTATTATTAGTTTTAGAGGTAAAGTTCAGTGTTTCATCAGTCTTATAAATACCCAGTGCTTATTATATCATATGCACTCGCAATGTCCATCAAGCACTTACCCCCTTCCCTGCAGCAAGCCTCAGTTTGTTTCCTATGATTAAGGGTGGCTTATGGTTTGTTTTCCCTCTCTGATTCCATCTTGTTTTATTTTTCCCTTCCTTCCCCTACGAGCCTCTATTTTGTTTCTTAAATTCCACATATGAATGAAATCAATACGATAATTATCTTTTTCTGATTGACTTATTTTGCTTAGCATATCCTCTAGTTCCATCCACATTGTTGCAAATGGCAAGATTTCATTTTTCTGATGGCTGAGTAGTATTCCATTGTATATATATACACCACTTCTTCTTTATCCGTTCATCTGTTGATGGACATCTTGGGTCTTTCCATAGTTTGGCTATTGTGGGCATTGCTGCTATCAACATTGGGATGCAGGTGCCCTTTTGGATCACTACATTTGTATCTTTGGGATAAATACCTAGTAGTGCAATTGCTGGGTCATAAGGTAGCTCTATTTTCAACATTTTGAGGAACCTCCATACTGTTTTCCAGAGTCGCTGTACCAGCTTGCATTCCCACCAACAGTATAAGAGCGTTTCCCTTTCTCTGCATCCTCACCAACATCTGTCGTTTCTTGACTTAATTTTAGCCATTCTGACCAGCATAAGTGGTGATCTCATTGTAGTTTTGATTTGTGTTTACCTGATGCCAAGTGATGTTGAGCACTTTTTCATGTATCTGTTGGCCATTAGTATGTCTTCTTGGGAGAAATACCTGTTCATGTCTTTACCCATTTCTTAATTGGATTATTTGTTCTTTGAGTGTTGAGTTTGATAAGTTCTTTATAGATTTTTGGATACTAGTCCTTTATCTGACAAGGCATTTGCAAACATCTTCTCCCATTCTGTTGGTTGTCTTTTGGTTTTGTCAACTGTTTCCTTTGCTGTGCAAAAGCTTTTTTCTTTGATGAAGTCCCAAAGATTCATTTTTGCCTTTTTTCCCTTGTCTTTGGAGACATGTCTAGTAAGGAGTTGCTGTGGCTGAGGTCACAGAGGTTACTGCCATGTTCTTCTCTAGGATTTTGATGGATTCCTGTCTGACATTTAGGTCTTTCATCCATTTTGAGTCTATTTTTGTGTGTGGTGTAAGAAAATGGTCCAGTTTCATTCTTCTTCATGTGGCTGTCTAATTTTCCCAATACCATTTATTGAAGAAACTGTCTTTTTCCATTAAATATTCTTTGCTGTTTTGCCAAAGATGAGTTGATAATAGGGTCCATTTCTGGGTTCTCTGGTTCATTGATCTATGTATCTGTTTTTGTGCCAGCACCACACTGTCATTATGATTAAAATTTTGTAATATAGCCTGAAGTCTGGAATTGTGATGCCACTAGCTTTGGTTTTCTTTTTCAACATTCCTTTGGCTAATTGGAGTCTTTTCTGGTTCCATACAAAGTTTAGAATTATTTGTTCCAGCTCTGTGAAAAATGCTGGTGGTATTTTGGTAGAAGTTCCTAATATGTTTTGGATACTAATCCTTTATTGGGTATGCCATTCACAGATATCTTCTCCCATTTTGTAGGTTTCCTTTTAGTTTTATTATTTCCTTTGCTGTGCAGAAGCTTTTTGTTTTGATGAAGTCCCAGTAGTTTTCTTTTGTTTTTGTTTCCCTTGCCTCAGGAGGCCTATCTAGAAAGAAGCTGCTTTGGCTGATGGCTGATGTCAAAGAAGTTATTGCCAGTGTTCTCTCTTAGAATTTTGGGGGTTTCAAGTCTCACATTTAGGTAATTTAGGTCTTTAATATATTTTGAATTTTATTTTTGTATTTAGTATAAGAAAGTGATCTAGTTTCAGTCTTTTGCATGTTGCTGTACAGTTTCCCAATACCATTTGTGAAGAGTATTTTTGACCATTGGATATTCCTCTTTTGTGAAACATTTATTGACCATATAATTGAGGGTTAATTTCAGGGTTTTCTCTTTTGTTCTGTTGATCAATGTGTCTGTTTTTGTGCCAGTATCGTACTGTTTTGATGATTATAGCTTTGTAATATAACTTGAAGTCCAGAATTGTGACGGCTCCAGCTCTGCTTTTCTTTTTCAAGATTGCTCTGGCTATTTGGGGTCTTTTGTGGTTCCATACAAATTTTGGGATTCTTTGGTCTAGCTGCTATGAAAAATGCTAGTGGTATTTTGATAGGAATTACATTAAATGTATAGATTGCTTCGGGTAGTGTAGATATTTTAGCAATATTTGTTCTTCCAACCCATGAGCATGGACTGTCTTTCCATTTCTTTGTGTCATCTTCAATTTCTTTCATCAGTGTTTTGTAGTTTTCAGAGCTCAGGTCTTTCACTTCTTTGGTTAGGTTAATTCCTAGGTATATTGTTGTTTTTGTTGTAATTGTAAATGGAACTGATTCCTTAATATTTCTTTCTACTGCTTCATTATTTGTGTACAGAAATGCAAGATTGCTGTGATTTTGTATTACGGTGACTTTACTGAATTCATTTATCAGTTCTAGCAGGTTTCTGGTGGAATCTTTAAGGTTTTCTATATACGGTATCATGCCATCTGCAAATAGTGAAAGCTTTACGTCTTCCTCGACAAATTGGATAACTTTTATTTCTTTTTGTTATCTGATTGCTCTGGCTAATACTTCCAACACTATGTTGAATAAAAGCAGTCAGAGTGGACATTCTTGTCTTGTTCCTATCCATAGAATAAAAGCTCTCAGTTTTTCCTCCTTGAGGATATTATATTAGCTGTGGGTTTTCATATATGGTATTTATTATTTTGAAGTATATTCTCTCTAAACCTACTTGTTGAAGGTTTTTATCATGAATGGATGTTGTACTTTGTCAAATGTTATTCCTGCATCTATTAAAATGATCATATTGTTCTTTTCTTTTATTAATGTGATGTATCGTATTGATTGATTTCAAGTATTGAACCACCCTGGTAACCCAGGAATAAAATCCAGTTGATCATGGTTAATGATTTTTTAAAAATGTATTGCTGGCTTTGGTTCGTTAGTATTTTGTTGAAAATTTTTGTAATGATGTTCATCAGAGATATTGGTCTATACTTCTCTATCTTGTATCCTTATCAGTTTTTGTATCAGGGTAATGCTGATCTTACAGAATGAATTTGGATGTTTTCTTTCCTTTTTACTTTTTAGAGTAGTTTGAGAATAGGGATTAACTCTTCTTTAAATATCTGGTAGAATTCACCTGTGAAGCCATCTGGTCCTGGACTTTTGTTTGTTAGGAGTTTTTTGATTACAGATTAATTCTTTTGCTGGTTATTGGTCTGTTCAAGTTTTCTATTTCCTCTTGTTTCAGTTTTTATTATATGTTTCTAGGAATTTATCCATTTATTCTAGGTTGTTCAGTTTGTTGGCATATAGTTTTTCATAATATTCTCTAAGAATTGTTCGTATTTCGTGGTTTTGGTTGTTATATTTCCTCTCTCATTTGTGATTTTATTTTTTTATTTTTTTAAAAATTTTTATTTATTTATGATAGTCACACACAGAGAGAGAGAGGCAGAGACACAGGCAGAGGGAGAAGCAGAGGGAGAAGCAGGCTCCACGCACCAGGAGCCCGATGTGGGATTCGATCCCGGGTCTCCAGGATCGCGCCCCGGGCCAAAGGCAGGCGCCAAACCGCTGCGCCACCCAGGGATTCCTCATTTGTGATTTTATTAATTTGGATCTTTTTTCTTTTCTTTTTGATAAGTCTGGCTAGAGGTTTATCAGTTTTATGCTATGTTCAGCTTTTTAACAGATGTTGTAGGTGATATCTTTTAATATTTTATTCATATGATATAATGTTTATATTCCTATTCTGGATGTGAGTGTGTGACTTTCTATAGCCCAGTTTAGGTGCAAAATACTTACCATTCTAGAATGTTTACTTCTTAGTGGGGCATCTGGTTGGCATAGTCATTTGGGCATTGGACTCTTGGTTTCGGCTGGGGTTGTGATCTCAGGGTCATGAGCCCCATGTTGGACTCTGTACTCAGCTCAGAGTCTCCTTAAGACTTTTCTCTCCCTCTCCCTCTGTCCTGCTCCCTGTGTGTGCACACACTCTCTCTCTTAAATAAATAAATCTTAAAAAAAATGCTTACCTCTTAGCAATTTGACACAAAAGTGTAGTGAGTCAAAGGTATAAAGTTCTGCTTTGATATCTTCCTAGCTGAGAAATGAGGTTGTTTGATCCACTGACACAGACAGAGACAAATGCAGAGGTCTCCGTTGTCTTCTGGCTGTTTCTTCTCTCACCATCCTCATGGAGAGTTGGCTAGTCTCTCTTTCTGTCTCCTGCACTGACATTTGCTTCCATCCAGCTTGCTGTAGTTCACATTTATATAGACATATCCCACGATGTCAGAGAGTTAGAGTTCTCAGTGCCTGACCAATGGTGTAAGGAGTGGTTAATGGCGTTCCGTGGGGATTTATCAGGCATCCGTAATGTGCTACATGCTATAATACTGTCTCATGACAGTGTCTAGCATAGTATAGCATAGCGTGGCAGGTTGACAGACTGGATTTTTTTCTAATTTTAATTTCTTAGGTTGAGATGGGAGTATTGGCCTATATTTTCACTTCTCCATGAGGAGCATTTAACTTTATTCTAAGTTGTGTCCCCTGCACACCTGCTGACAGTCTGAAGATAATATCACTTGGTGCTTAAAGCTAGAAACCCTTATTTGTTCTGATATTATATAATTTATGTTTGCAATTTCAGGCAGGTACAAATTTCTCAGAGTGTATGGTGTTTCTTGTAAGATACCATTTAGCAAATTCGTCTCAGCTTCTTTAAGGCTAGAACTTAAAAACTCAAATGACTACATTTGGCTCAATAACCACAGACAGTAATGACACCTCTAAGTAGCTAATGCAGGCGTGTAATATCCTCATAGCCCTGATTTAACTTTATTTACAGATTAAAATTGAATTGCAGTTGATTTATTGATATAATAGGCAGAAAGTGATTATCAGGCATCCATCACTGATGGAGGAAAAACCAATCAAATTATGCTCCAAGGTTTGCTTTAACCTAACCTAACTCATCACCTTATAAAACTCAGAGGATTTGAGTCATACGCTCTCACTAAAGTCAATGAGCCACAACTCCCACTAAACTCCTATCTGCTCCTTTCAAGGCATGTAGGAGTTATACTAATTTGCACAACTGCAAGTTGTTATAAAAGGAAATGGCAGTAGGCTGGAGATTTAGCCTTTGCACTTCCTCACCATGCTTGCAGCCTTGGTAATACAATTCTGTGATGTTTGTTGCAAATCCATAAAGGCTCTCTGGTACTGGGCTATCTGTGAAATGATGTCAACCTGTCCCGGAAAAATGTGGGGAGTAGAGCATGGTGATGCCTTCAACAAGCAGATTAGGAAAGATGTGTCCTTTTGAAGGGAGAACTGGGGTCAGTCTATGTTTCAGAAAGCAATGAAACACCTTGATTAGAAGCAAGCAACATGCTCACTTTGGCCTTAGATATATTAGCTCTCTTTTCAGAACTGGAAAAGGTATGGGTTGGAAGAGAATACAGTGGAATAGATCATCTATCCTGAGCCAACAGTTGAGCTTGGGCCCCAGGGATTCCTGCTCTAAGAGTGGCCTAGTGTGGATTTCCTTCCATTTGGACCACTTAAGCTGAAAGTTTTATGTTTATTTACTTGATTATTGTACGCACCGAGATACTTTTTTTCAAAAAAAGTTATCCATCTGTGAAATATCATGTGAAGTTATCCTCCTATGAAGTAGAATGTGACACTGTTAATTATAACTTTTATGTATATTCTCAACTACGTTGCCGCTGTTGTTTCATATGTTTGATGGAAAATATCACTGTTGTCCATAAGTGCCATTTCAATTATATCTAAACCCTAACGAGGTTTGAAGAAGGCATAATTGTTAAAAATCTGAAGCCATATAATGGCATATTCAAGTTTTTAAATTGTATTGTTCACTTTTTACCTGTGGTGTTGTGTACATTAATTTCTTAAGCTATTCATCTATAGTTTAGAAAATGAAACGGCTCTTGCATTGTTCTTTTTTTTTCTTGCATTGTTCTTAATACTGTGTCCTCCAAATATGGATCACACTCATTGACTTTAAAGAATATTCCTTGTGTACTTAAAGTTCTAAAAGGAATAGAAATAAATGAAATACTTCCTCCTGATATATATATATATATATATATATATATATATATATTCATTCATTTTATTGTTCCACCTAATATTGCTGATCCTACATGGTAAACTTCTTTTCCTAATGAATATATTTTGCTCATGTATAAGTTTGTTCATCCTCCGCCATGTGTATATATATATATATATATATATATAGATAGATAGACTTTCCATATTGTCCAGATAGACATAATTTAAAGGAAAGAAAAGTTGTGATATGACCCAGATATCCAGCTCTACGCTGGAAGTAGGTGAGGTAGAGAAACACTGATTGGCTTCTTCCTTCTATTGCAGCATGCTTCTCAAACAGTAGGATTCAGAGGATTTGTTTTAGTCAGTGTGGGCTGCTATAACAAAATATTGATTAGATGACTTAACAGACATTTATTTGTCACAGTTCTGGAGGTTGGGATATCCAAGATCAGGTGTCAGAGTGATTAAGTTCTTGGTAAGAGCCCTTTTCTTGCCTTGTGGATGGCCACCTTCTCTGTGTGTCCCCACATCCAGGAGGGAGAGAGAGCTCTGACCTTTTCTTACTCTTAGAAGGGCACAAATCCCATCATGGGGGGGCTCCCCCCTCATAACCTCAGTAAATATAAACACCTCCCAGAGGCCCCACCCCCAAATGCCATCACAGTGGGGACAAGAACTTTAATATACAGATTTTGAGGAAACACAAACATTTGTAAAAAAATTTATTAGAGAGGAGGTTGCTATTCTCAAAGTAAATATTCTCATTTAAAAAATGGAGCCTCTGTGTTGAGCACCCAGTCTATGCCCAGCACATACCTGCAGCACCACTGTTCTTGCTTCCGAACCCCTTCATCTTTTTACTTCGTTGTGTTTCCCATTATTGCATACGATATGCCCCATATTACATATGATATTCTTTCCTAGGATAACCTGTGGGTTTTCTTTGTTTTTATGCTCTTCATCTTGCCACAAATCTCTCTTTCTGTTCTTTTTCCCGGAAAATCTCCTCTATCATTTTAGCATCTGCCCTTAATAGCTTGTCCTATAACCTCTCATCACACATTTCACTGTGGCCCCTTCAGGACCTGGAGTCCTCTCCGAGCTATCATGTTTCTCACTGTAACACTGTCACTAACATCCAGTGATTTCCATCCACTAAACAAAAACTGGGAACATTTAATCTTGGGAATTTAGAAAGCATGAGTCTAGCAGGACAGAGGATTCTCAATGTTAACTTGCCTGAAAGATACTGACTGGTTCTGTTTTACTCTGAGATTCAGTGCAACAATTTGTTTACTTAGAGGTAGCTACATTTCATCGCTTGCAGAATATCACAAGAAATCATATGAACTTTAACAAACGTTCTGTTTTACTGTGAGAATGAGGTAGTTGGGTTATTCTAATGGAAAGGCGAAGGTCTAGCTTTAAATGCCATTATCTGTGCACGCTTGCTAGAATTTTAACTTTGGTGCAGTGCTTTCACAGATTACCATGCCTCGGGGGACCTAGGAGCATTAAGCACAGGCCATTGATAGAATAAACCATGCATGCTTTGTAGGCATGCACACCAAATACTCTTATGAAAAAGCACTTGCTTTTCAGTGATTGAGTTGTAAGCAGTAGCTCCTTGACTGCTTCATGAGAAACTCATTTCATATTCTATTTCATTCAACTAATATTTTATTTAGCCCCTAGTATAATTCATTCATTGCTACGCGTCCTAGAAATATAAGGATGAATATGGTTCAGCTCTTGCCCTCAAGACGTTTATGGTTTGGGGTGAGAACAGCATTCGTATAGTAGATACAGTGCAGTGAGATACGAATTAGCCAATTTAAAAATGTGAATGTGTGAATGGACGTATTTATGCTGCCTATGAAGAATGAGTTAAATTATGTTAGTAGGAAAGGAGGAAACAGCCTTCCATAAAGAGACCAGCATGATGACCAACATGGGGTTTTGTTTTGTTTTATTTTATTTATTTCAATTTATTTATTTTTTGTAGGCAGCATGGGATTTTATTTTATTTTTAAAGATTTTATGTATTCATGAGTGATACAGAGAGGCAGAGACATAGGCAGAGGGAGAAGCAGGCTCCCTTCGGGGAGCCTGATGCAGGACTTGATCCCAGGACCCCGGGATCACGACCTGAGCCAAAGGCAGATGCTCAACCATTGAGCCACCCAGGTGCTCCAGCAGCATTGGATTTTAGACTCATGAGTCTAGGACTTTGGATGTAGTCGGGGTTGGAAATACAGATTTGGGGATTTATTGATTTTTTGGTACTTTTGGAGCTCTAGGAAGACATCTTTGAAGGAAAGAATGTGGAGAAAATAATAATGAATAGTTGGAGGAAGAGAAGGTAGTGAGAGACTAACAAAGCAAAGTCTGGAGAATAGTAGGACTAGACATGCTGAAGTTTAGGGGAGAGCCTGAAGAAAACAAGCAGTTGATACGTATATTTTGTGCAGATATGTCTAAACCAGTATCCTGAAAACTTGGTCATCCAAAACACAGAAGGATTTTTATTTTTTGTTGTTATCGTTTTAGTATATCTTAAGACATCTTAAAAGTCTTGTAAGATATTTTTTTCCCATGTGGAAACGCTGAGTGTCAAATTAATTTTTTCTCTCAAATGCTCAAGCCATGCCATAAATACAACTTTGTAAGAATGCTGATATTTGAGTGAGCTAGCTTGCTTTTTTTTCCCTTTCTATCTTTCTTCCTTTCTTTGTACACCCAAGGTTAGCCCTGACTACATTGAGAAGTGTATGAAATCAGTTTTGGCACCCTTTCTTTATCCCCAGCCAAATTCTAGAAAGATGGTCTACTGGTACTTAAAAGAGAAAGTGCTAATAACTCACAGCCAAAGTGAAATTGCTCAGAATGGTCTTGCCAAATCTCTCTCTTGAGTCTGATAGGGTTGTTACCCTGAAGTTCAAGAATTTCAGGGAGCTGCTTTCACACAGAGAACGGTACAATTAGGTGAGCCGCAGGTGATTAAGCAATGAATGTTGACCAAGTGATCATTGCATATCTGGAGGGAGGCCACTGACCCTGCCCTGTTCAATACTTTCATCAGCAATTTGGATGAAGTCCAGGGAATAAACCAATGGCGAGAAGCCACAGGGAGGCAGATATTTGTTCTGTAAAAGGTTACACTTTCTCATGGTTAAAATTGTCCAGAAATGGTTTGGGCCTGTTAGTGGCGGAGAGCTCTTCATCACTGGGGGTGACAAGTGCTATAAAATCCTGGATGTTTTACGGTCATTTTCAGCTCATGGGGAGGGATTGGATTAGGCGACCACTGCTTTCTTTTCCAATTCTAATTTTCTTTTTTTTTATTCTAAAGAGGTTCTGTATGTCTGCATACTCTAGATGTGCTTTCCTTACAATAAGAGTGAAATCAGAAACTTGCCATGAGAATGGCATTCCCTTTGACCTCTTTGCCCTGAGTGTAACCCCCATACTTTTTATCCTCTGAGCTTGACCCTATGAAGCAATTGCACACCACAGAGCACATTCCTGAAGAATTGTGCGAGAGAGTCTATGGTGTATCGAGCCCTTGTTTTCACTTATTATCTGTAGCAGGTCACATCTCTGTGACTCAACCTTTATCATTGAAGAGAAAAAAAAATCCTATTTCTTAAGCTCTGTAAGGCAGGCAATATTAAAGGAATCCTATATGTAGAGGGCTGAAACAGTGAACTGGAAGTGATTCTCCTTAGGGTCAGGGACACATGCTTGTTTTATATCTAACGTCTTTTCAGAATGTGTATCTAGGGCACAGCTACTATTATATAGCATCAGATCATAACCTGTGTGCTCCCATATCATCAGGCTTTGAACTGTCTGCATTAGGGCCACTAATTTACTGCACAACACACCAATTAGTCAAAGCAACTGGGGATCTAAATATATGCTTGCTCCTTTTGCAAAAAATCCCTACTTCCTGACAATCCCCAAACTTCTCACTTGATACATTTAGGGAATACACTCATGCCAAGATTCTGCACAAGAACTTCATTTTAGAATTTCAGGCATTCTTGGATTCAGCAAATCAGAATTCACTTCTTTCCTTTTCGGTTATATATTCGGGAAACCATATTAAGCTAACTAATCATGTGATTATTGTGACAATTTAGAATGACTAAATACAGACTTTCACACTTGGCTGATTGCCAGGGTTGTCTCTCTCTCTTTTCTGACATAAATTTCCTGCAGAAGAGAATCAAGGCAAGAGCCAGATAATTTTTTATAGGAATTCCATAGCTGTATTCCATTTCCCATATCCCTTATTTTACTTCCAGGTGCACATAAAATTGTCCAGTTAGTCTGTTACCCCTTTAATCTGCATGCTGTTTCTGGTAACCTATTGGCATTTGCATTTGTGACAGGTATTCGAAAAATTGGTGGCAGAACGACTTTCTTGAAAGGCAGAATGAAAAAAATGAGAAGGTTTAGAGGTCAGGCATTTTTAAATATCTTATATAATTGACAGTGGTTTGTTCCTGTCATGGTTCTTCTCTGACCTATTAGTGAAGAGCAAAATTCTTAAAAAGTGTTTAATTAACATGTACATTTAGTATAACAAAAGCTCTTGCCTTAAAGTACAGACTACATGGAGAGACAGTCCATAAAATAAAAAAAGTATTTACCTCCCTCTATAATTACTGTGGCTTTTTTGTACTAGCATCCTTCATCTTATTAACATCACAGTAGGATGGTATCACTAACTGGTACTGGCAGGCGCCTATCTGCCCTGCTCCTGGGGAGACTTTTCAAAGAGGTCCAGGGCTTCAAATACCATTTGCTCCGTGTGAACTTTGCAATGCTCCATCCTTTCAAAAAAGTGAAAGCTCAAATTTTTTTACAAAACAAGAATTGTTTCATTGATTGAGAGTCCTGAATTTCCTCTTTTAAAATGAGTTGGGTTTTATATAATAAATAAAAAGCTTGTGTAGAAAATTTTGCACTTTTTGATGTTTTTATAAACATCCTCATCAAAGAATGTTTTGTGTCATCTTGGACACCAGAACTTAGACTCTATCTGTGACCCCCATGTTCTCTTCCAAAAAGAATTTTTAAAATATGCAAACCATTTCTTTTTGTTTGCTTTTTACTACAGCTGCGAATCTAAGTTGGTATGTCATCAGTGTATCTGTAAATTAAATGATTCTTTAACTATTTGAATGGCATGACATTTAAGAAGAGTACTATCACTATCAAAGAAGATTTTTTTGTTTGGTTGGTTTTTGTTTTTTATTGTTTTGAAATATGGCCAGTGGAGTTTAGAAATTTTCTCACTGTGAAAATTGGCTGAGTCAAACTCCAGCAGCATTTTGAAATGAGGAACTGAGACAATTATTCTGTGAATTAGATAAAAATCATACTGTTGAGTGAAAGGAGGGAGCTTGGGCCTGAGTTATGTTTATTTACATTAAACAACTAGAGCACTTGAAAATTTAGCAATTTTATAGCTAAGTATGAAGTTTTTATTACATTATTATATTTTCCTGCTTCGCAGTAAGATTTAGCCCGAGTTTTACTCATAGTTTAATTGATTTAGGATATTAACCTTGACAGGTGAGTTTCTGGCTATGAATACTTATACAAGGACCAACTAATGTGTGATTTGAGCACAGTGAGATAGTGCCATGAAAGTGACCTATTAAAAAAACCTTCTTTTCGTTTTTGCATTATGAAACATATATTTTTGAAGGGCATAGACAAAAGTCTTTTATCACACCATGAAACATAATATGCACATTTCCATTTGTCCTTAAAATTAAAACTTTTCCGGAAATCAAAGAATTAAATTACTCAGTTCACAATAGTCTTTTTTCTCAGGAAAGCTTTTCAATTTAAACATTTTCTATAGACCTCTGAGTACATAGTACTGGGTAGGAGACACGATGATAGAAGCAAAAGCATCCCTCAATTTCAAGAAAGACTCGAAGTATCTTCTTATGCATCAAAATGTTGGAGGTCCTTATGGGCACATGGGGGGCATTTGAGGCACAGAAAATGTTAAGGGAGCTCTAAGAAGGTATTAGTGCATTCTCTGCATGCTGATGCTTTTCTTACTCTGTTTGGTAGTAGATTATCCCTTAATTTATCCGCTGCTCAAATAAGTTCTTTAGTCTTTATTTTCTGATTATGTGTATTTGTTCCATTTGGCAGTCACTAAGGAGATGGAGAAGCAACTAGGTCATGAGATCCAATATTGTTACCAGCAGTAGTTAATTGAACCTGACAGAACAGAATTGAAAATGTAGACATTTGAAGACGAACTCATCAGCTGTAAAAAGGTGAGAGATGTCGTGAAAAATAGCAGACACAATACAGCAGCCACGTAGCAAACTCTGTAGTAATTATGGCTTGAGCAAACTTGGTTATGCAAAAGGAGCAAGAAGAAAAGCATATGTAAGATTAGGAAGAGCTCATTTCAGAAAGCATGGCAGGGTGCAAGTGCATTGCTGAATTCTTAATTCCATCCTTAATTAATTTTTCTTAACATCTCTCTTTTTTAAAGCTCCTGTGTAGGAAATATTGAGAGCCAAAGTTTAAAGTTTTAGAAACATGTTGCACTTCACTGAAGATATTTTACATTTTGACACTTTTTATTCATATCATAATACATTCTTCTTTTGATAATTATAATTCAAAGGAAGATTGTATTGCAGTGCCATGTATTTGATATCTCTGAAGATCATAGCATAGTCCTACATACAAAGCAGGTGATCAGTATATGTTGAGTGAATTAAACTTCAAAATTTTAGAGAGTTTCTGGATTATCATTATCTAATCAATTAAGAATGTACAGTATTAGAGAAAGCATATGATTTTATTGAGTTTTTTTCCATCTTGTTAAATTACACTTATATGTTAAAAAAGCTGCAAAGTATAATTTTAATGCAATCTTAGAACAAACCTCACGACTAGTAAGTAATATTAGAGCTGTATTTCCCCCATGTTACAGTAAAGCATGATTGTTAGAGCGAATTTTATGTTAACTAAGTGAAATTCCTGGCATTTAGTTTTGGTTTCCTTTCTTAGTTTAATGCATACTCACAGCTGCTGTGATGATTGATGCTGTTTTGTTATGACATGGACTGTATAATGAGCTTTGTAGTAGTTTTTGGTTGGAGTCCTTATTTATTTATTTCTATAGTTTGGCACTTGTTCCACTCGGTGGGGATAATGTGCTTCGGTGCATGCTGGGAACGAAGTGAGTTTGGCTTTGGGGAGTTATCAGGAAACAGAAAAAAAATGCCAAAGACTTCAGTCCCTTGGGGAAGAGGTTATAACTTGGTGATGCAGACGTAGTTCAAATGTAAACAAGGCAATAAGACCTTGGGAATATTCAATTTGAAAGCAAGGTATAGGCTCTACTTTGGACTCTTAGAATAACGTGACTTATGTGCTAGATAAAAAAGTGGATTCTGTTAAGAATTTTGTCTGAAATAAAGCAATGGTGCAGCTTGAGAGTCCTGTAGGTGGTAAAACAAATTCTGGACATTCAGAGTCAGCTCCAGATAACTGACTATGATTTAGGGTAAGGCTCTCTCATACTTTTTTTTTTTTTAAGATTTTTTATTTATTTGAGAGAAGAGAGGGCATGTGTGGAGGTGGGGGGGTGGGAGGGGAGGTGCAGAGGGAGAGGGAGAAGCCAACTCCCTGCTGAGCAGGGAGCTTGATGCCACCGGGTCACAGGACCCCCAGACCATGACCTGAGAGGAAGGCAGATGCTTAACTGCTGAGCCACGCAGGCGCCCCTCTCTCATATGTCTTAATAAATTCCTGAATGTGTAGGGAAACCCTAAATGCTCAGAAATTCCAGGCAAAATATAACCATACTTGGTGGTGGTGGTGGTGGGGAATCTGGATGTCTTAGAATTAATTGAGGAAAGGTTGCTACTTCGTATCACCATGGTGACTTCAACGTGATAGTTTCTACATAGAGTAAATTCATACCTATTTTTAAAATCCTTTAGTATTAACCAGTTTGGTTCCTTTTTTCCAGTCCAGTTCATTTATGCATAATATGGGTTGCCAGATTACATGTAAGGTGCTCAGTCAAATTTAAATTTCAGTAAACAATTTTATTTTATATAAATGTATCTCAGATATTGCATGGGACATAAACTAAAAAAGTATGATTCCTACAGAAAAATAGTAGAGTGATAAATACTCTGAGTCTTTCAGATTTTACAATAAGTTTCAGTTATCTTTTTGATATAAAGTGTAGTTTAGCTAGCCTAAAATTATTCAGTGAAACACTTGTTTTGAAAATGAAGGTTTCTTTTAAAAGATTTTATTTATTTATTCATGAGAGACACAGAGAGAGGCAGAGACACAGGCAGAGGGAGAAGCAGGCTCCATGCAGGGAGCCTGACGTGGGACTCGATCCCGGGTCTCCACAGGATCACGCCCTGGGCTGGAGGCAGTGCTAAACCACTGAGCCACCTGGGCTGCCCAAAAAATGAAGGTTTTTAAACATATAATTACATTCAGACATTTGTTCTTATGGAGGAGAAGGCTGAGGCTAACATTATTTTAATTTTTTTCTTCTAGGATGGCTTCTTGGATTACTTATTTATCCTCGAAATTTAAGCTTTTATTGGGATATTTCTTGTTGTTGACATGTATTTAAATATGTGCAGGCGAAATTTCAGGTTTTAAAAGTTTGTTCTCATCTGGAATGTTTCTGTCTGTATCTTTGACTATCACTTCTAAATTGTTTGCTCTTGTAACTTCACTAGGGAAGTAGAGTGTTTTCACTTTGCATCTCTGTTTTCTCTCCTCTCTGTGCCTAGTATCTCCCTCCTCATTCCATTTAGTTTTCTCCTCCTAATCCTTGGTTTATTTTTCTTATACTGTTGAATTAATTTTTTTGCACTTTTATATCTACTTTTATTGTTTCCAAAAGTGATTTTTTGGGGGTTTATTTTATTTTTATATTATTGAACACTATTTTATGTATATTCTTGGTTAATAGAAGTTATTTTGTGTGTGTGTGTGTGTGTGTGTGTTGGAAGCCTCTTTTTATTTCTTTAATATTGTGAAATTTATCTCAGGGAAAAATGATTTTCCTGTAAGTTCCTTTATTTTCTTGTGTTTACTGTTTATTTTGCAAATGCTTTTCTATTTGGTTACTGTGGCTCTGAAGTTATTTTAAAGAATCAGGTGATATTAAATTGACTTAATTTACATTTTTGGCTAAACACTTCAGACAGTTCAGATAGTTATTTAAAGCAATTTTGATTTTAGCTCTATTGATGTATGTATTAAAGATGTGTGGGGGAGGGGGTTTAAAGTCACAGATCTCTGCTCAAATAAAACCTGAAGAACAAAGATACTATTTGAGTTTTTTCCTCAATGCTTATTTCTGTCACAAATCAGTGACTAAAATTAAAACAAAAAAACCTGAGTGGTTGATTACAAATTACACTTCTTTTATCAGCTCATAAGTACATGAGAAAAAAAAATTCTTATTTTTAAAAAAGTTTTTATTTATTTCTTCATGAGAGATACACAGAGAGAGGCAGAGACACAGGCAGAGGGAGAAGCAGGCTCCCTGCAGAGAGCCCAATGTGGGACTGGATCCCCCAATCCCAGGATCTCGACCTGAGCCAAAGGCAGACACTGAATCAGTGAGCCACCCAGGTTCCCCCCCAAATTCTTATTTTAAAGCTGAATTCTCTATTATATCTTCCTACTTGTTATATTCTTTCTTACACAGACTTACTGCATTACTTCCATCATTGTATTTCTATTGTGTCTTTACTTACGGATTTTTCAGTAAGAGCAAACAAGAGAAATAGCTTTATTGCCGTTATTCTCCTTCCTTCTTGGTTTAAATTCTGCTAGATTTCATAAAATCTCTCTTTAGCTTCAGACGTTGAACTGATAGACTTTCTGAGCTGGAAAGGGTCTCTGACCCTCTTAGCATTTCCTCCAATGAGTCTCTGCCTTCCTATTTTCCATCCTGAACTTTGTCTTTATTGGAGTCACTGGGTTACTTATTTACTTTTAGAGCCCTAGTCTCCAAAATCTCATGGCAGAGAGTAAATAACTGAAACAAGGATGCTCGAGCATGAAATTTATAAGGGGTTCTAGAGAGGAAAGCTGAACCAGGTGTCACCTGCCAGATGTAATCCTTACTTCTTCTCACTGTGAGCTCCGTTTCCATGAACTGTCTGTCCTTCAGATCACCATTGGTTATCCAGAGAACTTCTGTCCAGGATCCCAGTAAGCTCCCTGTGACTATAACTGAATGACTTATTTGGATTCTGGTAATATCACCAGCTTCCATCAGAATTTTACTTTATCCTAAAGTTGTGTTGTCACCTATCAACTAGTTGCTCTGCCAGTGGCATGACACTTTAATGTCTCCAAAAAGCGCTTGTCTTTTACCTGCTGCTCTTATGTCTAGTTCTTTAAGAATGACATTCTATCTATAGTCTTTTTGGGATTTATTTTTTGAAAACCTGGTAATGATTTATTACGATGGGTTCATTGATCTATTTATGGCAGTAACATCCTTTGGAAAGTGGGTTACACCACAAAAAATAGAATGTGAGCAGCCATTCTGTGAACAAAAACAAAGGAATCACTTTCAGGACTCAGTCATCCTGTGTGTCACTTATCTAGCAAACTGATCATGATCCTTTATAGATAGAAACAGGATTACCTAACTTAAAATCTAAAACATGATTTCATAAGAAATATAGTAGAAAAAAATCTTTTTTTTTTCAGTGCTAATCTACCTCTTCCTTAGAAGCTCTTCATTACTTTGGATTTCTTTTCCCATCTTACTTAATGGAAGTTTGAAAATCTTTATTAAGAGGAGGCACCATGATATTGTGGAAAGATTAACCAATCAAAAATCAGAGTCTTGAGTTTTCATCTCAACTGCTAAGTAAAATAGCTGTGTGACTTTAAACTGCATTTCTAATCTCTGATCCTCAGTTTTATCATATGTAAAAGAGATTAAATTCTAAGGTATCATCATGCTCTTTTTTTTTTTTACTGAGATATAATTGGCAATGACATTGTATTAGTTTTAGGTGAACAACATAGTGATTTGATATTTGTATATATAGCAAAATGATCACCACAGTAACTCTAGTTAACATGCATCACCACACATACTTACAAATTTATATTCTTGTGATGATATATATATATTTTTTTCTTTATTTAAAATTTTATTTATTATTTATTTATTTATTTATTTATTTATTTATTTATTATAGTCACACAGAGAGAGAGAGAAAGAGAGAGAGGCAGAGACACAGGCAGAGGGAGAAGCAGGCTCCATGCACCGGGGAGCCCGACGTGGGATTCGATCCCGGGTCTCCAGGATCGCGCCCTGGGCCAAAGGCAGGCGCCAAACCGCTGCGCCACCCAGGGATCCCTTTTTTTTTTCTTTAAAGAGGGAAAGAGAGAAGGAGAGACAGAGGGAGGGGGAAGACAGTGGGAGAGAGAGAATCTTAAGCAGGTTCCACTCCCAGTGTAGAGCCCAACATGGGGCTTGATCTCACAACCCTGAGATCATGACCTGAGCTGAAATCAAGAGTTGGATGCTTAACTGACTAAGCCACCCAGGCGCCCCTCCTGTGGTGAGAATCTTAAGATTTATTCTTTTAGCAACTTTCAAATATGCAATACACATATTGCATAGTTATATGTTATTAACTAGAGACATGTGCTATACATTACATCCTCAGGGCTTATTTATTTTAGAACTAGAAGTCTGTACCTTTTGGCCATCTTCACCCATTTCATTCACTCACTACCTCCCCACCTCTGACAACCACTAATCTTTTTTTCTGCATCAATGAGTTTGTTTGTTTAAAGTGCCACATATATGTCTAGACTCATTCTCAATGTTCTTAATGGTGGGTATGTATGGATAACTTGGGGTATCTGCTGTTATTGAATTTTCCCTTCTCCCACAATATATGAAAGCTAATCTAAAATAAGTTATAGTAGCTGTCAGATAGGACAAAGAAAATAATTTTGATTATTGACAAGAGCCTTTTATGTAATTCAACTAATATCTTTGAGAGCATAATTTCTATCTTATCACATTAAAGGAAATAAACAACTACCAGAAAAACAACTATAACTGTTTTAATCATATACTAATGGCATGAAACCTGAAAAAAACACACGCAAAATTTTTAATTATACTATCATGACAGAATTTAGACCAATGCAAGGCTAATTTTATTCTATACCAATCTTCTGGACATGACAGATTTTATCTAATTGATCTTTCTCAGATGTCAACACAATTAAAAATGTATAATTATGGGTGAAGGAAGGAATATTTCAGGACTAGATTAGAATGAGTTTTCTGAAAGTCTTGAATTTCTTAAAGACTTTCATGTTTTAGGTTCAGGAAAGACCGTCATTTTCATCATTGAAGAATTAATTTCTTTGTCATGAAACATGATATTGGCAAAGCAGGGCTAGTGTTTTTAGTACGTTTTTTCCTCTTTAATGTGTATTCAGATATATCAAAGACTTTTTCTTTTTCCATTGGCCAGCCTCCAGTTTTGTTCAGGTCATCCTCTGTTTATCCTGTTTCCACAGAGCACATGTTGACCCAGAGAAAAGCGTAATTTTGTCATTTCCTCATTCCTCTGAAACAACAGATACAAATTATTTATTTGCTTAAATACATCATAATTTTCTGGGAATATGACCAAAGAAAGATGAAAGTATGACTTTAGCAATTTAAACAAAATAATGAGATCAAACTGTCTTGGCTAGAAGGTACTTAGAAGTACTGTTTGGTTTATTCTCTACCAGTAATGCTATCTCTTAGAAATCACGTGCTGCCCAGACTTTCTACGCATTATTAAGGAATATACGTTATTTAAAAACTCTTTTAAAACTAGGATATTATGCTTTTTTGATTAAAAAAAACCAGAAACAAATCAATAACCCCCCCAACTCCAGAACAACTCAAAAAACCAAACTCTGTAGATTTCCAAATTAAAACAAAACAAAACAAAACAAAAACCCAACACCTCCCCCAATTTCTCTATTCGTAGATATTTGACTGACCCAATTTCCATTATGGTGTAATGGAAGGTATTAAGTTTCCTAAGTTAACAGCTTGATATTAGTCATTTCATTGATTTATAATACGTCTATGAATGGTACAATATTTGACAGATGGGCTTTTAAGAATTTTGCTGATTTTCAACCTGTTAGCTATTAATTTATGTTCTTTTACATGGATTGTATTAGTCCTTTTATTAGAAACTGTGGTGCTAAATTACATTATGTGGACCATGTTCAAAATTAATAGAAATTCCATGCTTAACGTATAAATATATTGGTTCTTTCTTTTTAGGAAACATATTCAAGTAATATGAGATCAAAATGGTTTAAGTTACTAAATAAGAATGGAGGTTTCAAATCTGTTTCTAATGCTGATTCATTGTAAGATGTGTGAATTTTTTTCCCCTGATCTGTTGTAATTATAGTAATGAGGCACCTTGAAAATGTAAGCTGTTAATTAATAAGGCTATGTCTAATTGTAGTTGCTTTATACCACTGTCTGGCATTTTGAACAGTAATCAGATATTAATGTACCCTCACATACACAGAGTTCTAACCACGATCTCCCCATAATTTATTCTTAATCCATCCTGTTTAGTTCTAAGAGAGAGCTCTCTCTCTCTTAGAGTCAATCAAGTGTCTCCCATCTCTTGCAGTAATTACTTTATTGTAATATTTTTACCTTTAGGAAAGATATAACTTATTTTCTCCTCCAGATGAGTTTAACTTGTGTCGTTGTCCTTTATTGGCCACATCTCATCTTTGCCTCTTTCTAAAATGAGACATCTCATTTGTTCTTTGAGTCTGTCGATACTTAACTTTTAAACTTTTTTTTCAATATGATAAATCTACTGTTTCAATCACAGCCATAACTGGATCGCATTCTCTGACTGAAATGGAAATAATTTTGATAGGGATTTTGTAGCATTTATAACATTCAAATGTTAAATGGGCGCTAATTTAAAGCCAAGTGTAATGCCAATTAGCATTAGATTAATCAGGCAGTTGAAGATTCAAGACCATGATTTGGGCATGTCCATCTATCTTCCTCCCTGCCAAAGATCTCATTGTAATGATAGACATTTTATTTGTAAAATAATGAAACCAAAATGGTATTGGAAAACAAAATCTCATTTTGAAGAATTCCATGAAGATAGAAACCCAATGGAATTGGAATGATGGAAAAATCAGAAGTGAGAGGATGGTGACCAGTGGAATCAAGGACAAGTATTATTTTTCCCAGAAAAAGCTAGGGAAACTCTAAGAACAGAGCTCTGCAGTAAAGAGTGGCGTTTACAAATAGGCCTGGTTAAGGACTATTATCGGGAGAATTAATTAGCAACTGCATTGGAAATAGCTGTTTCTCTTGTATGTTCAAGAAAGCTACCATTCAGACTACTGCCTTCTCTAAAGATGTGCACCTTCCAGTCAACCTGGCGTGAAATCCTAATGTGGAGACCTGAAAGAAAAGCATGGTGGAGGTCCAGTTAACTCTGGAACTTCACCAGTTGACACACATGAACATACATGTCCATGGTCCCCCCACCCCAACACCCAGTATACTAAAACTGAGCTGTTGTCGAATTTTGAGCTGGATTTTCCACAGTTGTGGAAATCCTCCACCTGATTGTTCATGGCCCTCATTTCCCCACCAAGCTTGCTTTGGGACACACACTACCTGCTTCCACAGAACATGTAACCAAATCTTATTTAAAAGAAGTCGTGGTATGGGAAAAGAAAGAGCTTATATAAATACAGAGGGAATTCCTACTGATTATTTAACCCAATCAATTAGAAGTTCATTCATAAATGCATAAGCATCAGGAACACCAGGCTTATAAGGAAAACAGCATGAAGAGGAGCACACAGATGAAAGCTATAACAAGTGGAACTATCTCAAAGGAAATAGAGATAGTATCCAACAAAATGTTTTAAAAATGCTTATTGTTAGTTTCAAAGAGATTTCAGAAAATATCACTTGCCAAAAAGAATAGGAAAACATAGAATGAGAAACACTTTGGGTAATTAAACATTATGAATGCTAAAGTACAAAATTTAGTGAAGTGGACAAATAATGATAGAATGCACATGGCTGAGAGGAAAATTGGCATATGGAAGATAAAGTTGAAAAACTCCCAAATACAGGATGAAATTTTGAGATGAGAAATATACAAGTATATTAAGCAAGTCTTAATAGAAGTTCTGTAAGAAGAGGATATAATTATTAATGTTAATAAGAGAAAATTTCCCAAAGTTGTAGAAGGTTCAGGTCTCAGGAGACCTTGAAGGTAAACTGAATATTAAGAGAAATTATTAAGAAAAGGAAGAGATGGGGTCATTAAGCCCGTTCACGTTCAGAGTTACTATTGACAGATATGAGTTTAGTGTCATCATGATATCTATTTAGTCCTTGTTTTTGTGGATTGTTCCACTGAACTTCTTCTTAAAGGGGAGTTTTAAGAGTCCCCCTTAAAATTTCTTGCAGAGCTGGTTTGGAGGTCACATATTCTTTCAGTTCCTGCCTGTCTTGGAAACTCTTTATCTCTCCTTCCATTTTGAATGAGAGCCTTGCTGGATAAAGTATTCTTGGTTGCATGTTCTTCTCATTTAGGACCCTGAATATATCCTGCCAGCCCTTTCTGGCCTGCCAGGTCTCTGTGGAGAGGTCTGCTGTTACCCTAATATTCCTCCCCATGAAAGTCAGGGACTTCTTGTCTCTTGCTGCTTTAAGGATCTTCTCTTTATCTTTGGAATTTGCAAGCTTCACTATTAGATGTCGAGGTGTTGAACGGTTTTTATTGATTTTAGGGGGGGATCTCTCTATTTCCTGGATCTGAATGCCTGTTTCCCTTCCCAGATTGGGAAAGTTTTCAGCTAGGATTTGTTCAAATACATATTCTGGCCCTCTGTCCCTTTCGGCGCCCTCGGGAACCCCAATTAAACGTAGGTTTTTCTTCCTTAGGGTGTCATTTAATTCCCTTAATCTGTCTTCATGGTCCTTTAATTGTTTGTCTCTTTTTTCTTCAGTTTCCCTCTTTGCCATTAACTTGTCTTCTATGTCACTCACTCGTTCTTCCACCTCATTAACCCTCGTCGTTAGGACTTCTAGTTTGGATTGCATCTCATTCAGTTGATTTTTAATTTCTGCCTGATTGGATCTAAATTCTGCAGTCATGAAGTCTCGTGAGTCAGATTTCAGGTTGTACTACAAAGCTGTGGTCATCAAGACAGTGTGGTACTGGCACAAAAACAGACACATAGACCAATGGAACAGAATAGAGAACCCAGAAATGGACCCTGAACTTTATGGTCAACTAATATTCGACAAAGGAGGAAAGACTATCCACTGGAAGAAAGACAGTCTCTTCAATAAATGGTGCTGGGAAAATTGGTCATCCACATGCAGAAGAATGAAACTAGACCACTCTCTTGCACCAGACACAAAGATAAACTCAAAATGGATGAAAGATTTAAATGTGAGACAAGACTCCATCAAAATCCTAGAGGAGAACACAGGCAACACCCTTTTTGAACTTGGCCACAGTAACTTCTTGCAAGATACATCCACGAAAACAAAAGAAACAAAAGCAAAAATGAACTATTGGGACTTCATCAAGATAAGAAGCTTTTGCACAGCAAAGGATACAGTCAACAAAACTCAAAGACAACCTACAGAATGGGAGAAGATATTTGCAAATAACATATCAGATAAAGGGCTAGTTTCCAAAATCTATAAAGAACTTATTAAACTCAACACCAAAGAAACAAACAATCCAATCAAGAAATGGGCAAAAGACATGAAGAGAAATCTCACAGAGGAAGACATAGACATGGCCAACATGCACATGAGAAAATGCTCTGCATCACTTGCCATCAGGGAAATACAAATCAAAACCACAATGAGATACCACCTCACACCAGTGAGAATGGGGAAAATTAATAAGGCAGGAAACAACAAATGTTGGAGAGGATGCGGAGAAAAGGGAACACTCTTACACTGTTGGTGGGAATGTGAACTGGTGCAGCCACTCTGGAAAACTGTGTGGAGGTTCCTCAAAGAATTAAAAATAGACCTGCCCTACGACCCAGCAATTGCACTGTTAGGGATTTACCCCGAAGATTCAGATGCAATGAAACGCCGGGGCACCTGCACCCCGATGTTTCTAGCAGCCATGTCCACAATAGCCAAACTGTGGAAGGAGCCTCGGTGCCCATCGAAAGATGAATGGATAAAGAAGATGTGGTTTATGTATACAATGGAATATTCCTCAGCCATTAGAAACGACAAATACCCACCATTTGCTTCAACGTGGATGGAACTGGAGGGTATTATGCTGAGTGAAGTAAGTCAATCGGAGAAGGACAAACAGTGTATGTTCTCACTCATTTGGGGAATATGAGTAATAGTGAAGGGGAATATAAGGGAAGGGAGAAGAAATGTGTGGGAGATATCAGAAAGGGACACAGAACATAAAGACTTCTAACTCTGGGAAATGAACTAGGGGTGGTGGAAGGGAGGAGGGCGGGGGGTGGGGGTGAATGGGTGACGGGCACGGAGGGGGACACTTGACGGGATGAGCACTGGGTGTTATTCTGTTTGTTGGTAAATTGAACACCAATAAAAATTAATTTATAAAAAAAAAAAGAAAAGGAAGAGAAAGTGTAGAAATGTCTTGTTTCAATTTAAAAATTCTGAGAGAAAAAAATTTATCTTTTTTAAAAAAAGATTTTATTTATTTATTCATGAGAGACACAGAAAGGCAGAGACATAGGTAGAGGGAGAAGCAGGCTCCCTGTAGGGACTGGATCTCAGGACCTTGGGATCATGACCTGAGCCAAAGGTGGACACTCAACCATGGAGAACCACCCAGGTACCCCGAGGGGAGAAAAAAATTCTTAAAGGCTTCTGGAGACATGAACATAATTCATTTATGGAGGAAAAAGCAATAATTTTAGCAACTTTGGATACTTTGATGCAGTGACTTGAAAATTATACCAAGATGTTAGTTTGTAATTCTCAATGATAATTCAAGCTTTCATAAAATATTATCCAAAAATTAATATTTTGAACACAGAGATACCCAGAACATTATACATGGTGCCCAATATTAATGAAAATTGCCCAGGAGAAAAGAAAAAGTAAAGAGGATGGGTTGACACATAAGACAGGGTAACAGCACAATATGACTGTAAGAATATTTAAAGGGACTTGGGAGTCTTGTTATTGTTGACAACACAAGATTTTAAGGTACAAGTGTTTTATTTAAAAGTACATTAATGAAAAAATAAAAGTACATTAATAGCTACCACCAGAACTAAAAGAAAGTACTCTTACTAGTGACTGAATCTTGGAAGTGATTCTAGGAATGTAAAATTTGAAGGGTTTTTACTTTTCTATCTTTCTGTATTTCTTGAAATATATTTAACTATGTAAGTATATGATCTTATAATGATAACAATGACAAAAGTAACTCATTTTGAAAAGAAAAAGTCCCATGTTCTTTGACATAGGATCAAAGAGTTCTCTCCTTTTAAACTTTTATAGGTGTTTCAGATTTTTCTTAAAAACTGGAAAGGGATTAAGGCAAACAGTAAGAGGCAGCATTATTAGAGAATGGCAACGGATGAAGGCAAGGAGAGCTGGAGATCGCAACAATTTCTACACGTTATGAGGATTTAGAAATAAAACAGATTATGATCAGACATCTAGCTCTTGCACTAAGGAGAAGTAATAGAGTGGGCTCGTGGCTGCTTGTGTAATTGTTCTGGGCCCCCTGCTCAGTAGCATTCCTTGCTTAATGTTCAATGCTCAGGCTGCAGTCTTGATATGCTTAATCATTTTATCTTTGAATTTGTATTTTGTAAGAGTCCAGTGCAAAGCTAGAGTATATGCACTGGGAGCTCTGAACCTTGGAGACTTGGAGACTCAGCTCAGGTGTAGTCCCCTCAGCTCTACCTGCCCACCTCTCTAGTATTGGTTCTCAGCTTACTGGTCTCAGCCAATTGGTTCTCTGGGTTCTGCTTGACCCATCCCCACCTCACCAAGACTGTAACCCTCCTGGTCCCATTGGTGGGAGATGTCTATATTCTGACACTGCCCTGATTCTGGGAGAACTTGGGCATTGGCACAGAGAAGGTAGGGGCTAGTCTAATACTTCATGGTGTCTTAGGATGGCATAAAACTTTGACCATCTCCTTTGTAGGCTGGCAGTGCCATGGTGCAATCTGCAGGCAACTTGGCAAGGGGCCTACAATGTGTGAGTGTTAGTTAAAACCTCTCAAAATTCCTAGGTTGAAACCCTAATGTGATGGCATTTAAACATAGGGCTTTGGGAGGAAATTAGGTCATGAGGGTAGAGACTTCATGAATGTAGATAGTGGCCTAGAGACAAGAAGAGACAAAAGAGCTATCTAGTTCTCTTTTTACCATATGAGGATGTAGCAAGAAGATAGCCCTATGTAATCTGGAAAAAGGGCACTAACCAACAACTCAAGCATGATGATTCCCCGATCTTAGACTTCTGGCCTCCAGAACTGTGAGAAGTAAATGTTCAAGCCTCTTAGTCTGTGGTAATTTGTTAGAAGCCCAAACTAAGAGTGTTTCCCATTGCCTATCCAGGTACCAAGCAAAACACAGCGTGGAAATTGCAATACATTAGAGTATATCTGTCTGCTGTGGGGTGGGGCTGCAGGCCCAGGAGAAGGAAAGGTTGACTTCCCTGTTTCCAGCAAGGACCATAGATTTTCGTTTTGCACTAGGCCCTGCAAATTATGTAGCCATCCCTATGGGCCAACTCCATGTGAAACAGTGGCCGTGACGTCATCCTGCTGTTTCTATGAAGGGGTGGGGGGTCATGATTCTGTCTTCCTATTGCCAAGAAATGATGGAACGTCAGGAATTCTTGTTGATCTTCGTGCTGGCACCTCCGGCATAGCCATAGCCACTTCCTGAGATGAATGCCTCCTTTTCATTCTCAGCAATATCTTCACTCAGAAGTGACCATGTTGCTGCAAGCTTCAAAAAGTCTCCCACACCTTTGCTTCCAGTTCCAGTTCCAAATCACCTGGTAGGTATTTTTCTACCTAATTCATTCCTTTTGACATTTTTATTTTCCTGAATTTTTCTTTCTGTTATAGGCTTCCCTTATTTGTACTTTTCTGTCTCTCAGGCTTTTCTTCTTTGTTCCTAATCTAGTGGTAAGATTTAATTTATCTCTTACAAGACTGAAAAGTAGGTGGAATTTTAGATTCTTACTAGTATTTATTCTCTCTCCCCAGCTATTTTTTCATTTTGGAAATGGCATTTTTCAACATGTCATTATTTGTTCTCTGAGCTTATGTTGCATGCTTTGTCTAAATCAAGATACAGTTCTCCTGAAATTTGGGAATACATGCTTTTAATTAACTTTATTTCTGCTGATCTTCATTTAAGTTCCATTTGAAATAATTTCTGAGAACCAGAGTCTATAAGGCTCAGCACTGGGGCCTGGCAAGTAACACATAAAATTCTCTATTAGAGTATTTCAGGAGGGCTTTTGTAAACCAAATAAATTGAGAGTTCATCTACCCAGTAATAACTGACAAGTAAGCTTTTGCAGTGAAGAAAGAAGCTGATGGTTAAAAGTCCCGAACTCCCCGATGGTTTGCAAGTGAGGGTTTTGAAAGGCAAACTTTGGGGCAGGGGTCTCCTGAGAAGGTGGATGCCATTGATTGGAGGCCCATGAGATCATGATAGCCGGTGTTACTTAATAACTGGTGCTGTTTTGTTTGGTTCCCTGGAGGTTCACTCCATCTCTGAGAAATATCTTTGTTCTGTATGTCAGAGATTTCATTAGTGCTGATTAACTACTTGTTCTACAGGTTCTTTTGAGTGATAAGCACTCCTATCCCTTGAGCCTAGGCCTTTGTGTTCCTTGGCGGGTCCAGCTGTACCTGTGGGTGATAGAGCCTTTAGTGTTCATTTTTCCATCTGAACTAACAAGACACATTCTGGCTTCACTGCTTCTATTTGGAGTAGAAGGAAAATATGTAAATTACAAGTATTTTTCATCTAGTCTATATTTCATTTTGGTGTTCAGTTGATCATTAGACATATTTCATATATACTTAATATCAGTGTTTCAAATATTACCACCAGTATTTCTTTATTTTTTCATACTTTCTCACCCAGCCACTAGAATGGCCCAGATCTCTTACTTTAGAAATAGCAAATAGGAAAAGTAGAAAACAGTGATGAAGGTGGAGTGGGAAGAAGAAAGAATATTAGAAATCTTTGCCAGGTCACTGTGGCCTCCTAAGGTCCAGCTTGGAGAACACCTTGACAAACTAAAAGTCATCTGGCTTTCATATAAATATTTTATATGATATTTTCAATAAATATTAGTTGATAGAAGACAGTACTATAAATAGGTTCACAATAAAGGCAGAAAGAAAGAAATAAAACTATAATATTTGCTGTATCTTTTGTGTGCCAGGCCTTATACTAAATGCTTTACATGTGGTATATATATATCTATTATTTTGACTTCGGAGTTCCTCTCTGGGAGTTGAATATTATCCCATTTTTATAAGAGAGAGCAAAGGCTCAAAAATCTTAACTTTCCATAGTCTAGGACAATTAGAGACCGATAGAGCTCAGTTTCATACATGTCTGTCTGGTTTTTGAATACTCTCCTGAACTACTCTGAGAATTCTATTCTCCTTATTTGTATTTGCTTCATTTTCCTTATAAACTCAATGGACTAATGTTAAACTTTAATTTTAACGAGACAACCTGCTGCCTGACTTGTAAAAACCTCACCTTTTCTCTTAGGAGCCATCTTAATTTAAAGAGCTGCCAGTCTAGGAAGGGTCAGTAAGCTTCTTCCTGTTGAATTATCATGCCTCATACACTTTGTTTTATGGCTTCAGATTAGAGCTAAAGTCCTCCCTTGTTATTCATTGCCTTGTTTCAATAAGGACAGAGTTGGTTAATGTTTTACTGGGAAGATCCCCAGTGGTCACAATCTGGCATGTGAGAAAAATTGGATTTATTTATCAATGTATAACCAGCTGTATGGGAGATATCTTTCCCCACCCACTTTCTTCCTTGTTAGTTACTTGATTTGGGAGGAATGTGCATAGTGAAAAGAGATACAAATTTTGAAGTTTTGGTTCTTCAAAGGGAACAATCAATTCTGGGTTCAGTTTCCCTATCCTGCCCCTCAAAACCTCAATTTTTAAACTCTTTATTCAGAAGATCATGGACAAAAGCTAAGCCAAAATCAAGATGAGAGAGAAAATTGTTAGTAATGTCAGCTCTGGGGACAGTCATCCTTCTCAGTATTCCACTGACCTTGTAAATTTAAAAACTGCATAGTCCTAGATGAGGGTAACTCAGAAGCAGCAAAATGAGAAGGATAATGACCTAACACTGCTAGCTACAACTAGACAGAATGTTTGGGGCATGGTTATGGAGAAGCCTCCTCAGAAATTACCTTTCTAGACTTTGAGTTTTTTTTTGCAGTCTTGTGTCCCAGGACTTTTTGTATCCACTCATTTTCTTCTCCTAGTTTAAAAATTTTGCTCAAAACATTTACATAGTGTTTATCATTATCTCAACATAGAAATATTGAATTCCAACAAGAGTCAAACAAAATACGTCAAAAGCAAGAAAATCATCACAATGAAGTCCTTTGCTATTCTTTTGTATATTTAGACACTATACTGCATCTCTGTAGTATAATCATTGTTTCATTTTTTTTTTTTTTTTTTTTTTTTTTTTTTTTATTTTTTTTATAAATTAATTTTTATTGGTGTTCAATTTACCAACATACAGAATAACACCCAGTGCTCATCCCGTCAAGTGTACCCCTCAGTGCCCGTCACCCATTCACCCCCACCCCCCACCCTCCTCCCCCTCCACCACCCCTAGTTCATTTCCCAGAGTTAGAAGTCTTTATGTTCTGTGTCCCTTTCTGATATTTTTCACACATTTCTTCTCCCTTCCCTTATATTCCCTTTCGCTATTATTCATATTCCCCAAATGAATGAGAACATACACTGTTTGTCCTTCTCCGGTTACTGTGGCCAAGTTCAAAAAGGGTGTTGCCTGAGTTCTTCTCTGGGATTTTGATGGAATCTTGTCTCACATTTAGATCTTTCATCTATTTTGAGTTTATCTTTGTGTATGGTGCAAGAGAGTGGTCCAGTTTCATTCTTCTGCATGTGGATGTCCAATTTTCCCAGCACCATTTATTGAAGAGACTGTCTTTCTTCTAGTGGATCGTCTTTCCTCCTTTATCGTATATTAGTTGAGCATAAAGTTCAGGGTCCACTTCTGGGTTCTCTGTTCTGTTCCATTGATCTATATGTCTGTTTTTGTGCCAGTACCACACTGTCTTGATGAACACAGCTTTGTAGTACAACCTGAAATCTGGCATTGTGATGCCCCCAGATATGGTTTTCTTTTTTTAAAATTCCCCTGGCTGTTTGGGGTCTTTTCTGATTCCACACAAATCTTAAAGTAATTTGTTCTAAGTCTCTGAAGAAAGTCCATGGTATTTTGATAGGGATTGCATTATACGTGTAAATTTCCCTGGGTAACATTGACATTTTCACAATATTAATTCTGCCAATCCATGAGCATGGAATATTTTTCCATCTCTTTGTGTCTTCCTCAATTTCTTTCAATACAACTTGTTTTTGGCCACTCCGCACTGAGCAAAATGACTAGAAGGAAAACCTCACCTCAAAAGAAAGAATCAGAAACAGCCCTCGCTCCCACAGAGTTACAAAATCTGGATTACACTTCAATGTCAGAAAGCCAATTCAGAAGCACTATTCTACAGCTACTGGTGGCTCTAGAAAAAAGCATTAAGGACTCACGAGACTTCATGACTGCAGAATTTAGATCCAATCAAGCAGAAATTAAAAATCAATTGAATGAGATGCAATCCAAACTAGAAGTCCTAACGACGAGGGTTAACGAGGTGGAAGAACGAGTGAGTGACATAGAAGACAAGTTAATGGCAAAGAGGGAAACTGAGGAAAAAAGAGATAAACAATTAAAGAACCATGAAGACAGATTAAGGCAAATAAATGACACTCTAAGGAAGAAAAACCTACGTTTAATTGGGGTTCCCGAGGGCGCCGAAAGGGACAGAGGGCCAGAATATGTATTTGAACAAATCCTAGCTGAAAACTTTCCCAATCTGGGAAGGGAAACAGGCATTCAGATCCCGGAAATAGAGAGATCCCCCCCTAAAATCAATAAAAACCGTTCAACACCTCGACATTTAATAGTGAAGCTTGCAAATTCCAAAGATAAAGAGAAGATCCTTAAAGCAGCAAGAGACAAGAAGTCCCTGACTTTCATGGGGAGGAATATTAGGGTAACAGCAGACCTCTCCACAGAGACGTGGCAGGCCAGAAAGGGCTGGCAGGATATATTCAGGGTCCTAAATGAGAAGAACATGCAACCAAGAATACTTTATCCAGCAAGGCTCTCATTCAAAATGGAAGGAGAGATAAAGAGCTTCCAAGACAGGCAGGAACTGAAAGAATATGTGACCTCCAAACCAGCTCTGCAAGAAATTTTAAGGGGGACTCTTAAAACTCCCCTTTAAGAAGAAGTTCAAGTAACTCTGAACGTGAATGGGCTTAATGACCCCATCAAAAGGCGCAGAGTTTCAGACTGGATAAAAAAGCAGGACCCATCTATTTGCTGTCTACAAGAGACTCATTTTAGACAGAAGGACACCTACAACCTGAAAATAAAAGGTTGGAGAACCATTTACCATTCAAATGGTTCTCAAAATATACCCTAAAAACTACAGAACACTTCTGAAAGAAATTGAGGAAGACACAAAGAGATGGAAAAATATTTCATTGTTTCATTTTAACTAAGGAAAACAATGAAATAAAATTTTCTGAATTTAAATTTACCCTTTCGGTTTTGGAATAATTAAAGTTGTACCTGGGCAGTTTCACCTTTTTTGTGTATCACTGGATTTGCTCCCTGAATTAGTTTAGGGCTGCCATACCAAAGTACCACAGACGGGGTGACTTAAACAAAAGAAATTTGTTTTTTCACAGTACTGGAGGCTAGAAATCCAAGGCCAAGGTGTTGGCAGGGTTGGTGTCTTCCTTCACATGGTACTTTCCCTTAGTGTGTCTGTGTCCTAAGCTCCTTTTCTAATAAGGACACCAGTCAATGGATTAAGCCTCACCCAATGACCTCTTTCTACCATAATTACCTCTTTAAAGATCCTATCATCAAATACAGTCACATTCTGAGGGACATATTCAGGTGTAGGGGAGAAAAAATAGTTTTCCCTTCACCTTCTAGGTTCTTGTCTGAGAATTCCCACCTCTAATCATAAAACACAAATTAGCAGGAAAAAAACAAACAGAAGTTTAATAACATGCATACTTCACAGTGATGCCCAGGAAAACTGAGTAATCTCTGAAGTGGGCCAAGCCATCACCTTAAATAGTATCTTCAGCTAAAGACAAAAAAATGTTTGGGGGTGGGGAGGTCAGCGTTGGGAGGTTACTAGGAAAAACATAGTCAACAAGCAACAAAGGTGTGGTTGTTATGATGCCTTCTTTATTGATAAGAATTTCTAAAGATTTAGTCATCTGTTTCTGCCTGGTACAGAGAGGGAGACAGCCTTACAAATGGAAATTTTTCTAATAAATGTAAGGTTTTCATACAAAAGGAATACTCCTATTTGGATTTCAGAGCTTCTCTTGTTCGACTGTTTCTTAAAAATATTTAGCCCAAAATAATCAATATGCCAAAGAAGTAAATTTTGGATGGCAAATTCTGCATTCCTTCAGGGGGTTAAGGACTTTGACATATGAGTTTCATGGGGACACAATTCAGCTTTTAATACTCCCTAAAATCTATTCACAAGCTGGCAAGCAGGGTGATCCTTGCTTAACAAGAGTCAGACTGAGTCATTTCTCAGCTCACAGTTGCCATCTTGCACAGTCCCATCAGGTGCCTGGCATAGAGGAAGACTTAATTCATGGCTTTTTTTTTTCTTAATGAATGAATGCATGTTTTAAGTATGCTTTTAAAACTTCAAATTGGTGTTAACATTTGTTTAATAAAATGTAGCTCTATCTACCTTTTCTGAAACTTCATATAATAACCAAGAGTTTTGGTGTTCCAGGCTTTTGAGTTATTTTGATTCAGGTGTATTCTGTACATTCAATGCATCCAAAAGAGAATTTGAAAGGCACAGAAAGGTCAAAGATCAAAGATTTTATGACTGTGTCATTTAGTCCTGTACGAGTTATCTTAACATACCGTGGGCAGCATGTTTCTCAGAACCACATGTAACTGACGCAGCGTTTAACTCTAAATATCCATACAAAGTAGAGAAGGCCTTCTTTTGATGTAATTCTCTTGATATCAGAGGAAATGTGCATCAAACTTTCTATTCATAAAGTATAACTTAGTGCTTTTAACAGCAGGCTCGCTAATTAGTTGGGCAATTAAGGGACCATAAATTATAATTTTAACTCAGATAGACATCCTCTCTAACACCTTGGGAAGTCCATTTACCATTACTTTCTCTATTTTCCCATCTATAAAATAAATCTAAATATAGATGCTCCATAAACTTGCTGACGAACTAAAGAGAGAGGTTTAGAAATGGAAGAGGTTTTGCAAGGTTATCTGGGTAGGTCCCCAGTTTCCACGGACATTAATTTTGTAAGGATAGACAGTTGCATTCTCTAGTTTATTCTTGAAAATTAAATATATATATATATAATGTATTTTAATGTTTTTATAGAGTTTTATGTGAAAAATGCTACAAAGTGATTTCCATGTATTATAAGTGTGTATCGTATGGAAAGCTAAATATTAGCTAATGTCTGCTACAGAGGTAAATATATTTACCAGCTGTAAGCTTGGTTGCATCTTAAATTTCAAGGTCAATCATTAATGTATTTAAACTAAGGTAATTAAAGGTGTTAGTACCTACAGATCCTGATTCATAGCCTCCTCTCTACATATCCTGTTCTGGATTTAGAACTGAGCTTTAATATTCTTTTCCCTTTCTGAAATCACGTTCTTTTAAAAGTGCTGGCTTGTATTTCCTTTTCTTATTTTGTTGCCTCTTTTTCTCTCTCTCATTAATACATACTGTGTTACAACCAAAACCTTCAATCAAACCTTTTATTCATTTTTACTGTTCTGCATTTCTGTTATCCCAAAGGGATTTTATTCCTATAATATTTACTGCTGGGCCATATTTAATCATCTTATCTTTTTTTGGGGAAAAAACCCACATATATCCTTTCTTTTCTACCACACTTTTCCCCTGGGACCCTGATGGAGTTGAAATTCATAATACTTGAGAGGTTGCACATTTTAGAATGGTGTCACCATTCTAAAGGTGGCCTATGGGCATGGTCCCCAATTTGGGTACAGGAGGTAGAAGTCTACCAGTGTCCTTGCCTTTTAAGGTCATGTGTTAGAGAAAAAAAGTCATTCTGTTGCTTATTAAATTCTTGACACCTATTCAGCTCTCTCCATAGGTGTTAAGATGCAACAAGGGAGAGAGAGATGAAGCTCAACTCCAAACAGAAGAACAAGTAGTGATATTTAGTTAGAGAGTGGAAGGGGTCGAGGTGGATGGGTGGAAAATTCTCACATCAAAGGTAGGGGAAATTCTTGTTAAACTGATCTGGCAATTGCTGGAGGCAGACCAGGGTGAGGAGATAGCAGGTGTGAGATGGTAGGGCATGAGGAATTTGGTAGATATGAAGAGTGGTCAGATAGGGATCTGCTTTTCACAGATCCTTTCCCTTTCTTTTTTTTTCTGTAAACAGTTATGAAACAATTATTATTAATAGATTGTATTTCCATAACACTTTTCCTCTTCCAGAATTCCCAGGGGATACTACATACAGAAATTAAAGGGACGCCTGGGTGGCTCAGTGGTTGGACACCTGCCTTTGGCTCAGGTCTTGATCCTGAGATCCTGGGATCGAGTCCCACCTTGGGCTCCCCATGGGGAGCCTGCTTCTCCCTGTCTGTGTCTCTGCCTCTCTCTCTCTGTGTCTCTCATGAATAAATAAATAAAATTAAAAAAAAGAAATTAAAAAAAACCAAACAATTATTTCTTTTTTTAATATAAATTAATTTTTATTGGTGTTCAATTTACCAACATACAGAATAACACCCAGTGCTCATCCCGTCAAGTGTCCCCCTCAGTGCCCGTCACCCATTCACCCCCACCCCCGCCTTCCTCCCCCTCCACCACCCCTAGTTCATTTCCCAGAGTTAGAAGTCTTTATGTTCTGTCTCCCTTTCTGATATTTCTCACACATTTCTTCTCCCTTCCCTTATATTCCCTTTCACTATTATTCATATTCCCCAAATGAATGAGAACATCCAAACAATTATTTCTTACACCTCTTAACTCCACCTGATGTCTGAAGCAATCATTGTTAATCTCAAGAATTTCACAAGTATTTTGAGTTAAGTTCTGTAAAATCATCCAATCTTGGAGGATGGCAGCCTATTAGGATGAAATATTTGGAGGATGAAGAGCTTTAAACTTTAAAAACAACGAAGAGGTATGTGAAATCTGACATTCTGGACAGAAAGAGCCTTGAAGAAAGTGAAGAAATGTGTAAATGTTACATATTTGGGGGAAGAGTTTTACAAATATCTAGCCAAATCTTAACCAGAAGAGCTTTCTAAATAAGGAGTCACTTTAAACTTTAGAGTGTTTTTAAAGTCTAGATTAGAATCTTAGTCAAAGAGTATGATTAACTATAGGTTTCTGGTAAAGTTTGGATGTCATAAAAATGGCTAGATTTTGTGCTTGTAACAATTATCTTTCATCAGTGTCTCTTAATTCTCAGTGCAAAAAGGAAAGAATGGCTAATCAGTTGAAAACAGACTATATAGCATATGACACCAAAGTGTCATGTGTGAAGGTATCACAAACATAGGGGATTATTTCAAAGACAGATACATATTGGATATAGAAACAGTGATAAACTTCTCATAGAATACAACTGAACTCTTAGAATCCTATAAACATAAAATGTGATTATTTTTTTCTTAGACTTCACTACATTTAAAATAAGTTTCATTTTCTTTTCTGCTTATACATGTTAAGTTGTCGTGTCTCCATTACTTAGATTGTAGGCAAGAGTCATTGTCTGAGGTCAGGCGCTTTGTATAGACTTTTTAGAATTATCTCTTCTCTCTGGAGACTACCTAAAGTTTAGACATTTCCTTGATCCTGGTCACTCTGGGAATTAGGCTGTAGCACATGGTAACTGAGTCCTCTAAGGTCACTTGTCAGAGTTAATACCTTTTAAAAAATCAATAATTAGGACCACAGCTTGTCTGAAACCGGCTGATGATATGTAAGTCTATTTGTTTTCAGAAAATCCTGCACACTGACATGGCTCTTGAAATCAGTGGGGCAATGATGAAGTGGTTAATTATTTGTTCTCTAGCCTTACACATATCTGAACTTGTCATTAATCATCAGTGTCTGTGGGTGTGCTTGCATCTTTTTTTTTTTTTGGACTGGTGAGTTATAAAAAAACATACATAACCGGTGAGTGATGATTAACAGAAAGAGTGTGGAGAAATATTGGTGCTGCCAGTTCATTGTTTTGTGCTTAACTTTTGCCAGTATTCATTACTACAGAAGAATATTTGAATGACTTCATGTCAACACTATGACAAGCAGTTCAATCCTTCAGAAATATTCATAAAATACTTTGAAGCCATGAAAATTTTCACTGTGGCATATAATGATAAATCATCTCTCGCTCTTGGTGTGTATGCCTAGGTTCAGACTTGGAAGAGTATGTCCCTCCAAAACTGAATTATATTTTATGTATGGATTATTTTAGGGTCCTGGGTAATTTTTTCCCTAGTTGTGTATTTCCACATGGTTTAAAAATTATTTAGGTTCCCTAAGTCTAACTGTATTCTTTCAAAGTTAGATATATCTTGGTTAGATTTCAGGGAAATTCTTAGACCTGAGGCAAGTGAATTTTCCTATACTTTCTGGACCAGACACTAACCCTTCTGGGGTTTGTTCCGGCCTTGAGGCCAAACACCACCCACATGGGTGTCTCAGTAGTCAGAATTGCTAAGCCACCTTTTGGTTCTGTGAATCTGAGGCTTTTCCCTTTCTATGAATTTTTTTCATTACTGAGTTGGTCTTTCCAAGGACATATTTTTCAGCTGCTAGAATGTGAGGCACACAAGCCTTGGCTCTTGGCAGTTACTATTATGTCTCTGGTCAATTTTCTAGTTGCACCGCTAGCATTTAGCTTTGATCAATTAGTGGGAAAATACATGAACAAAATTCCATATTGGTCAGATCTGGCTTTCATAAGGAAAGCAATAGCCATGTGTGAGTTTATGAGTACATGCTCCTAATCACTGAGCATCTCAGGCAAGTTTCTTTGACAAACATAATCTTTGCCTTCCTTGTGTCATGTATTTGCTTCTTGAATCTCCAGTGCCTTACTAATTCCTTTGTTTTTGAGTGCACAATACTTAATCCCTGCTCATTCTACCTCTGAGTCCCACAATCTCATAGAATGTTTATAAGAAATATTTACAGCATTTGTTTTTGGAGAGAAAAAAATCAGAATCCAGAGGATTGGCTTAATGATTTGAAACAGTGGTATTTCAGGCATTTGGCCCATGATTCATCTTTTAAAACCTTGTCTGGTGTGTAGGAGACACTCAATAGATATTTTTTAAATAAATGACTGAACATTGAATTAATCTTTAATGGTGCCAACCAACCTCACCCCTTATCGTGCACCTTCATTTGCTGGTTAAACATTTCAGAGTTTTTTTTTTACTGTGATACAGTCTGATATTCAAACTCCTTATCTTGTCAGTCAAGTCAAGTTTTAGAATAGTATGCACCATACATACTCTTAATCTTGCATTGTGTCCCAGTAAGAGAGAAATTTTAAAAATCATTAATGCTAAAACTGTTATGTACTTACTATATATGAATAGCATAAATATAGTACAATATTTTTTAAATGATGTCTTAGGGATTTGAACATCATATATTAGGTAGGTATTTCAATATTATCTCTTCTCAGACTACAACATTTAATGTTGAGAGCCAACTGGATGAGATTTTCCTTCTCACTGATTTTCCTTCTCATTGATTTTTAGTCATATTAACCATAAAATCATTATGACAATGTAGTAAATATATCTATGGATTGTTTCTTTTTTAGCTAAATTTATTTAATGAAAACTGCTGGCTGAAATATATTTAGAATTGTTTTCCCTGTGTTTTTTCCTATAAATTCGGATCATTTAAATGGAAAGAAAAAGTCGAATGATGCAACTTTAAGCAAAATATCACCATATAAAATGAATACACAATCTGAAATGTTATGATGATATTAATTAGTAAATGAAAGCCAAGTGTAGGAAATCCAGGAAATCGGACTATATATATGAAATTGTAGTATATACTACAGTGTACTACAGCGTACACACATGAATGCGAATACTTCCCACCTGTTTTTGTTGGAACATTTTAAAAAGGTGAAGAAATATATTTTGACAATGATGAAAACAATAGGAATTTATGATATGCAAAATATTTTCCCCTAGATTTTGTATTTATGTAGTGTGAGCAATTGCTAAAACAATGAGAAGACGGGGAAGATAGATTTACACTTGGCATTAGTAAGACTTAAGGTTTAATTTCTCTAGCCGTATATCCTGATACTTCTTCTCAGTGTCTAAACATGTTTAGCTGTCTTTCTCTTCAAAGATATAACACCACACCACATCAAACCAAAATGCCTGTCTCAATCAATTTCTCATCTGGCTTCCGCCTTTTCCAATTTTGTACTCGGGTCCAAGATTCTTACAAGACTTGTCTACCTAAGTGGCAACATTTTATCACTTTCCATTCACTCCTCAGTCTACTCTAGTCTGGCCTTTTCTTTATTTCAGCAAACTAGTTTTCTCTGAAATCATGAGTGAAATCCTCATCTCTAAATCCATACTTTGCTTCTCAGGAGCAACTGACACTCTGGTCTCTCTCCCCGAAATACTCACTTCCATTGACTTGAGCTATATGGGTCTTTCTTCTACCTTTCCTTTGCAGGCTCTTTTTTTCTCTATTTGACCATTAAATATTGAAATTCCTTAAGACTCAATCATACTCTTTTCTGGTTTTTGTGTATTCCCCCTAGGATGTCTTCTTTACATCCATAGTTTACCATCAGCATGATAAGGACTCTGAAATTAGTATTTTGATCTCAGACTTCTCTTGGCTTCGGTTTTACATGTATGTATTGTTCCTACTTAAAAATCTCTTTTTAGATGTTTCTAAGGTGCCTTAAACTCAACACACCCAAAACTACACTCATGGCCTCTGTCCCAAACTCCATCCTCCTGTGTTTCCTGTGGCAGTAAATGCTATCTATACCTCTGATCACATCTCATTCATCCTTCTGTGCTCTGCTCCAGCTGCACTGGCCTGTCTGCCATTCTTTGAATAAACCAAGAACATTTCCATCAAAAGACCTCTGTACTTGCTTTTCCTTTTGCCTGGAATGTCCTGTCTCTAAATCTTTCCAGGGCTATTCCTGGAAAGTCTTTATTCATTTCTCATCTCAAACGTAGCTGTCTCAAAGAAACTTTCCCCTTAGCACCTTATCTAAAGGAGTGGCTCGCCTACCCCTGCTGTTCTCTACATGTTGCTATTTTTCTTTTTTATGCTTATAAATATCTATTGTGATGTTATTTTTATATATGTATTGCATTTTCCCAAACTAGAATCTAAGCTTCTTAAAGAAAGTTACTTTTTTTTTTGTTGTTCATAACTGTCAAAAATAGTGTCTACCAAATACTACAAGTCAGTTTTACTTTTTGGTTCTCAAATTCATGCCTCTTTATCCCCATTGCTACTACTCTTGTTTGAGCTACCATCCTCTCATGTGCAATAGCTTCCTTAATTACATCCATTTAGTTACTTTTCAATACACATATTTTCTGCCCTGCAACTAGAGTGGGGTTTTTACAGAAGCAAATCTGATAATGCTTCTTTACTTCTTAAAAACATTTAAGCATTTTCCCATTCTTAAGGTAATGATACAAATCTTTAACATGGGTTATGAAGCCCTGAGTGATGGCCTTCATTTCTTAATGCTTTTCCTCTTAGTCTCTTTCTTTTTAACTACTCTGTTGTTCTGAAGGTTACTCAAAAGCACCATTTTCTTCCTATCTTCAAATCTTTTATATTTTTCTTTGGCTTGGAAGTTTCTCCAATTGCATTCACTCACAGCTCTGGACTTTATCTGGTTAATTCCTATTTACTTCTCAAATTTCAGTCCAAAGTCCAGTATACTCTGTGTCTGGCAATGTGCTATGTGCTAAAATATAACGGTAAGCTAAATATATCTACTTTCTTACCTTTTAAATCTAGAACAAAAACAATATAAACTTACTGGATTCCCCAAACTAACTCTTTCTAACTCCATTAGCCCATATATATATATATATATATATATATTTATGCATTTATGGGACGTTTTTGATCTCTCTCACTAAGCAATAAGCTTCATGATTTGCAATATAGGTTTGTGGAATGAATGAATGCATCATGTCTATTGAATAAATACTTCTTAAATACTGTGGCACATGTCAGGACTCAAACTTGATTTTAGTTATTAATATGATAATATTTTGCATATTTGTTAAATATATACAATGAAGATAGTTTCATGGTTAAAATCTGAAGCATCTGTTATTACATAGCTCAAGCTTTATATTCTGTAACATTTTTTTCTTTCTCTTGTAGAATCTAAGTTTCATTTCCCTGCACATCTTTAATTCTGTCTAATAGGAATCTTGCTTGTGCTCTTGTTTACAATATCCTTTGATGAAATCGCAACTTTGGTTAAACATAATCCTGATTGAATGAGCTCAGTGGTCTTTGCCACAAGCATTTAAATTAATCTGTTGGCAACAGGGAGAGAATGCATTTCTTTCTATTTGGCATGACATTAACTCATTTCAGCCATGGAAGCTGTAATTTTCTGAATGGTATCCTAGTGGCTGGCAAAAGTTAATGCAGGTTTCTAGTCCCTTTCTTATGCCAATGGTACAATTTACACACTGAGAATCTGGCTAGACATACGTTGAGTTAAACCAATGCCTGATGTAAAACATGAGGAGTTCAGTTCAGCAAGTATGTTTTGAATTTTACTCTGTGGAAACTCTTCTTTTTAGCACTAGTGGGGGATAGGATAAAATATATGAGAAAGTCAGGTTTTTAAATAAGATTGTAGTCTTATTGGATAATAAAATGTACATTTCCCTGGGGACTTCATGCCATCATCTGAGAGCATTACTTATTTTTGACTTCTTCCAAAACCTGATCCCCTGTTTCAAATTCCTTCTCTGTAAGAAGCCCACTATTCATGTGATTACTCAGTTTTGAAATCTTGGAATTCTATCTCTTTTCTTTTATATCATGTGTCTGGTAGGTCATCATGGTATCTCTTCCTCTTCAAAACTTACTCTTTTTTAACCCCATCGCTTCCATTTCTGTGACCCACATTACCTTCTTTCCTCTTCAATGAATGATTTTCTATTTGAGATATTACAAATACGTTTCTATTCAAAAAAAATTTTGTACATGATTTCATAGAGATGGACCACTGGAATGTCATTCACATAGACAAAAATGTAAGCAGTACTCCAAGGGCTGCGTGAGGAAGTGGATCTCCTATGATGTATCATCTAGCCAACCATTGCTAAGTTGGTTTTCAAATGTTTGATCCTTTCAAATGAGAAGAGATTCAGTACTTAATCAATTTTAAAGTGTGGTATCTCTAATGGTGGTAAGTTCTTCCTATAGTGTATAGAAATCCATCTTTTCTTTTTGGTTCTTACTATTTCTCCTATTTAATAATCTAAATATTTGAATAAACAGCAGTCCTCCACGAGATCTGAACGTCATCAGCTATGTTAATCTTTTCTCTAATTGTTTCTCATAAGGTGTCTAGACACACTCAAAACTCCCTTAAACTGGGATAGTGCTGGAATGTAGTTCTGTAGATTTTAGGTTTTTTTTTCTGCAAATTTGTTTTCTCACAAGTGAATTTTGTTTTACCCAAGGGACTACTAAATTTAGTTAAATTTAATGTTGTAAAGATACTATTATATTTCAAGATACTTATTCCTAAATATGATGAAGGGAAAAAAAAACATTGTTGGCAGAAGGGTACTTTAACAGCCTAAACCCAACAGATTAAAATAATTAGTTGATAAAATTTTCATTTTAGTTATTATACAAGACTAAAGAAACCAATAGTCTACATTTGATAAAGTTTAAGAGACTCAAAATTAGAGGAGGTATTTGAGCCTGTTGTACTGAAGTGACTTTATTTTTATCTCTAACATGAATCTTTATTAATATTTCTTGGTGTAGAATATACTTGAAGTGACAAGTTCGACTTTGAATAACTGGTTAATATAGCAACTGTTCTGTGCCTCGGTAGTTGGGATAACTTCAAGAAAATCAATATAATATTTCAAATATCCTCCTTGTTAAGATTGCTCATTTTCCAACAAAAGAGACATAAAAAAACTCAAAAGCAAATTTTTTGTTCCCAGTATGCTTTCAGGAGATAAGAATGACATTGTCTCAATACTCTTTCCTTTGGAATACGATAAGAAATAAATAATTATTTAGGATACAAATCCTGAGAGCTAGTTAAAACAGTATACTTTGTAAAAGCAGCCTATCTTTTTTTTTTTTAGCAGCCTATCTGATTTGTTGAGCACCTGCCTTGCAATTCTAGCTGTTCATAATTATTTCTATAATCCAGAGGCAAAAGGAAGAGAACATAGCCACAGCATATGTAATTGCAGGAGAGACAGAGCTCTTCCTATTCTTGGTCATTGCAGCGAATGGTAATACTTCCTTCAGGGACAGGACTTTGTAAAGGAAAGAGTTTATTTTTTTCATATCAGCCCTATAAGCAGGGACCATTTTGATAGACTTAGGTAGAGGAGCCCAGGGAGCATCATATCAAGTTCTCCCTGGATGAACCTTAAATTTATTTTCACTAGTCCCCTTAGGATAAATGATGGCCCTAACCTCTTTGTATCTCTTTGTATCGAGTATATTATTGCTGTCTATTTTAGTACCCACATTTTTTAATGCACTGCAGTGTTTGAATTCTTCCCTTAAACAGTATACTGTCATTTATATTCAAACATCCTCTATGATGTATTGATTGCCAGAATCAGTGGGTATATTTCTGCCTTTCTCTTGTTGAAACTCAAGGTGGCATTTGATGCTTCTGTGACACCTTGCTGTCACATGCTTCTCATAATGTACCTCTCTATACCCTTCATGTATGTGTTCCTTTCTCTTTATCCATCTCTGAAATGCATATGTTTCTCATGTGGCAGATCCTGCTATTACTTACTCAATATCCATTCTTCCTTTTTTTCTTTGTCAATGGAAGACCATACTACAGGTAAATATAGTCACTTCTCCAGACTCTTAAGAGCAGTCCCAGGCAATGAAATGTAATAAATTCTAGAAGATGGGCTTATGGGAAGACTGTTGCTTTCTAGATAGAAAGGGGCAGGTACCTTTTCTCTTTCTCCTTCTTCTTGCCAAGAATGCAAAGCATGCGCATCAGATAGATAAGCCAGTTTTTGACCTTGAGGATGAGAGTCACTTGTTTAGAAAAGCAAAGGTTGATTGATCCTGGGTTTTTTATTGCCTTCTTGGTCTGCCACCCCCTGATTTCTCATCATGTCATAAAAATAAATCCTTCTTTGGTTAAGCCAGTATGGTTTTTGTTTATTTGCAACCCAAAGCAAGTCATGCCAATCTCTGCTATTGTATTGTGTTTTTAAATTTTTAAAAATTAAAAAAAAATTTGTATTTGTTTTTTCATTTTTTACTTTATTTTTATATTGTTTTAACTACCAATTAACACAATGTCCTTCATTTTAGTAAAAACTCCTTACATGCAGAGGTTGAGTTTTTCATCCATCTACCCAAACTACCTAGCACACATCTGGGAAAAAGCAAGAAGTCATTCTTTGATTCTTTATACGTGAATAAGAAACATACTTGGGAATCACAGAATCCATGGAAAGGTCAGCTACTTTCTTTTCAAGATTTGATGGATTGATTGATTGATTTAAAGAGAGCATAAGCAGGGGGAGGGGGAGAGGGAAAGGGGGAGGGAGAAAGAGAATCTCAAGCAGACTCTGCACCTAGCACAGAGCCTGATGCTTGGCTCAAACCTATCACCCCAAGATTATGACCCAAGCCAAATTCAGGAGTTGGATGCTTAACCAACTGGGCCACCCAGGAGCCCCAGGTCAGCCATTTTTATACTATTTGAACTTTTGACTTTTTTATATGTTTTCGGTAGAACATGGTATGATAATTTTTAGTGGGGGCCCTAAGTAATTTAGTACAAGGTTCCTTACAACCAGGAGTTGAAGAAAACCTAGTAAATATAGGGGGATCAGCTTGAAATAGATTATCTCACCTAATGTAATAGAAAGGAAGGAGAGAAGGAGGAGAGAATGGCTATTAGTTAGTAAAATGGAGATAATAATGAGGCTGACCTTGAGGTTGAAATGGGTCAACACATGTAAAGTACTTAGAACACAGTAAATAAGCACAATATGTATTAGTATGTAACTGGTGCCTAATATATTAGGTATTATTATTGTTAAAATAACTTCTCCAACCCTCCTCTAATAAATTTAAGTTATGCCCATTATACTTTATGCATATTTCTATTTTTCACTTATCGACAGGCATTATAACATTGTGGAATTCAAACCCAGGGCATATGGGTTTGAATTTTGGTTCTATTACTTACTGGCTATATGATCCTGAGCATGTTAATAGAGTGGCTCTGGGTCCCCTCTCATAACAGACTAGGGTAAACCTTGTTAATATGGCACTCCCCACCCTCGCATTCTCTTGCTAACTTGTTCTTGGCAGGAGTTCATCCAAAGCTGTGCCACGAGTGTGGCAGTGTGCAAGCAGCCCCAACAAATTGCCTTCTATGGGAGGGGAGCTGGAGCCACTTTAGAAAAAGTCCTTTTCCAGGGCTGGAGGGGTGAGTAGGCCGGAGAGCACAGGGGTGGGCCTGTGGTGCCGGCGAGGTCCATGGTAATTCCTTTGGGATGGGATCTGCAACCGCCTGAGAACACTCCTGCTCCTCTAGCACATGCTCTGAGATAAGTAAACACTTACCTTATGCCTTCCTTATGCCCCAGGTGTTTTTAAGATCTTTTTAAACTTCTGCATCTCTGCTGTATCTCAGAGGGGCTCTTGTGCTCTCTCTTTAAGGATGGGTTCTCAGTTTCCTTTTGCCCTGTGGGCCTCCCAGAGCAGCCTGATGATTTGTACAGTTCCATGTCCTAAGCCCTGTTGATTTTAAGAACTTATAAAGGATGTTAGGCCCCTCTGGTTTTCAAAACCAAATGTTCTGGGCATTTGTCTCCCCAGTGCTGGTCTCTTGTGCCTGGAATACCTGGTGTGGGGTGTGGTCCTCTCCCTTCTCTGTGTCCCTATTTGGCTCCTGACTGGGACTCTGCCCTTTCTACCCTCTTTCTTGTGACCTCTTCTCTTTGTTTAGTTGTGGAGAGTCTCTTCTGCCAGTCTTTGGGTCATTTTCTGGGTTATTTATACTGATGTGGACGTTATGTAATTGTATCCAAGGAATGACGTGAGCCTAGGATCCTGCTACTCCCCCATCATCCCCCGAAGTTAGTATTCCATTGTTTTTATCTATTAACTTATCAGTGGGCACTTGGGTTGTTTTCGTGTCTTGGCTACTGTAAACAATGCTGCAGTAAACATGGGGGTACAGGTACCTCTTTGAGATAGTGATTTCATTTTTTTCAGATATATATATCAACAAGTGAATTGCTGGATCATATTGTAGTTCTATTTTTAATTTTCAGGGACCCTCTATAGTTGTGTAAATTTACATTCCCACCAAGAGTGCACATGGGTTCCCTTTCCTCCACATCTTGGCCAGTACTCATTATATCTTGTCATTTTGATAATAGCCATTGTAATAGGTGTGAGGTGATACCTCATTGTGGTTTTGATTTATATTTCCCTGATTATTAGCAATGTTGACACTTTTTTTTTTAAGATTTTATTTACTTACCTGACAGAGAGAGAGAGCAAGAAAGTGCACAAGCAGAGGGGAACAGCAGGCAGAAGGAGAGGGAGACGCAGGCTCCCCACTGAGTAGGGAGCCCGACATGGGGCTGGATCCCTGGACCCTGGGATCGTGACCTGTGCAGAAGGCAGATGCTTAACTGGCTGAGCCACCTAGGCACCCGACACCTTTTTTTTTTTAAAAAAAGATTTATTTATTTTAAAGAGAGAGAAAGAGAGAGGGAGAGAGATGGAGAAAGAGGGTAAGAATCTTAAGCAGACCCTGAGATTGTGACTTGAGCAGAAATCAAGAGTCAGATACTTAATTGACTGAGTCACTCAGGCACCTCACAGTGTTGATACCTTTTAATGTACTTGTTGGCCCTTTGAATATCTTATTTGGAAAAATGACTATTTATGTCCTTTGCCCTTTAAAAAATCACATTTTATTTTACTTTTTTGCAATTGAGTTGTAGTTATTGCTATAAATGTTCCTCTTAGAACTGTTTTTGCTGCATCGTGTAATTTTTTAAAGATTTATTTGAGAGAGAGTTCACGCGTGCACATGTGACTAGAGGGAGGGGCAGAGGGAGATGGAAAGAGAAAGGGAATCTCCAGCAGACTTCCCAATGCATGAGGAGTCCCAGCCATCCATGTCACAACACTGAGATCATGACCTGAGCCAAGACCAAGAGTTAGATGCCTAACTGTCTGAGCCACCCAGGCGCCCCTGCATCTCATAAATTTTGATATGTTATGTTTCCATTTACAATTCCCTCAAGATTTTAAAAAATTTTTCCTTTGATCTCTTTTTTGAAGCATTAATTGTTCAGGAGCATGTGGTTTAATTTCTGCCTATTTGTCAATTTTCCACCTTTTCTCCTTTTATTGATTTCTAGTTTCACACTTTATGGTCAGAAAAGATACTTCATATGATTTCTGTCTTCCTGAATTTGTTGAGATCTTTTTTGTGTCCTAACATATGCTCTATTGTGGTGAACATTTCTCTGTACACTAGAGAAGAATGTGTGTTCTGCTGCTGTTGGATGAAATATTCTATATGTCTGTTCAGCCCATTTGGTCTATAATGTTCAAATCCACTGTTACCTTATTGGTTCTGTCTGGATGATCTATCCATTAATCTTTTATTGACAGGACTGTGGGCTGGTCTCTACAACCAATCGTGGTTAGTGGAGTCTCAGGCTGTGCTCTGAGTTCATGCAAGGCCACAAGCTATGCCCCCAAGTTGAGTGGGATCCTTAGCCATGCTTCATGATCAGGTTCCTGGCTGTACTCTTTTGTTTGGCAGAGTAGCTGGTTATGCTTTTTTTTTTTTTTTTTTTTTTTAACTTTGAGAAAGAGAGAGCACAGAGAAGAGTAAGAAGCAGACTCCCCACTGAGCACGGAACCCCACATGGGGGTTGATCTCAGGGCCCCAAGATCATGACCTGAGCCCAAGGCAGATGTTTAACCAGTCGAGCCACCCAGGCACCCCTGGTTATACTCTTTGGTTGGGAAGGGCCCTCAGCTATATTTTGTAAATGAGTGGAGCTACTACTGACTGTGCTCTATGGTCAGGTGGGGTCACTGTCTGGGCTCCCTTTTTGGGTGGCGTTTCAGGCTGTGCTATGTGATTGGGTGTGGTGACTAGATTTGTTCCCTGTCTGGGATGGTTGTAGGCTGTGTTCAGTAATTGAGAAGGATATTCACTGGGCGAGTGGTGTATGCTGGACTCTGTGGCTGGGTGGTATCATCCTTGTTCCAGAGCTGCCCGGTGTCACTGTTTAGGCTCCTGCCAGTTGTGCTCCAATTTCCTATGTTCTCTGTCTAGGCTTCTTGGTCAGGAGGGGCAGCAAGCTATACTTAGGTTGGGTGGACCTTCAAATTTGCTTCCATTCCTGGGAGAGGCTATAGAACAAGCTCCACTGCTGATATGGTTCATTGGCTGGGGACCCAAGTAGACAAAACTGCCAACTAAAGTCCCGGGTCAGAAGGGATCACTGACTCGACTCTGTTGATGGGCAGAGCCTCTAGCTAGGATCTCTGCTCAGGCATTGCTACAGGGAAGAATGAGATCTGCCAAGATCTGAATACCGGTTGCTATAAGCCCTTCTCCCTTTTCCAGATCTCTGACTGATCCCCAGAGTCAAGCCCCACAAATTTCTCCCAGTGATTCCTGAAATGTGAAACCTGAGTGAGTCTCTCCGGAAGTGTGCCACAACCCTGGGGAGCTAGATACCCACCGTGGAATCTCTTCCTGTTGAAGAAACTATAGGCCCAAGGGGGCTTTCTCAGCACCACTGTGCTGGCCTTGAAGATGGGTGATGTGGTCAGGGTATAGTTGCTTTTACCGTTCTAATGTGATATTCTTGGTCTCTGTGGGTCAGGGTGGGTGCTTCTGCCTCACCCCTGGGGGTGGGCTCTAGAATTTTCACAATGACGTCTTGTTTAAGAACTGTTGCTAGTTGGTCTTCTTGAAGAGGGGGCCTGAAGTCAGGAACTGCTGATTTTATCCTGATGACTGAAATTGAGCTTTCTGCAGACAGGGTTTGTGACATTCATTTTATAAATTTCTAGTAACTAATGCTGCAACAAGTATATCGTTGACATTCATCAAGTCTTTCTTGAATGCATAGATCATTTTTTTTCTTTTTATATTAGAAAGGAACAAAATTAAAAGTAAAAATAGACGAAGTTTTATTTAAATATTCTAAAGTTTATTGTTCAGAGTCAGATCATTGGCACACAATGGGTTTCACCATTCCTCTGCTAGTATTTCTTTATTCCTGTCAGATTTGATAAGGACTATAATAAAACTTAGAGAAAACATTAAACTGCTGACACTTGAAATATCCTGTTAGAAAATCTGATGTTCCCACTATTTTCACTCCCGTGGTTCCTGACTGTATTAAGCAGGTTTATTTAAGGGCAACTTAGGTCATGAGAGAACTTATTCTGGGTGACAGATTATACTGAGCCTATACTTTGTGTGTTTCTGTCACAATGCACTGTAATGGACTTGTCGAGTTTCCTTCTATTTTTTTTTTTTTTTTTTAGTTTCCTTCTATTTTATCATTGAGGTACCAGATAAACTTGGGTCAGGTGAGTTCCTCTTAATGTCATACACTTGCTGCTGGATATTGGGCCCTCTGCAAACAATCTTCCCAATCAGTTTGAAGATTTTATACAGGTGTGTAACATGATCCAAGTTTGTATTTGGAAAAAATCAATCTGGAGCTCATGGGAAGAAAAACTGGAGAGGAGTGACAGATCAGTGAAGAGACATGCAGTAGCCCAGGCCAGGAACCTAGACAGAAACAATCACGGGGTGCAGACATTGCCACAAAGGTTTTATGAAATAACACTCACCCTTATTTCTTGTGATGCTCGTTATTTTTCCTTCCACTTTATTCCTTCATTTCACTCTGTTCCTTTTCCATTCTGTTCTACTGTATTTACGATGTATTTACATTCTGATACACCAAACCACCAAGTTATTTTTACAAACTATTAAGAGGTCACAATCCACGGTTTGAAAAACTCTGCTTTAAAGATCCTCCTGAACCTCATATGGTTTAAAGGTAAATTCTACTAGTAATACCTTTATTGAGAGTAGGCTAGTGTACAAGAGTTTCTAGGAGACTAATTAGGGCCCTTGTGGATCTTCACGCAGAAATCTTGCTGAGGAGCTCTAAACCAGTTAGTTAATCATTTATTCATTTCCCATTCAGCCAGTGGATATTTATGAACTGCCTCCTCTAGGGCATTGTGCTAGTTGTTGGGGCTAAAGCGCTCAACAGAGGGCAGATCCAGAGTTTCTGGGGCTTGACACCTACATAATTTGGCGACTCATTTTGAGACAAATGATGTAAAATTGCAAATATAAAATTAGGTGCCAAAGTCATTATTTATTTAGGATGAAAAAAGATATCACACCATATTCTTTTTTTTAATTAACTTATTTAAATTCAATTAGTTAACATAGCGTATCATTAGTTTCAGATGTAGAGTTCAGCGATTCATCCGTTGCCTACAACCCCCAGTGCTCATTACATCCTGTGCCACACCATATTCTTAACGCCTCAGGTCTCTCCGTTCTAGGATCTCTTCAGGGAATTTGCTGAAAAGGTTTACACAGTAATGCTTACTGACTGCAGCCTTGTTCCCCTCCTCACCTGGGACATCATGCAGCTCCTACAGCTTCCCTCACTCACAGGGGCCTTTTTAGCAAATGGACCACAACCTGATATTCATTAGCTTCAAAGTAAATCCATTTGTGTTTTCTTCCGTATCAACATGGGCAAGTCAGACACAATGAAAGGGCTAGTCCTATGATACATTATTCAAGTATTTTGTGAGACAGGGAAGTATAGAGAACTGGTAGGAGAACATAAAGAAAGGAAATCAGACAGCCTTCAGCAGAGAGAAGATTTTCCTAAAGAAAGGCCAGCTGGAGAGAAGGAGTCCGAGCTCGTGTGCTGTAATCAGATCCAGGGACTGGTGCTGGTTTGCAAACTGTCAGCAACAGACCAGGACAAGACACATCCAGAAACTTAGAGTAAGTGTCTAGAACCTTTTAAAACAACCTGAAGAAATAATTCTCTGTCCATTACACCCAATAATATGGTTTAATCTTGCATTTTGCATGCCTTCCTAGAATTCTGTTTTCCCAGAAATTCGTTTTTCTTATATTTACAAAGGTATGAATCTGCACAGATATCAGGAAAAAAACCTGGTTCTTCCTCATAGGTAAATTGAGAAACTGTCCGGGACTCTCCTTACAGCAGAACCCCACTGGTCTCTGCTTTCTGCATGCCATTCTTAGAATAAATAAAATTAAAGAGAAAACAAAATAAGATTTGGAATGAGAACTAGACATCAAGAAGTATTATTTTTACCTTAATATAGAAAACTTTAGTAAATAAGAATATTTAAAAAATAGGGTATGAGAGTTTAGAAAACCTCAAAAAGGGGCATGGAAAATTAGGATGTGATAACTTTTTAAAAATGTATCAAATAACTAAAAGATAAATGACTACGTAATATAATTTAGCATAGAATGAGTTCAGATGACAATGAAATTTTTCATGTAGGAGCTCAAAACCAAATTGACGTGCATGTACTCACGGCACCAGGTTTGTTTCCTGGCTGAGAGCCAACGGGTAGAGATGGATTCCTTGGTCTTGTCCTGGGTGTGTGACGGTTCCAGCATCCATATTGCTTTAAAATGCCAAGGAAGGAGGAGACACCAAATTCTCTCAGTGCAGGGAGTATGCATTTCCACATTCGTAGTGTGCAATCCTACAGCAACTCCATTGGATTGTCAGATATTCCTATGGAAGTTGATCAAATGGTGGCATAGTGATCACATTGCCTAGTCAACAGAACATCTGTTAGAAATACAAGGACAATATATTTCAATTTAAAAGAAATCCACAGCAACCAACTTTTTGATATTTATGAACTACGAAAGAGTTTGCTTCTAAAAACATTTAATTTCATTTCACAAAGGTCAGTAAAAGGATGTTTAGGCATTATAGGAAGAGATATGCATTTTACCTTAAACATCAGCCGTTAAATCCTTTTTAAAATAATTTCTAAGTGTTCAAGAGGGTTTAACCTTTTCATAAAGCTTTTATTAGATTCATGGACAGAAAAAGAAACCAGTATCACATTTCTATTGAGAATTTCCCACTTGTTTTCTCTATCTCCTATTTTAAACTCATCACATATTTTCTACTTTAAAAAAATATTTTTTTAACATGAGCCCTAGTTTCTCAAGTAAAATTTATGTAATTCCTCTCACCAATAAAACAGCTAAAATTTGGTCATCTTAAGAAAGACTTTATTAATACAGCACAAAGCACACTATTTTTAAAAAGTTGCTTCTCATAAAAAATATTTAAAGTATTTTTTTCAGTTGAGCTAAACTAGCAGATTATCTAATCATTCACTTACCTCTCTAAGCTCCTGATTCTTGCAGGGTTACTATATTACAGTCTTCTAAAATTAATTCATAATTTTGTCAATTATTTTTCTTGACAGATTTAGAACATTGTGTATTGGGTGCATTTAAAAGTGTTCCTATATTTACAAAATAGCTGGAATGGATGACTTTTTTATTGTAGCATTCTTCTGCCATTATGTCATAATTGCTTAATTTAGACAAAGTAATGCCATGTCACAGTGGTAATTTAGCAAAGATAAATCACATTTTTGTTAGGTTGTTTTCCCTCTGTGTAGTTAGAATTATACACTTATATGGAGCTAGTGAAATTTATAAATGGAATCTACTTTGAACTGAATTTGAAGGAAAAAAACATCTTAACTGAGATTAATGCAGAAAAGATTTGTGTTTACCTGCATTTCCTGTTTTTGTTATTAATGTTTGTGTAGATACTTAAGTTTCAGAAAATTGAGAGAATTTTAGAGAAATGTCCTATACCAAAAGTGGAGCACATGGATTGCAAATAATTTATGTGAATCATTGAAAATACACCTGTCAACAGAAAAGGAAACACAGAGAGGACTTGGGTCTCTGCTGGATGGATATTTTTTTCTTACAAGATTTTTCTCTGTTTTGTACCATGACACAGAAATGTAAACGTCTCTTGGATAAATTGATGTTGATGGCATTTTCATAAATTGTGCTTTCATGAATACTCTCTGGTCACAGTATTTGGAAAGTGTGATAGCTATAGAAAGCTTTGTGTTGGTTAGACTACTGCATAACTATTTTTCTAATAGCATCAAGGAATGAATGAATGAATAAATGAATGGTACTCGGGGATACTTGGAACATTGATTAGAAGTCATTAAACCCTTGAAATATTTAAGATTTGCTAGAAATTCAGTTTTTCCGTGGACTTATTTTGGATAGTGTGATATGTTGGTTAGGTCCATTTCCCAGACTCCTGGAGGAATTTTTTTCAAAGAAACAGCAACACATGCTTGTATACTTTCTCTAATTTTCAATGTATTATTTATTTTTCTGAAGACACATTTCAAAGGTGAAAATACTTGTTGCAGATGCTGTGGATCTAATTACAGAAGCACACAGATGTCATCACAAATATAGCTTTAAGGCCCAGGATGTAAGTTCAGGGTTTGAAGCCCAGACCTCCGTTGAGGTAAGATCCATGGTTCTGTAGCAAACTAACATTAAGTGTTCTGAAAATGAGAGGCATGGTGAAATCTAGCGGTGCTTTGCTACCATTTTATTGATGTAGTTCACCTGGGTCCAAATGCAAACTAGATAGAAATTCAGTCTTATTTTAGTTGGCTTCATTTGGGCTAGTTTTGATATGCAGTTGTCAAATTAGATATGTATAGTAAGAGAAATACAGTTAATTACCAGAGTACAGGTGAAATTAAATTGCTCATAAACAAGATAGTTATGAGAAGGGGAATAATTTGTTGGAGTGAAAAAAAGTGGATTTTGGATAGTATATGTATAAAATAGTATTACTCGATCATGCTTACAAAACATCTTTTGTAAAATCTAGATAAAGAAGTTATCCATTTACTCCCTTAAAAGTAATCAGTTTACCCCAGACATGGGTGTGAGAACTTAGCTTTCCTTCAGTTCAAGCACATTATTACACAGCAAAGAAGAAAAGAAGAAAGAGATTAGGGGGAAAAGCTACTTAGTAGAGGCCAGAAGCCTCTCCAAACTGAATTTTAAGTGCTGCTTCTGATGTAGGTTTCTTCTTTTCATTAAAAAGGGGTATTAAGGAAGTAACACAAGCATAATAACTGTTCACACAGCCCCTTTCACAAGTTATTCTTAGTGGCTTGCATTTTTCTGGGCCTCGTGTTGGATAGTGGAATGGAACTGGTGCAGATGGTGGAGAAACAAATTCTGTGGAAGTGGCCACAGTGAGCAATATGGTATAATCTCAGACACAGTGTTTTCATTGTGCTTGATGCATTCATTCATTTGCAGATGAATTCATTTGCAAATTACCCCCAGCTCATATCCCTTTCAAACTAAGAATATGTCATTCCAAGAAGGTCAGCACAACCATGACCCACTAGATTCTTTAAAAGCCTGCCCTGGTTCTGGTTTTCCCCACCCTCTTTTATTTCCTGTGCAAGGCTGGAAGAGTCTCAGTGAAGAAAGCATGGGCTCACGCAGAATACGAAGGAGTTCCCCCAACTAAGCATGCCTGGACATTTTCCCTACAGATATTTCATCCCATGTCCATTTGAAGAACGAATTGAAATTGGTGAAATTAACCATAAATTGATGGAGTAATCTTGGGAGAGAAGGAATTACTTTAATTAAATTTACTTTGTCATCATGGATGTGCAGTATGTACATAGATACCTATTTTATTTAGTGGGGGGAGATATCTTGCATATTCTTTTATTGGGTCAAGATTGTCTCTAATGCTTGGAGGTATAAAAGGAATAGAGAATGAAATTCTTAGAAGAAGAATAAATCACAAAAGGAACTATTGGTAAGATGGGATATAATTCTCCAGTAAGCAAGAATCAGTGCTGGAGGTTTCACCTGTGCCTTGCAGCATCTCAGGATAGATTGGCCAGGAAGATTCTTTGCTAATGCTAGACCCTGACTTTTCGAAACAGCCTCCACCTGCAAGTTGCTCACACCTGACAAAGGCATCTGGGCAGAGTGGAGTCTGGTTCTGCAGATAATCCATCCTTGATAATGAAACTGTGGAGCTGAAACCTGAAGAAATGATGACCTCAGAGTCCACTAAATGCCTGTAGAGGAAAGACCAAAATTTTTCCACGCAGGGGATTTAGAAAAAGTGAGTGTGTGAGATGAACAAGTAGCTTCAACATGGTCCTATGGTCTTCATTCTGTGCTCCCATCTCTATCACATTCGCTCTTCAAATTAGTTAAAGGGTCATTTATGTGTGAACTGAAGTGTATAACTAACTCGGTTTTGTCCTTCTGTTTGAATGATACTCAATATATTATTATTAACGACAGGAATAATTTAAATAGGCTTTGTTCCTTTTACATACGTTGTCCAATTTTTGACATCTATCCCAAGAAAGGTGTTAGTACAGATCGGTAGAAATAGTGAGAACTATGAAAACACATTGATCACTGGAAACTGTTGTTTGCACAAAATAAAAAAAAAAAAACCTCCACTTTCCTTTTTTTTTTTTGAATATTAGACATTACTTCAAAATATTACCTATATTCGTTCTCACGATACTCTGTGGGCAAATATTGGGGAGGATACTAGATGCTAGGTGGGTAAGTAATCATTTACAGAACTCATTAGTGGCTCATTTATTATCACTCTGAAGTAAAATATCTAGTTACTTGCCTCTCGACTCTCTTCACTCCTGCACCATGAGCATTGAATTGAAAGATTAAAAATACTGTTGCCAATGTTGCAGTGTTACAACACACTTTTTCTCCCCTCTCTCTACAATAATGAACAAAAATAGCCAGCATCTATTATATAGTTGGCAGTAACATACATTTTCTTTAATCTTCACAGTGTTCCTTCTATAGAGGCATATTATATTCTGTACTTATAAATGAAAGAACTGAACCAAATAAAATAACCTACTTGAAAAGTCACATAACCCATAGTGTAAAGATTTCAGAGATGACTCTCTGGCTCCCAGACCTATGCTTTGCACTCTGTTTCCAACTACCTGTGCAAATTTTCCTTTGAGTATATATATGTCATCAAAAATATTGCCCATTATATAATCCTGCTGCTATCTCAAGATTGCATCTCTTATGGAAGGAAACATCTCCGGTAAATAAGGAGGGGGGTAAATATCCTCCATCACTCTAATTAGAATAGATAATTTTTGTATACTGATAACTTGACAGCTTCCAGCATGATGAAAAGAGCATAAATACCATCATCATTTATTTTTAAATAGACTTTTAAAAATTTTGGAAAAAAATAGATTTGTATTAAAGATAATACAGAGTTTGCATATACTGGAGGATGAACACTGACCAATAGGCTGGCTGTGTTAGTTTATCAGAGAATTCAAGGACAGGAATAAAAAGTTTACTCATTTGCATTCCCTCAAAGAACACTGTGCTGTTACGATGTACAGAGTCATAATCATTTTTTGATAATCCTTTGCTTAGCACAGTATTGAATGAGTGAATACAATAAAAATGTAATTCTTAACTCATTTTTTACATGAATTTTTTTTACATGAAATTCTCAAAACATTATTATTTAAGAGTAATTTGATTGAACTGGCAGGACAGTTTGGTTAAACTACTTGAATGTCTACCTATTTGTAAGAGTTTAAATGAGACTTCCAATTCATTTCTTTTCCAGAAGGAAAGAAGGAGTATCAGATTAAATCTTTTTGTGTGTAGAAGCCCCCAAAGTAAGTTTTGGTTTGAACTGTGTTTCCCCACAGTAAACTGTAGTTTCAATGTGTTTGAGAAAACTAATATATTTTATTTTTCCTTGCCATTACTTTCTTTCTTTCTTTTCTTGTTTTCTTTTATTTACAAAAGAAGTCACTTTCTGTGGAACTGAGTGTATATATATATTTTCTATAAGTACACATTAAATTTGGCTAGAAGAAGGGACATGGGAAAGTTCATTTTGCTACCCTGTTTGCAGTCATAACACCTATGTTCTGAGATTCTTGAACATTTCATTAAATTTACTTTAAAATTTAATTATGTAAAACCAGTGCATTAGAGCTTGTGAAATCATCATGGCTTGGAAGATGATCACTCAAGAGCTGTACACCCAGGGGACCTGGGAGGTTGCATTACCAATTACCAAAATATGCTTAATGCAAGCCCATTCTTCCTCCTACATGATACAGCATTTATTGGAAACGTTCCAAAGCCTTATGAATATGTATACCCTAAATTGTCCATTTAGCTTAGCAACAAAGAAGTGTTTCCTGTTACATTGTACAATATTGGCCATCAATTACTTTTAAAAAAGGTGCTGCACACGATTTTGAATAAGCAGGCAAATAGAAACTACAATATCCTACCCTTTTGTCATATAGTAGTAAAAATAAAAGGTAGGTCCTGATCCACACACCTACACACACAGAGTATGTATACAGGTATGTATTGAGCCTCCTACGTAAAATATATATATAATTAAAGCAGTTTTTATTTTTAAAGATTTTATTTATTCATTCATGAGAGACACACAGAGAGAGGCAGAGACATAGAGGGAGAAACAGGCTCCCTGCGGAGAGCCTGATGTGGGACTTGATCCCAGGACCCCAGGATGAGCTAAAGGCAGACACTCAACCACTGAGTTACCCAGACGCCCGGCAGTTTTTATTTAATGTGTGGCATATAATGACCTTCCTGTTTTTTATGGACATATGAATCGCACCATTTTTATGAGTACACCGCTTTGACTATTACTCATCAACTTAATCTCTAAATTATGTCAGTTAATTTGTTACAAGATAGTTTTAGGCAAGGAGGAAGTCTGGGAGAGTGAGGCAGAAACTGTGATGCTGCTGCTGCTGTATGTCTAGTAGTTAGAGAAAGATTTTTTAATGTAATTCCTTCTTATTGTTCAGTATGGTATCTCACTCAGGAGGCTTCCTGGAGTGAGCAAGCGTAATATTCTCTATGTTTGCTAAGTATGTATCCATTTTGCTCCTCAGAAGTTATTGGCAAAAACTGATTACTAAATGCAGCTTTAACAGTCATAAACCCTACTCTGGGAGATGGGGAGAAGGCATATAAGAATCAGAGTCTGAAGCAACTGATGTGCCATGGATCTGTATGATAAGCCACCTTCCATGGTGTTCTTTCTGTTTTGTTTTGTTTTACATTTGGTTTTAGTTAGATTTATTGTGCAGGGAAAATTCTGAGTGCTTTTCAGTAAAATGCTTGTCATGTGCTGGCTATCACATGAAGATACTTTGGCACCAAGGAGAAAATATTCCTTCAGTTTTCGTAATTTCTTTCAAAAAATTAATTAATTAGTTAATTAATTAATTAATGAGAGTGAGTGAGCGTGGAGTGGAGGGGCAGAGGGAAAGGAAGAGAGAGAGTCTCAAGCAGATGTCCCACGGAGAGCAGAGCCTGACATGGGGCCCTGAGATCATAACTTGAGCTGAAATCAAGAGTCAGACACCTAACCAACTGAGCCAACCAGATGCCCCCAGTTTTCTTAATTTCTTAAGGAAAAACAACTAGATGTTACCTTTTGATTGAAAGAAGAGAAATGAGGTAGCAGAACTGACTCCCCCCCCCAACAACAACAAAAAATCAAACACTAAGAATAAATCAAGATTTATGAAATCTCTTATTTTAAAAATTGTTTCTTTCTTTTGCAATTTTAGCAGTTGGGCCCATTTGTTTAAAATTTCTATCCTGAGGAATAAATTTTAAAAATCTTCCAGGTAAAAAAAAAAATCTTCCAGGTGTCCAACCATATTGCTACTGAGTCATATATCATAAAAGTCTGGCTGTAGTCAGTTTGGACAGAGCTCTTGGAAACATGACATATATTTCTACATAATAAATAGGAGTCATGAAAAATGAGGAAAACAAAGCACAAGATAATCTTCCATTAAACTGCCCCAAATTAAATTCCAAATATTTTCAAGTATTCATAGTTCCCTGGGGAAAAAAAAATCATGTTACCTGCTTGAAATGATAATTACTGCAGTGCTATTTTGGAACATGCCAGGTACTTAGATTAGAATGGGACTTACTATCAGATATATGAATATGTTTGAATATGACTTCTTTTATTTTTGAAAGATTTTATTTATGAGAGAGAGAGAGAGAGAGAGAGAGAGAGAGAGACATAGGCAGAGGGAGAAGCAGGTTCCCTACAGGAAGCCTGATGCAGGACTCGATCCCACCCTGAGCCAAAGGCAGACATTCAACCACTGAACCCCTCAGGCATCCCAGACTTCTTATATTTTGAAGGAGATCAGATTTCTCATTTTCCCTTTGGGCCATTTTATTAGGAATTCAACTTGACAAGGACTTGAAGACATTTACTTCAAATCCCTTGCTTTCCTGGCCCTAGTCGTCTACCAGCTACAGAGCCTTCAGCCAGTCAAGCTGTAGTTTTCAGGAACCATCAACAGTTTTTTATTTTATTTTATTTTATTTTATTTTATTTTATTTTATCTTCTAATATTTATCTATTTTCTCATTTTCTAGTAGCAAACCATCCTCAAACTTAGTGGGCTTAACAGCAGTAGTAGGAACAGTGAACCTCCACTTGAGCCCCAACTGGGAAGACTTAAAGGCCGGCTGTAGAATTGTCAGAAGGCAGCTTCACTCCCACATTTGGCAGTTGATGGAGTATCATGGCTGGGACCTCAGTTGGGTGTTCAGCTGGTATTTCTCTGTGGCTTTGCCATGTGGTTTCTCTGTGTGGAGCTAGTTTGGGTTTTCTTATGGGAAGACGGTTGGATTCCAAGAGCAAGTACCCTAAGAGGGCCACATAGAATCTGCATCACATCACTAAGCTCAAAGACCACATAGTGTCCCTTATGCTGTAATGGAAGGGGAGGGAGTATTGACTCTACCTCTTGATGGGAGAAGTCTCCAAGTCACATTGTGGCGGCCGCTTTTGGATGCTATAATCTGCCACATTTTCCCTCTTCTCCTCACCTACAATCGCTATTTTAGGTCTGTGTCTGACCATCTTTTGCTAGAAACTTCAGGCCAATGGCATCTTATCTGTTGGTCTTTCTGCCAGTGCTCTAATTCTCTTCAAATCTACTCCTTACACAGCTGTAAGAATGATCTATCTAAAATGTAAATCTTTCTTCACACTGTTCCAAATCCCCAAAAGCTCCTTCTAAAAGGAAGGCCCTCAGCCTGGTGTACAAGCTCTTCATGTTCTGTTTGCCAAACTCTCTAACTTAGTCACAAGACACTCTCCAATAAGCTTCTTGCGGTTCTCTCTCGCCCCGTCCCTTTGCACCCATACACATGCCTCTCATGCCTTTTCCAGGGGTGTCTCCTTTCCCTCAACTGCATCCGCCCTCTTCATCTTCCTCTAGCTAGTACATTCCAATTCTTTCTGAGTAGGTCTATGGCGGTGTCTCCTTCACCCAGTATGCAACATGATTCCAACCTATCTTTTAAATTGTAATTCTCAAAAAAAAATTGTAATTCTCATTTCCCTCCTCTACTAAATGGAAATATAGTCCTCCATTCATATGGCTCTTGGAAAAATTAAATGAATTTAAGACATGTAAAGTGCTTATAAAATAATACCCAACATATAGGAACTGCTCAAAAGATGTTAGGTATTATTATCGTTATTATTAGCTAATTATATCTTACATTTCTGGCAAGCTGGAAAAATTCTGGAAAATGTCCTGCCTCAGTATCTTTGCTTATGTTCATTTTTGCATGGGATTCTCTATCCCAGTTTCTATCTAGATCCATTCTCCCTATTCTTCAAATTCTGTTGTAAGTTCCACAGATTTTCGAAAGAGGACATCTAAAATGGATTAAATGTTTGTGTACTACCCAAATGTATATGTTGAGTGCTCAAATTGATATGGTAGGAAGTGGGGACTTTGAGAGTGATTAGGTCGTGTGGATGGAGTTCATGAATGGGATTAGTGTCCTTAGAAAAGAGACCCGAGAGAGCTAGATTGCCCTTCTCCCCGAGTGAGGACTCTGTGAAAAGGAGTCGTCTATGAACCAGAAGATGTGCCTCATCAGGTCAGAATCTGCCTGTGCCATGATTTTAGACTTCCTGGCTTCTAAGGCTTCAAGAAATAAATGTTGTTTATAAGTCATGCTATCTCTGTTATAGCAGCCCAAACAGACTAAGCATATTTCTTCTCCTGACTTTAGACCCTCATGTCTTTGTTGCACACCCTCTTGGAATCTGGACATTTTTAAAAATATTAGTTTGTTTGAATGTGTCTTGTTTATGGAATCCTTGAGGGTAAGGATTACATCATATATTTTTTTCACTTTAAGTTCTAACTTTCAGCCTTGCTTGGAGTAAGCTGATATTCAGTGCCGTTAATTAGACTCAAGAAAAAAGAATTACTTTGTCAGCACTTTGATATTATTAAACCAAGACAAATGTGTGTTAAATTTGGCATTTAGTTTTATTATATTATGTCATATATTTATTAATATATTTTACAAGATATACCCAATGCTTTGTTTTATATGTATTACATATGAAACACTAACTTTCATTTCTAGTGTTGATTTTGTCATGTTAATACCTACTTTTACCTTGTTTCTTTTCAATTATCCTTGCTTAAACTCTTTTCAAATTAATGCAAAGGGAAGCTATTATACACACTGTCCCCCAAAGCAGCTTAAATAAAAATTTTAAAATACATATTCATACTTGTTAATTTATAACTTATTTTGAATCTAAGATTTATTTCATGACTATTCAGTTGGTGCCTGATATGGGATAACACTGGGGCTACAAGAATTAACAAGACATAATCTTCATCCTCAAGAAGTTTGGCATCTACTAGGTAGAGAGGGAGGAGTCAGCGGGGGAAACAGATAAAGAGATAGAAGAGTCCAAAAGGGTGATCTTATTTTTAGCCAAGAGGAACAGTAAAGGATTTATTGGGGGACATGGTATTTGGGCTGGGTCTTGCAGGATAAGTTTGGTTTGATTTGGTAAACATTCGTTATTCCAGAGTAAAGAAGGAAGCAGAAGAGTTGTCCAGTGAAGGTAACAATGTAAATATACCGTGGTGGGAAGGCAGAGTGATATGCACATACGGGGGAAGGAGTTTGGTTGAAATGTCCTGTGAGCGTAAGGGGAGGAATAAGAAAGGTAGTGGAGCCTGGTGTCGACGTCTTGAAATATTCTGCTTTGTTCTGTAGGTGATGTGAAGCCATTAAAAGGTCTAGGGTGATCAAACTGAGTTAAAGGAAATTGCATGGGGGGGGGGGAGAACCACTGAAGCAAATGGGTTAGTAAAAGCATCTGACCTCAAATACTTTCTCCGTAAATGTTTAAAGAAAATCTAATTTGGATGTGGATATATTTGCTTTTACACTGGCAATCCTATTTCATAAGCTTGAGGTTACTTTTTAGGTGAGCATTTTCAATCACTCCCATCCCAACCAGGAATCACTCCAGTGAATGACCCTGGAGCGACAGCTCCACAAACCAATTATAGTACTCTGGGGATTTCTGCACAGAGTCTGTGTCACTCTAATTTCAATTAACATCTTTCTTAATTAGAAAGAAGTACAGAGGTACAGAGGCTAATGCTTTTAATTCATTGCCCCTTATTTAGCTTTCTGTCCATTTGATACATAAGATCACATAGATGGAAATTGGGAGAGCCAAATTCATGGAGAACCTGATTAGGACAACAAAAAGTTAGGTCAGAAAAATTATATACAATTTATAGTTTATTGCAGCATCCACATTTGTCTTGAAGAAATTGTGTGCTTGTGTTTCAGAAGCTATATCAATAGTCTCTATATGTCAAACTGTAATGGACAATGCTCTAATTAAGCCAACATCATACGTAAGAATTAGGTCCCTAATTCAGTTCCCAATACAAAAATCTGTAGCATAGTTACCTGTAAAACACCAAAACACCAAAATGAAACGAGTTTTCTTTCATTGTGCCAACTGTACTTTGAGACACTTAGTTAGGCCATTGGAGGTATATGTTAATTTACCAATGGGAGGTACTTTCAGTGTATATACTGAGAATATTACTTTGGCCAAGTAGAAGAAGACCCTGATTCACTACGACCATCCCAGCCTTCTGGTCTTTTCAGAAAACTGGATAACCTGTCCTTAACTTGATAGCTCAGGTGATAAAAGGTCAAGGGCAAATCATTGCTTCCTGAACTTAAAACTAACTATATTCAAATAAGAAAGGAAATGCCTGTTATGAAAATGGTAAGACAAAAGCAACTCAAAAGGGCTTTTATACTATAGTGAAGTCAACACTGTGTAATATTCAGTAGGGATGATAATAGAGAAAATCCTACCAGAAGTATTTATGGGCATTAAACACAGCTATCTGGAGGTAGGAGTCCCTAAGCTAGGGCTTTATGTCATCTTTCTTTAATTAAAGAGGATGAATACTTTCATTTAATTTTAACAGAACCTGTGAAATGCTTTCATCATTTCATACACATTGTGATGAGCCTAACATGATTAATGGAAAGTGGGTTTTCCCTGTATTAGGTCAATAAAAATAGCTTCAATTTATTGAATGTTTATAAATGCTTTGCGTAAATTATCTTATTTTTCCCCCAAGGTTATGGTTTGATATAATTACATTCATTTTGCAGGTGAGGAAGCTGTGGCTAAACATGTTCAAACACGTTTCCCAAATTATAAGCAGTTAAATGAGTTAGTGTTTGGATCCAGGTTAGTATGAATTCAAAATTTGAACTATTACTGTGATGCATTATCTTAGGATCTTCTGTGGGATGGTATTTTAAAGTGTACCTGAAATCTACATTGGCATTGGTTTTGGCTGCATCTTCAGCAATATCTTATTAATCGGGATCTTTTAATACTGAATTTGTGAGGTTCACAGGCATAATATCTTGATGCAAACTGAATTAAGAAAGGTTTAGTCTGTAAACTTCAGGTGACTTTTTCAGATCCCTAATTTGGTGAATGTAACTGTCAGTTAGAAATGAAGCAAAACCATGAATTGAAAGAGTTCTACTTGCTTTTTAGTCTGAGTAACTTAGTCATCTTCCTTTCCTTATACTACTCTTGCTTCTGTTCACAAAGTAGTATAATTGTGAATTGCCCCTTATATTTAGGACAATCTTTATGTAGCATGGTTCAGCCATTTAGAATTCAAATGAAGCTTAGTACCATAGTTTAAATAAATACTTTACTTTAGACTGAGGTCTATGGTCTGAGTTTGTGTGTCCCCTCAAAATGAATATGTTGAAATCCTAACATCCAAAGAAAAAGTATGAGGAAGTGAATCCTCTGGGAGGTTCTTAGCTACGGAAGTAGACCCTTTCATGAATTGGATTAATGTCCTTATAAAAAGATCCCAGAGATTCCCTGGCCTCCATGTGAGGACACTGTGAGAAATCCTCCATCAGGAAAAGGGAGCTCACCTGACCATGCTGGCACCATGATCTCAGACTTCCAGCCTCCAGAACTGTGAGATTCCAAATTTCTGTTGTTTTATAAACTTCTCAGTCTGTGGTATTTTGCAGTTGCAGCCCAAATGGACTGAGACCCTGAAATCTCAAAAGTTTCCAAGCATGAAGACCTGCTTTTTCCTCTTATCTCCTTACCTGAATGCATTTCAGTAGGTCTAGTATTTTTCAGCTCTGAGTCATGCCTCCTTAGCTCACCATATACCCTGAATATCAACTAGCGCCAAGGGCTACTTCTTGGGTTTGTCCTGTCAATTTCTAATTTAGGAAAATGGGATGCAGTAACTTCCTTGTACTATTTATACACATTCAATACTTCTACACCTTTAAGCCCTCAGGGACATTCAAGGAAACTTCACACTTTTGTATCATTCTCTGCTCAGATTCAAGGCCATCATAATTACAATTAAATTTGCATTTTAGACCCTTGTATAAGAGGATGTCACTTCTTGGAAATGCTACTGGATGATAAAGTAAAGCAAGAAACATCCTCTGCTCTGTATACACTTAATTAGGAATTCTAGTTAATTACTCATTATGTCTCTTTACATTTCTGGAAATTTATAGTGAAAATCTTCCCCCTTTGTGTAAAAAAAAAAAAAATCCCTTCAGCACAGGAAAGCTTTTCTTTTTCATACAATCAGATCCTTAACTGACCTTTGTTAAAAATACTTTTCTATCTTGATGTTTTCTTTTACTTTTCTGTTGATAAAAAAAAAAACTGTCTGAAGAGAGGCAAATTTTATAGTGAGGTACACTAAAAGCACAGTATGGATGAAAATAAACTATTTGTTTTATTTTTTAAATTCAACAAACACTTGTATGTTAAGTGCCTTAAAATATTAGGCACTTATTTAATCCTTATAATAAGACTGTGAGGCCGAATTCTATTATTATCCTGTTTTATAGATGTGACTACATCTGCAGCCATTATTAGATATTAAATAATATCATTATATGGGAAATGATAAAATGTTCAAATTCTGTATATGGGTTTTGAAAAATAACAGAAGTAAAATGTTGATCACCAGCTTCTTTTGAAGAGCTGTTATTTCTCTCTGTGGCAGTTCTCTTAGACTTAATCTCAGTGGTGAGTCAAATCTGTGTTAGAAGCAGCTTCTTCAAGAATTCTAATGGACAAACTCCCGAACGAAGTTAATTCTGAAGATGAACTTAGTGTATTAAATTCTGCACCACAGTGAGCCCATTATAGTGAAGCCCCAACATGGGTCCTTTTTATAGTTAGAGTAGCAAATTAAAGGAGATTTCATTTGGTTTTGAGCCATTCCCCAATTTAATTGTTCACATTTATATAATAGGTGGTAGCATAACCTATTGGAAAGGAGAGCCAAAAGCAATTGAGTTCTATTTGTTCCTCAACAGGCTGTGTGACTTTAGGTAAATCCCTTTATAGTTTTCTGATTTTTTTCTGATTTTTGTTTTCTTTTCAGTGAAACAGGAATAATGCTGCTTTTCTTTCCCTACCTATCTCTTAGGAATAGTCTATGATAAAACCTCCAAACAGCTCTCGCTCATGAGGAGAAGAGGCACAGCTGTGTGCTCCCTTTTCTTTTCTTCTCTTTTCAGCTTATGTTAGACTACTTGTAATATTATCCACTATTCTTGCCTAAGTGACATTTTGTGATTTTGATGGACAAGAGCCCTCGCGCAGTTTGTCAAATGTCCTATTACCAAAGCCTTTGATAAAAGCAGGATTTTAACACTTTTCTGATGATAGAAAGTTGCTCCTTGAGATTATACTTGTTTTGATGTAATGGGCATAGAGGTTAACTTCTTTATTTTTTATGGAAATATTTATTCAGTACTGCAATGAATGATAGGAAGGAAAATGGGTGAACATTGAAGTAGAATTTTAAAACCCTGACTTTTACTTCCTGCTTTACCATTTATAGGCCTCTGCCCTGTGATACATTATTTAAAGTAACTGAGATTTTGTTTCCTCATCTATTAAATGAAGCTACTACTATCTCATCTGCTTTTGAAAACTATAGATGCTATTTGTCTTATTGATTTTTATCAACAAATTGATGGTGATATTTAGGCGTGAAACTAGATAAAGGGGTGATGGTAACCTGTTCTGGTTTTGCATGAGCAATGAGGCTGTTAGTCTTTTTAATTTAAACAATGTTGTAGAAAGTTGCCTCTGCACCTTTCCTTAGGAAACCCGGAATTATCAAAGGGAACTTATTTGTGCTATAACAAAAATATCCAAATACTTTTTTTCTGGGCTTTCTCTAAAAGCTTTAGTTGAGTTTGGACTCCACAGATTTTCTTCAAAGCCTTTTGAAATCATGTAGAGAACGCTCATAGTGTTTATTGTGAGCCGAGGTCAAAATAGCATCGAGCTCCTTCCTACTCAACTACTCTTCTCCCTCTACACATGTCTAAATTGGATTTGCCATCTTTCCTCCAAAAATGCTTCCTTCCTTCTTCAGAAGTTCCTGTTTCATACTCATTATAGGGTGGAAACCAGAGTCATCATGAAATTCTTCCTGTGAGCTTATTCTTTCTTCCTCTTTGCTTATAATCTATAAACCTTTAAAAACCATTGGTTTCTTCGTTCTCTTATTACTTACACATATATATTGCATATATATTTCTTTTCAAAAATTTGAATGGATATGAGGAGTAATGTGTCTTGGGTAAGATGCTATGGAGCGGGAGAATCAAAGCGACTGAAATGACCATCGATAGTATAGCCTAAAGTCAGTGCTAATCATAACAAAAAGAATAAGTATTTTATTTTTAAAAACAGATTTGAAGAACAGATTTGGAAAAGAGTAGTAGCATTCTGCTGAAGTATTTACTAATTGACATGGAAATTAGAGCAAATCAAGAATGCTAGTATAAACATTCACCAATGTAAGACAAGCAGTATGTAATATGACATGTTATTTAATAACAAACTTAATGACTACAATCTGTTGATAGTTTTTAATTGTCTTATGTGTGTCGTGTTGTGTTGTATGTCTGCTCGTGTGGGGTAGATACTACGGTACGATATACTATTATGGGTATAAGAAAATGAGCTAACCTATATTAAATATTCTTCTAAATGATTTCCCAGATAGACTCTTATTTAAACTTTCTAATAATTTCATGCTGGAGGTACTATTATTATGCCCATTTTACAAACAGCCATGACTAAGGCAAAGAGCAGTTATTTGCCCAGCGTTACAAATATCTAATAAGCTGCAAAGCTAGGATTCTGATCCAGGATGTCCCAATTTAGAGCCTAAAGTCAGCCTCAACATGCTTCTCTTGTACCTCATGAGAATTTCATCATGATCCTTGATAATAGCAATGCTATGAGCCAGTCAGGAAGAATCATCAACAACAGAGTCTAGAATATAACTCTTTTATCAGGGAAATAATATATGCTTGGCCAATACACTTTGCCTGTTTATTGACATTTTCAAAATTAAATTCAACTGTGGGTGAGTGAGTGGTTGATGAGAGGTCACTGCATGGGAAGTAGATGACTAGAGAAGGGAGAGCTGCCCAGAGCTATGTATGTGAAGGAATCTGGGAATTGAGGAGGGGTAGAAATGGGTTTTATCACAGAATCTGCCTTAAGGGTGATTCCTCAGCAGGTTCAGAGAGATCTATGATTGACCCTTGGGGAGAAATTTAAAGAGTGGTTCCTTAGTCTACTAGAAAATCTGTGACCTATTATGGCTGTTGTATAAGATAAGTATATATACAGGGTAGTGGTTTTCAACTGGGGGCAATTTCACCTCGCCCCTGGGTAGCATCTGGCAGTGTCTGGAGACATTTTTAATTGTCATGACTGGCGAGAGGAGGTACTACTGGGATCTAGAAAGTAGAGTTCAGGGATGCTGCTAAACATTTGACAATTCACGAGACAGGATCCACAACCCCCCAGCCAACAAAAAATGATATGTTTCAAAATGTCAATAGTGCCACTATTGAGAAACCCTGATACAGAGGACTAGGTCCTCATCCTGTCATCATATAGACTTTAGCAAATGTTGTTTAACACCGCATAAATTCATAATTAGTAACCAGAAGCACTATAATCCATAAGATCCTAGCAGTAATAGTCATGGTAAACCACCTGATGCATCTTTATCTTCTTTTAGAAGAGTCTGGAAGAAATCTGGGACATTACTTATATGGAGGTATCAGTGGAGCAGTCTCTGGTGACTTTTAAAAATAGTAAGAAGTAGAAGGAAGATGAGAGATTCTTCTTTCCTCCTTCCCCTCATTTCATCGAAGTCTGTCCTTCCTCCCTCCTCCCCCCTTTCCTCCCTCTCTTCCTTCCATTCATCTATCCATCCTGTCTTTGTCCTTTCAATCAAAACAGTTGTGCATCTCTTACGGGTTAGGCGATCTGTATAGATGAAAACACCAAAACGTCAAAATGGAATAAAAATGATACTTTATGGTATCTGTTCATCTATTTACAACATGATAGTGGTGAAACCAAGTGTATGAATAACATATATCTATGGGTCAAACAAATCTGCTCAAGAAAAGACAGAAACACTTTGCCTCATATCTCCACAGCCAATATATGTGAGCTCTCAGAAATTTGTACAATTTAATAACAAGGGAGAACCAAATAAGATTATAGATATTTCTGTGCAAATCAATCATCTTTAATAGAAAAAGTCCAACCCTATAGTCCATGTCCTACTGACTAATCACTGAGATTATACTTAGACTGAAAAAGAAGACTTTTAATTAGGAAATAATTCCAACAGGAAATACAGATATTGACAGTAGATTCTCTACTTGGGAGATTGGGGGAGGGGCTCTGAATTCAATAGGTGTATTTTTTTTTTTTTTTTTTTTTTATAAATTAATTTTTATTGGTGTTCAATTTACCAACATACAGAATAACACCCAGTGCTCATCCCGTCAAGTGTACCCCTCAGTGCCCGTCACCCATTCACCCCCACCCCCCACCCTCCTCCCCCTCCACCACCCCTAGTTCATTTCCCAGAGTTAGAAGTCTTTATGTTCTGTCTCCCTTTCTGATATTTCTCACACATTTCTTCTCCCTTCCCTTATATTCCCTTTCGCTATTATTCATATTCCCCAAATGAATGAGAACATACACTGTTTGTCCTTCTCCGGTTACTGTGGCCAAGTTCAAAAAGGGTGTTGCCTGAGTTCTTCTCTGGGATTTTGATGGAATCTTGTCTCACATTTAGATCTTTCATCTATTTTGAGTTTATCTTTGTGTATGGTGCAAGAGAGTGGTCCAGTTTCATTCTTCTGCATGTGGATGTCCAATTTTCCCAGCACCATTTATGGAAGAGACTGTCTTCCAGTGGATCGTCTTTCCTCCTTTATCGTATATTAGTTGAGCATAAAGTTCAGGGTCCACTTCTGGGTTCTCTGTTCTGTTCCATTGATCTATATGTCTGTTTTTGTGCCAGTACCACACTGTCTTGATGAACACAGCTTTGTAGTACAACCTGAAATCTGGCATTGTGATGCCCCCAGATATGGTTTTCTTTCTTTAAAATTCCCCTGGCTGTTTGGGGTCTTTCTGATTCCACACAAATCTTAAAATGACTTGTTCTAAGTCTCTGAAGAAAGTCCATGGTATTTTGATAGGGATTGCATTAAACGTGTAAATTGCCCTGGGTAACATTGACATTTTCACAATATTAATTCTGCCAATCCATGAGCATGGAATATTTTTCCATCTCTTTGTGTCTTCCTCAATTTCTTTCAGAAGTGTTCTGTAGTTTTTAGGGTATATTTTGAGAACCATTTGAATGGTAAATGGTTCTCCAACCTTTTATTTTCAGGTTGTAGGTGTCCTTCTGTCTAAAATGAGTCTCTTGTAGACAGCAAATAGATGGGTCCTGTTTTTTTATCCAGTCTGAAACTCTGCGCCTTTTGATGGGGTCATTAAGCCCATTCACGTTCAGAGTTACTTGAACTTCTTCTTAAAGGGGAGTTTTAAGAGTCCCCCTTAAAATTTCTTGCAGAGCTGGTTTGGAGGTCACATATTCTTTCAGTTCCTGCCTGTCTTGGAAGCTCTTTATCTCTCCTTCCATTTTGAATGAGAGCCTTGCTGGATAAAGTATTCTTGGTTGCATGTTCTTCTCATTTAGGACCCTGAATATATCCTGCCAGCCCTTTCTGGCCTGCCAGGTCTCTGTGGAGAGGTCTGCTGTTACCCTAATATTCCTCCCCATGAAAGTCAGGGACTTCTTGTCTCTTGCTGCTTTAAGGATCTTCTCTTTATCTTTGGAATTTGCAAGCTTCACTATTAGATGTCGAGGTGTTGAACGGTTTTTATTGATTTTAGGGGGGGATCTCTCTATTTCCTGGATCTGAATGCCTGTTTCCCTTCCCAGATTGGGAAAGTTTTCAGCTAGGATTTGTTCAAATACATATTCTGGCCCTCTGTCCCTTTCGGCGCCCTCGGGAACCCCAATTAAACGTAGGTTTTTCTTCCTTAGACTGTCATTTATTTGCCTTAATCTGTCTTCATGGTCCCTTAATTGATTGTCTCTTTTTTCCTCAGTTTCCCTCTTTGCCATTAACTTGTCTTCTATGTCACTCACTCGTTCTTCCACCTCGTTAACCCTCGTCGTTAGGACTTCTAGTTTGGATTGCATCTCATTCAATTGATTTTTAATTTCTGCCTGATTGGATCTAAATTCTGCAGTCATGAAGTCTCGTGAGGCCTTAATGCTTTTTTCTAGAGCCACCAGTAGCTGTATAATGGTGCTTCTGAATTGGCTTTCTGACATTGAAGTGTAATCCAGATTTTGTAACTCTGTGGGAGAGAGGGCTGTTTCTGATTCTTTCTTTTGAAGTGAGGTTTTCCTTCTAGTCATTTTGCTCAGTGCAGAGTGGCCAAAAACAAGTTGTATTGGAACACGGGGGAGTATCACTGGTCCGTCCAGCTGGTCTTCTGGGGGAGGGGCCTGTTGCGCTGATTTTCAGGTGTTAGCACTTGGGGGAGCTGCTCTGCCCCTGCCTGCTGCAGGGCTCAGCGGGGGTTGTTTACCCCGTGAGGTCTCAGGAGGAACAGCCGCAGTTGCTATGGCAACTCTGGAAGCCTGGATTCAGCCTCCGCAGGAGCTATGGGGCTCGGGGCTCTCGGTTCTCCGTCCGCAGGGCCTGGAGGCTCCGGGGCGGGGCCGCTGATGTGCTCAGCTCCGGGCAGGAGCGTCCTTGCTGTCCTGGGCCCTTCCGGCCTCTGCCTGTCCCGGGGGAGGCCGGATCCTGGGCTGGGTCCCGGCGCCCTGTGCTCCGGGGCCTGCGCTGCTGGATTCGCGCTCCCGCCCCGCAGCCCCCTCCGCGGAGCCGCCGCCCGAGCCCCTCCGAGCTGCTCCGGCCCCGCCGTGCGCGCTGCAGCCCTTAGGGAGCTCGGGGCACTCTCCTGCGCTCGCAGGTGTCTGTTAGTGTCCCCGGGAGCCCGAGGGCATCCCCGCTCTCCTGGGTCCTGCTCCAACTCCCTGCGAGCCCCTTTCCGCCCGCCCGGGAAGGTTGGTGCAGCTCCTGCTCCTCCGGGACGGGGACGGGGCTCTCCTGTCCTGGGGACACTCGCCCCGGCCTCAGCCCGGCTCCTCGCGGGCCCCTCCCCCTCGGAGGCCTTTTGTTCCTTTATTTCTTTTTCCCCCGTCTTCCTACCTTGATAGAAGCGTGAACTCTTCTCACTGTAGCATTCCAGCTGGTCTCTCTTTACATCTCAGGCCGAATTCGTAAATTTTCAGGATGGTTTGAAGGTTATCTAGGTAATTTGGTGGGGAATAGGTGTATTTTTCACAAAATTTTCCTAAACAGTGAAAAGTGGCCTTCTATGTATATCTCTTTTTAGAAAAAAAAAATCTGTAAATTGTATTTGTAAATTTTTAGTAATTATCCTCCTAGAATATTCTGCTAAAACCAAAAGGAATAGTCAAAGCTCCAGAAGAATCAGTAAGAAAAAAGAACAAAGGCAAATATTTCAGCAAAGAAAATTCAAAGCAAACACTGAAACAAATGAGGTTACAGACAATGGCATGAATGTTAATGAACATAAGGCCATATAGTGGAAATCTGCTAAATGCGTAGTTGAGGGAATTGAGAGGACATTTCCCTAACAGTTTGTTCCTGTTGCTTATAATTTTAAAAAAGGTATTGCAGGATGGCCCAATTCAGTCCCAACATTATATTATGCAGATGCGTTACAATTCCCTACTGAAGTTCTGTGGAAGAATCGAGTCTAATTTAGCACAGTTGTTTCACACGATATCATCAAGATCAGTAAATGAATACCCAAAGCATGTGTGAAAGGCTGAGAAGTGATTGCAGTTTTGTAACCAAGAGCTAACTATTCTTTGGAGGTTCATAAATTTGTGAGAAGGGGAAAAGAAATTATGTACAACAACAAAACTCACACAACAGTTAGTTAACTTTTAGACATTTACCTTCAAATTCAAAATGCATTTTCTTTACATTTTTATTTATAATGATGAAACCAGAAAGCTTTACAGTTTTTTTTTTATAAATTAATTTTTATTGGTGTTCAATTTACCAACATACAGAATAACACCCAGTGCTCATCCCGTCAAGTGTCCCCCTCCGTGCCCGTCACCCATTCACCCCCACCCCCCGCCCTCCTCCCCTTCCACCACCCCTAGTTCGTTTCCCAGAGTTAGGAGTCTTTATGTTCTGTGTCCCTTTCTGATATCTCCCACACATTTCTTCTCCCTTCCCTTATATTCCCCTTCACTATTATTCATATTCCCCAAATGAGTGAGAACATACACTGTTTGTCCTTCTCCGATTGACTTACTTCACTCAGCATAATCCCCTCCAGTTCCATCCACGTTGAAGCAAATGGTGGGTATTTGTTGTTTCTAATGGCTGAGTAATATTCCATTGTATACATAAACCACATCTTCTTTATCCATTCATCTTTCGATGGACACCGAGGCTCCTTCCACAGTTTGGCTATTGTGGACATGGCTGCTAGAAACATCGGGGTGCAGGTGCCCCGGCGTTTCATTGCATCTGAATCTTCGGGGTAAATCCCTAACAGTGCAATTGCTGGGTCGTAGGGCAGGTCTATTTTTAATTCTTTGAGGAACCTCCACACAGTTTTCCAGAGTGGCTGCACCAGTTCACATTCCCACCAACAGTGTAAGAGGGTTCCCTTTTCTCCACATCCTCTCCAACATTTGTTGTTTCCTGCCTTGTTAATTTTCCCCATTCTCACTGGTGTGAGGTGGTATCTCATTGTGGTTTTGATTTGTATTTCCCTGATGGCAAGTGATGCAGAGCATTTTCTCATGTGCATGTTGGCCATGTCTATGTCTTCCTCTGTGAGATTTCTCTTCATGTCTTTTGCCCATTTCATGATTGGATTGTTTGTTTCTTTGGTGTTGAGTTTAATAAGTTCTTTATAGATTTTGGAAACTAGCCCTTTATCTGATATGTTATTTGAAAATATCTTCTCCCATTCTGTAGGTTGTCTTTGAGTTTTGTTGACTGTATCCTTTGCTGTGCAAAAGCTTCTTATCTTGATGAAGTCCCAATAGTTCATTTTTGCTTTTGTTTCTTTTGTTTTCGTGGATGTATCTTGCAAGAAGTTACTGTGGCCAAGTTCAAAAAGGGTGTTGCCTGTGTTCTCCTCTAGGATTTTGATGGAGTCTTGTCTCACATTTAAATCTTTCATCCATTTTGAGTTTATCTTTGTGTATGGTGCAAGAGAGTGGTCTAGTTTCATTCTTCTGCATGTGGATGTCCAATTTTCCCAGCACCATTTATTGAAGAGACTGTCTTTCTTCCAGTGGATCGTCTTTCCTCCTTTGTCGAATATTAGTTGACCATAAAGTTCAGGGTCCATTTCTGGATTCTCTATACTGTTCCATTGGTCTATGTGTCTGTTTTTGTGCCAGTACCACACTGTCTTGATGACCACAGCTTTGTAATATTGTGAAAATGTCAATGCTACCCAGGGCAATTTACACGTTCAATGCAATCCCTATCAAAATACCATGGACTTTTTTCAGAGACTTAGAACAAATTATTGTAAGATTTGTGTGGAATCAGAAAAGACCCCGAATAGCCAGGGGAATTTTAAAAAAGAAAACCATAGCTGGGGGCATCACAATGCCAGATTTCAGGTTGTACTACAAAGCTTTACAGTTTTTAATTAAGGGAACTGCTCACCTCAGAAGTCCTGTTTATGTTAGGCTGAGAAGGAAGACATGTTGCCACTCTTAAGGCATATAGCTGGTATGACAAGTCATGGAGGTAGGCTTATTGTCAAACATCCGGTCCCCAAAGTAGGCATGCACTTATATCTCAGTTCTCTCAAGTGCAGAAAGGATGTTCATGGATGATCTACTGCAATACTCTACTCAACATTAACCCTTTCCACAGAGAGAGAACAGTATTTGTTTATGTACTTATTAATTTATCCCTTCAATGAAGATTTATGGGATGTGTATTATGAACAATGTGGTGTGTCTACTATTATAAATGTATAGTCAAACTGGGAAGATGAACATGAAACTAATGAACAATCATACATACAATTGGATAAGAACTAAAAACTTTGTAGAGCCTGAAGCACCTATGACAGAACGAACTCTTGTCTAGAAGAATGAGGAAAATTTAAGGATGTATTAAAAAAAAAGGGATGGATAAGAAGATGTATAAAAGACCAGTAATATTTTCCTAGACATAAGGTAAGTGTGAATGCTATGCTGCTTCTTTCATAAAACCACCTAATCCATCCACATGTCAGATACTAGCTAATTAAAAAAAAAGATGCATTATAAATACCCACAAGCATCTTGTTAGTTACCCTACCCTGAAATCCATCACCACTTGTGAACTTTATCATTGTCAGGCTACAATATCCTCATCAACTTATTCCGGATTTTGTGTCAGACTTGGTGTTGTCTATGTAGACCCTGTTCTGGCTTGCTGTTCTCTCTGAAATCCTTTTTTGATTCTCTAAACACCAAACCACTGCTAGTAGTGATTTGCCTGGCATAAAGGGCAGACCACTCCTACTCCTCCTGAGAAAAGAAAGATTTACCAGAGTATCTAGAAGGGCACTGAGAAGTGATGAGTTGTTGGTGTTTCCAAGGAATGGATTTTTTTTTTGTATGGAGCATAAAACATATGTGGGTCAGATGAAACTGGAAATACGAAATTAGTTCTTCTCTGCCATCTACAGATTATTTTTTTTAAAATGTGGCTGATAGGGATCTACTGAACAACATTAAGTAAGGGAGAAAATGGATTAGATTTGTATGTTAGAAAATGACACAATGGACAAATAGAAGAGGGGTTGCTGATATAAAGCAGTCAAAGCAGTACCAAAGAAGAATGGATGGGTTTCAAGAGTTATTAAAAAGCAGTATCTCAGGCCTTGATTTCTTTTCTGTCCCATTTATTGACCACTTTTCTTATTCCCATATTAGCAAAGAGCAGAGGATGATTGCCAGATTTTTACCTTGAAATAAAAAAAAATAGCCAATGATTATTGGCATTGTGGCATGCATCACACTCAGTGCCTTACTTGCACCATCTAATCTAATCATCTAACAACTTGATAAGTTAACAACTTGATGAATAGTTGTTCTTATTAATGCTGTTTTGTAGTTGAGGAAACAAGGGAGGTCCATGCAAGGAATCTTGAGAAGGAACACATTTTCTGAGGTGGGTATGGGAAGAGGGATAAGAGAATGGGTAAAATTAAGGAGAGAATCTTTGGGAAGAAAAAGAGGCTCAGGACAGAATCCTGGGATAAACAACAGCATTTGTGGGGGTGGGCATGAAGAGGGGCCTAGCAGAGGACTTATAAGAAGTTCTCAGACATCTAGAAGGAGAATGGGGAGAAAACAGGAAAGAGTTATGGGGAAAAAAAAAAAAAGAATGGCTTGCAAGGCAGTGCCCCAGACTGTGAGAGGTCAGGTTATTTGAGGATGAAAGGAGCCTTGAATTTGGCCTTTAGAAGCTTGTTCTATGCACTGTTAGCAGGGTGGTGGGGTAGCAAACTGAGGACAAAGGATGAGGAGTGAATTGAGTGGAACTAGTTCGTAGCCGCCTGAAGGGAGGAGATACTGAGGAAATCAGTGATGAGGAGGAGATGCACAGGTCGATAACCAGAAGACAAAGAGATTAGAGACATTTCATTTTTTTCTTAAGATAGAAAAGAGATTCATCATTTTGTTTATATAGAAAGGCTGAGGGGAAGGAGCCACTGAAGATGGTGAAGAGGAGCATAATTGAGAGAATGTCTTAGAGGATGTTGGAGGAGACGGGTCAAAGGTATAAAGTAGGGCAGAAGGAAGGACACCTCGTTCCTTGACCCTGGTTTCCAGGGTTCAGACACAGGTTTGAAACACGGGTAGTGTGAAGGAGAGGAAATGTGAAGAGACATCTGAGGGGTTGGGGAAGTTAGACATAGAGAAGCTTTTCATGCTATTTCCTAATGTAGAACTGGGGCAGGCTGTAAAGTTTTATATATTTTTTTCATAAAGAAAAATAAATAAATGTAGTACATCTGCAGTATGACTTTGTACTAAAATGAACCTCACTATGGTGCCTTCTTCAAAATTAACAGATAGAGGCATAAAGTGTTACAGAAAGTAGTTTCATTTAATTTACTGTATTTCATTTGTTTAACATGGCATTTGCAATTGATGTTCCTTTTGGTGTGATAACTATCTACAAATTGCCATGCTTTCTTCCTCAGAAACTCACTGTTTTTGAAAAGAAAAGAGTTTGCAGATTAAATTAGACTTGTATTTTTAAAACTGTATATTTGTGAACATAAAACATACAAATCTATGTATTACACCAGTATATTTATCTAATCTCTCTCTCTCTCTCTCGCTATATATATCAAATTAAATATAGTTGACCCCTGACAACATGGATTTGAACAATCCACTTACGTGTGGATTGTTATTTGGATAAATAATGTACAATACTGTAAATGTATTTTCTCTTATGATTTTCTTAATACTTTTTTCTAGCTTCTATTGTTGTAAGAATACAGTACATAATATGTATGTTGTACATCATATGTTTTAACTGACTGTTAGGTTATCAGTAAAGCCTTCTGGTCAATAGTAGGCTATTAGTAGTTAAGTTTTGGGGTGAATCAAAAGTTATATGCAGATTTCTGACTGCATGGGTGTTGACACCCTAACCCCCTGCATTGTTCAAGGGTCAATTTTAGTTTTAAACAACAACAACAAAAATAAAGCAAATGAAAGCAAAAGGAATAGAGGATAAAATAGCATAACATTCATAAGAAAGTGAAAGATTTTAGATTCTTATATGGTATAAAGGGTTCATTTCAACTTCTTGTCTCTCCCTAGGAAAGGAGCATTTTCTTATAATAAGACTTATTAATAGAATATCTCAATGACATTTGGGAAGAAATTCAATTCCCAAACATATAATTGCAACACCGAGGATGAGAAAAAAAATCAACATTTTTTACCCTAAAAAAAAAATGTTACTTTTAGAATTGAATGAAATACTAGAAAAATTAAGGTATTTTTACACAGAGCATGCCAGTAGGAGTTGCTTACATATATACCAATTAAAATTTAGTTATTATTATCCAGTCATTTCCTGGCCAGAATGCTAAGCCAAGATATATTTAAATGAAACAAAAAGTAATCTTTTATCTATATCCATAAACATGTATTTTGGTAAGGAACTGAATATTTCCTTCTGGCAAAAATTTATTATGGGAAAAGAATAATTATTTAAATATGACTCTGAGCCTACCTGCTTTCAGTTTGGTAAAAAGTTTGGTCTTTTTTTTTTAATATTTTATTTATTAATGAGAGACACACAGAGAGATGCAGAGACATAGGCAGAGGGAAAAGCAGGCTCCTGATGTGGGACTTGATTCCAGAACCGTGAGATCATGACCTGAGCTGAAGTCAGGCGCTCAACCACTTAGCCACCCAGGTGCCCCAAAAGTTTGCTCTTATGTTCTGTTTTCTGGATGTTTTTAAGACACTCTGACATTGGGAATAGGTAGGTCCTTCTCAAAAGGATCTCAAGATGTTAAGATCTAGATCAAATCTTAAGAGACCATTTGTGTTTTTATTCAATGTTATGTTCTAGACACCAGTGTTTCATTGATTCAACTATCTTGCTCTGGGATGGGTACTGCCTTTATTCCTTAAATATAAATGTCTTTGAGGGGCAACATATTAAGTGACTGTTTCCTTTTATTTTATTTTTAAAAAATATTTTATTTATTTATTCATGAGATACACAGGCAGACAGAGAAGCAGGCTCCATGCAGGGAGCTCGATGTGGGACTTGATCCTGGGACCCCAGGATCACGCCCTGGGCCAAAGGCAGGCGCTAAACCGTTGAGCCACCAGGCTTCCCCGTGACTGTTTCCTTTTAGAAATCAACTTATCAGAAGTAAATCCTCACTGATTAGGGGTGAAGAAAGCGTTTCCTAAAAAGTGGGCATACTCCCCAGTAAGTGGAGCTAGGGGATTATCATAAAAACTTTTGTTTGCTTCTTCATTTTGCATGTGGCCAAAAGCACCCTCGTCTTCAGAAACCATTTGACACTGGGCTTTTTCATGTGGAAGTGCTATAAATGGACCTTCCAAGAGACACATCAAAGGGTTTTCATTTCTGTTAGAGTCTGTTTTTCAGCTAAGTTCATTCAAACAGAATTTCTTGGCGTGCTCATGTAAGTAACATGTCTGGGTTGCCTAAAAATGTAATTTATTTCCCTTCCCTCAGATTTATGGAAAGTTAATGAAGGCCAAATTCTTCCCTTGCATTGTGGAAGAGCACAATTTAGTCTTATGAATGTGACTCTTACATATGCCAAATATAGTATGGATTTTCAGAAAGCATTTAGTTTAGTTGGTCCCTAAATCTCTGAGCTAAAGAAATTGGGTTGATAATCATGACATTTCTACTACAATATTTCTGGGTTTTGATTGTCTCAAAATAATGTAAGGAAGGCCTTTTTAAATAAACATTCTATGAATCAATTGTCTAATCTTGTGGAATATCACTTAAATTTATTTGGATAAAATAGTGATGGTTGAAAGCTACTTGTAACCAGTTGCACATCACAAACAGAACTTATTCCGTATATAAATCATGACTGTTCCCTATATCAGGCAATTAGGAAATAAGTTTCAGATGCTTAGAACTTTTGGCTATTAGTCACTTTTATTCTAGTTCCTAGCAAAACTAATATCAGATATTAACAGTTAAACTGTCCCACACTGTACTGGAATTTATTTAATTATCAACAGTGATGCTGTTGCCAGCATCACTCCCTTCTTAGGGATGAGGATTCCCCAAATCAGAGATGGTGAGTGCTTGGCTCAAGACCTTACAGCCAGTACAGGACAGAATTAAGACTCAGTTCCAGTTTTTGACTCTGAATACAGTGTTTCTGCCAGCAAAGGCAAACAAAGCAGCCTCTCCATGGTCTGCAGTTGACAGCAGCTGACATTTGACTTGGAGAACAGAAAAAACAGGACAGTATGATTCCTTAGAGCAGAAAAAGGAAATGATTGTAGACTCTCAAGGAATTGAAGATTTTGAGTCTGTTTAATGCAAAGGGAGTTCCATGAATGACTTTCCTACTTACTGTTCTTTTTATTGACATTGTTGTCAATAAAGAAAGTCAGCATGATGAATGTAAGCCATACTCCCTAAGACAGAAGCAGGACATAAGTGCTTCTGAAATCTCTGTATCATACGTATTCAGCTGTACAAATACACAAAATCTCACCCTGAGATACTTGACTCTGAGACATGTGTTGGAAGAGTATGGAGACTCAAACGTGCAGACTTACATTTAGCAAGAAAAACATGGTCCTGTGCATCGAGGGATATCATGTAAAGGGTTAAACATATAGCACTTTTCAATTTAGAAATTCACCTTCTTCCACTTTTTGTTTTTGTCAATCACTCAAGTTATAGGAAAACAGATTGCATGGCATCTAGAAACATTATAAATATCTTCACACTAATTTATCTTGCTAACTGTGACCCTTAGAAAAATTTTGGTGGAAAGCCATGAAGTTAATTTAAAGCTTAGGATTTGATTGAATAGATTGGCTACTCAGAGAGAATTAAGACATCCACATTTCCGTGACTACAAAGTGAACACTAGCTATGCCACTTATTAGCTGTGTGTCCTTGGTCAGGTCGCTTAACCACTCTCTGCCTCAGATTTTCGTCTTTTTAATGAGACCTTAAGAGTACCTATCTCATTGTATTATTATGAAGATTAAAGTGATTCACATCTATAAATTATTTAAAGCATTGCCTACTATATAAGTAGAATGTGTTTGCAAAATAGAAATAAATTAATTACACTGTCCTCAATTAGTAACTTATTACTTCCAGAAAATAATAGAGTCAGAAATTTAGAGGAAGGAGGAACCACACTAGTCTCTAAAGAAAAGTAGGGTATTATACAGTAGGTCTGCTCTCTAATGATACAATGCCTTTTTCAACTACCTGTTACTAAAAAGCTTCTGGTATCTCAATTTCATTGTAGTGAAGTTTCAGCTTTAATGAGAAAGAGAGTAATATGCTGGAACTGTTTATAAGGAATTAACTTGTGAAAATAAAATATCCCACTTAACGTCTGCTCTGTTTGCACAGTAATAGAAAAAAAAAACACCCAAAATTCTAAGTGTAACTTTTAATTAAGCAAGCAGTATGGTATGTTTTAAATAGTCATATATCTGGTCACCTGTTGAGGCAAATGGCACTGATTGGTTGGATGAGATTCTCTGGGATATTTTTTAATCACAAGGCAGGGGATAAAACTATAAGGATGTTTTCACTCTGGTTTCAGGCCTCCTCCTTGTAAGTCTGTCTTTATGAGATAATTAAAGGAGGACATTAAGGAATATAAATGAAAAAGTTCAAACTCTATTATTATATGGCGATGTCACTTTTCCTTCTGGATATCTTGCTGCTTCTTTTCTGTTGACTACACATGGCAGCTTGAACATAGATACATACTGTAGAGATGCTATCATTAAAACAAATTGGAACGTTTTTCTTTTTCTGACTTTTAAAAAAAGGCCTGACCTTTTGGTATGTTAATCACTGTTTAAAGAAATCCAGTTCTCAACAGAATTTTACTTTCCTTACATGATACAGATTTTTGTTGTAATAACTCATATAAATGATTAGTGTCTATGGGGCAATTATTTTAATCAGTCCATTGCAAAGTGTCTAATTGTATTTTAGATTATAGTGGAATCCAGGGTCACATTGGTCTTATCTCATAAAATATCTTATAAAATTAGCAAGATATTTCCTTCTGACATTTTATTTGACATATTATTTTAATTTTTAAAGTGCTTAGAGACTGATTTATCTTATCGTTACTTTTTTACTTTTATGTGTGTTCTATCACTATGCTAATAGCTGTGTTTGCATAAACAATATTCTGCAAAATAAAAATGCCTTATATTTCCAGTTAAATAAGAATGGAATTTTATAAGTACGTAATGTGTTATATCAATGTGTTTCATTATTTTATTATTAATTAGTCAATAGGAAAACATGAAATCTGTATTAGCTGTGAATTTGGTTTCATTGGAAAGAAAGAAGGGTCCAATCTACATTATATGGTCTGTAGTCAACACTGACCGCTGTCTCTGAGACAGCCCTTTGAAGAATGATGACAGAAGGGGAAAGATAAGAGCCAGCTAAGGGAGGCAGTCAGAAAATGGGGCAGAAATAAGTATTCTATGTGTAAAATAGTAAAGAGAGAATCAATTAAAGAGTTGTTTGTATTAATACAAAAACTATTGCCAACTGCAGTGAAAAATTCAGCCAGAAAAAATACCTGGAATTCAGCTTGCCAAAATACTTTTCTTCATTTGAAGAATGCTCTGCTGCACATCGTATATAGTCATACATTTAGTATCTCATTATTCAGTAACATGCTGAATCTCAGCCTTTGTTCAAGAAATGTAAAAAAAAGATTATTATTCAGCCAATTATGACATAATTCAAAAACATTTCATGGATAGGCAGTGCTTAGTTGAGAAAGAAGTAATTTAATTCATTTAAGTATTTTTATAGTTAAAATTATATTAATTGAATCCCCTAAGTCAAATACCCCATATTTGATTTTCATATATGCACATATGCATATAATATATATGAATGCATATGTATGCATAAATTTTGAATTTATATTAGTTATTAAATGCATCTAGTCACAAATCTTGGTTGTATCAAAATGTAATGTGCTTATTTTTTTAAAATCCAACTCATGAGCTTTTTTTCTGCTTGGTCGTAGCACCTTTATACTAGCCATTTTAAGGTAACCCAGTCACATCCGAATTTTAAAATATATTTTTAATATATTTTTTAGAGCAGTTTTAGGTTTATAGAAAATTGAGCAGAAGATATAGAGACTTCCCATATGCTCTCTGTCCCCACACATGCATAGCTTCCCTGTTATCAACATTCTCCACCATGGTTGTAGACCATTATAATTGATGAGCCTATGCTGACACATCATTTTCCACTCAAATTTCATAGTTTACATTAGAGTTCACTCTTGGTGTTATACATTTTGTAGGTTTGGAAAAATGTGTGATGACATGTATCCACCATTATAGTACCAAACGGAGTAGTTTCACTGTCTTAAAAATCTTCTGTGCTGCATGTATCCATCCCTCCCTTCCCCCTAACCCCTGGTAACCATTGAACGTTTCACTGTCTCCATAATTTTGCTTTTCCAGTGGAATGTCATATAGTTGGGATCATACAGTGTATAGATTTTTCAGATTTGCTTTCTTCACATAGTAATACACATTTAAGTTTCTCCATGTCTTTTTCATGAATTGATAGTTTATTTCTTTTAGTACTGAATAATATTCCACCAACTGCATATACCGGTCTATTCATCACCAATTTGATGGTTTTCAAGTTTTGGCAGTTATGAATAAAACTGCTATAAAAGTATCATGCAAGTTTTTGTGTGGGCATAAGTTTCCCATTCCTTTGGGAAGATATGAAGGAGCATGGCTGCTAGAACTTATGGCAAGATTGTTTAGTTTTATAAGAGACTGTCAAACTGCCTTCCAAGGTGGCTGTGCCATTTTGCATCCCTACCAGCAATGAATGAGAGTTCCTATTGTTCCATGTCCTGGCCAGGGTTCGATGTCATCGAATTTTGGCTATCCTAATAGATAGTAGTGATATCTCATTGTTGTTTCAATTTATATTTCCTTGTTGACATGTAACATGGACCATCTTTTCATATGCTTACTTGCCCTCTGTATATCTTATTTGGTGAGGTACCTATTAAAGTCTTAGGCCCATCATATCCAATTTTAAACTCAGTAACTTTTAGGGTAAATATCCTCTCATTTCAGAATTTACCGCCATTACTACCCATTGATGCATTCCTTTTTCCTTCTTGGTAACTACATTTTGGAGTTTCACTTAACTCTTTATACTAGGGGTGTGGTGTGAGGTGCATCTTTAATCCACAATGGCCTTTGGTATTTATTGGTCTCCACTGAGGTGTATTTGTCCCTCATACTTTTGGGAATAACCTTTGTAACCCAGCTGTATCTGCTGTGAAGGTCAGTGCTTCCACATTAGTATGCAGTAGTCAGCTCCATAGAATATTCTTCTCTTCTCTGAGACTGAGAAGTATTTACTAGCCTCTTCCATTTTCCTCAAGAGACTCAGCAATTTTCCTGCACCCACAGGGGTAGAAGGTATTCCTTGTAGCTGCTGCTTCAGGAACATTCTCCTAGATTCAGGCATGAGCCACTGGGGATTCATTTTAGCTCTCTGACTTTCCTAAAAAGTTTGCACCTTCTCAGTTTAACCTGGGAAGGCCAAGCACCAGTCCCTTCTGCCTCTCATGTACTCCATCACAGTTTCTGTCAACCTTTTCTTCTCTCCCAAGGACTTACTTAGGCCCAAAGACTTCCTGGAACTTCTCAGTATCTAAAACCCTGTGAAATTTACTGTTGTTTCTCCTTTCATACCAACCCAGTGTTGATCTTTTTATCCCCCCCCCGCCCCCGCAAAGGGAAATCATAATGATTCTTCCATCTTTAGTGTTATGACGTTACTTTATGTTCTGATTTTTTTCTGGGATTTGGTCTTGATATTTTAAGCAAAGTCATTGGAATTTATAAGAACAATTTTTTTTTAATTCAGTCATGTACCTCTGCCAGTCAAAACCCATGGTGTCAATACTATTATCTTGCCTATTTGCCAAAATTGACTCATAATCTCAAAACCCAAGAATTTGTCCTTTGTTCTTACTATATTATTCCTATCCATATAATGGTAGAAGGCCTCTGCTATTAAATGATAAAGAGTGTAGTGATAACTTTTAAGAGTTTAGATCACAAACCTTACTCTATTACATTTACATATAATTGTAAATGTAACAATGATACCAGTTGTTTTGCTCCCTAGAAGACTTTCTTTCCTCCAAAAGCAATTTCTTTCTGTACTCAAGCAATATGGGTTCAATAGAGCTTCCATTTTCTTACAAGACTTTATCCACTGGCCACGTGTGATTGGTTATGTTAGGGGGAATCTTACTTATTAAGGATTAGTCAGAGGCTTTGCAGGGATTTTTTTCAAAAGAAAAAATATAGAAGATATTTGATATGTGAGGATTATGCATAAGAAAACAATTTGTGATGAGAGAGAATAAAGACAACACACAAAGGCAAGTAAGTAGAGGTAAGAGACAAGGAAAGGCTTGAAAACACAATCGGGAAATCAGAGTAAAGGAACATCTGATCCTTCACTTTCTAAGGTTCTTTGGATATCCATCCAGGATGGACAGTGTTGGTGATTTGCAATTTTTGGTACCTGTGTGATCCTGAACGTGTTATTTAAACTTTCTGGGCTACATTTACTTTTTCTATGAAATGGGTTAATGGTGCCAACCTAAATAGTTTAGGTGTACACACTTGGCATCTGTTATTCTGTAACTTGTATCAGATGGACTTAATGATAAAGCTAATCTTACCCCTAAATTAGTTTTTTGTTTTCTTTGTAGATGACTTTAAAAAGGTGATTTTCTATATCATCCTAGTTTTAGTGAACAGCAGTTCGTGGTTGCTGGGAATAGAAAACATGGTTGAAATTGATGTATTATTTAATCAGAGAAATGTAGGCTTAGCCAGCTTCAGTCCCAATATTTGAATATATCTTATCCCCACAGAAGCATTCTGAAATAGACAGTGCTTGCACAAATCAATGACTAATAATTGTAGATTGCTAACCTAATATTTATTGCGGTATAAGATTTTTCTCTTTTTTAATATTATAGGAAAAGAAGAGTTAAAAATGACACAATTCATTTCTATAACATTGATTCAAAAAGAAATTCAATTCTCTTCTGAATCCTCTCGTATCTTTTTTATATTTCAATCATGACCTTGATTTTGGTGGAGAGTACAAAATATGGGGGTTACATTTATAATATTTCTGCAGAAATGCTAATGACTTTAACTTCATCAGATTGTCATCACAAAATTGCCTTGACAAATTGAATAGACATTATCTTTATCCGATAGTAAATGGAGGAAACACAGCCAGTGAGAGATGAAGGCTATTTTTTCATGGTGTTTGCGGTCACTTAGTGTTTCTGGTCTGGGTCATTATAGATAGTGCTTTGTGTGGCTGAAACAGATGAATGTAGACAGAGGCGATGGACTTTGATGCCTCTTACCCTCTAAGACTGTACTTTTGCTTTTAAACTGTGGGAGGCACACTTTCTTGGCAGGAAGAACTTCAGTCCATTCATTACCTATGTTTTTAGAGCCAATTGTTCTTTAAGAACTTTGAATTTGGGGGTTCTGATTATAAAAATAATCGTGTGCTTCTTGTAGAACATTTGGATCAAACAGAATATATATATGGATATAATACATGTATTACATATATATATATATATATGAAGAAGAAAATCACACCTTTCACTGTATCACCTAGAAGCAATCACTCTTCATTATTTCTTTCATGTCGGGTTGGCATATGAGAGATATTTCTGTGTAATCAGTTTTATCATCTGTCATTCTCACCTACTGTTGTGACATAAGCATTTCTTTCTAATCATTGAAAACCTTTTGGAAGCATAATATTTAAAGGCTGCATAATGTTTTCTGTAATATAATGTATTCCATCCTTGCCTTATTGTTTTTGCATTTTTTTTAGGTTTCTAGAATTATAAATAATGCTGTGATGAACAGTTTCTTTCTTTCCTCCATGAGAAGAGCATAATGAAAGCAGACAGAGCTTTGAGAGAGCAACTGCTCTTTCCATTCTGCTCTCCCATGTTTTGAGGTCCTTATGTTTTATAGGGATCATCATGTATTAAAATAGAGAGGGCGGCTTTGCTGCAGAGCATGCTCAGAACGGGATGTAGTTATCCCTTGTAACTCCACACCCTGACTGGTAATAATTTTAGTTTCTGTAGTTTATTGCTTGATTAGGCTTTCTGTTATCGAAGACTCCAGTGTTCTCCTTGTGTCCACCATATTGCGTGGCTCTCTGATGTTCACCAGATTGTTTTCCTTGATCCATGCCATGTTGGGCACTCTGCAGAAAGCAATACGGCATGAAAGCCATGGTACTGATGATGATGCGTATCTTTTGTGTGTTCTCATGAACTCCAAATGAGGAAATTTAGCAAAACTTTCTTAGATAAGAAATGGTGGTGTTGACTGCTAACATGAAGAGAGCAGAGGCGTATTTTAACCACATCATATTTTAATCATATCATGGCTATTAGTTACCCTCCAGTCTCTTTAGCATAGTTGTTGGGACATTAAGAATGTAGTAAGAATCATATACCCCCCTGACTCCTGTCATTGTTTTACATTTTATTCAAGTTTCCCCTGAGTCAAACTGCCGTATGGTTATTTAGGAAAATAGTGACTTGGAAAAGTAAAACAAATATGGAAGGACTTCCAGACTGACTTTTTTTTCAGATTTATGATATAAAACCACAGGAGCTCGTATTCATATCCAGCTCTGCCCCCTTTCTCTCTCAACACTGTTTGAATAGAATTAGAGTCACATTGTGAAGAAAACCTTCATTTGCCTCTGAGGTTGGTTAGGCAACTCTAATTCACTAGAGAATATGAAGAGAGGCTTCACCCACACTGGCTCTGCACTTACCTGGCAGCCTAAAATAGCTGCATTCTAGATATGGGAGGTACTTAATTGGAAGTGTAATTCTAAACTCTCAACCTCAATATTGCTCAAAAACTCAGCAGAGAAAAACAAATGCTTATGGAGAATTGTCTGAGAGAAAAGCACTAATTCATTTCTGTGAATCAGTGATTCTCAGTGGAATGTGGGGAAGTGGAGGAAGAGGAGAGAAGGAAAGGAGGGGGAGTCTTAATGTCCTCTCCTTAGAAGGTCCAGGTCCCAAGATGGGGACATAACTGATAGCCACCGCTCCCCTCAGATGTTGATGTGGATAAAATTTGAAAACCACTGCTTGAGAATGCTAAAGTAGGGTGACAAGCTAGAGATCTCTTAGTCAAATCCAGCTTGTAGACATGTTCTCTTCACTTTATATAAACACAGACACATAGTAACAAGGAATATAAAATTTGCATCACACCTAGATTTCCCTGGAAACAATAGAAAAGATCTGACCATACTGGGCACATATTCCTGCTGGCAACAAATTCAGGGAACCAAGAAATAGTTCCTTCTTTGGTTACTGTCCTTTTCCTTCCTTCCTTCCTTTTTTTTTTTAAATTTATTAATGAGAGACAGAGAGAGAGAGAGAGAGAGAGGCAGAGACACAGGCAGAGGGAGAAGCAGGCTCTATGCAGGGAGCCCGACGTGGGACTCGATCCCTGGCCTTCAGGATCACGCCCTGGGCTGAAGGAGGTGCTAAACCGCTGGGTTACCCGGGCTGCCACCTTCCTTTTTTGCTTACTCCTGGCTCACACCACTGATTTAGATTACCAGAGTGGTCCATGTGGGTGCCAGGGTTTACAGCCTTTGACCAACAGGTTAACCCTACATTAAGGCAAAGGAAAAAAGAGCTGGGTACCTGGGCCACATCATTTTACATTCTAGAAGCAATTTTTTGGATCATTTAGCCTGATGCCCTGGGTCTTGTGACATATGGAAATGACCCAGTCCAAATTTAACATAAAAATATTTTTTCATTATTTTGGGCATTTTATAAATATAGTGACTAAAAGGACAGACTCTGGAGCCAGACTGCAGGGAACCCAATTTCAGCTTCTGAATTTTCGAGCTGGAAATCTGTGGCTTGGCATTTTATCTTACTTTGATTCAAGTTCCCCTTCTGTAAAATGGAGAAGTACCACTTACTTAGGATTTTTGTTAACATCAAATCTATTAGTGCAGTGTGTTTAGGACAGTTCTAAGCATTGACATTGACAAATGTTTCCTAAGTGATACTAATATTACTAATTAGTATTACTAATATTATTCACTTTTCCCTCAGAATTAAGAATAGTTGCACCTACTATTATGTACTTCTATTTTAGAGAGAATCTAAAACTTTTTTTTTTTTTTTAGAATCTAAAACTTTTAATGAGTCATGTTTGTGGTTCCTTATTGGCTGCTAGAAAGTTTTATGTGAAATTTGATACATCTGTTTGGTAAATATATCACCATACATGTTTTGTTCTGCCTATATCTTATTTTCTTACTGTTCATTGTCGTCTGTATAATTCTTAATCTTGATTTTTCTAATCTTTGCTCTACAATGTGCATCTTTGCAAGTCATCTTAATTCTCTTTTGAAACAATAAATAAAAGGCCCTAAAAATAAACCAAATGCAAACATATATGAGCTTTCCTAATGGACAATATGACCAGTAAAACTAATTATTTTCCAACATGAATTTCATGTGAAGTTTGTTTTTCTGCTGACATTCTGAGCTTCCATTTATTTTCAGCTCTGTCTTTTAGCTTTAGGGATAAACTGATCCAGTCATCTTCGATAGCGGCACTCAAGCAAGTTCCTGCAGTCATGTTATTTCCCAGATGTCTTCAAATATATTGCATTGCTGCAAATTGATTTTTAGCTTGTCTTTAAACCTAACATCTCAGTATCCTATGCCCAGCTGGCCTTTTTTTAGATGACCAAAGGGAATTGTTTGTATATTTAAATTTGCTATGGTGGATGCAGTATTATAAGCAGCTACATATTCTATATGTCTTGTGTAAAGTAGGCTATTCCACCCATATAAATAAAGCTATTTGGAAATGGTCAGCCTCCTAACATTTACTCCCAAGAGACTTAATAGAATGCTTGGAGAATTTTACTATTATCATTTGATACAATGAGTATGAGAAAATTTTATGATTATCCGCCCTAAGGTTAGTAGAGAAGGCAGGGCCTTATTTCTCTCCTTTCTAATTTGATGGTAAATGAATGAGACAATTTTAGGATCTTATCAGCCATTTTAAATCAGTGAAACAGAAACCACTCTATTGGGGTTTAAGATGGGGATTTGGTTACCAAAGTGAAGGATGGGCAGTAAGCAAAAGGGAGAGAGGTGCTGTTGTCCAGGGCCTTATGAATCACACTCACCACCAACATGGCTAAAGCCCTTGTTTTGAGTGAGACCTGAGGAGCCTATCCTCTCACTAATGCTTATACTGCATTCCTTCCTTCCTTCTCTTCAAATCTCATGCAAGCTCCTCCCGTTGGCAAAACTTAACTGGAATACAAACTGGCAAGGGGTTCTGGGACGTGGGGTTTCAGACCTCCTTCTGGCAATCTGAGGTGAGCATAGAACATATTTTCCTGCATGTACTTGCTGCTCTGTTGCTTTCATATGTTGTATTCATGTAAGAATTCTAATTTAATTTTTTTATTATTTATTTATGATAGTCATAGAGAGAGAGAGAGAGAGAGAGAGAGAGAGAGAGAGAGAGGCAGAGACATAGGCAGAGGGAGAAGCAGGCTCCATGCACCGGAAGCCTGATGTGGGATTCGATCCCGGGTCTCCAGGATCGCGCCCTGGGCCAAAGGCAGGCGCCAAACTGCTGCGCCACCCAGGGATCCCTAAGAATTCTAATTTTAAAGCATTTGAACCATAGGAAATATCTCTAACTCCAGGACAGTGTCAATTATGTCAGAAACACTTACAGGAGCCACTTCCAGCAGTCTAACGGGAAATATTTTAAGTTCTTTTATTAACAGTTATATGGTTTTTGCCAATCCTTAAATTATAAATTTTTTGATGAGAGAAAATACTTAATGTACCTCTCTATTCTTTTAGCTACTTGAATTCTGTTCTTGTTATAGGGGTTAAAATACTTTAACTCTTATATATGGATATTTTTCAATTTATTTATTTGTATTTGATCTTCATTGTGGTTTCTTGATTTTCATAAACATGCATGATTTTCAATGTCCTCTGTCAAAGTATGGGTTTAACTATTCAGCTCCTACATCAAAAACTGTGGCTGATCAGCTTTCATCTCGAGTGCCAAAAACATTTGGAAGATTAGGGATTCTTGAAATGCATCATAAAATGCACCCAGAAAGACTAAGGTGTTCAAGTGGCAGAGATCGAACTGCTCAGAGCTTCACCGTAATGGGGTTGGCAAGTCAACAGAATCTGAGTTGGAAGCTCATATCTTTCTACAGCCCTTTGTCCCCAGAAGGGTTTCTTGTCATTTTGGCAATGGTTGACAGGACTCAGTGGAGTCCTGGCATGTGCTGTGACTTCTGTAAGTGTTTCTGACATAACTGACATAGTCCTGGAGGCTTTTGACAAGTTTGTCAACCTAATGAATGGGCAACTAAGCTTTAAAACCACAGTAAAGATTGTGTAAGTCGTTCAATAAAGGGTGCAAAATCCAGGTAGCCAAATGATGGTTTCGGAATTATTCTGCTTGCTGCTGGCACTTCAACAGACCAAAATTTTAAAAAAAATCATCTTTGAAATAAAGATTCATACTTGGGAATATAATATAGCATATGCCTTATAACAGAGCACCTTTTGTTTTAAAGGTATTTGTAACATTTATCTTCTCATTTGTGTTCATTTTCTTTTGTGTATATGATAGCTGGAATGCTTAATGCTTTAGGTCTCTGGTGAGTTCTGGCTCTGTCTGAAAGGTTTAGGTTACTGTGGTGAATGTTTCCCAGGAAATGGAACAGTGACTACTAAGTAACTTTGCTGATGTGAGGATTAACCAGAGTAATTACAATTGCCTGGGATTTTGTGTTTCAGGGGCAATGTTCTATATGGAAATCACTAGCGCCTCTGACACTCAAGTGTCACTCTATTTGAGCAGAATCATAATTAACAATAATAATTAGATTAAACTTTGAGAGTTAGAAACAAAAAATAACTGCACATGTCTGTACTTATTAAACAAAATAAAATTACATTCTTCCTTTACTATTCCACTTGAAAGGTATGGTATTTGGCCATTTCAGACCAGATCTACTTGAGTAAACCTAAATCTAAATTGAGTATCTAAATTGGACCAGAATTTTAATGTTTAAGTCCATTTTTCTTGGGGCTCAGCTCTCTGTTACTTCGGAAAATCTGTTGTTCTCACTTTATATGTGGATTAGGATATCTCCAGTGCAGAGAGTTCTGAGTTTCTTATCTCAAAGCCTATGAAGTAACTGATATTTTACTCAACTGGAGTGTAAAGCCAGAGGAGGGTATGGTCCAACAATCACTAAGTTTTCATGTACTATAATGAAGTTATTAGTTCAGCCTGCTTTTTGGAGGGACTTTGATCTTGCAATGAATCTAACTGAAGATGCCCACCCCCTTGCTCCTGTATTCATTCATTGTTAAAAGCTGGAAGGTACATTCAATATGGTCACATCCAGTGATTCTCATTTTCCCCCAACAGTGAGGTTTAGGGGTAATAAATGGGGTAGGTAACAAGGTGATTAGTAGGAATGAGTGTAAGGAAAAGCACATACAGCTCTGCATTCCTACCTCAGGTGGAATTCCGATCATATGATATTTATTGGAGGTTCTTGTGATATGTAATTCTGCTGCTACCAGTTCCCCTACATTTCAGATGAGAAAATTTGGTTCCAGAGAAACTAAGTAGCTTGCCCAAGACATGAATCTGCTTCATGGCCAACTGAATTCAGGATCCAGATCCTAATGTTTTCTTTTTTAAAGCTCAATCAATAGTTTTTGATAGGATTTCTAGTAGCATTGGATAGGAAAAGCAAGAATAAAACTCTTATCCTTTCAAAAGACTTACAGTTTAACAAAAGGTGTGCAAGTAAGTATGATAGATATATGCCCAGAGAGTCTCTAAACAAAAGAATGCCTCTCATGTGTTCTTAAGTAAATCGAGAGGTTTCAGAAAGCTCTTATTTCTTTTTAAAAAAATCTTATTTATTAGAGAGAGAGAGAGATAGCACAAGCAGAGTGAGCGTCAGAGGGAGAAACAGACTCCTTACTGGGCAGGTAGCCAATGCAGGACTCAATCTCAGGACCCTGGGATCATGACCTGAGCCAAAGGAGATGCTTAACAAACTGAGCCACCCAGGCACCCCGAAAACTCCTATTTCTCAAAGGTTTTTTCCTATATAGTATTAGCAGAGACATTCTAGAAACTCTCAGAAGAGTTGCTTATTTATAGAATTCTTACTCTATAGTCATATTTTCATAAAAGTAAGCTGATAAAAGAAAATATTTTAATTGAGCACAGACAATATTTATTATCTAGAAATTCAAATATTTATCTAGAATTTTAGCATATAGTATGCGCTGCTTCCCATATGGATTTCTCTCTTGATTTGGATGATTTGAGTCACATGTTGCTTGTTCTTCAGCCTCAGAAGTGTGCCTTGTCTGTTTAAAGTTAACGGTTGCTATAAAAAATAATGATACTTAATTATTTCACATAACAAGTGACCTTGAGGTCTGTGGCTTCAGGGATGGCTCAACAATGACATCAATAATCCAGGATTTCTGTCATTCCTCAGTGTGTTGACTTTTCCTCCTCTGGTATATCACCGCATGGTTGCAAGATGCTGCTATGCCTCTGGCCTCAGGTATTCACACAGCAGCTTCCCCAGCAGGGCAGAAGGAAAAGAGAAACAACAGCTTTTGTCAGATAATCTCATGTTCATCTACCAAGAATCCTTGACTATTTTGATATTTTATTTTGATTAAATTGACTTAAATACAATATATTTTGGTTTATATTAAATAGAATCTATTAGGTGTGGGCTGTCCAATAGTGTCCACATTGTGTGTGTGTGTGTGTGTGATGTAAAACCTGTCTGTTCCTCACCATAGATAGTGGATGTGACATGAAAGGAAAAGTTTGTTCAGGTAGTCCATGTTGAGGGTAATGGGTTAAAAAACTGTTATGATGTTTTCCTCCAAATATAACCTTTATTTTTAAGGCATGAAGTAAGAAAGCTTGTACTTACCCATAAGTCTTTGCTCTCACCATGAGTAAACTCAGTCTATCATTGAGTACCACGGACATGGACATTTTTGCCTAAGTGACTTTCTCTTCTTTCCACACCACAGACCCTGGCTGAGCCACTTCACAAGCCTCCTAAATGGTCCTCCCATGGACACTGTACCCCCACCCTGCAGTCAGTGGTTGACTCTGTTTAGAAAAGTTTAGTAGGGGACATTGCTCTTAGAAGAGAAAGAAAAATTTTGATTACCTTGGGCCTGACTCACCCTTATCTCTCCAGCTCCATCCGTAGGACACTCTGTTTTCTGAACTCCCATATTAGTGGTCCATTCAGTCCCTCGGATGCTCTCAGTTCCTTCCTGTCACCGATTGTGTTTGTATGTACCGCTGCCTCCACCTGCAGTTTCGTTGTACTTCTCACTTGCCTCTCTTCCACACGCTACCCTTTATTCTGTGGATTTAGGCTATGCTGCAGTGTCTCACGAAAACCTGTGACCCTGAGAGACTTTCTTCTCTTAGCACACCTCCTGCGTATCATTTATATGACTCTGTAATTTCAGAATTATTTTTGTGGTTGTGTGCTTGGTATCCATTAGTATCCAGTTCTCTCCACTGGATAGATGGTGAACTTCATGGGCACTGGACTATACCTATTTATCTTTTAAATTTATCTTGTGTTCAAAATGCTTATGTGATACTTGGCACATAGTAAGTGCTCAATGTACATGTGTTGACTGTATCAATAAGTGAATGAATAAATAGTATTTATGGTGTTATCTGATCTCTGCATGATTTAAGTTTGTCAATTTCTGAGTTTAGTTGATGTGGCTATAGAATAGGTGGTTTTGGGTCCTCTGTTTTAAAGATTTTATTTATTTATTTATTTATTTATTTATTTATTTACTTACTTGAGAGAGAGAGAGAGAACACTCTTGGCGAGGGGCAGAGGGAGAGGAGAGAGAAGCAGACTTCCTGCTGAGCAAGGGAACCCCCTGCTGCTGCTTGATCTTAAGACCCAGGTCTGAGCCGAAATCAAGAGTTGGACACTTAACTGACTGAGCTCTCTTTGGGTTCTCTGCTTTAGAAAATCAGTTAGAACTTTTTCCTTTTATTGGTAATTCCCTGAAAAATAATCCCCATGTGTCTTTTTATATGCTATATGTATGAGATTTTAAGTTACAGAACTTCTAAATACAATGACAGGTTTTCTCTTAATAAAGTTGGAACCTATAAGTGTATGATCTTTGAATTTAGAAGTCAGAGTACTATTAAAATGGTGAAAAAAAATCAGACCTTCTATATATGGATTTGAGTTTGGAGAGATCCAAATGTCATTTGGAGTAGAGTCTATTGTATAGCATGGTATCCAAGAGAAATAAGAAAAATGGTTAAAGTGATGTGGTTACCAAGTTCAGATGATTTTTTCCCAACATCCCTTATAACTTGTTATATTTATCTGAAACCGTAACACTTAACTATCTTTGCCTTTGGAAATTCAACAAAATTAATGAACGGAACACTTATCAAGCAGATACTACGTGTCATTTATTAATTTGGCTAATAATTATTGGTTACCTCTTACTTGCCAGCTATAAAGTCGTATTTTTGTCAGAAATTTATCTAAGAAAATGACACAGTCTCTGATTTCCAGGAGCAAACAGTCTGGACCAGAAGTTTCAAATCCAGCATGATAAGTACAAGTACTTTGTTAGAAGTAAGCAGAGAGGATGATGAGGCAATAGATTAAATGTCTCTAACTCAATTTCTGTTAAGGCAAGCGAGGAGAGAGGGGAAGCTGAGGGAGGGCTTCCTGGAAGAAACATGTGAGTGAAATTCTGAAGGGCAAGTAGAAGGTTTTAATGAAATACCTTTTATTGATGATGCTAATTTTCTTATTATATTGAATTATGTAGTATTGTTATTTTCTCCTCAACTCTTATCATTTTTTCTCTCTCACATTCTTGAGAATTGGAAATATGTGTTATGTTTTTAAGTATCTAACAAATTATTAAACGTTGGGCTATGCATCATCTGGATACACACTGGTGATTTCTCTTTCTAATATTAAGTGGATTAAAGCTTTGCAGTGGTGGTTCTAGGAGACAAAAATAACAGCAACAACAACAACAATAACAACAAAGGCACTTGGACCAGATTCCACAATGAACTGTGCTTTATTTAGATCATTTAGCTTAAGTAATTGCCACTACCCTAATATTTGGAAAGACTCTAAGTGGCTTTCCCTGTATGGACATTCATAGGTGACATCCTTTGGTTCTAAAATTTGGACCTTTGCTCAGTCACAGACTCATATGAGGGTCAGGGTTTTTGAAATAATGTTTAATGGATTCTATCTTTAGACAGGATGCATGATGAGCATTTGATAAATACACTCTCAGTCAGTGATCAAGCTCACTGGTCTATGCATCTTTTATTTCTTCCTCTATTTAATCTGCCACTTTTGCTTTCAAAACAGGGAAAATTTCAAAGAATACATGCAGGTTATTTTAATTTAGAAGAGTGAGCAATTTTTAACTATTCTGAATTGAAGATACACCAGATATCTTGGTTCGTAGGACCATCTTCTGAACCAATGAATTGGTATTTAACTGATCTTGACGGAGGGCAAGATAAACACTTTCCAAGATTACTGATGGAGAGGGAAGAAAGAATGACCTTATTAGATGCATTGTAGCATTACTTTTTTTGCACTTATTTCCTAAGAAATATTGCTTCATCTGACACTTTTTTGGTTAAAGATGTTGAGTTTATTATTTTTGGTTTTGTCACTGGCTGGTAGCGTCTCCAGTTGTTTTCCCTCTTATGTGTTTCCCCTTCAGATGGATTATTTATTTTCTATTAAGTTGTTCTTCTCCACCTACATAAGTGAGTATTGAGGAGCTAAACATTATCTGTTCACTTAATCTCTCTTCAGAGTTCACAATGCCAAGGCCCTACCTTATTTTTAGAAGCTCTTCTCTGTATTTTTCCATAGTTTTTCAACGGGGTGATGCCTGAACTGTTTTAATATCCCAAATGCAGCTTTCTAATGCTTTGTAAAGTAGCAATATAACTTCTCATTATGGAATATTTCTTTTTAATCATGTTGGGTTAGCACTGACCTTTTCTTTTTCTTTAAGAATGCTACATAGCTTAAGAAGCACTTATGCCAAATGCTCATTTAAAATGAAGAAATATACAGGTTAAAGCAGAAACACACACAACTACTTACTCATTGTGGAGTACTTACCTGACAGTTTGAACCATCAGAAGCTTCAATAAATGCAGGCAAAGGCCTCTTGAGTTATAGCCGTTGCTTACGACATATTTCCCAGATAAATCTGTGGGCTGGGGGCTTAGTGGCTGTGCTTCTAACTAAACCCTTAGAATTTCACTTAGGGACCCTTTGCCCATGTTTACAAATAAGATGGTTTTTCTGATTTCTCAGCCTTCAACAGATTGGAAATGTACAGTAGAAACCAGAAAGGAAGCAAAGGACTGGTATATTTTGAAATGGGAATGATATAAATAATGAACACATAGGAAAATTTATCCCATATATGACTCTCCTGATTATTAGAAAAGATAAAGACATTTTGTTGACCTTTATATGTTACATTTTGTCCATAGCTGAAATGGCTTTGAGTAGGAAAGAATGTTTTTAGTTTATCTTCTGGGGTTCTTTTTTGAAAACTAGAGATAAAAGAAGACAGAATGTGAATTATACAGATATATTTTTATTTGTTAGAATACTTTATAATTATGAAATATGGTATATCTCAAAGACACTGAAGATTCAGTTATTATACATAAATTACAGTGAGGATTCATCAGCCTGTTATCTTTCTTAATTCAGTTCTAGAATTGTACAAAACAAGCATTCTTCACCAATCCTCCTTTGTGTATCTGAGACAGTGGTGGCAATGAACTCTTGACCTATGGGAATTATATGTATTTGCTGTAAAACAGATAAATGTAAATAATGTAAACATTAAAAGAGTCATTTTATTTCATGCCTGATATGATAATGAAAAATGGAACATTTTAGTTCAGTCCTTTGAAAAACTTGTCCACTATTTAAATAGTTTTCACATAAGCAAGAATATTCAAAGACTGGATTTTTTAAAAAGAATTTATTTATGAGATACACACAGAGAGAGGCAAAAACATAGGCAGAGGGAGAAGCAGGCTCCCCGCGGGGAGCCCAATGTGGGATTGGATCCCAGGACATCAGGATTCTGAACTGAGCCAAAGGCAGACGCCCACCTGCTGAGCCACCCAGGTACCTCTTAAGATTGGATTTTGAGGCATTATACTGACACTTAGAAATCAGGGGTGCTGGAAATGTGAGGGCCCAAAGGACCCCCCTCTGAGTGCTCTGGTGATGATGACTATAATCTGAGAGCCCCCAACCGTTTCTCTATTCTCTAGTTTCATATATGACAGACTGCCAACAAGCACTGTGCCAAACACTATTCGTGACACAAAATTCATGCTATTTGACATAGCAAATAACCTTTCTCATGGACAGCCTTTTAAATGTTTTCATTAATACCAAATCATGATCCTAAGTGGCATGTGCTTATACCTTTTGGATTTTGTGCTGGAGACAGCACACCGCAGTCTAGCTCTCACTGTGTTAGATCCAAGGGCATCACACATCATGCTTTGTGATGCCACCCATCCCTGCTTCTCTATGGCCCCAGGATGCCCTGTCAAGCATTTCACTGATGCTTTAACAGCTGAATAAGCTGCTAAGATTATTGCTGGCTTAGTGAGGTAGGTCTGCACAGGAACATGTGAAAGGAATCTCAGCTAACACAGAGGTGGAGTTCAAATGGAAATCTTTTAAAATATAAGTATTCATATATTTAGTTGCAGTTACTAGTTCTGTGTTGAGCCTGGTGATGTTGGTTGTTCCTTTCGTAATTAGCAAAGAGAAAACCAAAGAGAGTTAGAGGCCAATCCTCCTCTATCTTCTCATTCCCCTTTCCTCCTGACTCATCTGTTTTTTCATTTCCTTTTTTTTTCTTTTAAAGTAGACATGACAGTGAGGTGTTACGTTTACTTTGCATGGATATTCCTTTCCTGACCTCCCCTCGACCTGCGAAAAAACTCAAACGCACACACACATTTCTTCAAATGTAATGGCGGAAGGTAAAATGGAAGAGAATTTCCTCCACTTGTTTCTTTGAAAACAAGATTAAGGAAACAATCTAGTTTGTGAAACAGTGTATTTGATCAGTAAGGGCAGTCCTTCAAAATGTGTGTACTCTGTGGTACAGTGTGTTTTTTGATTTGCCAAGTTTTGAATCATCACAAATCGATAAACTAACCCGTCGTCCTATACACCTGGGTGATGTGCTGCTTTCTTGGACTTGATTTGGCAGAGGACGAGTGAAGTGTGGGATTCCTGTTAGCTCTGGGTAGTGTGAACGCTGCCAGTGTGTGTTGAGAAATGAGTGTATTTCCTGGAAACACCCAAACTTAAAAGTTTCTCTGTTTCCCCCCTACACCATTGAGTTGAATTCAAAGAAGTTGTCAGCGTCTTTGATAACAGCAGTGTGGTCTGGTTGGGCATGGCTGCATTTTAATCACTTCATGGATATTAAGAGCTTTAGTTCCAGTTTATTCCTGCCTCTCTCTTCTTTCCAGAATTCCCCTTAATCTGGCTCTCGATAGGAGGGACTTGCCTGTAGGGGACATGCAGAAGCAAAAGATAACAGGAAGGCCCACACTTTGCCAGGGTATCTTGAAACATGAAAGGTCAGACACTACCTTTCTCTAAAAATAAATCTCTTTCCACAGGGTCAGTAAAACTATCATTAAGGAAAATCTCCACTTTAAATTTCTTCTTTTTCCTCTAGAAAAATATGCCAGTATATTCTAAAGTGTGGCTGATTAACTGTTAACAGAGTTGAGTTCAAACCTCCCAAGCCCATTTTTAAACCCCTTTAGAGGGATAACTGATAAGATGTCTACATTGCAATAAATATGCCACCACACGCCTTTAGAGTGTGGGTCTATATTAGTATCATTATCAGTATTATTTTTTTCTCCTCCCTTTCTTCATTTTGCATAAATTGAAATTCTTTCAAAACTTCAGCGGCATGTTATTAAAGTATCTGTATACAAAAAAAAAATTGCAAATGATTTTCTTCTGGAGGAAACGACTGCTGAGGAGTCTTTGAAGCCGATGCTTTTGTTGTGAATCTGAGAGTCATTGTTACCTAACAGATTCATACCCTAGGCAGAATTGCTGTGGAATCGTGTGCATAAAACACTGTGTGTCAGCCTAGTGCGCCTCAGGAAGAAGCAGGACCATCGAATGTCCATCAAAAAGAAAAATGTATGGGTTTCAGCATCCACTGCTTTCCAACCTCACTATAATGGTAAAGCAAATTGTATACTCTTTAACTCTCTGTTTGCCTACTGTGAGGGAAAAATTGGAACAGATCCCAAGTCCACATTGTCCTCCTGAAATGTCTGTCTTATCTGACTGATAAGACCATTTTCATGGGCCACTTGCAAATAAGACTGTGTTTTGCGATTCTGCAAGATATACATATGCATATGTATATCTACCCATATATAGATATACATAAATATATATAAATATGCATGTATATATATAATATTTATCATCTATCTCTCTTTTTTGAAACTCTAGGGAGATATTGACTAAAAGCAGGTGGAAAAAGAACTCCCTTCAGTGTCAAAGACATCCTGTTGCTTTAATCTGCCAAGACTGCCATCTCCTTCTGTGATATGGGGTTGGTGTGTGTGGAGTGGGGAAGAAAGTGGGGGTGTTTCAGAGCATTCTTAAGTGTGTTTGTGTTTAAAACAATATAGAAAGGAGGGTTTCAAAATTTGAAGTCTTCAGGGAGATTCTATGTACTAATCTTTATATAACAGCAAAGGTGGGGCAAGCTACAGGAACAATTATCCTGGACCTCAGGTCTGTACATCTGCTTACTGGGTTTCACAAAGTCTGTTTTGACCAGGGTAACAGAACCTGATGTAAAATAAGTTAATACTATATAATGGCAGGAGTCTTGAGTGGATAATGATACCTACTTGGAGGAATAGATTTTAGGCCCGGTACTTTTCTTTTTTTGTAAATTAAAAATGAAAACAGGGATACTTCACATTTAATTGAGAGATGTTATAATAAAGGAAAATTTATATTTCAAAAATTGCATTCTTTGGAGGCACTAAATCCAAAGTAGATAATTACTTTTTTTTTGTATTTCTGGAATATGGCTCATTATAAATTCCATATTTTAGGAAATTCAAATGGTAATTAAAACTTTAAATCGTATGGGGTACCTGGGTGGCTCAGTGGTTGAGTGTCTGCCTTTGGCTCAGGGTGTGATCCCAGGGTCCTGGGATTGAATACTGCATCAGACTCCCCTCAGGGAGCCTGCTTTGCCCTCTGCCTATGTCTCTGCCTCTCTGTGTGTGTCTCTCATGAATAAATAAATAAAATCTTAAAAAAAAAACCTTTAAATTATATAGAATTGTTTGGAAAACATATAGATGGTACAGGAGGTTTCCTGTTTACCAAGTTTATTTAAGTTGTAGAAGAGGAACACTTTTTCTCTCTTCTCCTAATTTGGATGGTCTAATAATTAAATTGACATAGACAGACTAACATGAGAAAAAACTGATTTTGTACATATGGGAACCCCAAAGATATAAGGCCCCCTGACACTGAGATGGGTGACATGTGTATGTCATCCTGAGCTAAGGAGAAGGGAGTAGGGGCCTGAGACATCAGAGGGGAGGAGGACAATTCACGGGGTATGGGAAGAGCAAAGTTTGGAAAAGCAATGTCTGCCATTGTGTAGAGAAGCCTTTCTGATGTAAAAAGTTATCTCTTGTAGGATCCCTGGGTGACTGATGGTTTAGCGCCTGCCTTCAGCCTTCAGCCCGGGGCATGATCTTGGGGTCCTGGGATCGAGTCCCACATCGGGCTCCCTGCATGGAGCCTGCTTCTCCCTCTGCCTATGCTCTGCCTCTCTCTCCCCCCCCCCCCGTCTGTCATGAATAAATGGATAACTCTTAAAAAAAAATAAGTTATGTCTTGTAACTGCTGTCTTCCTGATACAGGCTCCCTGTTTAAATTCTTTTAGGCAATTAAGGGAGAGGTTAAAAAAAATAAATAAAAAATCTTCCTGAGTCTGTGAGGCCTTGATTATCTCTTCAGCTCAACATAATCCACATACCAAAGTGGCATATTTTGGAGTCATGAGTTCTGTTCCCCCTTGCAGTCCATATGAGATAACTATGAAATTAGAAAATAGAGAATTTCATCATGGAGAAATGAGATTATTTTAGTTTGCATATGACCAATCAATGAGAGAATAAGTGTACATACTCAGTTTGATTTTAGATAAATTAATAAGCATATTCATTTCCTAAATTTCTCTAGAACTAAAATGACTTGCTCAATGACTTGCATTTTATAACTGTTTTCATTATTTTTTATTCAGGTTGAATATATACTCTACATGGAACTTTAAATGTTTAACACTAGAGAAATCTTTTCCTAGTTTCTTTTCCCATGAAGCATTTGGCAACTCATTTGAAATTGAATCATTCAGCTATATTTTTACTATTGTTTCCTGATACTGAAGTTTACTCAGTATAAGGACTAACCAGTTCTAGAATGATTACTCAGTGAATTTCCCAAAGTTTTAAATGTCCCTGTCCCCCCAGCTTGTGACCTCTTGGAAGGCAGCTTCATTGGTTATCAAGAACTTTGAGTGCTGTCTTGATTTTGATAAACTATATATAATCACTGAATCTAAAAGTCCCTCCTATTGAAAATATGATTCCCACAGTCCCCAATTTTCACTTATTCTCCTTGAATGCATGAAGTAGTGTATTTGGGATTCTAAGGCTACACCATCCATTTTTTTTTTTTTAGCAGTGTAGGCTCATCACTTTTCTTTCCATAAAAGAGATACACTATTATGGATAATAATATTGGCTTATTCATTGATAATAATGTTCAAAATTGGCTCAGTGTTTTTCCTGAAAAATGGTGATTATTTTAGTTTGAATTTCAATTTAATCTTAACCAGGGTAAGCAAAATAATTAGCATATCCATTAATGAAAAGGAATTTTATCTTAAATTGGAAAAAAAGTTGGGTGCTTTGGAATAATTTATTCATGCCAGGTTTGTTTCAGAGGGCTGAATTTTTATTGTAAATTATACTCTATTCTTTCAACTATTTTATTCATCAACTATCTGCTGGATATTTACTCTTTTCCAAAAAATATATGAATCTATTGATTTAACAGCCAGAGACAAATCAGCTTCAGTCTCTGTTAGACTAGGTTGAGGAAGGGTTGAAAAAGTTTCTCAAGATCCATAAAGTTTTTTTGTTTTTTAATTCTCTATACTTAAAATCTACTCTCACACAGTTATGTAATGGAAACTCTTACTGTCTATATGTTAACACAGCTGTAAATTCTCTAGGGTGTTCTAAGTTTATTTGATGATTTTAATGTGTCATGAATCTGTAGAAAAGAAATAATAACCGAAAAAGAGAAATTGCAGATTTCAAAAATAGGAGGAAAAAGTTGGGAAGTTGTACTTTCCTAGAAACTGAATATAACCAAGATTTGCTTTCTATTATTTGCTTTTCAGGAATGTGTCTGACTCTTGACTGACAAAGACTGCATTGACAGAAAGCCTTTCCAAAGGTTAATTATTTTACAAAGAAAGAAATCAGTACTATATTGCTTGTTACCCTTTATTTTAATCTTAAAATTATTTTCCTTAATTACCTGACTGCATAGTTTCAGGGATGTTTTTGATTTCTGATTTACCTTATCAGTTAAAATATTTTTCAAATCTGCATCTTATCTGGTTAATCTTATTTATTCTGAAGAGAATAGATTAAATCCACTTAACTGTCCACTTTATTAAATTTTGGCTATAATTTATGTTACTGTAATAGAATCAGGACAGGAGGAAATTAAATTGCTTAAAAAATGCAGAAGAGTCTGTGGCTTCCATAGTCTCCTAGGTAAAGTCTGAAATCATTTAATGCTCTAAGTGGAGAGAGTAGCATTATAAAACTTCATGAAAACAAATGCCAAAATAACATTTACTTCTTTTCATTTTGATAGTGGCATATTGGAAAATCACTGGGCTCTCTGGGTAGGGATTTTGATTTCCCTTCGAATAATTTTATAATCATTCAAAAGTTTTAGGTAGAAAACTTTTTTGTTCTAAAATTTTGACATCAGTTGCAGTAGTGCAGGGATTAGACTATTTCCCAGTATTTGTTCCCTGGGCAGAAATTAAATAGAGTTTGTATCGGTTATCAATGCTATAAATCAATGTATACAACTAATTTGGACCAGTCAAGGATAAAAATAATACTCCATTTTATTCTGTAATTATTCAAAAGATTTACCTCTTCTTTCCATTTCATTTTTTTTTTAGCAACCCTACTTGGAAGGATATACATGGAAGATGCATAGATTTACGGAGATATGAAAAATTGTCATGAGGAAAGAATTGCTGGAGAAATTGTAGTACTGTAATCTGTTGTGTCTAGTCTGAAAATGAAATCATTGGAAACCTGAACTAATTTGTACTGCCCAAGAACCATAAGAATAGGACTATCTGGTGCCATTGTTTAGGAATGGTAATTTAGAACATGAAAAATGATACAGTTATTGGCACTTTTCTCAGTATCCACGTTTGTTAAGCGGTATTAGCCATGTACTGGGTTGTTTACCTGCTAATTAATGAGCCCTTTCTGATTCCTACTGTGTATGAAGCAATAATTTAGGTGCTATGTGTGATGGTATGGAGGGTGTAAAGGACACGTAAGAAAGGGGCAGCTGCATGGCTTGGTTGGTTGATTGTTGGACTCTGATTTTGGCTCAGGTCATGATCTCAGGCTCATTGCGGAGTCTGCTCCAGATTCTCTCTGTCTCCTGCCTCTCTTGCACACCAGTTCTCTCTCTTTCTCTCAAATAGTTTATTAAAAAAAAGGAAAAAAAAGACATTTAAGACAGTCATGAAATACTGAAGGAAAACAACTGTATTCCTTCATCACAGGCTTTTAGCATGTCATAGAAACAATTATTTAGGAGCAAAGCAACAGAGTCAAATGCACGGTTTAAAATCCACATACGTTGGTATGGGGTAGAAGTGGGTCTGACTGTTCCCTTAACTTTTTAAACTGAGAGACCCGAGTTCTGATTTTAAAAATAAAGTTGTATATTTTCAGATGCTCACATTGCCTAAGCACTGAAGACTGAATTCTGTGTTCAGCTATTTGGCTGTTGTTAGCACTGATGCATGAAGCAGAAAGAAAACAGCTTGATTTCCATAAGTTAGGCAAACTCTAGAGAGCTGGGAATGGCAGGGAGGCAATTGGCTTGCAAAATAAACTGACCAAACCGGAAGCCAAAATTAAATAGAGTGTATAAGGGCACCCCAGGGATCGCCTTAACAATGTACTAGTTACGAACTAACTATTGTCATATTACCACTGCTAATGAAGAAGCCATAGGAGAAGGCAAGCAGTGCCTCTCCCTGATTCCTGTGGGCTTCCGGTTTAACTAGCAAAGGCACTCAATGATCCTTTAAAAAATGAATTTACTCAAATGTCTTTCTGCTATTAGTGAGGATACCATTAGACATGGTTTAGCTTCAGAAAGTATGAAGACAGTTTGGCTAATGATGGCTGAAACTGCTGGATAAAACAACATTCTTAGACATAGGGTTTTTTTTTTTAACCATGTTTTGTAACTTGATAATGATTTTAGTTTCTAATACATTTCTAAAAAATGATCCAGGGAAGTTACTAAATGCCAATTTTCATTTAGAATTATTAGTCTATTGGCTTAGTTAAGTTTTTAAAAATATTTCTGATGCTCAAAGTCTGGAAAAAAATAGTTTGCCAGTGATGGCTTTTAGGACAATGGAGGTCAATTAATATGCAAAGTGGTGTCTTTCTAAAAGAATGCACCATTGGTAACTATACTAATTTGACTTTAGGGGCAAATAAAAACTAATGATTAGAATATCTATGAAAATATCTAGAGTATCAATGAAAATGATTCTTTATCCAGTCTTCTTATATTTGGAGAAAAGCAAAAGGTATTTCCTTATTTGATTCAGCACTTATTAATCATTTATTTATCTAATTCTTAACAAATATTTATATTTCTACCACAGATCAAACCAGTTAATGAAAAATATAATATTGTTGTTAATAGATAACAACAATAATAAGTAATATTTCTTAGGTTGGGAAACTTGGACTGGAGGGTACTGATTAAAGGCAAGACAGTAAGCCCCTACATCCTGGGCTGGAATCCTTACTCTGCAGCTTATTGATTGTGTGACCTTAGGCAAGTTACTGGTTTATCAGTTTTCTTATCTGTAAATTGGATGTACAATAACAACACCCATTCCATAGGTTTATTGTGGAAATTCAATAAGATAACATCTGAAAAACCTTCTTGAACAGTGCAAGTTTCATGGTAAATGATCAATAAGTATTAACATTTATAATTTATTATTTTAATTATTGCATTTAATCTTTATAGACATGAGCATACCAATCAAATACTTGGAATGAAACAGGTAAACAATATAAGATGAGAAGGATTATAATTTCTTCTTTAGGAATTAAAATGCTGAGTTTCCACAGTATGATGTCTTTTTGTCTCACTTTGTGAAATATAAGTCCTCATACCTTATTAAAAATAATAATAGATATACAATAATAATAGCTATACAAGTAATAATGGGTTCTTATGGAATATTTATGAATGTAGTCTGATTGTCCACATTTTATACTTGAAAAACTGAGCCACAAAGAGGCAAATAACTTGTCTAATATCAAGCAGCTGCTAAGCAAAGGAGATAGAATTGAGACCCAGGCAGGGTGATTCTTACCTAGGTTGCTATGCTTTCTCCCAGCAGGGCCACATGGCTTTTCTCCAATTTAAAGATCACTCAAAAAATCACATATGAAGTCAGGTTTTGAGAGCAATTTACTCAGGGTAACATAGTCCTGAAAGCAGATAACAGCTCCAATCTTCTATGTAAAGCAGCTGTCTCTTTGTATCTGGAATAATTAATTAAAATAGGTCATTCTGATCTATAAAGCTGTAGAAGATCTGAATTCTGATTGCTTTAGAGATTAATTCTCTAGACTTACTGTCATGATCATCAAAGTACTTATGCTAATATTTCCCAGGTTTGAACTTTGGGAAATCAAATGCACCCCCCCCCTTTATTTTCACATTGTAAATTTTAGGCAACTTTCTTGATAAAATAGAATTTAGGTCAAATCTCTCAGACTCATGCAGGTTCTTTGTATATGGAATGAGGAAGTAAATTAAGAAGGAAAGAGAAAGACCTCAATTTATCTTAATCTTATGTTGTATGAGCCTGTGTTATGCTAGATGAAAAATGCATACATATACATAACAAATGGAAATTGCTCCTTGACTAGAATGTCAATTCAGGGTGTTATTGCAAACTGTAAATGTAGCGAAGAGATCCGTTCCTCTCTCCTCCTCCCCAGAAAAATGAAACTAGTACATATTTTCCCCTTTTCTTTTTTATTCTTACCTTTTATTCTTCTTTTCTCTTATTTTTTTTTCTCTTCTCTCAGTAAAGAGTACTCAACCAGAGATCATGCTTGCTTCACATGAAATAAATACTTTTGCTTTTCTGGTTGTTGTCCTTCTCAGAATCAAACAAAAGTTTTTCGGCAGGAAAAAGCCCTGGTTTTCTTTCACTTAGATGCTATGCCCAGATTCAACATGTTGATTTGACTGAATGAGGAACGATATAATCTACTGAAGAATAATATTAACATAAAAACACAATAGAACTTGTCACAAAATGCATGGCAAACATTATAGCTTGTAGTCTGGAGCTTTAATTAACATATTTGTTAAATGCCAATTCTTCGAATAGACACTATCAACAAAGGGAAGACTTTCCCTAACACAGATAGTGCAGATAGCTCGCCTTCCTTTAACAGAGATTTTGACAGTTATACTATTGAGCTCTGTAATTCTGCTGGGAACCAACTCCCATCCTTCTGCCACCCAGGCTTTCAAAATCAGAACAGAAGAGAAAGTAGTAGCTTTTACTGCTCTACAATTTATTCCAAGGCAGGAGTTGTAAATGGATGTATACACAGACTCAGGAATTAGTATACTGAATACCTCCTCTCCGTTTTCATGTCTGCCTCTGTCCCTGTCATTTAATTTGCATTTATTCACCAATCAAGTTTGTTTCCTGGATGCCTCACTTGCATGAATGGGTAGCAGAGTAATTACAGCTAAGTAAAGTGGTTTTATGAATGAAGGCACAATTTATAGTATTGTGTGTAAGTATCACCTCCCCTTCTCTTGTTTAATATTCAGACCTGTCACCTTGCACACAAGCTGTTAGAAAAGGCTCCAGAAGCCACACTTATACCTCTAACAAATCACACCCGATTGTACTGCTCTGGAGGACTTTCTTGGGGTTGAGCAAAGAAGAGTCTTAATAAGCCTGAGACACAAAAGCTTGATTCTTTATTGCATATAAAGAACAAAGATTTGGGGAACTGACAGGTAAAATGAAGGGAGAAGGTAAAATAGAAAAAAAATTACATTTTATTTTTGGAGAAGATTGAATTTTATTCCAAGTATTTGCTATAAGATTTTCTCTTTAGAACATTGATGGTTCAGTCCTTGAACACAGGAGAAAATTCAGTAGAAACATCTTTGTTGACCATGGAGATAGTACTAAAGCTTGAGGGTTTTCATGTGACATCAGGTAGGCATTTTTGAAAATGTTGCAGAATGTATTTATAATCTGTTTACATGGATCAATTAGGAACTATTGTGACAGACATTTGCAAGTTATTCCTTCATTAGCTCGCTCTCATTCCCTTAAGCCAGTTCTCAGCTGGGGGTGATTTTACTTTCAGGGCACACTTGGCAATGTCTGGAGACATTTTTAGCTGTCACTACAGGGCAGGGGCCAGTACTACTGGTATGGACTTTATAAAGGCCAGAGTGGTTGCTAAATAGTCTGTTGTTTAGGACAGCGTCTCTCAACAAAATATTTGGTCCAAAGTGTCAGTAGTGCCAAGGTTGAGAGACGGTGCCTTAAGCACAATTTGCAAGTATTCCTGTCCAGTAACTGCCCCCACCATCCCTGTTCCACCACTGCTTTTTCTTGAAGAAAATGATCTTGCCACTTGGCTCTTATTTTACAGAATAAAAGCTGGCAACCATGACCTCTTATCTCTTCCCATTCACCCACAAACGTGTTTGCACTTAAAGTCCTTCCTTTTAAAGTTTACTGCCATCCTTCTAGCCCTGAAAAAGAAGCCCTTTTTGCTTTATAAGGCTAATTGATTCATTTGTGTTCTAGATTTCATCTTCCGTCTCCTCGTAGGTATTTCTTCATCATTCATCTCCTTACCCTTCTCTTTTATCTAAAACCTTTCATTCTCCATAGATTCAAGATTCATCAATTAAATATAAATCCTTTGACTTCAGCTTTCCTCTTTCCTTCACAGTTTTCCAAGAGTGTTTTATAGCTGCTGTCTCTAATTCCCCAAATGTATATCCCATTAGTCCATTGCACTCTTTTTCAGCAACTGATCCTATTTTCAGTGTTTCTGTCAATTAGTTATTGCTGGGTAACAAACCACCCCAGAATTCAGTAGCTTAGTTTGCTTAGTTTACAAATCTATGGGACATCTGGATGATTCTTCCAGTTTCAGCTGAGCTCATGAATGTAGTCAGTTACATGTCTGGTATGCAGGATTTTAAGAGATTGAGTGAAGGTGGAGGCTTCTTGGGGCCTAGGGTTGGAATGGGTGCAGTTCTGCTTCCAGCACATGTCAGAGGCTGGCCAAACTTAAGAGGTAAGAGAATAGACTCCCTATCTTGATGGGAGGAGGAGAAAGTCTCAGATACAATAAGGGGTAGAGAATCAGAGCCATTTTTGCAAGCAGTTTCCCAATTGTATTAAAATTACCGATGATTTAATATTCAAAATCAACTCTAATTTCACTCTTTCCTTGATTTTATGGCAGCCTTTGACAGTGAATACTCCTTCCTTCTAGAAACTTTACTCCCATGTCTCCTATAACACCATTATCTTTAATTGTCCAACTCTCTGATCACTTTTGATAATCCTCGATTATGTACCATAACTGATAAAGACTGTTGGTTCCAGGGTTTCTATCTTTGGATCTCTTTTTAGTCTACAAAACTTACTTGGCAATGTTATCCCAATGACATTTTTATTTGTCCACCTGTATTTGACACCAAAATCTAAATTTCTAGCATTACATATTTTCATTAGACTTGTATCTCCATCTGTATACTGGAAATCTTAACCTGGAGACTGAATGTATTATTTTTCCAACACCTGATTCTCCTCAAAATATCTAATTATGTAGCCAGTTATTTTTGGCTCATCGTTTTCTCTCATCACCTCCAACCCTTTAACCATTATACTCCATTTAGTGGTTTATTAAATTCTACTGATTTATGTCATCAACTCAATTAAACAAGTATTTACCCAGTGCTTACTATGTGCTGGCCTCCACGGGGCTTAAATTATGTACTGTATACTCTGCTGGCTGATGATAAGTGATATGGAAAGATTTAAATTTGGGAAAGGGGAAGATGAGGAGAGCCAGTGGGTGTTGCCATTTTATTTGAGGTGGTCAGAAAGATCCATCGAGGAGGTAATATATTATGAAAGACCTGAAGGAGTTCAAAAGTTTAACTATCTGGTGAGAACATCCCAAGCCAACACAGCAAATCAAGGCTTCGGTCCTGCTGTGGCAGGTTGTTTGACCATTGAAGGAACAATAAGGTAGCTAGTGTGACTCATTTGTGGGGGAGAACAGTACTTATGATCCAATTAATATTTTTGTAAATTTTATTATTTATTGTGTTTTTAAAAATATTTTTGTCCATGTCTAGAATCTTTTATACCCTCCCCATCAATAAGACAGGAACTTAACAAGCTTTTTTTGTCCCTATTTCCTTCCCCAAATCTTCATATACCTCCCAAATTGATAACTTTGTGATTTTAGCTTCAAGTTAGTATTTTCCTAAAGTTACTAACATTTATATGTAACTCTTCTGGTACAAAAAAAATTTTTTAATGGTTTTTGGAGAGTTTTGTAGGATTTGCCTTTCTTAATGATAATTGGCTGGACATGAGATTCCTTATTTAGAACATTGACCACATCAATTCAGTGTTACCTTCTGGGTGGGGAAGCTAATGAGGTTACCAGATTTAACAAATGAATACGTAGAACGCCCAGTTCAATGTTAATTTCAGATAAACACCAAGTACTTTTTAAGTTATAATTATGTTCCATTGAAATATGCAATGTGGGCCATACTTATACTAAAAAAAACTATCCATCGTTTATCTGAAATGTATAGAGTAACTGGGCAGTTACTAAATCTAATGTAATCTGATTATTCTTTTTCTGTTTCTCTAGAAGGTCTTAATAAAAGCATGTCCAGAAGATTTTAAGAAATATGTTTATTTTTGGAATTCTAAAACATCATCATGGTGTATCTGGTTGTGCATCTGTTTATCTGCATTTTCTTCTTCAGACTCAGTAGTCTCTTTTAAACTTAAGCTTTCCATTTTGTCTTCATTTCTGGGATTTTTTTTTTAAATTCTTGTTCTGATTGTTCTCCTGTTGGACAGGTGTTGAACCTTCTGAATATAACTTCCATGATACATTTTTGTCCTTTCATACATTCCACCTCTAAGTTTGTTTGCAATGACTCCTGGAAGAATTTATTGACTTAATATCTTTGTGCATTAATTTAGTCTTTAGCTGTGTATATTTTGCTATTTCCCTGATCATTACAAGCTTGGTTTCTGGGAATGGGGCTTCCCTACAAGTCTTGGAGTTAATAGTCGTCATATCATGGCCTTTTTGATCTTAGCACTTTTATTCCTCCATTAGCTTTTTTTTTGCAGCTGCTTAGTAGCGCACTGGGCAAACTGATTGCAGAGAGGAAAGGAAGTATAGTCCTCTAGACAAACTCTAGCTCTTTTTCTTATACCTGCTGACTCTTAGTGGGGCTTTAGTAGTCCTTGTGCTATTTTATGTTATGGCCTGACTTGTGTTCCCCAAGTACACATGTTGAAGTCCTAAACCCCAGCATCTTACCACATAACTTATTTGGAGATAGGACCTTTCAGAGGGGCAAAGTTAAACAAGGTCATGACGGTGTGCCCTAATCCAGTATGACCATTGTCCTTATATGGAGAAGAAGAAATGCCAGAAACAGGCACTCAGAAGAAAGGTCATGATAGGACACAGAGAGAAGGCAGCCATCTGCAAGCTAAAGAAAGAAATCTCAGGAGAACTAAACCTGCTGACACCTTGATCTTGATCTTTCCAGGCTCCAGAACTGTGAGAAAATAAATTTCTGTTGTTTAAGCCACTCAGCCCATGGTATTATGTTGTGGCAATACTAGCAAACTAACATATCTATCTGTAAAAAATGGTCTCTTGATGTTTTTCCTCCTGTCTCTGTTCTTACATTTTTGCTGATGTGTCAGTCTCTCCCTACCTGTGCCTACTTGTTGAAGATTTACCCATCATTCAAGGTGCTAACCACCTATTCTTGCAATGCTTTTCTCTTGCCATCTTGCCTTTGATATACTGAGACCCATTCTTTGGCACCACCAATGTGCATTTCTGTATGTCCTTTACAACATTATGGCTAGGTATTAAATTATTTCTCTATATTTGTTTGTACTATTGTACTATTGAGGATGGAAGCTGATTATCTTTGCACCCTACTGGCTTAGGTATCACTAATACTCAATTAATCACTAATACTCAAGAAGAACTGCTTACTACATGGATTACAAATGAGTAAATTAAAAAAAAAAGAGTAATGAGAGTATAAAAAAAGACCATGAAATCTTGAGTCATCTTTCAATTTTTAAAGAGTTTTAAGGACCATGAACCAATTTTTTATTATTTCTTTTTAAACTTAGCATTTTCTTTTGATTTCATTTCATTCCATGCCACCGATTATTGTACGTCTTTTAAATAAAAATTGGCAGGTAGAAACTTCAAATCAGTTAAACCCCCCCCCTTTTTTAGTTAACCCTTTGTATTCATTAAAAACCTAATTAAAAATTTACTTAAAACAATTAAAATGTAGGTCAACGTTTCTTGTACCTAATTTATAAATACAGTAGGTAATTGCCTTGGGACATCCAACAGGAGAGCAAAAGAATTTCATTTACCACTTGCTCAGCTCTGTATAATCCAGAACACTTATCCTGAAAAGGGCACATATTCAAAGAGGAGAAACAATTATCTGCAAGTGAAACAGGTAATGAAGTTTTCTATGTGCTATAATTTTAATTTAAAGAGCATGTTTGAAAGGCTAAGAGACCCAGACAGGCAGATATTTCCTTCTTCACAGTTATAAAATCTGTCACATCTTAGAAATACTCCCCCATTGAGTGGCAATCACAATTTTTATTCTAAAGGTTCCACATGCGTGGCATATTATGTAATGGACAGCACTTCAGAATAATCTAATGAAAAGAGAACTCTTTTCCATGCTAATAAACTTCAGATTCTGCTTGTTTCAAGAAAATGAATTCAGGCTTTGAACTGCTGAGGTCCACATAAATTCAGGTTATCCATACAGCCGTGCGGAAAATCTCCAAGATGAGTTCTTTATTAATAGCAAGAATGAGTGAGTCAGTCAGCTCATTTAATGATCTGGCCCATAATTTGAATCCATTGAAAGTTGCCTGTTAGCACCTCTGGGAGCTGGGATCAAGCGTGACCTTGACTTGTGATAGTCTGAATTAAATCCTTGTATGATAGTTTCCACCCCAGCTTTGTTTTGATCATTTGGCATGCAAGCAGACTCCTTGAACATCCTTATAATTATTACAAACATGAAAATTATAAGGAAGTGGGAGGAGGGTTATGCTAACATGTGAAATTTATTTTGATAGAAAAGAATAGGCAATTCTCCTCCTCTGTGAAATTACTTGTAGAGGTCTATTAAAAGTGATAAAGTTCATGCAGGCAGTTTTGTTAGGCCTCTGCAGAACATTTCATATACATGTCTATTTATTAGGATTTCCTATTTTTAAATATATCTATGATTATGATTCAAACAAGGAGGAAAAAAATTCTTTCTACCTATGAATGACCTAGTTCTTCATCTCTCTTGGCAACTTGAGCTTGTGAAAGTTTAAGGTTTAAAGTCTTTACCACATCTTGGTAATCATTTTAGAATTTGGATCTATCTGGGGCACCTGGGCAGTGGTTGAGCGTCTGCCTTTGGCTCAGGTTGTGATCCTGGGGTCCTGGGATTGAGTTCCACCTCAGGATTTCCGTGGGAAGCTTGCTTCTCTCTCTGCCTATGTCTCTGCCTCTCTCTCTGTGTCCCTCATGAATAAATAAGTAAAATCTTAAAAAAAAAAAAAAAGAGAATTTGGGTCTATCTAAACTTTTAAAATATGATAGCTTTTTTTAAAAAAGATTTTATTTATTTATCATGAGAGATATATACAGAGGCAGAGACATAAGCAGAAGGAGAAGCAGACCCCTGTGGGGAGCCCAATATGGGACTCAATCCTGGGACCCTGGGATCCTGGGATCATGACCTGAGCCAAAGACAGATGCTCAACCACTAAACCACCCAGGCATCCCTATGATAGGTTTGTTTTAGGATGTGTTTATCTTAAGCATCCTATTATTACACTGAAATACAAAATTAATTTATACTTTTCATATGACTTTAATTTTTTTAAAAAAACTTATTTATTTTAGAGAGAGTGAGAGAGTGAGAGCATGGTGGGGAGGCATAGAGGGAGAGAGAGAGTTTTAAGTAGACTCAGAACTAAGCATGGAGCCCGACGTGGGGCTCCATTTCACGACCCTGAGATCATGATCTGAGCTGAAACCAAAAGTTGGATGCTTTAATCAACTGTGCCACCCAGGTGCCCTAGTTTTCATATGATTTGTAGGTGTTGTGATATTTCTGCCTCTTCGTCTCCCTGCCTCCATCTTACCATTTTCCTATAGGAAAATGATAAAATGTAATTCCCTAAAAGCACAACACTTCTTTATAGGAAATTAGTGGCATTAGGACCCTTGCTTTATAATGGAAAGTGTGTACATTTCCTAGGGCTGCTTTAACAAAATGCCTTAAGCTGGAAGTTAGAACAAGATATGTTTATTGTTCTGGTAGCTTTGGAGATGAGAAGTTTGAAATTGAGGTGTTAGTAGAACCATACTCCCTCTGAAACTTATAGGATAATCCTTCCTTGTCTCTTGCTAGCTTCTGATTGCTGTGTTGCCATCTTTGACATTCCACGGCTGGTCAGTGCATCACTCTAATCCCGTCTTCACATGGCATTCTCTGTATGTCCCTGCATATAGTGCATGTTTGCTTCTGTGCTGAATTTTCCCTTTTTATGAGGTTCCAGTCATATTGGCCCACTCTAATGATCTCCATTTAACTTGATTTCTCCTGTAGTAACCTTTCCAAATAAGGTAGCATTCTGAGGCAGCAGGGGTTGGGAATTAAACATATCATTTTTTTTGGGGGGGGGACATAATTCAACCCATAATAGAAAGGCAATTTAAAATGTCATATTGGCATGTATTTTTTTCTTTTGGGTTTTGCATTTAATATTTCTGTTTAGTATTTGAACTATTTTAGATGTATTTCTAAAGGTGAGATATGAAATATTTTTCTTGATAATGGCTAGGAGACAATGAGAACAGGTAGTATTACAGTACAGTGTAGATGTAATTTTATATGAAAGTGCCTCATACTGTGAATCAAACCAGTATGTCAGGAAAAAATATGTTTAGAATAACAACTTTAGATAAACTCAAAAACTAGAAATGGTTAATATTACAGATTGTAACAGATTGTCACAATTGGCATGTACTAGTGTTTTTTTTCTTTGACTTTTCACTGTGATTTTTCCATTGCTTTATACAGCAGAAGTGATTTGATTTTATCAAAGTGTCTTCAGTTTCTTGTATTAATAGCTTCATCACATCAGAAATGGCATAAATTCAGGGGAATGTACAATGCAGATTGATTTAATTTTTTGGATGTTTCTTAATTTTAGGGATCTTCAATCTTCTAAATTGAAATTTACAATGGGTGGGGGCACTGTGAAGCACTTTTATACTTTAATATCATCAATAGCTTATAGGTTTAGAACTTTAAATAGTTTATATAGTTTTTTTCCAGTATGAATTAAAAATTAGTAAAGTGAATTACTTGCAGGTAGCATGAGCTGGCTGACAAACCTAGGTATTCTATGACCTTCCCAATAATTTGTAGTCCGATAGAGTTCAGTACTATAATTATTTTAAGACTGTGAAGGGAAGAATTGAGTTTATGAAGTCAAATAAAAATCAAATAAGAATAATTTTTATTTAAGAGTGTCGCCAAGTGAAAATCACAGAGGGAGTTCCCTTTGAGGGCAGCATACAGAGATCTCACGTAACTATAGGAGAGGTCAGGCTCATTGTGATCAGATGAACAGAAATGTTACACAAGGACAAGTTACTCTTTTTAAATACATTAACATAAAATCATTACAAACAGTACTTTTCTAGTTGATCACTAGACTCCATGAAGTATGATTTTACTTGATTTTGGACTCTGTGACTAAATCTGCTGAAATACTTGGTCAATTTAATTTACTCTAGTTCATTAAGACTCTCTCATATGCACCAGGACAGTTGTTAGGTTTCATAAGTATAGATTTTTGTTGATACAAGATCATTTAATGATATCTAGCCATTCCATGGTTATATGGACAGAACATTAGTAAACTGAAATCAGTTTTCACGCTTCTTGAATATTCTGTGTCATTTATGAAACAAATATCCAATATACCTACCTATTCAATGCATTTTAAAAACATGATAACTAGAAGAATCTAAATAAATAAGGGAATCTTTCCAGGTCAATTCCACCTGGAATCACTATGGGACTGTAATGCATATAAATCTTTTACAAAAAAAAATATATATATATATATCTTGTCTCCTATTTTTTTTCAATACACACATAGCTTATTATGTTTCTGCTGTGACTCTCAATAGATGATGGAATGGAAAGTAGGAATAGTTTCTCGTTTATTACATTGCCAGTTTAATAATTAGTTCATGACTCTGTGCTTGTGGTCAATTGCAGTATTTCTAATCTGTTCCAGGGCCGGTCAATTTCAAATAATATTTCCAAATTGAAATCCATTAATCTCTTTGGTCTGACTTCACTAAAATGTATTTATGGAACAGGTTAATTGGAGCCACCACATCCATGACTGTGAGCCAGTCATTTTGAATGATATAGGTAGCATTAGCTCATGCTAGACCACAGCAAGCTCATTTTCCAGACCCAATGCCATACTTGCATGCTGGACCTGGGCTGTCACTGAAGGGGTCCTTTTGGAATAGAATTATTCATACTTCACCACTATTTGCAGAAAAGAACAAAGAAGACACCAAAATGAGAAGATGAACACTGTCCAAACCAATAGAAAGTGCTCAACTCCTGTGTGTGAGGAAAGAAGTCAATAAATCTGGAGTCCTTGAAATGATATAGTTCATCTGCCTTTGGATCAGCGTGGTTTACAGAATAGTAAAGTCTACATTTTTCAATAGTGGCCCCCATAATTAGTAGTTTACATTGTATATTCTGTGTCCTTTATGAAACAAATATCCAATATACCTACCTATTCAATGCATTTTTAAAACATGATAACTAAGAAGAATCTAAATAAATAAGAGCAATCTTTCCAGATCAATTCCACCTTGGAATCACTATGGGATTGTAATGTCCTTATCATTTCAAGGACTCCAGATTTATTGACTTCTTTCCTCACGCACAGGAGTTGAGCACTTTCCATTGGTTTGGACAGTGTTCATCTTCTCATTTTGGTGTTTTCTTTGTTCTTTTCTGCAAGCAATATTGATTTTTATAAAAACTGTGATGTGTTGAGAGGCTCCATGTTTAGTGTATAGCTGTAGAACCTGACTCCAGTGTGAATCAAATGATTATGCAGCATTTATTCTTCTCTTTTATTCCCTTTTCAGGAGTCTTTCATAATGCTTCATGTTTCATGGTATAGTATTAGAGAAATTAAATTGCTCAAAATTTTATAATTAATTTTTTTCAGTTTCAATTATGATTCACAGTCTACTAGCCTGGCACCTCCTGGCAGGCAATTATACAAAGTCAGCAAAGGATATGTGTTAAGTTTCTTCTTCATGTGCTTTTCTCAGGAGATATTTTTCCCCCTTACCCTTTCTCTCTGCCTCCTAAGTCATAGGTAGAATGTATATTGGGGTTAAGTTTGCTTCTTGAACCATAAGCACTTTTCTCAAGTGTGTACAATATTGCTCTCTACTCATCTGCTTTTTTTTTTCCTGAACCTTATATCTTTTAGTGCCTTTGTCCCTGGAATTTCCAGTCCTCATTTCTATAACTCTGCCCTTAGTCTCTTTCTTATGTTAGACCAATTGACGGTGCTGTGCTTATTCTGATCTTCCTACCTGGTTCTCTGAGTCTGCCATTCATTCTTGTATTTATTTAACAGATATTTCTGAGTGTCTTCTATTAACTCACATTGAGTCCACAGTTGTATACCATGGGAACTTAATGTTAGCCATGTGAGGTGTCAAAGATAAAAACATAGATATGTCAACGGTCTTGTTTATTACTACTTATCTTTGACTTTTGCTAACGTAACCAGTCTTTCTCGACTTCCCCACATAAGTAAAAACACAGGTGAAAAACAACAACTAGCAGACAAATAAGGCTCTAATTTCTCTGGCTTGTTGGCCTCTGGGTAGCACCAGTAAAAGCTGACACTTTTATTTAATTTACTGTGTGCCAGGGACTATTGTAAGTTGTTTTAACCTTCATAACAGCCCTATGAGAAACACAAACAAAATAATAAAAAGGGGGGGGGAAGAGGTCACACAGAAAGTTTAAAAAACTTTCCAATCATATCCAGCTGATAAGTGGTGAAGCTGAAATTTGAACCTAACTGCCCTAGTCTCTTCTAGCTGCTATAACAAAATATCACAGACTGGGTGACTCATAAACAACAGAATATTACTCACTGTTCTGGAGAGTGGAGAGTTCAAAATCAGGGTGCCGGTTCTTTAGTGTTGGGTGAGAGCCTCTTCCTGGTTCATAGATGGCCATATTGTTCTGTTGGCAGAAAGATTGAGGGATCTTCTCTGGAGTTTCTTTTATAAGTGCAGTGATCCCCAAAGCCCCATCTCAAATACTATCACAGTGGGGATTAAATTTCAACGTACGAATTTTGAAAGAACACAAATATTCAGTCTCCAGCACTGACTAATCTGGTTCTAGGAGTGTTTCTGTAAAGTCTAATGTATATCCTGTGAGAGTAAGGGAAGGCCTGCCCTGTTCCTGTGCCAGCAGTAGCATTTCCCAAGGCATTTCTGTGCTTCTTGAGTTTGAGAGCACAGACTTAATAGGATTACATCTTGTTCAGCGTTCCAAGTCTAGCATCTAAACCTAAATGAATGGATGTGAGCAACTAAAACTGCAGTTATTATATGTGGATCATGGTTTACAAATTTCTGGAAAGTATGATTTTGAATAATTGAATAGTACACATTCAGATAGTATTTAAGGAATATTGCTTCATATTCTCTTTCACACTAAGTATCTGATTGGGAGATTTATTTTATTCAGTTTTTTTGTGCACTTTTGAGTTCAATATTCATGTTTCAGGTCATCCTTTTCATATGATGTCTTATAGAAGCCTCAAAATCCAGCATGGCCTGGATTGAATTCCTTCATCTTCCCATGCCCCTCTCCTAAGTGGCTCCTTTTATGGATTGTATTTCAGAGAATGGCACCATTATCATGGCTTTTCTAGGCCTGATACTGGGGTTTCTTTCTTCATTTTCCCTGCTTGCTTCACAATACCTTTTACCCCCAATCAGATCTTTCCTCATGATACATCTTTTCTACGTCCTTAATATTTCTCAAATCCTTTCACTTCTCTTCATCTCCACAATTTAAGTAGTTCATTTTTAACGTTGGCTATTTGTGGTAGACAATTCTCTGTATCTCTGGCCCTCCCATCCACTGCCTGGATTTTTAGCATGACATACAACATGCTCTATTATGTGGCCCTTGAATCCCTTTAGGATTCAACTCTTACTCCTTGACAATCTCTGCTACCTGTAATGCGGAACTGCAAGGGCAGTTCTTCAGATGAACTATGTGCTATATTTCAGTCCTAGGATTCTACTCTTCACTTTATATGACATATTCATCTCACCGCTCACTCTTCCTTTTACGTCATTCCTGCTCACACTTTCTGTCTTTCCACATAGAATCTGGCATATTATGAGTACTCAAGAAATATATATTAAGGGACTCCTGGGTGGCTCAGCGGTTGAGTGTCTGCCTTTGACTTAAGTCATGATCCCAGGGCCCTGGGATTGAGTTCCACATTGGGCTCCCCACAGAGAGCCTGCTTCTCCCTCTGCCACTAGCTCTGTGTCTCTCATGAATAAATAAATAAAATCTTTTTAAAAAAGAAAAACATATTAAATGGATCATGGAATGATTATAGATGGTCTACCTAGAGAAATGTTAGAAGACTGGCTTAAAGATGAAGAAATATTTGTGTTAGAGAGTGTAGGTGGTATTTCCCAAAAGCTTAAAATTAAAACAATAAAACCCCCACCTGGGGGCACCTGGGTGGCTCAGTCAGTTAAGTGTCTGCTTTCAGCTCAGGTCATGATCCCAGGGTCCTGGAATTGAGCTCCACATAGGGCTCTTTACTCGGTGGGGAGTCTGCTTCTCTCTCTCCCTCTGCCTTTCTCCCTACTCATGCTATCTCTGTCTCAAATAAATAAATAAATAAATAAATAAATAAATAAATAAAATCTTTAACAAACCCCAAAACACTTAATGCCTAGTTCAAAAGTAGAGTTTTAACAAATGAAGGTATGTACTTGTTATATGAACCCAAAAGACAGATGAACTTGTTTCTATATTAGTAATAGATAGACTAGTGATCTCATTTTTATTTGTCCCAGTTAAAACTAATCTTATCCCTATATATTAGAAGACACTGTGCTAAGTTTCTTTTTTTTAAGATTTTATTCATTTATTCATGAGAGAGAGAGAGACAGAGACAGAGAGATAGAGTTAGAGACACAGGCAGAGGGAGAAGCAGGCTCCCTGCAGAGAGCCTGATGTGGGACTCGATCCCAGGACCCCGGGATCACGACCTGAGCCAAAGGCAGACCCTCAACCACTGAGCCCCCCAGGTGTCCCCTGTGCTAAGTTTCTAAAGGTAATTCCATGATGTCTTTCTTTCTTTCTTTCTTTCTTTCTTTCTTTCTTTCTTTCTTTCTTTCTTTCTTTCTTTCTTTTTCTATTTTTTTTAAATTTATTTATGATAGTCACAGAGAGAGAGAGGCAGAGACATAGGCAGAGGGAGAAGCAGGCTCCATACACTGGGAGCCCGACGTGGGATTCGATCCCGGGTCTCCAGGATCGCGTCCTGGGCCAAAGGCAGGCGCCAAACCGCTGCGCCACCCAGGGATCCCCCATGATGTCTTTATAATAACCTCTATGCATACAATTTCTCTGAACTGGTTAGACCAATTTATGTGAGTTTCTTGAAACTGTAGACCATTAATATTTATTTTTCTAAATTGTAAAAATATGTGTGATGCTTTAGGTACTTTTGTTGGATGAATAATTTAAAGAATAAAGAAAATCATGGAAAATAAACAGTGTAGTTAAAACATGACTTGACTTATTTAGTAAAATAAGTTCACTTATTTCAGTGCAGGTGGTGGTCAGGATATTACCAGCTCGCACTGATCTAATGCACCCCCAGCATAAGTGGCAGTCGGTCAGCAGAAGCACATGGAGACTTGTCAGTGTGCTTCCATTGACCCTTTCATGTATCAGCTTGTTACATCATTGCGGTGTGAGAAATGTCAAACACTCGTTCGGAAATTGAAGTTGCTCTTCTTTGCCCCTCTGCTTGCCGTTTTACTAAGTATCCTCTCTAAATTCTAGAAGTTGACAAATATTCACACTTTAATCAAACTTTAGTTAGGCTCCTCATAGCCCTCTGTTCAGCTGGACCTTCAGCTTCTGTCTCCATCCTTGTGGAGTCCAGTTTTAGCAAGAATCTTGTCAAGTCGGTTTAAGCAGAATCACCCTACCCTAGATGTCTGATCATCCTTTATAACTGATTGGGTTCCTCATCTTCCACCCTGCTCCCCCCACCCCTCCAACCACCGGGTAATGTCTAATTATCTTAGCCTGGCTTCAGCCAGAAGAATCCTATTAGATTAATTTAGCAAAGAATTATCTTATCCTCTTAATTTTCCATCTACTGACCCCCTCCACTCTGCTCCTTGGCTACAAATTTCCCTTTTCTTTCTTGTATTTGAAGTTGCACCCAGCATCCCTCCCCTACTGTAAAACCCCCTGTGATAGTCCTTTATCTGTTATGACAGTTTCCCTGAATAAAGTCTGCCTCACTGTTGGAACAAGTGTCTGAGTAATTTTTTCTTTAACAAAGCTGAGGTATATAGTGTTCTGTATTTCAATATTGCAAAGACCACAGAACTCAGCAGGATAACAACTGAAAAGAAGAGGATTTGTCTCTAAGAGCAGGAACCTCAGAGACCAGAAGAAGAGTTCAAGATGAGGACAAAGAGAAGCAAGTCACAGAGTGGCTTTAGGAGTACTCCAGTGGATAATTACAGTGCTTAGTTATTCTGGAAAATAAATGCTCCGAGACGTATGCAGGTATGAAAGTGTAGACTAGAGACAGAAGAAAAGAAAGAAGATAGAAATAATCTCACAACCTCTTGAAATTATGAAATTATTTTTAAATGGCAATAGTTCTAATCAGGATAATAATGCCATCTTCTTTCTAATTTTTAATTGTTTTTTAAAAAAACCTGAGGCATAGAATACCAAGCAAGGGCAGGTTAAATTTGGAATAGATTTTTCCCAAATTAGGACATCTTGCTTTTCCAGTGTTTCATGGGGACGTGAAAGTTATGAAAATAGTTAAAAATCCCAAACCTGTAATTATGTCTTTTGCCTTAACATTTTACCTGGGATCTTGCTTTGAAAAAGCTTTTGTTCCCTTTGTTCCCCATTCCTGTCACTGCCATTTTGTTTGTCTGAGAGCAGGCAAAAATATAGATCATGAAATGACTTTGGATAAAAATGAAAATAGCAAATGAAGCAGTCAACAAGAAGTCTTTAGGGGGCGTTTGCTTCCTTCTGTGTATGTGACACTTTCTTGTGGCTGGGCCTGTGGGTCAGTGGTCATAATTGTTTTTATTCTTTAGATGCAGTTTGTTGTACTGGCTTTCCCCCTGTCACTTGAGTTCAAAATGTTATATCATGAATGAGCAATTCAGAGCAAGAATGACTGGATATGCTATGTGCTGAAATGATAAAATTGAAGATATTTTGTGTAACTTTTCCCCAACATATCATTTCTCTTTCTCTATGCACCACTTACAACAGATAGTGGGCGAAGAAAAAGAATGTAAGCTTGTAAGAAAGCAAGCAGTACATGAGAGAAGTCATGAGAAAGCAAGAGAAAAAGGCCCTGACATTTCAAGGAAGTGGCCCGTTATACCTTATCAGTCATAAACAACTGAGATTTTCTTGCAGAGCCCCTTCCTGTAATCACCTCGAGTCTTCTCGTTTTTTTCCCTTGTCCCCTCCACTCCACCAATGCATCCAAACATGATGGCTGCCATAGGTGACCTCATTGCAACTTAATGATGTGATATGTCCTCCTTTCCTTCTTCAGTGTTTTCCAAGGTGACAAGTTCCTTATTTGGCTAATAAGCTAATGCAGGGTGACGAGGAGCCAATCCTTTTCCATCCTCCTCCTTTCATCCTCCAGGAATATATGCCCTTTATGTCATCCCTTATATTGCATAAAGCTGAGGATGACACTACGGTATAAATTTCCTTCCAGAAAACAAAAAAGAATGTGGTTTTTGGCATACCAATGGAGTGATGGATGGGATTTTAGCTCAGTATAAGCCCCACTATAAGGAACAAACCATGTGTTGCGACTGCCAAAAAATACAAATAAAAGCTAATGCAATGCACAGAATGTCCCTCAGCATTCTCATTAAAGGGTTTGCCTACAAACAAAGCTAATGGCAATTATTTGATAAACAGATTAAATAATGTTTATCAAATTATCCTAATAAATTAATAAAAATTACACCGTGGCAAAAATTTCTAAGCAGCCAGAGAGAGAGAATGCGGGCTTTAGCGATCGCTAGTCCTGCTGAGTTTCTGTGTGGGACCGCCAGCAATTTAGGAGTTCCTTACAGACCGCAGCAGCCTCCACATTAAAGAGTACCTTGTAGTAAGCACACTGTGTATAATGATTTACCATTTTCAGAGCACTTTCAGTATATTTCTTCAGCAGTAACTGTGATGGGGAGAGTAACTCCTCATTTTACAGATGCAGAACCTGGGAGTCCATGGGGTTTAATACTAAGAGAAGAGAAGCCTTGAGCTAGAAGGTGAGCCTCAGACAATCAGTTTACTACTATTTGTTTTGGACTGAATGCTGTGTGTTCCTAAAAATCATATGTTGGAGCCCTAAACCTCTATATGGTGGTATTTGGAGATGGGTCTTTGGGAGGTAATTAGGGTTAGATGAGATCACCAGGGCGGGGCCCTCACCATGAGATTAGCTCCCTTATCAGAAGAGACACCAGAGAACTTGCTTTCTCTCTCTCACTCTCTCATTCTGAACACATACAAGGAGGAGGTCATGTGAGCACACCAGGAGCCGGCAGCAATCTAGATCAAGAGCAGAGGACTCCGAATGAAACTTCCCTCTCAGGCACCTTGCTCTTGAAACACCAGCCTCCAGACTGTGAGGGATAAATGTCTGGTGCTTAGGTACCCAGTCTATGGTATTTTGTTATGGCAGCCTGAGCAGCCTGAGACATTCCTTTCATCTAGCTATATGGTTTAGCTCATTGGTTAGGTACCCTTGTGACATTAAGTGCTAACCAAGACCTGGTGTGCTACAATTTCATCATTATTTTGTACTTTCATTCTTTCATGCAAAAGCATTTTCATTAGTACCTGCTTTGTGCTAAGAAGGGGCGTCAGGTGCTAGAGATACAAAAATGAACAAGCCATATTCAATTTGCTCACATTTTGATAGGGGGATGACCCATACATATAAGAAGATACTAATAATATAATTTGATAAATGCTGTAATAAAAGTATTAAAGCACTTTGGAAGCATGAAGAAGCTCATGTATTGGAGGAACTCAAGAGATGCTTCACAAGGGAAGCAACACGGATGACTTTTTAAAATGATTACATGTGAGGCTTGGAACCCATCCACCCAGATGCCCTCAACAAGGATGTGGCTGACAGAGGGAAGGAGTGAGGGCAGGCATCACGTAGGCAGGCAGCTGCAGTTCTTGGGCTATGTACCTGGCATTATGGTCAACAGCAACCTAGCACTTCTGTCTACACTGAAATCCCCCCAGGGTTTATGTAAACGCAGAATCCTGAGTATTGACCCAGATATGACCTGGCAGAATGTCATCTCTGGGCATAGCACAGTGAAATAAGCATTTTTAATAAGCACACCAGGTATTGATACTCACTGTAGTAAGAATAATAATGCACTCAGGATACAGGAAGGAAAAGTAGGCTTTCTCTGTATTTCAGCGTGGATGAATTCTGATGTCAGATTTCCTGCATACTTGTACATAGCCCTTTATACTCCAGTTTTTTTTGTTGTTGTTGTTGTTTCAGCAATGAAATTTCTTCATAGCCCTACTTTCAAAGCATCCATACTGCTCTGTCAGTAGAATAATTCCTCCTTTTCCTCTTGATTAATAAGCAGAGCATCATCTGTTTTGTCAAGGTGATTCAGTTCTCTACTTTTACCTGAAAGATCTTACAGTTGGCTAATAAGAAACGAGGCTGCACAGCACAAGGCCTGGTGAACAATTACTACTAAATAGAGATAAGTTTCCTCCCGCAGCATCCTCCTATTTCATTGTCTCCAAACCCCTCCCTGAATTTAAACCACTTCACAGGCATCAATTAGTCATATTTAGATTCTTCTTAAGAAATGCTGAACATGTAATTAAGATTAAGATACTCTGAGGGCTTTCTCTACCTTTGAGGTCGATTCCTCCCTCTCTTTGGATGTTTGTCATTTAACCTCTCTTTTTCTATAAATGTCAAATGTACCTGGCCTGAAAGAACCTTTCTGAACATTCAGCAGTGATGTTAGTCAACTGCTTAGCACATAAAAAGTGCCAAATAATAGCTATGTGATGTGCTGGGCAGAAACTCTCTTTGGAACATCTGTGGTACTTGACCCTTTCTGTGATTCTCTTTTCTTGACAAATTATGTCATATTGCTTCACTGCACATGAGAGAGCAACAAGATATAATGTAAATAATTAAAGCCAAAATTCTTATCATCTATTTATGTAACATAGGAATAAAGAACAGCAATGATGTAGCTCCACGGTATTTGATGCAATAAGAAATCAAGTATTTTAAAGGAAAAGTTTGAAAAAAGACCAAATAGCAACATGGGGTGCCACTGGGAACTTTCTTTCCTTTGAAAGAGCTCCATGTCCCTGCCTATCAAAGCATGTGCTATATATAATCACAGCTGCCTTCTGGATTGTTGGGAAATCTGGGAGTTACCTTTGATTTCTTCAGTCTCCCCCACCAAACCAGTTGATCCTACTGGTATCTTTGAACTTGTCTATCTTTTCCCAATTCTACTTCCACTCTCTTATCTATCACACCAAATTCTTTCCATTGTCTATTTTAGTTACCCTTTAACTGGTCCATGTACTCCCTTATTATATCTCTTCCAACCCATTCTTCACACAGTAGCCAGAGTGATTCTTTAAAAATGTAAATCAAATATCGTCTTTCTCCCCTTACCTCCTTCAGTGGGTTCCCAATGAGTTTCCTTACTTTCAGTTATAGAAGCATCGATATGTTGAACTCTGCTTACTTCTCCAGCTTCATTTTAAACCAGTTGCACTTTCTCACTGTTGCTCAAGTACACCCTTTAGTTCTTAGAATACTCCAAGCTCCAACCTACCTCGGAGCATCTGTGCACAATTTTTCCCCTGTAGAACCTTTTTACAATGTGTCCTTCCCTCACTCCTTGATATTATTTGAATCTCAACTAAAATGCTATTTTAAAAGTTAGCAATTTTCTGGGGTTAAAAAAAAGGAAATCTCAGCACTTCCAAGCACTGTTTAATGTTTGTTACCACCAACCTGATCATGAGCTCAATGTGAGCACTGACCAAGTTTTTTAACTTATCACTGTGTACTCAGTGCAGAGAATACTGCCTTGACAATTACTTGGGATTTAATGGATGATTGTTGAATAAATAAATGAACAGTAGAAAAGGTGGATCCTGTTTTGGGGATATCCATTTGTAGAAAGCTCCTAATTAGCTTGTATATCAAAAAAAAAAAAGCTTGGAAATAAGCTCATAGTACAAGATGGGAAGAACTGAAATTACATCTGAGAGTGAAGAGTCAAGGAAGAGAAATGGAGAGAGAGAATAGCTGCTAGACAGATGAATAAAAACAAAACAACATAAAAAAATACTCTAATGTGTTTTGTTGAGGGACTGAGTATAACACTGAGTTTCTCTATTTGCAATTTTTTTACATGCCGTTGATGTAAACTTAGCTTTCCCAAGTTACCAGAAAAGTATGCTAAACACGAAGCCTGATGTATGTCAGGGCTTCTGTTTTAGGTATGTCAGTGATCTACTTTTGCATAGCAAATTATCACACAAATCAGCATCTTAATATACATTATTTCAGTTTTTATGGCTCAGGAACCTGAGAATGGTTTAGCTGGGTCTTTTATTTCACGATCTGTCACAAGGCTGCAGTCAAAATATTAGCCAGGGCTGGAGTCTCATCTGAAGGCTGGACTGGGGCTTTCCAAGTGTTGGACTGAGGGCATCAGTCTTAGGGGTTGTTAGACAAAGTCCATCTTTGATTCTTTGCCATAAAGGTCTCTCCAGTATGGCAGCTTGCTTCATAAAATTATGTAGTCCAGAAGGCAATAGAGAAAATCTGCTAAAAAGATAAAAATGACAGCCTTTTGTTACCTTCCAACAGAAGTCATATTCCATTAACTTTTCAATATTTAGTTAGTCACAAGCAAGTCACTAGGTTTAGGTCAGATTTAAAGGGGGTGGGCAGCTATTGTATAAGGAGTCATTATGGGCCAACTCAGAAGTCACCTACCACAGTATGTTTTTTGATGTTTTGGTTAGGAGTATGTGTGTTTGTAGGTGTATGTGTGCATTTAGGAAGACTAAAATTTACGTTTAAAGTGACACAATTCAGTAGGAACAGACAGCTGAAACAGACATAATTGTGGAAACATATATTCCCTGAAAATATGAAGAAAATTTGGGACAGCCATTTGCATGGTGTTTTGGTTTTTTTTTTTAATTTTTATTTATTTATGATAGTCACACACACAGAGAGAGAGAGGGGCACAGAGACACAGGCAGAGGGAGAAGCAGGCTCCATGTACCGGGAGCCCGACGTGGGATTCGATCCCGGGTCTCCAGGATCACGCCCTGGGCCAAAGGCAGGCGCCAAACCGCTGCGCCACCCAGGGATCCCTGCATGGTGTTGATAAAGGTCTGAATCATTATTACTTAGGTCCCATGGGGCACTTGGACCTTTAATTCTAACATACTCTAGTAACTGGATTATCTAGAGCACTGCCATAACTTTCCACTTTGCCTTCCCTGACAACTCTTTTGAAGTTATAATACATAAAAAAGTTCTAAAGGTTGCCAAAGAGTTAGGAGGGAGTTTTATAAGACTTTGCATCAGAGTCCGCACTTGAGTTGTACAAAGCCTCTAAGTTATTTTATAGTTCATCTCGGCTTAAGGTCTAATGTAGAATGTCAGAAGTTCTCCACTGATCCAGCACTAACTCTGAAACTGTAAGCACTATGATTGATTGGATCAGAAAAATGTTTTATTACAAAAACTGGATTATTAATATACTTATAGTAACAAAAATATTTAAAATCAACTGAGGCATATTGAGTATTCTCTGTGTGCCAGGCATTGTGTTCGGCAGTTTCTCAGGTATAAGTTATACATTGCTAAAATAACCATGGTGAGTAAACAATTATGAAGGCTGATAGAAGAGGAGTCTGTACAAAATGTTCTAGCTTGAGAGACTGGGTCATTTATGAAATAATTATTTGAAATATGATGAGAATAAGTTTGACTATGGGCAGATAGGAGATGACAAGTTCTCTTTTATCCATAAAATCTGACAGCATATACAATGATGTCATGAAGAGTAATGTGGAAATAGAAGGATCATGTTGGGAAGTATCATGAGTAAGGAACATAAGGTGAGATACCTGCTGTCCATCTTTTTTTTTTAAATATTAGTGTTATTCAGAGTTGATTCCAGCAGCTTTCTTTACTTTCTTTATGCCAAAAATGTAAGAATGCAATTGGTAGCAATAAATGCCTTTAGTATGATTGATGAATGAGTATGTAGTAGTTGACACTTTGAGAACGGTGACACCTTCCAATAAGAACAGGCAGAACTTAGTGGTGGTGTGGTCACCCGATTGCATCAGGATGATCTCCTTTGCCTTTGGACCCACAGGAGAGCTGACTATTTGACTCTGTTAATGGACAGAGTAACATTCAGTAACCATGACAGTTGATGCTACTTTCCAAAAATGGAATTAGACATACTTTTCCAAATGATAAGTGCCCCATGTCTCCCCTTGTTCATTCTCATTAAATCCTAGGAAGATAGTAATTCCAAAAATTCAGTTGGCATGGTAGTAAAGAAGGAGTCCTGCTCAAAAGGGCCTGCTGTACAGAGTATAGTTGACTGACAGCCTGCACGTGGGGACCATGGTTCCCTTAGGCTGATACCAGCTGATGGCGGAGCACGGCAAAGGTACTTGAGTAGGTAGGGCCTTCCTCTCCAATCCTGGGCTCTTCTAATAGGCAAAAGGACTCCCCTTTGGCCTGGTTAAGACTTTCTTAGTCTTGTGCTGTGGTGTAAGGATCTTCTCACTCAATGCCTCCTTTTCTATTTCCTTTCATAGGTGTCAGACCTGCGTCACTATCTGAAAACTCTTCCAACTATTTCTGCTTCTCCCTTTTCTGCCCTTCATAGGTGACTTGAGCTGTTAAATCTCTTAAGCATGTTTAATGCCATCTTGGTGTCAATGTGTTGAAGGACCTGAACTGCCCCAGGTAGTAAGTTCACCATCATAAGTGATGATTATGCCATACACTATTTTTAAGAGCATCCACAGTTTCTGAAATCAGCCTGTAGAAGTTGGCGTAGTGACAAGGTTGTGGATGGCATTGATAGACTTAGATTCCTCAGTTGGATCAAAGTGGAGTTACATTTTGAGTACTGCATTTTATTTAAGAAATCAGAGCAGTATATTACCATATTAGGAGAATTCTTTGTTCAAAATAGGATTTTAAAATTTGGAATGTTTTTCCATTTCTAGGACAATTAAGTCACTCAGAACACTATGTTTGCATATTATGTCAAATGGATGAGGTATTTAATAATAATAATAATAATAATAATAATAATAATAATAGCCTGGTAGGTCGAAGAATGCATATTTGGATTGAGCGTATTGTTTTTCTATGTGTTTAGATATATGTAGATGTGTGATGTTGGAGATTTGTTATGGACTGAGAGCAAAACTCAGAATATGAAAATTTCATTCATCCAATGTATAACCAACCACCCCCAATTCACACTTTTCTGTTCAATCATGGTAGTTTGGAGTCCCAGCAGGATTTGTATGTATCTTCTGAAAAAACAGATTCTGGTCTCCGTGGTGGGAGCCTTCAGGTCCATGCTGTCCCTCACTATATTACTCAGTACAATGCTTCATACATGGTCGATGCTCAATAAATATTAATTGAAAAAAAGAAGGACATTACGAGCAGGAGAGTTTTAATGATGAGAAAATGTGACTCTATTCTAGTATTCTGACCATTTTTATATGTAGAATAATGCATTAATCACAACTAGTCACAATTGTGTCTATTCTTCTATGATCTGTATTTCTTTAACACTGATTACTTTTTATGTGATGAGTAAATAGGGGAGTGATGTTGGTATAGTATTAAGGAGGTGTTGACGTATACATGATTTTTCTCACGGTGTTAATTCTTTTTAAGTGATTGGGCTGAGCTCTCTCATAATTAAATGCTTTAGCAATGTGTAAAGTCCTTATGAAAAGATCTGAAACTCTACAGAAGTGCCTTGTTTTAGTGCAAACTGGGCTTGGCCTCCACTATGTTATGCTACAGTGATATGTAAGTGCATGTGAAGGGCATGGTGCTGACATTTCCTCCCTTATTTAAAACAGTGGATTAACACAACAGCCTAGTCTGGATAAGATTTTTGATTTTGATGACTATGTCTCTATTGAAACAAATGCCCTCCAAGAAGTGCATCTCAAAGCAAAATGTTTAAGTGCCAGAGTTCATGTTGCAAAGAGCTAACTGTGATACTTGATGCCAATGACAGCATATTTTAGATGTATTTGTGTTTTTATTAGGATTGACATTGGTTTTGATATTCTGGATATAGTACTTTTCAGTGATCGGTTCCAACCCTGTTTTTTCCCAGAGCCAATGTTATTTTTACCACGTGATTTTACAGAAAGCATGTCTTCTCCCAATGTCTAAAACACACATATAAATATATATAGCGTGATAGCAAGAATGCTTATATTTAAAAGAAAAGCAATAGAGTAACTTGGTTAGGAATTCATCTCTAGAATCAAATTGGTTAGATTTAAGTTTCAACTTGGCCAATTCTGAGCTGAGTATATTTGACCATGGCACTTAATATTCTGTACTTTGGTATCTACAGTGGTAAGTTGGGGAAGATACTAGGATCTGTCTCATTGGGCTATTGTGTAACACATGAGTTGATGTAGTAAAGAGCTTAGAAGCGGGCCAGGCATATAGTAGGCAGTCCACTGATGCTAATTGTTGTTATGGAATAAAGCAGCTCTTTCCCCAGCTAAACCACATGAGAGAGAGTTCGCCCTGCTATGTGAAGACTTGGCATGGTTTCATAACTGGGACCTCAACATAGAAATTTCTTTAAGGCTTGACTCATAGTTCTTGGTAGGCATTTTAGGAACTAGTCCGCTTTTGAATTTGTACTCATTATTGCTACAAACTGTTTTAAAATTTTGTCTGGCTAGAGTCACTAGACTGTGACTTAAATTATAACTTTAAAACTGATTTCCTCTAGTTACTTGTACTCCATACAGTAGAGTTCATCACACACTTACCGCTCCTACTTGGCATTTTCTTTTACTCTTTTTCTTGATAAATTATGACCTGTTATACCACTTCCTTTATATGTGAAATTGTTGCAGTATAATAGAAACAAGATGTAATATCAATAAAATGATCTATCATAAATACAGCTAAAACTGCAAAACAGATGTCCAAAATTAAGTGATACAGAATTAAAGGATACTTTTTTCCCCCTAGGAAAAAGCCGATGAAACCAAAGATTAGAACAAGGACAAAAGCCTTTTAGTATCTCTAGCAATATTTGTATTTTGGGGGAATCTTTGGGAAAATTGGATACTTGCTGTTTGGGAGTTTGCTTTAAGAGTGGGATCTTGGGGCACCTGGGTAGCTCAGTGGTTGAGAGTTTGCCTTTGGCTCAGATCGTGATCCTGAGGTCCTGGGATCGAGTCCCACATCAGGTTTCCCGTGGGAAGTCTGCTTCTCCCTCTGCCTATGTCTCTGCCTCTCTCTGTGTCTCTGATGAATAAATAAATAAATAAAAATCTTAAAAAAAAAGAGTGGGACCTCTGGGTTTATATGTTCTTTATAAAATGCTTGGATTTCCAAAGTAGTCATTCGTGGCCTGGGGTTAAACAATGCTCTCTTCCAGCTGAGTGTTTTAAAATGACTTTTAAAATGGTAAACCAGCTATACTGTCACTGGATTAAGCCTGATGATCAAGCTGAGTGATATGTTAGACAAAAAGATTTCAAAGATCCTTTGATTCTATAAAACACTCATTAATAATAAAGGGGGCTCCAACACCTGAGAATGTTTTGTTGTCCTCCATTCATAGTGGAAGGAAAATATGAGAAAACCAAGGACTTTAGCAGAAAAGGACTATATGGAGGCTAGAGTTCCCTGTTTTCAAATTCTCTATAGGACCGGAGCAGGCATCTCTACTATGAATACATATAAATAAAATTATGATAAGAGGAAAAAAACAAATTATATATCAAATACCTACCTCAGGCTCTGAAATTGATATATACCATTTCATTTAATTCCCTCTCTCTATCCCCTGCCCCCCAAAGAAAAACAGGACTTCAACTTAGACATAATTATTTTTTACTTTAGGGGTAAGAGATCAGGCTCAGAAAAACTGGGCAATGAACAGGTTACTCACAGTCTGTTTTCTTCCCACTATATCAGACCTTGCCTAGGATCTTCCTATTCTAGTTCCCCCTTGTTGACGTAACTTCTAGTTTCAGACCATTAGACTGCACTCTTTTCCCACCAATCCTCTCACTTTTAGCCTGTATAAGTCAGAATTTGAAGGAAGTGTGCCAGCACTGAATGTGAGCAGGCTGTCTAGAGGAGACCTCAGGGTGCGTCTGCCCTGATGATTGACTTACTCCCTAATCTAACTCTCAGTTTTGCAGGTCAGAAACTTGGTTTAGAAGTATTGAGAGTGACTGTTTCCATGTTAACTAAATCCATACATGTTGATGTTTGAAGCCAAAATATCAGTTGATTTCATTTACAATGGTAATCTGGCCAAGATCCTGAACTCTTACATCCCCTGGCTAATATGTTCATTCTTTGCAGATACATGTCTTAAAAAGCCACATTATAATCACAAAATTGTTGGTGACTACTGAGTCATTAGAACAGAAAGAATTAGTGATTCAATGAGTGTTGATGGCATCTGGTAAGTTAATATAGAGTATTCACATCCAAAATACATACATGAAAAACCGATGAATAGAGTCAAGTCCTTGGGCAGTGGACACTGTCAATACTGTTTTTATCTTTCTCTCTCTCTCTCTCTCTCTCTCTCCCCCCCCCATCCATCCACTTACCCATCTATCTATCCAACCTTGTCTCATACATGCTTGTGTTTCTGACAGTTCAACTTCTGATTGACTCATAACTCAAATTTTGCTGATTCCAGGGAGAACTTGTAGAACTTAGTGTGGCTTTACACATATGTGTTTTAATCCACTTAGTGTTGATTTTTAAATTAAACTTTCAAGCAGTAGCCTTATTTCTCTTAACTGGAAATGAATTTAGAGTTGGATGGAGGAAATCCCTCTGTACATCACAAAGCCATAGATACAAGATTTCTTTTCAAAAGAAAAGGACATATATGCCTTAGAACAGAGATCTGTGAAGATTACATTTTTGGAAATGATAATTAAGATTTAGTGAGATATTAATAATGGGACACTATACTTATATTTTGCTTCAGGAATTTTGTCTAAGAACTCTTACATATGGAGGCACCTTTTCTCAGACTATGTCTTATGGGAAGAAAATATTCAATGGCTGCCTCCAGGATGGGATTCAGAAAGTTTTGGGAAAGATAGGCCTCAAAAATTTTTCTCACCATCTGTCTGTAATTCAACCTTTGAGACAAATTTCTTTGAGTTTTAAAATCTTTTCCAGGGATCCCTGGGTGGCGCAGCGGTTTAGCGCCTGCCTTTGGCCCAGGGCGCGATCCTGGAGACCTGGGATCGAGTCCGACGTCGGGCTCCCATGCATGGGGCCTGCTTCTCCCTCTGCCTCTCTCTCTCTCTCTCTCTCTCTCTTTCTCTCTCTCTCTCTCTCTCCTCTCTCTGTGACTATCGTAAATAAATAAAAATTAAAAAAAAATTTTAAAATATTTTCCACTTAAAAAATTCCTTAGAATGTAGTACATCTATCTGGGATAACACATTATGCCAATGTTTACCAAAAGGATATCATTAAACAAGATGCAGTTATAATTTCAACATCTGGAAATTCTCTAGAAGAATTTAATTTTAATAATATAATGATAATATATGCATATTCTGGATCATCTGAATAACTATGTTATAAATGAGTACGTTCTTCTAATTTAAAGCCTGAATTTATGTTTTTGTTGTTTTTGGTATCAAATATTATTACTTTAATTGTCACTGGCTCATTAATGATGGGATTCTTCAAAAAAAAGGTCAAACACTATTTGCACTATACAAACAAATCTTCTTAAAAATTTACAGTGCAAAAAGAAGTGGGAGAATGGAATTCTAGCAAAGGGTAGTGGAAGTAGATTGTACTGGATAATTAGCATCTGGATGACTCCTGATTTGAGGCAAATGGACATTTAAATCCTACCAATGGGGTGATCAGATTGAAGTCAAGCTTCCTTATATCAATTACTTCCTGAATTTGAATTAAAGATCATTTTATTGTCTGTTACCTTATCCCTTAGAGAAAAATATTTGTGTCTCTGATTCCCAGTAGTGAAAAATGGTATGCCTTCCTCTATTGTGAGAGATTAAAATTGTTTGAAGTGATTTTTCATCACAGAATCACACAGTGGCTTACTTTTTATTTTTAAGAGTTTGTGGATTGATTGCTTACATTCAGAGTAGGTTTAGAAGATTCTTAGATATTGATTTAAGAGTCTCAACCTATATAGATCCAAGAAATATGTTTTCCTTTCTCTTTACACCATTGAGCTCAACCTACTCTCCCGAGTTTAGGATGTCATTTGAATTTCTGGGAAAAAAAGATGGCTAAAAGCTCTGAGGATTCTAATGGTTGTCATGTTCAATAAGACTCATTAGTTAATGTAATAAATCTGTTACTAGAAACCAGAAACAACAGTTACTTTGATGAAGCATCCGTGTGAATGGAGAAATTTTCCTAAGAAAATTGTGGTTGTATTCCACTACCTACCACACAATGCAACTCGTTTGCTTCTCCTTCTTTTAAATTCCTATTTCTTCCTTTGACTTTATTTTCTGTCTTTCTGATCTAAAACCTTATATTTTCCTTACTTTTTATTATTCTCTATTTTCTTCTTTCTTCATATCCTGTGAAAGAGAGAATTTTTATTGATGCTGGCATTTATGTGTACAATAGTTCATTCATTCACACACCCTACAAAATAGGTAAATTGAGACCATGAATGTATAAATAACAGCCTTAAGACAACTAATAAACGATAGAAATAATTTTGAATTCGTGTGTTAGACACGAGTATTCCATGCATAAAATACTATTTATCTTGCTGTATAGTATCTCACAATGTATAACATATAGGTATCAACTATCCGCCTATCTGTATATGACTACAGGGTGCTAAAATCCCTTTCTTCCTTCCTTCCTTGCTTCTTTCTTTCTTTCTTTCTTTCTTTGATTTGAGGCAAATAGTTGGACTCCAAATATTTGTTGAATAGAAGACATATCCCTATTAGAATATTTCTATCCTATTCTGATGTATATAGAGTATGCAGTATTCATGACCACAGATACAAGATGCAATCAAAGCACTTAAATTTAATTTACTTTTCATTAAATGCCCCAAATCCAAAGTTCAAAAACATGAAGAAATTTGTACATGCTATCAGTATTGGATACTGTACAGTGCTTGCCATCAGAATTCATATTCTTCGATAACAGGATTAACATCACTTTAGAAAAAAGGGTAATGACAGATTAAAAAATTAAGTTAACTTAGACATAGGATTACAAACTGAGTGTATTTATATTTGGAGGTAATCAATCATTGCATGTGCCGGAGATCTATAAAAGATTGGCCTCAGAACTTACTATAGGGACTTTATCCTTTTCTCTACAAATTGCTCAGTTCCACCAAAGCAAAGACACTATTCCCCACTGAGGACTAAATAAATGACAAGCTTGAAGTGGTGAAAAATAAATTCCTTCTCTGAGTTACTTGAGTAAAAAGCTGCCTGTACAAAAATCACACATTTCTCTTCACATAATGGAAACTTACCACTTCTACCATACTGTACTTATTTGAGAAGAAGCTTGGGAAATTCATTATAAAGAGTAGGATATTTGGGATATTAATCCCACCACACCCACAAATCATAGAGAACATTGGGAATAAGGATCATTTGCCCTATTCATCCCCCAAACCTTTATCTATGTTATTGCATTCCATATATTGTTCATACGTATGAACATTTTCTTGTAACCAGGGAGCACTTTATTTATGCACTTTATTTCCACTGCATGTCTATAAGAATGCAAAAATGTAAACATTGATCTACATAATCATATACATATATTAAGGGAAGCTTCCTGCAACACTGTGAATCAGATCATTAAAAAATAGTAAAATTGCAGTTAATGGCTTATTAGCTGAAAGTGGGTATTTTAATTATTCTAGATAGTGAAAATTCATGAATAACTTATTAGTCACTCATATTCTGTTTTTTTTTTTTCTGCTCTCATAGTCCTGATGAGCCTCTGGTATTTAGATCATAGTCTTCGTTGCTTCATTATTTGAATTCTTACTAGAAAGTTCTGGAAAATGATATGGCCAGCCAGGGTAGATGGAGTCCTTGTTCCAGGTCACCATCAGATTGTGTAATCCATTTTCTAAAAGAAAAAAGTACTAAAAAATGTAATGTAGGATACTTAGAAGCAAAAAGTCTTTTTTTTTTTCTAAAGTAGATGACATGAAAAGATACTGAATTGTAGCAAAATTACGTTTATGTATTTCACATCGTTTTGTTTTTAGGCTCTAAAGGAAAGAACATTGACTAGAAATCATGAGGAGACATAGGTTTAGCTCTGATCTTATATCAACAACTTATCCTTGGTTGTATTTCTTCAATACTGCTGCTGTTCCTTCATTCACTGCCACCAAACCCCCCACTGTCTTCCTTGTCACCATCTTGCTTCCTCACCCATCCCCAAACTTGCCAGCTTCTTTCTTTCCTGGACTGTACCAAGATCTTTTCTGCCTCACTGACTTTGTATGTTATTTCTCTTCTTCATGTTTTAGCTGATCATCTCCTAATCATACTTTGGGTCTTAATTCATAATCACTTTCTCAAGTAATTTTCAAGCCCACCATTTCTTTGGAGCTCTTGTATAATATGTTCATAGCATCCTGTTATGACCAACCACCGGAATTATTATTTAGAAATGTGAACTTACTTTCATTATTGTATTTTATTGTCTCGATAGTATAGGTTATATGTTTTATTAAAGCAGAGAGTTTGTCTAGCACATTGTAGATGCTCAGTAAATATGTGAGAACTAATAGATGAATAAATTAGTAATAGAAGAGTTGAGATAGGGTAAATGATCTATAAAATCTCATCCATCTTGAGTAATCTATAGTATGGAGGTGAATTCATAATTTTATTTCTATGTGAAGCCAATCCTGAAGGAGGCTTTATCATAAACCATACTTTGTGCACATAGTCAGGTATTGCAAGTGAGTCTCTTAAACTCTGAATTTTGGACTTTGATTTAGTCATTCATACCAAAGGATTAATCTGTAAAACATAAATCTTATCCCACATATTCTTATTGAAACCTGACCTGGCTCTTCATTGTATATAACATGAAATCTAAACACCTTGTGATGATATGAAAATCACTCAAGATCTGCCTATTTTTTTCCAGCTATCGGCAAGACAAAATCCTGCATTTGACATTTAAGACCCATGTAGAGTTTCTAAAATTCATAGTGCTTTCTAACTTTTTTTCATTTGGTGTCATGTCTTTACCTCAGCCGTGTCCATGTTTAAAAAGCCTCTCTTCCCCTTTTCCTTTTTAGCTTTTGTTCATTAGGCAAATTCCAACTCAATCTTCAAGATTTGGCTGAAATGTTGAATGCTTAGTCATTTTTTAATCTTTTCAGAAAGACTGAGGAACTTTATTACATGCATACCTCTATTATACCATTTAACAGATTTCTGTAATCATTAACCCATAAGACTGTTTCCCCTTGACATTGCCAGTCCTGAAGAACAGGGGTTGCATTCTTATCATGTATCTTCTTGGTCTCCAGCACAGTGCCCAGCACATGGTAGGCAATTCGTGAATATGGAATGAATGAATGAATGAATGTGAAATCCAAATTAGTATGTTCAAGGCTTAGCTTATGTTTTCTAGTGCTTTAGGTGGGAGTCAGAGAAGTTGGTCTCTAACCTCCCAGTTTTATTCTAATATTCCAAGGTTTATTAATAATGTATCACTTTGTAGACTTGTCTTTATAAAGTTAATAACTCAACATTTTTGGATAGTTTTATTGATAATTATTTTATTGCTTTTTTCTCAACATTCATGTTTTTATTTTTTTGCAGGTTTATTAAAATTCATTCAAACTGGAGGGAATCATCTATGTAGAAATAGTGTTCCTTAGATTTTGGTAGTCATAATTCTGAATATCTCAGCTTCTTGTCAGATTTTAAAATATGAGAATTATTTCCTTTAATCCTTTGTTCAATATTATATTCATTATTACTTTAAATCCTTATCTTTCATATTTAGTGATTGGTCTTCATTACCCACTGATTTTTTTTTCTATGATAAAAATGCATGATTGATCCTCAGCTCCTTTCAGTTGGATGTTGATTTTATTTTTTTGAGTACTCATAAATTCTGTTCCTGTTTTCCAAGACGTCAGAAATAAAATCAAACATTTTTGCTTCTGATTGTAATGAAAAAACTCTGCATCACATCATGGTGTGGTACTCGTTAGTAAGTTTCCTCTTCTCTGTCTCATATATCAAACCCTCTGAGGTCTCCGGTCTCCTGACCCTCCAGGGAGTCATAAAACTCAAATAAGCCCATTTCAGGTATAGGTACTCAAGAGTTGTTTTTTTCAGTCACGTCACTTCTTAATGCCATTTATTGTTAAATTGAGTGTCAGGTGACATTCTGCTGATGGATGGGAAAAATTCAACCATATTTCCTTTTAAATAAGGATGATGAACTATCAAAGACCTCAATACATGTTGTAAAGTGCAAAACTCCCATCTTTCAGGTTTGTACTTGTAAAAGAAATGGAATCTCTAATAAAGACAAGGGAAAAAAGACAATTTTACGTACATCTGTTTCAGAACCAGTATGCTAATAAAACACGACTTTAAGAGGAAGAAAAAAATCTTTCCCAATACTTGAATAGTCTTATTTTAATTATTTCTATTGGCTGACAAGCCAAGTGCCAATGTGCCCTTGCTTCAGTCTGGCCTCTAAATTATTTTAGAACTAGCAGTGGATTGAGCCTCCCTGGGGCTGCGACAGCCTGGGCATTTTATGAATGGTTCAATTGCTCCCTACAGGTTGCCTGTTCCTTCTTGCTGAGCCTCAGACTATCTTGACTGAATGGACTGAATGCTCTAGCAGTGCGACTTTTATTGATAAAAACATTGCAAACTGACAAGAGGAGGTATTTGATAACCAGGAAGGCTCATTCCCTAATTTCAAGTGAAAGCAACAGGACTGGTGCTGTGAGTTGGTAGGGTCTTTGGTAGGATGAGGGATTAGAGAGAGGATTGGAGAGTCAGTCTCTCTAGTGTGCCTTTTGTGCCTAGAGATCAAGCATTTAAAAACAAGAAGAACATGATAGCTCAAGAATATCTACACCTCTTCCAAATGGAATCTAATGTGTGACTACAAACTAGAGTTTATATGAGCAACCACACATGATTGAAATGTACAGAAAAATGTTTCCAGGAATACTTAAACTATTACTCTGTTTATGGCAAAAGCATCTGGAGAGGGGAGAAGTAATTGAGGAGAGATCTTGAGGAGGAGGAAAGATGCATTTTTGCTCTATGTACTTTAAATTTTTAAAAATGTTTTGTTACAACAAAAATATTATCTCTATTTTCTAAAAAAATATTTTCCTAAGTACACATCCCCCCCCCTTTTGGTAAATAGCAGCTTTTTTTTTTGGTAAATACTAACCTATGTGAGGTTCTCTAACCTTAGTTACTATGTAACTTACCAGTTTTGTAATGACTAATATTTTAAAAAGGTATCAAAATCTTTAGTATACACTTTAATTACCCTTTACCATTAGTAGGGCAAGGCAAATTATTGACCAACTGGAGAAAATCATATTTAGGGGACAGCAGAAGGTCCCCAAATAACCTACCAGTGGTCATTGTCATCATCATCATCATTATCATCATCATCAACATCATCAAACAGCAGTTTTTAAACAGTCCATCTGAGCATGGCATGGCACAGCACTCTACAAGGTTAATGAAACAGAGTGTCAAGGACTGTCATTTTCACTATTCCTACTCATCCCAGAGACTAAATGTCAACAGGAACACACACACTTAGCACTATAAAAACACTATCTCCAAAATGATTTTGGAGATGATATTGGCCATTACTAATTGAGGAAACCAACGTGCCACAAAGGACATTCTTTTACGTTTTCCTTCTTTAAGAAGAGCTTCAGCAGGAAGTTGTTTGAGAAGATATTTTGTGATATCATGGTTCTGATCTATAGAATCTTTGTTTTGAAGTACTAACAGTATGAGAATAGTTACTTGCAAGTAACAAAAAGTGTAATAGTTCTTAGTAAACACTTCTTTTTTTTTTTTTTTTTTTTTGCTACTGACCAGGGTAAAGGTGCATCATTCTGGTTATATTTACTAGAATATTTCTTTTTGTTGGCTTAGGATGAGTACTCTTTTTCTTCACTGAATTTTCTACTATTGTCATGACCTGAGCTCTAGGAACATCAAAGAATATACATTTTTTAATTTCTATTTTGGTCCTAACAATTATCTCTTATGATTGGTTTAGACGTTGATCTTGTCTTCATACTTTATAAGAAAAACGGCAATCAATCTGAATTTTTATACAGTAAGACTCTATAAAAAACATCTTTTTTTGTTAGTGGTGTTCATGAGTTCCAATAAAATCTTGAAAATAGTATGTTTATCCTTCTGAAAATTACTATTGTTATTTCTCTTTTATTAAGCTCCTTTTGTCAGGGGTTATGGAAGAATAACCTAAGTCTTTCTTGCTTAGAGTTTTAAGAAGGCCAGGTGGAAATTGAGTCATGTTTGTGAGAGCTTATCAACACATATAATAGAGAGAGAAAAGGCTTAGCATTTCAGAATCACTTTTATTTCACTTTATTTTATTTTTAGAGCAGTTTTAGGTTCACATCAAAATTGAAAGGAAGGTGCCAAGACTTCTCAAATATTCCCTATCCCCACATGTCATAGCCTCTCACATTATTAACATCCTGACTCAAGCAGTACGTTTGTTACAACTGATGAATCTGCATTGACACATGATTATTATCCAAAGCCAATAGTTTACTGCAGGGTTCATTCTTGGTGTTGTGCATTCTATGGATTTGGACAAATGTATAATGAACATGTATCTGCCATTATAGTATTATACAGGGTAGTTCCATTGCCCTAAAAATCCTCTGTGCTCCACCTATTCATCCCTTTCCCTGCTAACCCTCGGCAACCACTGATTTCTTATTGTCTTCATAATTTTACCTTTTCTAGAATATCATATATTTGGTACCATATAGTATGCAGTGTTTGCTGACTTACTTTTTTGCTTAATGACACACTCTAAGTTTTCTCCTTGTATTTTCAGGAGTTGTCATATAACTCGCCTCCTTTTAGTGTCGAATAATATTCCATTGTCTGGATATACCATAGTTCATTTACCTATTCAGTTTCTGAAAGACACCTTGGTTGCTTTCAAGTTTTGGAAAATATGAATAAAGCTGCTATAAACATCTGTGTGCAGATTTTTGTGCGGACATGGGTTTTCAACTCCTTAGGTAAGTACCAAGGAGCACTCATTGTCACTTTTGAAAAGAAAGGCAGGGACTCAAAATTTGGTGTCACAATAGCTTTTGTTCTGTTCTTTAAAAATCCTAGTTGGTGATGCTACTAGTTGTGCTATCTTCACATTAAGCCTTTTTCTCATTTGGATAATGTTTTGTTTAGCGGAAGGACTAATAGAAAAAAGGCTTCAAGGACTTTATTCCATGAGCAGACTATAATTACTATGAGAACAGGACTATTTCAGATTTTTTAGTATAAGCTAATAATGTTATAGATTCGGGAATATAAGTTTGTCAATGATGGTGATATGACGTTAATCCATTTCACAAAAACACTTCATGTGGAAGTGTTATTGAGAAGTAGCTTTGGTTGTTATAGGAATAACGCTGACTTTCTATGGGGAATTCCTGAATTTGTGGCAGCCTGTATTAGACGTGATTATATTCTACTTATGCATTTTTTAAAATTAAAATCAAATAAAATACATTGTGCAGTAAGTTCAGGTTCATTATATACATATTCCTTCCCTTCGATAAGGATGCAACAAAGAACAATAGCAACTCTTGTTCTGCTATACTTCAAACTCTTGGCAAACCTCTTATGACTTAATATGTAAGGGAACCATTGTAAAGATCCTGAGTCAGTCATCTAGAAATGCTCCCACACAAAGACTCACAAGAGATTACTGATCATTTTTCAGACTAGGGACAGTCAAATGGACTTAGGCCTGAATAAAATGTAGTTATATAAGGAATCTAAAAGCAGTAAAAATTTTCCATTAACTGTAGAGAAGAGAAACCATTACCATTCTGCCATTTCAGCAGCGTGATATAAAACAATGCTCTGATAAAAGATGAAAACAAATCTATAAATCCAGTCTGTGCTTGAGGAGGATGCATCCACAGTGGCATTAAATGTGACTTCAAATCACATGCAGACAACCTAAAGACCTTCCCAGTGAGGGTCAACCTCGGTGTGATTGTGAAACTTCGAAACTTGGCCCCACAAAGATAAGTGCCCTTATTTCCTTGAGAGGTTTTATTTACTTGTGAGTGCACAAATCTCATTTACTATCTAGACAGTGGCAATAACTTCCAGGATTTTGACTAGTCCATCAGCATTGGAAGAATATGACAAAGTTGAAATAAAATGTGTCTATTTAGCATCTATTTTGTGCCCCAGATTGTGCTAGGCATTTGGGGGAAAAAATCAAAGCTATAAAAAAGAAGAACAAATTAAATTATTTTAGAGATGACATTTGCTTGCATGACAGAAATAGTGAACCACGTAAGACAGTTCATAGTCAAATTTAGTTTTCTAAACAGAATATGAAGTGTTAAAGAGGCTCACAAGAAGGGACTCCAGCACAAGCTGCAGTACCCAGGCTTTGTGTATAAAATGGGTCTTGGGCTATGCATTAAAAGGTCTTTCTTGGAATGGTATTAAGGAGAGAAGTTTGATTTATTTTGGTTGGATTAGCTATATGTGTAATATGAGTGAAACATGGCTGTGGAAACATCAATAAAGAGAACAAAAAAATGCTATAAGGACACTCTTAAAAGAAGTAGATACAGTACTGGGCACTTTAAAATATGTTAAGAGGATAGATCTCATGAGAACACATGTTAAGTGTTCTTAAAAAACAAAACAACAAAGCAAAACTTATAAAAGCATGGAAGGAAATTTTTGGAGGTGACATATATGTTTAGAATCTTGGTTAGAGCGAGAGTATTATCATGAATGTCCAGGGGTATGTTCAAACTCATAAAGATGTATACGTTAAATGTGTGCATTTTTTTAAAAGAAGATTTATTTATTTGTTTGAGAGAGAGGAGAGGAATGGAGGGAGGGGCAGAAGGAGAAAATCTCCAGACTCCTTGCTGAGTGTGGAGCCCGATGCAGGACTTGATCTCATAGCCTATGAGCCAAAACCAAGAGTAAGATGCTCACCAACTGAGCCATGCAGGTGCCCCTAAATATATGCATTTAAAAATATATCTATCATACCTCAAATATAGCTAAAAAAAGGGAAATAATCTTGACATGTGGAAATTAGAAAAGTTACAGCTATGCAGATAATAGAAGGTGACAGTTAAGGCTACTATGGCTTATAAATATTAGCAGAAGCAACTGAGTGGGATACTTATTACACATAAAAATATTGGCACTTTTATAAAATTTTGCCAGTGTGTTGATGCAATAGAATAATCTCAAGAAGAATATAGAATATAGTTAAACTTTTGCATCAGCATAGATATCCATAGATATTGGTAGATGGATTCACATATGTGTGATTCTTGAATGTAAAGCATGAAAGATGATGTTTTAAAATAATTTAAAATCCTATCAAGTAATAACATATGAAGCAAAATTCTACAGTGAAGTTCAAATTCTAAACTATTTGGCACAAACTAGCAGAGGTATTGTCTCTTCTACCTAAAGTTAGTCCCTCCACTTCCCACAGGAAACTTAGACTACCCGTTAGCCCTTCTGTTTCTCTTATCTCTAATTGCTTATGTTTACATACATCTTGCTAAGCCAAATTGTAATTATTTGTCAGATGTCATCTTAAATATTACCTGCTTGTAAAATAGTTTCTGACTACCTAAATGTAATAAGTCTATAGCTATGTAAAGCTTTTTTTTTTTCCTTTTCATCCTTTGAAGCACCTAACATAAATATTTTTCATTGGGAATATGTGAAATAATTTGCTTATTGAAGGCTTCCTCTCTTGGGCTGTACCCTCTCATCAGCTGTTTATGGCTACAGCACTGAATTCTCAGTGACTGGAACAGTGACTAGCATACAATGACTCTCAGTGCATTTTTGTTGCATAAGAGGGAAACTACAGGGCCTAGTCTTTCTAACATGTGAGATTACTCCATGTAACTCTGGTCCTTTAAGATGTACCTGGTGGACAGAAAACAGACATTCTACGCATGTCTTCAAACCTTATCTCTCTCATCTTTTCTCTCTCTTTGATTCTGTTTGGATTTTGGATTTTGTGTGTCCAGTTTGAAGAAAAGGAATGGTGGATAAAATATGGTAAATAAGAGAAATAAAAATAAGAATCTAAAAAAAAAGAATGATGGACAATATGCCAGAATTCTGAATCAACTCCAACACAGACTTTGAGGAGCATTTCCTACTTATCTGATCTGGTTGTCTGTAATGTGTTTGCAGCTTTATCAACTTTTATTAGTCCAGTCCTGTGATGAAACATAAGCACTAAAAATATAACTTGAGTGATCATTACTCTAAAAGTATTTAGATCACTATATGATTGCTTCTGAACTCCCAGGCTCTAATAATGGCTAGATCAATAGGATAGAATAATCTAATTGGGGCATAATTTAGCCATTCTGGCTTTTCCATCATCATCCTATTGTACCATGGTTGGTTACAGGCCAGAAACTCTCCAGAATGTATGACTTGATTCTCTCACAGGCAATCCACTCACATAAATTAGACACAGAAAGACACCAGGCAAATATTTAAGTGGACATGGACTACATTATAAATAAAAGAAAAAATCTGTTGAAATTTCCCAGTCTCCATTTCTAGGCAACAGTCCTGCAATCACTGGGGCAGCTAGAATGAATTCGTTGGCTCTCTTTTTAAGGGGTGCTATGATGTACAGTTAAAATAGAGAGTAAACTTTAGTGCAATTAAGGCATTTAGTTTCAGCAGCTTTATACAGAGATTTAAAATAATTTTTAATTTTTGCTGATAGTTACAAAACTAAAATTTAGAGTTTTATCTCCATGATGGAGAGGATGCTCAGATTACTGAGGATAAAAACACACAATTATAGTCACCATAGTCATTCTTTCATAGTTTATGCCCACACAAGGGATAAAATAGAGCTTGGAATTCTACACAAATGAAAATAGTAGTTGGACCATTTAATATGGTCATTTAAATTTTAAAAAGCAAATTTGATATATTCATGTGCAGATGTATCTCTGTACATCTTATTTCTGATGTCTTCTGATGTGTACTGTCTAATTACAGAAGTTGAGTGACTTGTTCTATATGGTTGTGTTCTGCAGATTAGCATGAAACATAAAATATTTCTAATGAATTTAAATCCCTATTTGTTTAGCTTTAAATGCCATTTAAAAACTACACCTCAAATTCCTATGCAAGTTCATTGCTTTTAGTGGATTATGATGCAGAGACAATATGATGATCCCATTTGCTTTCCAAAAAGTTTGAAAATTTTCTACTGTAAACTGTGGCACATTTGCCTTCCCTGCTTGATTGCAGGCTGCTTTTCTCAGTTAAACCAAAATTACCTAGTTTATCAATGGAATTAGGGTTTGTTACCCACGCTGTTGGAATTACAAAAAGTACTTTTGAGAATATATTGTCCCTGCAAGTTAAAAGTAAATGATAAAAATGTATGAGGATTTCCTCCCTTTTCTAAAGAAGTTAATATCAAGGAGATGCTTAGTCACTCAAAGCATTTGAAACATTTTCATCTGAAGATCAAAATTAATGTAGAACATGATTTTAATACCCTTTTTCTTGGCCTAAGAATGTGGACTATTCAATTTGTGTAGTAACACTCCTTCTGTGCACAAAACCACACAGAGTATCTGGGGACATGCAAAGGATGACAATCTTATACCTATAAGATTTGACTTTCATGAACAGGAAGAAAAGCAATGCATATAAAGTGATTAATATGAGATGATACATGTTCAGACATCAAAAAGGTACAGATAGTGTATACCATAATAATTCCAAAGAGAAAAAAGTCAAGTGAGGACTTCAAAGAAACTTCACTGAGATTGAAGGTCTTGGGCTGGGCTCTGAAGAATGCGTAAGATTTGGGTGGACAAAAGAGAGATTGGTTCAATACTCCAGGCCATAGCCTAGTATAAGCAAAAGCATAAAAGCTAGATAAATGTATGGGAAACAGTAGAATCACACAGTGAGAGAAGAGGCTAGAAACATTTGATTTCAAAATCCAGTCTATCATTTATTATTTGTGTAACTTTAGGCAATTTAATTAATTTTTTTAGTCTCAGATTCATATGCAAGTTGGGGTTATAAGCCCACAGTTATATGTATGGTCAGAAACAATGTTTATTAACAAGTTTTTCAAAATGTCGTGGTGCTGAATAAATTTCGATTGCTCCATTTAATTAATTTATTTATTTGGAAGAAAGAGAAGATTTATATTGGAAGATGGAATACATTTAAGTTAGATTTTAGAAGACTTAAATGACATACAAAAAGCATTCGAACTTTATCCAATAGGCAATGGATGGATTTGGAAAATTTTGAGTTTTGGATGGATTTTGAAACAAATTCTCCTGGTGAATATATGCAGGATTTATTAGTAATGTGTGAGGTTGAGTCAGAAAGACTGGATGAAAGATTCATTTGATAAGGCCCAAGTTAAGGCTTGATGAGAGCAGGAAAAAGAAAGATAATTTTGTGAAGTGAATTATTAGTGATTGATAGGTTCTGATCAGTGTCTTTTGTAACTATACCTCAATTGGGATAAAGTTTCATATAAGTCACTCTACAATTCAGGGTATTGGCTAAAGTCCTTAACTTCAGACAAACAATAAAAACAGACTCAACTTAGATGAAACAGATTTAAGAAGGATAAGGTAACTCAGATTCTTTGAGGGGTTGGAAAACCTTAGCTGTAGAGACTTTTTCTCCAGACTCTATGCCCCAATTTATACCCTAGACCCTTTCTGGCAGAGATACTACTAATATTATGGCTAAACACTAGACTTAAAGCTAGAATCTTGATACTGCTCCCTCTGGAAACAAGATGTACTTGCCTTGTTCTCCTGAAATTGGATTGCCCAGAGTCCCTCATTCTTTGTGTTACCTAGTTATCTGTGAGCTCAAGTCATATGCAAGAGAACCTGAGAATTTGGCTTCAATGGCAATAGGAAAAGATTCTTAATGTGGGAAATTCCCCAAATACAGGAAAAGTGCTGTTTTGTATGAATTGTGTCCCCTTAAAATTCATATGTTGAAGTACTGACCCTCAGTACTCAGAAGTTTACAGTATTTGAAGAGAAGACCTTTAAAGAGGCAGTTAAGGTTAAATGGCATCTTTGAGGATGGACCCTAATCCACTTTGACTAATGTCCTTATAAAAAGAAGAGATGCAGGGAGGGAAGACCATGTGAAGATACAAGGAAAACATGGCCATCTATAAAGCTTAAGAGAGAAACCTCAAAAGAAACCAACACTACTGACATCTTGATCCAGGATTTATAGTCTCCAGAATTGTGAGAAAATAAATTTCTGTTGTTTAAGCCACCCAGTGTGTGGAACTCTGCTATGGCATCCCTAGCAAACTAATATAAGTATTCATAGGTACTGAAAAGCCGAAAATAATGGCATATGACAAATATAAACTATGTTTATAAGATAGGGGAATTTCCCAGGTGGGGAAACAAACAAACAAAAACAACCACCAAAACAAAAACAAAAACAAAAACAGAAACAAAAACATTTAAAAAAGCCAAGAAAAAAACATCTTGGCTTGTTATATATAAAAAGGCAACAAGTCAGAAAACCTTAGTACAGAATGCTGATTTGGATAGAGAAATGTGAGTTTATTTGAGACATTTGAGTTTGAAATGGTGGTGAGATCTGAGTGAGAATGTTCAATAAGCAGATGGAGATGCAGACCTAAAAAGTAGAATAGAGTTCAAGCTTGATATATGAATGTAGGATCTTTCATGAAGAAAAGGTCATTGAAGTCTGGAGAAAGAATCCATGATAAGTACATCTGAATAAGATAGGAGAGCTCCTTTAAGGACTAAAAAAAATGCCAAAGTTAGGGGAAGGAAGAATTAGAGGAAATTCAGAGGAGAGTTACTACTTGTGTAATTCTCTCGCATCTCAGTGTCATATAACTGTATGCCAATATTTGTGTTTAAAAAAGGGAGTTCAGAGTGACGAGGGGCCCCAGACATGGGTAAAGGGAATACAGTATTGGCAAAACAAACAGTGAGTCAAGGGAAAGTATGGTTGGGGTGATAGGCTCGGCAGTTTCAGTAAATCAAAATTGATTACCTGGGAGAAGGGGCAACATAGCAGGCATATTTGTGGTAGGAGCTTATTGTGCTTGTTTCAGAGATAAATGATAAATATGGAAGGAAATAAGATAGACCAGCTCTATCCTTCTGGATCTTGCTTTCTCATAAGCATTGTAGGCAAGTAAACTGGCAGTTACAATGTCATGTGCCATGACACAGAACAAATGTAGAGCCTGGGATGCTATAGGTACCTATAAGAGACAACCTGACTGAGACTTCAGAAAGTGACATCTAAACTAAGATTGTGAGAATGAGAAGGAGATAGCAGGCTAAGAAGCTACAGGGAGATGGACTTACTATGTAGTTTGGATTTGAACCTATGAACACTGATAATTTTATGTAGGGGAGTGACAGTCAGATTTATGTTTAAAAGGGACAAGACTGAAGGCACAAAATCTAGAAGGGACTGCTGAGTATATCATGGTAATGGATGATCATATAGTGAACTAGAAGGATAATAGACAGAAATAAATTTCCAGTGCATGTAGGAAATACAATCAACAGAGTTTGATCAGTTAGATGTGGAAAGTAAAGGAAAAAGGTAAAGAGCAATTCAAAGTTTACATCTTGTGCAAAGGGGTAGACTGGATACTGTTCACTGAGCTAAGGAGCATAACAGGAGGAGAATGGAAGTGTTGAGGGGGAGAAGAGAGTAGACTTCTGGCCTGGATTAATTTAAGGTAGATATGAAACTGAGTTCCAAACTCTTGCTCAAGAGAAAGATTTGGGCTAGAAAGAGAGGTTTGGAAGTCATCACATGCTACTGCTATTACTATTAATATTACTACAAAGAATAGCAACCATAATTACAGACTGTGATGACTTGGTGGAAAGTGGTAAAAGGAGAATATTTCAAGATAGCAGAAGTTGACTAAACTGGAGAAGGAAGCTATCAATGGCCAAGCTAGGTTCATATGACAACAAAAGATTAGGACATGTAGGCCATGGATGGAAGGTTGCGTGTTATATCCAGATACAACATTAATTTAATGGTAAGAAGAAAAGGTAGGTGTAAATATGTCTGTCAGTTTGGAAGTTGGGGTTAATGGTATTCATTTCTGGTAGCTCGTATGTTTATTTGTTAGAGGGGGAAGGGCTGTGGTGTAAAGGAACTACGGTAGTAAATTCAGGTGCAGAAAAACGTCTTTTGGTGAAGGTTAGCCATATGAACATATTTGCTCTATCCCGTGGTAGATTTGTGTTTGGCTGAGGTTTCTAAACACTGCGCTACAGGAATATACTGATTGCATAATGGAGTCACTGCATAAGAGAAGGCTTAATATTCATGGATGTAAACAAGCTTATAAGGGTGTTATATTAAAGCATTTTCCTCTACTAATGTCATAAAGCATCTCCCAAAAAATGGCAGCGCCAACACAATGTGAATTGGATTATATGTTATTTGATCCTACATGTCTTTTCTCAGCCTTCATGAAGGACACAAAACAGATGTAAGGGACAGAAATCCAAGTATGTGAGAGAGCCATAGTAGTGCATAAAGTTCTGAATCATCCCATTATTTAGAAAGACTGTGTCAGTACAATATTTAGATTAGTACCTTTGACATTCTGGGTCCTCAGTGATGGGGAAAAAGAAGTGAAGAAGTGGTGCAGTATGGAGGAAGGTAAGAAACTTTCTTCCAGTGGGTTGACTTTATCACTAACTAGCTGTGGAATTTGAGGAAGATGACTTAATCTCACCAATTTACAGTTTTCTAAGTTAAAGGCAGCTAGGAATCTAATTTGTGAGTGCCTCTGAATGTCATCCTCTTTTTATATGTTGTATATTTAAAATTCAAATGTATATTATTATTTTCATTTTCTAGATAAGAATATGGAAGCTTGGTTAAATTAAATCACAACTTCAAGTTTAAATAGCTTGGTCCTAAACCTAGGTCTTATCTGTATTCAAAGTGTATGCATTTTCCATTATACTGACTAATCTTCCGCATGCCCTTCAGCCCAGAAATCCTACATAGTATGAAGAATTAAGGAAGAACTTTTTTTATGTTGGTGACTCTTCAGTTCCTACCTCTCCCTTTATCTATTCTCTGTACTGCCACATTCCTCTGTTTATTTTATAGTTCAGTATTTGGGTCCCTTGGCCCACCTCTGTTTTCTTTACACCCTCTACCACTTTCCTAATTTTTCCTCTTTCCCTACTATTAAATGAGCAGAGGATTCTGATCACCTGAGAAGGTAGCAGGCCATGGTCATAAAAGTGCATGCTCAGTATTAAGGGCAGAATTGTACTATAAAAGAAAATTGTGTCATAGAATCAGTTCTTTTTTTTTCACTGACCCCATTACCCTGGTAAACTACTCTGCTTTATCTATATTCTTAGCTGTAAATGGACAGGCCATATTTCATAGGTTGCTTAACATAAAAATCTTGCTGGGCCCATCTGTTATGTAGAACCAATTTCCATCAGGAAATCTAAAATTCTACAGCTGGAAGGATCTCAAAGATCAGCTAATCATATTCGGTCATCTTAAAATTGGAAAATTGGGTCTCTGCAAGAATAAGTACTTTCCCCAAGGTTACTATCAGGAACAAAATTCATACTTGCCCAATGGACAGCTTTGAATAAGCATGTTTGACTTGAAGTTTCAACATCTGATCAATTATTTAAATAGAAAGGGATGTGAAAGTCTTTGTATGTTCCCTAATGGGATAAGTGGTTAAGCCCATACATCTTTGTGGGTGAGAGGATGTAAGGTTAAAGTCACAACTCTACGGCTTTATATGTGAAACTCGTGCTCTACGAGCTCTGTAAAGACAGTGATCATATATCTTTTGGTTATCGTAGTATATGCTGCACCTGGCATGAAACTGCTAAGTCAGGGATACTTGACTTCATTCATTTGGAGGAATAAATGAATGCATCAGTAGTTTCTACCTCTTAAATCATTATGAGGTCTTTAAGGGAAGTTTGGCATACCAGGGCAGAAGAAACTGTAAGTGAATATTAGTTATTATTATTGCTAAAAGTAAAGCTGAGTCCTCTTGCTTTATATTCAACACTTCTGAACATTGAAGATCCTTCTGATCATGTTCAGTAAGTTCTTTAATATTAAAGGTTATTCTGGGAGCCAAAGAGTGTTTATGGGGCCCTTAGAAACAATTATTAGACAAGAAGGACAACAGAATAGACAGTGAACTTGCTATAACATGAACGGGTACAGATGGTACAAAGGGAGGTAATAAAAGAGTCCGTGTGTAGTAAGGTTGTGGAGAAAAGGGCAACAATGAAGTTTCAACTGTGTGGAGACTTTCTGCCAGGATTTTCCTGTCTCTCTCTCTTTTTTTGATGTTGAGCAGGAACAACTTTCGTATCAACACAAAGTGTTGGCAACTTGGTTTTCTGCAGTTCTTTGAAGTTTCCAGTGAAACTACACAAATTTAACTAAGCTTGAGGGACTCATTTACTTAGCAGAAAAGTACAACCCCCTTGTTTTTTTAAAAAAGTGAAATCTATTCAATTAATACCCAAACCTATGTAAATAGGGGCTATAAACTATGGATTGAAGGAAATGTACTGTGTTTATTTTGGTGTTTAGTTTCTTAGTAATTTTTTGGGCATTCATATATTACATTAACAAATGATAGAAGTCTGGCATAGAAGTTGTGAGAATGTAGGTCCAGATCATAAATGTCATGGTTGTGTTCAGCATTTATATTTGTATAGTGCTGAAATGTTTTCAGATTATTAATAAAATTAGTCATAATTCCTCAAAATATATTGATTCCAGCAGATTACTATATTTTGACTTTTTTTTACACTGAAACAATATATTATTATTGGTTTCTATGAGGGCTTGGGTTATATATAATTTTAGAAAAAAAATGAGATGATGTCAGTGGCTTGTGAATTACTGTATTCCTTATATGCTAAATTCTTAATATGGCATTTACAAAGCTATCTATGGATCTTTAAAATATTGCTCTTGGAAGAGAATCTCCACTTGGGATAATGCCCTTTCAATCCATTGCCTGTGTCTGTAGAGAAAATATTTGAGGTTGAGAATAACCAAATCCTAGACAATACTACACTCTGTTAAAAAACCAGGGCATCTAGAATCCTTATTTAGATACTAGTGATGCCTATTGCTACTTTTCTCTCCTTATAAAATAATTCACATTTGTTTCAGTGATATGAAAAGGAAGCAGGCTACAAAACATTTATTTTTTTTTATTTTGAAATGTCTTAAAATAATCAAGAAATCCTTTTTTAAATGTCAAAATTTATTCAGAATATATAACCTTGTACAGATAATTCAAATAGTAACTTTACATATGGAAGAGAGCCTCATTAAATTGGATTTTAAATGGATGGGGACACATGATTGCATCTGACACACAGAATTTCTCTTTCCACCAGAATTCACAAAATCTACATCAGCCATGGTGAAATTCACGTAGGCTGTTGAGTCATTGATTAAAATATGAAAATAGTTCCTTTATAACACAAACATTTTTTCAAGGGCTTACTCATCTATAACATTTTATAATGTATGCAGTTACATGTTAGTGACAGTGTTTTTTGAAAATTAGTAATGACATCTTATTTTTCACAAGTTACACCTTTTTCATAAGCTTCCCCTTTTTAATCCTTTTGAATCCTACACATTTATTGATGATCTTGATTTTTAAGTTTAAGTAACATGTAATTATGTTGGAGGTCTATTTCAGTGGTGTGGGAAAGACATGGCCTTAGGGGCATAGTGTTAGCACTAAGTAAGCCTATGTTCGACAAGCTAATTTAAAGAGAAAAAGGTCCAGGGGGTCCAGGGTTTGATCAGGTAGGTCCAGGAAGAGGATATATGTTAAGCCTGGCTTGTTTCTTCAATGTGGCAAAAATCAATATAGTGGAAACTATGGGGAAAGAAACAATATATTCCTCTTTTGTATATGCTCCTTCTCTACTGATGGATGAATTCTGTGGCCAACAGAATAAGGTGTTCCCTTCCTTAGCACCACTTTTCTGATCTCACCTTTCTCTGGAAGCATTGATTATATAGCTGTGGGACATTTGCCAAGAACCCTGGCCAATAGTGGTCTCCTTCAGTTTTAAGTGAACACATGGCATGAAGGGTCTTAAGGACTGTGCCTGAGCAGCTTGATGAGACCAGAAAATTCAAGCCCAAACTCTGGAACAGCTGCTCCTCAAAGGACAACTGATGCTGTGAGCTTCTAGATTGCCTCCTTGGTTTGTTTATGGCTCACCACTCTTCAGAGTCTGTTTGCTGCTATCTGCTTATTCAGAAGTTCCTAGAATTACCACTCAACCAGTGAAATTATTAAAAAAAAATACTGACCTGGTCAATGCAGATACTTATTCTCTTAGAATTTCATTACCTATGTGAAATGCCTGACATAGTGACCTTGACAATTTTCAGTGAAGTACCTATAGAGAAACAATGTCTTAGAAACAATACTTCCTTGCAGTTTATTTTCATCGAATTAAACATTAGGTATCCCATTTTCAAGGAATGAGAAACGGAGGCAAAAGAGGAAAGATACAAGATAGAGTTAAAAAAAAATCTCAGAAGCTTCTTTCATATATATAAATCCCTTAGAGTGAAACATATTTTATAGTGTCATAAGTGCAATGTATAAAATATCTTTACAGATATGCATCAGATTAGCACTGATCTATATTTCTCTTTGAATGGGAAATCTACTGGCTACTCTCCTCTGTTTTGGGTATGCCTATAGAAGCCTTAGTTAGATTAAGTGGGTTTAGTAACAGGGCCACATTTTTAAATACATGCTTTCAGGCAAGTTCATTTGTTTTGTTTGAGTTTGTTAGGTGTTGGCTAACATATAAACCCCACTATATTGCTCAATTGAATCAGTACCTAGGACTGCCATTTGCTGTGAAATACCACGATGGGCAGGCCATACTATACCTAACATCCTTCATTTCTCCTACATCATCCAACGTAACCAGTTATTGCCGTGCATGTCTTTACGAAGAAATACTCAGCAGAGGCATGTTTAGAAGAAAAAATAATATTAATACAAATTTTTTTTCTTCTCCGAAGCTCATCTTTTGATTTAGCTTCTTTTAATCTACCTTGTCACCAATGTATGTGAAGCGTGCGTGAACAGTATATAATGTAAAAGAGCCAGGCTACAGAGGAAATAGTAACAGTAGTTGTATTCAGTTTATAGATATGTTCACTACTCTACTTTGTCTGAAAATATCATACATGGTATAGTGGATATAATGCATAATTAAAATATTCATGTTTGTAAATATAATGAGAGCCAAAAAGCAAAACTTCATCAGCATGATTGCATAACCTCCCATACATTAAGCAGAGCAATTCCACCCTGTGACTAGTAGGCTGTCTGGTGATTCGAGTGAGTCACCCTACGTATACACATGTGTTGAATTGTACCAAACTGACAAAATATTGACCATGTCTTCTATATGAGTCATTCATTCTTTTGAATATTTACTGAATGCCAGGCACTGTACAGCAGAGTACAAGACAGATGAAGTTTCTTCCTGTTTGTTTACATAAGACTAGCCGGGGGATGTGGGACAAGAGAAATAGATACAAACAAATAATATTGTGGAAAGGGATGATGAGTGCTAAGAATGAGTAAGTGGAGGCTGTGCTAGAGAATCACAAGAGGACTTCCTTCATATAGAAGGAACTGTAGGATGTAGGGTGACAGCAGAGAGGCAGTCTCTCCCCTCAAATTGCTGACAGCCCAGGAGGTGGCTGAGATGTGTACACCGAGAGCCATTACTCACTAGTGTGCTATTTCTCAACAGAGTTCTGCCAAATTCTCATTTTGCAAGAGAGATGTTAATAGGTATTTTATGAAAACAATGAAAAGTTCTGTGGTCCTATATATCTGGAGAGCACTGCATAGCAAAGTAGCTCCTTTTGGAAATTCACAATGCACAGCACAAAGGAGTGTGGGCTCTGGGAAGCCCAATAGCAATAAAAGTTATACAAATTTGCTTAATCCTGTATTTCAAGAATTATTTTGACCTTGGATCCTGATTCCAGGCCAGGAAGTTCTTTATGGTTCAATGAATTTGTTGGAAAATCTTGATATTTTGGCTAGTGCCCATACCATGAAGAGTCTGCTACAACTTTGTGAGCTATGAAATCATTATATTACGTTATATTTGAGATACCCATGATCATTTTACTAGTAGTCCATACCCCATTGCTTCTATAAAATAAGGGTAGTGACTACTCCGCCTTCCTCCTGAATTGAAAGGCAAATATAAGCTAGGTATCCTGGATAATCAATCGGAGTCATTTGCTTTCTACTTAATTCTTCTTGCTTCTTAACTCTTGCAGGAGGATTTGGTTGGAGTTCTGCTCAGATCCCCTTGGATCTGTTTTACTGTTTCTTATAACCCCTCAGATTCTGAGTCTCTTGCTTCTTATGGCCTGTGTGTGTAACTCCACTGGCACACAACTACCTATGGGTACTGGCACCACTTTGCTGGTGTGTAGCACTTTCATAGTCAGCTCAGGCTGCCATAGCGAAATACCATAAACTGGGTGGCTAAAACAACAGAAATTTATTTTCTCAAAGTTCTGGAGGCTAGAAGTCCAAGATCAAGCTTTTAGCATGATTGTTTTCTCGTGAGAGCTTTCTTTTTTTTCTTGTAGGCATCTGCCTTCTCTCTGCGTCTTCACAAAGTATAAAGGAGAGGTAGAGGAGAGCAAGCCTTCTGGTTTCTTCTAAGAGTATTAATCTGATCATGAGGGCCCCATATGGTTTCATCCAAACCTAATTATCTCCTAAAGGCCCTGTCTCCAAATACTTTCACATTAGGGATTAGGGCTTCAATAAGAATATGGATTTGGGGGGGCATATTTTAGTCCATAGCAAGTATGGAGGTGGATGTGTGTGTAAGCTGATATTCTTTGGAGCAGCCTTTAACTACTGAATAAATTATGCCCGAGTTTGAAGTCTCACTTCCCTCACAAAGCAATGAGGTATGATTTATACTCCATGGGAATAATCAGTGTTATGTGAATTAGGCTGAGGAAGGGTGTGTTCAGAATGAAGGGTACTGCCTGGGTGGCATGCCTGTGTGTCTTGGGGCCGTATGTGACGGTAGGGTGGGGAGGGGGGAGGACATGCCTTTGAATTTTTAGTTCCAGAGATGGGAAAGTGAAAGAAGGTGGGAGGTCAGCTTTCAGATTTCACCTTTCTCACTGTAATTCCCAGGAATGAGCTATAGTCATAGATTCTCTCTGAATCAAGGATTTATATATCTCTGAATAGTGATTATTTGCTCATAGAATAAGAGTTTTGGACAGACCATTCTGTTTTTTTTTTCCCAGTTCAAGCAAAATATTTTCGAATGGGATAAAGGTGATTTTCCCCTTCACAATATAATCTATATGCATAAATTATATCTGATTTGAATCCTACTTCATATATTTAATCACAGTAATTTGACATGTTGGTGTGGTACCTTCCTGGAGCTGTAGGGTTTGTTCATTTATTGACAAATCAGACACAATTTTTATACTGTCCTATCAGCAAAACATGTTAAGAGTCTGTCAAAATAACATTTTTATCCACCTGGTCCATTAAATATGTATAGTATAGGATGAAATTAGTATCTTTGACATTTTCTAATGATCAGTATAAGATAACCTGTCTTTAAAAAAATAGAAGATATTTGTTAATACTTCTGTCACTGGTATTATAACTACATCAAAATTGGTTTTTAAGTATGTATTATACACATTCAAGACTCTAGCTTGATAAACTAAATATATGTGTCTTTAAATATATAAGAATAACTTCATAAGCTAAATAGTGAAGATGAATTTCTCTATCATTTCAAAACTAACATCATCATCTATTTAGATTCTCAGGGTTATAATTTTTGAAAACTACTGTTTTCTCCTATGAATGATGCCTTACACATCCATCACATTCCTGGCTAATTCCTGCACCAAACTTCATCATCTCTTTACCAGGCTGCCCAGATTGTTATCACTGAGTGTCTTATCCAGCACTGAATCCCCAGTATCTAATAGTGCTGGGTTCATTGCAGACACTTTGCAAATATTTGTTGATTGAATGGTGAATTGTTCTGTTAATTAAATGGTCCCCCAAGGAATCAAAATTAACTTTTGACCAATCTATTCTTCATGGATTTTCCACTTCCAGCTTTAAAAGCAATTTGCCCTATAGACATGTGATGAGAAAGCGATCTTTATTTTTCTATGGCATGTAGAACTCCCACCTGTCAGTTTTTGCAAGTCTTGTCTCTAGGCTAAAGATTTGGAAACTATATATATTCCTTTTTCTTTAGCATTAAAATGAGTAGGTTTCAAACTATTGGAAAAAGAAGTCAATTGAAAAAAAATTCAGCTTAGCCGGTGATTAATGTAACAGCAGGTGGATTACTTTACTACTTTGTCAATCAGTTTCCATAGCATGAAAATAATGATATTTGCTCCTTTACTTTTCATAGGGATGATGGGGAGATTAAAGGGGAAACACTGGTCATGGATTTCATCGCTTGTGAAGCCAAGCTGCCATGATGATTTAGCTCCATGTGGAGCTATTTTAAGCTCAAAATACTTCAGCCTGGTCCTTAGCTACCTAATGTCCTTTAGACTTTAAAAAGCCACCCTGGTTCTGCTGGGAGTGTAGAGTGCTGGTCAGAGCTTTTATGTTTAAAATGACCACTATCTAGGGACAGAGAATTTCTGTGTAACCACACGAAACACCTTTGGCTGTCTACCTTCAGTAGAGAACCATAAATGTTATACAGAGGGCCAGAAAAACCAACCATCTCGCTTTTGTGCAGTTAAGGACAACAGTAGAATTTTCTTCGAGTTAGTGATGCGGAGTCCACTCCTGTGGAACATGCCTGTGTTCAGGCAGAAACTGGTTCAGTGGTTCAGTCATTCCACATGAAGTTTCTGCTCTCACAATGCATAGCAAAGTGCTGGTGTTCCAGTTCGGGTCGATTAATAATTCTTTATTGGAAGGTGGCAACAGAAACCAGAAATGGCAAGGAGTGTATAGAGATATGAAATCAGATATAAAGCAAAACTTAGAAATGTAAGAATCTGTCAAGAATGGTGAAGAGTTAGAGACTTTATTCTAATTGCAAGTTAAAAACTTAGTCTGCCACACCTTCATGGATGCTGGCAGAAGATACAGACTTTTCCGCTGGAGACAAGGGACTTTACAACTCCCAGCAGAGCAGGTGGCCCGAGGTTCATGTTTGCATTAGTTCTCTTGTCTGTCACTCCTGGGGGGGTGGTGTGTGGGGATGCTCTGAACTCAGTGGGTGTGTGTCAGAGCTGAGGAATCCTGAGTTCAAAGAAACACAGTTATTAGGAAGTAGAACAAGCCAAGTTGTCCAACTTTTGAACTAGGGAGAGATACTCTCTTTCTTAGTCTGGTCAAGAACAAAACTGCCTTTTGCCCCAGATGGAGATCCTTCACCATCCAGGGCTCTTTGCTGTGAAAACATCCTGGAAAAAATAGTCGAGAACAAAAGCTATCAGTGCCTTTGCACAGAAGACATGCAGAAATGTGAAAGACCAATGGACAGTTGCTTCCCCAAAGTCTCATGAGACCCTGAGCTGGCTCTCCAGTGTCCTTAGGTGCCAATATTCTACACTTCCTTGGGAACAGTGCCTCTCCACTGGTTATGCTTTTATACATATCTGTATTCTAATAAAGTGCTCTGCATGATATAAAATATTTTGGGTAAATGACTTTAAACAGTTAACCAAAGGTCTCATTTTCTGATGCCTGTGTAAGTGACTATTTTCTCCTCAGAAATTCAGTTCCGCTCAGCCATCAATCACTCAATGGGAAACTTTGCAAAGGTGGCATATCAGATAAATTCATTAACCAATTTAATCCATTTTATGTATATACTAGAAATTGCAGGGGGATATTTTATTGTGTTTCCAGCCAAGAGAAGAAATTTAATAATAAATTACATCTGTCATTTCATGCAGACTCCTCTATTTACCTTCTTTTTGGGCCACTTTTATTAGACTGTTGATTCCCAAATCTTCTTATGTATCAAAATCTTTTGAGATCTTTTATAATAGTCAGATGCCCTGGCCACTCTCTTAGAGATTCATGCTGAAGATGTCTGTCTGGCATGTATTCTTGGAATACCTAATTTAGAAAACTTTCTGGGTGATTTTAAGGGTAACTTGGTGTGGGCACTTGCAGATTTTAACTATAATTTCACAGTTATTAACACTTCTATTTATGACAAGAGGAAAACATTTAAAATCTAAAATGTAAGGAGCAAAAAATAAAATAAAATGTAAGGAGCTGAGGAATATTCTAATCACAACCGTGTAATTTTAATTGGGAAAACATATCTTTTGAAAAAATATGGGAATAAATTATTTTATACTTTGAGCACCTTTGGTGCTCTGAGGAAAAGTTTCCAGTTCAAGGACTGTTGGAACAAATCAAAAAGTGTGAAAGAGCTGGTAATTTTAAAAGGCTGGAATTACCCACATTTCGATCAGCACAGAGCTGTGGGTTTGGAGAGGATTGTGGTGGGAGCACAGTGGCAGAAGGGTGCCATTATAGCATCTTCTGGCCAGGGTGACTAGAGGTTGTGCTGAGGGTTTTGCTAAAAGGGACTAACCATGCAAAATAAACAAGAGGAAGATGGAACAGAAATTTAGTATTTTGGCAAGCTTTTGAAGAAGAGTGCCAAGTTTCAGAAGATTAAATACTGGACATTTCTAGATTCTAATTTTCAATGTAATCCCTTTTGGCAGCTACTGGGTATACTACTACTACTACTACTACTACTACTACTACTACTATTGCTGTTGCTGCTGCTACTACTACTGTTTTGATTATTCTTATTCTAAGTCTCTGGCTATTTGGTTGAAATGAAGGTATGATGAACCCAACTGAGTTTGCAACAAGTTACAGTCCTGGTTACATAACTCTAAGTAGCCTTGTGATCTCTCAGAAATGTGTTAATCCTCTCTGGCCTTTGCTTCAAATCTAAAACATGAGTGTGTTCTATTGGGTCAGTGGTTTAGAAGTGTTACCTCATAGCCTAATGCCTTGCCCCGACAAGATTTTCAATAACCTAAAACAAAGTCAAAAAATATAAAATAATAACATTTAAAATATGTATGTAAAAGAACAACAAAGAGAAAGTTTAAACTCTTGATTCTTTATTCTGAGATTATGTTTTTCCTGCCTTTTTGGTGGTAGCACTTTGTTTTATATGTAATAAGAGAAAAAAAATTATTTATACATTTTTAATGTTTCTATTTCTTGGCAAATTTAGGAAAAACGCTATGCTGGTTTGTGTGTGTGTGTGTGTGTGTGTGTGTGTGTGTGTGTTTATTTCCTGTTTACTGAAACTCAAGAGTTTGGGAATACTGTGGAAAACACTTTGGTAGGCTAAACATAGAATTACTGTAAGACCCAGCTATTCCACTTCTATATATATAAAGCAATGGAAAACAGAGACCCGAACAGATATTTGTAGACCCATTTCATAGCAACATTCTTTACAATAGCAAAAAGATGGAAACAATCTGAGTTTCCATCAATGAATGAATAAACAAAATGCGATATACATATAATGGATTATTATTCGGCCATAAAAAGGAATGGAATTTTGATATAGATACAATATGGTTGGACCTGAAAATGTTATGTTTAGTGAAATAAGTCAGACTCACAGGGAAAAATATTGTATGATTCCACTTATATGAGGTACCTAGAGTAGTCAAATTCATAGTGACAGAAAGAAGTGACCTGGAGCTAGGAAGAAGTGGGGTAGGGAGAGTTTTTGTTTAATGGGTATAAAGCTTTTGTTGGGGATGATGAAAAGTTGTGGGTATAAATTATAGTGAAAGTTGCACAACATTGCGAGTATATTTAATGCCACTGAATTTTATCCTTACAAATAGTTAAAATGACAAATGTAATCTTATGTGTATTTTACCACAATAATAAAAGACCAGAAACTCCTAGACCACAGGGCCTTTCAATTTTTATGCCTTTCTAGTATTTCATTTTTAACTTGCCCTTGCTTAATAATATGCCAAGGATTTTTGCCTATAGCAGATTATATTTAAAGATCAAGGAGAACTACTGTTCAATTATGATAAAGTCTGTGGCTAATATTATATTTTATAGTACAGTCCCAACTCACTAAAAAGTAATAAGGAATATTAAAAGTGTTTTCTGTAAATTGTGGAATTTTGTTAGCTCCCTGTGTTTTCTAAATCTTAAGTAAACTGATTTTTAAGTAGAATAAAAGCTATTAACACAAAGTTTATAAATAAGAATTTCTGAATTGGGCTAGTGTGGTGGGCAGACCTCTGAGATGGCCTCCTATTATACCTTCCTCCTGGTATTCATGGGTTTGTATATTCTCTTCCCTTCAAGCATGGGTTGGCCCTAGTGACTTGCTTCCAAGCAATAGAATAAGGCAAAATTTCTGCAGTTAGATTATGAAAACTCTAACTCCCAGTTTTCTGGCAGATTCTTTATTGACTTCTTGGTTTTTAGGCTTTCATAAAGTGAACTGTTATGGTGGAAATTGTGGTGGTTAATTTTATGTGTCAACTTTGGTAGGCTATAGTGCCCAGTTGTTTGGATTATCATGAGTCTAGATATTGCTCTGAATGTATTTTTTGGATGTGATTAGCATTTAAATCATTAGGCTTTGAGTAAAGCAGATTAAATAAAGTCGATAATGTGGGTGGGCCCTGTCCAATCAACTGAAGGCCTTAAGGGAAAAGACAGAAGTTCCCTGTGGAAAACAAAGTTTTTCCAGCAGATGGTCTTCAGACTGGAGCTGAAACATCAACTCTTCTTTTGGTTTCCAGTTAGCCTAGTCTGTTCCGCAGATTTTGGATTTGCCAGTCCGCATGATGACATGAGACAATTCCTTAAAATAGAACTCTCTATATTTATATAAATCCTGTATGTTATGCTTTTTGGAGAATCCTGACTAATACAGAGAGATCTACATGGCAAGGAACTGAAGACAGATTCAGTCCAATGATGTGTGCTGCCTTAAGCTGCTAAATTTTGGGATAATTTGCTATGCAATAATAGGTGACCAATATAGTCTTGTTAAAAAAAATTTGTTAGCAAAATGAAAACATCTGGAAAAGAGCTTGACTTTATTGTATTTGGAAAAAAAAAAGTTTTCTCATAATTTGTTTACCTGCCACTAGTCACCTATTTCCTTTCCTTCAAATTTGCACTTCCAATCTGCTGTAAAACATGACATTGATAGCTAGACATTTTAGCATTAATATTAAATAAGTTGTGAATAGTGAGAGTTTAAAACTCTTAAAAAATAAAATAAAAATGCTTTGTGAGAGAGGATGCATGATTTGACTCCCAAACTTCATGTCATTTATTTTGGTACCTAGGTGCCATTTTATTTTCTTGAAGTCTCTTCACTGTGTTTCTGGAGAAGAAATATCCCAGGGGATCATTAGAGGCTTTTTTTTTCCACTTTATTAAAAACTTGAAACATAAGAGAGAGAGACAGAGACAGAGAAAGTAATAACAAGTGAATTTCATACATAAATTAGGAAAAAATGCTCACATTTTGGCTTTGAGAATGCATGAATCCTGAAGTAGTATTTTGGGCCTCCTTAAATAGTTGCAGTATTTTTTGGTGTTCAGCTTCAGTATTTTACTTTGACATATTTTCTATCTTTGAGGTTATATTGTCTCCTAATATTTGAAGAACCAGTGATTCAAAATGAGGGCAGAAATGTCAAATCATGTTTTGAACAGAGTACAGGCAGCAGAAGGTCTTGGGATTTATTTCTGCGTCCACAAGTGACTTGTAGTGCAGTAGGGCACTGTTCTGCTAAACCTCTCCAAAGATTGCCAGTCAACAACATGGGAAGATTCACAGGGTTTTGTAGGGGTAATTCATGTTTGTAAATACTCCAAGAACCCTGACCTAATGATGCTATTGAGGTGCAAAGTATTACTTTCAAATGACTGAACATCTGGAACCTATGAACTCTACAGAAAAAAGTGGTTTGAGTAGTTAACTTAACACTTCTTGTGTTTGGTTTTACTGATTGCTGGGCAGGAAAGAAATAGAGAAGATCCAAAACCAATGAGCACAGGGAAAGACAAGACAGAGAGAGAGGCAAACCAAGAAACAGACTCTTAACTGTAGAGAACAAATTGATGGTTACCAGAAGGGAGGTAGGTGGGGGGGATGGATAAAATAGGTAATGGGGATTAAGGAGAGCATTTGTCATGATGAGCACCGGGTGATGTATGGAAGTGTTGAATCACTGTATTGTACACCTGAGATTTTAATCACACTGTATGTTAACTAACTGGAACTTAAATAAAAACTTAGAAAATAAAAAAAAAATAAACAAATAAAAAGAGAGAGATTCCAAACAAAGTTTTCATCTTCCAGTTTTAAAGAATCTGTACCGCCTAGCAGATTTCACACCTAATTTGAGGATATGCCTCTTTGTATTCTTCAGTGTTTCCTCACTTTTTATGAATCTGTTTAGTTTTATGAATCTCTAGCTATAGCTACAATTAAAGAAAAAAAGGTTGATACCCTAGAGATATTGTCAGAATAACTTAGTAGCTGTGTGAGGCCACCAGGAGATTCCCATATCAATCAGAGCGGCCTGTCTTTCCCTTGCATTTGAAGCAAGCTGAAGAGAAGGGTGATGCTGAGGGCAGCATCTTCAGTGGTATTGCACACTCTGCCTTCCAGGTTCCCCTTGAATACGACTCTTTCAAAGATACCCGCATCCCTTCAACTCTGCAAAAATATGAGAAAGTGTGACCAAGTGGCTTTCACCTAGCAGCAAGAACAGAGGGAGGACATGTGTTGAACTCGTCACTGATTGAAGCTCACTTTTGCTATAGAATGTTTTACACATCGCCGCAAGATATAAGGGGTTTTGGCACATACACTTCAGTAGACGTTGAATTGCCTGCATAATTACCTTTCTCTGTATCTCTTGTTGTTGAGAAAAACCTTACTTGTTGGCTTTTTAGGATACACCCGTGAGTATATTTTATGATTTTTCCCCCCACTAGTTTCAGGTACTACGGTTAGTTATTTGCTATACCTCACAGCCATTTGATTAGCCTGTATAAATGTCAGTTTGAGTGAGTGGTTTCACTTTATGTAGTGTCTGGAAGTCTAACTAATGGTACCATTATAAAGTGAGGAAAGGAAACAACTATAAGAATCACAGTCCTTCGTGGAAATTGTCTTGTTCCTTCTGATTTGTGAGGTCTACCAAGTGTTAAGAGCTCCTTGATTGAGCCTAACAGTCCTTGAACATAAGGATGGAGTTGAGTTTTAATGCAATTGAATCGCAAACTATACAGTATTTTGTAGACTCACATCGATTGGCAGGCTTGAAAATGAGGACTGGCAAAAAACTCACACCCATAAAACGTCTCTTAGGCTCATCTACCTCAAATGCTTTTTCTATCAGTGTTAGCATATTTGTCCCAGCTCTCTGGACTCAAGTCCTTGTGAGGAATTACAACTCAATTTTTCAAGATCACCTCCGAATCACATCAGTCACTACTTTTTCTTATGTCTTGTGCATGAGGTTTCTCTTTGTTGGTCTTCTCTTGTTCTCTCCTCCTCTGGCTCCTATACTATCACTTCCAACCAATATTTTGTCCTACAACTTTGCCAGTTTCTTCTCTGCCTCCTTCTTCATTTAATTTCCTTTCTGTATCCCTTCATGGCTCTGTTGCCTTCTTCCCTCTGCTCTCTTCAGGCTGTATTCCTTTCCTGAGAAATCTAATCCTCACTCATCACTTTATAATTGCTTAAATGTTAATGATTCCTGAACATATCTTGTCTTGACCAATCCACTGATGTTCAGATTTGTTACAGCCTGCTCTATCCATCCATTTGAATTGAGTGGTAGCTCATATGAGACATGTTCAAAACTGAATCCGTTGTCCTTCTCCTCTTTGAATCATCCTCTTGAATTTAGAATAATAACTTACACCGCCCCCTGAATTAGCTGACAGAGACAGAAAGTCAGCAATCATCTTAGATATTTCCTTCTTTACTTTTCTTATCCAATAAACCCTGCAATCCTTTTCATTTAATCTCTGAAATATTTTTAGAGTCTCTCCTTAGTTTTTCATCACTGTTATTCTGCACGGGTTAATGCCCTTTCACATCAGGATTATGCTAACAGTATCTTAACCAGGTTTCTTCTTTTCAGCCTCACCTTGTCCTAATTTTTGCCTTAAATGGAAACTTCTAAGACACAAATCTGACCATAACACTCTTAAATTAGAGTGGTATCGTTTTATCTATAAAATTAATATCATGCCCCCAAATATGACCCAAAAGACTGCCTTTGTTCTCTGTATTATATTATGGTCTTCCTCCTCCAGACTGATTCCTCCCTCCAGCCATTGTAATTCTCCCTCAACCTTTAAGATTGCAGTTCAAGTATAACGTACTCAAGAGACTTTCCTTTTTCTCACTTAAGATGTGGGCTAAATGCCTCTTCTCTTTCCTCCACAGCGGCATATCTACAACATTCTCTTTGCACTTGTGAAGTTGCAGGAGAATTATGTTCCTTATCCGATGAAGTCCTCAGTACTGCCATCCTTCCACTCCCAGAGCCCAGTGTAGTGCCTAGACCAAACTTGGTGAACTGAGCCAGGATATTCCAGGTTCTTATGATGTCAAACAAATGCTGCAGTAGCTTTATAAGCAGTATGCTTGCCTCCAACACATTCTCGCTACAATCCACCTTACACACAGTTGATACGTGATTATAAATAAAGCACTGCTCTTAGTAATTTTCCTTTCTACTTAAGATCTACAAAAGCTTCCTGATGGAGATGAAGATTTATGATCGAATTTATGAAGATTTATGATCAAATTTATCACTCTTTCCTCATGTGACTGATCCTACTTTATCCATTCAAATACATTAACTGCTGCTTTTCAATTATCTTTTCTTAACTCACACTGCTCTCCTTTGCTATCATCACTCAGTTCCATCCTCATAAACTTTCAACTTTAAGTAAACTTTTAGCATTTAAAATGAACTTACATAATGTGTGTTCATTCCCTAATTTTTGCTCTGCTTTTGCCTTCTCTGAATCCTAATTGAAATTCTATTTGCTTGAAGGTTCAACTCACAATTATCACTCCTCTGATATCCACAAGAAAATTTTGCAGTCTTTTTCTCAATTTGTACCTTTCTAATAAAAATAGTTATGCTTTTTTCCATATGGTTTTTCCCATTCTAAGTATCTCTCAAGTTTTCCTAATGCTTAAAGCTGCATATTGTATCTTTCTAACTAGCATCAGAGTTTCTCAAAGGTAAAGACTAAAACTTCTTTTTCTCTCTATATTTTCATACATAGTCCTTGGAACAGAATAGATTACCTCTGTGGGTGGCATTTACTAAGATTTTCTTCTCCTTCTGTGAAGTAAATTTATTTTCTTCTCATACTTAAATTCATTCCTGGAAGATAGTTGATGTATCCTTAAGTTTCTTTTCTTGTAGTATCTTGTAGTATTTTTGGACAGTCCTTCAAACGATCAGAAAAAAAAGATTTTTTCTGTATCATGACATTGATCTTGACCTGGCTCCCAAAATGAGATTTTGCTCTGCAATCAGTAAGACTGCTATTCCATGCACAAATAATAATCTGTGATATAATACACTGTATCAACATAACGACAGGCTAATAAACTAGACTGAAGTAAAGGATAAGGTGAGTTGTTTTTGGTTTTTAATCTATTTCAGTGAGGTGATAGAAACATAATTATTTGGAAGAAAGGATGTTGGGAAACAGGCTTACCTTCCTTGGTTGCCTACCATGGATTCCTTTTTATTTTCACACACATCAGCAGTATTATGTAGAAATAATGAGTGCTTATATCATGGAGACTAGGTCTTTGCCTTAAAAAAATAAAGCAAATTTTAAATTGAACACAGTTGGGGAAAACAATGATAATAATACAAAGATAAAGTACCATGTTCTGTGTAATGAGATCTACAACTACTTTTTCACATGTTATAATTGGGTAGGATTTATGTTTCAGGTTAAAGCTTCACAAGCAAGCAAATTCTAGAGATTTTTAAAATGTAAATTTAGTGGTAACAATAAATCCCCCCAGGGAGTCCAACATTATTTACAGAGTCAATTGGGCTATGACAGTGATCCTTCTTTTATCTCCTATATAGCTCCAACTCCATTTTTTTTCAGCTTTTTCTCAGGGCTCTACAACCTATAACTTAAACAGCATATATCAGGCATACTAAAGTCTGCTCTTCTCATCAGGGGACTTGTGCAATTGACTTGCTGTCCTGGTGAGAAGAAGAGCAAATTGGTATGGGGCAAAAGGTCAATCTGCATTCATGGTGTGCTAATGTCTTTGTAGATGAAAAAATTATAATAACCCTCCTGGATATACCACACTGTATGCATATCTCTCTCTTTTTTTAAATAAAAACACTTGTGCAAATTCTTTGAAGATATTTTAAGTATTTTAAGTGAAATTGAACTGGCAATTTTATCAGGGTACTACTTACCAATGGCCTTCTGCCTCCAATTTGAGAGGTACTTCCAAGGGAAAGAATGTTGTTCTGGAACTCTCCATTCAGACAGGACCCTTGTCAGACATGGGTCCCTAGCTGCCTTCATCTCTTTCATATTAATCTCATATCCAATAGGAAGTAATTTAATAAGAGGGCTCACTTTACTTAATTTTTAATGAACATAGCATATCTGAATTTCAAAACATTAAATCTTAGTGTTGTTTTAATGTTTCATGTCCTGCCCTATTGAAGGGATGTTTCTGGTAAAATCACTTAATTAACAGCCAATCATGACGAGGGGCCTGTCATTCGGAGTCAAGCCAGCATGCACCATATAAACATGATTAATAAAAGAACACCCTGGAGTAAAAGAGGTCAATTTCTGCATCATGACATTAAAAATTGGACTGTAGCATGTCAACAACTTTAATTGAGTTAAGTGTTCCATGAAAAGAATTGAAAAAGTCAGAATGAGAAACAGGGGCTTTCATTATTTCCACATTTTTTTTTTCAAGTGGGGGAATCTTGCAACTCTAGAACTATCAAAGTGTTACTCGGCCTCCTGAAAGAATATTAAATACCTCCTTCAATAGAAAAGCTAAAACATGATGTGATATCTATTGGATTTTCAGTAATTCTTGTTCTTTTTAATTTAAAAAAGATAATAATAATAATAATACAACAAGAGAATTTCAGAAGAATAGTTATTTACAAATTCTAAAGAGGAATTTAATAAGTATAGACTCTTTTGCCTTTTATCAATCTGTCCCAAAGGCTCCTTTTTAGGTTACTAAAAAAAGTAACTTGTCATTGCTTTAAAAATTATGAATAATTTATACACAATAAGATGTATAGATTTTAAGTGGTCTAGTTTGATGAGTTTTGATGATTGCTTACACTTATATAAAAGGAAGAGAATATTATACCATTTCAGAAAGTTTTTTCATGACCTTTCTATTAACCCTATAGTGAGGTGCAACCACTTATTTTTATCATCGTATATTCCGTTTACGTCACCTAGAACTTTATACAAATGGAATCACACCATATGTACTCTTCCAATGTTTCTGAGATTCATTAAGGCAGTAGATATATGGTCTGGATTGGTAGTTTGCTCCTTTTTTTTTTCTGATTATTATTCCATTGTGTGGATATAATACAATTTGTTTTTCTCTTTTCCTGTTGATGAACTTTTTGGTTGTTTGTAGTTGTCTTAAACTTTCAGAAATTAGTACTTTTCTTTTTAGAAATGCCCAGCCTCTTTACTTTGCTGTCTTACTGCCTGCGAGGCTAACGCTGTTTCTTCATTGTTCTGAAGAGGGTGGGTAATTTTAAATGAGTGATGGAAGAAACATGTTTGTAATTGTTGAAGAATTTAGCTATGGCTGTTAATGTCTTAGAACAGATTGTACTTTTCTAAAAAGAAACATAATTCATTAGGATTGTTATTTAGAATGTAAATACAGGTATATATGAAAAACTGTAAAAAGAATTTATAAGATGTTGTAGTTTATACAAATGATGGGTATTTGGATAATACTTTCAAAAACACCTATTCCATGGAACAAAATGTCTCTATTATACTTAATAAAATTAAAATTTTTCCATTTATTGATGTGCTTTAATCTTTCTTTGTTCTAGAAGTTTAAGTAAAACAGGGTATGCAAAGATACAGATTTGTGTGCATGTATTTTTAGCTATCAAGAAAATGCATGTTCTAAAATCCCATAATTATGCACAGAGCAATACCTCTGTCCAAAAGACTGTAATTATTTAGAATACAGTGGGCACACTGTTAGCATAATTTACCTCATTGTTCAAAATAGCCAAAGAAATGGTCCTACTTCAGATGACTGACAACTGCTTTGAAAGTCTCAAGGGATGGGCCCAAATATCAAATTAAAGGCATGCCATAACACATTTTTAGCTTGTCATTTGCTGTATCCAATTTTATATTCAGATTCTGATGTGAAATTAAATTTCCCATAATGGATGATATTTTTCTTCCCCCCTGCAAACTGTTAGCTCCTTGTGAACAAGTTTTGCTTTTTGTTCACCTCTGTGTCTTTGGATCCTAATGTTCACCCCAATCCCCAGATCCTGGTAAGTAATAACCATTGATAGGCTGATTGAATGCCTATATATGCCACTACTAGCCTTGGTTGATATATGTCCTGTTTTGTACTGCATGAAATACAAGACCACTCAAGATGATCAAAAAAAGAACAAATTTTTCTTGGTTTTTGGTAATTTATTTCAAATAGCTTTTCTTATTCAATCCTTACTACAAAGTAACCACATTGGTGGTGTTTGTTATTTGGCTAATGCTTTCCACTTTTCTAGTGTGAAACAACTCTCTGCATTTGTTTCTCAGAAAAATAGTTTCTAGAGCCTGTAGGCAGTGGAAAAATCTACACCAGGAACAGTGACAATTGTTGTACAACGTGGAACAGTTGTCTGTACCTCTTGTCTCTACTTCCTTGGCTCACATTCATTTTCCAGCCCTCTCTAATCTGCTTCTGGCCATAACATTCCACAAAATGGGGTCAAATCCAATAGACATTTATCTCTCATTTTACTTGAACTGGCTTAATATTGATGCAATTGGTTACTTCCTCCTTGCTTAAACACTCTCTTTTTCTACAACCCATGGTACACTTTGTCTTCATTTTGGTCCCTCTCTGACAATCCACATAAAAATCTTCTTATGGCCCATCTGGGCCCTTTCTTCTTTCTCTCCTCTCTTCAAAAAATTGCAGAAATCTCTGGCTTTGCATTCCTCACACAGACTGATAATTTCTCACTTTGCATCTCTAGCCCAGAGCTCTCCCTTGAGCTCTGGACTTGCATATGTAGTTGCCTACTTGACATCTCTTTTTAGATGTCTCACAGACATCTCAAAGTAACAAGGATTGCAAAAGAGAGTCTTGATTTTTGTCAGCCAAAAGTAGTCTGATAGTCCTTATCTGTCTACTCTAGTAAATGGAAGCTATTTACCCTCTTATTCAAACTAGATTCATGTAAGTCATTATGGACTCTTCTTTCTTCCTATTCTTTCAATTTGTCATCATATCCTATAAATTCTACTTTCAAAATATACCTTGAAATCATCTACTTCTTTACATTTTTCATCTGTTTCCACCTTGTTGTAATCATCTATTTTCTGGATTATATAGCCATGTTCCCCACTTGGTCTTTTTCCCTTCTGTTTCCCCTTTAAATCTGTTCTCCACACAGCAGCATGAAGAATGAGATTTTTAAAGCATAAATTATAAAACTATATCATATCATTTAAAATTCCCCAGTGAGGTGGGTGGGGGGGGGGAATGAGGGAAATTGGTGAAGGGGATTAAGAGCACATTTACCTTGATGAGCAATGAGTAATATGTGGAACTATTGAATCACTATCTTGTGTACCTGAAACTAATATAACACTGTATGTTAAATACTCTAGAATTAAAAATAAATAAATAAAATCCCCCAATGATTTTCCAGTACACCTAGAAAAACTCCAAATTTGTTGCCCAGTCTATAAAACCATACAAAATCTGGTCTCAATTTATTCGTCTAGTTTTAGGTTTTGACTCTATTCCCCATATACAGATCATCAGATTCCTTATAATACATCAGCTTCTTTCCAATATCATGGTCTCCTTGCCATAGAGGGAATATAGTGTGATGTTTATGTACCTATACTTTGCAGCCAGGATTTGCCTTCTGATCATACCACTTGCCAGCTGGGTGGCTTTGGACAAATCACTTAAGCTCTCTGTGATTATATTCTTTCCTCATTCATATGGAAAGCGAGGAAAATAATAGTGTCAGTGTCACAGAGTTGTTCTGAAAATTGGACGTAAAATATTCAGAAGAGTGCCCAGAAAATCCAGGCATAGCTGTTTACTATACGTACCGTACTGTAGTGTTGCCCAGCACTCACTTCCACCTCTTCTTATCCTTCAGCTCTCACATTTAAACATCAACTGCCTCAAGGAGGTTTTGAACACCTCAGCTGAAACTAGTCCTTTTAAAAATATTTCTATATTTCATTTTCTCATTCGTGTCCATTATAGGACTTTTAATAATACTGTCCATTTATTTTATTTACTTGGTTGCTTTCTTCTGTGCCTCTATCTTCCTGCTTTTTGGTTGCTAGAATGCAAGTTCTTGGAAGGCAAGGATCATGCAGCTAACTCAGCACCTGGCACGTGATAGACAGGTGTTTAGTAAGTATTTTTCTGAATGAATCAATGAATGAAATTCTAGCAGCTGAGAATTCATACCCACATCTCAGTCATAATGTTAGTTACTTGTATATATTTATCACCTTCTCTTAGTGACAGATGCAACACGAGGGTGGAGATGAGAAAAGAAAGGCACGTTCTCTAAGCACTTAATTTGAAAGAACCTGTGATTCAAGAACCTCTTGATTTCTACCGAGTTACAATGGAGTCACCTTAGTGTTTATATCAGTACAATAAGGATGTTAGTCTACATACTTCTACATAAATTTATATGACTTATATTTAGTTTTATGATTCTCCTATATATGAGTATGTATTTTCTTTTTTTAAAAATATTTTATTTATTTACTCATGAGAGACACACACAGGGAGAGAGAGAGAGACAGAGGCACAGCAGAGGGAGAAGCAGGCTCCATGCAGGGAGCCTGATGTGGGACTCAATCCTGGAGCTCCAGGATCACACCCTGGGCCGAAGGTAGGCGCTAATCCCGCTGAGCCACCCAGGGATCCCCCAGAGTATGTATTTTCATTAGATAATTAGTTCTCAGCTTCCCTCTTAAATTGCAAAATATAATTAAACAATTTTCTAAACTCATTCATTGTGCAATAATAGAGTTGTATATGGAGCAACTTAAATAAATCGAGTGAAGAAAGTCCATTTCCTGAAGATTTTCCTGTTTGTTTTTTAAAACAGATGCCCTGGTTTTAGGTATATGTATCTGAACCAAGAGAAAGGGTTTTCTGATTCAGTTACTTTCTGTAGGAATTGGTAATTAATTGCCATTTTTAATGACTCAAGTAAAAAATGATAGTCAACCCCATATAAGAACACACCATGTATTTATCCCGCTAATATAATACAGAAAATTTCACTTAAGTATACTCACTTTTTTAAAAATTTTTTTATGATAGTCACAAAGAGAGAGAGAGAGAGAGAGAGAGGCAGAGACATAGGCAGAGGGAGAAGCAGGCTCCATGCACCGGGAGCCCGACGTGGGATTCGATCCCAGGTCTCCAGGACCGTGCCCTGGGCCAAAGGCAGGCGCCAAACCGCTGCGCCACCCAGGGATCCCCAAGTATACTCACTTTTAAAAAGTAAATTTATTCATATAAATATAACATACATAAAGAGAAGTTCACAAATATTAAATATACTTCTTGGTAAAGTTTCTCAAAGTGAATACATCTATGAAACTATCATCCAGATTAAATAGTACAATATTACAAGCATTGCAGTCCCACCTCTCTCCTTTTGTCTCAATCATACTCCCCACTCCCCATAAGTAAGCACAATCCTGAATTCTGAAATCAGAAAAGTTTGCTCTATTTTTGAATTTTATATAAGTGGAATCATACACTATGTGCTTTTTTTGTGTCTGGCCTCTTTTACTCTATTTTATTCATGAGATTAATCCATACTGTTGATAGTAGGAATAGTTTTTTTCTTTTTCTTTTCTTTCTTTTTTTGTCTTGTAGGTCCTCTTTATTTATTTATTTATTTAAATTTAAATTTAATCAATTAACATATAATGTGTTACTGGTTTCAGAGTTAAAGGTCAGTGATTCATCAGTCTTCTGTAACACCCAGTGCTCATTACATCACATGCCCTCCTTAATGTTCATCACACAGTTACTCTATCCCTCTATCCCCTCTCCTCCAGAGACCTTCAGTTCATTTCCTATGATTAAGAGTCTCTTATAGTTTGTTTTCCCTCTGATTTCATCCTGTTTTATTTTTTCCTCTCTTCCCGTATGATCCTGTTTTGTTTCTTAAATTTCACATATGAGTGAGATCATATGATAATTGTCTTTCTCTGGTTGACTTATTTTGCTTAGCATAGTATCTTCTAGTTCCATCCACATTGTTGCAAATGGCTAGATTTCATTTTTTTGATGGCTGAGTAGTATTCCATTATATATATATATATATATATATATATATATATATATATATACACCACTTCTTTATCCATTCATCTGTAAATGGACATCTAGGCTCTTTCCATAGTTTGGCTATTGTGGACATTGCTGCTATCAACACTGGGGTGCAGGTGCCCCTTTGGATCACTACATTTGTATCTTTGGGGTAAATATCTACCAGTGCAGTTGCTGGGTCATAGGGTAGCTCTATTTTCAACTTTTTGAGGAACCTCCATACTGTTTTCCAGAGTGGCTATACCAGCTTGCATTCCCACCAAGCAGTAGTTATTTACACTGATGTATATTTTATAGGCATCATGTATATTGGAGATTATCTCAGAGATTTTATGGAGATATCATAATTTATCTATTTTACTATTAATGGGAAATTCCTTTCAGTTTTTGGTTACTATTAACAATGATGCTACAAGCATCTATGTTCATGTGTTTCAGGGCACGTAGGTACTCTTTTCTGCATATATGCCAGTAATAGAAATGTTGTCTCATGGGATACAATTTAGAAGATATTGGCAAAGAGATTTCCAAAGTCATTATACTAATTTGAACTTCTATCAGCAATGTTGAAGTATACATTGGTACGTAAGTTGGGAGTTCTTCACCAATACTCAGTATTGTGTTTTTGATATTGTTCATTCAAGTGGAAGTGTACTGAATTGTTATTGTGCTTTTATGTCATCTTATGTTTTATTTTGTTAAAGTTTGTATTTTAATTCTAGTTAGTTAATGTACAGTGTTATATTTGTTTCAGGTGTACAATATAGGGATTCAACACTTCCATACAACACCCGGTGCTCATCATGACACGTGCACTTCTTAATCCCCATCACCTAATTCATCCATCTCCCCACCTCCCCTCTGGCAGCCATCAGTTTATTCTCTACAGTTACGAGTCTATTTCTTGCTCTCTCTCCCTCTCTCACTCTCTCTTTTTCCACTTGCTTGCTTGTTTTGTTTCTTAAATTCCACATCTGAATGAAATCTTATGAGATTTGTCTTTCTCTGACTGACTTATTTCTTTTATACTCTCTAGCTCCATCCTTGTTGCAAATGACAAGATTTCATTCTTTTTTTTATGGATGAATAATATTTCATTGTATATATACATCACATCTTCTTTATCCACTCATCAATCGGTGGATACTTGGGCTACTTTCATGTCTTGACTATTGCAAATAATACTGCTATAAACATAGGAGTGCATATATCCCTCTGAATTAGTGTTTTTGTATTCCTTGGGTAAATACCCAGTAGGGAGATTACTATCTAGTAGGCTAATTCTGTTTTTAGCTTTTTGAGAAAACTCCATACTGTTTTCCACAGGGGCTGCATCAGTTTGCATTCCCACTAATAGTGCAAGAGGGTTTCCCTTTCTTCGTATCCTTGCCAACATCTGTTGTTTCTTGTGTTGTTGATTATGACAGGTATGGGGTGATGATACCCAATGAAGTTTTGATTTGTATTTCGCTGATAATATGTGATGGTAAGAATATTTTCATGTATCTTTTGACAATCTATATGTCCTCTTGGAAAAATGTCTATTCATGTCTTCTGCCCATTTTTTTTAACTTAATTGTTTTTTTGTGTGTTGAGTTTTGTCAGTTCTTTCTATATTTTGGATACTAACCCTTTATCAGATATGTCACTTGCACTTCTTCCATTCCAAAGGTTGTCTTTTAATTTTATTGATCACTTCTTTTCCTATTGTTGAAGCCTTTTATTTTGATGTACTCCCAATAGTTTATTTTTGCTTTTGTTTGCCTTGTCTCAGGAGATATATCTAGAAAGAAGTTGCTATGGCTGATGTCAAAAAAGTTATTGCTCATGTTCTCTCCTAGGATTTTTACGGTTTCAAGTCTCACTTTTAGGCCTTTAATCCATTTTGAATTTATTGTTGTGTATAATGTCAGAAAGTGGTCCAGTTTCATTCTTTTGCATGTTGCTGTCCAGTTTTCCCAACACCATTTGTTGAAGAAACAGTCTTTTTCCCATTGGATATTCTTTCCTGCTTTGTCAAAGATTAATTGACCATATAATTGTGAATTTATTTCAGAGTTTTCTATTCTGTTCTGTTGATCTCTGTGTCTTTTTTGGTGCCAGTACCATACTGTTTTGATGACTGCAACTTTATAATATAACTTGAAGTCCAGAATTGTGATGCTTCTAGCTCTGCTTTTCTTTTTCAAGATTTCTTTGGCTATTTAGGGTCTATTGTGGTTCCATATAAATATTGGGATTGTTTATTATAGCTCTGTGAAAAATGCTGGTGGTATTTTGATAGGGTTTGCATGAAATGTGTAGATTGCTTGGGTAGTATAGACATTTTAACAGTATTAGTTCTTCCAACCCATGAGCATAGACTGTCTTTCCATTTCTTTGTGCCGTCTTCAATTTCTTTCATCAATGTTTTATAGTTTTGAGAGCACAAGTTTTTCACCTCTTAGGTTAATTTTATTCTTAGGTATGTGATTGTTTTTGGTGCAATTGTAAATGGGATTGATTCCTTAATTTTTCTTTATGCTGCTTCATTATTAGTATATAGAAATGTAATGGATTTCTGTCCTTTGGTTTAATATATGAAACTGTACAGAATTTATTGATAAGTTCTAGCAATTTTTTGGTGGAGTCTTCTGGACTTTCTATGTCCAGTATCATGTCATCTGCAAATAGTGAAACTTTTACTTCTTCCTTGCTGGGTAGGATACCTTTTATTCCTTTTTCTTGTCTGAAAGCTATGGCTAGGACTTCCAATATTATATTGGATAAAAGTGGTGAGAGCCATCTGGGTGGCTTAGTTGATTAAGCATCTTATCTGACTCTTGATTTTGGCTCAGGTCATGATCTCAGTATCATGAAATCAAGCCCTGAGTTGGGTTCTATGTTCTGTGGGGAGTCTGCTTGAGATTTTCTCTGCTTCTCCCTCTGTCCCTTCCCCTGCTCTTTCTTTCTTTCTCAAATAAATAAATAGATGGATATTTAAAAGTGGTAAGAGTGGACAACTCCATCTTCTTCCTGAATTTAGGGGAAAAGCTCTCAGTTTTTCCCATTAAGGATGAGGTTAGCTGTGGGTTTTCATATATGGTCTTCACTATGTTGAGGTTTGTTCCCTCCAACCCTACTTGGTTGAGGTTTTTATCATGAATAGATATGGCATTTTGTCAAATGCTTTTACTGCATCTATTAAAATGATCATATGGGTCTTATGGTTTTTTACTGATGTGATTTATCATATTGATTGATTTGTGACTATTGAGCCATCCTTGCAACCCAAGAATAAAGCCCATTCGATTGCAGTGAAGGATTTTTTAATGTATTGTTGGAATCACTTTGCTAGTATTTTATTCAGGATTTTTGCATCTATGGTTATCAGAGATACTGGTTTATAGTTCTCTTTTTTTTTTTTGTAGTGCCTTTATCTCGTTTTGGTATTAGGGCAATGCTGGCTTCATAGAATGACTTTTCCTTCCTTTTCAATTTTTGGGAACAGTTTGAGAAGAAATATATTAACTCTTCTTTAAGTGTTTGGTAGAATTCACCTGTGAAGTCATCTGGTCTTGGACTTTTGCTTGTTGGAAGGCTTTTGATTACTGAGTCAATTTCCTTGCTGGTAGTCAGTCTGTTCAAAATAGAATTCTAATTCTTCCTGTTTCAGTTTTAGTAGGTTATATGTTTCTGGGAATTTATCCATTTCTTCTAGGTTGACCAATTTGTTGGCATACAGTTTTGCATAATATTGTTTAATTGTGTGTATTTCTGTGGTATTGGTAGTTACTTCTCTATCATTGTAATTTTATTTATTTGAGTCCTTTCTGTTTTTTTCTCATTAAATCTGGCTGGAGGTTTATCAATTGTATTTATTTTTTCAAAGAACCAGCTCCAGGTATCATTTATCTGTTTTTTTTTTTTTTTTGGTTTGGTTTTGGTTTCTATGTCATTTATTTCTGCTGTAATCTTTATTATTTCCTTCCCTCTGCTGGTTTTAGGTTATGTTTGTTCTTTTTCTAGATCCTTTAGGTTTAAGGTTAGTTTATTTATTTGATATTTTTCTTGCTGCTTGAGGTGGGACTGTATTGCTATAAACTTCCCTTTTAGAGTTGCCTTTGCTACATCCCAAAGGTTTTGAACCATTGTGTTATCATTTTTATTTGTTTCATGTACTCTTAAATTTCTTTATATTTCCTGGTTGACCTATTCATTGTTTAGTGGCATGTTAATCAACCTCCATATGTTTGTGGTCTTTCTGGATATTTTCTTGTGGTTGTGAAATGTCATAGTGATTTTATGATTTTTCTGATAGCTAATGAGGTTCAGTGCCTTTGTACATATTCTTTGACCATTTGGATATGGTCTTGGGAAGTGCTTCCCCAAATCTTTCGCTCATTTTTCTAATGGGGTTTTCTGTCTTTTTCTTGTTGACATTTTAGAAATTCTTTGTATATTCTGCATATAAATCTTTTATGAACTAAAAATGCATTATACATATTCCTTGCTCTCTAGTTTGCTTTTTGACTCTTGATATGCTCTTTTATTAAGAGGAAGTTCTGTCAATGTAGTCCAGTTTATCAATCTTTCTATTTTTATTTGATACTTTTTATGTTCTATTTAAATTTTTTTGACTATCTCAAAGTTGTGAAGATACTCCTCTCTATCATATAGAATTCTGCTATCTTTTAGATTTAGATTTGTAATTCACCTGAATTGATTTTTATTTTTTTAATATTTTATTTATTTATTCATGAGAGACACACACAGAGAGAGAAGCAGAGACACAGGCAGAGGGAGAAGCAGGCTCCATGTAGGGAGCCCGACGTGGGACTCGATCCAGGGTCTCCAGGATCACGCCCTGGGCTGAAGGCGGTGCTAAACCGCTGAGCCACCCAGGGATTCCCCTGAATTGATTTTTAGATATGATTAAGATTTACTTTTGACTTTTTATTATACACACACACATATATAATATACATCTTATCTTATTTACTTTATACCATTTGCGAAAAGACCATCCTACTCCACCGATCAGTGGTGTCCCTTTTTAACAAACAGGTGTTTATATTTTTCAAATACTGTCAGGAACCTGTCTTAAAGAGGGCGGCCTGGGTGGCTCAGCGATTTAGTGCTGCCTTCAGCCCAGGGCGTGATCCTGGGGACCAGGGATCGAGTCCTGCATCCTGCGTCGGGCTCCCTGCGTGGAGCCTGCATCTCCCTCTACCTGTGTCTCTGCCCCCCTCTCTCTGTGTTTCTTATAAATAAATAAATAAATAAATAAATAAATAAATAAATAAATAAATAAAATCTTTATAGAAAACATGTTTTAAAGAGACAATATCTATCTTTAACATCATCAGCGACATTTATTACTCTAGCAACAGTAAATGTTAAAACGTTCAACAGTAAATGTTAAAATGCTAATATTTTTTTTAACCTTTCTTGTATCGAAGTGGCAATCTGATGTAAACTCTGAACTCTATTTACAGAAAAATGCACATTACACAAAAATTTTTATTATCATTCTAAAATTATTTGTTAACATCCACAGCCTATGTATTCTGATTTTTGAATCCCTGAGTTATCATATCCCATGGATAAATGATGCCAGTCAACTGTGTAACATGAAAATTAAAATGGAATCTTGAGGGAGAAAAAGAGTGAGTGGGATTTCTGAGCTTGCATTTACATTTTTTCACAAAATAGTTTAACTTTGTGATAAGTGTGTTATATACCTGTATTACATACATTTGTATTTTTCAACAAATAGCTATTAATATGTACTGTGCAACTAGAACAAAGGAAGGAATGCTGCGTTTGACATCTAGTGTGAGAAACCAAACTTCCATCAAATAGTAATTTATCTTTGTAATAAAATGATATGAAAAAAAAGCAGAAGTTTTAAGAACATGTTATTAGTAGCCTAAGTAATTTGTAGGCATTAGGGGTGAGTGATAGGCAAGAGTCATGGAAGCCTCACATAAGAAAAGGACATTTTAGTTGAGTCTGAATTATGGATATGAATCACTAGTTAAAGGGTTGGATAGAGGAGAAGAACAAGCAACAAGAGAAGTGGAATTACATACAGTGTCCATATGGTAGGGGATAGTATGGTCAGGTTGAGAAGAAAAATCCAATCTGAACTGTTGGTGCCCAAAAAGTGAGAAAGTGTGGCATCTGACAAGGTTGGAGATGTAGACAGCAATATGGCTGTTCTCTAGGAGCCCTGGGGACTGGGGAGACAAGCATAGTCAAAAGAGATGATGGTGCTTGTCATTGGGTAGTGTCATGTGAGATAATGAGGGGGGGGGGGTTGATCTTGAGAGGAGACTTTGTAGAATTTGTTGACAAAGATTTGGAATATGGAGAGAGGAAGAGGGAAATCCCAAGTATTGGCTTCTAGGTTTTTGTTTTTTTTACAACTAAATAAATGGCTAATTAATTTATTGAGACAGGAGCAACTCTAAGACATGCCAAATGGACAATATCTTTTTCCTTTTGGATAGACAGGAACAGAGTGTAGAGTTTGTGCATTTAGCTTTGGATTTGCTGAGTCTGAACTGACTTAAGGTGAGGTTGAGTTGACAGCATGTAGATTGTTCTGGAGATCAGGGAAATGGCCTGGCCAGTTTACATTAGGAGGTTAGAGGAATTTAGATGGCACTGAAGGCTAAGTGTGGAAGAGATTGTCAAGGAGGGCCCTGCAGGATATTTATTCAGAGAATTGTCTTTATTTTTCTTGGTTCAAGTTGGCTCTGTCTGAAATCAGCTAATGAAATATACTTTTACCTGAGAGTAAATACAACAGCTCTTTTGGTCTCTCTGATAATTTATCAAGATTGTTTAGTGGGCTAAGTGGCCTAAGCAGAGTCGTTGGGATTTCCACTAAGAAATTTGGGAGTAGATTTTATTTAAGCCATTAGAAAGATACATATCTTATTTTCCTCCCTATAATCAGAATCTGACACCCTCAAGGGCTTATGGTAAAGCATGGATTATTGGTGTAGAAAGATGTGCGTGTGTCTGTGAGTTAAACTGAGTATTCAACATCTGAATATATATTTATACTACTTTGTTTTTAGCTTCTATCCATTAAAATCTCACAGTTTTATAAATACAGTTTAATGCCACGATATACACGTACTTAACAAGATTCGATTTTCTAACGGCCTTCAGAACTAGAAAAATGAATCCTGAGAAAAGGAGCCATAGGATAAAATATGCTATTTCTTGGGTTATTATGGAAGAGATTCCATAATGGTTGGTATCTGTGGAATGAATTTATCATATGACTCTGCAGGTTGCTAAAAAACACTGACAGCTTCACAGTTATGTCTGAGGTTAATCCTACACTTTCTAGTGCCTGGCACAAATGATGACAGGTACTGGGCAAGCTTTACTGCAAGCCTTTCTCAACCCTGGCAGTATTGACATATTGGCTGGAAATCCTTTTATTGTGTGCTGTCCTGTGCTGTGTAGGATGTTTAGCAGCATCACCAACTCATTTGCCTTTAGATGCCAATGACACCCCGACCCTAGTAATGACAACCAAAAATGCCTCCAGATATTGCCAAATGTCTTCTTGGGCTTGGGGTGGTGGGGTGTGTGTGACTGGGGGATGATCAGAAATAGCTCTAGTTGCGAACCACTGATTTATTTAATGAGAAACCTTTCCGTTTTTCTTTTTTTAAAGATTTATTTATTTATTCATGGTAGACAGAGAGAGAGAGAGAGAGAGAGAGAGACAGGGAGACAGGCAAAGGGAGAAGCAGGCTCCATGCAGGGATCCCTACACGGGACTCGATCCCAGGACTCCAGGATCACTCCCTGGGCCAAAGGCAGGCGCCAAACCACTGAGCCACCCAGGGATCCCTGAAACCTTTTCTTTCTGACTGGGCTATTCTGAGTCCTTCTGGTCCTTTTCACCTATATCTGGGAGGGTGGAAGAGTCTTAATCTCTGGACAGTAGGGGAGGAAAAGCCTGTTGGTCACCCTGTTGTAAGAGGCAGAGATCGCAGGGCAAGTCAGGTGCTGACGGAACATTTAGTGAGGGGTTGTGAGCCAGGGTTCAAGGCTATGGATTGTCTGTTAGGCAGCCAGGGTTCAATTGAGGCACACATGCATGCCTATTTTATTTCCTCTATGCTTTATGAAAGAAGGTTTTCACAAGATGACAGTGGAACCCTTGTGAGATATCTTAGCAGATAGGTCAGAGGTCGACTCTAGAGGTTAAAAGTTGCCATTTAATGGACTCCTTTCTCTTTAGGTCAAATGGCTTACAAAGAACAGTCTGAGGAATAAGAGAGTGAAACTGCCATTTCACGAGCATGAAGTTTCCTTTGAAAATATACAATTTAATGACCAAATAAAAAGTAGTTATGAACCTTCAGTTTGAATTTGCTTATGTATGTGACTGGTAATATTATCTGACATATTTCTAGGCTGGCTAGCCTTAAATGCCGAACGTATCAGCAGACGTCAGCTGTACAACATTAAGGGTGATGCAGTACTCGATTGAGGCTGCAAGTCTTTATGGTTCCTATGCTTTATACATTTATATTCTTTATGTAAGGGTTACATTGAAGAAGACAATGTAAATGCCTGAAGGTGAAGGATGGTTTCTCAGAATATCTCTGTCTGGAGGAAGAAAACAATTACGTTCTTCACCAGCACTTTTCCAGGTATCTTTGACCATAACTGATATCTAACTTCTTTACATAGTTCTAGGAAACACAGCTCAGACTAAACTGGCTGCTGGTATGACATGCCTTGACATAGGATAGCAGCCAAGTGGAAACATGTATTGTTATGACAATAGAGAGATATAAAATCATGCTGGCTGCCAGCAGGAGTGGAAACCTAGTAACCTAAATGAACTCAACCAGAAATCCATTGAAAGATTTAATTTTTGGTCCATTCAGCTATTGATTATATTTATAGTGCTGGAGCAGCAGCAGTAGTAATATCAAAAGCACCAGTGTAGGCCTGAGTAGAATTATTAAGGGAAATTAACTACTGTATAAAATGAATCGGCTCTGAAGGGGTTAGATTGACTAGAACAATAATTTTCTGAAAGGGCTGATTTATTCACTGTGCAATGAAAAAAAATAGATTTCTACAGATTGTTCATGTCAAAACATCAGACTATAACAGGTGTCTCAACATCTGAATGCACTGTGATGTTCAACAATTTTTGCCTTTCAAGAAAAATGAAAAACCAAATGAACAATAGGTTCATGTACAGTAGACCATGAGATCTTTCATGCTGGAGAGGCTGGGTAAGGTACAAATACTGCATGAAATGGGAGTGACAAAATGTAGTTATTGCAAGGCTCAAATTTACATTCAGAATATTAAATGTAGTAGAACCTGTTCCTGGTAAACTCAGCTGTGTCATATTATTTGTAGAGTAACAGAGAGACTTGTCTTTTTTTTTTCTTTTTTTTTTCGGTGCTGTACTATAAGCAAGCTGTAACTAGCTTTAAAACAAAATCCATAAACAAGCAAACAAAGTTCAAGCCCTTTATTTCAGGAAATGGAAAAAATAGGATTATGAAAGATTCTTACTATAATTTGAGGTATTGCAAGGAGAGAAGCATGGGTAGGATTCCATAAAAATCCTTTTCCAGATTTATGGAAGAAATCTTAAAACATTTATAGAACTTATTTTTACATTTCTTTTCACTACGAATAAAACACAGAAAGAATCCAACTGTTGGGGCTTTGTGAGGACCATACTCTAGTTAGTATTGTAGAGAAAGAAGGATAGGAAAAAGGCTCATGTGATTGTGATATTTTATTTTCAATGACTCTTAGACAAGGAAAATTTTGTCTTTGTCTTTCACTGGCTATAATTGGAGAGAAAGCAGAAACATGCAGCCTACAAGCCACTGAACTATGACAAAGAGTTTATTTTTTGTAAGCATGAGGTTTATCAATCTTTGATCCAAATATCGGACAGATTTTTGTAATCAACTATATCCCTTTTTCCAATTCAAATATATAAAGCAAAATTAATTCTGAGGTTCAGCTCAAACCAGTAGGCCTTCCACAACACCTGCCTTGGATCTGGAAGCAGAAATGACCCTGTTCTCTGGTAATACATTCTGGTGCAAATCTTATCGGCCTTGAGTTTATTCTAATGGTATAAGTAACAGCAATAGTCATAGTCATGGGGAAATCTTTTCTTTTACAGACTACAGATTTTCACATTATTAATTATTCTTCCAAATAAAATCAAGACATTTATAGAAACAGTGAAATGAAAGCTTTTTAGTCTGGGAAGTAAGGAGTGAAACTGGCTGTGTGTGGTGATTAAGAATTATAGTGATTAAAGTTAAAGAGACAGATTTTCTGGATTCAAATGATGACTTTGCTGCTTATAAGTTCTAAGATCATGGGTTATTTTTTTCTTCTCTTTTCGGTCTCCTTTTTGTTCTTGTCTGTAAAATGAAGATAATGTTCCACTCAGCTTTTGGGGTTATTATGAGCCTTAAATATGTATTTTCCCCCCACCCACCCTGGTATATACTAAATGCTCAATAGGAGCTAAATATTATTATTTGTCATTATTATGTCATTTGGTCACAAATTTAAAGAGAGCTAGATTTTAAATTCTGGGTAGAAACATAAGGAAGGTTGTGATTCCTCCAGACTCTTGAATCAAGATGAAAATAGAGAAAACGAAGATGTATTGAGGGTTTGCTATTCACCAGACATTTGGACATGTATTATTTCATTTAATCCTTTCATAAATGGTCTAAGGAAGATTTTATCTCCCAGGTATAGATGCGAAGACTCAAAGTGAGAAAAGCTTTAAGTTATTAAAACTCACACATAGTAGCAGAAGGAGTTGAATCCAAGTATCCTGAGAAAGGTTTTTTTCCACTTCATTACCAGCGCACACTTTCCACAATGCACTATGATCTCAGAATGTCAAGTCTTTCTAGAAGTGTTCTTCTAGTCACAGAGCCACTCCAACAGGGATAGCCCCTGGCTGCAATAATCCAAAGATACCCCAGAGATGAAATTGATAGATGTGACTTAAACAGAATTGCTTCCTACGCAGTCTTTCTCCCTTTTAAGGTCCCAGACCCTATCTGAATTCTTGGCAAACCTCTACTGCAACAGTGCTCTACAGTCTGTCTTGTATCTGACAGTAGTTTTGGTGAGTTGAAGTCAACCCCCAGACTTCAGAGCCCACGGGCTAGTGTTTCCAAGGCTCATCATTTATTTTAAAGTTCTTAGATCTAAATAAGTCTTATGTGGCTCTGTATAGTATGTTTTGCAAAAGGAGAATATGGCTTGGTTATTTGAAGAAAAACACAGGTAGTCCTATACTAAATGGAACTGGGAAGAGTTTCCAAGTACACTCAAACCTGATTGTTTGGAGGTGGCTACTTGCAATGCCATGATGAAAAAGATTTTGAGGCTGTGTTCAAACATAGGAGGACATCAATAGAAATGTTTGCCAGGACCATGAAAATGGAAATTGGTATCATGTAAACTACTTCTTAGCCCTCTCTGGGCTAGAAGCAGCAATAGAATATGCAGTCAGTTTGAATGTGGCTTTTATCATCCGTGAACTAATTTTACAAATTCTCCTCACTGTTCAGGTGAACCTTCTTTCCTCACTGATCTTTATGTACTCCTCCTGAAGATGTACGCTCTCTTGAAATGATAACTATCCTTTGGTCAAGTAGCTACATTATTCTGCCAAAGGCAACAAAACCTAGCTTCTGGGAAGAAACACCCACACATTAGTGTATTTATTTTAATCTGTTTTGAGGGTGTTGGGAATTTCTGTTAGAATCCACTATGTATTACCAGTATAAATATCACATACTTAGTAAATTATGAAAACATAACAACAAGGAACATTTTAATAGTTTAGACCATGGGTTTGAAGGAAGAGCCAGTATTTCTCCATTCTATTAGACAAAATCATCCTTTGAATATAGAATTATACAAAACTAATTTTTGCAATCAAGGTCTCTCAAATATGTGTGTTTTATTTTGATTCTCATTGTTCATGGATCATTTCCCAGGAATGTATTAAATGATGGAAAGATTAATGCTGTGGAGAGTTTTTGAGGATTTTATTTCTGCATTGACTGATATGCTCTTAATCTTGAATGATATTGATCCATATTTAATAGAGAAGTGAGTATATTCTTTCTCAGAATACTCAAGTTGAGTATTAGCAATGGAATAAAGCAAAGCTACAGATAATGACCTTTATATCAACTGCAAGTGTATTGTTTCAGGTGTTAAATGATGTATTGAAGAAAGAAATCAGTAAAAGCAGGTGTGCATGCACCCTCTTTTTCATGAGCTAAGATGGCACTTCAATTTAGAGACTTATTGAACATTTGAGCAAATACACGTGCCTTTTTTATGCTTTTTTTTTAAGTAACAGCATCTTGGATTTGCTTACTTAAGCACTAAGTCCAAGGAAAATAACCAACTATTTTTATTTCCAAATGTTGCATCAAGTTATACATGTGCATATCCCACAGAATTGTCTTTTAACATATGAGGATTTGAAATTGATTAGAAGTGAATTGCTGTTTCAAACTACATTTATTATGGTCAAGCGAATTCAATACTTCTAAATCATAAAGATTTCTTTTACATTTGGATCATCACATCTGCAGATAGAGAACTGCTCTGAAATAAATAAAGTTGGCTTCTTGTGTGAACGTGGCTGCAGAAGTCAGCATTTTCATTCCTTTCCTGCAAATCGTAAACAGAGCAATAAGAAGAATGGAAAACAAAGAAACACAGCCCTGCAAGTTTCATCTTCAATTAAACCAGGAGACAGAAATAACACACATACTCCAAAATATATGTAGGAACTGCCACAAGCACCTGAGATGGGATGGATGCCATGAAGGAGGGATGAAAGGGAAGAAGCTCTCCCTGCCCCAACCACCGCACCACCACACCTACCACCACCAGGGGGAGAGGACTAAGGAAAGCAAACAAAAACTTCCTTAAGTGGGGAAAGCTTTTCTTCTATTTCAACAACGTTAGTGAACCTAGGGTGAGCCAGGCTAGAGGCAGAAACATTTCTGGACTCCGTCTGTCCTGGAGGAGAGAGGTGGGCCTACGCAGAGAGCTGCAAAGCTTATGGGAAGCAGTAGATCTGTGTTTGGGACAACAGAGGAGGGAATAGTAGTAGAATTGTCTGGTAGGTCGTCAGGAGTCATCTGGGGCAATTTCAGTGAAAAGACTGGAAGTGAGTACTGAATATATTTGGCTCTGGGACAAAGATTATAATAAATGTGGGGATGAGAAGGATGGTATAGAATCTAAATCTCATTTGTTATCACAGAGGAAGAATTATTTCACTTAAAAGCATTGGGAGAGGAAGGGTGAAGACAGTGGGGGAACTATGTTTGATAATGGCTTCATTTCTAATAACTGAGAGTCAAACTTTTATTGAAAGTTGGAAAATGTATTAGGTTGAACTATATGGAATTAGTATTTTGTAATCCCCAAACAATTGAATATCAGAAATCTCATATAGTTCAAATCATATCTAAGGCGCTCTTAATTGTGAAATGCTCTATTTTGAGATCTACCACTGAGTAAGAAAAAATACACCTCCAATTAGAGTTGTAACTTATCCTTGATTATAAGGCACATTTCAACTTTAGATACATTAATATGTGAAAGAATGGGCTTCTTCTATTCTGTAAAGTGAGGTAAGAAGAGAATAAAGTATATGTAATAGCCAAAGGAAATACATTGTACTATTGAAAATTACACGATAGAAGGAAAAAAATGCTAATTTCTTCATTGCCCATAATACAAATACTAAATATTTAAATAGAGCACTAAGGGACCATGGGTATGTATACATAAATTGTAAATAATTACAAAGACGACCACTCTATCAAAACTACTACACTTTCTAAATATCAGAAGAGCTAAACATACCATATGTTACTATAGTAACATACACAAAATGTAAAATGAATTAAATAGCAGCGAGGTTTATTTCTTTCTTGTGTAATCGACCAAGGTACGTGTTGTTGGTCATCAAGGGCTCTCCTAAATACAGTAATTCAGGCACTTTGACTCCTTTAATTGTATGGTTCCGTCATCTCTTCAAGCTCCATCATCACCTGCCAGCAGCCAGCGAATAGTGAAGGACAGCGCAGGAGATGCAAACTCTTTTTCAAAGCCTAACCTGGAGGAAGATCACATGTTCTTTCGTATTCTCTTGGCTTGAAGTCACCCCATTGGGCTTGCTTCCTTGCAAGGGAGCCTGGGAAGTATATAAAGTTGAACTAGGTACTCAGGAAGTAGAGGAAGCAGGATTTGGTGACCATTATTTACTCTCTGCCATAGTCTTCAACTCAAAAAGTAAGGAAAGGGATAGCAAAGTAAGGAAAATTAAAAGGAGAGAATACAGAAAGATGAAAATCGGCAATTTATGAATTTGAAGAGAAAACAGTTCTAGAACTAGTTAACATACCTCTGAAGTAAGGAATGTTGTTTGTTCTGCTACCATTTATTTTAAAAAGAGTGAATAATGAAGGATATATGTTTGCATTACTTGTATAAAATACAGCAATGCTGGAAGGATAAATGCAAAACTAATGACAGTGGTTGCTGTGTGTATTTGAAAGGATGGGGATGGAGTGAGGGGACAAGGTGGTAGGGAGTCTTCCTACTGTATTTTTATATTATTTTCATTTTTCAGCCATGCTAATATACCACTTATTTTTTTAAATAACATTAATATAAACTAAAAGGAAATAAAGGGAAAAATTATTAATTAAGCAAAACTGAATTTGCAAACTTAGGTTCTAGGGTTACTTTCCATAACAGATTTTGAGGAGGAAACATTTTTCACTAGGTGCCTTCCAAACAATCAGCTAATGAGGTACTGTTGTTATAAATAGCATAGATACTGTAGCTGTGAGACAATTCACATGGAAATTTTTAAGCAGAGTTGATTTTCACACGGCGAAATGCTGGTAACCAATATTTGGCACAGCAGATGGTGACTTGCTTCCATAGTCTGGTCTTTGGTGGATTGTCTCCCTAGGGCAATGCTGAGAACTCTTAGACTCCTATTTTGATATTAGCTAAGGCATTATGTGATGGAATTTTCTTGCTTTGTGACTGTGGAAGTTCAGAAAATAAGAACTACTGATCTTGATATTTTATTTCCTGAAGTGATTATATTAAACTTCTTTGATGACACAAAATATACCTAATTCATTCTTATTTCCCTAGTATGTAAAAAAATCTCAGGTTCTGAATTGATGCTGAATGACTATAGTGAAATGTGGTGTCCTGGGCAGTAATTCAACCACAGGGTAAAACCAGGCTCATCAGTTTTTTGGAAGGCAGTGGAGAAGTCCTAGTGACTTATGAGGAACTTTGGGTACATTACTTCCATGTTCTTCTGGAAATAAAGGAGGAAAATGACTCAGTCAATATTAGAGCTCGCTGTGTCGGGTAGAGTTGCCTTAACGGTCAAGAGGGAGGGATTGAAGACTGAAGACAGATATCAAATATGTGGTCAATGGGTAAAAAAGAGGCAAGCTGCAAGAAGTACTCTTAAAGTACATTCTAAATTGTTTCTTTCCTTTACACTGTACTCATCTTTGACCCCATTTTGCCCTTTAAATATCTCAAGATACTGAAGGAGGATAAAGAAAAGATACTTCAAATAATTCATTTATTTTTTGTTTTGGATTTGTTTTTCTTCCCCTGCCCTTTGTTTTCTCTTATACAAGCAACAAGACTTTCTTCCGAACTTGAACATCTTTAAAAAAAAAGTGACCCAACTGAGATGGGTTAGAGTGACAGACGAAAGAAAAATTTTTGTGAAGGAAGTGAATAGCTCAGAGTCAATATTATCCAACAGTTTGAGCAAAAGCAGTCCTCCACAGCATGGTTTCATATGATACCTACTCAGATATGTCTGTGTCTGTGGGGCTAATTCCCCCAGAGTACCTTTTGTTGATTCACATGAGCGGTTTAGTGGGGACAGTCACAATGCATCCAACTTTGTGGTCATGACTCTCTTATTTGGGAAAACAGCATATGGACAGACACTACTGAGATTCCATGCTGTTTGAGGCCAAAGCAAAAGAAAAACCAGTAATTGTGCACTTATTCATCCTTTGGCTCTGATAAACTGCATTGAGGTAGGGGAGGGAGAGCCAAATTGAACTTTATTTTATTTTATTTTGGTGGCTGTTTGTTCCTTGGCCTGGGATTTAAATATGAGCTCTTACTTTAAAGACAAGGCAAAAGGAAATCTCCTCTTGGTTCTAGGCCTCCTAGAGTGCTAATTTTTAGGAGGATGTTTCCTTAATTTTTAAAGATGCTGCTGAGCTTCTCATAATTCTCAAATTTAGGAGAAATATGAGAATGACTAGGGTAGCTGTGTGTCCTGGTTTGCCTGTGACAGTCTTTGGTTATGCCTGGTGTTGCAGCCCAGTTACTGATAGTGCTTTCTTTCATTCTCAGAAATGTTGTGGTTTGCCTGGTCAATTTTATGGTCTCTCTAGGAATTACCAGTTTTGAAATCTGGAAATACCATCTGCGATATTAATAAACAATATACACAAGTCCCTTTTTCTGTCAATCTGATGAATGTTGAATGAGTGGGTCTCCATAGACCAGATTGGGAATAGGACCCCTGGCATATATGTTTATTTAAGACTGTGAATGGAACAAAAAGAAATCCAGCATTATGTGTCTCTGTTTTCCTATGAGTTTAACTAACATAGCACACATAAAACAATCCAAGTCATTTGGGAATTAGCCAATTTCTATAATTTCTACGAAATCTGTTTTAACAGAAAAGCCAAGATAGTGATATAGAGTGTCTTCTTTCTGAGCCTCTGTAGCAGGGTGAGACAAGGAGGGTGGTTAGGGTGCAAAATTGAAGACATTCACTTTCAGACACATGCAAGTGCCAACTGTGCACTTATGTTTGTTGGAGAATACTGACTTGTGCTTCAGGACAAACCTCAAGCTTTATCTTATCCTAAGGAGGCTTCATATACTCTGTAGTCTCTCCCTATACTTACCTCATACTAGGTTATTGCCCCTCATATGCCCTCTGATTGTATCTTGTGCAAACAAATCACTGTTGTAGTGTATTGAAAAAGTGTATGTGTATGTGTGTTGTTTTGTGTTATCATTCCTTGAGGTAAGGGACCACGTTTTACTCATTTTTATATCCAGAACACCAATGAGGAGTCCTAATGCATATCATGTGTTCAATGTTTATTGAACCATAACAAGAAAATAAATTATAAACAAATAATTGATTCAATTAAATTAATTAAAATTCTTCTAAAAGTTTTTTATTATACCCTCCAGGAGTTTATTACAATAACAATAATAATAAAAGCTAATATCTGTGACCTTAATAATTAAATGGTTCAAGTCCAAGTTTTGAGATATTTAATACTTATATATAGAAGAAAGCCTGAAGAAATAATAAAATTTATAGTGTTTTTGTGAAACCTGCAGAGATGGATTCTCATTGGGATATCTTCTGAACACTTCTTCTGTTCCAGTGAGAGATAACATAAAGTAGTCTTTATTGTGGAGTGTTGACTTCTGACTCATTCAAAATGAATAGACTAGACTTTTATTCCTCTTTTGCTTACTTCTTTTCCTGAGGAAAAATGCTAGGCTATTTTGGGGGAAATTTTTAAGAACATGCCAAGTAAATGTGATAAAAGCCACATATATACAAGGTCAATAAATCATTTTTAAACTCAGTTTTTGAGGGTCTATGATGTCTATTGAATTAAAATATCTTTTCATTTCTATATTTGAAATATGACTAATTAGATGCATCAAAGCAGTATAAAATCAAGCTGGATATACTTGGTAGGGAGAATGGTTTGATTCAATTTTAAGTCCTTGATTAACATTTGAGTTTCTTCCTTAATATAGAGACAGACAAGACACAGTGTGAAACCATAAGCTTGGAAAGAAAAAAAAAAAGATCACAAAGAAGTTAACTTTCAGGATCCCTATAATCATCTTATATTAATATAATCCCACACCCCTACTGCACATTTAGCAAGGAATTCCTGACTAGAGTTAAAGCAGTGAGATGCATAATTACATATTATATTGAATGAGCTCAGGACAGTTCAAGTGGAAGTGAATCACAAAGCTTCAATTATCCAGATTGATTCTCCTGATGAAGACCAATTCACTGGATAATTGTGCAGTTCTCCATCCTTTTGGCCTGATAAACTCCCATTGAGTTGGGAAGGGAGAGAGAAATTAAACTTATTTTTTGGGGGGTTTCTGTGCCTTGATCTTAGATTTAAATAAATATGAACACTTGGTTTCAAACAATGCCTATCTGGACTTATAAGATGGCTGAAAACTATTGGGTTTTGTTCACCAGAGAAATTTTTTTGAGTCTTGTTCAACCCTGGCTGGAATGATTTCCATGGATCTGTTGTTAGCTGATGCATCACTGCATTATGCATCATTCCTGGACTACTCTTTTAATGAAAAAGCTGTACAGTGCTCTATTATTGATTTCTGATTTGTATTCAGTTTACAGTTTTTCTATGATATTTCTACCCAAGTATAATTTTTTTCATAATATTAATACCCAACATTAATGACAAGGTAACAGGGATGAATAACATATGTAATGTAGTTGTGGATAATGTTTAAATATTTAAAGTATCAAAAGCTAAAAAGTTGCATGGAAATCTTCCTTCATTGAAATTACTCGGTGGATATATTTTCTTGGTAATGTGAAGTTTTTATAACATAGATTTATCGTATTGAAAGTAAATGCAAAACTGGAACTTAAGAGAACAAGACCTTATACTAAATATTTATAGTCGGAAAATAAATATTCTCATTAGTTTTGCTGTTTGAAACATTAATTATATTGGGGAAGGATGAATTGGTTTTCATTCCTTATATATCACTAACTTCAGAAGACATAAAATCTTTATTTACCAATTCATTTGAGTAACACTGAGAATCCTTATTCTTGGCACCAGAATGTATAAACATATAAAAATAAGACATGAGAGATATACAGTTCTCCACATACAACAGAAGCTATGTGTTAGGGAAGAGAGGATTAGAGGCAGGGATTTGAGAACTGACTTCCAATTCCAAATCTGCTATTGCATCAGCCATGGTAACGTAGTGATTTTACTCTACTTATTTATAATATGGTGATCATATCAGCCCTGCCCACCTCAAAGGCTTTTGTGATGATCAAATAAAGTTTGTAGAAATGCTTTGCAAACTATCAAACACTGTATAAATTTGGACACTGTTATTTTATTAGTTTTTGGTACTATACAGTTGAGTCCCCATTGATTGATTATGGAATCATAAATTTCTGGGTATTTACTGAGAAAGCCTCCAGTGAAAAAAGACAGTCTCATTCCTTTTCTTTGATATGATAAGATTAAGACTTGGGAGAAAGCTTAGAAAACAAATTTAAAAAGTCATTGCCTCAAGTACATAGATATTACAAAGAAAAAAAAAAGATGGTTCTTGAAAGCTAGTTCACTGGGGTAGGAGGATAGCTGTGTGTCAGGTAACCAAATCATGTACACTGGATTGTAGCAATTCAGTCAGTGTTCACAAAAATAGGCATAATGACTATTTAGCTGAAGGGAACAAACAGATTCAATGAGGTCCTATCAAGGCTGTGAGTTTCTGCACACCTTGGAGGGAAAGTGAGAAAAGAGTTCAGATTGTCTTTTAGCCTATAGAGATTTAAGTAAAAAAAAAATGAATGTCAGAGATCAATTGATGATGATATGAAAGAAGCATCTCTCCGTATATTTTCCTCTCTCTGCCCTGAGATAAATTAAATTTCATGTAGACCATTGTTTTTTAACTTGTGAAAGTTCTAGTATTTTTAAATGTAGACTTAAAATGTCTTTATTAACCTAGGGCACCTCTAAAGATTGCTGAACTGCTACCTGAAACCAATTAGTAATACAAATGGATTAAGATTTTTCTGTAATCATTATACGCTTTTCCTTGTATGTACACTTTTAATAAATCTGATTTAATTACTGGGTTTCCACAAAATTGTCCGTTATATTTTGGTGCAGTGCTCTCTATGCCAGATTCCATCGCTAACACTACTGAATAGTGAATATAAATTCAGAGTGACAGTCAACATCATGGACATTTGTTAAACCTGGAGAACTGATTCTTGACTGCTGCTATTTAGCTTTGATTTGAGGTAGTAATACTTCACAGGAAAATTTGCACGTCTGTGTATCTTGTGTGCTAGAGTATATATGTCTACTGTCACATGGGTAATACTTGCAAGAAGTGTTTGGTTTAATGAGTTTTTATTATTCCATTTCATCAGATATAATGCAAATTTCATTAATCTATAAGGGATCAATCAAATTCTTCCCACAATCTTTTTCCTGGCATTTTCCAGCGCTCAGTATTATGTTAGTGGCAAACATGTCAGGATGATTTACAAATGGAAGAATTCTATTATTTCCCTTTAGCAAGTAATCGCAGGCAATGAGCCTCTCTAATTGGGCATCTAGTGTAGCTGAACCTCTATAGTGAATACTGAGGAGAGTGTAAAGAAAGCTATGAATCCTCTTTTTTTTTTTTCATGAAGTTAGAATTGTAATGGACAAAGAACTACCCCTGGTTACAAGGGTAATGGCATCTGAGAACAAAATAGTATGTGTGATTTGGACTCATCCTTTCAAATATCATAAAATAGCTTATTAAAACTAGAACAACTTCTTTTAATCTAGTGCTTCTTTATTTTCATTCAGGCCAACACTCACTGGTTCTTGTCCAATTCTCTCATATTTTGCTTTCTGGTGCCTTGATATGTTATTCAATTAATTTTTAGATCTCTACTGTGTGTTCTTAAAAATGCACAAAACTCATTTTGTTAAAAATTAAGCTATTTCCAATTTAGCTTGAAAATGCAGGATTCAATTGGTATTTTTTACCTGTATCAGTTTACTTTCTTCAATAGACCAAGTTTCATTGCAGATTATTAATAGGAATTTATACTTTCAAGTAGAGACTGCCAACTGTGGTGGCGGGAGAAGCAAGCAAATCACGCCTGAATTCATTGTAGTAGAACCGTGTTTAGGTATCATCAATGATGGCAGAAGGGAAGGCATGAAGGAGATAGAACAGCTTGGGACGTGGGAGAATTAATTTAGTTAGTCGGCATTTAATTTTTTTTCCTCCTGAATGTCTCAGTATCTTTTTAACACAGCAATTTGTGATCTTAGTTTAAACACTTTCAATTTGAAGCTCTAATTATAGTTTATATAATTCATGTTTTCCAAAGAACGCGGTTTCTTTTCACATGGAAACATTTGCGTATTTCTTTCAGATGTTTAAATATTTCAGCATTGGTAATAGGGAAAAAAATCCTTATAATAGCCTTATAATAGCCTTCTTGAATGGAATGGAAACCACATATTAGAAGTTAAAAAAACCTAATTTTGAAATTTGACTGTATCATTTTTAGTGGGTTTTCATAAATGTAAAATGTATGTTTAAGCAAAAATGTATAATGTTTGCAGGCAGAAAAGCAACAATAATCACAGCTACATTGTATTAAATTCAGAAATCATAGTGATTATGGATATTTGACAACCTGAAAATTGCCTATTGCTTATAATTTCATCTTACAATTTTCAAGAAGAAAAGCTGCTAATCTATTCTTTGGCACTTTGTTAGGAGAGATTTTACCCTTCATTGTCGAGTTATTTTACATTTTTGCCTTTTTCACTACTTGCTTTAGAATCACCATGCCATCAAGAGGGATGGGAGAGCTTCTAGAAATCCTAAGAGTGGTAACTGACAATGGAAGTAAAATGCATATCGCATAATTTATGGTGCAATCAAAGATAGGACTTTTGTCCTTTAGGAGGAATTACGGTTTATTTATAAGCTTATCTGTCAAGTGGGAAAGATATGGAATTCTATTCTCTAGAGCACTTTTCATGGATAAGTCATCTCAAAGTATGAGTAAATTGATTTATAAGATCCCGTACAAGTAGAAGGGGACTTGTGCAAATCATTTGGATGTTTCAAGGAAAAATAAATAGGTTAGTGGAATTACTCATGTATATCCTACCTTTGATTGCATACAGTGTTAAGAGATAATTCATCCTTTGGTAATATCTAAACTATCTTTAATTTAATTGATACTATTTTTTAGGGGGTGGGGTGGGGCAGAGGGAGACAGAGAGAATCTTAAGCAGACTCCATGCTCAGTGCAGAACCCTTCTTGGAACTTGATCTCATGGCCCTGCGATAATGACCTGAGCCGAAATCAAGAGTCGGATGCTTAAACAACTGGGCCACCCAGGTGACCCCATGCTATTTTCCAGTTTCACTATAGATAATAAACGTTTCTTGATGTCTTATATGTATAAATCAGGTGTTTGTGTGTATAAAGAGCATATGCTTGTGGAGATAGACATGTGTATAATGTACATAAAGCCCCAACACCAAAAAGCTACATACACAATCCTCAACCCCAAGAAGCTACTTAGTGCCTAGCACAAAGTGCTATATAAATATTAAACAAATAAAATAAAACGTTCAATAAATGTTTTAAAGTAAGATTATGGATTTTAGTAGGTGGAGAGATCTCTTTGGCACTTTGAGATGGTTCCAATGACGAATGATACACGAAGAGACAAAACTTGAGTTACATATCAAAGGCAGAAGAGAAGCGAAAAGATACAGGAGGACATTCAAATGGATAGGATGGAATGTGTCCTACCAGTGCAGGCTTGGTCCCAAGACAAATTGGTTTTCAAGCAGCAAACATAAAGGGAAGGAGATGGAGGATGCTGGGATGGAAGCTGCACAAACTGGCCTAGCAACAAGATTAGTCTCTGAGTGGAATCACCACCAATCAAACTCAAATGGCGAAGGGATATGGCATGGTGAATATGGACACCTTTGGAGTTGAATTTTGGTATCACCAGGGAAAGGTAACTGCGCTTTCCAGGAAGTTGTGATGTTCACTGATCAGATCACAGATGTCAGTTTTTATTTTTGGGTCATGAGTATATTATGGAAGACCTCTGGCAGTTGTTCACCTCACACCCTCTGGTGAGTTACCAGTGAGCTGTGAAGCTGGCACTCACCAGCAGTCAAACTGTGTATGCCAGTCCCTCCGATGGCCAGGGTCTTGTTCCCTCTTGTTCTGTTTCCTCATAAGACTACCTCCTAGATGATGTCCTGGTACTTAATGAGTTGGATGCCTCTATTTTGTTTGCAGTTTTTCACCCTATTTATCATCAGCTTCATGGCCTCCTTCTTTACCTTTACCACTTTGTTTGGTATGATTTATGTTTATTCTTTCCAGGAAACAACTCTGGTCATTCAGCTCTGGTCTTTAGGACCCCACTCCACAGGTGTCTATCTGCCCCCCCTCTCCATAGATGGAATCAAAATCCAGTAGCTGTGGGTTAGAGAACCAGGACCCATGAACCAGCCTGCCTTAGATGGAAGCTGACAAGAGCCAGGCAGGGGATTAAGAAAGCCAGAGCTCAGAACAGAACTTCAATATTAACAGGAAAGGGGAGTTCAAACGAAAGCTTTGAGGTGGAAGCTCTCTGCCACGGGGTCAACATGTCAAAGGGCTCAGGAAGGCTGTGCTTTTGGAGCTCATAATAGATTTTCATTTTACAAGGAGGGATTCTAACTTCCACATCATATAAAGTGACTATCCATTTTTAGTTAAGGCCTTAGGAAGAACTGAGCTCCCAGCCTGAAGCACTTTTCTGTAAACCCAAAAAAGCCTAGAAGTAGAGGCTGTGGAGGGTTAATAAACAAAAATGTGGAGGCATATTCCTGCCTGTGTACTTGTGAAAAATAAATAGGGAATCACAGCATAGGGTCGAGTTGACTAGTACTAGCAGATAAGATTAGGGCCAGGAATAGCAGGCCTTTAATGGCAGGAAAGGGGTTTGGATTGCTTTTCGGGCAGGAGAATTACTGAATATTTTGAGTACTGATGTGTGTAAAGATAAGCTGGCAGTTGTCTGTGAGCTGAAATATATCAAGAGAACAAGAGAAGAGCCCAATTAGTATACTCTTTATTCACTGAGACAACAATATGAGTTTTAGCTTTTTCAGTGCCTGACATTAAGTAGGTACTTAATAAATATTTATGTAATGAAAGAATAAAGTAATTAATTATAGAATTAGTAGATAAATTCAAGTTCAACTAATCTAACCCTTTGTTTGTTGTATTAACTGATCTGAAAGCTAATCTAACTATCTGCCTCCCCCTTCCTCCCCTTTTTTTTCCCAAAGGAATTTATTGAATCCCCTGCAGGGGAGCAGCAGGCAGGCAGCAAAGGGGAGCCTGTCTGCCAGGAGGCAGTGGTGGGAGGCTATAGTTAGGGGAGCAGTGAGGGAGTACGGGAACTTAAAGAATTTTCCTTTTTTGGTACCAGTGCCCGGTTGTAAGTAGCCATTGGTCAGCTAGGGCCTGTGGATATTTTAAGGTGGATTTCTCAGTAAGCCTGTTTGCATTCAGCCCAGTGGTCACCGTGGACCCCTTTACCTTACTGTAGATCCATTACTCAAGCCTGTTGCCTAAAACCAGCCTCTACATTCCACCCCCCGCCCCCGACAGACAGTGACAAATTTTTGGCATTTGGTTGGAGGTCTCATCTTTAGTAGCTGCTTCCTGCTGGATTGGGGGGGGGTTTGGGGGGGCTGCAACTATCCCTACCTAACCTTGTTGATCCATCAGGGGTCCTATGCAATTATAGATCAGAGCATGGTATTATATTAGTATGCTGATAAGCAGTTTGAGTGAAATTCCTTGAAGGCCAGCCAGGTCCTTGGCATTTAGTGGGGGGACCCTCTGATGGTATGGGCTGGAATCCTTGTTGAATCACTATTGTATATGGATTTATTGGATTAATTAAGACATGTAGGGACATATTTTGTCTGTAGATCAAAATGGCAGTTGGATACCCAGGAACAAAGGAAAAAAGGGGGGTCTGAAAGAAATTAGGTGGCTAAGACTCAGCCAGCAACAGGAAAGGGTCCCAACCAAGTCCTTAATGATTTGTAGATTTGCCCTGGATGAGCCAATTGCACTGAATGTTGGGAAGGGAGGCCTCAAGGGGGCAAAGAAGGCAAGGAGGGGAAAGGGGTTCTTTGTCCTCACAGGCACAGTTAGCCACCCTGGCCAGATGTCTTCACTTGTCTCAGGAGTACTAGGGTTAGGCTGATGAAGGGACAAAAAGAGAGGAGAGGGAGGGAAAGATCCTTTACAAAGGTGGGAGGGGAATTCTCTCATCCTTTTGGGCAAGGGCCATCTGGTGGATTCCCCTCTGGGCCTTCAGATCCTCAAGAAGTCCCCTCACCCAGAGGTCTTCATTTTCCCAAGAAGTACTAGAGCTGGTCCACCAAGGGGAAGTCCCAAGAAATTCCTGGTGAACCCGGGGAGAGCCCTGGACCTGTAAGGCATGGGTTCCCTGTGAGGGCCACCAAATATGGGGTGACCTGATTGAGGGGAGACTATCTGTACAGGTGGCAAAAGAATTCACCCAACACAGAACAAAGGAGATAGAAATTTATTGAATACATTGCAAGGGAGCAGCAGGCAGACAGAAAAGGAGAGACTGCCTTGCCTATTTCTTGTCATACAGAAAATCAGTATTATTGAAGCAACATGTCTTATTTGGTTTGGTGGCATTTTCCAATTCTAGGAAGGTTTGTGTTTATAATGAGCTGAAAGAGGAATTCAGTGTCCTTGTCTTCTTTCCTTTGTATGTGATGACCACACATTAGTCATAGACCTCTGAAGTCATATCAAATCAATATCACTGCCTCAGAGAGATCTTACCCCCAAAGGGTACACCCAAGCTGTTATTATACATTCCGCTAGCACCTGTAACATTTTGTTTGAAGGACTCCTTGCATGGTCAATTACTTTCCCAATATCTATCTATCTATCTATCTATCTATCTATCTATCTGTCTATCTATATCTATCTATCTATCTATCTATCTATCTATCTATCTATCTATCATCTATCTAAGAGAGACAGCAGAGTGAGAGAGAGCATAGAGGGAAGAAGGGGAAGCAGACTCCTTACTGAGCAGAGAGCTCGACGAGGGTCTCAGTCCCAGGACCCCAGGATCATGACCTGAGCCAAAGGCATACACTTAACCCACTGAGCTACCCAGGCACCCCTGCACGGGCGGTTATTTATTAACATTTATAAGAAGTTATCTGCCTCATGTACTACTGAATCCCCAGAGCTTAGCATAGTCCTGACATAGAATGGGTGTTCTGTAAATATTTATTCACCCCACAGTTTGCTATTGGTTGTCCACAGCATAAAAGACACTATTCTAGACATCAGTGTTACACTAATCAAATAGATGGAGACCTCTCTCATGATGGAGTTTCCATTAGTAGCAGGAGGGACACAAATCATACACATATAAAAAATAATATGAAATATGTCAGTGGTCATAAATGTGATGACAAAAAACCAAACCGAGTCAGGGGGTGGGTTGGAGAAAGTTACGTTAGAAACGGTGGTTAGAGTATTTTCTCCATGAAATGATATTTGAGCAGAAGGTGGCATGAAGGGAGGGAGCAAGATAGTATACATGGGAGAAGAGATTCCAGGCCAAGAGTAACTGTTAAACTGAGTTAATTCTTTGCTTAAGGAAATCAGGGTATCTCTTAGGGATCACGATCCTTTTACACTTTCCAAAACAATTCACAAAGAAGCTTGAAGAGCAACTTTGTTGTTTGGCAGATAAGATTATGTTTTCTTTGAAATTGGAATGAAATCGGCATAGGATTGGATCCATATGGGGTCAGATCTAGGTTTCATGTAGCCCAAAGCTTATATGGTTTTGGAAGAGTAAGAGTAAACGTTCTGTTTTCATGAATTCTACAAAATATATGACCAAGTGAATATTGCCAGGGCTTTGGAAAGTGAGATCTGAAAACTTCAGCTTTTTATTAGCTTCATGGCACCTCTACCTCTGGACATGCTATGCATCTTTGAAGAAAAGAAATCATTACTTTTTCTATTGTTTCTTCTGTTTATGTCCTAATAAGGAAATGGCAGTTTGAGGTTAACATAGTGGTTTTTCTAGGCAAGCACCTAATAAATAATTGTACAATTCCATTCTAGCACAAGGAAACCAGGCCATTTTGGTGATGTGGATAAAGCACTTGGGTGAGATTCAAGGGCTCTAATTTTAGTTCTGTCATTTGCTAGCTCTGGGAACAAAAGACAGACCAACCAACCAATCTGACGTTTTTTTTTTCCATTTTATGTGAAAACGTTACCTTCCAGTAGTGCTTCGCTGAGTAGTTTTAAGGTATTTACCATGTTAGAACACTACCTGTACTACACTTTATAGTTTTATAAAATCATTCATAATATTTACTTAAATTGATTTAAAGTAGATATGTCATATCACTATGAATACTAGAAAAAAATATTGATACTGAAAGCATGGCAAAAAGCTTTTGATAAAAATATAGTATTATTAGACCCTAGCTATATTTCTAGCTTGAAAACATGTTTGAATTTAAAGATGTTTTGTGTATATTATAAAGGGAGATTATCAAGTATCAGGCTGTTGGTAAATATCTGCCCCAAACTGAGCCATTTTAAATGATATTATAATGAGTTGATAGAGAATTACAAATAAATAATATTGGTAAATAAATAGAACACCTTATTATTCAGAGTTATTAATGATCTCCATGTATGCACCCCACCTAAGATAGTTTTGGGCACGGTTAGGATTATATATTCACATTTTATTTATTCATTTTTTCCTTAAATTTCCATTAAGGAGGGAACAGCAGACTGCAGCCTGTAGGTCAAATCTGACCAGCTGCCTGTTTTGGTAAATATAGTTTTATGGGAATACAACCTTGGCTATTTTTAATGCATTATCTATGGTTCCTTTTGCACTTTTCTGGCATAGTTCTGAGGGAAACTAAGACCTGTTAAAATATTCAACCCTTTACAGAAGAAGTTTGTTGACTCCTGCATTAAAAAAGAGAGTGACTTCGTTAAGCTTTGTGTCTCTCTGGTCTTTGTATTTTCTGTGATTAATATGAGTACAGGTTCAATCAATTTTTTTTAGAGTAAAAGCAGATTGCCTACACTTAGGTGTCTAATAGACACCTCAGACTCAACATGTGTAAAACAAAATGACTGATTTTCTCCATGTGAAAACCTTTTCCATCCGCACTTGATGCCGTGTCCATTCTTTTCATTGCTAAGGTGAAAAACTTTGGAGTCATCCTTTACTCCGTTTTCTTTCTTAAATTCATATTCAGTCCATTGGGAAAATCTTGCCAGTACCTTTCAAACAAATGCAGAATCTGAGCCCTTCTCACCCCATTTGATACCGTTGTCCTCACTAAAACCATCATTACTTCTCCATTGACTTGCCATTATTGCCTACTTGTTTTTACCTGGACTCTCCATCATCTAATTTCAACAAAACACCCAGCCAACTCATTTCACTTGTGTCCTTAAAACCTTCCACTCTATTCAGAGTGAAATCCAAAGTCATTCTAAGGGTCTGTAGGTCCCAGTGTAATGTGGTTCCTGTTACCTCTCTTGTGGCATCTTCTGTTGACCTTCCCTCCCTCTGTCCATTTGCACTGACCCCTACTTTCCAGCACATCAGTCCCACTCCCTTCTCCCTGGCTCTTTCTTCTACCTGGACTGCTTCACAGTCTTACGTCCACTGTTCTCATTTTATTTTTGGGTTTTTGCTCAAATGTTACCTCTTTATTGAAGCCTATTGAGGACACTGTCTTTAAATTTGCAATTCTTTACTCCAGTAAGCTGTAGTCATATGGTCTACCCCTGAGCTGTAACCTTTTATCGCAGTGATCTGGATCCCCATTGCTTGCTTTCCTTTTTATTTTTCCATAGAACTCATCCTCTTTTAACATACAATATGTTGTATATTGTATGTTAATATAGAAATATAATGTATTTATTTATGGTTATGTTATTACAGTTTGTTTCTCCTCACTATAATGTAAGCACCATGAACATGAGGATATTTGCTGTTTGATTTACTTATATATTTCAAGCATCTCAAAAAGTGCCTGGAACATAGTCGACTATTGATGTACTTTGAATTCATTTTTTGAGTAAATGAAAAAATCTAAAAGCTTTTTAAAAAATATTTTATTTATTTATTCATGAGAGACACACAGAGAGAGAGGCAGAGACACAGACAGAGGGAGAAGCAGGCTCCATGCAGGGAGCCCAATGTGAGACTCGATCCTGAGACTCCAGGATCACGCCCTGGTCCAAAGGCAGATGCTCAATCACTGATCCCCGAGGCATCCCTAAAAGCTTTTTTTTAAAAAAAAATTTTCTAAAAGATTTTAATATCTAATTGTCACATAATTTCTTAAAAGTTCCAACCAGAATTTTTTCAATATGTATACAGGTTTTTCAAATTTAGAAGTGGACTAGAAGAGAGCTAGCAGAGTTTTCTTAAGCATGAAAAGGAAAGCTAAACTTTATATATGTAGGATTAGATAATTCAGTTATTAAACACCTCATTTGCTTCTTAAGTGTTAATTTTTCAAAAAAAATAAGTCACTCAATTTCATCTTTTCTTCAATGTATTTATAATTAGCGATGCCTAGTTAAATCATTTATGGTATTTGGCTGTCTCTTTCTATAATCAGGAAAAATAGACCTGCCCTACGACCCAGCAATTGCACTGTTAGGGATTTACCCCGAAGATTCAGATGCAATGAAACGCCGGGGCACCTGCACCCCGATGTTTCTAGCAGCCATGTCCACAATAGCCAAACTGTGGAAGGAGCCTCGGTGCCCATCGAAAGATGAATGGATAAAGAAGATGTGGTCTATGTATACAATGGAATATTACTCAGCCATTAGAAACAACAAATACCCACCATTTGCTTCAACGTGGATGGAACTGGAGGGTATTATGCTGAGTGAAGTAAGTCAATCGGAGAAGGACAAACAGTGTATGTTCTCACTCATTTGGGGAATATGAATAATAGTGAAGGGGAATATAAGGGAAGGGAGAAGAAATGTGTGGGAGATATCAGAAAGGGAGACAGAACATAAAGACTTCTAACTCTGGGAAATGAACTAGGGGTGGTGGAAGGGGAGGAGGGCGGGGGGTGGGGGTGAATGGGTGACGGGCACGGAGGGGGACACTTGACGGGATGAGCACTGGGTGTTATTCTGTATGTTGGTAAATTGAACACCAATAAAAATTAATTTATAAAAATAAAAAAAAAAGGAAAGACTCCTATAACTTTAACCTTGTTTCAGAAGTTTTATTGTATCTTGGCTCTAAAAGAAAGTAGGCAGTCCCAGGAGGAAACTGCTTCCCGAGCATCCATCTCTAGTGGAAGTTGTATTTTCTCTCATATCTCATGTGACCTGGTAGCTATGAGGTAGTGGATGTGTCTTTTTAGCTCTCCATTTCTTCTCTTGCAAAAATCCTGTACAATTGAGGCTTCTGCCATCATTCTATCCCTTACTGCTTTCACCCCCAAAAGTTCTAGAAATTCCCATTATTCCTTGAAGACCTTAAGCTCTGAATCACCTCTTTCTACTTCAGCCTAACAGCTGTCATCATTTTTGTTCGCTTCTAAATTCCTGTGCATCACCACATTTCAGGACGTCTGCCTCTCTTGTGACCATTTGTTAATTTTTAGTCACTCATCTCTATATCTTCAATTCTGACCTCCAAAATCTCAGGTGCCAACACCACACTATGTGATCACCATCTTCTCTCTGCCATATTCCTTTCTCAGTAACATCCTGATCTCATATCCAGTGATCCTACAAGTTTCTCATTATTCTGTAGTCATACCTCATTCTCTCTTCTTTCTTGGCACAGCTTATGTTTCAAAACATTATTATAATTGCTCACTTTGCATTGTCTTCTCACTATTAATGTTTTTATTTCCACTCTGAAGTCCATGGCCCATTATTCTATTACTTTCTTGAAACATATCCCAATGACCTTGACACTTTTTTAATTCCTCCATAAAGTACCAGCCATGGGTGAATTCAGTCATTCATCTTCTCAGTGCCTGCACACAGGCCCCTGCGTGAAGCTGCATGTCCACCAGAACATTCCCTTCACTTGAAATTAATTGTTACAAACATTTGACTTCATTGACCACTTCCTCACCTTGAAGTACTCCTCTTTCTTGATTTTAAGAAACCATAATCTCCTAGTATTCTCTTACCTACCTGGCCACTTTATTTTAGTCATAATTATCGGCTACTTCTTGTTCACAATACATCTACAAATTAGTATTTTTTTTTCAGGAATTTGTTCCAGGTCTTTTATTTTTTAAATAAACTCTCGACCTAGATGACGTCATCTAGTTCCCAAAATGTCAGTACACTATCTACAACACAAAAAAGATTCCAGGAGTGCTAGGGTGGCTCAGTTGGTTAACCATCCATCTCTTAATTTTGGCTCAAGTCATGATCTCAGGATCAGGAGATCCAGCCCTGAGACAGGTTCCCCGCTCAATACGAGGTCTGCTTGAGAATCTCTCTCTCTCTATCTCTCCCTCTGGTCTTTGTCTCTTTCTTAAATAAATAAGTATAAATAAAGGAAATATTTTTTTAAAAATTCCAATTATATGCCCTCTTCCAAGCTTAGGCAGTTCTTATTGACATCATCACATGTGTCTCATAGACCTGCCAAGCTTATATGGCCAAAAGCTAACCCTCTTCTTTTCTTTTCTTTTTTTTTTCAGTTTTATTGAGATATAATTGACATATAGTACTGTACAAGTTTAAGGTATATAATGACTTTACTTAATTGTGTAAGCTAACTCTGATTTCTCCCAAATTGAATCTTTCCTAAGTATTCCTCATCTTAGCAAGTGGCGCTAGTGTCTTCTCACTTGTTCAGTTCTTGGTTCCTTTCTCTTTCTCATCCCCCACATACAGTCCAGGTGCCAGGCCCATTGACTTTACTTTTATTATATACCTTATAAGATATTTATCCCAGCTCTCATCTCCTCTTGCTTAGATGACTGTGGCAGCCTCTGACTTGCCTTCTTTCTTTTGTTGCTCTATCAACCAGAGCAATCGTTTTATGATATGTATCTTATATTGCCACTTTCCATTATTCAAAGCATCTCTAGTGGTTCTTGGACCTTCAGTTACTGAAATTGAGAGTCCTGCTAATCTCAACACCCTCACCTCCTGCTCTTTTCCACTTTAACCTACACTGGTATTTCTGTTCTGTAAATACATCAATGTGTATATGGCTTCAGGGCTTTGCAAAACCAATTCTTCCTGTAGGGCCTTTGCACAATTCCCCATTTAAGACCTTTGTGTTCACAATCTGTTCTCTCTTTTTCAAAGTTATCTCCTTCTCATCTGTTGCATCTTGACTAAATAGCTCTTTTGAAGATAGGTCTTTCTATTATGTCTTAGGAAGCACGGCTCCCACTTGAAACCTGCTCATCTTTTTTTTTTTTTAGAGTTTTTATTTATTTATTCATGACAGACACAGAGAGAGAGAAAGAGAGAGAGAGAGGCAGAGACACAGGCAGAGGGAGAAGCGGGCTCCATGCACGAAGCCTGACGTGGGGCTCCATCCTGGGTCTCCAGGATCACACCCCAGGCCGAAGGTGGCGCTAAACCACTGGGCCACCGGGGCTACCCAAACCTGCTTATCTTTTTATCACAAAACCAGCTCATTTCTTTTATAGCATGTATATATGTTTTAAATAATTTATTTGTTATTATTATTATTATTTTAAATATTATTTGAGAGAGAAAAGAGAGCATGAACAGGGGGAAGGTCAGAGGGAAAGGGAAAGGGAAAGAATCCACAGCAGACTCCTGCTGAGCACAGAGTCTGATGCAGGGCTCAATGCCACGACCCCAAGATCATGACTTGAGCTGAAATCAAGAGTCAGTTGCTCAAGCAACTGAGCTACCCAGGTGCCTCTGTTGATGTTATTATCATGAAAACTTGCTCACTTCTTTCCTTGTGCTTATACATGTTTTCAATGATTTATTTATTATTTATATGTTGGTTATTATTATTACATGCTTTCCTCATTGTGTTGAAAAATATCTATGAAGACAGGATCATGTATTTTACTAACCATGGCATGTTGGTTCTTAAACATAGTGTTTGACATTCAATATTTGTTAATCAACATTTTTGAATCACAGAATGAATGTGTGTGTTTTTATAGAAAAGTAAGTAAGTGGTAAGACACAGATGATTGCTATTGGGGCTTCACAGACTTTAGGGCACTTACTTTTAAGTATTATGATTTACTTTAAATTTTAGGTGTCTTGTCTAGAAAAAATTCATCCTGCTAGTGTTGACCTGAAAGCAAAGATTGTAGATGCAAATTCCCTCTTTTATTGTAACTCTACTTGTTCTTTAATGCCAAATGTGTATTCCCTCTTGAAAACTTTTTGACCGGCTTCATCTATACTCATTTCTCCTCCTCCCAGTTCCTATAGCTTTCATTCTCCATAATGCTTGTTGAGGGCTTATATTTTGTTTTAAATTGTTGCTCACATTTTGATATATATATGTCCTGATTTTAAAAGTAGAATCTACTAATTTTTAATTCCCACAATTACTTTAGCACCCAATAATTAATGTCTAATAGTCAGAAAATTGCATCGTCCATCACTTTATTTATGCTATTTATAAATGCCATTTGAGATCACAATTATCAAGTTAAGCCAGTGATAAGTAATTTCACACACATGTAAATTCACATAATCAGGATAAAGCTCTGATTCAAAATGAGGATATTATAGGGCAATATCCTTCACCAGCCTCCAGATATTACCTCACCTCATTAGTCTTCTGTCTATAGCTCAGCTTCACAATAAACAATGAACTTTGCTTCACACTCCATATCTATCAACTGGTTACTGTGTTTTGGGGTAGTTGTGTTTTGGGAGGTCCAGTGATAGTCTTTGTGTTATGTTGCAGGCAGTAATCTCAGACTCTGGTCTACCTAATATTTGTTGAATAAATAAACATTTTCTAGTATGTGACTTAGGGTAAGAGGTTTCGTGGCACCACCACAGCCACTGCTGTTACCACTAATAGCAGTCACACTAGCAGCAAATCCAACATTAGACATCATTTGAAATCACTTGCACTGTTCCTGTCTTCTCTAGACTGTCAGAGAATAACATCAGAGAACACAGTGTGCATATTTCTTTATCTTTTGATCACAACCTCAATAATATTTGCCCAAGTCTTTCTGTTAATAGTGACATGCCTCCACTTCGTTTCACTGTGAAGAACCTGTCTGAGAATTGATGGATCTGGACGAGAGGGTAGCCAATTAGGTAATGGCCTCCAGCAAGAGCGGACTCTGTAGAAGACTCGCCTTTGAACTGTGTGGAGTTGAACTAGAAGGCACAGCTGTTACATAAATCAGAGAGAAAAGAGCAAGGTTACACCTGTAGCTTGACTCAACAGCTATATTTTCTTAGCTCAAATAGTAGAGTAGTTTAATGATAGCTAATACAATACTCGGATTAATTAAGTAATCTTGACTTCGATTATTTAGATAACTCAAGTAAGTGGGGAATTATATCCAAAATTAAACTGTTAATTTCAGAAATGGAGTCATTGTCTTAAAGAGTTCCTACCAGAAAAGAAGCTCATAGGGAATCAGTTACAAAAGGTCTTAACAGTTTAATGGCAAAGAAAATTATCAAAAGAGCCCATGGTTATAAATTTAAAGCCAGGGATCTACTTTATTAAGTAGGTACAGAGAGTATCTCACTAAGTTTGGAAACATCTTTCTATAGGGATTTTTTAATTAAATGTTTTATTAATTTATTCATGAGAGAAAGAGAGAGAGAGTCAGAGGGAGAAGTAGGCTCCATGCAAGGAGCCCAATGTGGGACTTGATCCCAGGACTCAAGGATCACACCCGGAGCTGAAGGCAGATGCTCAACAACTGAGCCACTCAGGTATCTCAGGAAATTGTTTTCTAACTACCTGTTCCAATCTGAACTTGGCTCTGACTTGATAAAAAGAACTGACTTGTAAAAGGAACAGATGAAAGTCTGTGTCTACTGGGTCCTAATACATTACTGTTAAAATTTTTGCCATAGCAGAGCTTATCCATACCTTAAAATGGGTACCAGGGTCAGTTGCTAAAACTAGAGACATGCTGTGACAAAATCTCTAGCTGTTCCCAAGTATGTGTACATTTATCACAGGCATCCCAGGATCTAATTATTTTTCTTTCACTGATGCATGTCTTTTGTCTTCAGAAATACTAAAAATTAAAGTATATGCAATAGTGTTACAATTTTAATGAGGAATAATAAAATGTGAAAAGTCAAGTTTTTATTATATACTTATATAACTTTCTTAGCATTTAAATACAGTGGAATTGATTTGCTGCTGATCCTCAGGGTCCAGGGAAAATTTTGCAAAGGTAACAAAGTACAGTGAACTGTACCATGGTTTTATCATTTTAATCTCTCTCTGAAGATATAAACTGAGCCCTTGGAAACCCAATTCAATCATCCAAAATATACAAAGTTCAAAGTATGAAATAAATGGTATCTTTCATCAATCCTATTAATTTCAAAATTTAAGATGCTCACCTTTAGTATGCTCATTTGTGCTAGAAAAGAAACAGTAATATTTATGATTCATCTTCTTGGCATGTGAACTCATACTCACTAAAAATAATCCAATACTGAACATACTGAATTAAATATATAAGCTCTCACTGAAGGAAAAAAAAACCTAAAAGTATAAAATAAGTCCTTATTTGTGAATGAATTAATACACATTACTTTTGGCACATATTGGGTATGCTGTATCTTAGATAATGATAATTTACATGTGTGGTGCTTTGCAGTTTACAAAGTACTTCTATGTACATTTTCTTATATGATCTCCAGTAAGCCCTGTGGGGATGGCTAAGCAGGCATTTTTATTATCTAAAAAGAAATTGAGTCTCAGAAGGGTTATTTGATCATTTCACACAGCTAGGTAACAGAACCAGGATTTGATAGAACACAGAATCACATAATGGTAATAAATACCATTACATTCATTTTCTCCAAACCTCCAGCAGTATTGTCTATAAATGCTATTAATTGATGGACTATTTTAGAAAGGAATACATCCCTGGAGATTTCATCAAGGTTTGCCAAATAACTTGGTAGATATTTCACGTGGTATTTTGTGCAGTAACTTGTTTTTCCGCTAAACTGTATCCTCAAGATTTATTTCTCTGTGTTTAACTAGATGTATTGTTTCAAGGATTGTGTCCTCTGGCTTCCATCAGGGATAAGTGACAGCTGTCTGTGCATTAATGAAGCACGAAGGCTGTTTTCCATCAGAAGGAGGACCAGATCATCGCTTTTCACCCTCATCCTTTGAACTATTTAATTTTACAGCCATCCAAGTCAACTTTTATTCTTTTAGTTTGTGTTCTAGAATTTTAAAAGGAGAGAAGACAGAAAAGTTCAGCACCTAAGTAGACAGCTTTTGTCAAATCTAACTCCTACATTGTTTTACAAGATTCCTTTTGTTCTGTGGTAAATGGCAGTGCCTTTCACTGTAAAAGTAATTTATAAATATCTCCTTTTGGTGTAGACTTCTGTGTTTCTGATAGAACTCTTAAGTTTTGTTCAGAGTATATTTTTCCCTTTTGGGAACAGGAGTAGAACATTTTAATCTCTGATATTAATTCAATGTGTTACTATCAAATGGTTGGTAAAATGGAAAACGGACATGCAAAAATCATTCTTCAGCTTTTCCCTCCATTTTAATTAAATGGTGTAGTTGGAAGAAATGTGATCTTCTGAGTTCTGATTGGGAAAGACAAAGAGAGCAGCCCCTGCCATTCAGAAGCCTGCCTGGCACTCACAGCTAGGTCGTATTATTCTCCAACTAGACATAAACCATCTCACAGAATACCAACCTCAGACAGAGTTACTCTGAGATCTTGATAAAAGGAGATAAAGCAAAGCCATGTCATAATTCTGTCTAAACACAAAAAGAGTCACAATGCAACCCACAAAATATCAAACACCCCCTTATTCATCCAAAATGTATGACTGCTACCTTTTTAAAAATCGGTTACAGCTTTATCTTCATTCTAGTCTCACCTTCTTTTTTTCTTTTTGTTTTAAGATTTTATTTATTTATTTATCAGAGAGAGAGAGAGGGAGAGGGAGAGAGAGAGAAAGCACACATGAGCCAGGGGAGGCAGATAGAGAGGGAGAGGCAGGCTCTCTGCTAGCAGGGAGCCCGAAGTGGGGCTTGATTCCAGGACCCTGAGATCATGACCTGAGCTGAAGGCCGACACTTAACTGACTGAGCCATGCAGGCACCCTCACCTTCTTTTCAATAAGGTTTATTGAGATACCCAATCATGGATATTCCCCTGCTTTCTGACAGCATTTAATGTTGAGCAAATCCCTGCCTCTCTAGATCCTCCCCCAAATCACCCAATCAAGACAAAAATCCTATGATAGATTCTCTCTCTCTCTCTCTTTTTTTAAAGATTTTATTTTATTTGACAGAGAGAGAGCATGAGTGGGGAGGGGCAGGGGGAGATGGAAAAGCAAACTCCTCGCTCAGCAGGGAACAAGAGGCAAGGCTAGATCCCAGGACCTCCCCACCTCAGAGATCACAACCTGAGTTGAAGTCAAATGGTTAACCCACTGAGCCACCCAGGCACCCCTATGATAGGTTCTTTTTAAGCATATTTTATTGAGATACCCTGTGATTCCCAGTGCATTATATGTTCAACCAAACCTGCTCCAACTAGAGATATATTCCTGGTGGTCTTTGGCTGCAGAACATGGAGATATATATATTATCTTTGTCTCAGCTTCTTACTAGTAACTTGAAATCAAACATTATTTAGGCACTCTGGTCTTTGTTTCTTCTCTATAAAATGGAGATATTCTTATTCACCATAAGACTATTAAGGTATTAGTTAAGATAAACAATATAAAATACCCTAATGGTGCTATAACATAAGTATTAAATATAACTTTTCCCATTTCATATTTTTTATATTTTCTTCCTTCTCTTTCTGATTTTCCCACAGTCATGTCTTCTCAATTGTTTGATCTATGTTTTGTAACTCATATGATTTAAAAAATAGTTTAAGAAACCTTCTTTTATAAAGTTTAATTTGAAATCAGAATTTTTGCAATGAACTGGTCAAGTGTAAAACCACTGTCCTGACTTTGCTTAATTATCATTGTATTTTGAGAAAAAAAATCTGCTACCTCCTGCAATCATTTATTGACAACCCTATGTTCTGGGGAGTAAGCTGGGCAACGTGAGCACAGAAAAGAATTAGGCATTGTTTTACCATCATTTAATGCATGTTTATCTCCAATATATTGCCAAGTATCGACCATACTAATAGTTCTCAAGCATGTTTCCAGTGCAGTGTGTCTGGGGTTTATGAAACAGTCCTGCAGTCATAGTGCTATACCAAGCTTCTCAATTGGTGAAATGAGATTCACTGACAAATATGATAATAAACCCAGGGGATAATCCAATTCCAATATAACCTTCAAATACTTAAATAGATATCTAACAGATATAAAAGGAGAATGAAAAATCGACACCTGTTGGAGATTTTAATAGAAAATCATGGATTAAGCAGGCAAAAATGTTGAGAATACATAGAGGATTTGAACAACACGAAAACTGTCTTCATCACATTTGTGTGTAGCTTCTCCCAATAAACAGAGCAAACTCATAGTTTTTAGACATGTAGAACATTTATAAAATTTGACCCCATATTCCACAAGGAATGCTTTAAGGAATACTAAAGAACTGGTAGTTGGTGGAAAACCTTCTCTAGTCAAAATGCAATAAAAATAAAAATAAGCAATAGATTTGGAGGCTTTTAAATCCTTTTTCCAAACATGAGGGCTCTCTGGCTTTGTGTGACTTTTTAAGCTCTGAGCCACTGCTATTGAAGTCAAAAGCCAATGGCTTTAAGAACCTAGTGCATGATGATACATCACCCACTTGCTTTGCCATCCTCCTCAAACATCCCCAATATCCTGAAAGATTCCCAAAATAAACAGCAAATATAAAAGGAAAATAGATACAGACTGATAGAAAAGACACTAGACCAGTATAAGCAGGGATGAATATAGCTTTGGTCGACATCAAGAGTTAGATAGTATTCTTGGGTCTGATATAACTAGAGCAAGAGTATTGACTACTTGAGCATTGAAAAAACAATAAAATCCAACAGCTTTGGGAAGATTTAGATAGAAAAGTTAGGGTTAGAAGCAGTGAACAATGGAGAACCACTTTGTTTTCTCATATTATAAAATTGGGCTCTTAGGAAACTCGGTTTGGCAACTGTATACAAGACATTTCCAGAAGAAGAGATAGAACTTAGAATATTTATGAGATGATAAGTAATTGGCACTAGAAAAATTCCAGAGAGTCATGTAGTGGGTGTTTTAATGATAGTATGCACCTGTATGAGATACCAGTGTTCTGGTGTTTGCTTCCAGGTTGATGTTCTAAAGTCACCCTAATAAGTATTTCTATCTGGGCTAAGAGATTTAGTGAGAACAAGAAGTTCACAGAACAGTGTGCAAAAGCAAGTGGAAAAGAGAGGAACTCAGAAAGAAAGGAAAAAGAAAGAAAAACTGAGTTAAGGAGCCATTTTATCATTGATGATGCTATGAGTACCACCATGCTTACCACTCCACTTCTCACTCTGCCAAAACGCACTAGCAAGTGGGAAAAAAATGATAATCCAGGAAGAGGGATCTGTTCTTTCATCCACATAAAAACCAGAGTGTTATGCTGAAGGGCATTTTGAATTTAATCCAATCCAGCTATAATCCTCCATTTAAGAAACTTCCATTTGGCATGGAGAATACCAATGTTGATATCCAAGGAGGAAAGGAGGGAAATAATACTTTGGCAGCTTTGTTCCCTAATTTTTTTCTTCCTTACATCCACCCCCCACACACACATACATAACTCATTATTTATTTTCATATTTGAGTTGGGAAAACTAGAATGAAGGTGAATGGAAAAATGCAATTATTCTCTTTTTATTATGATATATTAAAAAAATAAAGATCTTGGAAAATATTTTTAAAAGATAATAACTTTTATTTAACATAAAAGCAATATGAATTTTAATTTGTTATCTTACCATACATTGAAGATATGGCGTACAGAATAAATTCCACTCAAGGGGCACCTGGGTGGCTCAGTGGTTGAGCATCTTCCTTTGGCTCGGGTCTTGGGCCTAGGATGAGTCCTGTGTCAGGCTCCCTCTGGGGAGCCTGCTTCTCCCTCTGCCTATGGCTCTGCCTCTCTCTCTGTGTCTCTCATGAATAAATAAATAAAATCTTAAAAAAAAAATAAAAAAGGATAAATTCCACTCAAGTAATGAATTACTTAAAAGAAAAATTCAGGGCATTAGGTATTTAGAAAGAATGTTACTCTCTTTATTACATGTATATTTTATTGTGTTATAGACACTTAAAATACAAACATTATCACATTGATTCAATCATGTGTAATAAAACATAGTTTACAGTGATTTAAGGAGATTTAGAGCTCTATGTTTCATTTAATTTCCTTATTTGCAATATAAATGGGCAGTTAGTAAAATTTTGCTGTAAAGTAAAATGATCTAAATAACTCTGCTTAACCGTATATTTAATATAATTTTTTTCTTATTCCTTTTACTTTAATCCAGAATTTCACAGAAGTATCATTTAATGCATATTTTAAAAAGAAAGATATTTTCATAGCTATCGTAGCTACTAGCTGCAAAACACCTCTGAGTACCTTTATCAGAACAAAGTTTCCACGTGGTTACTAGCTCAATAAAACTGGTTAAACATTTACTCAGGAAAAGAAATGAAAACTGATTCTGTCCTCAATTAAAAAAAAAAAAAGAGCCTGAGGTATGCAGATGATCAACAGACTCAGCTATCATTTTTTAAAAAAATATTCAGAGTTGAAGTTTTCATTTCATTACCATTTGAACTTTGATAGTATTTTATAAGTTATAAGGCTGTATTAGGGTCCCAGCAGGAAACAGCAATCAATTCGGTAATTGAGGAGAGTTTAATTAAGGAACCACTGTCTAAGTCTGGACAAGGTTTAGGATTTCTGTAAGGTAATCCAAAATCCCCTGAGGCTAGCAGCAGTTTGGAGTCCTATTTACCCCAAGGCTTGAAAGGATATGAGAGGAAGTATTTTCTAGAACTCAGACCAAGGAAGAGGGCGCTGTGGTCTTTGATGGTAACCTGTCAGGGTCTGAGCATGGAAAGTACATATTCAGGCTATCCCCACCCTTTGGTCTTCCCTGGTGCTTTCCATTGACCAAAATCATAAATAAGTCACCAGGCAAAGGACTCCATTGATATATTTCATATTAGTCAGCTCCATTCCCAAGACGCTGAGCTCAATGGAGGAGGATTTAAATTAAATCTGGGAGAAAAACAGAACACAGCCAGCATATGGGCCCAGTGGATAATTTAGGAATTCACTCAGAAAATGTTTATTAAACATCTATTATATACTATGTTACTGTGCTAGGCACTGAGGATGCAAATATGAACAGAACATAATTCTTGCAATGGAAAACAACCTGGGCTTGTTTTTCTTTTCTTTTTTTTTTTTTTCTCTTTTCTTTTCTTGAAACTTAACACATTAAAAAAGGACTAAGGAAAACAAAAGTAGGAAAAAATTCACTGTGAAGGAAAAGATATTATGAAGCATAAAATATTCATTCATAGGAAAAAATATAGAGAACTACTCCCCATCCCAGTCTCCATCTGCCCTGAAAGATAAAGTCTTATAAAAATTATTCTGGACCTAAAATTCCTATAAATGAATAGTGGGCCTAAGTTATATGAGGGGGCACAGAGAATTGATTCATGCTTAATAAACCCTGCAATTAATAAAACCTTGTTCCTAGGCTACTCCCTCCTCTGGGGAGCTCTCAGTATTTTATAGCCCTTGTCTAAGAAGCCTTATAACTCCTCTGCATTAGAAAGAATGGAATAAGTGTGTCAATGGGGTGGGTATGTTTTCTTTTTTTTTCCGTACCTTGAATCCTTTACTAGTGAGTCAGTGTTTTGCATCTCTAATTTTCCTATTTTATGGAGTGACTAAGGGGTAGCTTTTCTCTCCCTGCATTATGTCATAGTTGCTGGAGATCACAAATCCTCAAATAGTAAATTTTTTAATTAATTCAAAGAATATTAAGTAAACTCTATACTTCTGACAAAAAAAAATTCTCCTTAATTTTTCCATGAACTTCTGTTTGTTTCTGTACCTGATAAAACGTTTTATGATGCATATCTAGACTGAGTGTGACATAGTTGATGGTGATAAAAATGACCCACTTAATAATTGATTGTTTTCTTAGTATAATCTCAATTGCTTAGAAATACCTGTCTGTTGGGGTACCTGTGTGGTACAATCAGTTAAGTGTCTGACGCTTGGTTTGGCTCTGTTCCTATTCTCAGGGTCATGGGATCAAGCCCCACATCAGGCTCCATGCTCAGTGTGGAATCAGCTTGAGATTTTCTCTCCCTTTCCCTCTGCCCCTCCTGTTCATTCTCTCTCTCTCTCTCAAACTCTCTCTCTCTCTCTCTCTCTCTCTCTCAATCTCTCTCTCTCTCTTTCTCTCAAATAAATAAATAAATAAATCTTTAAAAAAAGACCTGGCTGCTTAGGTATATACTGTATCTGCTGGGATTAATTTTTATAGGTTCATAAAGTCATTGTGACATTTTTCAGGCCATTGCTTATTTAGCCTCTGTTAGAATTGTCATAAACACCAACAAGTGTAAGCAAGTGCCCTTCTCAGCCAGGCAAGGCACCATAGTGTTGTATTGTTGCTGTTTATTGGTTTTGTTTTCTTGAAACTAATGGATGGAAGTTTCCAGCTAGGAATGAGATACCCTAGATGTTAACTGGGATTTTCTGACTTCTTTAAACTTGTTTGGACATCTGTTCATACCTAATGGAAGCCAAGGCAGTGCTCAGGGCTTCTGCAAGTCGAGGGAAGTGTGGTGCCCATGTTTTCCCACTCTATCTACTTTTCCTTCCCTTTTCCTGTAAGCATTCACTTCTTTTTTATAAGATTTGTTTATTTATTTATTTGAGAGAGAGATTGAGAGAAAGACATAGAAACAGCATGAGCGCACATGCCGGTAGAGGGGTGGAGAGAGAGAGAAAGAGTTTCCAGCCAATTCTCCTCAGAACATGGAGCCTGAGTGGGTCTTGATCTCACAACTGTGAGATCATGAGCTGAGCTGAAATCAAGAGCCAGATGCTTAACTCACTGAGCCACCCAGGCACTCTGCTGTATGCATTCATTTTAATGGCATTTCAGCAGACAGGAAGCAGACCTTTGCCCAAATTTTCCCATTATACACCCCTCACACAAAAGTATCTGCAAGAATTGTAGAGTTGGGGAGGTGTGGGAAGATATAAAGGGTATTTATAATGGAAATAATTTCAGATTGAGACTCAGCACCTTAAAATATTCTTTTGGTCTCTTTATTTCCCAGAAATTTCTAGTGACCCTCCCCATCTAAGTACTTCTCCATCTCAGCTTATTTCTTGCCCTCTTGTCGGCTTCCTTCTTTCTCTATTCCCTCCCCCCTCCCCCCATGTTTTCATCCTTCTATAGAAGAGAGAATCAAAATATTTCCCTTGTCCCAAGGAGGTTTATTCAACCCTCAGCTTTGTTGCAGCTTGTCCTGCTGGCACACATATTCTCAGGGTCATACATTCCAGACCAAGTGGCTTACAAGATTCCTCCACAAAAAAAATCTATTCTCTCTCTAAAAGGGTAAATGGAGTTATTAAGGTAAGAGCAATTTCCACTTTGCTGTGGTGGGACATATATTTCCTAATAAGATAACAGTTTTTTCATTTTTTTGCTTTAAACTTGAGAGAGCATAGAACAAAATCTGGTTACATAATAAAGTATGGAGCAAGGGGAGCTGTGTCTTTGACAATGCAAATACATTGTTTCGTAATGTGCTGATAATTCCACTTAAAACTCTGAACATGTACACAGCTTTTTGGTGAGTTAAGGACAATCTTACATAGATAGTGGAACCAAGTAGGAAAATATATGAGCTAGGCTTAAACTGTGTATTTTTACATATTTTTCCTTTCATTTTTGAACTTTGGAGAATCTTAAACAATAGGGCAAGCAGTGAGATTCTTAAAGAGCTGGATAGAATAAGCTTCAATTTCCTACATGACTTACAAACCAGCTTTTTGGTGGCTAAAATCTCTTTCAACAAAACTATACTGAGAATAAATAATACTAAGATAGAATCCACAGCAAAAATGAGTTAAACACCTGACAGAAAAGACCCCAGATAGAAAAAGTAATGTTGGAAAAGAAAACCATAGCTGGAGGCATCACAATTCTGGACTTCAAGCTGTATTACTAAGTGGTAGTCATCAAAATAATATGGTACTGGCACAAAAAGAGGCCCATAGATCAATGGAACAGAATAGAAAACCTAGAAATGGACCCACAACTATATGGTCAACTAATCTTCAACAATTCAGGAAAAAATATCCAATGGAAAAAAGACAATCCTTTTGGACAGAGACTTGCAGAAGAATGAAATGGGGTCACTTTCTTACACCATACACTACAATCAATTCAAAATGGATGAAAGACCTAAATGTGAGACAGGAATCCACTAAAATCCTAGTGGAGAACACAGGCAGCAACCTCTTTGACCTTGGCCATAGCAACTTCTTACGAGACACTTCTCTGGAAGCAGGGGAAACAAAAGCAAAAATGAACTATTGAGACTTCATCAAGATAAAGCTTCTGCATAGGGGCACCTGGGTGGCTTAATTGATTAAGCGTCTGCCTTTACCTCAGGTTATGATCCTGGGGTCCTAGAATCAAGCTCTATGTTGGGCTCTCTGCTCAGCAGGGAGCCTGCTTCTCCCTCTCCCTCTGTCAAATAAATAAATAAAATATTTGCCTGCTTGTGCTCCCTCTCTCAAATAAATAAATAAAATATTTTTTTAAAAAAACGTTAAGAATAGAACTGTCCTATAGCCCAGCAGGTGCACTACTAGGTATTTATCTAGAGGATAGAAAAGTGCTGATTCAAAGGGGCACACACACCCCAATGTTTATAGCAATGCTATCAATGATAGTCAAATTATGGAAAGAGCTCACATGTCCATCAGTTGATGCATGGATAAAGAAGAAGTGGTATGGGCACCTCGGTGGCTCTGTTCATTAAGTTTTTGCCTTTGACTCTGGACATGATCCTGGGGTCCTGGGATTGAGCCCTACTTTAGGTTCCCTGGTCAGCAAGGGGTCTGCTTCTCACTACCCCTCTGCTCCTTCCTCTCCTCCTCCCATTGCTCATAAATAAATGAGATCTTTTTAAAAAATGAAGTGATATATATCCTCAATGAAATATTACTCAGCCACCAAAAAGAATGAAATGTTGCCATTTGCAACAATGTGGATAGAACTAGAGTGTATTATGCTAAGTGAAATATGTCAGTCAAAGAAAGACAAATACTGTATTATTTCAGTCATATGTGGAATTTGAGAAACAAAATAGAGAGAGAGAAGAGAGAAGGAAAGCTCTTAACCATAGAGAACAGAGGGTCATTGGAGGGGAGAGGGGTGGGGGGATGGGTATTAAGGAGGGCACCTGTTGTGATGAGCACAGGGTACTTTATATAAACAATACATTACTAAATTCCACTCTTGAAACCAATACTACACTATATGTTAACTAAGTTGAATTTAAATAAAATCTTGGAAGCTAAAAGACCAAGGAAAAAACGAGAGTCTAACACCTGAAAAGGAGAAGAAACAGGTGAGATGGGAAAGACTGAAGTTGCCTGTGTTAAATATCAATTTTTGATACGTGGTGGGACCCTGCTGGGAAAGCTGCAGAAGGGAAGGCAGGGCTATTGCCATTGTGGTTGTTATCTTGTGCGCTTTGAGATTCTACCTAGGTATCAAACTGAGAAGCTCGGTGGTTGGCAGCAACGTTGATGTCACGTGATTTTTATGTCACATAACAGGAGAGAACATGCGGCAGGGCTTAAGTTCAGATCCATTTTGGTGTTATGAGTGATAAAGAAAAGGAAAATATAAGAGAATGTAGGGGACTCAAGTTCAAACAAAAGTTAATAGAAGTTGGAGAATACACCCCTGACATTTATGTTTTGATTCTCCTTCAATTTGATTTAAGATGAGGAATTTACCTCATGGACAAAAACGCTGTCATGGCCCACATTTCAAGATGTGTTCCACATTGTAACTGTTGAGCTTGGAGATGCTCAGACTTCACAGCTACACGTGAAAGATATCAAGGCACCACCTATAAATCAGGACAATGGACAGCATCAGCTAAGGAAATCTTTAGCAAGGTTAGGTAGGGAGCTCCTCTTAGAGGCATTCTCAGCAAGTATCTTAAATATATTCAGCAGTCAAAGCCTTTTTACAGTGTGATTACACGGTTACAGGCTCGCCACATGGCTTCCCAGAGTAAAGCATAACAAGCTGTATTTGAAGAGACCCTTACACACACAGCTTGGCTGACCACGCTCAGCATAGAGTTTACATACAGATCAATAAAGACCGCGTTCCAATCGAATCTCAGGCCTGGCTTCTAATTGTTTCCCCTAAATTATAAGTGGATCACTTTTGCATCTTCCTAACTGAATCAGGGATTTTAACTTATTTACTTCCAGAGACTATGCCCTAGGAGTATAAATGCTCACCTAACTAAAAAGCCTAGTGGACCACTTAGCAGAAAGCATTTTCCTTTCCTGGTGCTTACTTACAGAAATCCAATAGGGCTTTGCTACTCTAACTATCACAGCCTGTTCTGAGCCTTAAAATGTTGTCTTCATCTGTTTGATAACATCTGCTCCACACTCTGGTCATATGGTAGCCCTTAGGAAATGGTTCTCTAAGTCAGAAGCATATTTCATAAGATTCATATGATTTACAAAGAAGAATTTTAAGTTGTATTGAGTACTTTTGGGGTGATTCATGCAAAAAAGAAGATTTCCATTTGCATACCAGCAAAATCCTGCTGCCTTAGAAAACCATGCTAAACTATGTAATTAATCTTTGTACATGGGGAAGGATTTATTTTTCTTATTTCCAGTACCCAAGAAACAGATTCCTATAACCTTGGTCTCGAAGATATTTAAAACAGCCATGAATATAGCACCACGAGGTTTTAGGTTTGGTATGTGGTATAAGGAGAGAACAAAATCTAGTCCTCAAAAACTTCTTTTGCTTTTCTCTAATTGTTCTGTTGTTTCCTGCCTCTTTCTGCTTTCCTTTCCTAATTTCCTCCCCCCTTTTCTCCCCTTCCTCCTCTCCTTCTTCTGCCTTTCTTTCTCCAATAATGAAGTTTTCTTTTTTTTTATTATTTATTTATGATAGGCACACAGTGAGAGAGAGAGGCAGAGACACAGGCAGAGGGAGAAGCAGGCTCCATGCACCGGGAGCCCGATGTGGGATTCGATCCCAGGTCTCCAGGATCGCGCCCTGGGCCAAAGGCAGGCGCCAAACCGCTGCGCCACCCAGGGATCCCTGAAGTTTTCTTTTAGGAATATTTATGACCTGTGCTTGCTGTGTGTTGTAACTTTGATTTTGTTAATTTTCATGCTAGAATCACTCATTTTCACACTGTGAAACTATTACTTTCAGAAAAAAAGTGCTTTATTTTAAAGTTTTTCCAAATTGTAGCTATCTACTACCATTGGATTTCTAATTTTAGGTATTAAACTATTTTTAATTTCATTTTTAAAAGATGTATTTATTTATGTGAGAGAGAGAGAACAAGAGAGAGAGTGAGAGAGAGAGAGAGAACAAGGGAGGGGTAGGGAGACAGGGGGAGAGAATCTCAAACAGGCTCCCTGCTGAGTGTAGAGTCCAATGAGGGCCTCCATGTCATGAGCCTGAGATCATGAGCTGAGCCAAAACCAAGAATTAGATGCTCAACCGACTGAACCACCCAGGTGCTCCTAAACTATTTTTTAAATGTTGGACCCTTCGTCCAATAAGCAGATGCAGTAGAAAGAAAAAAAAAAACAAAATTTGAGAGATACCTATAACAGAAAGTAGGAAGTACTTAATTCCTTGGGGCAGACACATGAGAGAACTCAGAAAAGAAGTGATTCTGTATCTTTATGTGTATGTGTGAGTACATATGACTTACATGTGATTTTTGTCATGTTATTGTACCTTCTTTTGGAGGACTACAACCACTCCCTTTCTTTCACAATGTTTTACAGATTTTAGGTGGTATTGATGTTTTCCCTCCTACCTAAGTGGCTGTGAGTGTTGTGACTGAGACAAGTAAGAATGAAAGTTCTCCCTTCCCATGGCCAAACGACTGGTTCCGGAATGTGCTCCTGAGCTAACATGTGCCAATCATGTGCCAAGTTTTCCTTGGGATTTGTGTTGAGCTTTCAGGAGAGGCATGGCAATAAAGCATGTAGGACTGGGACTGACTGTGGTTACCTTGCTACCCTAGTAAGAGTTTGTCAGAAAAAATGCTACACAGAGGCAGGTTGAGTTGAATGAGAGCAAGAAAGGAGATTAAGTGGGTTGATGCCATTGATGGCATTGTTGCAGGTTTATACATGGAAGGCATTTTCCAGATATATATGAAATGGGTGATGGAAAGGATGACTTTATAGGAGAGAGAGCAATCAAAACAAATTCAAGGAGGAAAAATGGAGCACAGCACTTCTGGGACTTCAGGATGGGGTTCCAGGATGTTGGCTCTTTAGTGGCAGAGATGAGCTGAAAGGCAGTAAGGGACTGATGATGGGGAGGACATTGATTTCCAGGTTAAAGAGCTTGGATTTGATCATGAAGACAATGGAGACCCTTTAAAGGCATTTAAGGAGACATTTGATATGGTTAAGTTTGTCTAGGGCTGGCCTGTGTTAAGGAAGTATATAAACTTGGAATGAGTTTTATTTTTTAAATTTTAATTTTTTTTGAAATGATTTTTAAATATCATTACTGATGTATTACATTCAGAAGCATCAAGCCAATAATAGGAAAATTTGAAGGTCTAAATCTAACTCTTAAAAATCAATTTTTTTAAACTGCAAGTTTTTCTTGTCATTTATGATATTATAAAACAGCATGGAGACATTGTTATGAATATATCGATTTGATCTTAGACATTCCAGTTATATTAAAAAAGCTAAGTTAGCAAACAAAAAGCATTACAACTGCTGAAAACCAAATCAGTAGAAATAACTAAAGTTAGGAAATAGAAGAGCTAACTTTGCAGTGAAGAACTACAATGGAAACTGAATTTGTTCTAATGCTCAGAGTAGATGACTTTATTAAAAAATCAAGTAAACCATAAGTGTTGTTTAAACATTTGGTATATCCGTAGTCAATTTTTTCTATCCAAATTCTCAAAATAAGTATTTTGTAGGTATACTATTTTTTTATTTAAAATGTACAAATTGCAATACCTGTATATAAAGTAGTCAAATTTGAATTATATATATATGTATATATATATATATATATATATATATATATATATATATATATATTTAAAGATTTTATTTATTTGAGAGAGAGAGCACACAAGCAGACAAAGTGGCAGAGGGAGAGGGAAAAATAGACTCCCCACTGAGCAGGGAGCCTGGTATGGGGGCTCGATCCCAGGAACCTAGGATCATGACCTGACCCAAAGACAGATGTTTAACCAAGCCACCCAGGTACCCCTGAATGATATATTTTATGTTAATATGCAATGCTTTTTAGTTTGCAATGCTCTTTTCTATCTATGTCTGTACTCCCAACATCCCTGTGATATAGACCCTGAAGCTTATTTTATAGATGAGGCTCGAAGATGGTGGTTTAGTAGCATACTCAAGAGCACACAGAGAAGCTGGCCACATTGGGATTTGTGTCTGTGTCTGAATCTAAAGCCCAAGACTTTCTGGTTTGTTTTTGCTTCAAATACTGTATCCTTTACTTTTCAAGGCAGCATAACAGATGACGCAGGCCAGCAAGCTAGCTAAGTGAGGACTTAGGCGTCTAGCCTGCACCACCGATGCATGGGATGGGTCTGGCAGTCTAGTGGAACCAGTGCCTTCTGCAGATGAGCCTTGTCATTAGGCTTTTGATTACATTTCCTCTGCTATTTAACTTCCCTGAAGGAGAGTAATTTTGCCCTTGATTCTCTTACCTCTTTTACTTCTCCTTGCCAAACAAGGTAAAGATGGGAATCTTTTCCAAGTAGTAAGGTGACTAAAAGTCCCATTTAGATGAATGACTACATTCCTTCTAATGGGCTGATTACCAAGTATTGCTACTCTACACAACTTGAGGCATTCCTCACTGTCTGAACTCTTGCTGTTGACTTGGTTAGGAAGAAGCCAGCCCAAATCAATATGGGGCCACATGGCATTTTGGACACTGCATTTTTAATTAATGACCATATCTTCAGAGATGAGTACTGAGCTCTCCTTACAGATGGATTACCTGGAGCTCCCAGATTCCCAGTCTTGCTCATGTTCATGCCAGCAGGACCTTTCCTCTGGGTTATCTGGCTAATTCCTATTCCTACTGTCAGCTCATGCATGTCTTCCCCCCAAACCTTTCCAGACAGATTAGGTTTAGGTTCCAGACAGACTTAGGTTTCTTCTCTGGGAATTCCCAGTTGTGTTACAGAAGTCTCTGCCTTGAACTCTAAATGTCAGCAATCACTGGCTTTTTAGATGGGGGGCCTATGTTTTAATCTTTCTGGCTCCATTGCCAGCAACAAGGAGTCTGGAACCAATGAAGGCTTGTCTAGCTGAAAACTGACTGACTGAATGAAAATGATGGGCCTTTGAAATAATGAAAGTACATATCCTGAAATATGTATCTTCCATGTATAGATACTCTCTGTGAATGGCTTCTGCTCTTGGTCTTACTTTAAAATTGTTGGAAGAGCCTCAGTGTGAGTATACTAGGAAATACTATAGCCATTCGGTAAAAGGAAATAAAGAGAAGTGAGCTAATATTTGTTGAGGACTATGTCCTAGGACTGGTGAGGACTGGCTTATGTATGTGTTATTCCAGTTACAGCAATTGCATAGGGAAATATATTTTATCTTCATTTTATGGATGAATAAGCTAGGTTCTAAAGAGGTTGAGTTACCTTCAGAAAATCTAACATTTAAAGTAGGACAGAATCCCAGAAAAGAAAGGGCTCAAAAGTCTGCTAGACAAACTTAAATGCTCACTCTGCAATTATTATGGTTAAAATATGGCAAGCATTTATTCTTCCTGAGGCTCTTCTGTGTATGTGCATATCCGCGTGTATGGGTGCATCTGTGTGCATGAACCACGGAGCTGAGAATGCCTGGTCATCTGTGTTTTGCAAGGATAAATGAGCTAAGACACATAAAGTGTGTAGCAAAATGCCAGGTATTAGTAGCCTGGGTGATGATCATTCTGCTTTCATAGACTAATAACAACTGAGTATACAATATACTCTCTTAGCGCCATACTGTGCTTCCATTAGAACAAGCAAATTACTGCCATATTGTGGATATCAGTAAACAGTATATGGCTCCTAGCTAGCTGCACAGGGGGAAAAGAAACACCTAACAGAGAAATTTTGCTACTAAGCTATTCCTTAAAGAATGACAGAAATCCAAGGCAGACCTAGAAATGAGGTCCTGTAATGTTGGCCTTGGATGGTCCAACCCTGGTAGATTCTTATCCAACGTAGCCTGACATTTGCGGAATCTGACTGTGTTGGATCATGTTTGAATTGTCTTCATTGTGGTCTTTGCATGTTGGGAATAGTTCTAGGCATTTGGAATTCTCCAGAGCAGAGGATCCTGCAAGGTGTTCCCTAAGCATTCTTAAGCATAAACAGTTGCTCTCTTACCCTGTTTGTTCAGAGCTCACACTGAGATAGATCTCAGGGACTGTGTCTTTATTTCCGGAGGGTAAGGATCAAGCCTGGGCTTGGATTACTCTCTGGTATTTCTTTAGCTCCTCTCAAACACAGAGTACCAGCTGACTAACACACTGAGGTAATCTGCAAAAAAGAAAAGGAGAAAAAAAAAATGCCTACCTAGTACATATGGCATGCAAATACTACCTACATGTGGAAAAAGTTCAAAAAATGTGACAAAGTAATAAAGTCTCTTATTTTTGCAAATTGGAGAAGACTCATCAGACAGAGTTAAGGGAAAAAAAATCAAGGGAGATAAAAATATTTCTCTATCTATAGTGGCTGTCAAAGCATTGTGCTTATGGATGCTACATTAACTGCCTACAGCGTGCTCCTGTGCTTCTTAAGGCAGTAGAAGCTTTCAGGGCCAAGTGGAGCTGCACTTCACAGTTCCTCTTAATGAAGTCAGTGAGAGCCCTCTGAATAAAAATGCCTCAAAGGATGTGGAATGGAATGAGAATCAGGTTCACCAAAAATGATAAAAAAAAAAATACAGATTAAGTAAAAGAAATTTTACCTTAGAGCATTGACAAGGATTGTCTCGGCTCCTTGGGGAGCTCAGCCTGTGTCGGCAGCATTCATGGTAACATTTCCTTTCTGAAACTTGGCTTTTTAAAAGCTGCCGTAACTTGAATCAAAGGGTCTTGTGAAAACGGAAGTTAACATTTTTTTAAACTTTCTGAGTTATTAGGAAAGCCCCTTCAAATGAAATTAACTTTAGGTCATGGAAAACAGTATTTTGCCTATGAAACACAGTTCATGCACTTCAGATGAGCTGAAATACAATATTTTATTCATTGAGTGGGTGGGGAGGGTTTAGGAATTACTTTAAAAAGAACTAAAACCGTTCAAAGCTATTTCTTAAAAATATCTTATTTCATTGTAGAAAGATCTCTTACTGCTCTTATTGAAGATTTGGTTCTGTTAGTAATGATTTCTTACCCTTGCCTACAAATTCTGTGATTCATTTCTGTTATAACATTCTCTGTTTTATGAAAAGGTTTTTTTTTTTTCTTTTTTAAATCCAATCTTACCTGTGATTAGTCCTGCCCTACTTTCCCATGTCACCTTCAACAAAGTGATAAAGCCCGAGTTTCCTCCAAAAATAGACATTATTTGAGTCTCCTTGTTCTTTAGCTGTGGTGTCATTAGGGACTTATGTGGCAGTGCAGAGACGAAGAAGAAATATGTCATTTGGTTCTGAGGTCAGCCTAGTCTGGGGAGGAAAGAGCAATCTGGTAGTGAAACACCCTACAAACTAATATCTCTGATTCAATTCACAGGAAGTTCACTGGGATTCAAAGACATCGCCCACATTTTTTCCCCATAAAGAGACCTGTGTCCACGTGACCTAGATTATCAGACCATTAAAAGTGAATATGCATCCTTTGCAAAGTACGATCGTAAATTTGGGGGACTAAGAAGAAGCTTAACAGCTTTCTATTTCAACTCTTCTAATTCTTGAATCTGTCTTCAATAGCTTCTCCATGTGGTTTGGTTCTCTTGTCTTTCTAGTTATATTCCCTGAAAGGAAACCCCATACTCAAGATTGTGAGCTCTTTGAGGGCGTGGGCACTGAGGTTTTTTTTTGTTTGTTTGTTTGTTTGTTTTGTTTTGTTTTTTTCTGCCTCACTAGCTTCTGAATCTAAATAATGACTGGTACTTATTAAAAGCTCACTAAAGTTTTGTTGAATAAATTAATGAATGAAGGACCACTTCAAACTACTCTTGACGTAACTGCATACTAATTATGATGTAAAACATATATATGACCTACCCTCTTTGTAATCCTTCTCTCTCCATCTCTTCACCCCTTCCTCCTCCTTGTGGCGGGCATAGAAATCACCCACGCTGGAAATGAGAATCTAACACTTAGTTCTTTGTATACTCAAAGTAACTTCTTACCATTCTTGCAATTGAAGGAGGCCTCATTTAATGTAAGTTAAGGTTTTTCTAGCCAGGTGACCATTCTACTCAAGTTCTGCACATCTCAATTTTTCCATCTGTAAAATGAAGATAATAATTGCATCTATCTGAGATGATTATGTGAAAACCCAATGCCATCTTGCATATAAAGTTCTTCAGAACAGTGTCTGACCTATAGTAAGCACTCAGGATACATTAAAAAACTGATGCCTTATGAAAAAGCATTTTCTACATGTATTCATCTTTGTTCTGATTCTCTCTTGTTGCATAACTGCATCATTGTCTTTTGTTTTTCTCATGTTGAATGAGCTCACATGTGTGATTGTCACTCGGGCTCCTCACATGTGCATGTAGGAATCCAGAGACATCTGAATATTTGCGAGTTGGATGTCTGAGAAGGCACATGCCAAGACTGGGAGTTGGAGCTGCCTGTTGTCTGAGAGCTCAGCTGACTCAACACTAGAGTATCTACTTTTAGCCTTGCCAGATGATTTGAGCTTCTTATAGCTTGGTGGCTGGGTTATAAGAGCAAGCATTGGGGGAAACCCAACTAGAAGCAACAAGGGTGTTATGACCTGGCCTCAGAAGTTCCATGGCACGACTCTCCTATATCCTGTTGGCCGAAGCAGTCACAGAGCTTGCCTAGATTCAGAAGGGTAGATAACAAAGACTGTAAAGTGCAAAGACTTTGGAAAGTTTCATTCGCTGCATTGACTATCATAACTTTTTCTTTTATATTTGAGATGAAACTCGCTTATGTATTATCTTTCTTCTCAAATGTTTAAAGCCATATAGAAAAGTTTAAACCCTCAAACCCTCTTTTCATAGGATAGGCTTTCAAAAGTCAGAAGATTGTTAATGTGATTTTAGTGAGTGTTTCTCTGAATAAATATTTGTAGATGCTTCAGTTTTTCTATAGAAAAATATGGGTTAAAAATCTTTTGGTTTTGTTCTTGGTCTTAGGGATTGAATGTGGTGACTGAAATAGGTCGAAAAAGTAGCTAAAAGCAATATACCATTCTTGGTTGGTCTCATTAGATTGGGTTGAATGGTTTAGCTAGCCATCCATTTCACTCTTTTATCTTCAGATCAGCCAACAGAAATAAATTTGAATCAAAATCATTCATAATGTATATTACTTGGTTATTCATATTCATATCTCTACCCTGTCATAGTTCTAGCATAATAATAAATAAGATTTTATAGTTCTCTTTAGCTCATATAGTGTTTTTACATAAAATATCTCATTTGATCTTTATAATACAAGCTGGGTTACCTCATATATATTATTTCTGCTTTCTCATGAATATTTTGGAGCTCAGAGGGATTAAAAGATTTTTCCAGTAAGGGGGTGAGGATATAGGTATCCACTTTTTGTAAGTTCAGAAATGCTCATTTATTTATCAAATTTCTGATTCTTTTCTGTGCAGTCTTCAAAATCAATAGTAGATCCAACAGTCATTCTCAACATCTTTCCACTTGTTTTATACTAATATAGTATCTAGAAACGTTGTACTTATTTTTCCAGCTTTCCCTGTAGCTAAGTGCTATCGTGTGAGATATTTTTGGCCATTAAGACATAAATGTAAGTCTTCTAGGAAGATTCTGGCAATATTTATCCTTTGTTAAAGAGGAAGGATGAAGCTGATACTGTCCTTTGCATTTCTTTCTGCTATGAATGTAGTGAAAATGTCCACATGTGTTAAACAAATACAGTCTTCTTGGTTTAAACTGATAATGGTTGGGTATTGTTACCAAAAGCAGAACACATTTTTTAGCTAAAATTACCCGTCTGCCTGTCCTCCTCCTTCTCTCTCTTCCTTCCTCCCTTCCCTCCCTTCCCTTCCCTTTCTTTCCACATGTGATGAATATATGAATATTGAAAAGTGTGAATGATACTAAAGAAGAAATAAAGCTATTTTAGAGGAGTTTGATGAATATTGTTAAGAGATTTTACTATTGACCTTTCATTTTTAGGAAAAGAAACAAAAACAAAGCAATGGGAATGATAAAGTACTGAACCTAGACATACTCTAATTGGCTAACAAGTTACAGAAGTACTGTTTATTTTCTTGTCTCATTTACTCAATATGAATATTTGGTTTATTAACTGTTTAATGATTAATTAATTATTTACTACACTGGTCATAAATTGGCCATAAATGAGCCATGAGATTGGGAAAGATATTTGGAAGTATTTTGTTGTTGTTGTTTTAAGAAAGCACACAATCAACCATGGATTCACTCTGGTGCATTCGATAAACCATGCTGTTGTACTCAAAGTATTAATGTCTGTAAAACAACCAAGAGGAAGCACTTATTTGCAGATAAGTGTATGTTCTTTATTTTTTTTTTTTAAAGATTTTATTTTCTTCATTTGACAGAGAGCAAACGCGCACAAGCAGGGAGAAGGAGAGGGAGAAGCAGACTCCTTGTTGAGCAGGGAGGCCAACGTGGGGCTCCATGGCAGATGGAGATCATGATCTGAGCCAAAGGCAGATGCTTATCTGACCAAGCCACCCAGGCCCCCCTGGGAGCGGATGTTCTGAAAAACATAGATGATGCATTCATTGCAGTTGGTTACATCTCTTTCCATTACCCTTTTCCGCAGTTGGTTACATCTCTTTCCCTTACCCTTTTCCTGTCCACACTTTAGCTCAGGGCATGTAGAGTTTCTTACCAGACACTTGCTTGGTCCAGTTTCCTTTGCCTGCAATGTATTTTCCTTTTTCTTTACTTAGCTAATATTCATCCTACAAATCTCAGTTAAGGCTCACTTCCTCTGGAAAGATTTCCCTGATATTTAAGGCTAACTTCTTTTTCCATTTGTTTCCATAGGGCCTTGACTTTCCTTTATCATGACTCACAGTTGCTTGTTTACTTGTCAATTACTTGATAAAGTCTAAATTCTATGAAGATAAAGTTAACACCTTTCACATTTGTATTCTTAGAGCCTTGCCTGGTACATAGCGGGTACTTAAAACTTGTGGAATAACTGACAGAATTAATTCAATCAACCTTTTATAATTCTTACATTTGCTTTAAAGTCTTTACTTAGTTGAAAGTAGCAAGTCTACATCATTAGATTTACTTGTGTGATTTTACTTTTGCCATCATGACAGAAAGAATAATCCTTTCTTTTACTTTTTTATATTTAATACAGATGCCTATCTAATTTTCCATTTTTTTCTTTGACATACTTTATATGCCAGAGAGTTATCAGTCTCCTCATTTCCCAAATCCTTGTTTGCCAAGTGTGAATGTTCAAAGTTGGAATAATTTTGACGCAGCATAGACTGCATTTTCCTACCTAAAAGATCAAAGAAAGATACTATGCTTGACATGATTTATTTTTGACAAATATGTGTAGCCTACCTTAATATGTGAAAACATTTTTCGTTAGGTTCCTGAGGGGGAGAATTATGTCTCACTGGATATATATCTCCATTTTAACAAAGTGTGTTACTCTTTCCAATTTTGTTTTGTTTTGTTTTGTTTTATCACCTAGTATCTCAAAAGAATACATATTCTTAAGTATAAATGTTTCTGGGACGGATTTCACAGTATATACTATAGGTGATTCTAAAACCTCTAACAGTGAGGTTGTTTAAACCTAATTTGAAACTCGTTGGGTTTTCTTTTGCAAGATTTTTGTAAGATTCGGATAACATTAACTAATAGCCAAATCAATATTCTAAAACTCAAATCTCCTTTCTTTACCTTCCAAATTGGCTGATTGATGTACATTTTCCTTTGTTAATCTCATATCTTTCAGTTCATTTACACAATTATTTTCATTTTCTTTTTGTGTTTTATTTTGTGATGTGGCACCTCTGACATTATTCTTTTATTCATATTATTTATTTTTTTAAAATTATTTATTTATTCATGAGAGACACACAGAGAGAGAGGCATAGACAAAGGCAGAGGGAGACGCAGGGTCCATGCAAGGAGCCCGATGTGGAACTCAATCCGGGATCACGCCCTGGGCCTGAGACAGACGCTCAACCACTGAGCCACCCAGGTGTCCCCATTCATATTCTTTTTTTAGAACATCTTACACAACCGTGAGTCTTCAATTATACAGCTCTTAGAAAATTCAAAATTGAAACTCATTGGCCTACTCACTTCTTTTTCTTCTCATGTTTTTAGAGAATATTTGATGATATGTGACCGTATATAACTCCTTAATCCCCAGCACTTCTTTGCTAACAAAGAGCACCAGACACCACTGTGTTGCTTAAGCAATAGTTGGAAAGCATTTTTTTTTTTTTTTACTCTTACCTTTTACTAACTCTCCATATGAAATAAGTCTCAAAATCCTCTCCATGTGCTCTCTCTCCTCCCCACTGCTACTGTCCCACTGGGCTTTTGTCATTTCTCTAGTTTAGCGAGAAAACCGCCTACCATTCCTTCTTTCCCATCCTGTCATATCTCCTTCCAAGTGATCTTCCATTGAATCTTATTCTTTTGCCTTCCTGATCTCTGACCTTTGGCACATACTCATTCTTTTGGCTGAAAAACTCTCCTCCCTAACCTCACTGCCCCACCCACTTTCTGTTTCTTCCCAAGGCTAACTTGTCCTCAGGTCTCAACTTCAAAAAGCCTTTGAAGCCCACCCTTTCCTTCCAAATAGGAGGTTCAGTGTTTTCCCTTCAAGTCCCCTACTCTCCTTCTCCTCTCTCTTAGACTACTGAACTTTTATGGTCCCTTGTGCCTTCCACCTTACTGGAAATTCTGTGAGACTATCTATATATTTTTCCTGCCTTGCCCCTGATTCAGAGCACATAATTGTTACTTATGAAATAAATTAATTCATAAAAATTACTTCCTGAATGGTTTTGATTGTTTCCTCTCTTCTCTTGGGGACATCTCTAAGAGAGAAACTATTCCTTTAAGGAAATAAAATGCTATATATTTTTTTCTATCAATGTTATGAGCTTTCTAAAAATATGAATTTGAAGTCTATATTTTTAAATCTTTCTCAGACCTCTTTTAGTATTTCAAACTCCACAACTTTGTGATCACTATCTTTCAAATTGTCTTTCTTGAGAAAAATGAGTCACTGTTTGATTTGTATGTGCACTGACTGTGAGACCTTAAATTGTTACTTTATTATGCATAACTCATAAGGGCTTAGATTTACTTAATTGGAAAAGTCCAATTGTGTGGTTTCTAATTCTGCTAATGTGATGCTGTTGGGCCAAGGGGAGGTATAGAGAAGTTTTTAAATTACTTGCTATTTCTATTAATTAATAATTGGTTCAGTTTTCCTTAGTAAAATGTAATATCCCTTTAATTGTATTAAGATCCCTCTATTATGGAGTGAAAATAAGGTAAAAAGCTATATGACATGCTATTTTGCAGATAAAGCTTTGCACAAAGAGGTTTAGAAAATTAGTAACTGGTGCTTTGTCAGGACATGAAATGATTACTAACTCTCTAATCTAATAGAGAATATTTTATATGATGGGAAAATGAGATTAAATAATTGCCTCCTCAAATACAAGTTTTTCTAGACTCGGAACTACCAGTCTGAGGGAGAAGAGAAGTAAATTTAAATTACACAGCACTAAAGACAACAATTTATGGTCACAATTTTTTTTAGGGTTTTATTAGTGAAATTTCATAATCCACAAGAACATGAAAGAGGATGCTTACGTTTCTTTTCAACTTTATATACTTCAGGAAGATGGATTTATATTCATTGACCCTGAATTCACTTACCAATAGCAACTTATAGATGCATGAAAAAATATTAAGACATTGAATTCTAATATCTAGCCATGAAGCGGCTTCTTAAGATCATTCGGCAGGCAGTTCACTCACTTGTCTCCTCAAATGCTTTCCTTTGTCCAGATAAGTAACCACACACTAACTATTACCCGTTAACCAATCTCTGATTACCTGAGTCATCATATCCTTGTAGTAGACATCTATTCAGATATCATCAGCAGAGCATATCTTTTCTGCTCTCCAAGAGTAGGCCCTAGACAGCCATATTTCTGTTGTGTGGTCCTATACACCCACCTTCACGGCCATGACATGCCTACCTGCTATGTTAAACCTCAATATATCCAATACTTAGTATTATCATTGCACATGGTAGATGCTCAGTTCTTTTGAGTTAGTACATAAACGAATGATTGAGTGCATAACTCAGGCTGGACTCCTCAAATTCTCTCACTTTAAAATTACAACTGAGAAACATGGAACTGAGAATTGGTGGCTCAGTTCTATTAATGACAAAACTCAAGAGGAAAAAATCTACAGGTTGCTGATTCTAAGTTAGCCTATTCCACTGAAGTATGGTTGCCCAGCTGTCCTTTGAGTATATATGGGGTAATCTATTGAGAAAGTTACATCTCTTGCAGTTGCCAATTCATGTACTCTCAGGCATCATTTAGATCTTCTGAAAGTGTGTGAGTGTGTGTGGGCAGGACTAGATTGCACATATGCATGTACATATGAGTATGTATTGTGTTAATTATAGCAGACACAAAGGAAATATATCAGTTGGGTGTCTGTGAATTGTATCTGTAAATGTGTGTTGTTTATCGACCTGGAATTACATATAGATTATTACTTTTTGTATGTTTTTCTCAGCATCAGATATGTGTGTATCTGTACATAGAAATTTGGAAAGACATATGTTTCAAATTAGTATGGGTTATACATGTGCAAATAGATGTATTTTGAACAATATGTGATTTTAGTGTAACTTACCATTTATTACAGTTCTCATTATAGATTAAAAGTCATTATGCCCTCTTTTATCTTTTTCAGATTGGAGGGATTTTATTACTCTATTTTGTGTCTATATGTTGTTTTTATTAATTTAAAGATCAATCTATTTTTTTTAAAAGTTCTGACTAAGAAACAACAAAAAACAACAAAAAAAATCAATGTATTTCTTAGCTACTTATTGTTTGCATCTTCTTCTTTCTCCTCCTACATTAGCCACATTTGTTCTGGTTCATTGGTCAAAGTAGGCATCTTATGAGAAAGATGTTTCTATTTAGAGTTTCTTACACTTGAGAGATGAAAGTGTTAAATAATGTCTAATTTTGAGGTTTCCATTTCCTTTTGTTATATTCTTTCATATTAAAGGATTGTAGCCATTTTTACTAATGCTACTTTGATTAACCTTTCTTTAATATCATAGACTGTTTTAAAAACAGAATATTCAGAGTTTGCTGATTATTGAATGATATTTGGAGCTCTAATTTCTGTTTATTTTTCATAAACTGGAAATTATGAAGAGTTAATAGATTAGTCTAAATTTGTACTTCTAAAGCAGAAACTTAAAACATTTCTAAATAATTATGAATATGTCGTTATGAATATGAGTGGATGTTTTCCTGAGAGGAAGGGGTGTTTTTAAAATGTACAGATGTGAAACTCAAGATTCACCAAGCTTCTTGCAGGGTCCCTATTCCAGGCTTGGTAATAATCCTTTAATGGAGAGAAGCTCCAAGGGTCTGGATCCCATATGACTTAAAATTCTAATTGCATTTTTGCATTTTACTTTACATGGAGATGAAATGACTGCATGTGAATAGTTTGATGTTTTGTGTTAGAGTTTTTCCATCTCTGCAGGATGTTAATTTTCCCCCTAATATCAACATATTTTGGAGATGATTTTCAGTAGGGTAGGGGTAGGAATCATTCAAAGGGAACTGGCTTCAACTTTATTGTGATGTGAGCATTAGGGTTGTTGAGGTTACATGGTAAGTAGTTTTAATACTGGCAGTTCTTTATTTGAATCTTTTCTCATCTTTTGTTCTTAGATTCATTATTTAATGAGAGGTCTTTAAGGGATGATGAAACAATACAAAGGATCAAATTGTAGCTTAAACCGGGAGCAATCATAGGACACAGGCAATTGCTTCTTTCTTTGGGGAAGTTTATCTCCATCAACTCAGCTCTGAAAATGTCCTTCATCTCATTGTCAAAGCCAGTTGCTCCCCACTAAATCCATGCATTCCATGTTTTTCTTTAATAAGTAACCTAGAAAATCAAGTGTATCTTTCTAAAAGTATTTCATAGATAAGTTAGCAGCGCCCATTATATTTCTGCTAGTATTTTATCAGGAAGTCTAGTAGTTAAGAGCTGTATTTACACTGGCATTTGACAGAGGTCATTTTTTGTGGTTTTATCATTTTAGAAAAGTTTATCTTTCTTGGTTTCAATTGGTTTATTATAGTAGTCTATCTTGCTTTGTTGACTTGTAGCATATTCCAAGATGGGTCAGGAATTTAGGGTCTTCAAGGTTAACCTGGCAGTCTGAAAGGATGAGGGTATATTTCAAGTAATGTAGGACTGACTTAGGTGCTAAAGCATGGTGTCTGAGATACAGTTTTGATCTGCCTGTGTAAGATACCCTGTGGCATCATACAGCAAAGGGAAAGTTCATTATATAATGGAGATGACTGTACCAGAACTATGTAAGAAATTCTGGTTCCTCCTTAAAAATATACTTCTTGAAGTTTTAAGACTATTTTCCAAGAAATGTTTTTTTGTAAAGAAATAGGCCTTTAGTGAAACACTAGGGAGTCATGTCAATTCATTGAGAAAAATGCCACCAGCTTATTTTTATTGATCATATTTCCATGAGTTTAAATGTAATTTTTAATTAGAGTTGTTACCAAAAATACCCTTTTCTATTTATTTTTAAAAATCAGATCATATTTTGACCCTTTAAACTTATAGCTAGAGTAACACATTTTTGTGAAGAGTTAGAAAAATTCAGTCTGTGATCTGCCCTTGACATGATTGGTCAGTTATTTCCTATGTAAGTGATAATAACACTTAAAGAACAGGCTATAGAGCTGATGCTTTTTCTCAAACCAAGTATATTGATTCTTAATTTACAAAATTATTAAATTGTATAAAACAGTTTGAAAAATCCACTACTATCTTTCCATATTTAATGATGTTGATTTTAGGAAAAGGTGATCACAAAGACATTAAATACATTGATGAGTATATGTAAAGTATATAATTGTGATATTTATCCAAATAATTTAGTGCAGTCATTATCTTTGCTTGATAAATTATAACAAAAATGGCGGGATCCCTGGGTGGCGCAGCGGTTTGGCGCCTGCCTTTGGCCCGGGGCGCGATCCTGGAGACCCGGGATCGAGTCCCACGTTGGGCTCCTGGTGCATGGAGCCTGCTTCTCCCTCTGCCTGTGTCTCTGCCTCTCTCTCTCTCTCTCTGACTATCATAAATAAATAAAAAAAAATTAAAAAAATTATAACAAAAATGGGCTGTTATGTTGGCATTTACATTGGAAATATCTAAAATTTTCAGTTGTGCGAACAATTTTTCTTTAATCTCAAAATTCTTTTGTTTCTATTTTTTATAGTGTAGCAATGGAATCTTATATGAATCTGGAATTTCAAGAGAGTCTGTTGAGTTTTAAATAGTTCAAAGTTTGACAAGTTGTGATATAAAATGATATATATCTGTTCTGGTCCTGGGCCTGTTGTCCTTCAGGTCAGTTCTCGCTTTTTTTCCCAGAAAGGAAAATCAAAGGGGGATTGCCCCAATAGGAGGTGTTTCTTCTGTGTATCTGTCTTTGGTGCAGTTTATCCAATGAGAGCTATCAGTTGGCAACTGGAGGGCCTTGGAAAGGATTATTTCTCCTGTTTGCTCTACCTCAGAGTTTCTTAAGCTATAGGTTTATCTCTTCCATGGGTCCACCTTGGCCCCAGTCTCCTGGTAATCAAGGGCCCTGGGCCCAGATAACATCACCACTGCTTCCTGTTATCTCTCTAGTCTATGGGTAAAAGTGGTTTCATGCTTTTGCTAATCTCTGTGTTGCTTCCTCCCTCCTTTCTGATCATTCAGCAATTTCATCATATGCTTAACCAATTCCCTGCATTAAATTTTATCAGATTCAAATGCTTAGTGATTTCAGTTTCCTGGCTAAACATTATTGATAACATGTTCTAAAGAATACTAATTTTATAGTCTCAAATCTTTTTTTTTTTTTTTTGTTACTCAAAATTGGTTTTATAAATTGGAAGATTTCTGGTAGATCAATACTTCAGGAGTCTGCATAGGGTTAGTTTAGATAATATAAAACCAAGAAAACAATTGGGAAATTCATTAATATCATTTTCTTTTATAACCTGTTATTTGCTTCTCCATTACTATAAAGCATTGAAACTATTTCTGTACTAGGAATTACGATGCTACTGGTGCTGGTTGTGTGAGAGTTTTGTGTGTTTATGTGTGTATGTGTGTGTGTGTGCCTGTGGATGTGTGTGATCACGTTCTGGGAACATTTATTTAGTGGGCTTTAATGCTATCACAGCTAACATTTGTGTATGTTTGTTTTCTTTATCTCAGCTCTGGTAAATCCATGAAAAACAGATGAAAGCCAAATCTTTCATTATTCCTAAATCCCTGATTATGACATGTTTCTCCTAAGATGTGTCCCCAAAGAGTGAATGAGGCATCTGTAAGTATGCACAGGTTATGGCGCAGTCCCCTCAGTGGCATTTTGTCCATATGGAGCTTAATTCTGTAAACTACCTATAACTAGGTGTAAAATTCAGACAGAAAATAGCAATTTATCACAAGTGTCCAGCTGGTTTCTTCTTCCAAGTGGTTATTTCCTAATCTGAAATCCAGCCCATTCACTGCCCACTTACATTTTTGAGCTATAAAATCAATAATAAATAGCAAGAACATTCCCTGGAGAGATTAGCCATGCATTCCAACTGGGAAGAACAAATGAAGGGCAATGCCATATTACTTTGTACTTGGATTTTAATGCGAAAAATAAAATGTGGAAAAATGGGAGTGCTCTTTTAATCCAGTTGATCAATAATGCAATGTAAAATTAAGTTTAAAATTCCTCCTAAATCCAGAAATGCTACTTAAAAGCAAATTTTTAAAGAGATATGTTTGCAATTAGTATGATCTTACAAATGATTTTTTTGTGTATTTTACTGACTTACTGATTTTCCTTTAATATAATTGAAACTGATAAGTTCAAAATACACACTTTTGAGCTCTTTTTAAAATGAAATCTTAAAAAATCTGCCTTAAAATGTTGATATATTGCCCTCTGAGGAATTGTATCATTACCTCCAAATGCACATCCAACAGAACTATGCTGTCCAGAAATATCTACCCAAGATAATTAATTTCTAATCTGGCTTACTTATTTTTGCATGTGTGCATATACAGATGTTTGAGAGTATATTTTTGTTTATATAAACCTATACATACACATATACATGTACACTTATGTATAAATTATCTATAAACTTAAATAAACAGATACGATAAACATACAAATATATTTATAAATAAACATACAAATATACATACATGCATACACATACACATGAATTTAGCATAAATTATTTAATGATAGGAAATTATCTTTCTATCATGTTCTTATTTATTTGGCTTATTCTTTTTTTTTTAATTTATTTATGATAGTCACACACACAGAGAGAGAGAGAGAGAGGCAGAGACACAGGCAGAGGGAGAAGCAGGCTCCATGCACCGGGAACCCGACGTGGGATTCGATCCCGGGTCTCCAGGATCGCGCCCTGGGCCAAAGGCAGGCGCCAAACCGCTGCGCCACCCAGGGATCCCTATTTGGCTTATTCTTTCCCTAAGTGTATTATAGGAAAATGAAGTAAACAATCCATTATTAAATGTTTCTCATAATTCAATGTTTAGTAATAGTATATAAAATAAAATATAATAAAACTCTTTGGTTCTTAAGGGTTTGCAAACTAAATGGTAAACAGAAACATAGGAAAAATGTAGTATTATAGCAAAATCATAGTCAATAAGTACCAATGCTATTTTACTGAATTCTTACCATCACACTAGAAAATAGTTATTACTAATTTCACTTTAGAGGTAAGGAAACATTCAGAAGTTAATTTAACCAAAGTCACATGGCTAGTGTGTAACTTACTGGAAATTTGAACACAAATATGACCAATTCTAAATCCCTATTCTTTTCAGCATATAATACTGACTTACAGAATAATAACTGATACAATAAAATGAAATATATTGGAAGGTAGCCTGTAATTAAAAGACAATTGAAATAGAAAATAAACTAGCCATATTCAGAGTAGCTTGTGAAATTTTCATAAAAGAGGAGAAGTTTTATTATATCTTAAAAATTAAGTTAGTCTGTAAAGAAGAGAGCAGTATTAATGTGAAAAATGCAGAAAGTGAGAAGGCACAGGATACATGTCAAGGAGCCAAAAATAAAATTTAGCTAGAGTATAAGATCCAAGAAGGTCAGAGTTTAGAGATATTGTAGAAAATGTTGATCACATCCAAATTTAGAGAGATATTACTTTAAGTTCATGAAGTTTAAATAATATCTTGGCACATAGGAAACACTCAATAGATGTTTTTTAGATTTAATTAATTAATTTATCGTGTAGGCAGTAGGGAGTGTTGTTAGTGTAGAAGCATGGCATGATGACAGGATTCCTTCATAGTGATTAATCTCATGGCATTATTCAGCATGGGCAAAACTAAGTTAGGAGACCTTTAAGCATGAGATAAAGTCAGAAGAATTTTAAGGAATGGGTGGATGAAGGACTCATTTAGAAGTCATATCAGGAAGTCAACTTCTATGAGTCTCTGGAAATGGAATAATTTATTAAATGCTACATAAAAAAACATAGACTGAATACCTACTAGGTGCTAGGTGAACAAAAGGGAACAGAGTAATGAACAATGTGGGAAAGGTACAGGAACATAAGAGATGATTTACTATGAGATTAAGAGTAATAGGTAAGTCATAAGGGACAGCTGGTTTTAATAGACTTGACCTCAGCTGAACATTGAATCTTGAACTTGTTCAAGGGTGCATAGTAGGAAATATCTACTGTCTTACAATATACAGTTTTTCTCATAACAAAGTCATTACAAGAAAATACTGTAAAGTAATTCTGTTTATATAATTAGACATATATGTGCATGATTATTTCCAGGTACTATGAAAGGCAGTTTGTTAGCCATTTGTAAATTATTTGAGAAGGGGAAATTTGGTTTTAATTTCTATAATGGAATCTAGAAGAAATCCTAATCTATTTAGGAATATATTTTATATGTCTATATACATTAATATTTGCATAGTTATATATAATATTTATATAATACATGTTATATAATACCTACATATAATATTTATATAATGTACATTATATAAATAAGCATAACCTTGAATAAATTATATAAATAGCTTTATTTTAATATTTTAATAATAGTGTATCTTCAGATTCTGTGAATTCAAAATTTTGATCTTTGATACTTTGGAGTATGTACATTATATATATAAATATTGTTCTTATACATAGAAATATAGATGCCTTATATAGTATATAATATCTACAACAAAATAACATCTATATTGCATATTAGGCCTGTTAATATGTAGAGAAGGAGTTGTCATTGGAAGAGTTAATATATAAATTTATTTTTGGATTTAACTCAATTTAGAATTTTATTCAATGAACATTTAATGAATTCAACTGTGAATTCAAACAAAATGGGATTGTAATTCTTTGTTGTTGTTGTTGTTGTTTTAAATATTTTACTTATTTATTCATGAGAATACAGAGAGAGAGAGAGAGAGAGAGAGAGAGAGAGAAGCAGAGACACAGGCAGAGGGAGAAGCAAGCTTCATGCAGGGAGCCTGATGTGGGACTTGATCCGGGGACTCCATGATCACGCCCTGGGCCGAAGGCAGGCGCTAAACTGCTGAGCCACCCAGGGATCCCTGTTGTTGTTTTTTTAAATAAAGATTTTATTTATTTATTTGACAGAGAGAGAGCACAAGCAGGGGTAGCAGTAGGCAAAGCGAGAGGGAGAAGCAGACTCCCCTCTGAGTAGGGAGCTCCATGTGGGTCTTGATCCTAGGACCCTGAGATCATGACCTGAGCCAAAGGCAGACACTTAACTAACTGAGCCACCCAGGGACCCCTGATTGTAATTCTTTGAATTCAATATTCATAACCTCTCTTTTGTTAGAAAGTCCATGATGTTTCATATTTGTTTCTGGACAGATAACTTTCTAGAAAAATACATTCCAGCACTAAAAATGTCACCAGCATAAAACTGTAAAAACTACATTTCAAATGCAACAACATGGCACATGTTTTTCAAACATAATTGATATGATTCAGAACTTTCAGGGAGTGAATTAACAAACATTTTTCTCTTTTTTTCCTCAAAGGTATCCCCTTCGTTCTTGTGAACAAATAGAGTGAATGACTAATGAAGTTATTTATGTGTATTGCCAAGTAATCGTGTTCCCTAAACCTACCTCTAAATTTCTGAACTGAATTATGAATGTGAAATGGTGATTTTCAGATGCTTCTGGTTAGTTAATAAGGAATTTTATAAAGTTTTCAGCTTGGTGTTGAAAGAACTTAGAATTCCCAGTAAGATTCTCCATTCTCATTCCATAATCAAAGTATTAACCAAGTTGATAGAAATGTGTAGAGAACAATAAAATCCAGTCTAGAAGTTTTTTTTTTTTTTTGGTAGAAGTGGATGAAGTTTCTCCCCTATTTCATTATTTAAATGAATAATTAAAGAAAACAAGTGTTGACATATTTGAAGGGTTGACAAGGGAGCAATTGGAATGTGAATATGACAGTGATAATCTGCCCTGTTAGATGGTGTGGACCACATTTGCTCTCATAGGGTGATGTTATATTCCTTTAAACTTTGTGCAACCAAAATGCTTGAACACTGGCCATTTTTGTCCCATACACTCTGAAAGGAGCAATTTGCTATCAATGAATAATACAACATGAAGATAGAAGGATACCTAGCTTTATTCAATAAATAAGACATGAACTAATTTTTTTTATTTGTCAGGATATTCTGAAAGTACAATATAAAACTATTACAGGAAATGTTCATATAAAAAGTAAAAAAAAGTACTGCAACTTTTGGGAAAATTATTTTCTCAAAGTAGCTCATTAGAGATTGTACGGACAGAATAATAAATAACACAAAGAATAAAATCTGGGCGGAAAGTAAGGCCAACTGGAGCAAAATAATCTCCCCTCAAAGTTGTGATTTCTCTTTTAGAAAAGGTTTTTATTTTTGCAACTTAATGATGCTATATCTTAGAAGTATCTGAGAAGGTTTTACTTCCAATATTAAAATAACACAGTAGTTTCAAATATGAATCCCAAGATCCAATTTGTCTAAAAGTTAATAGTAACAAGAGATAGGAGTAAGGACATTAGCTTTTTTTTTTTCCACATTAATTAATAAATTTGATCCACAGGATGCTCACAATCAGAACTTTGAAAGATAAAGTTTGAAAGTTAAATTGTTTCATTCCTTAATCAATTTTTTTTAAAATAACATAACAGGGGTTTCTTATTTATTAAATAATTTGATGATTTAGTAAATGGCAGGCACAGTGCTACTTGCTAGGAATTCAGAATCTTAGGAGATGATCCCTAGACATTATTGGAAGGATATAATGAAAGTTCAAATTCCTATTTGATTAAACATTCTCACAAATTAGAAAAGATGGACTTTCATTGCTAGCAGGTTTTAGAGAGTGAGAGGAATACTTATATTTTACTACAAAAGGACAAAAAAAATTAGCTGAACTAAATCATATGAATTTAATACAGCAAACCTATCACAAACTTTACTTTCTTGGTGAAAATGAGCTTCCAGGGCCTCACTGTTTGATTTTTCCAAGCCTTATTGTTTTATGCTAAATTTGGTATCTTAGTGACAGCATTAAAGGAATGTCCGTGTATGCTTCTAGAATGGGCTGCAGCTGCTTCTCAAACTAACATCTTGGCTTGGTTTCCACATTTTTCTATTTGAACATGAAACTGTATTAGCGTCCCAAATACTGGCTATTAATCCTCTTGCCTAAATATGTGGCAATTCTAAAATTCTGAATGGCTTGCTTTTAAATTCTTTCACTCACTTCATTTGATTAGTAAGTGTTCCTTTTATGTAACTTAAACGATTTTTTCAAATACTTCTTAAAAAGGCAAGTCTGTTCCTATTTAAGTACTTCTATACTACAGCACTTTGTACATGTACATAGCATTTCCATTTCCAAACGGTAGAGGTATGGAAGAAGGAAAAAACATGTTTTTAAAGTGATTGAGCCTATACATACCTGTGTGGTGTTTTTTTTTTTCTGTGTTATATGTGGACTCTTCATAGACGTTATCTTCCTGTTTGCATAAACTTTGTCATCTAGAAGTGGAAGATGGATAGAAGAAGGTGCTTAAAGGTTGATTACTGCTCTGTGACCTGAGGAAGCTCAGAAAATTTTGCTTATTATCCTATATTTTACCAATGTTTTAAACTGGACACCAGAATTGATTATTAGGTCAATATATTTTTTAAACCATTGATTTAAGAGTAAGCTATTTTCCAATAATAAGATAAATAGACAACATTTCGGGTTAATTCCTATATTAAGACATTCAGAGACCAGTTTCTAGATTATATGAACTATCATGGACAAAGAAAATGTGAATTGTTCAGGTGATTGTAAAAACATATCTGAAGATAAAGGGAAACCAGTGATAATATCTAGAGCAAGTAACTTTGTGTGCCTTATGAAAAAGTGTCAGAAAAATTTGAAAATAAGATAGATTTTTAGAACGACCTATTAATTTAGGGCACCTCAGGTGGCTTGTTTGGTTGAGTGCCTAACTCTTGATTTTGGCTCAGGTCTTGATCTCAGGATCCTGGGATCAAGACCTACAACAGGCTCGGTGCTCACTAGGGAGCCTACTTCTCACTCTCTCTCTGCCCCTCCCCCTGCTTGCGCTCACTGTGTCTTTCTCAAATAAATAAATCATTTGTAAAGAGTTCTATTAATTCTACAATGAAACATTTTTCTCATATTTGAAAATCTTGTAGAAAATGCAAAGAAATTCATTTGGCCTATTTATTCTGGGAATTCAACATGAGATTAGCATCCAAAAATCAATGAGTGTAATTTACCATGTTAGCAGAATTAAGGATAAATATATCACATAATAATTATAATATATGCAGAACAGATATTTGATAAAATCCAACACCTTTTCAGGATAAAAAATTTTAACAAAGTAGGAATAAAAGGAAACTTCCTCCTTTTCATAAAAGGTATTAACCAAAATGTACAGCAAACATATCTCATTGAGTGGTTAAATATTGAAGGCTGCCCCTTGAGTCAATGGGATAAAAATGCCATTATCTCTTCTATTCATCATTTTTCTGAAGATCTTGTCCAGTGCAATGGAACTAAATAAATAAAAAGGAAAAGTTATTGAAAGAGAAGAAAAAATTGTCATTATTTGGAGATAATTTAAAAAAACTAATAAAAATGAATGTAGATTCAGCTTCTGAATATAAAGTTTCTATATAAGATATTAACTATAAACAAAAAATTATTTCTAATGATAAGGGCAATTTAGAAAAATTATGTAATGATAACTTTAAGAATAGTTTTAAAGTACATCAAATAACCAAGAATAAATCTAACATAAGATTTGCAAACTCCCTTCAACAAAACTACTAGGTATGAGAGAAATTAAAGAAGAATAAATAAATGGAAAGAGGTTCCATATTCATGGACTGGAAAGATCCAATATTGTAACAATATAAAATGTACACTAACTGATCTATATGTTTAATGGAATTCCAGTAAAAATTTTATATTTATTTGGTAGAAATTGAGAAGCTGAATCTACATTATAAATGGGGAAGAAAGGACGAAGAATTAAAATGATATTTTTGAAAAAGAATAAAGTGAGGAATCTTACTTTATGAAATATCTAGATTTATAAATCTTGAGAAATTCAGTAATTATTCAGTGCATAATGGAGACTAGATAAATAAAGCAACACACAGCACTAAGGATAGTCACTTGAATTATGATAAAGTTCCCCTTCAGTGCAATAGGGAAAAGATGTTCTTTTCAATAAATGGTTCTAGGTCAACTGGGTATCCACAAACAAAACAAACAAAAAACCCCCCAACAAAACCCAAAACAATCTTTAGCCCTACTTCAAATGATTAAAAAAGAAATTATGTCTCAGTGGGCTGTAGAACTAAAGGTAAAATAATACATCTTCTAAAAGATTCATTAAAAGTCTTCAATAAGAAAAAGAAAAGACAAACCAGAGTGGAAGAAGATGTTGGCAATATATATATCCGAAAAAGGACTCACATCAGGAGTATGCAAAGAGCTCCTTTGAGTCATTAAAAAATGCAGACAACTCAATTTAAAAATGAGGGGCAAAAGTATGAAAGAGGCATTTCACAAAAGGAGATATTCAGATGTCCAATATGCGTATACAGAGTTGCTTAACGTTGTTTTTTTATTAGAGAAATTCAAAACAAAATCCAAATGAGATGATATTAAAAATGAAAAAGAATGAATTAACTTAAAAATGAAAATTAAAATTTTAAAAGATGAAAAGTTTTGATGAGGATATTGAGCCACTGGAACTCTTGCATTCAGATGGTGATTATGTAAAAATGAGTCAGCCACTTTGGAAAATTGTATGGAAATACCTACTGAAGCTGGATATGCACAAATTCTATGACCTGGTGTTCTACCATGGGCATATACCTACCAGAAATGAAAACCTGTGTGCATCAAATGACTTGTATAGATATGTTCGTAACAGCAGCCTACAGTCTTGTATGAGCAAATAAACTGGCATATTCACATAAAGTGATGCCATAAAGTAAGTCAGAAGAGGCACTATGTCTACACACAGAATAATGGATGAGTTTTGCAAACACAATATAGACCAAAAAAAGAATCATAAAAAGACAAGCCATAGTATAGACCTATTTCCATACGGGTCAAAACCAGTTAATCAGAGATGGCCATAGAAACCAGCATATCGGATATTTTTTTGAAAGTAGTGTAATAACTTGAGCAAACAGGAAGGAGGCTTCTGTGATGCTGGAACTGCTCATTTTATTTATCAGAGTGGGATTACATGGGTGTGCTCACTTTGTGATAATTCATCAGGCTGCGCATGTATACTCTGCTCACCTTCTGGTGTCTGGAATAGACTTCAATAAGATGTTTATTAAAAAAAGAAAAGATATTCGGCATTTCTATAAAGAAGAAGTCACTGAATTATTTCCTTAAAGTATATAAAAGAAAAAAATGTACTTCAGACTGAAGAGGTGGTATCCTTGGGTAAACACTGGATTTGAGGGAAAGGTTATGTGAATTACTTGGTAGATAAATAGAATCTGTAGTTTGTACAACTTAGAATAATTTCTCCAGTGTCAGAAACAATTTTGCTCCTTGTTCACAGATGCTAAAATAAAACTATAAATGGGTTACACAACTTACTAATCATTACAAGCAGGGGAATATGCAAAAAGGAGACAGAATTATTAAAATCCTACAAGTATTCTCTGTTCAGTCAGAAACTCTGTTGGCAGGTTCTTTCCTCCTTTAATTGGCATTACACTATTTTTTGAAAGTTCTGATTTTAGAGGAGACAATGGTACTAGATAATTCTCCCAAATAGGAGAGCAAATTTCCATAGATCAACCTGTAGGCATTTTGCAGTTGGTAACTTGATGATGCTTTTTATACTGGTTTTGAATGTCAGAAAATGACTCTGTAATATCACATTGCTGGGAAAAATGCGAAAGGACCCTTTTCATTCACCAGGCCATTGTGCTCAGTGTTCTGCGGTGTTCTGTGCTGTGAACTTTATGTGGTTTTAATTATTATTATTTACGATGATAATGCCTTAATTGTGTACGGATGCTATGTAGGTCCTGAGCGTCTTGGTGGAAGCTTCATCATAATTAAAGATACTATTTATATAGTTCCTGGAAAGTAAAGAAATAGCCAGGGCTCCCTAGGTAGGTTCTTGTGGGAGCTAATTGCACAAAGAATCAACGTATTTCCTATGAGACAGTAGGAGGTAGGATTAAAAAGCACATTTCTTTTCTTATTAAAGTTTTTTAAAATTTTTATTTATTTATTCATGAGAGACATGGAGAGAGAGAGAGAGGCAGAGACACAGGCAGAGGGAGAAGCAGGCTCCATGCAGGGAGCCCATCGTGGGACTCAATCCCAGGTCTCCAGGGTCATGACCTGGGCCGAAGGCAGCGTTGAACCCCTGGGCCATCGAGGCTGCCCTCTTTTCTTTTTCTTTTTCTTTCTTTTCTTCCCCCCACCCCTGCCCCCTGCCCAGCCCTGCTCCTCCCACTGCCTTTGTGACTAACAAGGTTTACTTGTTTGTTTCTGTTTTTGTTTTCATTTGATCATTCGCAATGTCACCCTATTCTCCCAGCAGCCTTGATGCCATTATCTCAGCCTAGGCAATATACGAAAATTGTACTAAACATCCATGTTTCAGTGGTAATGTTTCTTTTTGATGGGAATTTTAACTTTTGTAATATCTATTACTATGAAAACAATTATTTATTAATATATTTAATGAAGGAAAGAATTTTGCAAAAATGTGAGCATTTCTGTGCATTGTGGTTTGTTCATTATTATAATTGGGCATTGTATCATAGTTTCCATTGCTATGAAAGCGATTTTAATTGAGGGGTGCCTGGGTGGCTCGGTAGATTAAGTGTCTGATTCTTGATGTCATCTCAGGTCATGATTTCAGGGTCCTGAGGTGGAGCTCTGCCCATGACCAACTCTAAGCTCGCTGAGTGTGGAGCCTGATTAAGATTTTTCTCTCTCCCTCTTCCTCTGCTCCTCCCCCAATCACTCTCTCTCTCTCAAAAAAAAAAAAAACAAAAAAAAAAAACAAAAAAAAAACGATTTTAACTGAAATTTTCATTTTTTGATGGTCAGTAGTTTATATAGTTTATTAATGCTTTTGTTCATTTTTTTAAGCAAGAAAATATTAGTTTTTCTGGGGGAAAGTGTGATGACTGAGTATATTATTTCAAATGTATTTCTGTCTTTTCTACTAAAGTACAGGCATTATTTAATGATTACAAAACTTCATCTGACCATATAGGTTAAATAAGTCTTGTCTTCCTTCTGTTATTAAATTTATGACCATGCATTGGGTATGATCATATGTAGATCAAAATTCTTATTCTTAGGGTTGGATTTTATGATGTTTGTCATGAGGAAAATTTCTATCTAATACTTATTTACTGACTTTATTTCTTAAAGGAAATAGAATATGAACTATCTCAACTGACCAATTTTCCAGGAAGATAAGGATATAAAATAGAATTTCATGCTTTTTAGAGATTTTATACTATAAATAATTATATCAATCTTAACCTGAGAATCCTATGAAACAGCTAACAAATGTTCTGTTACTAGTCTTTCGGTGTCTGACAACTAGAAATGACTTAATTCTACTGATGATTACTTTAAAAACAAAAAAGTCACCACAAAATGGAATTTGCATTTCTGAGAAAATGAAAATCATCAAAAACTTTTTAATAGAAAGCATTAGCAATTCTTACCATAGTGCTACAATTTTATCCTGAATTTGTTTGAAGGATTAAAGATGAGGAGCTATAGTACCAAGATGTGTTTCACAGAGAATATTTAATATGTAATATTTTAAATTTTATATTGATGAAATGATTTGAGAATATGCTTTTTAAAAGAGAATAACTTTAAAGAAGAATAAATATACAAAAATTTATCTCCTAAGTATAATTCTAGCAGGTGAGAATGTACAAAATGCACATATTTCATTGACTTTCTTCTAAAGTGAGCATAGCTATTAACTATTCACTGGAAAGATTGAATTTACTGCATTCTGACAGGGAGGTAAAACACAGTGGTGAGGAGACTAGGGGAGTGTCTGGAAGAGACAGTAGGAAACATATTTGTCTTTATTTTCCTGATTGAGATCAACATTTTGCAAGCTATGAATCCACCTGGATAGGGATGAGGACAAAGTTCTGGAGAGCTCATTGAATATTCTATTTTGGACATTACTCTGTATCTTCAGAGGTTCAGTTTAATCATATGCACTCCAGCTGCATCTGAAATTCTTTTAATGGTACTCCAGGAATCCTTGAGCTATAGGAATGGCCACTCCATCTCCCCAAGTAGAACTGACCATTCCTTTGTTCTTCCATGGTATCCTTTTTACAGTGTGTACCCATGAATTTATGTATGTATTTCTCTTCCCCAGATTGTAATGTGATTAAGCTGTCTTCACAACCTCGGGCTTATTACACTGCCTCACCATAAATGTGGGTTCAGGAACTAATGTGTAAATGGATGAATAAAAGCTTTAGTAAACCATACTTTACTGACCTGGAAATGTGTATATAACTTAGTGGCAACTCGGGAAGCTACTTTAGAGCACTGTCCAAGAACTCAGTATAATCAGTTAACTCTTTGGTGGTTGGAAAGCAACTTAGAAAGCAAACCTGTCCAAGCCATAAGTTAACTGAGAGCATGTACACAACACCAACTGGAAATTAATGAATCACCATATGTTTTGGCTTTGAGTGTGTCCAAGTAGGAGTAACTATGCTTAGAGCCAGAGAGGTTTAATGAATATAGATTCTACACAAGGTCTGTAAAATTGAAAAATGCTGTCAGACATACCAAGACTCCTATGAAAATATTTATCAATATGAATATAAGGAAATGCATGGCATGCTGTGGTTTGGTATTGGTCATAGAAAATAGCTATATAGTGATGCAAAAAAACTGGGAACCTTACATGAGACAAGCATCTTGAGGAAAGCAAGATAGGGGCATATCCTACGCTGAGAGGTGTACCGATTCTGCAGAACTAAGGCCCTACCCTTAATGTAAGGACTTCACTACACGTGTTTTCCACCAGAGCTCCAACTAATTATACTTTTGTTTTGGAACTTTGATATATGACAATGGGAGGTTTTTTATGATATCAAAAATGCAATTTTAATATTTCTCTTTACTAAAGTAATTATTTCTTTCAAGATCTTGCGTGACAGTTAAAGGAACAATTCATTAGTGTAGTGGTTAGTAGGAGAGAAGTCAGAAATAACCACGTTCTTTGAAAGTAGAGTTGGAGCACATCACAGTGGGCACCGGATCAAGGTTGCTGTGCACCAACCCGTAATGGGTGTTTTGGGTTCGTGATGGTAGGATTGGGGCTGATTATTTGGGCCATTTGGACATCTGCCTCTGCCATACGGTATTGCTTTTTTGGCAGAAGCTGCCAGAGCTCCTTTCCAGGTTTGCACCTGATCACGGACAGGACTCTGCTTCTTGTTGTTTTTTATGCCTTGTCTCTTTGTGCCCTATTATTGCACTCTGGATAAATGCTTTCTCTAGGTTCTGTGAGCTAACCCCTTTAGTGCCCAATATTGAAAATGAATGTCGAGATTGAACCTAGTCTCTAACTCTCTATTGCATCCTTTCATTCTCTCACAATTTTCTTTTAACCAGTTATGTGACATCTGAATGCAGAATGGTAACACCTGTGGTAAAAGGGAGGAGTTATGCATATCAGGCAAATGGAACCCAGACCACTTCCAATTCCCTGCACTCACGTATTTTTTTTTTTATTCTCATTTTTTGGTACTTTTCCTACATTTCATTTCACTTTTGTACTTCAGCAAGCACACACATTCAGCTTCAAATATTTTTTTCCTTTAACCTTAATAAGAATGAATCCCGAAGTTTTATTCAAATGACAGCAGAATTTCCAAATATAGGGGTTGGAGTCAGTTATGAACACACAAAGTATAATGAGATGAACAAAATGAGAATAAAAAGTAGACAAGAGAAGAGGACAGAAAAAACTCCTACAAAATTAATGAAACAAAATGTGAAAACACATGATAAAGTCCTAAGTGATGTTAGCATGTTCATTGTAAATTAGCTGGCATTTCTTCTCATCTTTGCCTCTTCTCATCTCTGAACTTGTTACAGCTACAGGTTCAGCTTATGGTAGTCATTGTGGTAAGCTTATTAAGAGCTCTGAAACCCCATTCATCATTAAACCATCTCAATGTATTATTAAAACCACAGAATGACTTTTCCTCCAGGCAGACAATAAAACAAACTGCAACAACTTCATGCTGTGTCTATAGAACAGAGAATGAATGGAAATTTCTCGCTCGCCACTTATTTTGGTCAATGTGCATAACTAAATGAGAGAGCTGGAGCCACACTTTTACTTTGTAGCCGGAAGAACCTGCACAGTTGCATCTTGATCAGATCAGAGCACTAAGAGTCAAAATTTTTTGGTTGCTTTTGTTTTGGCCCAATTATATATTTTAGAGAGATTTTAGGTTTTTTAAAATCAGTTATCTGTTTTTCATCTTTTTTTAAAAATATGCTGATTCAGAAAATAATGTGATAAAGGAAATTGGATATGTTTGAATGGAGGGAATGTAAAGAAATTAATATGTTCAGAGATTCTTAGATGAGAGGATCAGAAAGATATGGAAGAGTTACAGCACTTTGGGATCTGTTTTCTGCACCTCCATTATTTGTTTATTCCTAAAACATAAATAATACTAGGTACCTTCCAGGTAGTTTTGCAGGTGTGTATAGAAATAATAAAAGCACATTTTGCATTGTGAGGGGAAAAAAAAGTAAATACTGAAGGATGGCCAATGATTTTCCACTAGGAATTGCAATTCTAGGTGTGTACATTAGGAGGTGCTCACTTATATACATAAAGAGTTTAAGATAAGGATGTTTACTGCAGCAATGTTAATTTAAAAAAAAACATAATAAACTGATGAGGGAATATTGTTAAGGAATGTTAGATATTTATAAAGAATCCTCTGAAATATTGTAGAGAAGAATCAGGTCATTTGGATTTATAACCCAGCTGTTTTGTCTCCTTACAGTGTGACCTTGGGGAGGTAGCTAAACTTTTCTGTGACTTTATTTTCTCATCCGTAAAATGGCAAGGATAAAAGGATCTCACCTATATGTGACAATTAAAGGAAACAACACAGTAAAGCAACAAAAATGTCTTGCACATAAGTGTTCAAAGAATAACAGCTAATATTATGTGATGGGCCTTCATAGTTATGAAGAACAGATATAAGTTCTCAAAATGGAAAGAAAGTTCTCAAAGACATATTTCTAAACATAAATAAATAAGTTTCAGACAGTTGACACAACATGATATTTATAAACTATATATTTGCATAAATACATATTATGCATAAAAGCACATTTAGCAAAGGACACTTGACAAAATCTCCATCTCACCCCAAAACAGCCCTTCAAAGCATCAATACAGCTCTCATAACTATTTGGTAATAATTAATTGTGTCTATGCATCTATCGGGGGAAAAAATGACTTGGGTGAGGTAAGGAGGAGGAATATCCGTTAAAGTTACACTTTTCGTTTTTTTTATATAAACATGTACATATATGAATATGTGTGTGCCTTTCTAAAATTGGAGAAAGGCCAAGTTCTGTTGTTCCATTGAGAACAAAAATACATTCTGGAAAGATTTCAAATGTGTTTCTGCCAAATATGGCTTTCATCCTATTTTCAAACAAATATTGATGTCTTTTGCTAGCAGGATTCTTTAAAAAAGTAATGAAGTATAAATGTTTTCCTATCACTAAAACTATGTGCCTCTTTGGGAGATGTTTAGATTTTCTTAAGTTCCTTGGAATTTCTTAGCAGTCATGATTTGGATGGGTATTTTTGAGGAATAGGACTGCTTCTTTAAATTCCTTCATCTGTGTGGGTATAATTGTTAACTATCATTTGCCCTTTGCCAGAATGCATGTTTTGTATACCCTTCTTAGGCATGTTTTGATTGCTCTTGTAGCAAGGCAGAACCAGCTTAGCACCATTGATTCTAGTGCACTCTCTCCAGCCATGCCAATCATTTCACTTAGACTAGAGGAGTCTCAGCAGGGTTTATGAAAAGCATAGGCTCTCTAGAAGTATGGGGAATGACCAAATTCCTGGGATGTCATTAGAAGAAGATTTTTGGGAAAACAAAGAAACTCTGGTATTATCTAAACCTTTAGAAGCTCAAACAAATGAACATCCGTGTCTTGATGATAAATCCATTACTTTTTGGTTAAGGAATACAACATTCTATTTTCAATTACCTACTTTCTGGATTTCAAAAATTATTTTGATAGAGAATATATATATGAATTAATGTATGTCTATCTGTCTATCAGAGTACCAAAGATGACTTTTTTTTAAAGGCCAGGAAAACATTCCTTTTAATCTTAGAAGTTGACAATTTATTTTTAAAGTGGAATAAATTTTATTTTTTTTTTTAAGAGGACCTCCCAACCAGAAAGTATGCAGTTAATCTCTATTTAGGACATTACATTATTTGAGTGTTATTAACTAATTGAGGTCCTGGGTAACAAAATGAGAAAATATTCTACTTAAATATTTTAATATAATTAATAAGTATGTACTGATTTTGAAATTTACAGACTCCCATTAATTTTGTGTTTTCATCTATTTGTAAAATCATTCAATTCTTTTTATCTTATTAAAGAAAACTGATTATCTTTTCCTAAAGATAACTAAACTTTTAAAATCACATGTCATCCCTTCCCCCAAGACTCTAATATTTTTGATAAGTGAAGAAAACTTCTAAAATTAAGTCACTGCTGGCAGAAAATCAACAAGGAAACAGTGGCTCTGAATGACACACTGGACCAGTTGGACTTAACAGATACCTTCAGAACATTTCATCCTAAAGCAGCAGAATACACATTCTTTTTGAGTGCACATGGTACACTTTCCAGAATAGATCATATACTGGGTCACAAATCAAGCCTTAACAAATACAAAGAAGATTGAGATCATAACATGCATATTTTCCACCCACGACTCTATGAAACTTGAAGTCAACCACAAGAAAAAATTTGGAAAGACCACAACTACCTGGAGGATAAAGAACATCCTACTAAAGAATGAATGGGTCAACCAGGAAATTAAAGAAGAAATTTTAAAACATATGGAAACAAAGGAAAACATACTGGTCCAAAACCTTGGGGATGCAGCAAAAGCAGTCATAAGACGGAAGTCTATAGCAATTCAGGCCTAGCTCAAGAAGCAAGAAAAATCTTGAATACACAACCTAACTCTACACCTAGAAGAGCTAGAGAAAGAACAACAAATGAAGCCTAAATCCAGCAGAAGAAGGGAAATAATAATGATTAGAGCAAAAGTAAATGATATAGAAACAAACAGAAAAACAGTAGAACCAATCAATGCAACCAGGAGCTGGTTCTTGAAAGAATTAATAAAATTGATAAACCCTTAGCCAGACTTATCAGAAAGAAAAGAGAAAGGACCCAGATACATAAAATGACAAATGAAAGAGGAGAGATCATAACCAACACTACAGAGATACAAAAAATTATGAAAATATTATAAAAAATTGTATGCCAACAATTTGAGTAATCTGGATGAAATGAGTAAGTTTCTAGAAACATATAAACTACCAAAACTGAAAAAAGGGGAAATAGAAAACGTGAACAGACCAATAACCAGCAAAGAAATGGAATCAGTAATCAAAAATCTCCCACCAAACAAATGTCTAGGGCTAGATGACTTCCCAGGTAAATTCTACCAAACAAACATTTAAAGAAGTTAGTACCTATTCTTCTCAAACTATTCCAAAGAATAGAAATGGAGTGAAAACTTTCAAACTCATTTTACAAGGCCAGCCTTACCTTGATTCCAAAACCAAAGACCCCACTAAAAAAAGAGAATTAGAGGCCAGTATCCCTGATGAACATGGCAAAAACTCTAAACAAAATATTAGCAAGTCAATCCAACATTAAAAGAATAATTCACCATGATCAAGTGGGATTTATTTCTGGGCTTCATGGGTGGTTCAGTATTCACAAATCAATATGATACACCACATTAATAAAAGAAAGGATAAGAACCATATGATCCTCTCAATAGATGCAGAAAAAACATTGGACAAAGTATAGCATCCATTTTTGATAAAAGCTTTCCAACAAGTAGGGTTAAAAGGAATATACCTCAACATCATAAAAACCATATATAAAAGACCCACAGAGAATATAATCCCCAGTGGGGAAAGGCTGAGAGCTTTTCCCCTGTGGTTAGGAACAAGATAGGATATCTACTCTCACCATTGATATTTAACATAGTACTGGAAGTTTTGGCCTCAGCAATCAGACAACAAAAAGAAATAAAAGACATCCAAATCAGCAAGGAAGAAGACAAACTTTCACTATTGCAGATGCCACAATACTCTAAGTAGAAAGCCTGAAAGACTCCACCAAAATATTTCTAGAACTGCTACATGAATTCAATAAAGTTGCAGGATACAAATAGTGTATAGAAATCTGTTGCATTTCTATACATCAACAGTGAAGTAGCAGAAAGAGAAATCAAGGAATTGATCCATTTACAACTGCACCATAACGTACCTAGGAATAAACCTAACCAAAAAGGTGAAAGATCTGTGCTTGGTAAACAATAGAATACTGATGAAAAAATTGAAGATGACACAAAGAAATGGAAAAACATCCCATGCTCATGGATTAGAAGAACAAATATTGTTAAAATGTCTGTGCTATCCAAAGCAATCAACACATAATACAATCCCTATAAAAATACCACCAATATTTTTCACAGAACTAGAACAATCAATCCTAAAATTTGTATGGAACCAAAAAGACCCTGAGTAGCTAAAGAAATTTTGAAAAAGAAAAACAAAGCTGGAGACGCACAATTCTGGAATTCAAGATATAGTAAAAGCTGTAGTGATCAAGCCACTACTATGGGTATTGGCTCAAAAACAGACCCATAGATCAATGGAACAGAATAGAAAACCTAGAAATGGACCCACAACTATATGGTCAACTAATCTTCGACAAACAGGGAAGAATATTCAATGGCAGAAAAGTCTCTTCAATAAATGGTGGTTGGGAAAACTGGACAGGGACATGCAGAAGAATGAAATGGGCCACTTTCTTACACCATACATGAAAATAAATTCAAAATGAATGAGAGACTTAAATGTGAGACAGGAAACCATCAAAATCCTAGAGGAGCACAGACAGTAACCTTTGACCCTGGCCATAGCAACTTCTTACTAGGCATGTCTCTCTCTCTCTCTCTCTCTTTTTTAAGGCATGTCTCTTGAAGCAAGGGAAACAAAAGCAAAAATGAACTATTGGGACTTCAAGATAAAAAGCTTCTGCACAATGAAGGAAGCAATCAACAAAACAAAAGGGCAACCTTCATAATAGGAGAAGATATTTGCAAATGACATAGCCAATAAAGGGTTAGTATCCAAAATCTATAAAGAACTTACCAAACTTAATATCAAAAAGACAAATAATGCAGTTAAGAAAGGGAAAGAAGACATCAACAATATTTCTCCAAAAAAGACACAAATGGCCAACACACACATGAAAAATTACTCAACTTCACTCGTCGTGAGGGAAATACAAATCAAAACTACAATGAGATACCACATCACACCTGTTAGAATGGCTACAATAACTTAGGAAACAACAGATATTGGTGAGGATGCAGAGGAACGGGACCCATTCTTGCACTGTTGGTGGGAATGCAAAGCGGTGCAGCCGGTTTGGAAAACAGTATATACATGTTCCTCAAAAAGTTAAAAATAGAATGATCCAGCAATTGCACTTCTAGGTATTTACCTAAAGAATACAAAAATAATGATTTGGGACACATGCACCCCAATATTTATAGCAGCATTATCAACCATAGCCAACTTATGGAAACAGCCCAAATGTGCGTCAACTGATGGATGGATAAAGAACTTGTGGTAAATATCTATATCTATCTATATCTATATCTATATCTATATCTATATCTATATCTATATCTATATCTATATCTATATCTATATCATCTATATCTATCTATCTATCTATCTATCTATCTATCTATCTATCTATCTATATATATTTCTCAGCCATAAAAAAGAATGAAAACCTGATATTCATTGTGATGTGAATGGAGCTAGAGTGTGTTATGCTAACTAAGCCACATAAGTCAGCCAGAAGAGGAAAACATAGGATTTCAGTCATATGTAGAATTTAAGAAACAAAACAGATGAACATGAAGTAAAAAAGAGAGAGAGAGAGAATGGGAGAGAGAGAGGTAAGGCAAACCATAAAAGAGGCTCTGAACTCTAGAAGACAATTTGGGGGTTGCTGGAGGGGAAGTGGATGGAGGGAATGGGCTGGAAGGGTGATAGGTATCAAGGGGGGCACTTGTGATGAGTGCTGGGTGCTATATGTAAGTGATGATCACTAAATTCTACTTCTGAAACTAACATCACACTGTATGTTAACTAACTGAAATTTAAATAAGAACTTGAAACAAACAAAGAAAAAATAAACCATTGCTTTCCTTATACTGGCGCTACTTTGAACAGAAACATTTTAGTTTACATAGACCTGCAAAAACAGTAGCTTTAGAACCGGAAGGTTTACCTTAATGTTCTTCTATCACTAGCTGTAGATTTTGCAAATTATATAACAAGATGACCTTCCATTTAAAATCTTTTTCAATTATGAATTTTTCAAAATCTTTCTCTTTTTTTTGGTCAATTTTTTTTTATTGTAGATTTTCAGTCCTCTTTTTGGAATTTATTTTAAAATAGCACCTATTTTTTTTCTGATTTTTTTCTGTCATAAATACAAACCTAGCTTTTTTTCTTAGAAGATTTAGAAATTATAGAATGATACAATGCAAGAGAAAATAAGTCAGAGTTCTACCATCTAGAATAAAAAGAAAAGTTAATATTTTGGCTTACGGATTTCCAGATTTGCATTAGAGATACAGTCTTAAAACACAGGTGCTATGCAGAGTGTTTTATGACCCATGTTTTAAAATAATATATTTTAAGCATTTTGTAGGTCAAGTAAATGCATTTTAAAATATAACTTTAAAATTTCATGATATTTTCTCGTATGCTTGTATCAAAGTTATTTTATTTACTCCCTATTCCTTATCATTTAGATTGCTTACTACTTTTGCTTTTAAAATTAGTGCTAAAATAAACATCTTCATGCATTCATCTTTTCGCACTTGTCTAATATGTTTTTCTACAAGATGAATCTGAAAAAGTGACATTTTGAAATAAAGTCTTATATCCTGAAAAGGCACACTCAGCATATGGCCATTTTGTTTCCCCGGAAAGACTACTAATTTGCATTGTCACCAGCAGATTTCTTTGAAAAATTTGTTTTAATTTGAGTATAGTTGACAATGTTACATTAATTTCAGGTGTACAACGTAGTGGTTCAACTCTTAGGTAAGCTGTGCTCACCACAAGTATAGCTACCATCTGCTACCCTATAATACTATTATAGTATCATTGACTCTATTGCCTATGCTGTGCCTTTTAATCCGTACTTACTCATTCCATAACTAAAAGCCTGTATTTCCGACTCCCCTTCACCCATATTGCCCATCTCCCCCATTCCTCCCCCCTCTGATAGTTAACACTCTGTTTCCATATTTACAGCTCTGATTCTGCTTTTCATTTGTATATTCATTTGTTTTGTTTTTTAGATTCCATACATAAGTGAAATCATATAGTATTTGTGTTTTTCAGTCTAACTTACTTCACTTAGCATAATATCCTCTAGGTCCATCTATGTTGTTGCAAATGGTGAGATCACATCTTTTTTATGGATGCATAATATTCCTCTCTGTGAGTGAGTGAGCATGTGTGTGTACACCACATCATCCTTATCTATTTGTCTTTTGATAGACATCTAAGTTGCTTCCATCTCTTGGCTATCTTAACTAATACTGCACTAAACATAGGTGTGCATATATCTTTTCAAATTAGTGTTTTCATTTTCTTCAGGTAAATACCCGGTAGTGGAATTATTGGATTGTGTGGTATTTCTATTTTTAATTTTTTGAGAAACCTCTATATTGTTTTCCACAGTGGCTGTGTCAACAACAGTACATGAGGGTTTATTTTTCTCCACATTCTTGCTAACACTTGTTATTTCTTGTCTTTTTTATTTTAACCATTCTGACAGGTGTCAGGTGATATTTCATTGTGATTTTTGATTTGCATTTCCCTGAGATGAGTGATGTTGAGCATCCTTTCATGTGTCTGTTGGCCATTTGTATGTCTTCTTTGAAAAAAAATGTCTATTTAATTCATTTGCCCACTTTTATATATATATATATATATATATATATATATATATATATATATATATATATATTGCTTTTCTGGTGTTGAGTTGTAGAGGTTTTTTTTTGTTCTTTTTTTTACATATTTTGGATATTAACCCCTTATTTGATATGCAATTTCCAAATATCTTCTCCCATTATATAGGTTGCCTTTTAATTTTGTTGATGTTTTCCTTCACTGTGCAAAAATCATAGTTTGATGTAGTCCCATCAGTTAGTTAATTTTTACTTTTTGTTTCCCTTGCCTTGGAAGACATATCTAGAAAAATGTTGTATGGCTGATGTCAGAGAAATTATTGCCTGTGTTCTCTTCTCAGATTTTTCAGGTTTCAGGTCTCACATTCAGGTCTTTTATCCATTTTTAGTTTATTTTTAAGTATGGTGTCACCAACAGATTAAGTACCAATCTGCACCTACCCACACCTACACTGGTATAAACATATTTTAAAAAGTTTTTGCTAATTTTTAAATGAATAACTGAGCAGCACTGCTACTTTAATTATACTTCTCTGATCCCTATTGTGGTATAGTATAACATATTATGCTAACATGAGACTTAATTACGCCTTCTTCGCTGTTGAAAGAGTTAGACTCATTCTATTTGGTTTTCTGATTGGTGTAAATTCTGAAGTATGTATTGGTATAGGAGAAAGGAAAGGGTGAATTTCACAAGAAAGTAACAAGTTGCATTAAGATATACGTAGAATTGATGAGACTGGAGGGAATGTAGTTAAGTGTGATAGCTGGCATCCTCAGGAACATGAAGAAATGTGATGGATGTTCTGAATGGGTAAATAAATATTGGAGAACATGAGGAACTTGTCATCTGAGAAACAGGAAATTATCTTTTTTTTAGGGAAAAAGCACTTTTAAATTGGAATGATCACCTCATATGACATCTTCTCAGTGAAGCAGAGGTGAAAGAATCTTTGTAAAGCAAAGATGTGGATTTGAGGAAAAGTAAAAGTTGCACTAGACTTTCAGGTCAAGAAATTCAAAAGTAAATACTTCCACAGTGCTACGGAAATTCTACAACAGTAAATTTTACAAAGTAAAATATGACAGGAAACAAGGTGGGGATGGGGAGCAAACACAAAGAAAGTACAAGGATAATCCTTAATTTACTTAATGTGGTTGTTTTTATAGTTCTGACAAGGATTTAATAAAAGCTGTGAATCCTTTTTATCAGATAAATGCATGTTCATAGTATTTTACAAAGAATTTTAGCTAGTGAGATATTCTCCTACAATGAATTAAGGATCTTTACTCAGTAAGGGGATATTTTTTAAAGGCGGTTACTCATTAAGGTGATATATAAGACTTTCTCCCTAAGACTGTTCCCAACCTTGGGCTGCCTATATCGAGATGGAAAATGGAATTTTCAGAAACACGATAATGTCACCATTGTGGCATGTAGGCTTAAGTAGTTTTTAAAAATGAGAATAAATGGAAAGACATAGAGACTCATTTACATTCTTTGATTATTACTTTGTTCTGCTGCTGCTGCTCAGACTCCTTTTTGGGTGAGCCTCCTCTGTCTTCCTTCATATCTAAACTCCTAAGGGATGTAAGTATGTTCCCTTGACTGTAATTGCTTTTTCCCTTAAAGGTTAAGCATGAACTAGGTAGGACCCTACGAAGATGAGAGATGGAATCATTTTTTTTTTCCAGAGTGGCTTCTACCTCAGACCTAAAACTAAAAGTCTAAAAAAGGGGTTGTTGAGTTCCATCCATGATCCCACTCATGTTCCTATAACAGGAGCACAAGCAGATATACTGCAACCAATAAAGGGAGTACATGTGACTCATATATACGTACTTCAATCTGTGAAGTTTGCATTGAGAATTGGTAAAGTACATGACTCATAATGGGAATTCCATTTGTAATAAATCCCTTCTCTTCTTAAAGAATTGAAAGGAAATTAACTAATCATGGTACTTACTGAAAATGTGTCTTATTTAAGGTCACGTCTCTCTGACAGAAAAAGAGCAGACTACATCATTTTCTGCTATACTAATGCCAATGTTAATGTCTGTGTGGAGTTTTTCATGGTTGATTTGATCATTTCTTTAGAGATGGGCCATTCTTATAAAATGTTACCAGACAAGTGGAATCAATGGTAGTGTATTGACAAGGTTTATTATCTTCTCAGAAATCATTTGAAAAGACAGACATGTGAATTTCACTCAGGAGAAAACTGATTTTGGTTATACAAGTTCTTATCCTCTTTGAGTCACCCGCCAGAAACATTTGTATCATTAAGGACACATCTTAGGTATAATGTGACTAGGATGTTACATATGTTGTGCATATAATGTAGAAATCCAAGTAAAAGTGGAAATATTTGATATAGTAAGAGTAACAAAAAGAAAACAAATATGAAATGATAATCTTGCAAAAGTAATAACAGATAATTTTGAGTGTTGAGACACATTTTGGTCTCTAGATGTTTAGTGCTGAATCATGTGAGCATGGCACTTTGACAGAAACTAACACAACCAAATGAAATTCCATTTAAGATGCAAATGCAGGTAAAGTCACCTGTTCCAAGCCCCTATGCAGAGATGAATATGACAATAGGAAAAAAAAAAGTACAGAAAAATTGATGGAATGATTGAAGCTTGCAGTAAGTCTATAGAAATGGTATCTGGGGGATGATCCAATAAGAAGATAAAATAATTTTAAATATTTATGCACCCAACACAAGAGCACCTAAATATATAAGACAGTTAATCAAGAAACTAACCGATAGTTTCAGGAACTCAATAGTAATGCAATAACAGTAGGGAACTTGAACACACCACTCACATCAATGGGCAGATAGTCTAAACAGAAAATCAAAATCAATGAGAAAACAGTGGCTTTGAATAACACGCTGGGCCAGATGGATTTAACAGATATATTCAGAACATTCTATCCTAAAACAGTAGAATACACGTTCAAGTATACACAGAGTATTCTCCAGAATAGATCACATAGTCAGCCACAAAATAAGTTCCAACAAACTCAAAAAGATTGCAGTCATCCCATGCAGCTTTTCTGACCACACTATGAAACTAGAAATCAACCACAGGAAAAAATCTGGAAAGAGCACAAAAATATGGAGGCTAAATAACATGCTAATAAACAATGAATGGGTCAACCAAGAAACTCAAGAAATAAAAAATTACATGAAGATAAATGAAAATGAAACACAATAGTCCAAAATCTTTGGGATGCAGTGAAAGAGATTATAAAAGGAAAGTGTATAGCAATACAGGCCTACCTCATTTTTTTTATTTTATCTTTGATATTTACAATTGATATATCTTCTTGTTGGATTATCCCCTTTATTAATATAGCACATCCTTCTTTGTCTCTTGTTACAGTCTTCATTTTTTTTTAAAGATTTTATTTATTCATGAGAGACACACAGAGAGAGAAGCAGAGACTCAGGCAGAGGGAGAAGCAGGCTCCATACAGGGAGCCTGATGTGGGACTTGATCCCAGATCCCAGGATTATGCCTTAAGCCAAAGGCAGGCACCCAGCCACTGAGCCACCAGGCATCCCACAGTCTTCATTTTAAAGTCAATTTTGTCCATTATAAGTATCATTTTAATGACATCCATTTGCATGATAAATGTTTCTCTATTCCCTCACTTTTGATCTGCATGTGTCTTTATGTCTGAAATGAGTTTCTTATGGGGAGCAAAAGAATAGGTCTTGTTTTTGGTTTGTTTGGTTTATTTATTTATTATTTATTATTTTATTTATTTATTCATGAGAGACACACACACAGAGAGAGAGAGAGAGAGGCAGAGACAGAGACAGAGGGAGAAGCAGGCTCCATGCAGGGAGCCTGATGTGGAACTTGATCCCAGAACCCCAGGATCATGCCCCCTGGGCCAAAGGCAGATGCTAAACTGCTGAGCCACCCAGGCGTCCCTGTTTGCTTGTTTGTTTGTTTTAAATTCATACTGTCATCTTATGTCTTTTTGATTGGAGCATTTAGTCCATTTACATCCAAAGTAGGTATTGATATATAGGTTTTTATTGCCATTTTATTGCTCATCTTGTGGCTGTTTTTGTTGTTTTTCTCTGATCCTTGCCCTCTTTCATTTGTCACTAGCTTTCTTTTGTGATATACTTGGATTCCTTTCTCTTTATTCTTTGCATATCTATTACTGGGTTTTGATTTATGGTTACCACTAAGTTTGTGTATAGCCTCTTCTGCACTTAGCAGTCTGTACTAAGTTGATAATCACTTAAATTTGAACCAATTCTTTTCTCCTCTCCCCTCCATGTCTTAGGTAAATGGTGTCATATTTTACATCCTCTTATTTTGTGAACCCTTGACTGATTTCTACATATATACTTGCTGCTTTTGTATTTCCTACTTTTCATACTCTTACTTAGGATCTTTTTTTTTTTTGGGTTTGCTTTAACATTTCTTGTAGGGCTGGTTGAGTGGTCATGAACCCATTTAGTTTTAGTGTGAGAAACCCTTTATCTCTTCTTCTATTCTGACTGATAGAGTATTCTTGGCTGCAGGATTTTCCCATTCATCACTTTGAATGTATTGTGCCACTTCTTTCTGGCCTGCAAAGTTTCTGCTGAAAAACCTACTGATACCTTTATAGGCTCTCCTCTGTATATAACTGTCTTATTTTCTCTTGCTACTTTTCTTTTCTTTTCTCTTTCTTTTTCCTTTCCTTTTCTTTTCTTTCTTTTCTTTTCTTTCTTTCTTTTCTTATTTTCTTTTCTTTATTCCAGTATAGTTAACATATAACCACTTTAAAAATTTTTTAAAGTTATCTTTTTATCACTACTTTTTGCCATTTTACATACCTTGTGTCTTAGTGTGGACCTCCTTGGGTTGATTTTGTTGGGGGATATTTGTGCCTCCTGGATCTGGATATGTTTTCTTTCCCAGATTAGGGAGGTTTTCAGCTATTATTCAAATGAATTTTCTGCCTCCTTTTCTCTCTCTTCTCCTTCTTGGATCCTTATAATAATGCAAATGTTGTTATACTTGACAGAGTTGCTGACTTCCTTAAGTCTAGTCTCCTTTTATATAATATTTTTTTCTCACCTGCTCAGCCTGATTCCTTTCCATTACTCTGTCTTCGAGGTCACTGATTTATTCCTCTACTTCCTTTAGCCTGCTGTTTATTCCAGCATATTTTTACTTCCATTTATTGTATTTTTCATCTCTGATTGGCTCTTTTTTATTGCTTTGTTTTGTTATGGGTTTTATTGATGTCCTCCACTCTTTTTTTCAAGTCCGATGAGTATCTTCATGATTCCTACTTTAAATTCTCTATCAGGCATGTTACTTATACCTGTTTCACTTAGATCTCTGTCTGTGGCCTTACCCTGTTGTTTCATTTGAGACAAATTACTATGCCATCTCATTTTGTTTAAGTGTCTGTGCATGCCTCTTTGTGTCAGGAAAGTCAGTGATATCTCCTGTTCTTGAAAGTAATGGTCTTATGAAGGATAAGTCCTGTAGTGCCCTGAATTATAGGATTCCCTGTTCCCCAGAATGTGGAATTTCAGGGGGTGTCTCCTATGTGTCTTGGATGAACCCTGCTGTTTTGTCATGTCCACTTTTTCCTTTAGTTCAGTCATCTGTAGAAGGTCTCTTTACCTGTCATGGGCAATGTGGTCCCTCGCCAGTGTGGGTCTTGCAGTTTTAACAAGGTATGAGTAGGTCTGCTTGTGAAATGAGATGTGCCAAAGCCACTTCTGGCATCTGCGTTGTGTAGGCAGGGTGTGCAATTTTAACAAGGTAGACCTCATCCTTCTGCAGGGACCACCACCACTGCTGGTAGGACTGAGGCCCTGCAAAACACACAGGTGGGGAAATGCAGTGTTGGCAAGCTTTGGGCCAGTCTTCTGGGTGAGGGGACTCAGCTGGAACTGAGGCATTCATAACTGCAAAGGGCAGATCCACCCAAGTGCAGTGGGGCAGGGCTTGGTGTAAGCAAGTTAGTTGGTAGCGTTGGAACTGTGCTGCTTCTCTCAGGTGGCTATGTGTTTGTGCTGGGGGGAAAGGGGAGGGAGATGGCACCTGCCAGCTCCTTTGCTTCTGGAAAAGTCTCTCTCTAGGACATTCTTTGGAATGAATAAACTGCTCTCCCTCCCTTATGCTGCAGGTGTTTTTCAAACTGCTGCTTCTACACTCTATCTCCTAGGGCTGTTTTTTGCGCTATCTCTTTAAGGGTGGGACTTGGCTTCCTATTGCTCTCTGCCTTGTCCTAAAACAGAGCCCACCGATTTGTAAAAATCCAGGCTTTAAGTCCCTCTGTGTGATAGTATGTTTCTTGCCTTTTTCCACACCTGTGGCCCTCTCCCATCTCTGCACTCCACGGATAGCCATAGACCATCTACTCCCCCTCCTGTGAGGAGTAAACTCTCTTCCTACCCTCTTGTATATGGCCTCTTCTCTATCTTTAGTTGTGGAGTTTGTTCTGCCAATCTTTGGGTCATTTTCTGGGTTATTTATGCTGATGTGAGTGTTATCTAGTTGAAGCCATGGGATGAAGTGAGCTTAGGTTTCTTTTACTCTGCCATCTTCCCAGCCTCTAACTTGAGAGCACACTTATCTTGGTGAGTACTGAGTAATATATGGAACTATTGAGTCATTATATTAAAAGAAAGGAGGGATGCCTGGCTGTCTCAGTCAGTAGAGTATGTACCTCTTGATCTTGGGGTTGTGAGTTCAAGCCCCACATTGTATGTAGAGATTACTTAAAAAAAATTAAAAACCCAAATGATATCTGCATTGATGTACTACCATAGGAAGAGTGATTAATTATTTTGCCACAAAATTTTTGTGTTTTAATCATGTTTAACTTATAGCTGAAAACAGATTATTTTTAAAAAATCACTTACAATCTCCACCCCACATTGATTCATCTAGTATTTTCAACAAAACAATTTGTGGGTGATAATTTAATTATAGATCATTTATATAATGTCTTACCTCTGAGGACTTCAAAGACTAAAATTATAGAACAAGAGAATATAGCAATTGTGGCAATGACATATGCATAGCAAAATGAAGGGAGTTATAAATTTAAGATACATATAAAGTCTCTATATTCTTTTGCTTACTTTTAAGTTTCAATGAAACTAAACACTTTAGCCCAGTAACTTACTTAACAATCAAAGAAAGCATATTTGCCTCATGAGTCAGAAATGTGCTATAGAGACTGAAGGTTACTAAGGCAGGCCCAATATTGGAGACACAGGACTCCTCTGGTGGGTTCAGGTTGTGCCGGCAATTTTGTCAAACTTTCTTAAAACCCTCATGCTGTCTACTACCCTTGTACCCAGCTTTTCTGTTTTTCCTCTTCCCTCATAAGGGCTTCTTTTCAAGTTTCCATCACATATGTTTTCCTTAATAAATCTTTGCATAGCTAATTCTATCTTGGTATCATGTGCTTCTCAGAGTATCCAAATAACACAAGTGATATTGGGAGTTATCCAACAAAACAAGCAATAAGACAGGGACTTTGGACTGGCTTACTCATTGCCTGGTGGGGAAGAGGATGTTGTCCTGTTTGGCAGATGGAGCAACACTAATTCTTTGTACAATCAGTATTACAATTGCTCAAGGTTACAGTGATGGTGAATTTCATTAGTGGTGACAGGAAAATGTCAAGGTGGAGGTCAATGCTGTGGCAAAAATTTAAGGATTCAGACTTTTGAAAGTTTTGGGTTAACAGTGCCTACAAAGATAGTGGAATTGGCTGGTTACTTCCAAGTTATATTAATACCCTTCAGAGGGATAATAAGGGACTGAAGGCTGTCCACAAGCTTTGGTATCTTATGAAGAGCTTATCTCTGGTAGTGAAAGCACAGACAGAGCTGTGCAGTGGGCTGAGGATCTGCAAAATTCCAGAGATAGTTGAATGATCACTCAGTGGTCTGCTTTGTTATACCAAGGCCAAGGTGCTGGTTGGAAAAATTGGGGGCCCTGAAACATGAGATGGAAATACCTTGGCACAGGACTCTGAGGATGTATCTACATTTGCCTATGAGCATTATGGGATTCAGAGATAGACTACCTTTCCTGACAAAGACCTATCATTTCTGCTGTAGGACTTGTAGTGGGCTGTGGCATAGTGGCACAGCACTGCTGTCCTCCACCAGCAGCTGCTTGGTTAAATGGTGGCTGGTGGAAGGCACTACTTCTGCCTGCTGCCCCTGCTGGTTCTGGTTAAGCAAATGATAAGCTCAACCACTCAGGACATGGATTACACATACCAGTCCCACTATGTTTCCCTAATATGCAGTTGTGGAGCTGTCAGTGTCCTCAGGGTGCTGCTCAGTGGCCCTGTGCTGCTGCTGGTGGTCACTGGCCTAATGCTGGCTGGCCTGGTCACTGCCCCTGCTCAGCCATTGGCTGCCATGCTGTTCATGGGCCTAGCTTTCTCTGCCTTTGTTCTTGCTGCTGGGTTTGCTGCTGTATCATGTGAGTGTGAGTGGACACTGCCTCCACCCACAGTGACCATGTTGGCAATGACAGAGTCTTCAGCATCTCAGGATGGTTGTCTGCTCATTAGTGTCATGAGACCACATCTAGCATCATCATCCTCATCTGACACAGCAAGAACCTCTTTCCTACCACCTGCCTCAGTGTTCGCATATCTGTGCCAGGGCATGAATGTGTATGTGTGTGTGTTTGTGTGTGTGAATGTGTGTGCATGTATGCTCATGCATGAGCAAGAAGGGAATAGTGAATATATGTGAGTGTGTACACATTCCCAGAACAATATAGCCCACAGAAGTGGGATTGAGTGATGTGTGACTAAGAGCCTATGTGAACCCACACAATCATACCATGGGGAGGTAAATGTATGTTTCCTTGGAACTTTGTGTTTTTTTTGCTCACAGAACTATCAGAATCTTCCTGTCTATATCTGGGCTCTCTAGGCCAAGAAGTGTCTAGGATCTCTGAAGATTCTTGACCCCTATTGCCATAATTCTTTGAGTCTAAACTCACCCTATGACACCTGTTAGGGATTTCCACGAGAATGATTCATGGCCACCACAGAGACCCTTCATTGAGGAGAATAACTGGTTGCAAAGTGGAAAGAACATGGGCTCTGGAGTGTGACAGTTCTGGATTTGGATTCCCCCTCTATTACTTACCAGCTGGGGAGCTTGGGCAAGTGATTTAAGCTTTCTGAGCCTCAGTTTCTTGAAGGTCATGGTTGTAGTCATGGTCATGGTAATTGATTGGTAAGGATGCAATGACATCTAGTATGGAAGGACTGGGCACATGGCAGATGTGCAATAAAAATGGTGGCTGCTGAAACAAAATAAAGAGAAAAACTCTCCTCCCAAGGAAACAGGTGATTCCCTCAGGAGTTGCCCTTTTCTTCACTTCTGGCCATAGGCTGATAAGTCCTAGAATAGCCATATTGGGCCTGATAAAGAAGGAAGTAGACTTTATACATTGAATGGGTTCAAATAATTAGATAGTATATCTTGGTTAAGTCAGAAGAATACCTTTGTGATGGGACTTTGAATGTGCTTCATCAAAGAGGCCAGAATGTAATCCTATGTAAGCAAGTACTGTTGATGTGGGGCAGTTGATTTTCTTGGGACAAAGCATATCCTAGCAAAGACTCTAGGAGATGGAGCAAACTTGCTGCTCTGGTGACTCTTGGAGGCCATAGAGAAGTGATGGCCAGCACTAAAGGAAGCAGAAATGCCTGGGTTGCCATATCAAGTGTTAAAGGAAGGAACAAAGAAGCCATGCTAGAGTCCATGATTTATGTAACTCCAGAAGATCCAGCAGACAATTATGTTCTGCAGGATGACCCAGAGGCCACATTTTCCCCAAGGCCATCATCAATGTGCTAGTGACAGAGATACCAGCATCAGAATTTCAGTGGTGGCCTCCTCGTGTAGGTCAGGGATGATAGTACAAGAAACAGATACAGTCTTCAGAAGCCAAGCAGCAGAGCCAGATGCCAGGAGGCCACAATTACCCTAAAGATTGGCAAGGTCAAAGGGCCAGGCAAATTAGCTTGACCTAGGGGTAGATGTGAATATGACTAAGAGAACATGGTGTCTCTGGGAGCAGGAGTGCTGGTCAGTAGTTGTAACAACAATAGCAATGCAAGCGCAGGGATGGAAGTGGAGGATGATTGCTCCTATAAATAATAACAGTCTCTGGCTCATTTCCCACATTTGAGGCAATTTTCACATGAGAACATCCAGTGGATGCGACTTACAATGAAAGAAGTAAACAATAGGCTATGGGATCCACTGGTTATGTAATACTGTGCATCACCTAGAATCAACCAGCTTCACAGAACCCTGAAATAGCTTCTAAAAATTCAACTGAAGAGCCAGCCTAGAGCAATACTCTGGAATTACGGGAGCCATCCTCAGGATGTGGTGTATGCATTAAATAAGCAACATCTATATAAGACTGTGTCCCTGAGGGGAAGAATATATAGATCTCTGAACCATGAGTAAAAGTAGGTGCATCTGTACTTGACATCACTTTCAATAGCCAGCTAGGGATTTTATTCCTCCGTACTCCTGTTGACCTTAAAAAATGAAGGAGTCAATTATTTCACAGGCAAACTATATTACACCAGCTCCCTGAGCACTTTGAACCGCTTGTACCCAAGACCTAAGAGTAGAAGAGAAGTCATCATACTGCCAGAAGCACTTGGCCCTTACTGCAAGAGGACATGGGGCTACTTTTTGTACAATAGCTGTGGGGAAGGATATGTGAAGACCCCAGATAATTTACAAGGGACCCTCCTAGTACCCATGTGCCCCACCATAGCTATGAATGGATATATACAGCAGCCCCACCTGAGGAGCGTATGATTGCCAAGCAAACAGACAGACATCCCAGGACTGAACAAGATACACTACCAGCAACTTGGCTGAGGAGATCACTGAGTGTGAGGGGATTCTGAATGGAAAGTAGAAGAGGGATAGTTTGGGTATCATTTGTGGTCTTGAGATCAACTGCATCAAAACTACCTCTTCTGATCTTCTCAGGAAGAGGGGACCATGGGGACCATGGCTAAGCCACTCCCCAGTCTGTGAGGGGAGCATAACTGAGCAATGTCTCCAGCTGCTGCATTTAGAAATCCATTACCACTATGGCACCAAAGCTGCCCTTCCCAGTCACTTTTCCCAGTTTGTGGTGAGTTCACCAACAGGGTAGGGCATTCCTGGGAGATGGGGAACTCCTCTGATGGTCTGCTTTAGCTTCATCTTTCCTGTTGGCCATTAACCTTGCCAAACTCTCTTAGAACTGCCTTCTTCTAATCAACCTTCACTCCTCTCCTTCTCCAGAGTCAAACAAATAAACGTCTTTGGCGAGGTCTCTCCAAGACCTTCTTAGTTCCCTCCCAATCTTCTCTCATAGGCATTGTGACTAATAAATCTCGCAGCCTGTTTTAATTCTGTCCTAACATCTCCTTTTAAGAGAACCTATAGCATGCATCACCATTGAGTGAAAACACGAGACAGCCTGTGGCATTTAATTAAACTGTATCCTATATCTAGATTGTTTTGTAACACTAAGAAGGCCCTGAGTATTTCTTGCTGCTTGTGTATACCAAGTAGCTTTCATTTGTTCACTAAGGATAACTTGTGCTCTTACTCCATTGAGCAGCCTTTCAATTCTTTCTCACTTAATGTAAGTCAGGAAGGATCAGTCAACAAGACAGTGAGAATATGTACAGTTTGCTCACAATTACTAGAAAAGCATCTCAAAACATGGGTCCTTCTGACAATAGACTACTTCTCAGAGAGGATCTATATTAAAAAGTGAAGTAGGAATATGGAGGAGGCAAAAATAATGAAAGTCAAGACCTCCACTTGCTTCAACTATCTGATACATCTGCTTTGTGTAGTCTTTTCTTTGGCTTTGGATTCTGGTAATTAAGGAAGCTCACAAAATGGTTTGCAGAAAGAGAATATTAGTGAAAGTCTTATCACATAATTCACCCATAGTCTATTGATCAGGAATCACACATTTTTACAGTGCTAATCAGCTTCTTGAATTAAACAGAGGCCTGTGATTGGATGAATTTCTAAATTCATATTTACATTACTAATGTTATGATCAGCGTAAATATTTTATGGCATCTAATAATACAGATGCTTTCAGGCGACTGATGCCTCCAGAAATATTTATTGATCTGAAATGAAAAGTATCTTTGAGAAATGGGTTTGATTAGATGCAGACTGTAGGGGGTAAAACTCATGAGCTGGTGTGACAAAGAAATAAGGAGAGTGAGGTGTCATCAAATGGATCCTTCTAATACCATGTGTGGTAGAAGCACACCACTGCATGAGCAGCTTAGCCTATGATGATTACAGCTCCCATCCGAACAGCCTAAATGATCATCGTGTTGTTGTCACAAAGCAGTTGATAATTTGGAGAAAGGCAAATTCAATGTGTATGCTTCAGTGTAGAACTCGGTCAGAAGACTCTACGGTGTTCAGTATAATCATGATTCCTCAGAAGGTAGGAGGCAAGTTTCTGGCCTTTGCAGATTTTTGACATCTGGAGAAAGAAAAAGTTCTCTAGTTTCATCCCATTTACCACTTTTCCCACAACTGTATCTCATAGTGGAGGTTAAAGGAAGTTAGTTATAGGGAATTTCTGTTAAATATGGTAATAGATAAAGAATAAAAGGGAAATGATGGCATATGCCAAAATTAAGGGGACGAGAATCCTTTTATGGATGTGTTTTGAAGAATCCAAACAGTTTTGTGACATTTTAGACAGAAAAAGTCATTTTTATACTGAAGTAATGTAGGGTTTGTGCAAACCTTCATATCAGCTGATAAAGAAAAATATTACTTTCATAGGTTCACACAAGAAGTTCAAGTATTTCATCTCAGCTTCGATTTTTAAGCCATTTTCCTGCAAACTGGCAAATTTCTGCCTACAGCAAACTGATGAAAATTCATGGGTGTTTTCATTCCTCTAGTTTAGGGAGGAATAGTAAAACTTTTGCCTTAGATCAAACTTTTGAATATTTGAGGGGGAGAAAAAAAAACACATCACTTCTCAAATGTGAATACCCAAAGTGAAATGTGGCCGTTTCCTACATTTTTAGATGCCTGGAAGTTTTCCACAAACTTCTATAACAGTCACTCTGCAGGCTTCTGCTATAAATGTTTCAGGAACTATCTAGGGAAATATTCTATTGAGAGGGAGAGGGAAAACAGGATTATCTAGCAGATAGAGCGTGGAATTTGGACTTAGACAACCATCTGAGACCTGCACCTGCCTCTTTCGATGCCTTATGGTGCAACACTGTATAAATGATTCAGACTTTCTTTGCTTATATTTTTCCCTGTGGCAATAGAGGGAAATGGGCAAAGCATTAGCCCCTTCTTAACAATCCGAGAACACCATCAAGGTAAATATGACATTGTCTGTAAAGTGCTATGACCTGTAATCCAGAAAAATAGTGCAGACATGTAAGGCCACAGAGTTTGTAGACATTATAACATCCTTGCATGGAGACCTGTCTAGCTTGCCCCTTGGTTCTGTGTTTAGTCAGGGGTCCCTATGACACAGTTGACAGTGAGTTTTTGCCAGTTTCTAATTTCTTCAACACACAGCTTTCTTTCAGCATCTGGAACATATTAACCTTCCTCTCACAAAGTCAGTGAAGGGAAACAACCCATAACAGCCAATCAACTTACATCTATTGATTGTCTAATATGGCAAATGCATTCTACTAAGTATTAGACCTTTCTTTAATGAGAGTCTATTAGAACAATAACAATTTATAAGGCAGAGTTGCTGTTCTCAAAATGTTTGTAATCATAATCTAGTTATAAAGGAGGTAATTCTGCAGTGTTAATAATCATGTTAAAGGGACATAGATGACAATTGATAGAAATAATGGTTAGAAGTTTAGAAGACAAAGGTATGAGGGTTCAAGGTGACTCTTTTACATACTGTTTTAATTTATAATTAGGAAAAATAGTACACAAATATTGAAAGAAAAATGCATACACACTCAGAAGTATAAAAAATAAAATTATATGTTTGGCAGTTACTATGCTAAAAAAATGGTTCATTAATAGCTATGGCTGCCATCATATTTTTCACTATTCTCATTGAATTTAAGCAATTTTGCTCTGTCTTATTATTTCTTTCATTTGCTAAGTTTGAGAAATGTTGATGGCTTGTTTGAAACCCAGTTCAGTTAGTTAATATGAAATATGAATGTGTCTATGAAATAAATTCAGAATCAGGTGCTGCAAAGGGAAGAGAATCAAATAAAGATCACATTGATATCTCTCTGAGCGATGGGCAGTCAATCTCTGAGGGCATCTGTGTGTTCATTTGTAAAATAAATGAGTTGGGCTAAATTTCACAGGTCAGTTCTAAAATTTTCTGGAGAGAAGTGCTGCTTCAAAGTTCTATATTTCCTTGTGTTGCTAGGGAGCTCATCTGGCTTTTGTATCTATCTGGATCCACAACCATTTTGTGTCATTAAGATCAATATCTCAATTTCATAGACCATGGATGCTGCCCATAGAGGAGGAACAAATGGTAATACAGTGCTCTCAAAAGCTGTTCTGACTGTAATTCTTAATGTAATCATATTTAGACTGGACATTCCCAAGCTCTATTAAATTTTAATACTCAACTCCAGAGAGCTTTAGTCTTGCCTGTAAGTACGAACTTAAATGAATAGGCTGGTTCTTGGTAATAGAACTTGTGTGTCAATGAGCAAGGCATCTGTAAAGCAGAACTGAGCACACGTGCTGGGGGTGTATTACCATACACTTCTATTTCAAAGCATATTGGCAAAATATTTGTAAATATGATACTGTGTATTACCAAAGGGATTGACAATGTCAAAACATCCAGTCAATTCAGAGAAAATAGTAACCCAATTTTAAATAAAGTATGAAATTTGTCATTTGTGTGAGTGCAAGATCGGAAATTTAATTTTTTTTGAACTGGCATGTGTTAATGTGTCGTGTTGACAGCCTATGAGAAAACTAAAATTTATTCATCCTGCATGCTATAAATAATGCAAATGATGTTGTATATGGAATAAAAGGTCAGCTTTGTTGAGCATAAAAGAGAAAATCACTTCTCCAAGAAACTTTCTAGACTTATAAAAAATATGGTTTTAAATAGCTGACATTATAAACTGTCAATAAATAATTGTGGCAGAAACATCTATTTTAACATATTTTGGAATGGGTTCACTTATGCATATGAAGGACTTTTGTGATAGTGTACAATATATTATGCACAGTTTGGGCCAGCACTGTCCAATAGAAGTATAATGCAAGTCCCATGTACAATTTTAAATTTTGTAGTTTCCATACTCAGAGATGTAGAAAGACATGGGTAAATTTCATTTTTGGGGGGTAAAGTTTAATACAATATATGTAAATATTGTATCTCAACATGAAAATTATTGAGCTCCTGTAATTTTTTTATGAAGGCTTCAAAATTCAGTGTGTATTTGGCTTATAGCACAAGTCATTTTGGACTAGCCACATTTCAAGTTTATGAAAACTGTGTGTAGCTGGTGACTATAGGATTGGCAGCCTGGGTCTAGAGAGTGGGATACAATAATAAACAACAGAGGCATGGCGACTCCTTACAGAGAGTTTATAGTCTGATATGGAAAACAGACTCTGAACAATAAGTCAAAATGTAAAATTTTATACTTTTTACAGTTTCTAAAAAGGATTACATAAAATTAATATTGTTAAAACAGGTATTTAATATATTTTCACTTTATGTATTATAGATAATGTGTTCCCTATATGGGTGAGATCATTCTTGTCATTTTTAAAGAAATGCATTCCAAATTAACACTCATTTGTAGGCCATTAATATCATTTTATATTCAAACATCCCATTTTTCCTCCATCAGTGTTGCACTATTACTTTCGAAGTTAAAGAATCATGAGCCAGGAGTATAATAATCCTTTACTCATTATATATGGTTAAAAAATAGAGTAGCTAGGTATAAAATAAAGATAAACTATCAGAAAGAACTTCATTTATGACTAGAAATTCAATATTTTTTTCATGCCCTTCCCTAGCTTTACAGTTTTTGTGATTTCTGCTGACATATGTTTGCAAAGTCTTTTTACTAGTAAGTCTACAGATCTTCTCTAGGTTTATTATAGAAGTAGTTTATTCCACGTGAAATCTGCAACTATACCTAATTTGTACATGAAAACTGATATGAAGAACTTAGGCATTAAAATAATAAGGATATAAAACAATTAAAAATATACAGAGAATTGTGTATACATGACATAAACTCAGTGTTGCTTAAAGACTTGCCTTAATAGATTCTATGTAGCTCAGGCTTAATTACGGACGACAGTGCTGAGGATGGTTATGTATTTACTGAGATTTGAAGAATGCCAGAAAGCACAGATGAACTAGAAGTGTAATGTTCACGCATATAACTAAAAATACATCTTTTCCCTTATTGCTTCCTAACTAAAATTACTATAGAATGTCAGACAGAGAAGATAGTATGGACTGGAAGAGTCAATTCCATGAGAGAAGTTTCCCTTAGCTGAAACTTAATGACTGGGTAGAGCTGGATTTTTCAGGAAGATGTAGGCAGGTCTTTCTCACTTAGAAAAGCAACATAAATAAAGTAAGAGAGTTGACATTGGCAAGGGCTGTTGGTAGAATAAAGCAGATGGTATAAATTTGAGAAATTACAGTGGAAGTTAAAAAAGGGTGAGCAATCTAAGGCTAGTTAATGGAGACTTAGAATCTTAAACTTGATCCAATAGGTGATATGGCACCAATATAGTTTTAAATCAGTGAAGTGGTATAATGAAAATGGCATTTTGGAAGATTCCTCTAGCAGAGGTGACGGGATTGATTTAAAGAGGCTGAAGGAAAATATCAAGAAGGTTGAGTTGAGGGACCAGATCCAATAATAGATTTGGAGGATCTAAAACAGGCCTTCTTAAAATGGGAGACTCATGCTTTTTTGACAGCATAGGAGATAGAACTGGTAAAAAAGGGACTGTAAGAGAAGGCTAAGGAAAAAGAGAATAAATGCATGATTAAGTATATTCAGAAAGTAGGCTGTAATAGGATTCAGGGCTCTGGTTGTAGAGGGGGGTGGACATAAAAAGAACAAAAGACAAACTGACAGTACAGCAGAAGGCAGTGATATTTTGAACTGTAGAGATGAGTTTTCTGAAGTTTCTATGAAGTTTTATGTCCAGCATAAAATATAGTGGGGTTACATTTTATATTATTACTCTTAGTCCTCATTCCTCAGAGTGAAAGTAAATTGAAAGTTGGTTGAAAAATTACTAAGTGAACTATGGCGATACCTCCATCTCCTTTCTGAAAGTGTACATATTTTGGGTTGAATTATTTAGGAAGTTATGCAGCAAAACAGGATTTATGTTTGCTTTATTTTGACATATGGTTTACATTTTTAAAACTTTGCCCTGGGATGGCATTGGATAAAATTATGATGATAAAATTGGGCATAGTGAAAACAAAAATCACAAAATTCAAACCAGTAATAGACTTTATAAATCATGTAATGACATGTGTAGAAAAACAACAAATATTTATTGACTATCCATCAGGTGCCAAGCCTATTGAGGACACTGAGTATACATATGTAGAAAAAAAAGAAAGAAAACAAAACAAAACAAAAGCCCCTCTACAGTCTGGTAAAGGAAATGATCATTAAACAAATGAATGAACACATACATAATCATACATTTTGAAAAGTGCATCTTATGAGTTGAATTGTGTCCCCTCCCAAAAGTCATATATTTAAGTTTTAATTCCCAGGACCTCAGGATATGACCTTTTTTTTTTTTTTTTTGTAATAGGTTTGTTGCAGATGTAATTACCTTCAGAGGAGGTTATGCTGGAATTGTGTGGGCCCCTAATACAAGATGATGTCTTCATAAAAGGGGAAATTTGGATACAGACATGAACATAGGGAGAACACCATGTGAAGATGAAGGTAGGTGTCAGGGTGATGTTTCTATAAGCCAGGAATGCCAAAGATTGCTAGCAAACTGCCAAAAACTAGAAAAGAAAGACCTAGAAAGATTCTTCCTCCCAGCCCTCAGAAAGAATCAACTCTGCTGACACTTGGGTCTTGGATCCAGAACTGTGAAACAATGCATTTCTGTTGTGTAAGTCACCCAGGTGGTGATATCTTGTTATGGTAACCCTCACAAAACAATACAGTTTGCAAAGGAGAATGATTGGTGACACTGGGGGTGAGTAAGGGAATAGAGGCTTACTTTGGATTTGATGGACAATGGAGGCCTCTTTCAAGAAGTTATCTTTAGACTATACCTGAAGAGGGGGAGTGAATCAGCCATGTGAAGTAATGTGGGAAGAGCAATCTGGGCAGAAGAAAGATGATACGCAAAGAAAAGTACTTGGGACAAGCAAGACCAGTGTGCCAGGAGCATAGCCAATGAAGGTGATAGTGGCACAGATGAGACTAGATAGACCTTGGTAAGGAATTAGAATTTTATTCTAATAGCAATAAGGAGACTGTCACAGGCTTTATGTAGGTGGTGACATGATTCCATTTACATAATTTTTGAGAGATTTTATTTATTTATTTGAGGGAGAGAGAGAGAGAGAGAGATCACAGAGGGAGAGGGAGAAGCAGGCTCCTTGCTGAGCAGAGAGCCTAACTTGGGGCTTGATCCCAGGACCCTGAGATCATGACCTGAGCTGAAGGCAGAAGCTTAACCACCCAGGTGCCCCCAATTTACATTTTTTTAATAAATTCTAACTACTGTGTATAGTACAGAAGGGGAAGTGGAGAATGTATTAGAAAATGACAGCATCAGACCAGATGCTCAGCTTTGAAATAGGTTTGTGGCAGCAGAATAATATAGATGTAGTTTGTCCAGCCAAAGAAAGGTCTAAGAAGAATTGGGGGAAATTGAAGTTAAGTGAGGTGCATGGTGACCACAGTGTATCAAACATGAATAGCGTGGTTGAAGTCTTCTCATTCCTGGTCCTGTGTCCTTGCAACCTGCAAATGTGCAGTCAGTGACTTTATAGTATTATAGGAACTAGATTGTAAGGGGCTACTTTCATGGGTTGTATTGAGAATAAATGCACAAGCACCTGTGTGGTACATAAAAAGGCCAAAATGGACGGAAAGTAATGACACAATGTCAAGAGCACAGAAATTAGATCCCCACTTGGAATCTACTTTAAGTCTTGCCACTGTTTGTTAATTGTGCCTCGGAAAAAGGAGTTAATGGTGTCAGATAATTTCTAAGGTGCCTATTAATTTTAAAATTTGATGTCTCCCCAGTAATTGCTCTTCTGGGTACATGGCCTAATAATATTCTTGTATATTTGCACAAGGGGACATGTATAAGGATCTGCACTAAAAACATTGTCTAAAACAGCAAGTATAAAGGAACTTAAGCAGGCACCAACAAAAATAAATAATATATACTATGTTTATATGACACAATGCTATTTAGCGTTTTAAAAAATGACCTGTATCTATATCTCTCTATATAAAATCACAAATACAGAATGTTGAATGCAAAAAAGGAGTAGGTCTTAGAATGATACTTGTAATCATTTACCTTTTATAGAAGGACGTGTATGTAAAAAAGCTAGAAGTAGCTAGGAAGGAAGGAATTCTGATTAATTATTGGGCTGGAGAAGGAAACCAGACTGGGGACAGGCTATAAAGAAAGCTTTTCGAGTTCATGTTTTATATAAACTGATATTTAAACTGTATATAACAGTGTTTAAAACATTTGTTATGTTATTCTTTGTATATTTAAATTAAATTAATTTTATGAGTTTAAATAGATTATTTTCATTTTTATCATGGAAAATAAAAGTCTCATTTTGGTATATTGTATATTTTAATACCACACCATTAATTTCCTAAGATTAGAGAAATCATAGTATAACTTCCACTTATACCTAATTTTCATAACTCCTTAAAGTTGGTGTTTCATTCAGTTAATAGGTAGTTTAAATATATTGAACACAATGCTCACGTATTTTGCATATAAGTGCTATAAAAATTTTAGAAATACACATTAGTAAGTGAAGGAAAATAATATTAGCTATTCCATTTTTTTTAATCATAGAAAAGCTAATTTCCGTGTTATGCCTTGGTTTTATTTTTCTGAACGTAGCTATTACAGTTCTGTTCTCTTTTTTGGAGACTTAATAGTATGTGGTCATTTTTTTATGTTAAAATGGACAAAGATCTTGCTGTACTAAGGAACAGAAGTGTTTCGCTGTTATGGAGGGTGTAACTCTCTTGGTTGATTTTTCTGAAAAAAGGAAAAGTATAAGACAACTTAAAAAAAAAAAAAAACTACAACAAACATGTTTTGACAAGAGGTTCACAAATGTAACTTTACAGCCATTTAAATGTTTGCTTCTCTCTTTCTTGTCTTCTCAGCACATTGTCCCCATTCTTCATCTTACAGTTTTTGTTATACTTGAATGATGAGCTCAAAGCATGAAAAGCTGTTGTTCTCAACCTTTATTAATGTTTCCCAACTTATTTCCCTGTTTGCCTGTTGACAGCCTGCCAAAATCACCCTCAGGTGAATTGTAAAAAGATTGGGGTAGCAGCCATGGGACCCAAAATGTGTTGCAGATAATTAGTAGATCAGATCTTTGTCACAGCAGATACTTGGCTACCCACACATCTCTATTTTTAAGCTTTGTGTGTCACACAATGTGTATTCATTGTCTGCTTTAGTGTGAAGAGCACATCTCTGCATCGTATATAATAGAGCTGCGTTGAATGAGGAATGCTATTATTCTGTCGTTTTGTACAGTCACTGGTTAACACATACGATGTACATATTTGGTGAATAATTGAAATCACCTTTGGCTTTTAAGTAGCTTTAAAAAGGGAAATTACCTGTTTTGCTACTTACTGAAGTAATCCAACCACTACGCCTTTGTTTCCCAATAAAGGCAGGAAACAAACATCTCCTTAGGTGATCGAATTTGTTTTCATGCTAATTAGTTCTGACTAATTTGATTGGCAGGAATAGGAGGTCAGGAGATTAGTTCTTGAATCACACAAAATAGAAGAGCTGTTTTCAGTGTAAGATATGAGGTGATAAATTGAGGTAAAGAGAAAAAAAAATAAATTTTAGGGTGATGAAAATGCTAGGTTTATCATCAGGCTTTCACCAGAGTTGATTGCAGAATAGCAGGTCATGAATTATTACCTAGATATGTGTTCCTTTTAAATACTGTCTAATGGCATAGCTTCTGTGTGCATGGTGTGTGTGTGTGTGTGTGTGTGTGTGTGTAATACTACGGAGTTGCATTTGACACTTGCCCCATTTCACTGTTGTCTAACTTCTGCCAACCTGTTTGAGTAGCCAAGGAAATTTATCGGTTTATGTAGTATCAGTGGTCTCAAGGTATGATAATTACGTAGTTATGATATAACCAACTAGTTGCTATATTATAACCAGAAATGACGTATTCTTAAAAAAGTAATAACACCAAAATCAATCTTTAAGTCTGAAAAAAGCAGGAAAGATCAAGCTTCCTCCTATAACTGAGAAGGTTAACTTAGAGAAGTCACATAAACTAAAAATTGTAGATTCCTTATCTGTGAAGTAGGCACAAAAATAGCTGTTATTTCTATTTACAGGTTATTATTAGGTATATTTGAGTTGATATAGGTAAAACCCCTCTGAAATTTCTTAGATGTGTTTTACAAATCTAAGGCATTATTAATAATCATCCAAATATTGACCATGGCTTCTTCTTTCCTAAATCAGCTTTCATTTATTTTTCAAAGATTAATAGGTGCCTACTATTTTTCAAGTGTGTACTGTTCTAGGCATTGGGGAGATAGCAGTAAACAAAACAGGGCAATTCTAATAATTCTAATTCAAAGAACCGAAAATTCAGTGAATTAAAATAGCAATAATAAGTGAAATTTATAATGTTAATTGGTGATAAGTGCTATAAAGTAAAATAAGAGAAAGAAGATGCCTTAAATATGAGTCATTTATTGAATTAACTTGAAGGAGACCGTGGCCTAAGCAGTGAGTAAGGGCCAAGTTGCTTACTGAAATGCTAATTTAAAGAAAATGTTCATTCTTGAATGAATGGTCTTTTATTAGTTAATCAGAGCCATGTGTTTACCTTATCAATATTTGATTTAAAAAAAACTCAGCCAAGTGAGTTTGCCATTTAAAACTTTTTTCTCACCCATGGTTTTATATTTCAAATAAAAATGTTAAAACAGGTGCACCCTTCCTCCACTTTGACATGCACACAAAAATTAGTAATACAAGAAAATGAGTGAAATGGGGTGTTTTTTTGGTAGGGTCACGTGAGTGCAGTGTAACACAAATTAATTTGGGATTTAACATATGCAAAGTCTAGGGTAAATCCACTCTCCAAAATAACAATGTAAGTTTTGAAAGTTTTTTAAAAAAAGATATTGTATTATCCTCCCTTTCACACATACAAACAAATGCACCCGTTCGTGGCACAGTTGCTCTAGAAAACAGGTTTAAAGACAAAAACTTATGTGTTAACATTTTATTAGGGAGGGAAATACCTAATTCCCTAATTAGGAGGGAAATTCCTAATTTTATTAGGTAGAGAAGGAAGGAAGAAGTGCAATTCTAAATTGGCTACAGTATCTTAGGCACGCCTGGTTGCTCCATGGCTTCAAGGCACATCATAAGAGAATTCCTATGAATTTCTGAATACCCTCAAAGTCTATTGAGGTGATGCATGAAGAGGAATTAAATAGAATTTATTTGGTGTCTCCCGTCTCCCATTGCTGTTCCCATGGAGCTCTTCTGGGTTTGGCCATCTGAAATTCCAGATGCCAAGACAGCACCAATGGCACCTGGGACCTGGAGTGCTTTACTATTCATGTCGTTCCATATCTGCTCACCTACAGTTTGCAACCTCATGGGGCAGGCCAGATGATCCAGTCACCTTGGGTCTGTGTTGAGTGGAACCTGGACTCTCATCTTTCAGTGGCAAGAGGGAACGTTTGAGGTAGGAGGTTAGAGTTGTGTCCCAGGAAGTGTCTGAGTGTGCCCATGAGGAATAAGAGAACCTGGGCTCATCCACTATCTCATTTCTGGCCTACTGAACAGATGGAGCATAAAATAAACCAGATAGAATTGGACCTCAATGAATTTCCTGCCACTAAAATCCCATCTTCTCCATGGCCTACAGGCATGTGACAGATGTCAGGTAATCTTAATTGGGGGTGGGGGAAGGTGGCCTCAGTAATACTGAGTCAAAACTATGGCCCAGTCATTTCAAGAGGACCATAAATTTGTCTAGGTCTTATTGCAACCTATTAAATTGTTTAAATTGTAAGAAACAGAAATCTCAACTGTATTAGAAATCTATAAAATATAAATTAAACCAAAAAGATAAAGTTATCTTTTAAAATATCTATCAAATTGGTTAAGATAAAAACATCATATTGATGCACCATATTTTTGTTATATAAGAAGGATGCATTTTCCTATAAAGCTAATGATTATATTAGTTGATTTGACCTATAGAACTGTATTTCACTTTTAAAATATTTTTTATTGCTACACAATAACATGTATTCTTTCTCTCACACAAACATATAGTCATACACACAGCAAAACAATAATTGTGACTTAGATTAAGTCTCATATTTCTCAGAAGAGAGTAGCCACATGATGTGGGAAAAATATAGTATACATTAATTAGTTCAGTTGTTCTTGGTTCCCAAATTCCTAATGAGAATATATATTCCCTGGGTGACGGGCACGGAGGGGGACACTTGACGGGATGAGCACTGGGTGTTATTCTGTATGTTGGTAAATTGAACACCAATAAAAATTAATTTATAAAAAAAAAAAAAAGAATATATATTCCCTCGCAGTGAAGTATATAAAGAGTTGGGCCTTTCCAGGTTGGGAAAGCCCATTTATTTAATGCACAGTTCCTTTATACCAGGTGTAAGGAAATTATGGCTAAAGGCTAACTCTGGACCACTATATTATAAATAAAGTTTTATTGGAGCACAGCCACTCTGATTCATTGACATATTGTCAAAGGCTACTTTCCAGAGCTGAGTAATTGCAACAAAAACCATACAACCTATAAAGCCTACAGTATTTACTGTTTGACCCTTCACAGTAAAAGTTTACCAATGCTGTTTTGTATTATTGATTTATATTAAAATTCATGAAGACTATATAGTCACAAATAAAATGCCCTTACAAAGAGCATTCATAGACATCTGAAGCATTTCTGGGTTTCAAGCTAAAAGCATTAGCAAAACCTTATCCCTGTTGAGGATAGGTCAAGTGTTCCAGGTTTCCAGCCACCCAGAAAACTCATTTTCACAGTCTACCCCCTGACTCTAACTATTTATACAAGGTCATCTTAATTAAAGATCAACAAAATATCTAATCATAAAATTGAGGATGCCTATACATATGCATGTATATAGGCAAACTATGTAAAATGGCTTTTGTTCTAGCACATTCATCTCTGCAAATGTATGCTGAAGACATATTTGTGTACAATTTTGCTAAGAGGTTTTTCATTGATATAATGTTTGCATCAGAGAAATAAAAACAATTCTTAGGGTTCAAAGATTGGTGAATAAATTCTATGACCATTATGTTGTAATTATTATAAATTACATATTGTGTAAAATGGCAAAGTAGTTTACTATGAGTGTGTAGAGGATGGTCACAGTTCACATTTTTCAAAAATTATCTTTTGAGTAATATTGTGAAATATAAAAAGTATTGTGAAATATAATTGATGTCATTTTCCATCCTTGATAACTATGTTTTAATCCCTACCCCCTCCCACCATTAGCAGCAGGCTACAAGGTAGAGAACTTCTTGCTCTAGGGAGAAGAGTGAATGCATCTTACAAAAGTGTTCAGTTCTTCCCTTAACTTTCAAGATAGGGTTTTTAAATTCAATTACCAAAGAAATAATCTGCAAACTGAAGCACATTTGATATGGAAGAACTAGAGGGTTAAGATAGAAAGTTTTTCTCTGAGTTTTCCTATAAGTTGATATGGAAGATCATAAGCCAGAGCCTTGAGGACTCAGACCTGAGAAAAATCACTGAATAGGGATGAATGCATGGGAGGACATAAAATTATAATGCTCCGCACTGGGCGAAATTAACTGCTGCAAGTATTTTTCATATTTTAAGCTGTTGAATTCCTGTGAAGTTGATGTTATATTATTACTGCTATTTTCTAGGTAAGAAAACTGAGGCACAAGCAGATTAGTTAACTTATACAAGGTTGTACACAAATGGTAGTAGAGCTGGTATTTTAATTCAAGTGGTTTGGCTCCAGAGTACATGCCATTCACCTCTATGCAATGCAGCCCGTCCAAGATATAGTATTTCTTTGGCTACAAAAATAAACATGATTCAGCCACTTAATGGCTAGAAAGAGAAAAAGAATCAGAATCAAAAAGGAGATCAAGAGAGACAGTGTAGATGCATACACATGATTGAATCTCAGTTCTGCCTTCTGGGTTTGAACTGTGCTATCGAGTTAATGTTTGTGTCTTTTCATAATTCATGTTATGAAACCCTAATCCCCAAAGCGATGGTGTTGGGAGGTAATTATATTATGAAGATAGGGCCTTAACAATGGAATGAATACTCTTATGAAAAGATACCAGAGAGAGCTTGCTTCCTCTTTGTCTGCTTTATGCCATGTGTATGCAGCAAGAAGGCAGCCATCTGCAAATCAGCAAGAGGACCATCAACAGACCCGTACCATGCCAACACCTTGATCCTGAGTCCAGGATCTCAGAGTCTCAGAGTTCTCCTCAGAACTTTGAGGAATGTTTCTATTTAAACCATTCAATCTATGGTGATTCGTTATGGCAGCCCAAACTGACAAAAACAAACCCTAAGGGCATGGGTAGCAGTGGGGCATAGAAATCTTTTTTTCTACTAAAGAAATTCTAGAAGGAAACCCAAGGAACAAATTTACTTATACCTATAAAACCATATATCTCCATTTCCCTGGACAGTCCCAATTTCACCTATTATTATACTAGAGTAATTATCAATAACACCTCTTTTCCCTCTCAAAAGCAACCCAGCTTAGGGAATATATTGTTCCATATGTTACCATCTGGGACTCAGGTAGGAAGGTGACCCACAGAGTGTCCTTCTCCAACACCAGCAGAGTAGAACATAGAAATGGTGGCATTGAAGGTCCAGGCAGAGAGACGACTTGTGATAGCCATCACTCTGACTGTGTCAGTTAGCTGTTGCTATATAACAAACTGTCCCCCAATAAATGGCTGAAAACAACAGTCATTTGTTTAGCTGTTGATCCTGTGAGTCACAGTTTGGTCTGGTCTCAACCAGATTTGCTCTTTCTTCTGTAAGCATCTGCCAGTTTTGCGATTAGTTGGCAGATGACTGCTGGATGCTTGCTGTCTCAGGTGGCCTCACTTAACATGTCTGACATTTGACTGGCTGTTGTCTGTGACAGCTCTGGTCCTTCAATGTGGCTCCACGTCTTCCAGCAGAATAGCTGAGACTTACTCACATAATGGCCTTAGTAAGTGCAGCAAGAGAGAGGACATGCTCCAACCCCTAAATGTATTTCCAACCTCTGCTTGAGCTAAATTTGCTAACATCCCAATGGCCAAAGGAAGTCACATCATTGATCCCAGAATCAGTATGGAAAGGTTCACAAAGTTAGGGTGTATATTACTAGAGAGAAAGGAAGAATTTAAAAACTTTTGGAATGGAGGAGTTAAGTAGTTATCATGTACCCCGTTGTGGGAGGGAGGAGGGTGCAGAAAATAGTTGGGTGTCCCATTTGTCAGGGTAATCATCTATATCTTTGAGCAGAGAGATTGCTCCAACTAGGACCTGAATGGGAGTTCAAGCACGGGCCAAGGTGACAACCTAGTCAGCAACTGGACATAATACCAGGGAGCTCTGCAAGAGAAACTGCCATGTGTTGCCTGTGACAAGGGAACATCAGCAGCAGATGCATCAGGAGCACACACACATTCAAATCCGTGTCTGTGGAGACCGCTCAGCCAAGGACCGTGTCTCTGTGCAAGGTGGGGCCTTCCCACCATGCCATCTGTCTTAGTCTTCTCAGGTTGTTCTAACAAAATACCACAAAACAAGTGGTTTATAAACAGCAGAAATTTATTTCTCACAGCTCTGGAGGCTGCAAGTCTTCTCTCAGGGTACCAGCATGGTCAGGATTACAGACTTCTAGTGGTAGGTGGTAGAGGCTCAGGAACGCTGTGGGGACTCTTCTATGGGCTCTGCCTTCATGATCTAACCACCTTACCAAATCACCCCCTCCCTGCCCTCTTCTAATGCTATCACACTAGGGACTAAGTTTTAACATGTGAATTTCTAGGGGGACAAACATCTAGCTCAAAACACCGTCATATTTTGGAGAGAAAGGAAAAGAAAAAGGAGGGAGAGGTTGAAATTTTGAAATAATGAGAATGATCTAATGCAGAAATGATTAAGCTAAACAAAAAGTGTCTACATCATTTTAATATGGAAAATTCAAGTTTATTTTCTACTGCAAATGTGAAAAGGAAGATTTGTGAACAAATCTAGTTATAAAGAAATAAAATCAAATGCCTGCACCTCTAAGTAGTGACATTAAATTTTAAACTACCTCTATTTTTATGCACATAAATAAACAAAAAGTGAGTATAGTCACTCAAATGTTAAGAGTAGTAATATTATGTGGTGAGCTTATGGATGACTTCTGTTTCTTTAATTTTTGTATGTTCTCTACTATCCTCAAATGAACATGTATCAGCTTTGCAATAAGGAGGAAATTTTGTTTTAGAACAGATGCATTTGTGCCTTCACCCATTCTGTGCTCGATGAAGCTAGTTAATCTGAAAACTCTTCCACCTTGAAGTGTTAATGAGCTAATAAGTCATTTCAGGGTGAGTTACTTTTCAAAACTGCTGAGATCATACCTCTGACTGCACTTATATTCTGTCTACTGGTAGCAAGGGCCTGGCTCCGGTGGATACTATCTAATGTAAGAAAACATGAATCAATATGCTCGCTGTCTACACAAATTCTTATAAACATCTAATTAATTGAAATAATCTCATTTTAATAAGTTGGTAACTACCCTTTGCCTCCACTCATTTCTCGATGTGAGGCCTTGATAGAACATGGCTTAATCATTCATAAAGTAGCAATAGAGTTCAAATTGACTTATATTCATTCTCAAAAACTTTGCCAGATATTAATACAGTTTTAAACCATTCATTTAATTAGAATTTGAAAAAGTAAAATGTAAACTGGGCTGTGAATAACTATAGACGAGAAGCTTGTGATTAATTGTGATTATAACATCATAGGAATGCCCCCAGTCCTATAATGTAAATATTGTGTCTAACCATGTTAGAAAATCCATGTAGAGTATTGGCTGTGCAAGACACCAGTTGATGTGAATTGTAGTTTTAGAATGATTGACTTACAACACCAGTGTCTATACATACATACACACACAGAAACACACACAAACATAGATGCACACACACACACACACATACATAACACTCCATCACCACCACCACCACACACAGAGAAATGTAGAAAGACGAATGACTTGATTTTGAGTTTTCCTGTTTCTCCTATATTTATGTATTTTCCTAGGGTGTCAGAACACTCTGGTTCACTCTCTTTCAGTTTCTTCTTTAATAATTTTTACAAAAATGTTTTTCACTATTATTAAACTCCTCTAGTAATTAATTATTGGTTGCAAAATGAAAGAGGTACTTTTATAGCTATCACATTCAAGACAAAGTGAAACAGATTAGATTAGATGAATACCTACCATTTACATCGATGTAGATGGAACTGAAGGGTATTATGCTAAGTGAAATAAGTCAGTCAGAAATAATAATTATCATGTGGTTTCACTCATATGTGGGATGTAAGAAACAGCATAGAAGAGGGAAAACTGAATGGAGAGTCATCAGAGAGACAGAAAAACCAAGAGCAACTCGTAACAACAGGAAACAAAGGGAGGGTTGCTGGAGGGGAGGTGGGTGGGAGGATGGGTAATTAAGTGATGGGCGTAAGTAGGGCACATGATGTGAAGAGCACTGGGTATTATACACAACTGATAAATTATTGAACACTACTTCTGAAACGGATGATATACTAATGTTTGCTTATTGAATTTAAATTTTAAAAAAGTTTTAGTAAATGATAAATAAAATAGCAAAAATACTGGGCTTAAAACATCCACTGGTTAAAAAATGCTACATCCTTCAGAGATGACAATCCTGGTATATTAGTTAAAATGCCTTTTGCTGCAAATAGTGAAAATTCAAACTAACCTGGCTGTGACGTTAATTTCATGTATTGACTTAACTGGGCTAAGGGACACCAAGATATTTGGGTCAGCATTATTCTGAGTATGTTTGTAAAGGTGTTTCTGATTGAGGTTGACATTTGAATTGGTAGAATGAGTAAAGTAAATTGTTCTTTCACTCCCCAAAATGGGTGGGCCTGATGGTCTCTGAGCTGGGACATCAGTCTTCTCCTGCTGTCATACTTGAACTCAGTTTGGAACTTATACCATTGGTTCTCCCAGTTCCCAGGTCTTTGGAATTGAACTGGGGTTTAGTCCATCAGCATCTCTGCTTCTCAGGCCTGTGGATCATACTGGATCATACTGGGTTGTACCATCAGGTCTCCTGCATCTCCAGTTTATAGCTCTTGGGGAGATTTCTTGGCCTTCATAATTCTGTGAGCCAATTCTTCATTTTATAATGTATATATAAAACACACTCAAGTACTGAGAAGTCCATAGTTAAGGCGGGTTTAGGGTTGTTGATTCAGTAGCTCCAAAATTCTGAAGGATCAGTTTCTTAGATTCTCAGTGCTCTGCTTTCTACAGTGACAGGTTCATATTAAATCTACTTAACCTGGTGGTTAGAGAAGTTTCCAGTAGAAATCTGAGTTGCAAGTTTCCTTCTTAATTACCGGTATATTAAAATAGAATTTTGCTATTAAGTTGGCACTGATCCAATGACTATATCCAGGGGAATAGTAGGCGAAAATTGGATAGTCTGTCAGGATTCACAGCTATAGATGGAAGTAGTATCAGTGTCTGTAACATGATAGCTGAGTTTCAGAATTGTGGGCAATGATAATCTGGCTAACAGATAAATGTAAAAGGGTTTTGATTCTAGAAGTGCTACAATCAATGACCACTCTCCCTGAGTTTGTAGGGAGGATCCTATATATAGGGTCACAGTTAGCAGATAATATTTCTTTAGAAAGCTTGGGGCAGTTACTTTTGAGTTTAAAAATCCTCGTACCTCAGAACACCTGGGTGGCTCAGTTGTTTAAGTGTCTGGCTCATGATCTCGATCTCATGGGTGATGGGATGGAACCCTGAGCTGCATCAGACTCCATGCTCAGTGGGGAGTCTACTTGAGATTGTCTCTCTCTCACTCCCCCCACTTGCATGCCTGCATGCTCTCTCTTTCTCAAGTAAATAAATAAATCTTAAAAAAGATCCTTGTGCCTCAAGTTAGAGATATTTACATTATAGTAAATAATTACAGATAATATATGATCAACAAAACTGGTTGTAGGAGTGATACCAATATCATGGCAGTATAAGTTGTGCCTTGCTTCTATTCCTCCTTAACATCTAAAACTCATCAATCCAGGAAGAAAAATTCCTTTGTGGGAGTTGGACCAGCACTGTGTGCCAAGAGACATATGAGGAGTATCACCCACTTGTGCATTGGATTATAGGAAGACATATCCTGGTGTGGACTATGGAACCACCAGAAATGTATTCCTCCCTTGACCATGGCACCTGGCAAATGCTGACTTCAGTGGATGCCCACAGATATGAGATCCTTTGTATAAGTTCAGTTTCTAAAGGAGAAATTCTAACACTCCACTGAAGAAAAAAAGTTTGGACATACTGGACTGGGCAAGAGGAACTTTGCCAGCATCTCTCCTCTCTGGAAGGTGGCACAGCTTACAAAAAGAGGAAGCTGGGGATCCCTCCTGCAGGGAGAAAGGAAGAGTGATGAGTGACCATTCGGTTTCCCCAGTTGTTCATGACACTGCTAAAGAAACCTATTCGTCTCCCAGAATATTAAAGCAAGAGCTGTATGATGGGAGGGAGGGGAGAAGGATGGGACAGGGAGGAGGTTAAGAAAGAGGCAGATAAGAGTTTTAGAGGGCATTAAAATGACAGTTCCTGCTGACCGCGTTCTAGACTTCAGCAAGAAGAGCACCTATAAGTGGCTGGCAAAACTTCATCAGAACATCTCTCCAACTGGCCCCAGGCATTCCTAATGCCCCAGGCGCCAAACCCATACCTCCCTCTTCTCTGTGGCAAGCTCCTTATGCGTACTTTCTCCAGGGTGACAGTGAGAATAGACTCAGTAGACAGGGAATATATGTAGAAAACAAGACAGGGTCTATAGGGGAAGGGAAAACCCATAGCCTTGAGCTGTAGCACCACCTTTGATGGGGGCATGGGAGGGAGTAAGGAGAGGTTACCCACAACTAGCCTGATGCATTGTAAGATTGAAGTAAGACATACAAGCTTAAGAATTCTACCACAAGTGGGAACAAGAAATGTCGAACTGTTGTATCCATACAAGGTCAGAGAAAGCTCCAGAATATAAGCAGGACCAATAAAAACTTCCTCTCACCTGAAGGCAGATAATAAAGATTGGAGGAGGTGATGGCGACTTCACATGCATAAAGATAGATACAAAACTCCAGGGGACATGAATAATCAAGAAAAATGACATCACCAAAGGATCACTATAAGCTCCCAATAACTGAACTAAAAAATCCAGGTGGCAAGACAGAATATCCAACAACTGCAGAAAATTTTTAAAATGTGTCACACACACAATTTAAATACCACAGGAGGAAGACATAGAGAATGGAGCAGAAACAATATTTCAAGTAGTAATGGCTGACAATTTTATAAAATTAATGATAGACACCAAAACATAGATACAGAAAGACCAAGAACACCAGCAAGGCTGAAAATTTTCTAAACCCAGGCATACTACAGCCAAAGTGAAGAAAAAAAAAAAGTACTTATTAAAAATCTTGAAAGAAGTCAGGTGAAAAAAAATATCTATAGAAAAGTCAGAATAAGAAATTCAAAATATTTCTAACAAGAAAACATGCAGACAAAAAGACAATGGAATGGAATATTTAAAATGTTGAAAGAAAATATCTACCAAAACTAGAATTCTATGTCTAATGAAGTTATCTCTTAGAAGTGGTGAAATAAAGATTTTTCTCAAATAAAAACTTAAAGAATTTATTGCCAGCAGGACCACTCTGCAAAGAAGCATAAAGAAATTGTTCAGGGAGGAGGAAAATTATATAAGAGTATCAGAAGATAATAAATGGTGGTAAAACAAAAGCTTTTATTTTTTTTAATTGATCTAAAAGACATTTCTTTAAGGTAGTTGTAATAACAATGTATTAGGTGATTATAGGTTGTAGATAAGGGAAAGAATAACAGAAATGTCATAAGAGACAAGATGGCAGATTTGGGGATACTTTCTTATAAGATACTTGAAGTACACATGAATTGTTAGAGTGTCAAAATATTCCAAGTCAGAATCCCAGCAAGCTGTTTTGTACATATTGACAAGCTAATTCTAAAGTTTATATGGCAAGGTAAAGTACCAAGAATAGGCAACCCAGTTCTGCAGAAGAACAAATTGGAAAAGTTTCCAAATTTCCAAGTTTCTATAAAGCTATAGTAGTCAAGGCAGAGCAGTACTGGCAATAGAATGGACACATAGGCCAATGGAATGGGATTTAGAACCCAGAAATATACTCACACATGTATAAGCAACCAATCCATGAAAATGGAGGAAAGGTAATTTAATGGAGAAAGGATAGTCTCTTCAACAAATGGTGCTGAAAAAACCTATTTATATGTTAAAAAAATCTACATATAGACCTTACATTTTTCACAAAAATTAAATCAAAATAGAACATAGACTTCTACATGTAACACAAACCTACAATACATATAGAAGAAATTATAGGAGAAAAATCTACATGACTGGAGTTTGGTGATGAATTTTTGGATATAGCATCAAAAACACAATCCACAAAAGAAAAATTGATGTTAAAACTTAACATGAGGAAAACAAACAACCAATTAAAAATGAGCTAAGGATCTGACCAGACATTACACCAGATAACAAATAAACATATAAAAAGGTACTCAACTTTGTTTATATGTAGATAATTGTAAATTAAATCAATAGTTAGATACCACTATACACCTGTTGGAATGGCTGAAGTGCAAAAACCTGACAACTACTGGCAGTGATGCAGACCAACAAATATTTTCATTCCTTGTTTGTGGGAATGCAACACTGGAAAACTACTTTTGAAAATAATTTGGCGAGAAGAAAGGAAGGAAGGAAGGAAGGAAGGAGGGAAGGAAGGGAAGAAGGAAAGAAGGAAGGAAGGAAGGGAGGAAGGAGTTTGAGAATTTCTGATAAAACTAAAAATTCATGTTAGAATATATTCTGGCAGTTTATAGATCTAAGCATAGAATTATCATGCAATCCAGGAATCACACCACTAGATATTTACTGAACTGACTCGAAAACATATCCATCCCAAAACCTACACATGAATGTTTATAGCAGCTTTATTCGTAATCATCAAGACCTGGAAACAACCAAGCTGTCCTTTTGTTGATGACTGGATAAGCAAACTGTGGTACATCCATGCAGTGGAATATTATTAACCAGAAGTAAAAAGAAACGAGCAATCAGGCTATTAAAGTAAGTGGATGAATCTCAAACACGTTAGTGCCAAGTGAAAACAGTCTGAAGGTTGTTAGAAGGCTATGTAATTCATGCTTCCTGCCGCAGTTCCCATGGGGTTAGGGAGTTGGTTGGTTAGCTGAAACACAGGGCAGTTGTAGAGAAGTAAAACATTGTGTATCTGACTGCAAGGGTAGATAATGACTATGCATTTATCAAGATCTATAGAACTTTTCAGCACTAAGAGCGAACTTAAGTATATGCAGATTTTTTAAAAAATGGAGGCTCCCAGAATAGTATGCAGAATGTGACAAAATAACTGTAATATAAATGTATGAAACAACCTCACTGAAGAATGTGGTGGGTAAATTTTATCCTAATTAACTTTATTTTATTTAGATTATTTATTTATTTATTCATGAGAGACACACAGAGAGAGAGAGGCCAAGACACAGGCAGTGGGTGAAACAGGCTCCATGCAGGGAGCCCAGTGTGGGACTTGATCTCAGGACTCGAGGATCACGCCCTGGGCCGAAAGCAGACACTCAACCACTGAGCCACTCAGGCATCCCAATCCTAATTAACTTTAAAAATGAGTGGAATCCGTAAAATTAAACTAAAAACAAAAAAAAAAAGCTGTGTGTAATGTGTAACATTGTACCGTGGTTGATAGTTTTCCATCAGAATCTGGGTTAACAATTCTGATACTGTTATCCATATGTAATGGAATTAAACAATTAAGGAAGTGGAGGGTGGATGATGGGGGCAAATTTCTTGCTGTTAAAGGAGTTTAACATTCACAGGATATGAATTAGAGTTGAATACACCTGTATGAACTCAGGTTTGGTTTAGCTTAAGATACGTGAAGATAGTTACATATGTATAGATTTATGTCTATACATGGGTTAATATGCACATGCATATTTCTTTGCTATGCCAATGAAAGGGCCTAGAAGCAATCAACTCCAGGAGTAACTGTACTCTGTATTTAGCATACAGATCTTGATTTCTAATGTCAATCCCCAATAAAAAGGAACCAACTATCCTTGGAGCAATGATTGATTCTAGGACTGAAGCAGGAAAGATATGAGTCTGGTATTTTGTAACACCAGAAAGTATGGAAGAGTGCACACTTAAAACAAATTAACAACAAAACCCACAAATGATGGGGACATGTCAAAGGGACGCAGGTACTAACTGAAAGAGCTCCCAGAGTCCAAAGCTGGGGAAAAAAAAAATTGAGCAATAAAATGAATACAAGCTGATCTCATTTCATCATGCTTTGTTTTATTGTGCTTTTCAGATATTGATCTTTTTTTCCCTCTTTCTTTTTTCTTTTCTTTCTTCTTCTTTCTTTCTTTCTTTCTTTCTTTCTTTCTTTCTTTTTTTTCTTCCTTTTTTTTTTTTAACAAATTGAAGGTTTGTGGAAATCCTGTGTCAAACAAGTCTGTCGGCATTATTTCTTTTCCAATAGCATTTGCTCACTTCATGTCTCTGTCACATTTTGATAATTCTTGCAGTATTTCAAACTTTTTCATTATTATCACATTTGTTACAGTGATCTGTGATCAGTGATTATGATTTGCTGAAAACTCAGATGATGGTATCATTTTTGGCAATGATGTATTTTTTTTTAAATTCAGGTATACATGTTTTTAGACATAAGGCTATTGTACATGTAAAAGACTATAGTATAGTGTAAACATTACTTTTATATGCACTGGAAAACTAAAAAGGTCATTTGACTTACTTTTTTTGCAACGTATGATTCATTGCAGTGGTCTGGAACCAAACCTATACTATCTGTGAGGAATGCCATTAAATTAGTTTTGGATTATAATCCAAAGCAAAAAATAAATATTCAGGAGTCCATATTGATATAAATAAGCAATTAAATAAGAAAATAAATAAATGGGAATGAGTAGACCATTTTCCTTCCCAGAAGAATTCCAAATAATGAATGTATATATTCCAAACTCTAGGAAGTGGAGCATAGCTCCCCATTCCCTAAGAATGGGCTAGAGATAATGATTTCCTTCTAAGAAGTACAATAAACATGGGAAATATATAAGAGTAGGTTTACAGTGGAGAAATCTGGCAGACTCTAATTCAGCCAGGAGTTGAAGGCCAACATCAGCAGTGATCAGTCACATTGACAGATCATGTATATCCTTACCATGATGTGATGAGCATAGCATTACATTTCTATGGTCTTCCTCCCCCAAACTCCCATTCCCCAGACTGATCATGACAAAAATATCAGACAAACCTTTACTGAGAGATGTTCTAAAAAATACCTAACTGCCTCTCCTCAACACTGAAGGGTATCAAAAACAAGGGAAGTCCGGGAAATTATCACAGCCAAGAAGACCCTAAGGAAACACGAAAACTAGTATCATGTAGGACTTTGGAACAGAAAAGGGACATTAGGTAAAAATTAAGACAATCCAAATAAAATACAGACTTTAGTTAATAAAAATGTATCAATATTTGCTCATTAATTGTGATAACAGTCCAATACTGGTATAAGATGGTAATAATTTGTTATGAATTTGTCATTTTAATACCTGTTATGTGAAATGCAGGATATTGGATGTTGAGCAGTTCAATAACAGGTCACAAAGGAAACTGAAATAGAGGTTATTATTCACAGGTCCTGGAAGAAATACACAGTATCTCTTGAGGGGCTGCATGGAGAGACCAAGGCAGAGTGCAGACAGGCTGGATCTGGGGCACATGCCTTTATTGGCATCTGTGGCTGTAGTGCCTTGGGGTTCTCAGGCTAGGGCCAGATTGCTCAATTCAAACTAAAAGAACCAGTTATGATAAGACATGTGGGGATCTTATCTAAGGGCCATAAAGGGAAGATGCTGGGAGGAAGGGGAGACTTGATTACAAGAACTGTTGGAGAAATCATACCACAAACTTACATTGCTTGTGACTCTCTGGGCTGCTATCCAGGGCATGTGCTTATATGAGGAGGTTAGTGTCTGTTTAGGATCACTGCAGATTGCTTGGCCAAACAAAATGGACACAGAGCATCAGTCCCATGTAGTAGCTTAGCTAACCTCTTGACATAAGGGAAGCGGGGGCTGGTATATTTGGAACTCCTTGTATTGTCTTCACAATTTTTATGTAGATCTAAAATGAGTTTGAAAATTATTTTAAAAATAGTTTCAAGAAGGAAATAAAATTGGCATCAGCAAAATAAGAATCTTCAACTATCTTAAGTAAAATTAAAATTTAAAGTTCTTTCAAGAGGGAGCGAGTAATAGGCATATTTTGGAACAGAAAGGGCATAATAAAGTTTAGTGCACATGGACCTTTTTTTGTGTTTTAGTTGAAGGTGTCCTAAGTAAATTTTAATTTAAGAAATCTACAATAGGCAAGATTTTGGTATCAAGAAACAGTGGTATGTAAAGAAACAAGTAAACTTATAATTGAGACTAAATGATTTTTTAATGATAATGTAAAAATTATACTGAAATATCAGATGTTCCAGTGTGCTACGTAGCAGCTTCTAATGTATTCAAGAGATTTAATTATATGTGTTAAATATTAAGGGTTGCCTGTAACAGAAAAGAAAAAAGATGTGTAACTCCCGAATAAAAGGAAAAATATTAACACATAATAATAGAAACTACTGGATCAGTCGAATAAAGAGTGAGAGAGAAAGGAAATGGATTTAAAAAAATAATGAAAAGAATATATAAAGTAAAATGGCAGAATACATATAAACATTCATTAATTGTAAAAGTGTTAGTGAATGAATTCCACTATTAATATACAGATATTCTTAATATACAGATATTCTTAGAATATGTTAAAAATTCCCAAACCCAAATTCACTAGCTATATAAGAGCCATGCTTGAAATTAAAATACATAAAAAAGATTGAATGCAAAAGGGTAGAATTATGTATTGCCAGCAAATATTAATCAAAAGCAAGGAGTTGAAGAAATGTTATTATCAGACAAAATAGAATTTCAAAGTGAATGATTTATGTGGGGCAAAGGGAAATATTTCATAGTGGCAAAAATAGCAGTACACCAAGGTGATGTGACAGTCATGAACTTTTATACAATCATAGTTACAAAATACCTAAAGCCAAGCTTCTGTGTGTATGTGTATATCATATGTGTGTATGCGTAGATATATAGACGTATCCTCGGAAAAGATAATACACATTTCTTTTCAAACAAACATGGTATATTCAGAAACAGTTATTATGCATTAGAGTATGTAGAAGACAATTCTGGTTGCTCGGCTAACAAATCTAAAATTTCCTCACCCATTCCTTTTTTCCTGGCTAAATAAAACAATAAGGCCTTTAATTTAGGAAAAAGAGAGCATAAGAAAGTGGACTTCCATGTGGAACGCTCTTCTGTGTCATTTTAATGCGCCGTGGAGAACAGGAACAGAAGCCAGTAGTTTAAAGATAGTGTGGTGTTAAGGAAGGTGTTTCTTTAGATTGGAAGACAGTATAGACTTTTATGCTAATGGAATGCCCAACCAGAGAAGTAGAAATTGGTGAGCCAGGCTGTTAAGAGATAATTGCTGAAGTGAAGTCTTTCAGAAGGCAAGAGAGAAAGGGCTCCAGAGCATGAGAGGAAGCTGAAGCTTTTGATAGAAATGGACTTCCATTTTTACCAGGGATTAGTTTATAGGATGCAGGTTGTATAAGGCAGATTTCCATCATGGGATTGCAAGTGAAACACCAGTTAAAGTAGCCATGGGACAAAATTGTAATGTTGGCAAGGTGGAAGTTGCTGAATTAAGGAAGAAACATTAATTTTTCTCTTAGTATTTTCCTTAAATCAAGGAATTTATGAAAAGACTATTTTCACCAATTATTTGATTTATTAACATACTTGGTAAATATTATCAAAGGCTTATTTTATCATATAACTGTGGGCAAGAAACAATATCGCAGCAAGGATTGTGAAACATTTTATTAGAAGTGAACATAAAACATCTAGTTGTAGATTAATTGGAAAATATATAACTGATAATGAGCTAGGGATTTCAAAAGATGTTATGCTGGGGAAAAAAAAAAGTAGATCAGGCCGTGGTAAGGAGGAAAGAAACATCGATTACAAATTAAACCTTGTAAATCATGGAAAAACTCTTCGAGTTCTTTTTTTCCAGCAGTACTTTATCTGCCTGGACAATGATATTGAATGGGATCACAATTCTTTCATTTTCATGGCTGTGTTTCCTTTTCTATCGAATGATTGTAGGGAGGAGATGCCTTGGTGGAAATGAAAGAGAATGAACAGAATGTCCAGAGAGATGAATTTGATACGCTATCTTTGGCAGTTTTCTTGGAAGATGTTACTCTTTTTGCTATTTATATAGCTCCTCTTCATTCATTTTCCACCTCCCCCTCCTCCCCAATGTTAGAGACTGGCTATAAAGCCTAGACATATATAAAATGCTAGATCTGGATGTTCTTCAAAATGTTAACTGCTGACTTCAGCAACTTGAGTTGTCAATGAATTACTTCTTTGGGGAAAGAAAGAAGATGGGAAAAGAAAGCAACAAGAAAACTTGAGTTGATTGACAGATTGCCCTGGGATAAAAATTCGCCTTCTGAGAAGCTAATCATTCATTGTAATTAAACCATAGGTGAGTTGCCTCCAGCACTTGTACTTTACCTAGTTTGGATTTGTGAAAAAATCACACAAAGGTGGCATGCTTTCCAGAATCAGCTCAACAACTGGATATACATAGTTCAAATGAATGAAACATTACTTTTCTGGAGCTTCCTTCTGTCTTTTCCACGTTGTCTTTTTTTTTTTTTTCTCTGATGTAGAAATTCTCATTTTTCATACAATTCTGTGAATCTTTTGTCGTTGAAGTAGAATAATGTTTAGGAAATCGACAAGGCCCACCTTTTGCATTTCACCAGGTAATGTGAAACTATCTACAATCTATAAATGGCTCTTGTTTTGAAGTCTTTTAGGGATGGACCACAAAGAAAAGTGCAGCATAAAAGTTGAAATGTTTTAATTCTGGAAATGAAATTTGAATTGAATGTCAATGGAGGTCTAAAAGAAATAGCTATCTATGGGAATGTTGACCCTGCCACTGTTGTAGAGATTCTAAATATGCATGCAGAAGAACTTAGTGAAGACAAACATATTAACCCCAAAGAAGAAAGTGATTGTGACAAACAGGGTGAAGATGTCCTAGAGGAAGGTGACACTAGCAAAATCCTCATATTAAAAGGAGCTATCTGAAATCTCTCACAACACTGAAAGTGCAAAGAATAAAATGTTGGGAGCTAATCCAAATTTAGAATTATGCAAATCCAGCTAGATGTGGAAAAGATGCTGATTCCACATGGTAAATTGTAAGTTGAAAAGAAAAGGCAAACACTGTTCAAACTACTCCTGATAATTTTTTCTTACAAAGGCATAAAACATTTTAAGTCTCAATGCTGTAAGTTAGAGTATGCAAAATAAATATTATTTATATATATTTTCTTATCCCTATGCATTTATAACTGACAATAAGAGTTTTTAAGGTTTTGAAAACAAGTTTTATAGGTCACAGCACAATCATAATTTTCCCCATTAATTATTTAAGATCACTTTGCATGGCTTTAGTGTATATGTTCATTTTTATGGTCTCACACTACTGTGCAAAGTGAGGATTGCCTGTATAATGAAATAAAGCCTCCCATTTTAGGGTCTTTGTGTAAAAAGACTATTTTATCCAGTGTTTTTGAAGTGTGCAGGTGTCAGAAAATGTGAATTTAAGGAAATTCCTTCCTTTGAAGGAAATTACTTAGGATATGATGAGATGCAGTGATTCCAAAGCAACACCCTTAAAGTCCAGACCAATGAAAGTATGACACACAGGGACGAGATTTCTCAAATAAGTTTTTGGCTTGATAATTCTTCTCAGAACCCAGCCACAAAAATCAAGTTCATTTTATTGATTAAACCCAATTGGAATAAATAAGTGGAAGCTGGAGGACTTATTTTAGTGATGCATAGGTAAGGAGACCATTTAATTAATCATCCAAACCAGAACACTACTGAGTGAAAGGCATGCTAAAAATGATTATGCAATTTTTAAAATATTTCTTGATCAGGGAATTGATTTTATTGTATTGTAAAAGCAAATTTTTTTTCCAAATATTTTAAGTTATTTCTAAAAAAATCAAAAGTAACATATTTTTGTACATTAAAGCATGATTAAAAAAAAACCCTTCAGATTGAGTATGCAAACATTAAAAACTATCATGAGCAAAATAACTTTACTTGGTGCATATTTATACTTTTCTCAGTTTTTCAGTTATTCCTGTCTCTAATACAATGCCACCTTTTCTGATAAATAATTTAATCTGTACAGCATATGGAATATAGTCAATAGTATTGTAATAAATTTGTATGGTGATAGAGAGTAGCTAGACGTTTCATGGTGATCATTTCATGATGTATATAAATATTGAATCTCTGTGTTGTATACTTAAAACTAATATAATATTTTATGTCAAGTATACTTCTTTTTTAAAAAAGATTTATTTATTTGAGAGAGAGAGAGAGAGAGAGAGAGAGACAGCACAGGCAGGAGGAGGGGCAGAGAGAGAGGGAGAAGCAGACTCCCTGCTAGGGCTCCAGATTTGGGGCTTGATTCCAGGACCCTGAGATCATGACTTGAGCTGAAGGCAGCTGCTTAATGAATTGATCCACCAAGGCACCTCTGTCAAAGAATTGACATATTTATATTATAAAGAATATAATCTGTAATAAGTCTTAGTGTTTTTTGTAAAATCAGCAATCTTGAAAGTTAAATTTTTTGAGTAATATATTTAAAATGTTAATAGTCATCTTTGCAAAATAGTCATCTTTGCAGATTATAATATTTTAATTAAAAAATACACTATAGTTAAAGTACCTGGTAAATTCAGAAACCATGCTGTTAAATGGAGATTATTATAAATACTACCTTTTTATTTAAATGTGTAAATATTCCATCTGAAATAAGTTCCCATGTACTTTTTTTTCTTTATTTAGAGAATTTTCTTTGGCAGTTAAGACAAATAAGTTTTTAAATAAGTTCGTTTATGATTCTTAACTGTTGTCAAACTACATTGCTATAAAATCATAGGGCTTTCTGATTTTCGTTCAATTTTTATATAGATGATCAAATTATCCACTTAAAAATAGTGAGGGAGAGAGAAAGAGAGGAGGAGACAGAGAGGGAATTTTGATAACTATAGGGCCCATTTATATTGGTAGGATGTTGTAGCTTTACGGGAAGAATTATGAATTCTATCTAATTACTATAACTAATTCCAAGAGCATCCTACTACAAAGCTTTTTTTAATTTACAAAGAGCACTGATATGACAATGTGTTCCATCAAAATTTGGATTTTTATTTCAGAAAAATATAATAAAAATAATTTTAACTTTAATAATAAAAATAATTTTAACTTTAATGTTTAACTTTTGAACCAAATTTATAGTAGCATTCATAATAATGTCAAATGTTTTTCTTCAACTGAATGTGATTACAAATCTTTGTATTATATAAAAGATATCAGAACACTATAGGAATGAACTTATTTTTTATTTAAAACATCTATGACTTTGATAAAAATCTAGTATTCTTCAACCCTTTGTAGAATTCTAATGCTGATAACCTATTAATAGTTATAGTTTTACTTTTTGTCTATATATGACAATGTCAAACAGAAAAACCAAAAATTAATGTAAAAATTGTTTGATATAAATGAAAAGTTATGCTTTATAGAGTGATAAGTAAACATACCTTTTGAAACTATGTATGTTAAATTGTTATTTTTTCATCCTAGAGTTCTTAAATAAAATAGTTATTACTATCTTTTGAAATAACAGATGGATCATCCTTTAACATATTTGTGCCTTCTGGTTTTTATATCCTTATATCACTACAGCTGTAAGAGGAGAGTGTAGGTAAACATCTTGTGCATGTTACATGTTCAAAATGATATTTCATGAGAAATGGAAAATTGTTATTTAATTCTTTATTAACTTGTATTTTTGTTTTCTTAGAGTTCATTGCTGCCCAGTGTCATTAGAGTTCATTCAATTTCATTGCAAATGAATTTTTTTTCATTGAAAATGTGGGAATAAAAAAGTAATTGTAGATAGTTTTAGATTTACACTATCTAATATATGAAAAGTATAACGGGGGGGTTGAAATATTCTTTATGAACTATACAACAGTGCAATTTGGTCTATATTTGCTGCATACATTTCATGCATTATTAATTTACTACTTTTCCTTCTGAACACTGGTAGCTCTAGTAACTTCAAGTGTTATAGATTTCAGGACTCTTCCCACCATCATCAGAGACTGGATGGTGTTAGTGGTCTCTAGCTGCTTAGACCCTAACTTACTTCATTTTATCACCAGCCTATGTTCTATCCTGAAGGGAGGTATTAATTATCTTGTGCTTGGAATGGGTCAGGGAAAAAGAGTTGGTTTATCACTTGTTTCTTTCAGAGATAGCAATACATTATATTTGAGGCAGTTTACCAGAGTAATATGTAATTAAAATTGTGATGGGTTTATAAAAGAAAAGAACAGGGTGTTAGGAGAAAGAGTAGCAGGGGATAATTTAGAATAAAGATCAGAGTGCTGGAGTCAACATACTTTAAAAAAAAGAACATAAAATATTCCCAATTTCGAGTTGAAATAAAAAAAATTGAGAATGACAGAGAAGAATTTTTTTTATGAAAGATGTTACATTTCACAGTAAAGATCTGCTGTGATTCTCTATACTTAACAGAGCATAATTTCAAAATCATTTTTTGAATTGTAGGAATTATAAAAAATATTGAAAGATTTGAAATATTGAAAGATTTGAAATTATCTCTTAGACCTAAAAAATCGAGTTGACAAAACCTGTAAACATACAATAAGAGGAGAATGTAATGAAGGCTTAAACCAGCATAAGCTATGAACAAGACATTAAATGTTTTAATGCTTTTTAATGATGATTCAGTGTTCATGATATTAAGTGAAAAAAGCAGAACACAAAACTATACATATAATGTCAACTTAAGTATGCACATATATGTGGATCTATATCAAATGTAAATATTTTAAAGGAAACAGTATCAAACTACTATGGCATTTTTTTGGTTGGAGTTTGGGTGATTTTGTATTTTCTTTCTTTTTTTTTTTTGTACTTACTGTGGTATAATAAATGACAGTCATGATCAGAGTAAATACTAGGTTATCTTTTTTTAATAGGAAGGATCATAATAGTTAGTTCTTTTAATAAACATAGACATCAGGATAAAGATACCAAAGTTTTGTTTACCTGTACAGTAGATCGATTGTGAAAATGAATCCAATTCTCACACTTCTCTTTATCAGCATGCTTTACAATCTGTGTTTGAGTCTCTTCTCATTAAGAAATGGTGTCTCCTCACCTTAAATTGAGGCTGTCCTTTGACTAATTTTAACAAGCTGAAGTGGGACTCAAAAAGTCTTGAATGTTTCTGCTCTTTTGTTTTTCTTTTCTTGACCTGGCTTTACCCTGAGAACACACTTGAGCTAGCACATTGGTGGGACGTGAGAGGCACATGGAGAAGAGTAGCCAAGAATCAGCCAATTACATAGATTTGAGAGGCCCCAGTCAAGATCAGCAGAACCAACAATCCAACCCATAGCTCAGTGCAGACCTATTAGTCAAGGCCAAAAGGACCGCAAAACCTATCCGTAGCTTTGTGAGCAATAATAAATTTTAAGACATTGAGTTTGGGGGTAGTTTATTATATAATTTATTGTGGCCACAGATAACTGAGATAGACATTCATACTTGACAGAGGGTGCTATGGTAACAGAAACTTGAAAGGTGTTAGCGTTCAGACAGGTTGTAGGTGGGGGCAGGAAATGCTAAGCAAATTGTGAACAAGGATGGGGAACATGGTAAGGAATTGTAATTGGAGTCTGAAAAAATGATGATCCGTGTAATGCCATCACAAAAGACTTGACAAAACTGTTTCCTGCAGTGACTTGGAAGATGGAAAGCGTATCTAATGAACTTTTGGATTTGCCTAAGGAGATCCCCAGGCAGAATGTTGAGAGTGTCAGTTGGGTTTTCTTAATTGTGTATAGTACAACAAGAAAGTGATGAACTAAGAAAAGCCTGGCCATCTCCAAAGTAGAATTTAGAAGTAATATGAGAGAGAGAGACTTATGGGTTGCAAATAGAACAGTTTCTCATCTGTGGTCCCTCCAGTCAGGAAGAGATTATCAAAGTAAAATATAGCCTCCAGGCCTAGATCAAATCATCAATATGGCTTAAGACACTTTGTTAAGACCTCTGAAGGAATTAAGAAAGTGCTTAACTGGTCCCCTCAGGTAGACGAAAGGGCTGGTAGGAACAAAGAGTGTCTCCCACAATTATCTAATATGCCCCCAGTGAGTGTGATTAGAAAGAATTTGTTGAATGGAACAGATGCAAATTACATTATTTGAAAGCCCACAAAAGTGTTTTCAGGAGTTGTACAGGCAATAGTGGCTTCATCATCCTGGCTCCAAAGATACTGAGATTATTCAAGATGTACAAACACTTCAGTCCCCATCCTCCTCAGAAAGGAAAGTCCACTAAAAAAGATATTCAGTAGGATATAAGTTCCCCTGATCTATTCAGAATGGGTAAAGTGAGAGATGGAAAAGGAAGGAGGCCTCAGGAACTGGAAAGGATGGACTAGGAATCCTGTCCTAGGGGCAGAATGGATGCCAAATCTGGGGACATTCTCTTCTTCCGGTGTTAGAGCACCTTCAACATTTACCCAGTTAGATTTCAGAAGTTTTAAGGTACAGAGAGCTCTGGATGCCTCCTATCCTTGTCTCTTGAATGACAGTGCTGTTTAATGCAGTGTTCCTGTCCTTGTCACCATTGTAATTTTCCTGTTCTCACCGTTGTATGCTGAATGCAAATGTTTAAGTACAGATAACTTGTGTTTTGGTCTATAAGTATCTAATTGAAACGTGCCACATCTGAAGAGCCTTATCTAGACTTGATGTAGGTATCTTAAAACGTATGATAACCTATGACAATATGATAATGGGAAGAAACTTTGGGGAGCCTTCGTAGGGAGGGGAGGGAGTGTAATTTGCATTTGAGAAGCATATGAAATTGAGAACAGAGTGGAATAGTTGTAGACTGATAGTAAACATGGCCCCAATTCTTCACCCCTCATTAAAACTGCACCTTTTCAATATGACCTTGAGATCCTCTCATCAAAAGGTGGAGTTGATGTCACAATTGCTTGAATGTTGATAGGCTTTGTAACTTTGTTTTACAAATCAAATACAGCATAAATAATTATTAGTTCCTAGCCTACCCTTCAAGGGGCTTACACACTTCTACTTTCTTTTTCTTAGACCTCTGTCTCACCATATGAACATCCTGGGCTGATTTGCTGGAAGGATGTGACAAATACATAAAGAGCTACACCCGCCAATTCCTGGCAGCGACCGAACACTTGATCAGCCAATATTAGAAGAATGACCCTCCCCAACACAGCTAATGGTAGGTCTGTGAGTGAACCTAGCAGAAGTCACAACTGTCCAGCTGATCGACAGATCTGTGAGTAGTAATATACTTACTGTTTTAAGGTTCTGAATAGTAGGGTGGTTTGATACACAACATTAACATAACAATAGATAACTGACATAGCCGGCTGTGGTAATTCCCAGTGAATGTCCTTGAATCATGTATTGCAAATTTCAAGTTCCTGATCATTAATGGAGTGACTGGAAATTAGATGAATTCCTTTTTTAAAAAAAAAGAAAGAATTGCTCTTCTTAGAAGTAGAAAGACAATTAATGGGATCCCCAATGCTGTTGTATAGATGCAGGTGACACTGAATTTTCTTTCTATTCTGAATTCTGACAAGTCACTTGGAAGTGAGAAGAACATAAGAGAGGTAGGTACCTCTGGGGAATTACTTTGGTAGCCAAGCAAGGAAGACACTGAGGTAGCAGACAGCTGCCACTGTGATGGAAGCCATGGGGACTTAACCAGACCCTGAAAATCTGTTTACAAGATCAGGGACTGTTGACAGTTGAGAGAAATGTTTTCATTATTTTTATCATAATAGAAAAAGAGAGAAGAATCAAAAGTTTTAATATTTAAGGTAACTTTTCCCAAAGAGGAATAATCATAGGTTTTATATGAAAACAGAGCTCTGTGGTCAGGAAACTTTGGAAAACACTGGGTCAAACAAAGTGAAACACATTTTTTTTTTTAACTGCAGGACTTCCCAGACTCTTTACTGTACCATTTGTATTGTGAATCCCCCAAAGGAACATAAAGCATGCAATATTCTCGGAGTTTATTTGACCATAGGACTCCTTTTTTCACAGGGTATTTTGTAGGATTATATTTTCACCAAGTACACTTTGGGGAATGCTGAGTTCATGGTTTGTAGAGTGTGTAATTTTTACTTCCTTTTGTAAAGTTTTAAAATCTTCTCTATGAAGCTAACCTTTTTACCAGTGTTTTAATGTTCATACTTACTTGATTGAAAACAACAACAACAACAAAGAACTCCAAAAACATAACCTAGTGAAAAATGATGCCATTATATTCATGATCATTATTATTTTTTTGGTTCTAAGTTTCTATAATGTGATGTCACATGTTTTAACGTTTGTTTTTAATTATTGGTCAAAATAATGATAATAACTTTTATAAGCATTCACCTGTCAAAAAACTTACCATATGTCAGGTACTATGTGAATTGCTTTGCATATGTTGTCTATGTTGTCGGAATTACAGTTATACTATGTTTAAAAATGATGAAATTGAAGCTTAGAGAACTATGGCCATGCCACAAATCAACTTCTTTAAAAGAGACAAAACTAAGATTCATAGAGTTCTACTTTATGCCAGCATCTGCTCATTTGATGACTGGACACCATTAACCAGCAGGTATGCCTCTGGGTTTTAGAGGAACACAGATCAACCGCACTCTCTACTGAGAGGACTGTACTCACTGTTAGAGAACTAAGAAACACATGCATCCAGAATCAATAGGTAAGTGGGTTAGTGAAGCTGATGGAAAGAAAGCATATCTGAAGACCATTTTGAAACTCAGCAGAGTTTTAGTCTTCACTGAACATAGACATTGAAGTTAAGGAGCTCGTGTTAAATGTTGAAAATATCAAATGCTTTGACTCCCCTGGAATGGGTTGTTTTCCCAAAGTTTAGAATTTCTTTCTTTGTGATTTTTTTTTTATTTAGAAATTGCGGTTTTGATATGAAGTCTAAACACATACTTAGGTTGACTATGTTGTGATGATTATTATTGTGAGTATACTTTGGACACAGAAGTGAACATTTGCAAAGACAGAAAAGAGATATTGTATATGCAATATTTTGGCAGATGTGAGCACTAGTTGAAGTGTCCTATAATACGTAACCCGCAATTTTTTAACAGCTTTGTAAACGTAACTGTGACATGCAATAAACCACACATATTTAGTTTACCCCTTAATAAATTTTGGGATGTGCTTATATCCACAAAACTATCATCATAATAAGGATAATGAGTATATATCACCTCAGAAATTCGCTTATGTTCTTTTGCAATTCCTCTCTGCTACCTCTCCCCATTTCCAAAGTACTGGGGCACCCACTGATCAGCTACCACTCTAGGCCAGTTTGCATATTATAGAATCTTAAATAGAATTATACACCATCATTATGTATTTCTTTGTTTATCTTCTTTCATTCGGCATAATTATTTTGAAATTCACTCACACCGTTACATGTATTATAGTCCATTACTTTTCATTGCTGTGTAATATTCCACATAAACTCATCATAGTTTTTTAAGAAACTGTACACTATTTTCAAAATGAGTTTAATCCTTCTAACCCATGAGAATTCTTTTTACACATCCTTGCCGGTGTTTGGTGTGGTCTAGCTTTTAAATTTTGATAGTCTAGTAAATCTCTACTATAATTTCATTGTGGTTTTAATTTGCATTTTGACTAATGATGTTGGGCATCTTTTCACATGCTTATTTGCCATCCATGTATCTTTCTTGTTGAAGTATTCGTTCAAATATCTGTCCATTGTTTTATTGTGTTGTTTTCTTAAGTTTTGAGAGTTCTTTATATATTTAGAATATATATATGGTTTACTTGATAATTTTTCTTATAATGAAATGAGGATTTTGTTTAATTTTAAATTTTGAATTTTAAATTTCATATACCTGGTTTTTCTAGCCAGAGACTTAAGGTAGAAACCTGGCCTTGCTTCCTTTTTCTTTCTATTTATTCAAGTGTTCTCCAGGTCCTCACCATCTGGGCATTCAGGCATGTCCACAGTATGAGACACTGGTACCTCTAATCCTTTAGGGTGTTTTTTTTTCCTAGAGCCTCAGGGAGCTTCCTTACATGACAAACTGTACTCTGCCGAATAATTAAGGGGAATCTTCTACACATCTCTGGCATTCTCTTTGTGCAAGTCCCTTTTCTCTGGCACTCTGTCTGGCAGATTTTAGCTAATGCTATATCCTCAGACTTGCAATTCCTCTCTAACTTGGGGAATCTATTGGGTTCCATCCATTTAAGTTCTATTTTCTGAAATGTGGCCTGAAAAGTCTTTCAAGGAAGTAAGTGGGGCAAATGTAGGGTCACTTCATTTATGTTCTATTGGTAAGAGATCATTGCCCTTTATTGTGTAATGTCCAATGTCTTGAAAATTGTTTTCAAATATTTTGCAATTTTTGTTTGTGCTAGGTGGGAGGGTAAATCTAGTCCCTATTACTCCATCTGACTTGATACTAATATCTCATTAACACTTTCATTTTTATTTATGACAGTAACATTTATTGTATGCCTATTGATTTCTCTATTTTTATGTATTATTTTTCTTTCTTTGTGGTAGGCTTTGTATTTGCCTTTGTTTTATTTTTCCTTAGATTTTTTTTTTCATCCATCATATAGTCTCAGCTGCTTTTGGATAATATATTTCTACATTTATTCTATAACCGTGCTATGCTAAAAGCTGGAGTTACAGACGTAGGAATGACTTCTCTGCGTCTCCTCTGGCTTAGATTAGAAAAAGGCAAAAAAATAAAAATAAAAATCACAAAGTGTTAAGTACTTACTTTGATTCCTTCATGATTCTTATGATTTGTTTTTATTTAATGTATTCGAGGGCAGGGGCTGTCTTATTCAGTGTTAAATTCTAGTAACCAGCACAGCGTCCGGAACCCATTAGGTACTCAAGGCAAATATGTAATTACACACCAAGGGGATAAGTGCTTGTATTAATTTCTTTTTGATTCTTAACAATTGATGTTTATTATGTGTTTGAGTGCAGAAACCTTAATTTAGTGTTGAATCAATGAATGAGATAGATATCCATTGGGTATCTAGTGAAGATAAGGACACCAGTCTGGGAAGTTAGAAAAAACATGGAGAAAGTATCTTTTGAAATGAGACCTGAGAGATGAGTAGAACTTCTCCAGAAGGAAAATAGTTGAAAGTGCTTTTTAACAAAACCTTAGAAGATACAAAGAGAGTGATTCATTGAGAAACACTGAGCACTTCAGAGTGAACAGAGTAGAGATGCTGTGTATATGTGTGTATGTTAGAGTATGTGTATGTGTGCTGTGTGTGTGTGTGTGTGTGTGTGTGCATGAATGCACAAAGGGATTTTGCAGCATGGAAGAAGGGGGGAAAGAAGGAGTAGTAAATAAGATTGGAAAGAAAATAGGTGCTGCATTGTTAAGGATCTTGATAGTATGATGTGTTTGGCCTGTATTGTGGAAGCCAAAGAGAATCAACTTGAATCCTAAATTAGGATGGACTGTTTGTATCTAATAGACAGTAGAATAGTGAGTGTGTTGATAAGCAAGAAACAGAGGCAAGAAGACAAAGTTGGAGGCTATTGCATAGAAAAATGCATATATCAAGAAAAAAAATAAAAGGAAAAAAAAGGAAAAAAAAAAGAAAGAAAAATGCATATATCAATAGAACTTATAACTAAAATCTATCTGGGATAATATATTGAATAGTCCAGATTAGCATTAAGCAGGGAATTAATTATATTGTTGGAGGAAACTTTAATAGGCCATGCAATAGAAACTCATTCAGAAAGGAAAAGTATGATTTATATAATCTGAGCAGCAGAAGGGCTTGATCTTGTAATTAAGTTTTTCTTTCCATTTAATACCTTTCAAAGTATGTATTTCAAAACTGTGCTATACCTGGCTACTATAAAAAAATATTAGAGATTATCTGGTAGAACTTTTTCATTTTACCTCTTCCCCACACAGATAAGTGATGGACCTTAGTAGTACCATCTTACCCCCTCAACTTGTTTAAAATAAGATTGAAATATTATGAAAATAATATGAAATATTAAGAATACATTAATAAATAATATATGAATAATATGAAAATATGAACATGTATTCATATATGTACACATGAATGCGTATGTACACACATATTAAGCTGATATTCTCTGTTCTCTTCATCTCCTGCAATAAAATCTATGAATATCTTATTTATTTTTATGTTCTAAATTATCAGAGAAGAGCATTTGATTAAAAGCTGTGGAATTATATGGTGGATGATAGCATATTTCTGAAGATAATGTTTGATTCTTTACTTTTTTGATTTTCTAAAGATTCTCATAAATGTTTTCAATTTATGGCTACTTATAATTGCCATATTGAAATACACACATTTTATGTATGTAATAACTATTACTATTCTAACATGTAGTTGGTGATTTGAAATTGCAGTGCATCTCTTTTAGACTATCACTCAAGTAATGCAATTTCTAATAATTTGAAAGATAATAACTTCATACAAAATTATTCCTCTAAACAGCTATGGTAATAATTTTAATTCATGCTGTACTCTAAAATTATAGTTGTTTCCTTAACATTGGTAAGATTTTGTTATTAACAATCATAACTTTTCATAAATAATTATGATGAGTGAAATAATCCCAAGACCCTCCAAACACTGGTGTTATTTATACATTCTCAAACAATTTATTATACAATTTTATTCTTAGGTTTTGAAAACTTTTGAACTTTTGTAGCTGGTTTACTTGATCAGTTTTTTTATACTGAAATGAGGCTTTTAATTTCTACCCAGAGAGAGAAAGCAAGTCCTAGAGATCTGATTTACATCATTTGTTCTTCCTATTCACCAATGTTCCTCAGGTCCTCACCGTCTGGGTTTGGAGCATGTTGATAATCCGCAGGACTTGCTTCAGAGATTTAAGGTTCCAGTGGAAATGCTTAAGAAGTCCAGAGTCAGACCTGGCCGTTAGCTTTTGTCTTAGAATGGTCAAGCCGAACAAGATTATTGATAATTAAAATTTTGTTCTAAGTGCAAGATGAAAACCTAAAAGTAATGCTATTTTGTCCAAGGTAGTCATCTTTAGATATCCTTAAATTTTTTCTTAGACTTGTTTATCAAAATAAAAATGTATTTATCTTTTGATAGCTGTTTGGAATAAATATAAAAGACAAATTGCTGCTAGGAGTTCAAGATAAAAATATCAGATATTTCACTCCAAAAAAGGAGACATTTTCTTTTAGAACATTGTAAATATAAGGAATATACATTCCATATATAAATAAAAATGGATAATTCCAAGTTAAAACAAAAATATTAAGAAATGGATCTTTAAACACATAACACAATTAGTTTCCAGTGTTCCTAAGTCCACATAATCTTTTTCTTTGTTCATACATTTCCTGTTTTTTCAGCAGAAAACATAGAAGAGCAGCTTATCACGGCCACTTTCCCTGACTTACTAAGCTACTGCCTCTGTGCTTGCTCTTTTCACCCTAATGTTTCTCTTACTTGTTACATTTGATCTCTTTTTTTCTCCAATTTACTGTGGTCGTGGTGGTGGTGGTGGTGGTGGTGGTGTATGTGTGTGTGTATGTATATGATTATGAGGCCGTGATGGGGGTGTTAATAACAATTCTCAGGTTATTTTCACTTCCTGTTCAATCCTCAGTACTGCTTGTTGGTTGGGCTAGAGTTAGTATATAAGCACCAGTATGCCATAACTTTCTAATAGTTTCTAAGGTTTATGGCATGAGCTTAAATGGTTGTGTGGTTGTTAATGTCGAATTACGTTTTTTTTTCCCTTTTACTGTTTCTGTTCTTACTTGATAACAATTGAAGAAGGGAAATTATTTGTTTCAGCATTACCTTTCTATCTTTACCTAAAAATCTGGGCTTAAGAAATAGCCATTACGTTTTGAGCAATTTAAAGCTTAAGTTGAATGTACTGAAACATGTGTTTTTAAAAATAGACCTATTCTTTTGATTTCTCTATATAATGAGGCTTCTAAGAAAGCATGTGTTCCAGAGGAGGGCAAAAGAGAAAAAAGCTAAATTTCTTTTGATGTTAAAATACAAACATCACATATTTGATCAATCAATCAAGCAAGCAGAATCAGGCTGCCAACATTGAATTAGATTATATAATAACTTATATATGTAACACATGGCATTTTTCAAAATGAATTTTCCTTTTATGTGAGTTTTTATACAAACAATGGATCATCCAATTAATTAAAAAGTTGTCAGAGGGAAGAATCTGTACCAAGTCAATGAAATAGATGAGAATGAATTCGAGGGGCTGTTGATTTGTTTTCTATCTCTTCATGGACCTGCATCTTTTGAGGGTTTTCTCTGCTTTTGAAAGCTGATGTACCTTGGCTTAGAATTCCTTGTTGTTGTTTTGGGTGCCAATTCATTCAATGCTGCCATCAAGAATAAAATAACTCCTGATCTTAGGGGAAAGGCTCCCAGTGCTTCCCCATTGAGAATGATATTTGCTGTGGGCTTTTCGTAGATGGCTTTTAAGATATCGAGGAAAGTTCCCTCTATCCCTACACTCTGAAGAGTTTTGATCAGGAATGGATGCTGTATTTTGTCAAATGCTTTCTCTGCATCTAATGAGAGGATCATATGGTTCTTGGTTTTTCTCTTGCTGATATGATGAATCACATTGATTGTTTTACGAGTGTTGAACCAGCCTTGCATCCCGGGGATAAATCCTACTTGGTCATGGTGAATAATTTTCTTAATGTGTTGTTGGATCCTATTGGCTAGTATCTTGTTGAGAATTTTTGCATCCATGTTCATCAGGGATATTGGTCTGTAATTCTCCTTTTTGGTGGGGTCTTTGTCTGGTTTTGGAATTAAGGTGATGCTGGCCTCATAGAATGAGTTTGGAAGTACTCCATCTCTTTCTATCTTTCCAAACAGCTTTAGTAGAATAGGTATGATTTCTTCTTTAAACGTTTGATAGAATTCCCCTGGGAAGCCATCTGGCCCTGGACTCTTGTGTCTTGGGAGGTTTTTGATGACTGCTTCAATTTCCTCCCTGGTTATTGGCCTGTTCAGGTTTTCTATTTCTTCCTGCTCCAGTTTTGGTAGTTTGTGGCTTTCCAGGAATGCGTCCAGACAGGGATGTCCACTCTCACCACTGCTATTCAACATAGTATTGGAAGTCCTAGCCTCAGCAATCAGACAACAAAAAGACATTAAAGGCATTCAAATTGGCAAAGAAGAAGTCAAACTCTCCCTCTTCGCCGATGACATGATACTCTACATAGAAAACCCAAAAGCCTCCACCCCAAGATTGCTAGAACTCATACAGCAATTTGGTAGCGTGGCAGGATACAAAGTCAATGCCCAGAAATCAATGGCATTCCTATACACTAACAATGAGACTGAAGAAAGAGAAATTAAGGAGTCAATCCCATTTACAATTGCACCCAAAAGCATAAGATACCTAGGAATAAACCTAACCAAAGAGGTAAAGGATCTATACCCTAAAAACTATAGAACACTTCTGAAAGAAATTGAGGAAGACACAAAGAGATGGAAAAATATTCCATGCTCATGGATTGGCAGAATTAATATTGTGAAAATGTCAATGCTACCCAGGGCAATTTACACGTTCAATGCAATCCCTATCAAAATACCATGGACTTTTTTCAGAGACTTAGAACAAATTATTTTAAGATTTGTGTGGAATCAGAAAAGACCCCGAATAGCCAGGGGAATTTTAAAAAAGAAAACCATAGCTGGGGGCATCACAATGCCAGATTTCAGGTTGTACTACAAAGCTGTGGTCATCAAGACAGTGTGGTACTGGCACAAAAACAGACACATAGACCAATGGAACAGAATAGAGAATCCAGAAATGGACCCTGAACTTTATGGTCAACTAATATTCGACAAAGGAGGAAAGACGATCCACTGGAAGAAAGACAGTCTCTTCAATAAATGGTGCTGGGAAAATTGGTCATCCACATGCAGAAGAATGAAACTAGACCACTCTCTTGCACCATACACAAAGATAAACTCAAAATGGATGAAAGATTTAAATGTGAGACAAGACTCCATCAAAATCCTAGAGGAGAACACAGGCAACACCCTTTTTGAACTTGGCCACAGTAACTTCTTGCAAGATACATCCACGAAAGCAAAAGAATCAAAAGCAAAAATGAACTATTGGGACTTCATCAAGATAAGAAGCTTTTGCACAGCAAAGGATACAGTCAACAAAACTCAAAGACAACCTACAGAATGGGAGAAGATATTTGCAAATAACATATCAGATAAAGGGCTAGTTTCCAAAATCTATAAAGAACTTATTAAACTTAACACCAAAGAAACAAACAATCCAATCATGAAATGGGCAAAAGACATGAAGAGAAATCTCACTGAGGAAGACATAGACATGGCCAACATGCACATGAGAAAATGCTCTGCATCACTTGCCATCAGGGAAATACAAATCAAAACCACAATGAGATACCACCTCACACCAGTGAGAATGGGGAACATTAATAAGGCAGGAAACAACAAATGTTGGAGAGGATGCGGAGAAAAGGGAACCCTCTTACACTGTTGGTGGGAATGTGAACTGGTGCAGCCACTCTGGAAAACTGTGTGGAGGTTCCTCAAAGAATTAAAAATAGACCTGCCCTACGACCCAGCAATTGCACTGTTAGGGATTTACCCCGAAGATTCAGATGCAATGAAACGCCGGGGCACCTGCACCCCGATGTTTCTAGCAGCCATGTCCACAATAGCCAAACTGTGGAAGGAGCCTCGGTGCCCATCGAAAGATGAATGGATAAAGAAGATGTGGTTTATGTATACAATGGAATATTACTCAGCCATTAGAAACAACAAATACCCACCATTTGCTTCAACGTGGATGGAACTGGAGGGTATTATGCTGAGTGAAGTAAGTCAATCGGAGAAGGACAAACAGTGTATGTTCTCACTCATTTGGGGAATATGAATAATAGTGAAGGGGAATATAAGGGAAGGGAGAAGAAATGTGTGGGAGATATCAGAAAGGGACACAGAACATAAAGACTTCTAACTCTGGGAAATGAACTAGGGGTGGTGGAAGGGGAGGAGGGCGGGGGGTGGGGGTGAATGGGTGACGGGCACGGAGGGGGACACTTGACGGGATGAGCACTGGGTGTTATTCTGTATGTTGGTAAATTGAACACCAATAAAAATTAATTTATAAAAAAAAAAGAATAAAATAACTCAGCCAGAGATCTTCTAAAAAAGAAATGATAATAACAGGGAAGAGAAGTGGAAATAAATATTTGCAGGGTTTATATTTCAAATCCCTGTGAAATACTCATATTTTAAAGTGTTCTTAAAATGTATTTTAGCATAGGTCTGTTCATGAATGAGTTTCTGGTTATGTTTTATATTTAAAATAATTTCTAGTTATTATGTCATTAAAATAGTTTTTGTGTTTGGAATGAGAGGATATTTCAGTTATGCTTCTTGCTTTTTGTTGTTGTTCTGAATTATTAGAAGTGAATCTCCCAAATTCAATACCTTGAAGAGGAAATAAATTATTTCTTTTCATTAACACTTTTGTAATTAGATATGCACTTACTCCTTTTTTTTTCTCTAGGAAAAGATTTCACTTTCTTAGGCATTGGATTGGATTTATCCTTTCAATTATATAATTATTGAGCAAATATTAATGAGTATTATTTGCACATATTGTGTTGGGCATTTTAGAGGGAATTTATAATGTAGTTGAGCAAACAATTACATTTATAAAGAGGAGTAGTTACATTGTAAGGTGTAAATTTCAGAGATGGAAGCTGTCACTATGGTATGGAACAGCCTAAGGAATGAAGTGTATTTAGAATGGTTGAAAGGAAGTGACCATTTTAAGTGAGTAGAAGGGAAAATAATGGGGTGGAATGGGAAAGCTGTAAAAAGAACTGACATAAAAAAAGCCAGTTTGAGGGGCTGGCATGTTGAGAAGCTTGGTGAGATTTGTTTTAACTAAAAAAAAAAAAAAAATGAGCCTTTCAAGTGAATGACAAGAAATGCTATTTTATGTGTGGTCAATTGTTTTAATTTTAGGCTGCAGAGTTTCAGCTTGAGGCTGAATTAGAGGTAAGAAGAGGTAGATGATAAAGAAGTAGTGGAATAAAATTATGAAAATCTGGAATACTTTTCAAATGATTTAGATAGAAAATGGAGAATGAATTTAAGAAGGCTAGTTGGGATTATAGTTTAAATATGTCACTCTGGGCACCTGGGTGGCTCAGTCAGTTAAGCATTTGCTTTTCAGCTCAGGTCATGATCTCTGGGTCCCAGAATCAAGCCCCACCTCAGGCTCCCTGCTTAGTGGGGAGTCTGCATCTCCCTCTCCCTCTGCCTCTCTCTCTCTCTCTCTCAAATAAATAAATTAAATCTTAAGAAAAAATTAAAAACAAAACAAAATAAAACAAAGATGTCATACTCATAGAAGGGCTTTCATTGGGGTGGTGATAGAGATAATTGAAAAGTTCAGAATCTAATGGATCTCAGATGAACCATGGTCTCATTAGGGTAATTCTAAATATGAAGATATAAACAGTGGTGAAAAACAGAAAGGAAGAGTTGACTTTTCCTCAACATTTGAAAAGCAAGTATCGTTGATAGCAAAGAGGCTTAGGAGTTATGAGGATTTAGGAATTGCCTAATTACTATTATGGGATATTTGCTATTATTATTATGAGATAGCTACTCTCTTAAATCCTTTATATTCATTATCTAAATTAAAAACAGTGTTTTAATAAATCAAACATGAATATTTTCTCTCAATTTTATTTTATTTTTTTAAAGATTTATTTGTTTGAGAGAGCAAAAGTGAGGGAGAACATGAGTGGGAGGAAGGATGGAGGGAGAGAATCTTAATTAGACTCCCCATTGAGGATGGAGCCCAGTGCAGGGCTGGATGAAGAGCTGGACGCCAGACTCAATCTCAGGACCCTGAGATCATGACCTGAGCCAAAACAAGGAGTCAGTTGCCTAAGTCACCCAGGCACCCTTTTCTCTCAATTTTAAAAAGATACTACCTACTGTTCATCTTTTGTTAAAGAGGCTAGTAAATTGTCTCAGCAATACATATTATATAATTCATTCATTATCTTTGATTTAAAATATTATTGCGAACATATATCGATTAATGTTCTACAGCAAGGTTAATTTGTGAACTTTTCTTTTTTTCTTCCTTTATTTCTAGTTTATGAACTTTACTTTTCATCTTTTTTCTGTGATTAATATCTCTGTTCTGTTTGTATATTCACTTACTATCTTAAATTTATTAAAATTGATTATGATGATTTCTAAATCATAACAGAAAATGTGATTTAAAATATTTCATAATCATAAATGGAAAATCTGTCATAACCATAAATTGAAAATCTGTTCACTTATTGAAGTATTATACGGTCTCTAGTCAGCTCACAAAACTTTCCTAGTAATTATGATAATTTCTAGTTGATTTTCTTGAGTTTTCAAAGTGGCAAATCTATCTTTTACAAATAATGATAAAGTAATATCTCCCTTTGCAAAATGTAAACTTTATTCATTTTTTTGACTTTTTTATTATTTATTTTTATTTTTATTTTTTAAAATTTTTACATATATTTTTTTAATTGGAGTTCAATTTGCCAACATATAGCATAACAACCATTGCTCATCCCATCAAGTGCCCCCCTCAGTGCCCATCACCCAGTCACCCCCACCCCCTGCCCAACCTCCCTTTCCACCACCCCTTGTTCGTTTCCCAGAGTTAGGAGTCTCTCATGTTCTGTCTCCCTTTTTGATATTTCCCACTCATTTTTTCTCCTTTCCCCTTTATTCCTTTTCACTATTTTTATATTCCCCAAATGAATGAGACCATATGTTTGTCCTTCTCTGATGACTTATTTCACTCAGCATAATACCCTCCAGTTTCATCCACGTCGAAGCAAATGGTGGATATTTGTCGTTTCTAATGGCTGAGTAATACTCCATTGTATACATACACCACATCTTTTTCCATTCATCTTTCGATGGACACTTTATTCATTTTTGTCTCAGTAAACTGGCTATAACTTCTAAAGCTGTATCGAATAATAAAAGTATTGGTAAGCATTCTTTTTTAGGTGTATATTTATGTTAAGAGCTGAGCATACTGTTAGTTTTTCATTTAAGATCTGTATGATAAGCAGTCTGTGTACATTTAATAACAAATCCTGTGATGCTGGAATCTTTTTTATTTAAAAAAGATATTTACTTTTACTATAGGGCTTTTTGATAATTAACAAGATGATTATGTTTTTTTTCTTTCCTTACCTGCTGAGATAGTTAATAATAGTAAGTATATTGTGTTTCAGGTTTCAGATAATCTTGAAATAAAGTCAACTTAGCCATGGTGTTTATTAATTTAATGTATTAGTTGAGTGGACTGTCTAGACCTGAGATTTCCTGTCATTGAGTTCTCTTGTTGGACGGTGTCAGAAGTTACACTAGTGAAGTAAATCTCAAAGCTTACATTCTTAGAAGTTCTGGAACTCTTGGAATACAGTTCTTTGAAGATTTCGAAAGAAGTCGTTGATAAAAGTTTTTGTTTGTAGCAATCGTTTTGGAGCAAAATCATTGGTCAAAATTTTCTTAATGTTTTTCAGATTTTTGTCTTCTTATTAAGTTACTGCTAGTTATTTATATTTAAAAAATCATTTCATGTTTTTTTCAATCTGTTAGTGTAGTATTCTCTTCTTTCTGTCAGAAAGTTTAGTTTAATTTCTCTGTGTGTTTATATTGCCTTTCTTTATTAGATTTTCCAAAGGGAACTCTATTTTATTGTTCTCTTCTATAATTGTATTTTTAATTGTTTTCTAATTCATTAATTCTACTTTTAATTCATGCTATTCTTCGAATTATTTTGTTGTTCTTATTCTAAGTTCTTGAGTTTAAAGTTTAGTTCAATTATTGATTTCTTTCTAGTCTAATAACTACAATGTTGATAGATATAACTATTAATTTAAGTATGGTTTTGTTCACATTCCATAAATTTGGATATACAGCATAGTTCCTATTAGAGACTCCAATTGCAACTTTGTCTTCTTCTACAAAATTTACATGATACATTTGAATTATCAAGTGATTTGGTTTTTAAGTTGTGTAAAACTTTATTTCACTCAATACTATTAGTTGTAGGCAGAGGATGTAGTTTTATGTAATTAGTTTGAAAAAAAAATCATTCATATGATATTCACTAAGAAACAAATAGATGGGAAAAGTAACTAATGGTTCCCAAACTTTATTGAATATCAAAGTTATGGGGGAGCGTATTAAAATCCAATTTACTGGCTCCACTCTTAGGGCACCCTCAAACAGTGGGCCCCTGGGGAAAGCAGGCACACATGGTGGCAGATGAGAGGAAGTTAGCTTCACACCAATCAGGTAGCCTGAGAGATGGCCTCACTGTTGTATCTCAGGCAAAATGTTGGTCCATAGGAAGGGATCTGGCAGAGAGAGAGCCATGCCTGCTGTGGTAGGATGGGATGGAGACATAGGCCACAGCCTAAATGCCCAAGTGCACCATAAGGTTTGCTTTATGGGAAGACATAATACAGGATCATTTACTTACACGTGTGTGGCTCCTGGAGCACACACTTAACCATTTTCCACTAAAGACCAAAGGGAGGGGCAGTAGCGAAGACTGAAAAGCTGTTTTCTAAATACTGTTTAGTAAATCATTCCTTCCAACATAATAGTAAAGGAAAACTATATCAATGAAAGGAAGGTAAATGTTGTTATCAAAGGATGTGCCTGCCACGTGTTTTATGTACGTGCATGAAATTCTCTCCAGCATACTGCCATTTGAGTTGACATTATCCCTTAGAAATCTTTTACTTCCAAAAAATGTACATCTGGTAAGAAAAACTGAGTCAATGACTTGTGCAGATATAAATCACTTCATTCTTCCTTTCAGAGGCAATTTCGGTCTGAAGACCTCCCTTGGAAAAAAATAAATAAAAAGTAAATGAAATTAAAATAAAAAGGGAAAGTAGAAAAGTTAGAAAACATAGCCCAAATGACAGTAAATGTTAATGGTCTGATCACACACGCAAAAATTGTCCTTCAAACTGAAGTGTGTATTAAATAGTAATGGATAGATATACTTCTCTGTGAGATCTGATTTGTCTAGCAAATCCTTACTGACATATACTCTCATTTACTACTATATAGCCTTTTGAAAATGCCATTCCAGCAGAGCATAAAAAAGGTTATTTAGATTAAGTATAGTTACAAGATAAGCAGTATACTGAGTTCATTGGACTTCATGCACACTCATTTAATTTCCACCGGTCCATTACTCTGAATCAAACTGTCCCTGAAAGAACAAGAGGAAGGAAAAGGGCATTAAAAAACACAAATCACAAAGTGGAGAACATTCTTCTTAAAAACGAAATGGTCTCCATGTGTTACCATTTAATACCATGGAAATACTTTCCTGACTTTTATAGCATGCAAAGAAATTGCACCAATCTATTAAAGAATGCAATAAAAAAAAGACTTTGAGGTGGGTTAACATTTTCCAGGTCTTTATCATTCTAGATGGGCTTGGAACTTCAAAACACTGTAAAATATTATAAATGGTATCCATTTGCATCTGTGTGCAGCTTATGGCATAATGAATGCATGACCACTTAACCGTTTATTGAATACAGGAAGAAATACGAGAAGACCTTCAGTGGTATCTTTTAAAACGAGGCCCAAAGCCAGGCTTTAAAGAAAGACAGAGTGCCAAAACAGTTTAATCTTCTCCTTTTTTCCCTTAACTTTAGTGCCATTAAGTGACTTTTTGGACTTCGTTTGAAACTCAAGTAATTAATATAACTGGAGAAAATAAGTTTTAGGGGGATAAGGTATTGCGATAAAATATAAACAAGAAAAGCCTAAAGTTTAGAGGACAAAACGACAGGACTAATACCAAAGTTACATGAGGTGATTTAAGTCATTGTTAAGACCTTTCACATGCTCAGTTTGCATTTGACAGTGGCTGAACTTTATTAGCCTTTAATGGCCTTCATTAAATTATATTTGGTATCTGAGAGGCTGTGCACTGAATGGGGATCATGAGGACATTCTCCTTTACTAATATATATTCCTCAACTAAGGAGGTATGACCCTGAGCATCTTGTTTGAGGGAATAGTATCCTATCTTGTTTCAGACTGTGGACAAATGGCAATTTTTCTGATATTCTCTCAGTGGGCTCCTTCCCAGTAACGCTTCAACAGTCTCTCTCTTAAAAAAAAAAAAAATTCCCCTATGGATGCTTCATCGTCCCCCAGTTACTACTCTAGGTGCTCTTGCACCTTGTCTCATCCTCTTCACAAATAGGGAAAGGTTCTCTGCATCTCTTCACCCGCGACCCTGTCCCCAGCGGACTGTCACATAGCTTCCTCACTGACCTTCTCTTCCTCTCAGCTCACAGCAAGGTCGCTAGTAACTGACATTTAAATCACATTTGAACTTTCCATCACTGTCTTCCTTTTATTAGTTGCTACCAGATCACTGTATTTGGCAAAGAAAAAACAAACAAACAAAAAAAAAAACCCCTTCCTTTTAAAATTATTTTTGCACGTTGCTCACAAATATGTAGGCTTGTCAGGGTTCTTTCCTAAGTTGGATTCTCTTCTGAACTGGAGACTGATTTCTAGGCGACTCACTCCCTGTCCTGCTTAGTGACTGACCCCAAAATACGTACCTAGAGCCGGACTGTAAACTCAGGAGAACATGACCCTGGGCTGTGTCCACCAATGCCAAACAGTTCCTGGCAGACAGTAGGCTGTCAGTGAACATCCATTTCCTGGCTGGCTGACACATCTTCTTTCTGTTCACTAAGCCCATACAGCAAACTGCCTAGAGAACATTTTTTTTTAAGATTTTAATTTATTTATTTGAGAGAGAGAGAGAGAGAGATAGAGAGAGAGAGAGAGAGAGCGAGCTGGCAGAGAGAGACAAGCAGACTCTGGGCTCCATCTCACCACCCCCTGAGATCATCATCTGAGTCAAAACCAGTAGTCGGAGGGAAATTCGGCCAACTGAGCCACCCAAGTGCCCCATTTTTAATTGGAGGTATCTTTGTTACCTGGAACTCAGAATTTCCTAAATTAAACATATCATCTCCACAAACTACTCCTACCCCCATCTTAGGTTTTCAGGGGCTGGAAGGCAGACCCTGTGTCTTCAGTGGGCAGCAGCAACCTCGTAGTCTAAGTGAGTACCCTGGGAGTCCTTCTTAACTCTTTTCTTTCCCTCCTTTATTTGCCACTGAGGCACAATATCCTATCTTTCTAATGCGGCCATATCTCCGTCCTCGCCATTACCGTCATGTATCAAGGAACAATTATTATTTTAGATTTAGAGTCCTTCTATAGCCTGTCAACTGCTTTTCCAATCTCCAGTTTGGATCCAAGGTATTTTTTTTCCTCTGGGTAAATTTTTTTTTTCCAAAATCGAGGCAAACTCCACTAGTGAAATACTTTTAATTTCTTTTTACTGCTCTTCGAGGGCAAAAAAAAAAAAAAAAAAAAAAAAAAAAAAAGCCTAATTTGTTAGGATGATTTCAAAGGCCTCCACTAACACCTTTCTCACCTTCACTCCTTCTAGTCCCCATTGCAATAATAAATTTCAATCACAGTAAACTTTGTTTACTCCTTCAAATCTCATATCTTTTTGTAACATACATGTACTATTTCAATCTATTGGATTATTTTTTATTATTGTCATGTTTCAGTCAAATTTCACTTGGACCAGGAAGTCAACCCTGATCAATAGCCCCCACTGCCCACCTCTTCTATGCTGTTTACTCCTGTTCTTCAGTTCTATAGAATAATCTGCCTTTCTTTTAAGTCAGTATTGCTATAGGAGCAATATAACAAAAACGGGCATTGCAATTTCTTCTTGATTATCTTTCTTATATACAGTAACATCAGTGAGTACAGAAATCATGTGTGTCTTGCTTACTGTACCTGATACAGAAATAATGTATTTCGTATACTCAATAAAGATTTTGAGAATTGGAAAATATTGACTGCCTTAACAGTATTGGGAATCCCTGAGGTCATCAGGGTGGACCCTATGGGAAATTTCAGCATGATTTTGTTCCTTTTTATAAAGCTCAGTCTTTAAAAAGAAGAACCTTTTTTTTTTTTTTTCATCCTGAAAGGAAGAATCCTCATTCGTCACCTTTTTATAGAGGCACGGGAATTGCTATCTGTGTTAACATTAATCCTCTCCATAGTTTTCTTGTCAAATATGATTTATAAATCACCCCTGGTCCTGCCCTGCCTAGGGGGCCTGGAGTTGTCTCAAGGTTCTGTATATTTACTAGCAATTTATCATTTAAGCATTCATAAATTTGCCCAAATTATATGGTCTTCATTCGTATTTCTGACTATAACACTTCTTTCTTGTGATAATAAATCCTTTTGTTATCTTAATTCTCCTGCATTCTAATTGTAAGAAGCTCTGTCTTCTATTTGTATTTTGGTGTTTGATGAAGGGAAACATAATTCCTTTAAACAGTAATACACAAATGTATACAGTATCCAGCATGGTCCCTCTTCATTTTTCAGAACTGACAAATTCAGTTATTTGTTTTGTCTTCATATCAAAGTTCACAGCCATCCTATCCCACTCTTTCTGTTGTCTAAGTCATCTTAATCTCTGTCTTTGAGTAATTATCAGTTCCATTCAAATTGATTTTTTTTCACACATTATCCATATCTGGATTTTGTCATTATGTTAAATCCTTCATGTGGCCAGCCAGCGTCTGCTCTTTATGGTGTAGGGCAATAACTTGACAGTTTCTCTGTTGTGTCTTTTCTTTTTTCTTAGGGTATTTGAAGTTTAACAGAGATTCCTCACAGAGGACTATGATGAATCCAAATAACGTAACTCTATTCTTAAGCACTTTCACATGTAGATGGAGAAAATTGTATTTTCTGAGGGGGATTTTCCTTGGAAGATTCCAATCAACACAACAGGAAATCTCTTCTTGTCTATGTATAAACATGGCTTTCCTCAGAGTTTGTGTTAATAAAAGATGATGTGGGTGCATAGATAGGAAGCATATAAGCTTTTAAAAACTGGTAATATCCTTCTAAAATGTTGCTGGATCATTGTAAAATAGTGAGGATTCAGGCAAAATCTCCCATATATAAAGCATTTAGAAAAGACATAATATAAATAAATAAATAAATAAATAAATAAATATAATTTTAAGACCAAGACATATTTAATGTAAGAAATACTATACTCGAGAAATGAGGCACCCAGATATCCTCCAAGTCCTTGGCTCACTTGATTAGATAGAACTTATAAGATCTGCATCAAATTGCCTTGCATACCCTTTTCTCCAAAGGTGGAACCCAGCTTAGTTTCGAGTATCTCCAGGGATTTTTGGTGGGAGCTTAAATTTCACCTGGACTTCCTTGGTCCCAACAACCTCTTCCTACCAAACTGATCTCCAGAGTGTATGTCACCGATGTATATGCTATTCCATTTCCACAGTAGGTCACCCTGCTGGATACTACCCAATCACACCTGAGAAGAACTGTCTCTAAGGGCAGCAGGTTTACTAAACATTTAAAACAATGGAGAAGGGTTATTGTTTAATAAAGAATCCAAAGCATTATTAAGCAAGCTGGGAGTCATTGATTAGGAAGTAATAAATCCGCAATAGAGCTAAGCATGTCTGTTTTTATAACCATGAATATATTAAGTGAGTTTGTAATGTTAAAATCTCCTGCCTTTTTTTCTGCCTCAGATTCCAGTATCTGAAGTTTTCTAGGTCTTAAGATTCAAAATTAAGAATTTTGAATTATACTGGTTGTGGGGTCAACAATAATGTTGTCTAAGTTGCATTTACCACTATGTGAAGTATTTGGGGGTATATTATTATTATGAGGATGATTTTGGAATGGCACTATTGTTAAGGATAGCTACATACACATATGTGGAGTGTGTCTCTGTTTATTCGGTAGTTGATATGGAACATGATGTTCAGGATCACATTTCATGCTTTCTAGGTTAGTCTTCAAAGTGACTTCATAGTGACTGAATGTGAAAATTTTCATAATGTAACACAGTTAAGAAGGAATTAAAAACTTCTTATAAACCTTAGGTTCTCTTTTGACTATACATGAACAAAATGTAAAAATGATTCTAGGAGCATTTAGGAATCCCAAGCTAATCTGACCTTTGTGTTTGTCTGACTGGCTAGCTATGTAATGCATAGAGCTAGAGAGTCATCAAAGGAATTATATACAGCTGAATGACAAAGAAAAAATCTCAATACATACAGAATAGAATGTCTGTATAGCATCGCAACACCAGTCAGTATTATTAAGCAAAATGTTTACAACTCTCAATATGTTCATCGTTCAGAAAAATAAAAACGCATGCAGTACACACATTATCATCTAAAAGCATTTTAATTTTTAAAGATTAGTGGTTTTGATAGTCAAAAATTTTAGTCATTCCTTCACTGTTTCTACAGCTTTAGTTTCTATTTTTCCTTAATCACACATACACAGATGTAGTCTCAGTTGCCTCTGAGCCTTATGAGTCATGGGAAGTTTAACTTCATTTTTAAATTAGTATTTTTTTCTTGAACCTGGTGGAAAGAAACAGCAACGTCATTTGTTTATAATTGCTATATATTATTCTTGTTTAATTTGGAGACTCTGAAATTTGTCAATAACAGAAGTATAGATTAGTAGAGAATCTTCAAATAGTTATATTATCTTTTCTAAAATATAAAACTAGAGAGATGAACTTACTCTGAATCAGTCCCTTGGGTTTTACTTGAAGATTTAAAACACATAGAAAATAATAAAGATAATAAGACATATCTGTATACCTGTTTGTATACCTCTTTACCCATCACCTTGCCATTTTTGTTTCAATTTTGTATACAATAAGTATTAAAAGTAAAGTTAGATTTTCAATCCTTTCCTAGTCTCTGTTAGCCTCTTTCACCCCCCAGAGGTGACTATATTTATAATTAATCTGACTACATACAACTTCATGAACTATATGTATTTCTTGTGTTTCATAAAATATGTGTAAATATCATTATATAATTTAACATTATGCTTAGTTTTCACTCAATATAATATTTCTGAGATTTGCCAATATGTTTTATAGCTGTGAATTAATCCATCATATGGATATGTTTAGATGTTTTGAATTATCCTTGCTTCCCTGTTTCTTTGATTTTCATTTTAGATTTACTCTTATACCACAGAGTTCATACAATTTGTTCTATGATGGAGATAGTTGACTTTTGTGTTGGTTTGGATAAATGTTGATTTCAACATTTAGCCCCTTAGATAGTCAACTAAAATATATATGTGGTTTATCTGTTGATACATGTGTGTATTGGCTTAAATTAATATCTTTAAACGTAAATATGTATATTGAAATAGATCCTAAAGGGAGCTATCAATCCTATTCTCTGAGAATTAAAAATAGACAATTGTGATGTGTTATTCATCCATTTGTTCATTTATTTTTTCCCGTTGGTTTCTCTTTTGAATTTAATGACATTCATATCCCATTATGATAACCAACAAAATAAAACATTGCATCAGGAGATATAATACAAATTGCAGACAGTTCTCCATCCCTCTTTCTGCAATTACCTAAAGATCATTTTGAATGTAGTGTGTTTAATAAGTGCTTATTCAAAAGAAATGTGCTTTTCTTTAATTAAGTATTGAAAATGCTGGTGATAGCCACTCAACATAAAACAGCATTTAACTTCTCATGTCAGTTAAGTGTCATTTTCTGATGAGAATTTTTTTAATGGCATCATTCTATGAAGAAGTGCCTATAATGACTGTTCCACTTTCCCCATGTCCATATCTATAGGGACAAGGGAACAGAGAGAAGCAGCAACATACATAGTTTCTGTGACCCCAAAATTAGTCTGAATAGAAAAATTGTATTCCAAATACTCTAGATAGAATTGAACCTTGCCTTTTTATAAATTCCAAATACTGCTGCAGGTTATTTAAAAACATTTCACTTTTGACTCATAACCAACTGAACTCAGAAATTGGTTGAAGGATGACTTTTTATTTTCTATATTCAAACAAAAATGTCAAGTATTTAGACATGTGCCCAATGAGAAATGTGCAAAATATTTTCTGAGGAATATAAAAATAACAAATAATAATGGCAGGAATAAAAAAAAACTTGACATTTATTAAGTAGTATATCTACGGCAGGCTCTATAGTCATCCCCTGTATTTATTGCAACCACTTTGCTGGGGTAAATATTTCTGTCTGCCCATCACCATTGTATAGAAGAGGAAACTGCTTCTTTGTACAAGTTTATATAGCTTCTGAATGATAGATCTAAGATATAGATCTATGTGACCCCAAAGCCAATTACCTGTCCACTTTCTTTTGCTGCTTCTCTTTAAATCGATAATATCCAGGAAACATACTTGTTAACTTATTAAAAGCTAAAATGTTTTGAATCTAGTGGGCATCATAAAGATAGATTCAGTCTCCTAGTTTTAGAAATGAGGATACTAAGTTATAAAGAGTATCAGTGATTTGAACAAAGTCCTACATTAAGTTAGCAAAGGGCTTAGACTCCAGTGCATAGCATGTCGTGCAAAACTATTTATTTTCAAGTAATATTTTCTGTAATTCCATGTCTTCTTTACAGATCTTCCTTGACTTACAATAGGGATATGTCCCAATAAATACATGTAAGTTGAAAATGCATTTAATACAACTAATCTTCACTGAACATCATAGCTTAGCCTAGCCTACATAAAACATGCTAAGAACACTCACATTAGCCTACAATTGGGCAAAATAATTCAACCCAAATCCAACCCATTTTATAAAAAAGTGTTAAATATCCCATGTAATTTGTTGAATAATATACTGAAAGTGAAAATCAGAAAGCTTGTTTGGGACCGGAAAGGTTATAAGTGTACCACTTGTTTACCCTCGTGATCACATGGCAGACTGCCAGCTGCAGCTTGCTGACCGGGCCTCATCTTAAGGGAGAATTGTACCACACATGCTAGGCCAGGGAAAGATCCAAATTCAAAATTAAAAGTACAGTTTCTATTGAATATATGTCACTTTTGTATCATCATGAAGTAAAAGAAAAAAAAAATCAGAGGTTGAACCATTATAAGTTGGGGCCCATCAGTATTTAATGGAATCTCGTCAGAAAGTTGACTTAGCTTCTCTTTTGATCTGCACACTGTTCCTCTTTCCATTCTTCTGGCCACAGTACTCCTTTTGCTTTGAAACTTGTCTCTTTGCTGTTAATAGGTACTAGTTTACGTGGTTACTCATTAGTTTTCTTGCTCCTGCCCAACATACAGGTGGGCATGTGACACATACCTAGCAGCCAGATCTCCACTATTCCGGTCAGAGTAGTTAACCCAGAAATGGACACAAACCCCAACACAAGTGAATCCCAAGGGTTTCCACAAAGATCCATCCACAAAGGCACTGGGAACTCCAGTTTCTCTCTTTATTCAGAAGTTCTCCAGCTGAATTCACATAAGTTTAAAGTTGTTTTCAGCCATTTTCTTCAGTTCTTCAATAAGAAACAATACTATTAATACACAGATAACACATAAGATAACAGTGCAGAAAATGAGGAGAAACTAAGCAGATAAAAGAAATACATCTGCACATGTGGGTGCACACGCACACGCACACACACACACACATTCAATAATCTCTAAAATAATTCCATCTCCTGGGTTTCCCATTTTTGGGGTTAATGAAATGTTTTTTTTTGTTTAAACTGATTAGAAAACTGACTTATGACTGACATATTTGGATATGGGCTTTAAATCGATAAAGACATAGAGTTACGCATTTTGTTTATTTCTTAAACATTTTCTATTACTTTTCCTTTAGTGGCATTGTAGGAGGAAAGGGCAATGACAATGTTAAGTTTATTGTGTAGTATTGCTTTCAAACCTCCCTTACCTGTTTCATCCAGGGAGTTTTTCAAAAGTTAGTTTTCTTTAATGCATTTTATTTAATATTAAAGTCAAGAGTCATGTGTGATTATTGAATTGAATTATCATATTGTTATCATAGGAGACAATAGTTAAGTATAACATATACATGAAATTTATTCAAGTAATATGTTATCTAAATATAAATATATATATATATACATATATATATAATTTAGTTTATTTTTAAGCTACCATATATTTTTAGGAATGTGTATTAGCCAAATACAAATCTACTTTACTCAAAAGATAAGACAATTTCTGAAGGGGTATTAAAGATTCACAGAACTTTTATATATGCTTAATGCTTAATACCATCTTAACATTGTCTTTAAGTTTAAACAAATGATAGAATCCCTTTATATAAAATGGCTCATTTTACAAATGCAAATAGGTCAAAATTTACATCAAGAAATATACATATGTACCAGAAAAAATTAGCATAATAAATATGTAAGATTCAGACAGTTGTTTCATATTCTGAAATTACTATAGGATGATGGTATTTTCTGAACAATGCTTTCCATTACTGTTGGTCCATATATCAATAGTTGGGATCAAAGAGCATTAAATTAAAACTGTTAATAGGAAATATAATAATTTATATTTACGGAGAAATAGAAATGTGGTAAGCATCCTACATGCTTTATCTTATTTATTGTTCAAACTCCCTATAATATGACATAGTTTCTTCTTTGCTTTCCAGTTAAAAAATTACTTTTTAGAGTATATGTAACTTGATAGTGGCGGAATCTGATTTGCACTGAGGTCTAATGACCATGCCCTTAACTTCTAAACATCATTGTAGCCCAAACATTATTTTTACCTTTAGCTATCACGATAGAACCCAGTTTTAATCTCAACTTTTTGTCAAATTTGCAATAGAAAGAAACAGCTATTTTCCATCTAAACACTTTACCGAATTGAAACAAATGTATTCTCTAGTATTTGTATAGGTACAACTATATGTGTCTGTGTAATGGTGAGTACATATCCCTAATATACATGCTTAACATTTAAAAATGCATATCAAAGGGTTCATCTCTTGTATAAGAAATAAGAATTGTGACACTGGCCATTATAAGGTATTAAAAAATTCATGGCAACTTTTGAAAAAGGAGGAATGTTATTAACCTTGGTGTCTTGACCAAATTACAATTCGGGTAATTACATTTGTCTTCCCTAATCTCCTTTTCAACTTTCAATTGGGTAGTGTATTCTTAATGGATTTCATTACCAAGCTTCCCTTAGGATTTAAAATAGGACTTATCTTCCAAGACTGGGTTCATTTCAAATTTATGTTCTCTAACTTCAGTTGAGCTGTCACTGCAACTCTTCAATTGTGTGTGCATATGTCTTCAATTCATTCCTATTTTGTTTTTGTTTTTTCATTTGGCTCTTCCAATCCATTTCCATCCTCTTCAAGACCAAACACACATTTCAGCCCAGCAATTATTTTTGAATGCCAAGTATCCAACTACTTCCCTATGTGCTGAAATACTGAGATCAATTAGGTATTGTTCTACTTTCCATGAGCTTCCACAGAAAGCATCACTCTTTATACCCTTTTGGAGATGAATTTACAGGCTACTTCACTGAAAAAGATCAGTCACCTGGGGTGTATTTCTATAGCCTGTCTCTTCCTTGTGAAAATATATTCTTGTGACTATATCCTTTACTCTTCGAAACCACCACATCATTCTGCCATCTTTTCCCCCCTTATTTCTGGCTGTTTTGAAGAAAGGTATGTGCCATCTTTCCCAAATGGCTGCCTTCATCTATGCTCTCAATCTCTCCTTCTTTATTGTCTTCTCTCAAAATAATCACTTTCACTAATTATATTCCATAAACATGTAAAATATTTTTTTTCTTATTAAGGGAAAAAAAGTCCATTTCACATTGATTTCTCCAGCCCCCAGGCAATTACCCACTTTCCCCCCTATTCTTTTATCACTATGTCCTTCCAATTTTTTCATCAATTCCACACAATATGATTTCCTCTCCTGCCATTCTGTTTAAACTATTCTTTGAAGAAACCAACAAATTGCAAATTGCAAAATCAATACCTTTTTCTTAGCACTCAAAATTTGTATTTCTCTGTTGGCTTTAACATTGTTGACTGCCGCTTATTTATAAACTCTATGTACCTTTCACTTCCCATACATTTTTTTCTCACCTGATTTTCTCTCCCTGCCTTTGTGAATTCTTTAACTCTGTTGCTTGTTCTCTTCATTTTTCAAATTTTAGGGTAAGGTTGAACCAATGTTTTGCTGTTGATCTTCTTTTCTTTCTGTAATCTCTTTATTAGTGATCAATTTAAGTAACTAGTTCAGTTGAGCAAGGAAGAAAAAAAAAGGTAACAATATAGCATTTGTGTACTTATTATGTACCAGCCACTAGATTGGAGATGTTACATAAATAATTTAATTTATTCTGTGAAAAAAAAACAGGGATATTGTTTATCAGCATTTTACAGGTAAAAAATGAAGGTCGAATATGACGTAAACATATTTTAGAAAGCACTTCTTATATACCTACCTTTGTATTCTTTTTTACTTAATTGAAATTATTCAGTAATCTCAGACTTAGTAATACAATTTCTAGTGGTTGGTTTGCAGTTTTTCAGACAAAAGATGAGGAGTGAGCTATCCACTGTTTCATAGTCAAATTTTATAGTAGGTCCATAATACAAATTCAAGAATACCCAAATCCTAAGTTTATGTTCTGTCCTTTATAATGTTTTGCTTTGAAATGATTACTCTGTCATATACCTCCACTTATGAAATGTCTCTGGAATAGCCATCCTACTTTTCTGGATAGACATTCGTCACATTTACATGGACATCCTACTATCATTATATATTCCACACATGTAAATAGCTTAATTCTAATCTTTTCTAAAAATACATTTCTCTATCTGCTATCACTGACTTTCTGTTTCTTTCAAGGAGGGCCTGCTTTTTATATCAACATTTATGTTTCCATTTTCAGTTCTTTCCCTATAACTTCATTAAGGAACTCATGTGACCACATATCACTGACGCACAGGCCTGGAAAAGGAGTGAGCTAAGAATTATGGAATATTTAACTTAATAGTTTAAAGATACACATCTGCTTAATATATTGTGTCAAGTAGATGGGTGTGTCAAATTGATGTCCAGTGATGCTTACTCATGTCTTACACATTAATGGATTGTGAGGGAATTTATTGCAGTCTGAATGACTTCATACTTTGCACAAAGAAGCTGGGTTTTATGGACTGAATTGTTTTCTCGGAATTCTTATGTTGAAGCCCTAATACCCAATATGTCTATACCTAGACATAGTCTTTAGTAAATAAATAGGTCTCGCCCTCATCTGACAAGACCATAGTCTTATAATAACAGGAATATTTCTCTCCCTACCCTCTTTTCCTCTGTCATGTGAGGAAATGGAGAGAAGATGGCCACCTGCAAGTCAGGCAGAGAGCACTCATCAGAAACCGACCAACCGACATATATATAGTAGTACAGTACCATAAATATTTTTTATCTTCCGTATGATTTCCTTAATAACATATTCTTTGGTTTACTTTATTATAATAATACAGTATATAATATATATAACATACAAAAATGTGTCAATCAGTTGTTTATGTTATTGCAAGACTTCCAGCTAATGGTAGGCTGTTTATAGTTACGTTTTGGGGGAGTCAAAAGTTATATGCGATTTTTGACCTTGCAGAAGGTCACTGTCCCTAACTACCTCCCCCAGTATTGTTCAAGGGTCAGCTGTATATCAAAGCCTTCTGAATGAGTTTTTAAAAGATACATATATATGGAGATCCTTTTATAGACTGAAATAAGTTTTTTCACTTTATAGTTATTTACAGCTTTTTCTTGAAGTACATTTGAACCCACATCATTTTCTTTCATGCTTATATACAGATTTTCTTCAAGTCCTATTTGTGATTATCTAGACTTGTGGCAATGAGTAAAATAGAGAAGCAGATCTCTGTGAGTGAGAAATTTTCAACAGAAAACTGTTATGCTTATCTCTCCTCAGAAAATAGGAATGAAATCATATTGAAGATATTTGTGTTCATTTTGAGTTTGCTACAGTTTAAAAATTTTGGATGAGTCAGAAAGGAATTAATCTTTTAATTTTGAGGTAGTATATAATTTTGTACCACTAATTATTTTCTAAAAATTGGTCTCATAAGTAAAATAAAACATTTCAGTTTTATTCTTGAGGTCTAATCCAACCTCAGCATTCCTGACTTCTTACTGCTTTACTGCCTGCCTGCCTTCCTGCCTCCCTTCCTTCCTTCCTTCCTTCCTTCCTTCCTTCCTTCCTTCCTCCCTTCCATCTTGTTTTTTTGTTTGTTTTTGGAAGAGGGTCCATTTATAATCTACTGTTACTCATAGGTATCTATTAACATTGTGAATCCTTATTTATTTTGTTGATTGTCTGCCAGCCTTGCTCTAATACAAGCTCTAAGAGGCTAGAGATCTTGGTATGTTCTATTCCCACATGGAACAATTCATGGTCAGTACTCGATGTGTACTGAATAAATGAATGATTATTTCCATTCCTCTTTGGCAAGGTCTAAATGAAATAAGCCCCAACCAATGTACTTGGAGATTTGGGAAAACGAGAACCTCTGGTTCTGAAGCTCAAGAACACGTGAGAGGATGGAGGAGGAAGAAATCAAAACTTGAGGCAACATCACAGTCGGTGATTTTGGAAATTCCCACTTCTAATTAAGTGATTCTGTTATTATGACAGCCCTTAAGAATAAGCAGAACATTAAAATATTAGGGGATGGAGTAAATTATGACCCCAAAAGGGTTAGGAACCTTGAATTCAAAATCATCCACATCCATCCTTAACAAGAATCTTAGAAAAAAACAAAAACAAAAACAAAAACACAGAAACAGGAAAGGGGAGTGCATAATTTTGTAGCTTTGCCTCTTGTCACTGAGGTCTCAGCAGCACCCTCCCCCGGCCCCCACAGCACTCTCTCCCTTTTTTATAGGGCTCCCTTGAGTTGAGTGGTAAGTGAAATATAAAGATGCAGAAACTGGTCCTTACTTTCTCATTCTATTCCTAAAGCTTTTCTGCAGTTTGTCCTTGTAAAAGTTTAGCAGAGGGGACAGCACATTTTATTCCCCTGGAGCTGAGCTGAGCTATATTAAGGAACTTATACAAGTTTAGATGGCTAGGAGATTCAGTGGAGGGGCCACAGATCGTGAATCCTGACTTTTTATCTCTGTCTTCCTGTATTCTTTTTTCAGATCTGTCTCATAACTTATTAATTCTGTAAGATGGGTTCTGTCCTTTCATTCATCCTGTATTCTTTTTTTTCAGAAAAGTAATCAAACAGAGGATTTAATCATAGAGTTTGGGAATCAGTATTCTTGGGTTCAAATTTAGGTCTGCCACTTAATAGTTATATGATATTGAGAAAATTACTCAAGCTCTCTGTCACTCTCTTTCCACATCTGTAAAATACAAATAATAGCCCCCCAGACATTGTTTCTGAAGTCAATTGTTGTTTTAAAATCTATTCACGTATTTATCATTTTCTGTGTTCTTTATTATTTCTTGAATATCTAATCTTCTTTCCAAGATCACTTTCCTTCTTTCTGAAGCATATACTTGAAAATTTATTTTGTTATGAATGTGCTAATGACAAACTCTTAGTTTTTATTTGCCTGCTCTTGTTCTTGAAATAAGTTTACACTGCTTACAGTATACTGATTTGAGAGATATTTTCTTTTAGCACATTCAAGATGTGATGCCACCATCTTCTGGTTGTCACTCTCATATAAGCGAAGGCAGCTGTCACTATAATCATTGCACCATTAGTACGAATCTGCTTCTTTGTGCCTGCTCCTACGATCTCTTTTTTGAGATGTTTTATTTAGCTGTGTGTATATGGGGATGGGTATTTTTTGTTTACCTTGCTTGAGCTTTGTTGCACTTCGATGGTTTTCTAATTTTATCAGTTCTGAATTTTTTTTTTTTACATTATATTTTCTGACATGATCTCTTTCTTCTTCACTTCTGGAACCAAAATTACATGCTTATTTATTTTTTTTAATTACATGCTTATTAAACTTTCTTATTTTATTCTTCATATATCAACATCTTTCTTTTTTATCTTTTTTTGTATCTTTTTGTTGTACTCTTTCCTAAAAGCGGCAGCCTGATTTAATAATTCCATTCTTAATCTGTGTAAAAAACGTCGACTGGGTTCTTATTCCAGTTATTCAGGTTTTAATTTCTAACAGTTCTCTTGAGCTATTTTTCAAATATCTTTGATTATTCTTTATTGTTTCTTGCTTGCTATGTATCTCTCAAGCTTAGGTTTTATGTCTGTAAGCATAATCACTAGTTTTTTAAAATCGCTGTGTGTAATTCAAATATTTAAAATTTTCTAGATAAGTTTCTTTTGTCACTTGCTGGCTTTTGTTCATGGTGTCTTATTTCCTTCTATCCTTAGTTATTTTTGCTACTCCTCTTTCTAAGACAAAGAGAGAGAGAGAGAGGGAGAGAGAGAGAGAGAGAGAGAGAGAGAGAGAGAGAGAGAGAAATGTAGATACAGGGGAAAAGATTGCAATAAAAGGAGAATTTTCCAGAGACAATATGGTTTTACTTTTTAGGACTAGCGTGTGAATTGAAGCAGCAGATCCTCATGGGGTCACATGCGGTTTCAAACCTTTGACAATATTCCTTACTCATGCTCTACTGCTTTGAGTCAGCCTAGCTATTTTCACTGGACTCCTCTGCAAGGACAGGATGCAGATTTGATATGAATCCACCCTGAGAGAATGAATCTTAGATTATTGAAAGGATTATTTCCCAATGTATTCTTTGGGCATGAACCAAGGCCATGAAATCCAAAGCTCATACTCATCAGGTGTGGAAATGCCTAAGGACAGAAACAAGTAACCTTGCCCCATTTACCCCCAAACTTAACCTTTAATAGCCTACTGCTGACCAGAAGCCTTACCAATAACATAAACAGTTGATTAACACATATGTTGTATATGTATTATACACTGTATTCTCATAATACAGTAAGCTAAATAAAAGAATATGTAGTTAAGAAAACCATAAGGAAAATAAAATACATTTACAGTTCTATATTTACCAAAAACAATCCGCATATAAGTAGACCCACAAAGTTCAAACCCATGCTGTTCAAGGGGCAACTACACATGCATGTGCACACACACACACACACACACACACATGCACATTCGGAAGATGTATTATTGTCCTATGATTGCCATAACAAATCACACAAACTAGGTCACATAAAACAAAATTTATTTTCTCACAATTCTGAATTCTGGGTGCCATATATCCAAAATTAAGGTGTTAGTGGGGCCACACTCCCTCTTAAATTTCTAGGGGATAATCCTTCCTTGTCTCTTCCAGGTTTTCATGGCTGTCAGTATTCCTTGGCTTCCTTGGTTTGTGACTACATCACTCCAACCTCTGCCTCTGTCTTCACATTGCCTTTCTACTTTGTGTGTCTTTCCCTCTTCTGTCTCTGTGTGTTCCTTATAAAAACACTTGTCATTGTATTTAGGGCCTTACTGATAGGAGGGTCTGCGTTGTGAGAATGGAGGTGCTGGTTCTTGGATTCCCCACAGAAGAAGACCTATGTGAGGATCCATGTTCCAGTAAAGACAACCAGAAAGCAGGTAGCAAGCACAAGCAGGTTATTAAGACAGTATACTCTCCAGGTGGGAGAGTAGGAAGGCATAGAGATGGTAACTGGCCTGAGGCTACAAAGGTTTTTCCTTTTTATGTAAGTGGAGTCTTAGGTCATGGACATGGAGGTGTGGTCTCTAATGCAGACTGCTTCCAGTCATTTGGGGGACTCCTCCCACCGGTCAGGAAGGGGGAGGTTTTGATCCTACCAGGTTTATACCTGAACTGACTTGGCAGCCTTCCCCCATGGTGGGGTGGCACTGCAACTGCAAAGCAAGTACATCATAATGAACATAGGGGGTCATCTTGGGGCAGAAGTTGAAGAGAAGAGTACATGTTTCGCACCTGTGGATCTTTGTCAGCCAAGAGTGTTGGAAGCCACAAGGCTAGGATGTTGAAAGTCAGGCAGTCAGGATGTTGTACCCTCAGGCTTCTAATGTGTGACTTATTTATTGCTACCCTTGCCTCCAGCTCAGGGCCAACTAACTGCCTATTCTATTAGACCTACAGAGATAATCCACGAAGATCTTTTCATAAAGGTCCTTAATTTTATTACATCTGAAAAGATTCTTTTTCAAAAGTAAAGTGCTAACGATAATAAATTCTGTGATTAGCACTTGAACATATATATCCTTTTGGGGTCTACCATTCAATACACTACAGGGGCTTTGATTTTTATTTTGGTAATTGTATTTTTATTCCAATGGCTTTATAACTTAAAATCTTTGCCATGGTTCCTAATTATGTCCTATCAATATATGCAATGAAAATATTTTAGAAACTAAAATACAGAATAACAGTGCAATTTTATAAATTGTAACATGTACCCATCTGAAAGTATTGACTGAACTTTATATTTTCATGGGGAAATAATTGGTTAATTTTGATGAAAACAGAAACATATAATCGACTTGATTTTCTTCACTCCTGCCATGAATCCCCTTAGTTACTTAGACAACCTTCTGTTTCTGCATAAAATTAAATGTTATATAAAATACCAGTAAGAAGTAAAAGGTCAAAGTGATACCTTTTTTCTTTTTTTGTGACAAAGGACAAAAAAATAATAGAGAAGGTCCAGACACATTGAAGCACTGATACAGGAAAATAGGATTGCAAAAAAAGAAAGAATTTTAATAAAATAAAAAGGAAGCATTTACGCAAACCAGCAGAAATAAAACAAAAACATGACTTTCAAAAGGGTTAAGGCACAAGTGAAATAGGTATTTGAAAACCTGATGAATGTATAGGTTGTATTTCAGATTTTCTGGTATTTTCTGCTTCTCCCCTGACATTTGTGTATCCGGCCTCGCTGCCTCAGAGAATGCTGGGTGTTGGAAAACTCTTTTACCACTCTGGACATTTCAGACCTCTTCACATCTCCAGGACAATGATCTAGTATGTGCCAATGGCAAGTCACAATGGCCATTAGTAAGAATACAGAAGACCCTCTGACAACATTTACTTACCGGCTGCTACAGTGTTCTGAGCTGATCACTTCCTTCACTCTTAAAACTTGCCTTTCAGTGCTGCACTGAGGCCCATTTTCCTCTCTAAGGAAGCTGTAATGCATTTGATTGAGTCTCTCTTTCTCTGAGAGTGACCAGTGTAGATTTATCTGTTTCCTCTCTTCTTTCTCCTGCCTAAGGTCACACAACTTTTCTGCTCCAACCGCAAAATGGCACTTGGGTCCTTTGGTTCTTTCTATTCTTGAACAATAAAGAAATATATTACCTCGGTTCAGCAACAGATTAAAAACAGAAAAGCAAAAGCAAATTTGCTGATTTGAAAGTCATCATTTATCCGTGTTCTTTTTTTATGTCTTTCAAAAGAGAAGGAAAGTTCTCTGGCAGAATATAGGTGATCCCAAGGGGATGTTGGGCATGTTTAATAAAACCAGTACTGTTTGATCAATTGGCTTCTGCATAATTGAGAGGAAAAGCCTTGCTGTCAGTTGCATCCAGCTTTTATGATGGCTCAAAAATATCTTCATAAAAATGAACCTTTTAAAATGATATAGCCAAAGCCATAGCATCCTACTTCATTGTCTGTATTCAATAAAGGTTTAAAAGACAAATGAAAAGATCATTATTCAGTTTTCATTCTCACCTGAAATCATTTGCTAGTGGTAAAACCGGTCAATGTGACAGGGATGAGTTCTAATGGAGACTGCCGTTAACTGTGAGGCCACTAAATCAGAAGGAACCAATCAATTGTGTTCTGCATCTCGAGTCTGATTTTTCCGACTTATATGTTACATCTGATCGTCACTCTTTCCTTTGTCAGTGAGTACTGGGTTGGAATTTAGTAAGATGAGAATATAAAAGATTCAGTAATCTCTCAGTGGCCAGAGAAAGCTGCTATGACTTGATATTTTACTTCTAGGATAAATGTGGTGGTTTTTTTTTTTTTTTTGTTTGTTTGTTTGTTTTTTCCTGGGAGTTTGGGACAAAGCACGTAAGAAGATGTTATGACCTTTGGAGGAAAAACCCAATTCAAATTTAAGGGGGTGTTATCTTGGGCTTGAAGCTCTTTGCAAATCTACTTTAAATATTTAGCTATTTTGTTAGGTAATAAGAGTATTACAGTTTTAATCTCTGCTGTGATTTAGAAAGGAATAAAGAAGTAGTGATCTGTTTACAGTACATATTAACTAAATGCATTCATTTGCATAATACCTCTTTAGGGATGGACTACATCATTCAGAGATTTCTATATGTGGAACTACAGGGATATTTTAGGCTTCAGTGACACTGAGGTCTTAACTTAAAGTCTATTAGATTAGTCCGACAACATTTCCTGATTAAAAATTCCCATTAGTGGTGAGACAACTTCTGAGAAGCACTTTTCACCTTATGGTGCCAGCAACTGGGGAGAATAAATATTCTTGTTTGAAAGTGAATTCCATATAGAAAGTCATGTGGTTGCTTTTAGAGATATCAAAAGAAATAGTTTTTGATGTGGAGGAATTTAAATGTTCTGGAGAAAAAAAAATCCACCACACAGCTCCATTCTTTTTAAAATATTTAAATTTCAAATTTCTAATTGAATATCTACAGGCAGTGATGTAAAACAAAACAAAACAAAAAAGCTAATTCTGTGGCAGATTTCAATTTTGACCCTTCATTAAAAAATGAAAAAATGCTAAGAGTTGTTCTTGATTGTAAACTGTGGTCTTGCTTTTAATTGTACAGGTGTTTGTCTAGATTAAATTCCAATTTCCAAGTGTTTCCTTGCTTCACTTGTGAAAACACCCTCCCCCTTCATATTCAGGTTTGATCATGTGGTTTTTATTAGTCTTCCTTATGAAAAGATTTCTTCTCCACCCGTTGATAGAAACTTTGTCATGTGACTTGGTTTAAACAATGAGTTGCGAGAAACAGTGATGCATGTTCCTTACAAGTAAAAAGTTTAAGAACCCCCAGCGATCTTCCATATCTTTTCCTCTGTCATGGAAATGGAAGTATCCTAGTCCAGAGTAACTTTCCATCGAAAATTTGGCAGAACAAAATTTCTACTTTACCTCGTAAATAATAGTGTTTCCCGTGTGTATTACTTTCGGTGCAACTACTGCATGACTAGTACTAATCTCTCTACCGAGGTCATTACTGTCCACTAGCCAAAGAGCATAGCACTGCCTTAAGGCAGGTGTTAAAATATGGTCAAGGATGGGGACATTTGGATACAGAGCAAGCATTTTGTATTTATTAAAGGATGGAGTTGCCTCCCATGCCTTCCTGACTGCTTTGAATTTTCAATTATTTCTAATATATGTATATTTATTTGATATATTTGCTTAAAGTTTTGGCTCTTATTTATAGGATATACTATATTAAAGTAAAGACATTCCTAGCATCTAAATTATGTTGCTCCAAAGTGAAATAAAAATGAAGAAAGTCTGCTGTGAGGAAGAATTAGAATCAGTTATGTTAGACAGAATGAGAAACGAGAACTGAAAGAGAATGTAAAACCAAAGAAACAAGAAGGAAAGAAGAAGAACTTTGCAAAAAAGAAAAATGAGATGATTTTAGCCATTAGAATTTTCTAGTGGTATGATCTTGAAACAATGACCAGAAGTTAGACAGATGCATAATTCTGAGGACATAAAGAAAAGAAGCTCACGGATATTCAAATTAAACATATCTATATGAAAATGGACACAATTAAGAAAAAGAGAAAACCAAGAAACCACAACTCCCTCTCCCCCATTTAGGTCTTTCCTTTCAAGTCATGGTCTTTGAAAGAGTTTGAAGGTGATGCAAAATCTTTGAATGAGTCTGTGTTCCCTGAAATCTTCAAATTATGCTTTCCAGTGTTAGGAATTCAAGGTAGGTTCTAGAGAGGAGCTTGTAGTCATCTGTACCTTGGATAAGAAAGACAAAATTTCTGATGACCATGTTCAGAGGTGTCTCTGAATAACTGAAATCAGGCACACTCATATTGTGCCTTCGTATTCCATATTTTTTTTCCTGCCTAGACACTAAAGTCCATTTGGCCTTATCCATTTTGAGGTAAAATAACATATTGCAATTCTCTCAACCTCTGCTCTGACTGTAATCTGCTGTCCCACCTATAAGTGTGGGGTGTGGAAGGTGAGAAATGAAGGAATAGGTTGAAGAACACCAGCATGGTGACAAGGGGTGAAAGTTTTAACTGGCATGGAATGAGCAGTGACCGGTCAAAATGGGATGATGCACAAATTAACGCTAAGACCTATATCAGCACTTATCAGTAGAAAATGAGTTCTGAACTTGTCAATAAGACCTCTGAGTTGGAAACTGGCCTACTGAGAAGCTGGGGGAGTTCATCAATATGGCCACAAGTTCTCATATCATTTGGTTTTAATGTTTTCTTCTTACAATTCCAAAGTAAAAATGTCTGTGTCCATTCTCATCAGCCCACTTTCCCTGCTGAGTTAAAATAAGAACAAGTAGAGAGTAGTATAAAATGAGTCATTTATATGTTAGTGTAACTCTACACCTGAACTGGGTCTAGTTCATCTAGTGGCCCATCCTCAGGAATCTCAGAGGCCAGAAGAACATCAGTAAGAGGAGGAGTTGGCAACTTCCTGAGTAAGAGCCAAAACCTAAGACCTTCCTGCTGAAGTCAAAGTGTTTTCCTTTCCTGGGAAGCAAAACATTTTCGTGGTTATGACAATGATCTGTGAAAATTAAGATGCCTGGATTTAAATCTGCCAGTCTGTACGACCTTGCCAAGCTACTTACATGTTCTGTACCTCAGTTTCCGTATCTGTAAAATGGAAAATACTGTATTATCTTCTATTTCATAGTGTTTGGGGAAGACCTAACTAACTATGCAAACAACCTAGAAAAGTGCCCAGCACATACCAAGCACTATACACATGTGAGTTACCACTATCTTAATGATATTTTCCTCTAGGTTTTCCCCTGTAGTCTTTCTTGGTTTTGGCTTTAATCTCCATTCTTAGTTGTGATGAAAATATTGTCACCTCAGATTGGCCGTCTTCACTTTCTGTCAGCAACTGCTCTTGGACTGAGCTTTTCTAGCAACTAGGTGAAGGCAGAAAGCAAACATGTGTGCTATTTAGCTCTCCTTCAGAAAAGGGAATTAGATAAAGGACTCAGGGAGACATCTCAGGTCTTGGACATCCTGGAGACAAAAATGTAAAAAGTCCAAGTGAAGCTGGATATTATTAGAGTATATATGTATGAGTCGCATCCATTAAAATGAAAATTAAATAGCACATAGAATGAGGAAAATTATCAACGGCAGTGTTTATTTTAACAACTGCAAAACTAAAATAACATGAAAAAGCTGTAGAAACCTAAATAGTTTTTAAAGTATTTTTTGTAGACTTCTTATATCTATTTTGATTATATCATGACTGAAAACATTGTGTCATGCTATAAATTGGTTTAATAAGACACAGACCTTCATGGATGTTCAATTTCTTATTTATAACACGCCTTTCATTAAATGACACTGTTTACTGTGTTGGTCTTTGTTTTGCCAGGATGTCGCCAATTTCCATCCAAAAGCACATAGCACCCAGAGTGACTTGTCCTGTTACTTCTTTTAGAGACTGGTTTCCCACTTTGGCAGGAAATATAGTCAAATCCATATGACACTAAAATATATTTCAAGAAAGCTATTTTTGAAAAGGGGAGGCATATGACTTAGTAAATTTTTCTTTCTCTCTGAGATGTCACTCCTTGTTCTCCTTACAAGTCTACGTTGCTGGTTATTTTTTATTTCTCTCTTTTGGTTTCTTCTGCTTCCTCTTTTAATATTGATGCTATTTTCAGATGTCCTCATCTTCTGCTATTCTCTTAAATACACTTTTTCCATGCCACCTCATCCAACAGTGCTCCCACTCTTGATTTGTTAATAAAATAGATGTTTTCTGAAGAACCATTCCAAAATATTTGAAATGTACCAAAATGACTTTGAGTCATTTTCTTTGGGCATCAGAAGGTTGAGCTTCATAATCCATAGCCACAGAGACCCTAATATTTGACTAAAATCCTGATTCCAGAAGTAGACTGAGGAAAGTCAGTTGAGTCTAGTTATAGAAAATCTTGGAAATATTTTTTCTATGATTGTTAAAAATAGAGTTTTAAAAAGTTGATTATCAGTCTTTGATGAGTTGTCCAATTGAGTCAGTTTATCTTAAAACCTTTAGTCTGTGATTGATGGTATTTTTAGTATATTTAAATTTCAAGTACTACCTAACCTACATCAGTGGCTAGAGATATTTGAGATAAAGGAGAAAAATGAGAATTTTCTTACAAAGAAGAAGAAAAATGTAAAGGACAAGGAGGAGGGTGGACAAACTTTGTAGAACTGCAAAGGAAAGCCAAAAGTTACTCTCAGAAGCTTCATGTTGCTTAGCAAAGCATTTCTTTGAAGTTGATTTAGCTATATGGGGGAGTGTGTGAAAAGTAATTTGGAGGGAGAGATGACACATAGCTTATAATTGGACTAAGGTCTATAAGGCATATATGCTGACCTTTAAATTACCTCTCAACCACTAAACAAGTTGAAGAGATAGAAGCAGTCATCAGTGATAATGCTACGACGTGAAAGTTCAGAGAATAAACTTTCTCTGCCATCTACCCTGAGGTCCTAGACATGTTAGCAGTCCATGGAAGTACCTTCTATGCAGTAGAATCCAATGTGGTGTAGAAAGGCTATTATGCCTAAAGTTTGGGGATGTACAGAACTCAACAGCAATTAAGAATCGTATATACCTAAGCATGTTTCTTATCTATTTTGGTAAAAGCATATAAATGTTTATACTCCCATTTTTCAACTTGAACAGATTGTTTTGTTCTTGTGAAAGCAACCCAAGACCCTAAATAACTTACGTAAACATGGCTGACTCCACACAGGCAGACTTACTTACAAAATGGCCTGATTTTACAGGTGTGCTTCAGTAAAGAAACATACGTAATAATGACAGTGGAATAGAATGGGGAGTGGAAATAGTATCCATGAAGATAGATGAAGAAAAAGCAGGGTTTCTCTGTCTTCCTTTAATAATTCTTTTTCCATGTATGTCCTAATACTCCATCCCTTTCTAATTGGCAAAAGGAAAATGTGTACAGTCTGAGGCATATAGACAAGAAACTTCTGATGTAAGCCGGTTGCAAAATACTTTTGGAGAAGCACTGAGAAGGATCCAACCCCTTATAATTAATCATCTAAACAACTGTACAATAATCATTTTTTATAAATATGAATCAGGAGAGATGGAATGGGTATTTATATTAGTATATGCAGTCGATGTATTTATATATATATATAGTTTATATATGTATATATGTAAATTCAATAGCCTCATATATACCAGAGCTTTTTAGGTACAAGTATTATATTCTTAAGAATAACAAAACATGAGAATATAAGTGTAACAAGATCCAACACCTAAAAGAGGAGATTTGGCACAAATGCAAGTACCTAGGATATAATGTAAAATGTAGATAACATAAGAAACTTTATAATTACTTGAAGGAGGTAGGGTTAGTAAAGGTTTTTGAGTTAAACTTAACAGTGAAGAACATTTTGGGGTGGGTGGGTGGCACAGTTGGTTAAGCATCTGTCTCCTGTTTGTGGCTCAGGTCATCATCTCAGGGTCCTGAGGTCCAGCCCTACATCTGGCTTGTTACTCAGCACAGCAGTCTGGCTGAGACTTTCTCTCCTTCTTCTTCTGACCCTCTCCTCTGCGTTTTCTCCTTTCACTCTAAAATAAATAAGTCAATCTTTAAAAACAACAACAACAACAGTGAAGGACATTTAGCTAAATACCAATACTGGCCAAAGAATTCTAGGCAAAGGAATAGAATAAACAAAGACAGTAGAAAATGGATGTATGGGAAATTTCAACTTTATTTATGGAAAGTCAATGTCACTTGGGTGGTTCAATCAGTTAAGTGTCTGCCTTCAGCTCAGGTCATGATCCCAGAGTCCTGGGATAGAGCCCCATGTTGGGCTCCCTGTTCAGCAGGGAACCTGCTTCTCCCTCTCCCTCTCCCTCTGCCACTCCTCCTGCTTGTGCTTACTTGCTCTCTCTGTCAAATAAATAAATAACACCTTTTTAAAAAAGAAAGTCAACACCACTGAACATGTTTAAGTAAGGAGAAACTAAGAATGGGTATGGGATGCTGAGGCAAAGACATGTTCAGAGGTATTCTTCAGAAACGTAAAATATATCCATAGCCTAAAATGAATCAAATGGGAGAGGTGAATGAAATAAGACTCCAAAGTTTTTGACCAGCTTTGTTGTAAAAAAAAAGATCTCTAATAGAAATATTGGGAATTATGAAGGATATGGATTTGGAAATCATGTACACAGTACCCAGGATCAAAAGCAATGGGAAGTAATCAGATCATCATTTATGATAAAATTAACCGCCATTTATTAAATCTTAATTATGCTCCACTTTGCTTAGTGCTTCACATGTTATTTTACTAATTCTCACAACTCTTGGAAACACATATTATCATTTGCATCCCTGCCCCATTTATAGAGGTGGAAGTGGTGCTCACAAAACATAAATAACTCGTTAAAATTTACTCAGTTAGCAGGTGGCGGACTGGAGATTGAATATATTCAAGCCTGAGACTTGAAATGCTCTTTGCTGCTGCTGTTTGCTTCTCAAAGCAAATCATTTAGCAAGATAAAGGAAAAAGGCAAGAACATGGAAATTCTCATAAACAGATTTGGTTGTAGGGCTTCAGATGGGATAGAGAGGAGGCAACTTAAGGCTAAAGAACTCATTGGAAAAATGAGAAAAGAACATTTGGTTCATCATTTCATGGAAGGAACAAGAGAAGCTCCACTCCACTTGATTGAAGTGAATGAATAATCACAGAAAGGTCAAGATATGGGTGAAGTGAGAAGAGTTATATTAAAATGATGACCATGAAAGCAGCCCTTCCCAAAAGGCCTTAAGTGTTTTCATAGGATCATCAGAAACCTGTTGAGGTATTGACTCCTCCAAAGGCAGTTCTTGGTAAAAACAGATGCCAATTTTAAATTTTCCTCATAGAACAAACTAGAAAAAAAAAAAAAAAGCACTACGAAACAGTATGGGCACTGTCGTATTGAAATCTCAGCTATATGACATTTAAAAAGCAGAGAAACAATGATGAGCATTTTTCAACTTAAGTAGGTTGTTTTGTCATTTTTCCAGAAAGAAACTTAAGATTCTAAATAATTTCTCCAAAAATGACTTAGCTTTACCTAGCAAGCTTATTTATAAAATGGTCAGTCCTTGAATGTGTACTCTAGTAAAAAACAAGATAGATACACACACAAGAGTTTTAAGACTATGATAAATCTAAAAGTTTCAGTGATATTCCAAATACTCATGGTATTATCAAAAGCTGAGCTGTGCTGAAGCTATGGATGATTTGTATTAACAGTTGTAGTTTTGCCTCAGCTTCCAGACTAACAATGGAAAGTTTGAACCCAGACAAATAGGTGGGATTATAACAAGGGTTGCAGCCATGTAGTTTTAGAGAAAGAAAACAGGGGTTGACTCCTCTATTCTTTACTAGCTAGTGACTGTAGGCACCCACTTGAACTCTCCACTGTTCAATTGCTTCGTCCATAAGTTGGGAATAACATTGCCTATATTAGAATGGAGTTGTGCGGGAATATTTGTGAAAATGCTACATAAATTGGGAATTATTTTTAAGATACCTTAAAATATTTTAAAATCTATTTTAAGAATTTTTAAAAATAATATTTAAAAATGTTTTGTTACTGTTTCTGCATACCAGTTTGTTTATTTTGTTGTTGTTGTTTACAAAATCAAACCGTGGTCTTAAAGTGAAAATCTGAAACATAATCAAACCGTGGTCTTAAAGTGAAAATTTGAAAAGTAAGACCAACTGTAAAAGGTCCTTTTTTCATATTTTAATTTTATTTTTCTTATGTAGTAGTTAAAATCTCCACCAAAGGAAAAGTGGGTCAGTTGGAGAACATAGATTTTTTATTAAAGCAATAATACATTATAGGAAAAAACCTTCAGGGTTATGGGATCATTTTTCATTCTCAATCGAGTTTTAATTTAAGGATTTGTGTGTGTGTGTGTATTTATTATTTTCTGAATCAGCTACTCAAACAATAAGTCTTACAACTGATATATTACCCGAAGTTATAAATAAGGAGTATAATTTAGTGCGATTTTTCCTCTAAACTATTCATGAATTATATAAAGTTTTTTTTTAATCACTCCAATCAATGTTTCCTTATGTCAGAGAAAGAAAGAAGCCCTTGTAAAGTGCAGCCAGCATTTTACAATTTCCTTCTGCCTCCCTGAAACTCGTGTGGCTGTTAATGTTGCTATTGAATGCTTCCCCCCCTGCAAAATGCAGAATCATGACGGGGAATTTCATTGTTTGACTTTCTATAACACCCTACTGAAGACAGTACACTTAATCATTGTATTTTGCAGATTAGATAAGGCTTCTTCCTTGCTTTCCCTTTTCCTCCAGCAATTTAATATTGTATATGCTTGCACTTTTGTAATTAAAAAGTGACTTATGAAAATGCACTACGAACAAGACACCCACACCCCTTAGCAACCAGTGCTGGTAACTAGTTGTAATAATAATAATACAATGTCAAAATAGTATGATTGTTTCGATGATTACTCATGTTTTTCTTTCAAAAGATGGATAAACATGCTGTTATGCTTGATATTCCAAGAAAAGTGGTACTTGGAGCAGAAGAAGAGGAAAACGATGCTAATGTGTTTGCAACTTTTTGATGAAAGGTCAAAAAGTGTATCTTTCTATACTTAACATTTTCATTTATCTCCTTGTGTGTGTTGCCATTTTGTTTACATGGCTTTTTAAGGTAAAGCAATTCTCTTAATAACTTTGATTACCTATATGCTATGGAAGCTCACTAAACTCCAAAGTAGTCATCCCTTGTAAGTGAGGATCATACCAGCCAATAACAGGGCTGCCCTGCCTCTGTGGTGACTCGATGAAGGTTTTCTTCAGTGCACCCACTATACCATATGAGATTCCTAGCTTTGTGGACTTCTTCCTCAGGCAGTAAAATTTCTTACAGTTTCCGTCTCTTTGTCTCTCTCACTTTCATTTTATGAAATCACATATAAGTAAAATTTATTTCAGCCTGAAAATCATTATTATAAAACTGTCCCTCTGCCAGGCATGGAATTGGAGACTGAAGATAATTGATAACAATAGGGAAACAAACATGTGAACAGCCATGAGACAATCAGAGAAGGGGATGTCCTGATAGTTGAGGAATATATGGTTCTGTTGGGGTCCAGAAAGGACAGGATGAACTCGTCTTCAGACTAAATTCATGTGAGTATCTTAACAGGTGTTTTCAAATTAAACTCTAGTATTATAATCAAAGTCCTTGCTAAACAACACCAAAAATTAACAGGTATGTCTAAAAAATGTTAGAGGGCATTAAAAAACTAACTTTCTACTCTGCTATAAAGTGTAGTGGTCAATCAGAGCGGATGAAAACAAGCCAAGATGCAAGTGTGAGTCACAAGGACTGAGTCAGGGATCAGGACCAAAGACATGGGTCTTGACCTGCTTTAAGTGTAGAGTTCTGGGGTTTAAACTTGACAGGTAGGTTTGACTAAAGATACAAACAAGTTGTAAAATTCTAGGGATCGTCTGTAAAAGTGTTTCCAATGTGGCAAAGTTTGGGTGATTGTAATATTTAGATACTAAACTGGAAAATACCCTTCCAGAGTAAGAGGGTACACTATTGGTAATTACATGAGATGAGAATAATAAACAGGAAATGACCCTGGGCAAATAGGGACATAAGCTCACTCTAAATAACTACAATTTTAGGACCATGACATAGGTTTTTCTATCTCCTTTTCCTATTCTCCTTTTTGCCTCCCTTCAGTGATGATAGAGGTCATTTCTGCATCAAGCACACCCTGTGAAGTCAGAGAACACTGAGCTAGACCTTCAGCAGCTTGCTGGTCTCCTTCACAATTTAGGAGACACTGCCCTCAGCTTTTCTACTCTTTCTTCAAGCATGGGATTCTCCAAATTTTCCACAGCAGAGCTAATAATAGCGATGCATGTTTTTATATAAAATTAACTATATCAAGGTATAATTTACTTACAATTAAATACAGTCATTTTAAGTTCAGAGTTCTGTGAGTCTTGATAAACACACCAACGTATATACACATCACTCTAAAGAAGATGTATAATATTTCCAACACCTCAAAAACTTCACTCATCGTTACCAGCCCTGTCCTGTTTTCTGAAATTATACAGTTGACCCTTAAACAGCATGGGGTTGAACCATGCAGGTCCACTTATCCACAGATTTTTTTTCAATAAATATAGTACAGTACTATAAATGTATTTTCTCTTTCTTATGATTTTCTTAATAACATTTTCTTTTCTCTAGATTATTAGAATATAGTAATTAATACATATAACACACAAAACATTTGTTGTCTGTTTATATTATTGGTAAGTGCAGAGTCAAAAGTTATGGGTGGATTTTCAGCTGCATGGGGCAGGGGTTGGTGCTGCTAACCCCCACATTTTCCAATAGTCAACACTACATTAGCTGGCTATCCTATACTTTCATATAAATGTATTCTTTTGATTTTGACTTCTGTTGTTCAACTAAATGATTTTGAATTCATCCATGATGTTGATGTATCAGTAATTCATTCCATATTATTGCTCAGTAATAATATTCAATCATATGAATATATCACAGTATTCATCACAATATTTATCACTGGGTGTTAGGCATTTGATTTGTTTCTAGTTTTTGGATATCATGAATAAAGTCATTATTAAGATTCATGTCCGGGCCTTTATAAGGATATGGTTAAAGACTTTGAAAAGGAGTTTTGGAGTTTTATAGTTTAAGAAACTGCTATATTGTTATCCAAAGTGGTTGACAATTTTATATTCCCACCATTCTAGTATGAAAGTCTCTGTTATTCCAAGACCTCATCAACACTTTCTATCATCAGTCTTTAATTTTAGCCATCCTTGTAGCTGTGTAGTGGTATCTCGCTGTGGTTTTTTTTTCGCTGTGTTTTAATTAACCTTTTTCTGACAATTAATGATGCTGAACATCTTTACATATGCTTATTTTGTTTATATTCTCTTGCAAAAACCTATTTGAAATCTTTACTCATTTTTCTAAAATCATTATAAAAATTCCAAAAATACAGCAAATTTTAAAGAGCTTTGCAATTAACATGTGTCCATCTGCCACCTATACCCAATCATTACATTTCATAGCAAGGTTTAAAAAAATCATATTCATCTATTTATCCTTCTTTCTATCCACAAATTAGTCTTATTTTTTTTTAAAATTTAGAGTAAATTGCTTTCCCCTCTAATACATGAATATAAAATCGATTAGCTGGATTGTACTATGCTCACAGTTTTGATGTGACTTTTGTAAGAAAAATGCATATACATGTGTATTGTACCCATACTGATACATAGAATGTTGCCTTCACCCCAGAATATTTCCTCATGCTATTTTCCAGTCAATCCCAACTGAAGTCACTTTTTTATTTTTATTTTTATTTTTTATTTTATTTTTTTGCCATTGGTTAGTTTTTTCTGTTCTGGAATATGATTTATAAATTATAGAAAATTTACAATTTTATATATTTTTTTTGGTTCAGCATAATTTTTTGAGATTTATTCATGTTGTTATTTTAGTTCCTTTTCTATTACTGAGTAACATTCCATTGGATATTTATCTATCCATTCTCCTATTGATGGATTTCTTTTCCCTGTTTGAGTCTTTTAGGAGTAAAAGTATATAAACATACTTGTACAATGCTTTTTGTGAGCATATGTTGGCATTTTTCTAGAGTAAATTTCTATGAGTGGGATTGTTGGAATATAGGGTATGTTTATGTTTAGCTTTATAAGAAACTGTCATAAAATTTTCCAGTTGTATTGTACCACTTTCCACTTCCACTAACAATGTATAAGAGCTCCAGTTGCTCCACATCCTTGCTAACATTTGATGTTGTCAGTCTTTTTATTTGTAGCTATTCTGAGGCATGTGGAATGGTATCTCTCTGTCATTTTATTTTGCTTTTCCCTGATGACAGTGACACTGGACACTTTTTCATGTGATTATTGGACAACTGCACATCGTATTCTTTTAAATGTCAGTTCAAAGTGTTTTTCCCCATTTGAAAAAAAATTGGTTGTGTGTCTTTATTATTGATTTATACCCTTTGCTTCTCCTAGCAGCCCTTGTCAGATGTTTTCTTTCTGTTTGTGATTTGTCTGTCTTTTCCTCTTTCCTCTAGATTTTACTTTAGATGGAGTTCAATATATGATTTTTTTCTTTTGTGATCTATGCTGTTTGTATTTAATCTATTTTTTTGACTATTTTAAAGTAAAGATTTTTTTAAATATTCTGTCCTTAAATTCTTACAGCTTTAGTTTCTATAGTTAGGTCTATGATCTATTTCAAGTTAATTTTGTGTATGAGGTAAAGGGGTCGACATTCTTTTTTTTTTCCTCTTTTCTTTTGGCATACAGTTATCCTGTTGTTTCAGGAAAGAATTCATGATTAGAACCCTTTAAAAACATGGAGGATTAAATAAAGGAGTTACTCCTACAGAGTAATTTATCTCTCACAAGGAAGACTAAGTTAACTCAACATTTTAGAGAGAGAGAGAGAGAGAGAGAGAGAGAGAGAGAGAGAGAGAACCACCTAGGACCAGACTTGTTAACAGCTGAAGCAATATTGGGTATAGGACTTTTTAAAAGTGCTGGTGTCATTGAGCAAGACTGTTGAGCAAGCTTTAAGGTATCTTCTCAATATCTACCCTCCTATTGGCATGGCTGCCATGTACCAGAGTTGAGACTTTCTCCCTAGGTAGGTCTTATAACCTTTCTTTCTGTTCCAGAGACTGCTTTCTTTCCACTTGCTGACAGTACTCATTAATAAAAACTAGAATCCTCAGAGTTCTAGTCCAAGATAGCAAAACCCAGAGAGAATAGGGACTTTCTCTCTTTCCCCAGTCTCAGTCTATTCTGCAATGAATCAGATTTTGTGGCCCTTTCCCCCCTATATCTTATATTTTTTTCCAGATAATTGACAGCAAGACTATACTTCCCTTAAAGGATTCCTCTACATCTAGCCATAAGGATACTGTCTGCTTGTTAATTCCAATAAAACAATCATTTCAGATCACAGTTGTTTAATTTCAGATACAGTTGTTTAATTTAAAATTAAATATATATACAGGTATATATACAGGTAGAAGAGGTAGGGTTATTTTCTTACATTTCTTCCTTATAAATTTTGTAATAAAAGAGCAGCTCCTTCATTGATAAGAATTTACTGGAATCTGGTTTATTTATTCATAATTTGTCACATATAGCATCAGTGGTACAGACCAGGTGGTTCCATGCCAAGCCAAGAGACTTTCTTTTATGACAGTACTGCAATGTGAGGGAAAGACCATTCTTTGTCCATTATTTTGGTAGTCTTCTCTAGCTCAACACCTTATTTCCTTTGTGCAATAACTTAAATAACTGCACACAGCTTCCAGTACCATGCAAATACTTTGAACACAAAGAACAATGTAAATTTATATGTAAAAAATAACTTTTTTTAGTATAGCATGCCAATTCTATCAACAATGTTTTAAAGATCTCTTGGTCAACTTTCTGCTGAAGTTTGAGCTCTCAGACTCTCATTTCTCTATGATGCCCCAAACTCTCTGCGCGAAAGACACTTTTACCAATCATGAGACCTGGGGAATGAGAGCTAAGCCCAAAGCTGATACTTGAAAATACTTTCATCTTCTTTCTATGATTTGAGGGATCATTGCCTTTTTCCTCTGCAATGAAAAACCTGAGTTTTCAGCTAAATAATATCTGACCTTTTTTCACTGATAAATCTGGCCATATAAGGTTATTTATATTATCCAATGATGACAGAGAAATTATGCTTAATTTAGTCTTTATTCCTAATCAGTGAGTAATTACTGAAAGGACAATCACTAAGAAATACAAATTTTGATTTATTTTGTCTTTGAATGTTGCATGATTCAGACTGATTCTTTATAGCTTAAGAAATACAGTAAAGAATGTTTACATTTAGTGAGCTTGAGCATCGTGATTCAGTGAAATCATATTATGTTTATACCCCATACAAACTCCTGAACAGAGGCATACAGGTCACTTACTCATTGTCTTTAAAGAAAAAGAAATAAACATACATGGACTCATGTTTTCCACTCTGTCTCTCATATTAGCCATCTGTGAATTGATACCACCTGAATCTCATTTCAGCAGTTAAGTATATATTGCATTTATTATATAGATATGTGGTGTATATAGTGATATTTAGGTTCCTGTCTATTCTGTCTATCTATCATCTATCACCTATCTACCATGCTTGCCCCTATTCTATAGCCATATTTGTGCTCCTATGTCAAAAGGATTTTGGTCCTGAAAAACAAAATTCCTGTAGAGTTCTTTAGGAAATGTGATAACTTCAAAGTTTCCAGGCCTACATGTTTTTTTTTTAATTATTGTTTGCTTGTTTTTGGAAAAAGAATAGCTCAGGATAACTGTTACACTTGCATTGAATAAGAAGACAACCCAAAATCCAAGCATATCTGGTTATTTATTTTCCTTGGTGCAATTTGTCTTAGCATGGCACGTGGAAAATCTCCACCTGAATATTCTTGGGTACTTGCTGAAATGTAAATTCCTTAGCCATATTCAGACCCTCTGAGTCAGAATCTCTGGGTGGATATATTTGTATCTGTGTTTTCTAACAAGCAATCATGATAATTTTATAGTTTGGTGGCTATAAAAGATTTTGCTAACCTCTTAACCCTAGGTAAACAGAACCACAAAGGTTAAAGGTTTACTTGGCATAGGGTATTTCAGCTTAGGTTAAGGATTCCCAATTACTGGAAAGGTTTAAGAGTTGGTGGTATGAGGGCAGTTCATCGGCTGATCAATAGGCGTAATCATGTTTGTCTCTGAAATAAGAGAGGAGGCTGTTCACAGCCTTTATCTTCACTAGGATGGAGGTGGCTTACATGCTATTTCAGAAGGAAAAATATATATATCTGCATAGCAGGCAGGAATAAGAGTGTTATGAGCACATTCGCCCTTTAATTTTGTATCAGTCAGGTCTATTCATAAAATAGAAAATATTCTACATATATAAATCATACAAATAATTTTTTTAAAAAACTGAGAAGTGGGACAGGACAATAGGACAACTAAGAGATTCACAGCAATGGAAGGACAGTGCAAATCCTAGACTCTCAGAGAAACAAAGGAGGGAGATGATAGGACCAGAGCCTTAGGGCTTCGTTCATTCAGAAGAAGCAGAAATAGTGGTGAACTTTCTCAGTGGAAGTTGAAGCCACGAAGAAGACACAGACACTGCCAAAGGTACTTGCAGGGACAGAAAAGGGCTACCTTCCAATCCCAGCTATAGTCTCAACTGGCCAAACTGCAACTTAACTGGGTCAGCCCTGTGATGACACAGCACGGAGGAAGGATGAAATGGATAAGAGGATGAACAAGCTAAGGACTGATGCTGTCCGCATTTAACCTGCTCTAGAGAACATGGACTTGTTATTCAAGACCTGTTTTATTTCTCATCATCATTCTCTTCTTTTAGACTTGCCTTTCCTTTCTATAAATAGAACCATGTGAAATTGCTGCTATTCAACTACTCTTGAATTACAAAACCGCTGTGTCATATGTATGGTTCAGCTTGACATTTTCCCCTCATATACATACACTAGTAAGGGTTGGTAAAGTGTAAGATAAGATTGTCCTCACCTATGTACATATATCTCCCTCTGCTAAGCTGTAAGAGCTTTGATGTCTGGAATGTGCCTCACTTAATTTTGTATCACTGGTACCAAGCACAGAATCTGGTCAAAATTGGAACATAATAAATGTTTATTGGATGAATGAAGGGAGGAAAAATAATTTCGCATTACAACTTAAATGATCAAATTAGATAATGTTACATAAGCAAAAAGCATTCAATAAAAACATATTTCAAAATAATATATTTTTCATGTTAGAAGGCTCAAATTCAGAACTATGAATACGCTAATAGTTAAGCTACAAAGGTGGTTTTTAGTCTATAGATTTGTGCTGTGTACTCAAGGAAGTTTTGAAACGATGTAGGCATTGAGACTGGAATGACTCTAAACTTATATATGTTATATATATCATACTGCACAACGATTATTACTGAGTACTTCCAGATTTTTAATTTTAATTTTTGAACTCTTTCACACAATTTTTCATTCTTTATACAAAAAAAGATGAAATAGGCTTCTCTTGGTCATCCAGGAGTTTGAAACTTATTGTCATGTGGGTAAAATTTAAATATCATACTGTAGCTAAAGATGAAAAGAAAATATAAAGCTTTAGTACAAAAGGATTTCTCTTACTTTAATGTAAGACTAAATAGTTAATAAACAAATCTTTAGAATGACTGACAAAACTATATATTCACCCATAAAATAATTCACTCAGTGATATTGTAAATAATGTGCCCTTTTCTTTAAAAATATGAAACGTGATAAAAATAAGTTGGTGGGTTTTTTTTCCTCCCAAAAGTTCATAATGTTTATAGTAAATGCAAAAAATATGAGGTGGGAGTTTTCTGTGAAAAAGACAAGAGGATTAAAAGGCAAAATAGTAAGTACTTCATCATTTTTTGTTTGTTTTTGAGAGTGCATTCTGTAAAATGCCTTTATCACAGTATAGTTACCATATTAACTGAAGCCATAATCATCTTATTTATATACTATAGAAAGCCACTGAACCCATAAAGATATTATGACTTGTAAGCACAGAACATCCAATCAGAGAAGGAAAATAATGTAGCTAGAACTGTACAGAATAGCACAGGACAAATAAAATAAAGATCTTTGATTTATGATTATTGAAACACAGAAATCCAAGAAAAAAATGTCATTAATATTTTTTTCCTGAGTCTGGAAAATTTTTGAGCTCATCTCGTATATCCCAAAAGATTCCAAAGGATGATTTGGGGAGTGAATAAAATCTATCTCTTCATTTGATTCACTCACTCATCAAAGATTTATTGAAAACTTATTACATGCAAAGCTCAGTGGGAGATGCCCTATAAAAAGGAAAAAAAAAAAGTGAGCCTCATACAGATAGTTCAGTTCCTCCTCAGATGAGATTGCTATCTTGATAGGGAAGAAAGACTAAGTGGTACCTATCTGAGTAAATTGTACACAAGATGCTGATCCGCTATGTTTTATGTTCATAGATATAGTTAACTCAAAGCCTGAAAATCTTGTTAGCTATAGAAATGAGATAAGTATAGACTGGTACCTGAGGATAGATAAAAATTAAATCTTAATAGATGGGAGATGGAAAATAATAGTGTATTAGTTCATGTCTAGAAAGGGATGAGATTGGGAGTTTGACATGTAAAAATCATGGTGGGGAATAGAAAGAGATAAAACTGGAAACATGAATGGACTGCAGATAGTTACGAGTTTCCACTATTAAGTCACGTTTGAACTTAATTTAAGGAAAGACAGTGAGAATTTTGAACCAGGGATGAAGCCAGGCACAATCTGAGCTTGGATTTAGGAAAATGCAGAAGAATCTTAAATATTAATTTAAGATTAAATATCTTAGACCCCTTGAAGCTTTATAATTACATTTTACTATGGCTCGTACGTATTTTGGCAGAGGGTATAGAAGAGTTAGATTGAAGAAGGTCTAGTTGCTAGAGGTTACCTAGGTGTCTCAATGGGTATAGGAATGCGGGAATGTGGGCAGGACTATGTGTGTGGACGTCTTTCAGGGAGAATGAATAGAAAGAAATTTTGTAGAAAAATTGAGACCTGAGGGCACCTGAGTGGCTCAATTGGTCAAGCTTCTAACTCTTGATTTTGGCTCAGGTCATGATCTCAGGATCATGAGATTGAGCTCTGTGTCAAGCTCTGTGCTGGGCGTGGAGCCTACTTAGGATTCTCTCTCTTCCTCTCTCTCTCTCTCTCTTAAAAAACACACAAATAAAACAACAACAACAACAAAAACCTGAGGGGAACTGAAAACTGCTAGCTGGGGAATGTAGGAGAAGTTAGGTTTTGAGTTCTGTTGGCTGGACTGTGTCACTATGGAGAATTGAAGGCTTGAAAGAAATGGAGTGAAGGAAGGCACATTTTGAAATTTTAAATTTAGATATGCTAATTTTTAGGTGTTGACAAGATATGTGCTTCTGAAGCCATGTGAAATGCACTTGACTTAGGTTCTTAAATGTACACACAGCCAGCATGAGATCATGGAGGGAACATGAAGAACCCAGAGGGAGGGGTCTCATCATCTTAGAGGGACAATAAAGTTGAGAGGTAAGCCTGAATGAATCAATTGCCAAGAAGTGAGTTGTTAACTCTGAGTGTGAATTAGAATCCAAAACTCAATCTGCCTTTATCACTGACAGAGCATGGTGCAAAAAGCAAAGGAAATGAATTTTAACACATAATTGTGCAAAGAATTTTGAAGGCATTATCCCTATGTGGTCCCTTTGAAACCATATGTCCTATCCTAACATACATCTGCTATTCTTAAAGAATTATTAGCAGAATTCTGGAAACTGGAAGAAAGTCTAAATATTAGAATTATTACAGACAAGTTTTAACTATAAGACCACAACATGGTGTTATGATTATAGAAATTCATAGTAAAGTGAAGAGTCAGACTCAAACTATTCCTATAAAAAAGAAGTGGTCCCTTGGCAGAAAGGAAAATAATTGTCCATTTCAAGCAGCTCCATACATTGGTTATAGATAAGTGCTGGTTTTAATTTTGTGATGATCAAATGGGAAAATGCATGGGAATACCTTTGTATATTACACAGAAATATGTTTTTTGCGTTTTTTTTTTGTGTGGATGTGAAATATATATATTCTATATATATACTTTATTCGGTTCAATTATATTTGTATCTTTTTCAAATTTTTATTTAAAATTCTAGTTAGCTAATATATAGTAATATTGGTTTCAGGAGTAGAATTTAGTGATTCATCATTTATATATAGGAAATATACAGTTCAAAATTACTAGAAATGAAATGAACTATTGAAATTTCAACAAGATAAAAACCTACACAGCAAAGGAAATATTCAACAAACTAAAAGGCATCCCTTAGGAATGGGAGAAGTTATTTCCAAATGATATAGCCCATAAAGGATTTGCATCCAAAATCTATAAAGAACTGATCAGGGCAGCCCCAGTGGCTCAGCGGTTTAGTGCCACCTTCAGCCCAGGGTGTGATCCTGGAGACCCTGGATTCAGTCCCACGTCGGGCTCCCTGCATGGAGCCTGCTTCTCCCTCTGCCTGTGTCTCTGCCTCTCCCTCTCCCCTCCTTCTCTCTCTCTCTCTCTCTGTCTCTCATGAATAAATAAATAAAATCTTTTTTTTAAAGAACTTACCAAACTCAACACTCAAAGACAAATAAGCCAGTTAAGAAATGGGGAGGAGACATGAATAGATGTTTTTCCAAAGAAGACATCCAGATAGCTAACAGACACGTGAAAAGATTCTCCATGTCATTCATCATCAGGGAAATACAAATCAAAAATACAATGATACACCACCTCACACCTGTCAGGATGGTAAAATGAACAACACAGGAACCAAAGATGTTGGTGAGGATGCAGAGAAAGGGGACCCCTCTTGCACTGTTGAGGGGAATGCAAACTGGTGCAGCCACTCTGGAAAACTGTGAGGTTCCTCAAAAAGTTAAAAATAGAACTACCCTATGATCCAGCAATTGCACTACTAGGTATTTACCCAAAGAGTACAAAATAATGATTTGAAGGGACACATGCATCCTGATGTTTATAGCAGCATTATTAACAATAGGCAAATCATGGAAACAACCCAAACGTCCATGAACTGATGAATGGATAAAGAAGTTGTGAGAGAAATTATGTCTCTGTGTGTGTATATATATACAGCCTGAATGAATCAAGAAGTGAGTTGTTAACTCTGAGAATTAGAATACAAAACTCAATTGCCTATATATATATGCCTATATATATGCCTATATATATATATAATATGAACATAGAAATACCACGAACATGTAGTATATTCACATATAATATATATTATTATATATTATAATATATATTCATATATATAGATGTGAATATTACTCATCCATCAAAAAGAATGAAATCCTTCCATTTGCAAGGACATGGACAGAGCTAAAGTGTATCATACTAAGTGAAGTAAGTCAGAGAAAGATAAATACCCTATGATTTCATTCATATGTGGAATTTAAGAAACAAAACAGATGAACATGGTTGGGGGAGAGAGTGAGAGGCAATCCATAAAACAGACTCTTAACTATAGAGAAGAAACAGGGTTGCTGAAGGGGGAGGTCTGTGGGAGATGGGCTAGATGGGTGATGGAGTTAAGGAGGGCACTTTTGATGAGCACTGGGTATTATATGTAAGTGATGAATCACTAAACTCTACTTCTGAAACTTACATTATGTGTTAACTAACTGGAATTTAAATAAAAACTTAAAACCTATAGCTTGGAATACTGAAAAAAAACATTGAGTCTGTAGGAAGGATAAATTGTGTGGTAACTTTTTAATTGTGAGCATTTTCTTTTCAGGTTCTATATTTTCTTTTCTTGATACAAGAACATTCCCAGTTTTTTTCTCTTTAGCCCCAATTTTCCTCCTGGACACTGTTGCCATCTGTATTATCCTTATTTGGATGGAAGAACACTCAAATGTGAAAAGCTCTGAGTAAAATCCTGATCATATTCTCTCTCTGTATCAAGTCCTCATTCGAACTTTCTGGCTTCATGTTACTTCCTTCAGTTAACACAGGATTTACTCACACATCACAACTGGATATCTTTAAAAGTCATTCTAAAAATTTTGTTTTCTTACTACACCTCTTCCAGTTGTCATTAATTTCTACCAATAATATATTTTTATATATCTTATGTTTTCGTGGTTCTTGCTGGTATACTTTCTTTCATCTAGATCTAGATTGTTTACATCATCTAAAAAGAGGTCAGCTAACTTTTTCTGTAAGGGGCCAATTATTAAATACTGTAGGCTTTGCAGGCCAATGTCTTGTTACAGATGTTCAATTTTGTTTTTAGAACATGAAAACAGACATAAGCAATATGCAAACAAATGGGTTACTGATAAAACCGTATTTATAAAAACAAAAAATATTAGAAATGAGAAATTATGATATTATTACAATTTGTATGATCCATGCCTTCTCCAAGGTAAAGGTACATAGGTCTGGTTATTATTTGGAAGAGCTTCCCTTTGGAGAACTAGCAAAATTCATCTTATAAATAACACAGTATTGCTTTTACTCTGACCATCATTGTTTAATAATTATAACACTATAAAACAGGAAAAGTTATATATATATATAATTTTGAACTAGGTGAAAGGACAATTTCATGAGTTGTAAATAGCATTCATTCAAATTCTGCTTAACAGTTGCTTCTATTACAATTTGTATGTATTCCAAAGGTGTTCTCAAATAGGTAGGAGAGGCAACTTAAAGCTGATTAATAGTGTAACTGCCCACAGTAAACATGCTATTTACCTATTACAGTCATTATTATCAGTATTATTTTTGTTATTTATATGTTCACACAAATCCAGGAACAAATGATAGGGAAAAGTGGCATTTTTAGATATAAGGAAATAGTTGAGAAGAGGTATTTCTGCCATAGTGGAGAATCTTATGATTTTACTCACTTTTCTTGCTGTGGTCTTGTGATTCCTGTTTATTTAAATGGATATACCTTAAAAGATAGAAGATTTAAACTCAAATTACTTTTCTTAAAGACATCCATGTTACTAATAGCTCAATGTGCAGTAATAGAGAAAGTAGAAAGTGGCTTCAGCAAGATGGCAGTGTGGGAAGCTCTAGACTCTTTTTCTTCCCATAAACAGAAAGAGTCAGCAAAAATTCACTGATAAATTCTTTTTGTGAGAAATGAATTGTAAGGCTCCTGCATTCTGGGAGAATGTGAATCCAGACTCACTGAAGCCAGTAGAGGATTCAGGACATTCTGATGAACCTCTATGCTTGATATTGAATCATACAATCAAAGAGACCCACTAGTTTCTAGCTTCTTCCTGGGATGGGAAGGCGTTGCTTTATGCATCCAGCACCCCAACTTTTCTGAGGAGGCTTCTCAGAAGACTGACACATTACAGCTTCCTGGAGGAAAAACGGGAGGGCACCTTGGGCTGGTAGATGCCATAGGTCCTTCCCCCTACTCTGGAGAAGAAAATAATTGATCCATGTGTCCTACATCCTGACTTCCCTGGGGCTGCCCAAATAATTAGTATTTATCTTCTCAGTCTTGGAGCTTCAAAGGGTCTGGTGAATAGCCAGCCATCTCAATCAAGAGTTCAAAGTTGTCATCTCTGGGTATTGTGATGATGAGTGATTTTATGTTATTTTTAAAAATTTTTATGTTTTCCAAATACACTATATTAGAGAATAGATTATAACTAAAAATAGCACAATAAATTTTATTAGAAAGAATGCAATATATCCATGTTCAGGTGAAAGGGAGAATTTTTATTTTGTACTTATATATGGTTATTATTTCAGTTTTCTAATTCTGTGGGTATATGTGCACATCAAAATAATGTGAACACAATATTTTGCTCTCCCAGTATTTTCTTATTTTACTATGGATATCATTTGCTCAAGAGAGATTGTAAAGATTAGGATCTGGGTAACTACTTAAATGTGTGATATAGTTGAAATTTATTTATTCGTTTAATTTTTAAAAAAGATTTTATATATTTATTCATAAGAGACACACAGAGAGAGAGACAGAGACACAGAGGGAGAAGTGGGCTCCTCACAGGGAGCCCGCTGCGAGACTCTATCGTGGGACCTGGGATATCCCTCTGAGCTCAACTGCTGAGTCACCCAGGCATCCCTTGTTGAAATGCGTTTAAATGATTTCTGGTATAATGTGATCATTGGATTAAGTATTAAAAGTGCGATGATTTTGAGTTCTGGTCTTGCTACATAGAGGATGTTCCTCATTATCCCAAACAAACTGATCCATGAAAAAGCCCATTTGATGTGAATCTAATTAAGAGCATCCAAATTTTTATGAAAATAATGATCAGAAGCCACCTTAAAATATAGAACTAAAGATCTGAAAATAATGTCATTTTTAATAAAATTTATATTATAATAGCAACTATAGGTACAATGAATAAATGATAAATCTTATGTATAATAATATTTTCCCAGTTTTAAGCCCCCAAGTTTTTTATCTTAGTGGTAAAGACTATCCTTAACTTTACTTTTGACTTTTGCAGAGTATGTTACCATGCTGATAGAACTTTGCCACCAAAATAACATTTGGTGTAGGGAAACCTACACTGCACCAATGAGATTTCTTATAATTTGATTAGGTGACATTTGGGACTTGGCATTCACTGGCCTACTGAGAACTCTGTTTTTCTTTGCATCTGCATGCCCAGGTTTGTTTCCAACATTGACGGAGTTTAAGGTACTCATTTGCATTCTGAGAGCTTTTATGGTATGAAAATTATATTCTACATTACTTCTGAGTTACTTTGCTTGATCTCACTGCAGAGATGGACAGCTGCCCAAAGAAGATTTTTGCACGATTATTCAAATTGTTATTGATCTTGTCATTTTAGAATAATAGAGTTTGTGTTTGTTTCTCTTTTCCTAGGCTGTTTTGAAAATTACCCAGTGGGTTATACTGGTGGTAAACCAAATACTACCCAAGATCATTGTCCAAAAAACCCCTCTGTTAATTATAGAGTTGAAGTTCATCAAACATAGATATATCTCAATTTTTGGTCCCTCCAACAGACTTCAGCACATGGTGGACAGAGAGTTCAATGATAAAGCAAAACTTGACATGAATATATAATTGAATGATCGACACTTTAGGGGGACCTTGAATGCAACAGGTTACAGCAGTTTTATATTAATAGAGTCATAAAATTTCTTTAGAAGACAGGCATTTATTATAAATGGATTAATTTGAGGCACATAATTAAGTTCCTTACCAAATGGCAAATAGCCAATGAGAGGTAGAGAATGATTTCTGACCTTTTCTACTTAGTCACCAATGAGAATGACTTCCCAGCTGATTGTGAGTCTCACAATTACCCATTTTATCAGCATTATATTTGGGAACAACTAAATCACAAAGATATAGATTCCAGTTTTCCTGTATTTGAAACCAGTTTATTTAATTAAAAAAATGATGTTTGTATGTTGAAATCCTAGCTTTAAAAACATATTGTTCAAAAAAGCCGCATATTGTTTAGTAGCAAGAATCAAAAGATTTCAGATACATCAATTGTGTAAAAGTGAAGTTTGAAGTTTCCATAATTTTCATTACATGAAAAAATACTCATTCTTCTATATCATCCAATGATTTGTCTAGATCTGCATAATCCCAGTATTTGTTTCTCATATTATTTGTACTAGTCTTTATTTTTTCTTGTTGCAGAGATTCTCAGTCCTAAAGAATCAAATTTTAACACAAAGATTGACTATCAGAAGACAAATAAAGGCATCCTCACTCCCTCATTCATGACATACCTTTACCATATTTATAATATAGACCTTTTCTTTTTTCTTTTTTTTTTAATATAGACCTTTTCTAAAAGGCTTTTAGTAAATCAGGAAAATTTCAAGTTGATAGATGAAACTGAAATTTTAATATACATAACTTATTTTCCTCATAAATGCAGAGCAAAATTCATAAGGTAATTATGATTTCATCAATCATAAGTTTATATTCTATTTCCCAAAGAACATTCATTACAACATAAAATTAAGCAAGATGCTGATTTCATAACATGTAGGAATGCTTTTTAATGATAAGCATATACTTGTCTGTTTTTCAATTTTTGTTAGAAAATTTATAAATGCGTTAGTAATAGCTCAAAATTGTACGTTAAAGTAGTTGTCTAACTGTGGACTAGCCCTGAAAAGGAGAAATCTTGAAAAGGTCTTAGGCTTTGGAGATCTACCTAGTGAGGCATTATATAAGCCTAATGAAACTCCTAAACATGACACTACATGGCAGGCAGACTGCTCTTTCTCTAGGGAATGTTACAAAGGACATTCATTATCTATTAATGGTGTCAGATTCATGGTGAAGACTGTAGATATTTCCCTGAAACAAGGAAACTATTTCAAAATTACATAACTTAGATTTAGAATAAAATGTCCTATGCTGTTCACTGAGTACCTATTTTAAATATTTCTTTCAAAAACAAAACATTTATAAAATAACCGAACAGAATTTTAAAATAGATGTGATTGCATGTCAAAACAATTTGGTAACTTTGTTTAAACCAAAATAAGTTTTCTTCCTTATTTCCAAACAATGACAAAAAGTCTTAATAGCATTTTTACTGCCACCAGTTTATTTCAAGGATGAATGCAGGTGTTTCTCAAGCTATGTTCCAGGGAACATTGGCTCAGGTAAATGTTAATTGTTTGTTTGTTTTAAAGCACCCTGTAATAAGTTTGAAGAATGCCAAATTGAAAAGGGCTTGGATTCATAATGTTTAGATTGCTATTGTGATTATATATCCTCTTCAGAAACTCATTAGAGTTTATTTTTTTGAACTAGATAGAGAGGAGAGAGTGCTGTAGGGGAAACAGAGCTAAGAAGTAAGAGCAAAGTGAATCTGTGTCCTAGCTCCTTGAAAGTTCAGCAGAACAATGTTTCTTACATGACTGTGTACCAGCATGGACCCAGTACTGAGATCCCCGAGCAGGACATAATGAGGCAGTGTGGAGGTGGTCTGCATGGCCTAATCATTGAACATTAGAAACAGAAAGGAACACCTCAGAAGAAGATGCCACCTAGGGTAGGCAATGACAACCTAGACAGGATTTCTCCTGTCCCCCAAGGGCCTTGAGTGATTGAAATTGTATTTCTACAACCAGCTGGAATGGAGACTCAAGTTAGAAATTATGCTTAGTAGAAGAAAAGTATAGAAAATTGCATTCTTTGCATATCTAAGTCTGTGGCTTGAAATTTATTTTGACTGTAGGAACATTTTTTTGGACTAAGATTCCTAGGAATATACTTTAGAAAACAGTAATCAAGCTAATTAATTCCTGGCAGTACATATATTTCATACTTACTGAGTTGAGCAAATTTATCTTCAAAACACAAATTATTTAATAGGTCTGATCTACTTAAGCATCATACTAGATGTATGAGGTATGGAATATTGATAATTAACTTAATCAATGAAGTAAAAGAAACAAGCTGTATCTAAATGATCTGTGACATTTTCAGTCTTGACCTTGGCTTATTTTAGACCTTGGTTCATACTGTTTTCAGCCTGTGGATTTGTAAAGAAATTTTTTTTTTCATCCAGGAATGTGTTTTTCAATATAAATTATCCTTTTCTTCCAAAAACTACTGCAACCAAGCAAGATAATGTAGCACTTTAAAAAAATTTTCTTTGGAGTTATTTTACAAGCTATAATCAAAACTCTATTTTATCACTTTAAATTCACATATACTGTTAGATCAAGCATAGTATTACCTAAACTCATCACTATGTAGAATTTAGTGATTTTGCAAAGTTTAATGAACCATAGCTAGTCTTCAAAGTTGAAGATTTGTTACTATTAAAAACACCTCTGGTTCATAGTAGGCATCTGTTAAGTATTTGTTGAATAAATGTATCCTGAAGAATATACTCCAGATTCTTTATGCCTCTTCAAAGCCTAGTGTATCCAGTTTAATTGTTATCTCTTTACAAGGCATTACCCATCATCTTTCTCATTGGTTTTCTTCTATTATTTTTATGTTAAAAATGGTGATAAATTAAAATTAATATAGTACATTTATTTATACTCTTTATTTATTCTACTCTATTTTTGAGGGTAGATTAGATAGGTAAGGTTATTAAATTTTAATCCCACACAATGTGTAGTTAGGTATGTTATAGGATAGTTGTTTATATATCTGGCAAACCTTGTATCATTGTCATTGTATTTGAATTGTCTTTATTAATTTTTTCACTTAATCAAGAGAGATATTTTCAGCTACACAAAAAAGTGTGGATACATATAATTACATTGAACATACTATAAAGAATTATGTCAATTACATATGTCAAATGGCTGAAAATATCGATACATAGTTGTATGAATATTTGACAAGTAATGAAAGCAAATTCCCAAAGCATGAAAAGTATTCTACTTATAGCAGTGTTATATTTCTGTTTATATTGTTTCATTTGGGTAGTTACTGGCTTTATCTGATCTTGAAAAATTGTTGAGAACTTATATTCTTATTGTTTTTATTCATTTGTGTAGCCATGGATCTTAAAGTGGGGATTGCAAGGTTATGTTTCAAGGTTCTGTGAATACTGCCAAAGTATATGCTCAGGGTGTAAATGTATCAGTACAGTTAGTTGGGTAGAAAGCTGGGCTTTTATTATATGTTCATTGAATTATTAACAAAGACAGGTCAAGGTTATTGATCAATTTCTGTATTCTCTAAAAGTTCCATTGTAACAATTCAGGTTTTTATTTCCTATGATTAATATTTTGGCTTACAAACAACTCTTGATTCTCACTTTTACGTTCATATCAACCAACAAACATCTTGGGTGATTTTAATGGGTTGTTCACTCTGTAGGTGCCATGCTTTTAAGAAATCACACTTTCAATAGGAAGGATAAGAATATAAAGATCAAATCAATAAATAATAAAGCACAAAAATCACCAAAATCAAGTGCTAAATTGCGTGGCAAAAGTTACAGATACTTCAAGAGTTTAGAGAAGTGATTTCTCTGTCAATGTGCACAAGTTGAGAAGGGTTTCAGAGAATAGGGGAGATGAAGTGACATCAAGCGCAAGTCTACACAGGAAACTGAAATAAGGAGACATGCCTAGAATTAACTCTATGTCTCCCAGACTTAGAAAGCTATCTTTTATTCAAGATTTTCATTTCAGGTTTTAAAGCCCAGCATTGAATTTCATAGTTGAATATACAATATTTTAGGAGTCAGAATCATACTGCAAGTTGAAAATGCCAAGAAAATCGGTATTCTGTTATTATTTAAACTTTTCATACAGTGTTTTTTGGAGAGTTTTGATTGCCTTACTTTCCTTTAAGCATCAGAACAGTTAGGTCATCTTATTAAAGTCTTATAAAGTACAGATTTGCACAATGGCCGAGAATGTTTACCAGGGCCTAAACTTTTGACTTTATTTGTAAGAAGAAGTCTTGTTGTTTTACAAATGTCAACAGAGAATTGACTCCATCATGATGTCTTTCCTTTTTTAGTACTTCTGTCAATCGATTCTTTTTGCAGGTTGTTTTACAGGAATTTCTAAACAATTGATCAAATATGCTGTGAAGATTTTCCACTTTTCCTTCTGAGATTCTTGTCACATATATGTTTCCTAAAATTTCATAGAATCATTATATATGAAATTAGTAAAGACCACTAATTCTCAGAGATACTATAGGTTTTCCATTAATTATAGATTTCCATGGTGAATAATGCTGGGTTACTAAATGTTAAATAGGTTCCTTTGCTGGATTTTCCCAGATTTTATTATACTAAAGTGTATGTGAATTGCTAGTGATAGATATATTATGCTGCATCTATTATTTAATCATAAAATATCTATTAATACTTAATGGAACAAATATTCTGTGGAACATAGTGAGGAGAATGCTAATTTAAGCCAAATGCCTGAATCCCCTTCCATTTTATAGATGGAAAATTAGAAACCCAAGTGAGTTATATGCCTTGTTTTAGATCACCCATGTGGTCACTGGCAACAGGAAACATTTATAGTGTCTCCTATGTGAAACTACATTATGATGAAAATAAAGGAGGTTTTAAAGTGTAGCAGTAGAACAACAGAAAGCATATGGAAGAGGAGTGATTCAGGAAATGGAAGAGAGGAATTGCCGTCAGAATATGCAATCTGTTAGCAAAATCAGCATGGGCTCCTGATTCAGATGGATAATGGAAGGCAGCAGTAAGAAGTTAGGCAAGAAACAGAAGACTCACTCAGGATACCAGCACATAATAATTGACTCTCCAAACACTGCATATGAAAAGAATTTACAGGCAAATAATTAATAATAATTCAAATATACACATATTTGAAAAATAATATTTCTGACAAAAATATAAGCACTCAACTGAAACTAATCTTACATTGTGTGTTAACTAACTGGAATTTAAATTTAAAAAAGGGCAGCCCAGGTGGCTCAGCAGTTTAGCACCGCCTTCAGCCCAGGGCCTGATCCTGGAGACCTGGGATCGAGTCCTACGTCAGGCTTCTTGCATGGAACCTGCTTCTCCCTCTGCCTGTGTCTCTGCCTCTCTCTCTCTCTGTCTCTCATTAACAAATAAATAAAATCTTTTAAAGAAGTTTAAAAATAAATAAAAAATAAATTAAAAAAATAGTAATCATGACATGACACTTCAGCCAGTGTGGGTATTTGTGCTATAAATTAGAGCCTCTGTATTCTATTTGGGATCATCTGCCCAACACCTGTTCCTAAGACTTTCCTACCAGTCAGTAACACCCACTGAGATACTGAGAGATCCCAGCAACCTTTCTATTGCCTCATTCTTAAATATGGATGAATTTTAAAAATCTATGAAATATTTTAAGAAAAAATAAAAGAAAAAAATAATCTGAAACCAGCCCTAGTGCAGACAGAGATAATTAAAGCAGAAATAAACTTTAAGGAAAAAAAAAATCTCATGATCAGCAAAATTTTAGATGCTATTTTTGGAAAAAAAAAACAAATATTAAAAGTAATCCAGATAAAATATAGTAGAGCTAAGTTATTTAAGTTGTTATATATAAGACCAGAAATACAAACTACTATAAGAGTTGTTCAAGAAAGGAAATGCAATCATATAGCACATGGCTTGACAGTATATTAAACCATAATTATAAAGTCACAGGAATGCATAATCTGGTTTACTGCATTTTCAATATTTAAAACTCACTAAAGAACGAAGAGAAGTTCTAATTATGATTAGGCAGCAGAGAATAAGTTCTGTCCCTGATGTAAAATGATGACAGAAAACATCTATAACCTAGCAGCTTAATTTTATCAAGAGTCTGTAGCAATGGAACGTCCAGACAGAGGTATGTCAGCATATTATTTAGATTTGAAAATAGCCATCAGAAAAATGAGAACACGTGAACAGTTAACAGTAGTTCTTCAAATGAGAGTAGCAGAGGGTTGAGCAGTGGGGAAGGAAAACACTGGCTTTTGAGCCCATGGGATTTTAAATTAGGAGGATGTATTGCTTTAATAAGAATAGTATTTCAAACTTAAAATAACATTGAGTAAATAGATTAAAATATGATTATCTCTCAAAAGACTTTGGAAAGATAAATAAGAAGTCTTAATATATTTTCCTTTTGGAGATTGAAATTTTTGCTTCATCTTTTTAATATTTCAAATTTAGTAAGGTTCATTATACTATGGATTTTGAGTGCAGACATATTCCCTATCTTTGTATCCTCAGCTTCTAGTAAGTACTTTCTGTAGAACAGGTACTCAAATGTTGGTACTTTCCATAGAAACAAGAACTCAGATGTTGGTAATGCATTAGGAAGATTAATTGACACCATATTAATATTCATTAAATCTATTTACTGAATTGATAATAAAATAACTGGAGAATAGATGACAAAAGGATGTACTTCAGTCTTCTCTGTGAAGTTCTTTCCTTGCAAACAGGCATATGCACAATAGACACATATATTCACAAATATATATTATGGATATAGATTCAAGTCTTATATATTTTCTTTATGTATTAAAGTCAGTCATTGATAATTTTTTTAAAGTTCAAAAGAAGATAATTGAGCTTTATTAGAAAATACGTGGGATTTTATGAGCTCTCATTCATGCAAGGTAAAAATATTATCTGAAGCGTACCTAAATCAATTATGAGCATTCGTCTCTTATGTAAGGTAGAGACAGATGAGTGTATCAATAATGATTCCAAATAAGAATTCTTAAATAAAACCTGGATCCTCTCAGAAAATGTAGTTATTTTTATTTTCTGCATGCTTAATAATGCATATCAGTCAGATTTTTTTTTGCAAGTTTAAGTAAGTGTTAACATATGCTTATTTCTTTTATCTTGTCCTATCTTTTTTGGAAATACTTATATTACTCACAATTAATGCTGATCACTTATTGTCTTACTTGTGACTCCTTTTTTTTTTTTTACTTGTGAATCCTGAAGAGAAATCATCGTAGTGTACCTGGACTATTTTCTTTATATTAGCTGCTGTTACAGGTCAGGGTTTACCAAATTTTAAGATATCCTTTATTATGATATTAAGTAGATTTGCATATGTGAAATGCATCATAGATACTTCTGTCTTTTAATGTAATTACTGTATTTGCTCAGAATCCCATCAATAGAAGGTGTTTTAACATGTGAGATTAGGAAAGCAGCAAGAACATACTGTCAAGATTTAAGGGAAAAAAATCATTTTCTCACTAAGCCATCAAATCCAGGAGACTATTGTTTGATAGGATGAACATGCAAATAAGGTCACTTGCTATTAAGTTTTATTTTTCCTGAGGCCTGCTTACTTGACTTATAATTCTGTATCCCTGCAAGACTATGACTTTCTGAAGGGAATTTCTGTCTCTTGTTTCATGGAAAGATTGAGGTAGCAAAATAGTTTGTAATAAGAAAGAAGTCAACCTTTGCCCTGAACACAAAATAAACCTCCAGCATACTTTCCAAAGCTCAGCAAAACTTGGATACATTGTTTAAAAGTGTGTGTATAGGTGAAACTCCATAACTTTTAATTCTGTCGGGGTCTGGAGACAATCAATGTGAAAAATGAGTAGAAAACCTATTTTAGGAGAAGTTTTTAGCCTTTCTAGGTGTAAGAATGAATACATGAACAGTGGCTGAACTCTTCTTTAGATTAGATAAGATTCTTCCAATCTCTTCCGTATTTAATAAGAGACCTAAATAACTGAGAACATAATGCCAACTTTTCCTTTCAATCCCAAAATCTATTGAAGAGATATTACACTCTTTTAAATTTCTGTTTACTAAGCAAACTTAAGTTGAGTTGAAATATTCACATCTATTCTTACTTAGCTACTATTAGAAAAATATGTCCAAAGGTTAAAAAAAGGTTATTTTATTATGATATAGAGTTCATATGTCATTTCTTAAATGTAGATTTCATGTCAGCAAATATGAAATCTGAGAATAATAGTAAATGGGCAGAAAAATAATATCAATGGAAAAAGCTTCACTTAAATCTTTAAAGTAATTATATCCTTATCACACACATAGAGCTATATACACAATATAAAGACATGGGATTAAAATCTCAATTAATGCTTAATTAAAGCTGAGTAATCTAGTTATTCCTTAAAATACAAAATTTCTCATCATTTGACATATTTTTTCCATTCATGTGACAATGAATTAACTTATTAAAAATAGATCAGTTTCTGTAGTTAGAACTTTATATAGGGATCCCTGGGTGGTGCAGCGGTTTTGCGCCTGCCTTTGGCCCAGGGCGCGATCCTGAGACCCAGGATCGAATCCCACGTCGGGCTCCCGGTACATGGAGCCTGCTTCTCCCTCTGCCTGTGTTTCTGCGCCTCTCTCTCTCTCTCTGTGTGTGTGACTATCATAAATGAATAAAAAAATTAAAAAAAAATAAAAAAAAGAACTTTATATAGAAAGAGAAAAAAAAAGACAATCACTAATGGGGAGTGGAATGTCATAAGAATAGTAGGGATATTTCAATGTAAAGAAATAGATCTTAGCCAGAAATAAGAGATGGAAAATTAATATGATTTCTATCTGTTCACAGACTTTTTAAAATTTTAAGTGAATTGCTAATTTTTAAGTTCTGTTTTCTGTCTCATTTCTAAAGTTTCATATGTAAAATCTTAGTATATTCTCCTTTGGATCTGACTTCTTTCACTCAGTATAATACTTGTAGATGCATCCATCTTTTTGCATGATTAGTAGATTGTTCATTTTTATTGCTGAGTAGTTTTCTATATTTTGACTGAAGTATACTATGTCCATTACATGTGGATACTTAGAAGAGGTTGTGTGGGATTTATGTTATTTATTCCTAATAATGTTTTACAGAACTCATGAAGGTGTGGGATTTTTGTTTTCTTTGCATGCAGTGTTTCATTACAAAATCAATTTTGGTGATAAATTATTCAGCCATTTAGATTTTTTATTTTATTTTTGAGTCAGTTTTGGTAATTTATGTCTTCCAAGTAGTTTGTCAGTTTCCTGTAGATAGTTGAATTTATTGACATTAATTGTTTTTTATATTCTTTCATTATCCTGGCAATGTCTATTGGATCTGTGAATCTCTCCTTCTATTTTTGATATTAGTAAGTTGTATCTTTTAGTTTTTTCCTTGATGATTCTAACTGCAGATGTATAAATGTTTTTAATCTTTTTAGAGAACTACATTTTTGTTTTATTAATTTTTCCCCTAGTTTTTCTTTATGTTTTCTGTTTTCTCTTTCATTAGCTTCTCTTACTTTTTCTTTTCGTTTCTACTTATTTGGATTTAATTTGCTCATAGTCATCTAGCAAAAAGCTAGAAAAGCAATAGATTATTAAATTATTGATTTTAAATCTTTCTTATTTTGATAGGAGTAACTAATTTCTGATTTAATCTTGTAGTCTGAGCAGATTCTCTATACAAGTGATTTTTTTTTTGAATTATCAAGACTTTTCAATTTTGTTAAAAGGTCGACGTGTACTTGGAAAGAATATGTATTACATTGTCATTGATGGGTATATTAGTTTCTTAGGGCTGTTGTAATAAATTACCACAAACTGGGTTCCTTAAAGCAACAGAAATTTATTTTCTCACCATTCAGGAGATCAGAAGTCTAAAACCAAGTGTTCACAGGATTTGTTCCTTTTGGAGGCTCTGTGGGGGAATCCATTCCATGCCTCTCTTCTAGTTTTTGGTGGTTGCCAACAATCTTTGGTATTCTTTGGTTTATAGAAGCGTATTTCCACCTTATGCCGCTATCTTTACATCATCTTATTCTCTGTGTCTTCTCCTTAGTGTCTTTATAAGGATGGTGTCATTGGATTTTCCTATTCCTATTTTCCTCATGGAATACCCCCCTCTCTTCCTGGTATTATTCTTTGTCTTAACGTCTACTTTCTGATATTTATCTCACCACTCATATTTCTTTTGATAAGTATGTGCGTGAGATCTCTTTTTCTATTATTTTACTTTTAATTTCTGTTTATCTCATTTAAGATGTATCTCTTTTTAAATGGCAAATGGTTGTGTTTTATCTCTATCCAATCTTACAAGATCTGCTTTCTAATGATATATTTAGATTATTTGCTTAAAATGTAATTATTGATATTTTGATATGGTTTCTGTCTACCATCTTAGTCTTTGTTTTCTATTTGTCTCATTTGTTATTTAGTTCTTGTTTCTCTTTGCCTTCATTCATTATTTCTGTCATTTCTGGATCCCCTCACCCCACCCTGATGGTTATGGGTAATGTTTGTTTATTTGTTTGTTTTTTCACATCTGGTATTTTTTACTGGTGTATTACCATTGTGTACTTTATTTATTTTTTTTAAGATTTTATGCATTCATTCATGATAGTTACACAGAGAGAGAGAAAGAGAGAGGCAGAGACATAGGCAGAGGGAGAAGCAGGCTCCATGCAGGGAGCCCGACATGGGATTCGATCCCAGGTCTCCAGGATCGCGCCCTGGGCCAAAGGCAGGCGCCAAACTGCTGCGCCACCCAGGGATCCCCATTGTGTACTTTATATAGTTGAGTGTGCAGTTTGTTGTTTTCCTTTAAAGAGTCTTAGATTTTATTTTTGCATTTGGTTAGGTTATTTGTGGGTTAAGTTTGATCTTCTTAACATTTTTTAAGCTATTAAAAATGGTTTGTTATAACTTTTCCACTGAGTTAATTTAGCCCCACAACTAAGGCATGGCCTTTCTGCAGATTCAGCTGCAGCCATCTAGTATTCAACAAAGTTGCTCCCTGCTGGCTAGTGAGAATTAAGACTCATTGGCTTTTAATGTGTTCTGCTACTTATTCAACTTATAGATCTCCTACATTTATTCTTTCCTTGAAAGTTGTTCTTCATTCAGCATAATGGAATTTTATGTCATAGAGGTCTTTCCTTGAAAGCTCTTCCTTTGTAGCATGCAGCCCTATAAATTCTACACTTTGAGTATTATGGTCTTAGGTGACCATAAATATTTTCCTTTTTTCCCCATACCTTCTGCCAATTATCTTCTCTTCATTACCAGCTGATGGCTTTGTTTTCTGGATTATCGAGAAAAGTCAAACAATAAGAAGATAACTTTGGTAACCTATTATCAACACAATTGTCTGTTCTGAGCCATCTGAGCACATACACACTGTCTTCTCTATTATTACCTTGAACAAATGGTTGATGCTATTCACCATGACTTATGCCTGCACATGTATAGTAGGAGTCATCTACTCTCACCAACTCAAGGACATCACTTCATAATTCTTCCATCTTGCTCTTGATTCAACAGTACCTTTTCCTATATAGCATACAAATAATCTGTACTTTAAGAAAAAGCAACTCATGCCCCTCTCATTAGCCCAAAATGATCTCCATCAATTGCTCTCATTTCTCTGCTTCTCTGTGGAGGTAGATTCCTCAAAAGTTAATCTGTACTCTCCTCTACTACTTCCTCTCTCATTTTCCTTTGAATTTAGTCCAATCAAACTTTTGTCTTTATCATTCTGTTGAAACAGTTTTTTTCCAAGTCACCAGTAATCTCAAAATCGCCACAACAAATCTAATCCAGGCTAGTGTAGCCTAATCCCTGACCCCATGGTACTCATCATTCATCAGAATTTGCAGTAATTGATCAGCCTCTTTTTCTTGATATACTTTATTTACTTGGCCCACAAGGCATTATTCTATAGGCTTTCACCCCCACCTTACTATCTATTCCTACTGGGTCCACTTTACTGATCTCTCCTCTTCAAACTTTCACTCTTAGAATACTCCATGGCTTATTTCTTGAACTTCTTCTCTATATTTACTCTTTAAGTTGTATCATCCTATTTCAAGGCTATAGAGTCTATTTACAAGCTGGTGGCTCTCAAATTTATATCTCAAAGCCAGACAACTGTCTTAAATTCCAGGCTTATCGAAGGTGACTATCAAAAAGATTCATAATGTATATTGATGTATAATGAACACCTCATAATTAATATTTTTAAAATCAAAGTCTTGATGTTGCTCCCAGACCACCTCCTCTCATCTTATCATCTCAAAAATGGTAGCTCAATACTCCCAGCTCTTGAGACTGGAAGCCTAAGGAAGCAGCCTTGGCTTTCCTCTTCCTCACTACCTAAGCAATCCAGGTACAAGTACTGATGGTTCTGCCTTCAGAATACACCTCAAGTCTATCTCTTTTCTTTTGCTTGTGCTACTACTACTCTGGATCAATAGTATTGGTAGCACAATAGTATTCTTCTATTCCATTGAAATAGAGGCTAACTTATTTCCATGCCCCTTTGTCTTACTCCTTTTTTCTCCTATTTTCCACATTGCAACCAGAGATGCACCTTATAAATGAAGTCATCTTTCTGCTGTGTCAGTCCAATATCTTTCATTCTTATTCAGAGTAAAAGCCCAATTTGGTATACTTCTTACCTCTTGTTCTTTTCTCTTGTCACTGCTTTTCAATTGCTCCTCTCTATCCAAAAGCTCACCTCCTTTGTGTCTATCAAATACACACTACCTTCAGTGCACCTGATTTTCTCTCTGCTGGCCTTATGAGGCACAAAGTAAATATTGACTAATTGAAAGAAGAAACTGAGGTAGATGGATTATGTGACTTGGTTACTAAAATACCCCCAATTTAAGGCAGAATAGGACAAAAACCTAATCTCTGTCTATAGTTTTTTTCTCTAGATACCTAAAACTTAAAATTCTAACAATGAATGTATTTTCAAATATAAATGTTACATATTGAGGCAAACATGGGGTTTATTTTTTGACTTTTTGATTAATCCTACCTTGCAATCTATTTATTTTCAAATACTATCTATAGAATTTTAGTATTTTCAAAAAAGTTTCTTATATAATCATGGATGCTATGGAAGATCTTTCAATAGATTTCTCTTGATTGTAGGGAGAAATTTTAATTGTGCTAAGTGTCTTATTAAAATAATCAGCAGCAATAAAACAATCTGGCTGTCTAAAGTCTTACCTAGAAAACTACTCAAAAAGAAAATATGTGTAGATGATTTGCCACATGAAATTGAATTATAAAGAAACACGTTCAACATGACTAGTATAATTTTGGCACAAAAGCTATGAGATGTTTTATTCTTTAACTTCTACACAGAGTTAGTAGTGAAGTTCTGTCCGTTTGGATGGTACCACAATTATTTCATTGGCCAATTCTTCCTAATTCTGTATCACCAGCTGAAAAGAACAAATTGCATTTCAGTAAGAAGGAAATAGCTACACTCTTCCTCAATTCTGTCATAATGCAATTTCCTCTGCTGGCTGCTCCAGTCCACTCCTGGCTGGTGGTAGGCAGCAGCATATGGCAACATTGAGAGAATTTATAAAATAACTCTGCTAATGGTAATAAACAAATAAACAATCAGGAAGACCCAACAGTCAGGGAAAATTAATAAAGCTGGCAAATGCTTGGTTAGTAGAGCTTCTCACAGTGAACAAAGCCAAGTGTCTGCACACATCTTGGTTGAGCTTTCTCTCGTCAGGCAGAGCATATTAATTTCCAGGGCTGCACTGACTTTAATATAGTTGGAAATATAAGTATTTATTACTGAGTCCTCCATATTTCTTGTGCCATCAGTGACTTCCCAAAACTGAACTTTCAAAAATCAAACAGGTAAACTGTGATAATCTTTGCAGAATGCAAAATCTAATTATTTATTATTGCAATGCAACAAACAAACAACAACAAAAGCCATACAAACCTTGCTGAAACATGTAGTGGTTGAATGACCAGAATGTGCCTTCTATGTCTTATTTAACAGTACAATCTTAAACTTTTAATGGTTCAACATACAATAAAAATAAGTTTATGTTTTGAAAATTAATTTGCTTCTATCAAACTAGTTGCTAAGTCTCTCTGTCTTTTTAGTGACAAGTACTCATTTAACAGTTTTTTTCAATTTCTGTTATCATAATACTTAATAGTTTACATTTTTCCTAATTCAAAAATACAAGAAAAAAAAGGGAGAAAAACATTTTAGAAGAATAGATTTTCTTCCTTTGCTTATGTGCCTTCACTTTTAACTTTAACTAATTCTTCTAGACTTTACAGGTTAAGGAAACTGCTTGTCTTTTGTTCCGAATTAGAATTCTCAGCTTAAATACACCATATAGATCTATTTCCTTTTCTAGATTGTGATGCTTATTTTCTTGTGGGTCTTTGCAATATGGAATTGTTTCTTCTGGCTTTTTAGTTTTTCATGTGCTTTGAGTCTATTTAAAATGATCAAAGTTTCATATTTTAGACTTTAATGACGATCTTCATGCTCTTTTTTTGTTTTGTTTTTGCTTATGAGATATGAATTTCCCTCCTCCTTTCATGACGAGGAGAAGGATTATCAGTTGTTCTCAGACTTAGATTCTGATGTTAATCACCAAGGGGAATTTAAAACAACAACAATAACAACAACAAACTATCTAAAATTGAACTATTGAACTCTAGATAAATAGTAGTAGACTTTGGACAGTGAAATTTGGAATCTTTTAGACTGAAGCCCAGATAACGACATTTATTTTGAAGCCTGTAGGTGACTCAAGTTTTTTTTTTTTTTAATTTTTATTTATTTATGGTAGTCACACACACAGAGAGAGAGAGGCAGAGACACAGGCAAAGGGAGAAGCAGGCTCCATGCACCAGGAGCCCGACGTGGGATTCAATCCCGGGTCTCCAGGATCGTGCCCTGGGCCAAAGGCAGGCACCAAACTGCTGCGCCACCCAGGGATCCCTAGGTGACTCAAGTTTTAAGCACAGCCAGGGTTAAAACCATTGACTGGGAGGTTACAGCCAGAGATTAACATTCCTTTCCCTGTCACCAATGAGGAATCTTCAGAGTTTTGGTCTTTTCAAGCTTCTCACAATACAAGACACAAAACCCAAAGCTTGGACTTCAAGTTAGTTTTTCCCCATCCCCTTCCAGCTGGGAAAGGGTGTGTTAATGAAAACCAGAGAAATTCACCAATATTCAAAGGAATCCCTGGACAAATGTTCCAGAGTTTCAGTCTTAGCACACCTGAAGCTTTGAGCTGGGCCATTTGAAGCTTGAAATGTATTTAATCCTGGGTGGCATTCCATCTCAGTTATCTCCCTTACAAATTATATGTCAGGGTCCTCCATTCAACAATGTTCTCTTACACTCTTATCTTCACATTGACTTGCATTTCATTATCACCAGGATAAACTGTAAGGCCAAGTGCTTTCAGGTAAGAAAGACCTGTTTGTAATTTTTTTTTTTTTCTGAAATGTGCTTTCTAGCTTTGTAGAAGAGAAAGCAGTACCTATGTCCTGGGATTACTTCAAGGATGACACAAAGTAATATATGTGGATGCTTAGTTTAAGCTTTGATACCCAAAAGCTATGTCCTTTCTAATCTGCTGCACACTCATGCAACCCAAGAATGCATCCCCAAGAAGGTCCTTGTAAACTAACTTCTCTATCCTTTTTTCCACCATCGGCTCTTCATAGTCCCAGTGACCACTAAATCATATTCTTCTCTGAAATTGCAGTATCCCTGTGGCCTTCCCCAGGAAAACCACTGGGATACTGCAGTTTCCACATCTCTATTATTTTTATGTTACATCTCCTTGAATAAATGTATAAGCATATTAGAAAGTTTATATAACAGTGAAACTGAATCCACTAAACATTTATTAACTGCTTACTCTTTTTCTAGGCACAGTTCTAGGTAAAGAGACGTTTAGAAATTGGTCCAGGGGCCAAAGTGCAGTAAACAGTCAGTGCTCTGATGCAGCTGGTGGTTGTAGTATTACTGATTACATTCTGCCTAAAACCGAAATATGCTTTTATTCAGTGTCTAGATTTAAGTGGATTTCCTAACCAGCCAGAAAAACCCTTACTAATGCTGTGGATTTATGTACTAATAGGATTTACCACTTACCCCAAATTTAAAAACAAAACAAAACAAAACAAAAAGCCCACAACTGATTCATTCTCAGATCAATAAAGCTGTTATGAGTTGAAATGGCATGTTTTACTTCATGATGTATACTGTGCAGAAAGGTGGGCCAAAGGACAGCTGAGGATGCTAAAGGCAAATCTTCTATCTAGGGAGTAATTCTGCAATGAAGGGAAAAGCTGACTATACACTGAGTCAGAAACCTTACAATTAGATTTGGTATGTACATTACCTGGCTGTGATGACTTGAATCAGTTAACTCCCAAGGCCAGACAGTTCTCATCTGTAAGCATTCATGTAATGCCTGCCTTGTGCCCTGAATACCATTAAACACCAAAAAGTGTAGGTACAAGCTTAAGGACTTCATGATTTAACTGGAAGGAGAACGTCAGACATGACAAAGGACAAACTAAAATGGTATATTTTCATTCTACTTAGTTGGTTACAGACTAAGTATTATTGAAAATCTGCGAAGAGAGCAAAATCATGACTGGCAGCCATAGTCAGTGACGACCCACATATCACTACAAAAGGTTGTTGGCAGAATTAAGTTGAACAAAGGGGTTCCTATGGATTCTAAAGTGAAGATGTTCAAAATGAAGCACAAGAAACCTTTATAAAAGTAGTTACATGATTAAATGCTGTAATTCTATGAACCCAGAAATCTAATGCTGAGATTTTTATGTCAGATCCACAGTTATTTCCTTTGAATTGAAACCATATAAGAGTAAATTCACCAAAGTGTTAGTCTGACTTTTGTTATCTGATATAATCGCCTAGAAAGCAGGTGGCCTTTATGGAGCTTTATGGTTTCTTCCAGTGTTATGCGATGTGCTTTCATCATTCACCGCCTGTTGCCACCAATCCATTCAGATTCTGTTTCTTTGGTATAAAAATTTTTATCTTTTCCATTAAACAGCAAAGGTCACCTGACAACAAAATTTTGGACAATGCCCAAATACAATTCTGGGCAAATTACCAACATTATGGGTGAGGTACTGGGGCTCTGTAGATCCTTCATAAATGGCCAAAGTCAGATGTGTGATGGAATTGATTATAGTTTGCATTTACATAGGATCTTCAAGGCTATAAATTCACAGACTTTGCAAACTTTGCCTGTCATGAAGGTGAAGAACAAACCTGAGACATAGCAACTGTATGCTGGCACACAGGGATTTGATAGACTGAAGTGTTACATTTAATTGAAAATATAAGAGAATGTTAAGTAAGAAGAGTGCAATTATGTGAACTGGAATAGTGCCAGGCCTCTGTCTCTGTCCTGGGGGCATTCTGGACTCCCCAAGAAGTGACCAGATTGTCAGTGCTAAGGCTTACGTGTGAAGGACACCACAGGGGCAACTGGTCGCTGGGGAAAGCTATAAAGTGGGAGTGGGGATTTTATTTCTTGCAGTGAAATGGCCCTCATCTAGATGACAATACAATCATAGGGTGGAGTGACCTAGAGAAAAGATCTTTACATAAGCACTTTTTCTATTTTATTCTTTTGTTAGAAAGCTCAGAACAGAATATGAACTTTGGCTTAAATTTTACAAAGTGAAGTATTACCCAGATAAAAATAATATAATGTAGGATGACGGATAGAATTCTGGAGTACTAACCACTTCAAATGAACCACACATATTTCCAACTAACTGCATATATTTTAAAGGCTAATTACTCAGGAGACAGGATAGATAAGTTCACTTTATATTTTGGAGCTGAAGAAGATACATATGAAAGAGTCAAGGAAAAGGGTAAGGCTACAAAGAAATACTTTCATGTAGACCATAATCCCAAAGGCAGTTTTATTGTTAATATTTATTGTTAATATTTTCGTAGCATTTTTCCATTTTAACATTTATTTTTACATATTAATGTCTCCTTTCTCAGCTCTTTGATATGGCAGCTTAGCATGAGTTCACAGGTACTGAGTGAAAAATGATGGCACTGATACAGTCTTATGCTTTATTTCCATTTCATTCATAAAGAAGCAATGGAAGCAAGAAAGGAATTGACTGGCAAGTGGCAGTGGTACATCAAGAACCCTAGGATAGGCCTAGGCACCTTTCTACTCTGCATTGAGAGTCATTTTCTACTACAAAATTCTTTACTTTCTCAGGTGTACCTTCAAGACACAGTCTCATCTCCCAGCTTCTTGTCTTTGTACTACAGCACTGATCTGAGACCTTAATAGTCTTCTTACTTCTTACTTACCTTGTTGCTGTTGCAGCCCTAAGCCCCATATTGACTATTTGGATCTAAGGATGCGGCCATGAGGGTGGGGTCCTAATTCAATAGGACAGGTGCATCCTCAGAAGAAAAGCCATGTAGGGATAGAAGGGTCATCGACAAGCCAGGAAAAGAGTTCTTACCAGGAGCTGATCCCTGCCAGAATCTTGATCTTAGACTTTCCAGTCTCCAGAATTATGAGACAATAAATGTCTATTGTTTAAGCCACTGTCTGTGATACATTTATGGCAGTTGGAGCAGATGAGGACACTGTGTCAGTCACACGTATTCCTTCCCCACCATATCCTCAACCCCAGCTATGGCCATTTTTAAAATCAGAGATTGCGTTATTCTGGAAAATTGCTAATTAAAAGCAAAAATCTCAATCACCATGTGAACTCTTAGAATTTTCACCGCAGTGTTTACTTCTTGGCTGAACTTACCTGACTCCATGAAACTTCTCAGTATTTTTCTGTGTATTGGGTCATAGGATTTCAGTGCTGGGAAAGAAATAGAGTGTGGGTGGGTTCTAGAAACTGAAAGAAATCTAAGATGGGCACAGCCCATATTGTGACAGGAATCGTGTGTGGTACATTGCATTATACATTCCCACTTACTGCTGGGACTTGCTCTGAGAAGCATATCCCACCTCCCTGTCCCCTCTTATTGTCAACCTCTGTCATTCACGTGATTGGTAAAACATGAGCAGAAGTACCAGCGTGCAGTTTTTAGCAGAAATTTTAATAGCCACTGTTGGCTTTGCCAATTTTCTCATTTATTTCTCTATGGCAAGAGGATGGCATGTCCTGAGTAAGGCTGTTTTTCAGCCTGGATCCTGAAGCAAGAAGCTATATATAAGAGCCACAACTAACTCATCGTTGCTGAGCTGTGCTGGAAGACACTGAGACTTAGGACTTGGTTACCACAGCCTGACTTACCAAAAGATAACTGATACTGTGTCTTATGAAGGGTCTGGAAAGCTAGATCAGATCATGGAGGGTTTTACAAACTAAATAGTTAAATTTGAATTTACTGGAAAGCAGGAAAGCACAGAAAGGTTTTAAGGTGGGAAGGGTAAGCTTCACTTTTCTTTAGTTTACTTGCTCGATCTTGTTGAATTATATTGAAATATAAAAGGCAAATAATTTAAAAAATTAAATGGTCCTAAAAATCTTATAATGAAAAAGAATGGTACCCTACTATACCCTTTCCCAAACATAGGTCCTGTTCCCCAGTGACAAAGAAGTTTAATGATTTATGTTACATATTCCATCATATATCTTCCATATTTCTTAAATGTTTGTTCAAAATGCTTTCTATTCATACATTTTAAATTATTATTATTACTTTTATGTAGCTAGATGTAGCAATTATTCTTAAAAATGGCTGGAAAATCTTTGACATTCTTCCCACTGGAAGATGGAGTCTATATTCCCCCATTAAATCTGGGCAAACTTTTAGCTTGCTTGTAATCAATCAATATAGCAGAATGTGCATGGATTAAGAGGCTACGTGTGGCCACTTGAAAATGTGTATCTCAGACCTCTTGCTATGGGGAGCGTAATGGAAAGACAGACTCAGCCTGTGCTGGTCCACCTCAGTGTTCTCACAGAGATGGTGCTTCCCATACACTGCTCTAGGCCAGTGATTGAATGCAGTAGAGATAATAAGGCTAGCTGCTTCTTATCAGATGTGGGGCTCCTTTGATGGTAATTTTGGCTAAATGACTTCTCGTCAGCTTGTCTGAAACCTTCTTAAAAGGGTCCTGCCATCAGAGGGTCAGCCTATCCAAACTTCCTTTCTTCTCTTCTTCTCCAGATGTACACTGCCATCTGAAACTCACTGTCTCCTCTGGCTTCCTCCGATCCCTCCTGCCCCCAGCAGAGGTATCACCCAATAAGTCTCTTGCACATCGGATCCCCATCATGATGTCTGCTCCTTAAAAGTTGCAAACTAACACTGGGTCAGGAAAGGCAGTGTAGTTCTCTCCTTGTGAACTGGGGCCCTCTTTTGGAGCTCTGATCTACCATGTGAGAGGTGCTACTATCCTCACACTGGTCTGGTGGGTAACAGAAAACAAAACAAAACAAAACATGGAGAGGCAACTCGAAGGTTATTTGTTGGCTGCCCAGGAGAAATCTTAGCTGACATCTAGGATCAGTCCCTAGACATGTGTGAGAAGGTGGAGCTACATGATTCCAACTCCCAGCCATCAGTTACTCCCCGCTGCTCAGTCTCTCTGAGACTCTCATCATTGTATTTAAAGAGGAGCCATTGCTACTACTCATGCTGAAATTCTTAACACAGAGGATCATAATCATAATAAAATTATTTTTTAAGCCACTAAGTTGTGATTGGTATTTGTGCATTGTAAATTTAGCCAAGCTTGCCTGTCAAAGAGTTTTTGTAAAAACCCTTTATGCCTAAAGTAAGGATGTGTCCTTCTTGGGGAATTTTATAACCGTGTCTTTGAGGTACTCCGGGGGAATATATATGGTGCTATTTCTTTTTTTTTCTTTAATTGATTTTATTTTTTTACATAAGAAGTTCAGTAAAAAATGGATAATGTAAAGTGATTTTAAGCAGTAAATCGATCTTACCAAGATAGCACCAGGCTGACCGAAACCACAAGGCAGAGTGCTTTGGAATATTTATATGCTAGTAAATTAAACCTTGTAGGAGAACTTAAACCATCATTATAAAGTCTTCCTGTGATCTAGCACTTAGAGGCTAAAAGCAAAACCAGAAAACAAACAAAACTAGGAAGAAAACAAACCAATTATTTTCAATATATTCACATGTACATTCAAATACAATCTAGGTCGTCAGAGTGAGGGGTCATGGCTGGGGATGCACATGGGTCTGTGAGCTGACACGTCTCCGAGGAGGAGACCCAGGTTTGGGAGTGGGGCTAGGGATCTCAGCAAGGCTCCCAAGCCCTTCCCTCTGATGGCCTCCAGCCTCACCTCAACAGCTCATGACGAGGGATCACTCGTTGTACGTGGAGCTCATTTTCATGGCTTTCGATTGAAATCTGCAGGTCTCAATTCCCCAGGGTGATGTGTCACTGGTAGCACAGCCCTGATGGAGGGGTGGGACAATGGGCCCATGGGGTTTCTTCTCCTGAGTCTATCCCACTTGCTCACCTGTCCTCTCACCCTGGCCCCCACAAATCACTCTAATTCAGCGTCTACTTTGGGTTTGTAAACAGCTCAGTCTTACGCCTGTGCTTCTTAACGTACTCTGTGGTCTTGTGTTTCTCATTCTCATTGCACTCCAGGTCCTCAGGGTTCTTACAGTACCTCAGCCCCTTAGTCATGACGCCGTGAGTCAGCTCGTGAGCAAGGTGTTTGAAGACCTGTTGAAATTCTTTCCACTCCACAGTCAGGTTTCTGGTAAGGTTCAAGCCCCAGACAATGAACTAGGGCATCTCTGAATACTTCTTTGTTTTTCTTAGCCAACTCACTGCCCTGGTTCTGGTGCCTTAGGCTCTTTTGAGGTCTTCATGGGGTTTTCATCATATTTTTGGGCTCCTAGGTCCATCTCAGATTCATGCTCAAGGCTGGCATCATCTCCTGGGCCTTCTCAGACTCCACTGAGCCTGTTTTGTGATGTCAGGGTAGTAATAAATCTTCCCTCTCTAACCTGGGCTGTCTTACAGTTGGGAGGTAAGACAGCAGTTTTTGGTTTGAGAGGTGAGGTGGGGTAGCAGATCCAGAAGATAACTTTTATTACTATTTCAAGGTGGCTGTTCGGGCTGAGGCTACCCTGTTGCAACTATTGTAGTCATGGCTGCAGTTGGCTGTACCATCCCTCCTTGGGTGTGAGCTGTGAAAATCTGTTGTCTCTGGATGTACTGAAGACTTGACTGGGCATAACTGTACAATTGGTGGAGCTGACTATAGGGAATAGGGTGATGTCCCACCATAGATGGTTGGACAGCTCTGTCCTTGATAATATGCGGTTGTTTGAGACTGCAGGAGAGCTCTGCTACTGAACATTGATGGACTATTGGTTTGCATTCCAAGTATAATTCTGTCCCTGAACTGGGCCTGGGACTGGTACTGGCAAGATGGTGACGCTGCAGTCTTGGTAAACCACACAATCCCTTGGGGCACATACTATGAACTGAAAACTTCCCAAGGGCTACCACATGTGGTACCACTGGCACATGTGGAGGGGCAATGAGGGGTTCTATACAATGTTCCATCAAGGACTGAGAATGATCGTAAAGAGCAGGAGCACACACAGGGTCCGTCTGTGTGTGGGGAGGAGCGCCTTTGCAGCATTAGGGTTGCTGGGATCCATGCAGGCCTGCATGGGGTAACCTGGGGAGTAGCCAGCAAAGGGATGATAAGGGCATTGTAGGCAAGAGAGTCAGGGGGTTGTGGAGACATCATTCCCAGGGTCTGCTGTGTTTCTGAGCCTCCTGTCAAGCCAACTCTTGCTCAACCAACTCCAGTGTTCCTCTCTAGAAAGTTTATTGTGGTCTTTAATTCATACTTTGTTTTTTAGAAGTTAGCTGTATCATCTCTGCCATCTGGGTTTGTTCCCACCTGGGGGCAGAAGAAGGTGGTTAGAGGGAGCCCCTTTGTCTCCTTTCCTCTTTTTAGAGTTTGCTTATCTGGGTCTATTTCTCTTGACCTGTTAGGAGTCTTTGCGGCGGCCGTTCGATCTCTGAAGCCAACAGCATCCCCTCCTTTTCCATTTATTCTGTTCTCCTTCTCAGTTTGCCTTTTCTTTGGAATTGAGTATACCTCCTTTAGGTCTTTCCAACTGTCCAGGAGCTCAGTGGCCAAATCACTTCTATCACTTCTGGTTCTTCTTGGCTACCCTCACTCCACATCAGATACACCTTCCTCTTTGTCTTGAGTTAGTGTTTCCTCAGCAATATTTTCTTCCAGTTTCATGACATTGCCCTCTTAGGCTGCATTTCAGCATCAGCCTCTGGTTAAATGTGGAAAGCTTACCGGCTTCCATGGCGACTTCACTGTCAACTTCAGATTCAGGCAGCTGGTGTGTAACTGTTGTGACTGTACCTCTTCTGCATCATCTATGGGGATGTTTCTTAACTAGATGTGGGGCCATTTCTTTTTTTTTTTTTAAGATTTTATTTATTTATTCATGAGAGACACCGAGAGAGAAAGAGACAGAGACATAGGCAGAGGGAGAAACAGGCTCCCTGTGGGGATCCTGATGTGAGACTCAATCCCAGGACCCTGGGATTATGATCTGAGCCAAAGGCAGATGCTCAACCACTGGGCCACCCAGTTGCTCCTATTCTGTTGTTTTAGCGCTAAGTATTGCTGTTGAGAAATCTGGTTGTGCTATGTTGAATGTTTTTCTAAAATTGTGCCCTAGGTTGGCTTCTTCCCATTCGCTGTTCTACTTCCACTTTATCTTTTTCAGTTTTCCCTGGGAGCCCACCCTTAATAAATCACTAACACACACCTCCAGTTCTCAGGGTTTGCTTCCTGAAATCACAGGTAAGACAGGTGGGAGAATCAAATGCTTTATCCTCCAAGAAATAAGCATTTCAAAGAAGTATAAAAAGCCATTGAGGTGCAGACCCTTGATTCTTGAAGTAATTCGAGTAGGGAAGAATAAGAAAGCATAAGAAGTTTAATTTGAGAAGCCCAAAGGAAGTGCATTTTAAATCAAAAATTTAAAACTCTATACCGTTCTTTCAGACATCTGCTTTTTTGGTGAAATTTTAGCTTCTACCCTCCCATAAGCACCAGCTGGACACCTTTTGTTCCTGTCTAGATAGCTTTTGAATTCCGATAGGTTATTGTTAATAAGGTAAATATATTGCAAAGTCTAATCAAATTATTCAGTGTCTTGCTTTTTATTCATCAAATAAAAGATCACAGGCTTCGGATACAAAAAAAATTATTGAAAAGCTTTCATGTGCATCTAAACACCTACTACTTCATTTTCCTCAGGACATTAATCTTTCTATTTATCATCTTTGCTTTTTCATATGTTCGGACCCTGGCACCTTATCACAAATTCATAAGAACACAATAAAAACAACACTTACTTGTGCCCATGCTGTGACAAATTGTTACCACCTCCCCAAAGAGGAAAACATTCAAACGTTCCACCTTAAACCATGTTTTCAATAATATTCTTCATTTGCTATTATCTTTCTTTTATTGTCAGTCTTCATAGTTGCGTAAGAAGATATTATTCCCACTGTTCATTAAAGTTCCTGCTGTGCTGGAAAGCTAGTTCCTGACAGTTCACAGTCACCTCTGTGAGAAGAAACGAGGACTCCCAAACTAAAATGCTTGCTCAAGAAGAAAAATGCTTATATGTTTCCTTTCTACCATCTTCCGACATTCCCACCGCTAACAAAACATAGAAAGAGGGCAAACGAAGGATGAGTTTCATGATCACATTCTGGTACCAGTGCGGACCTCCCACTGGGATGTATTTCCCACCTGACAGGTAGTTTATTCTGCTCAAATTCTACTGATCTGGTGAACTTAAAGCAAGAACATATGACCCACCTCTCAGACCTCAGAGCAGCAGGGTTCATATAACCATCTGAAAATTTCATGTTGAAAATCTTTTCTGTAACATCTTTATTAACTGGCGCATCTGATCTGCCCACTTAGAAATTTCTGTGGGTGATGGAGGGTGAGATAACGGAATGAGTGCCTTGTTCCTCTTGTGTTCTAGGGAAATCGCTCACCAGTGTCTGAATGACTTCTAATGGGCTTTGATAACAAACTTAAGAAAACCATACTTATATCACAAAACAGAGTGTGTAATCTTTCTTTTAGATTAGAACCATTTTTAGTTTTAGTTTCCTTTGAGATTTGATGATAAATACATGCTAAGGCTTCTCATTATAGGAGAAACAGAGTTATTGGCAAATTTCCAAAGTATTAGGAAAAGTGAGAATCTCTTCTTTGTAATAATTACATATAACAGTAATTAATGGTCTGGGACTTATGTGATTAAATAGATCTCATACCTAGATATTTCTGTAAGTCAATACACCTGAGTATTTTCAGTTTCTAAACATATCTACTTTCTTAATTCATATCGACCCCATTTCTTTTAAATTGTACCTCCAAGTATTTGAAGTTCTCCAAAGTGTATCTATTTTATCCTCTTTCAAACTCACAACAGAAGCCATTTCAAGGTAATTAACTTTGATAACCTATTTAGCATAAAGTTATTATAAGTGAACAAAGAGTACAAAAACTTTCCAGAAAATCCACCAAATTCTTAAGATTTTTATTTGGAGCACATGTTGCCATCTTCAAACCTTGAAAACTATCCATTGTGACAAAACTAATCAAGTTGTAGGTAAGTTCTTGAAAAAGTTCCTTTTTAAAAATTTTCGGGTGAAGACATACTTTGAATAAATTATAACGAAAAAAAATTCTAGAGATGGGCTTAATCATCAGGTTTCAATTGTGTAGATTTACAGGTAAATATTTTTCAGCCAAAGATCATCTCTAATCTCAACTGTGCTAATACTTTTTGAAGTTGTACTGGATTTTATGATCCTGGGTCTAACAGAAGAAATCTACTCATTTTGTAGCTTTTGCTTACATGACAATTTTTATTTATGTATTTATCCATCTATTTAACTATTTTTAAATTTTAATTCCAGTAGAGTTTACATATAGTGTTATAAGTTTCTTCTGTACAATATAGTGATTCAACAATTCTGTACAGTACCCAGTGCTCATCATGATAAATGTACTCTTTTTTAAAGTTTTTATTTAAATTCTAGTTAATTAACATACAGTTTAATATTAGTTTCAGGTATACGATACAGAGATGCAACTCTTCCATACGACACTCAGTGCTCATCATAAGTGCCTTCCTTTATCCCTAACACCTATTTAACCCATCCCCCATCCACCTCCATTCTGGTAACCATCAGTTAGTTCTCTATAGTTAAGAGTCTATTTCTTGGTTTGCCCCTCTCTCTCTTTGTATTCCCTTTTGCTTCTTTGTTTTGTTTCTTAAATTCCATATAAGTGAAATTACATGGTATTTGTCTTTTTCTGACTTCACTTAGTATTACACTCTCTAGATCCATCCATGTTGTTTCAAATATATATACATGTGTGTGTGTGTACACATATGTATATATGTGTGTGTGTATATATACACACCACTTCTTTATCCATTCATACCACTTCTTTATCCATTCATCTATTGATGGATCTATAGGTGGTTTCCATAATTTGATTATTGTAAATAATGCTGCAGTATACATAGGGGTGCATATATCTTTTCAAATTAGTGTTTTCATATGCTTTGGGTAAATACCCAGCAGTGGAATTACTGGATCCTATGGTTCTTCCATTTTTAACTTTTTGAGGAACCTCTATACCATTTTCCACAGTGGCTGTACTAGTTTTCATTCTCACCTGCAGTATATGGAGGGTTCCTTTTTCACCACAGCCTCACCAACACTTATTGTTTCTTGTATTTTTGATGTTAGCTGCTCTGACAGGTGTGAGGTGATATCTCATTGTGGTTTTGATTTGCATTTCCCTGATAATGAATGATGTTGAGCATCTTTTCATGTGTCTATTGTACACCTGCATGTCTTCCTCTGCCTATTTTTTAATTGGATTATGTGAGGGGCAGGGTTGGTGTTGAATTGTTTAAGTTCTTTATATATTTTTGATACTAATCCTTTATTGGATATATCATTTGTAAATATCTTCTCCCATTCAGTAGGTGGCCTTTTATTTTTGTTGATTGTTCCCTTTGCTGGGAAGGTTTCCTCTTTATTGATTTTGTATCCCGTGGCCTTACTGGATTCATTTATCAGTTCTGATAGTTTTTTGAAGGAGTCTTTTGGATTTTCTATATGTAATATCATGTAATCTGTGAATAGTGAAAGTTTCACTTATTCCTTACCAATTTGGATGCCTCTTATTTCTTTTTCTCATCTGATTGCTGTGGCCAGGACTTTCAGTACCATGTTGAATAAAAGTGGTAAGAACAGACACCCTTGTCTTGTTCCTGACCTTAGAAGGAGAGTTCTCAGACTTTCTCCATTGAGTATGATGTTAGTGTGTGTTTTTATATACGGTCTTTATTATGTTGCAGTATGTTCCTTATAAACCTAATTTGTTGAGGGTTTTATGAATAGATATCAAGTACTTTTTCTACATCTATTGAAATGGTCATATGGTTTTTATCCTTTCTCTTTTTAATGTGTTGTATGATGTTGATTGATTTGCAAATGTTGTACCTCTCTTGGATCCCAGGAAAAATATCACTTGATTGTGGTGAATGATTTTTTTAATGTGTTGTTGAATTCAGTTTGCTAATGTTTTGTAGAGGATTTTTTTCATCTATATTCATCAGAGATATTGCCCTGTAGTTCTCTTTCTTTGTGATGTCTTTATCAGGTTTTGGTATTAGGATGACGTTTGATACGTAGAATGAGTTTGAAAGTTTTCTTTCCTCCTCTATCTTTGGAGTAGCTTGAGAACAGGTATTAGTTTTTCTTTAAATGTTTGACAGAATTCACTGTGAAGCCATCTAATACTGGACTTTTGTTCATTGGGAGTGTTTTGATTACTGATTCAATTTCATTGCTGGTAATTGGTATATTCAAATTTTCTATTTCTTCCTTATTCAGTTTTGGGAGTTTATGTTTCTAGCAATTTACCTATTTCTTCTAGCTTGTCCAGTGTGCTAGTATATAATTTTAAAAATAGTCTTTTATCATCCTTTGTATTTCTGTGGTGTCACGTTACTTCTCTCTCGTATCTACTTTGAGTCCATTTAGCTCCAACTGTGTTTCTGTCCTTCCTACCCTCTTTGATGTGGCTCTGTCTATACATTCAGCTGTGAGAGTCCATTTCATGGGTCTTCAGGTCATTTTCTGGATTATTTGCCTGATGGGGGTGTTACCCAGTTGTATCCGTGGGATGAGGTGACCTTAGGGTTCTCCTACTCTGCCGTCTTCCATGGGAGTCCTTCTCTATGACAGTGTGCTTTAGGTTTCTGTTTCATAGATTTGCTTCTTTATATATTGATTTGGTATTGGTTTGGCCCTTTAGTAATATATTAATTTGCTTTGGAAATCCTAGTTGACTGACCTCCAGATGTTAGAAGGGGGAAAAAAAAAAGGTTTACTCTGTAAGCGCATTTTAAACATAGGTCAGTATATAGAAATTCTCACAAAAGTACCATAAGGAAGCTAACTGAGAGGACTGTCAGATAATAACTAGCCATATGTGTTTATACTGTGATTTATGTCATCTGCACAGGACAACTTCAAATATCAGCACATTCTTCTTGAATTGGGAAAACGAAATAGAAAACTAACCAACTCTCTATGGTATCATAAGCCAAATAAAAATAAAACTTTTTCTTTGCTTGTTTTATTTTTGTCTTGTTTTTGTTTTCCTTTGTTTAAATCATTGCTAAGGGTTTTAGGTAAGATAGGAAAGTTTCCAAGTGGGAACAGAGAGATTGATTAGAAAATTTAGTCCAGATTTTCTTATCTCAGAGCTTAAAAGAGGCAAGGGGAATTGATATTTTATATGAAACCTTTGAGGGTTCCTTCCATCCTGTCTCAGATACTAGGCTTATTTTCTAGAGAAGAAAAGAAATCTCTGATGATACCTTTATAAATTTACCCAAACTAAAATATGTACAACTTTTGAAATTTTGGATGAATATTATTGTTGGCTATTTTTTAGGTCTATTATCTGTACCTTCAATGTTCTAAAACTTAATGTGATCATAGAAAATTTCCTTCTAAAAAAAGTTTCAATTAAAAAAAAACTTTATAAACATAATCCAAATATGAGGTAGTTGATTTATTCAGACCACATTAAAATGATAATTAAAATAATTAAAATGGCCAAATGTTGGCTTTAAAATCTAAGGATGCATATTTACATGTGTGCAGCTAATTTTACCAATTTGAATGTATTTGAAGTTATAGAAAGCCAATTGTTTGAGATACAGTGTTTGAAGATCTAACTTTGAATGGGAAATTTGATGTTTTTGTGTTAGCATAAAATGCTGCCATTCAACAGAGGAAAGAAGGAAATATATGGAATTTGTTGCTAGCATTTACCAAAATTGAGACCTAATTTCCTTGCATTTTTGTTTAATGCTGTTCCAGTTGGAGGCATGAAATGAGCTGGATGCATCATCTGAGGATGGCAGCTCCACAGGAATCCACCAACCTGCTAAAAGGCTTTGCATGTGTTTGTTTATTTTGGGGATTGTTTTTCTCAGTTTAAGGATGCTTATCCAGAACCAGCTTTCTACACTGGCAAGCAAAAATGAATGTACTTCAAATGTGTGTGTGTTCTACTCATATTGACATACTTCATTGGGAAACTAAAAACTATTTGTTGATGAAAGTGGGGTGGGACTATCTGGGGATTTTAAAAGAAGAAAGATTAGTCAGATAAGCTTACATTAAACCTGGCTACTGTCTAATAGGTAACTGAAATAACTCGAGTGATGGAGACATATAATACATAAGCAATTTGTTATGGGAAAAATAATGTTCACATGTTAAAAATGTCAATATGCAAATGAAAGTGAACATGGTTTTTCTCTCCTGATCTCTGGCAGGCATGCACAGCATAGTGAATTTTCTCCCTTGATTTCTTTTGGTTCATTTATGTCATTGTCTGGAGATGGTCATAAATAATACTAAGCAACTATAATACATAGATAGACATACATCAGCAGTAAATCTGTATATAGAGAAGTTAGGAGACTTGTCTGGAGATTTCCATAGTTGGAAAGGCACTTCAGAAACCACAGGGCAAACTGGATGGACCATCCTAAAGGCAGAAACATCTTGATAAAAACTTTGGTAGTACTTTATTTTATAGGAATAGACTCATAGGTCTCATTTTGCTCAATGGTGATTTTTGTTATATATGTCTTTTGTCCTGAAACTTGCTAGGCACTTATTTTAGCTTTTTTGCACTCTGGTCTCAAAATTTCCTCCCAACTTTGTCCAACATCTTCTCTGACATCCCCTTCTCCTTAAAAATGAGTTCAATTCTTAGTCTCTTGAATCACATCTAACTTAGGCCGTTTTTCTCAGCCATAAAATGTCCTTGCTTCCCTACCCCTCTATACTTTTTAAAACTGTACATGGCCACTACCCTAACTCCTTCAAGGGATATATATATATGTGTGTGTGTGTGTGTATATATATATATATATATATATATATATATATATATTTATTTATTTATTTATATAATATATATTTTTTGAGAAGTCTGGATAGAATTGATTTATTCATTCTCTGAATTCTCTCCCCCCACCTTTATGTTGTTGTACTGTGTGTATCTGTAGTGTGTTGATGGCATGTTGTTATATTAGTTATCTCTTGCTGTCATATCAATGTAACATGGATTTATCAGCTTAAAACAGCACTTATTTATCATTGTTTAATTCAGTAGTCAGAATTTAATATACATGGTGGTGGTGATAGTTGGGTGGTGCATACTTTTCTCCAAATCATCGAATCATATACATTTAATATGTACAGCTTCCTACATGTCAGGCCTCAATAAAGTGTTGTTGTTGTTGTTTGTCTTTTAAATAAGTTTAGGCACAGAATGACTTAGCTGGTTCTCTACTTCAAGTCTCCCAAGGCTAATATCAAGGTGTCAGCAGGGTTGCATTCCCTTCTGGGAAGCTCTGAGAATGATATTTCCAAGTTTATGAAAGTTGTTCATGTAATTCAGGTACATGAGATTGTCATAGGACCAAGGTCTTTATTTCCTTTCTGGTTGATGGCCTGAGGTTCTTTCTCAGCTTCTAGGGGCCCCTGCATTCCCTAGCGGGTTGCTTCATTCCTCCATCTTAAAACCACACCAGCAGGTTGAATCCTTATGCTTTGAATCTTTTTTTTTTTTTACCTCCCCTTCCCCTTCTGCAGAATCTCTTCTCCCTTTAGCCAGAGAATTTGCTCTGCTTTTTAGGGTTTATATGATTTTATTGTGTTCACCTGAATAATTCAGGATAATACATTTTAAGGACCATAATCTTGCTTCCATATCTTGGCTATTGTGAATAATGCTGTAATAAATGCGAGAGTGCCTATATCTCTTTGAAATCTTGTTTTCAGTTTTTTGAAGGGTGGGTATATATCCAGAAGTGGAATTGCTAGATCATATGGTAGATCTATTTTTAATTTTTTAAGAACCTCCATATTATTTTTTATAGTGGTTGGATCCATATCAGTGCATGAATAAAGAAAATGTGGTATATATCTATATCTCTACATATAGATCGACACACACATATACATACATACACATAATGGAATTTATTCAGTCATAAGAAAGGAGGATATCCTTTCATTTGTGACAACATGAATAGACCTTGAGCACATTATGCTAAGTGAGATAAGTCAGAGAAAGATAAATACTATATGCTATCACTTATAGGTAGAATCTAAAACAGCTGGTCATAAAAACAGAGTGTAAAACAGTGGTTACCAGGAGGGAGTGGAGGGATAGAACAGATGTTGTTCAAGGTAAAAACTTGCACTGAGTAGTAACTAAGCCCTAGAGATCTAATGTATGGCATAATGAATATAGACAAAAATATTTTACTATAATCATCAAACTTGTGAAGAAACTAGAACTTAATTATTCCAACCACTGGAAAGAAAGGGTAATTATATAACATGATAAAGGTGCTAATTATCACTATAAGAGCAATCATAGGGATCCCTGGGTGGCGCAGCGGTTTGGCGCCTGCCTTTGGCCCAGGGCGCGATCCTGGAGACCCGGGATCGAATCCCACGTCGGGCTCCCTGCATGGAGCCTGCTTCTCCCTCTGCCTGTGTCTCTGCCTCTCTCTCTCTCTCTCTCTCTCTGTGACTATCATAAATAATTTAAAAAATTTTTTAAAAAAGCAATCATATTACAATATATAAATGCACCAGATTAACATGTTGTATACCTTAAATTTACATAAAGTTACTTGTCAAATATATTCAAGAAATAATTTTTTGAAGATCATAATCTTAATTACATCTGCCAAATTCCATTTCAGCAAGTAGTACCTTGATTAGCATCTAATGGAAAGACTCAAGAATAGGCACATTGGGGAGCATCGTTAGAATCCTGCCTACCACAGACATTATCACACGGTTGGCCTCTCTCCTTTATTACCTTACTTCAGCCATGGTAGTATCTTTTTGAGTTGGCTCTCCATGCTCCTTTGAAATTAGTATTCTTGGTGTGAATTAAATTGTGCGAAAGAAATCTTTCATGCCGATTTGAAAAGTACAAGTTAGAAAAAGGCCACCCTCCCATAGCCCCTTGCACATCATCTAGGGAGGTAGTCATTTACCTGAAGCAGTTTCTAATATTCATTTCTGGCTTCCTGGGTATCAAGAAATAGCAGGGATTGCATTGGCTTCTTGATTTGACTCTATATTCCCTGAGTTTTGGTTTCAGTTGGCCAGTCTTGAGCTCATCTTGTCCAGGATGCCATGGCAGTAGGAGACCCAGTGGTCATCCCAGGGCTGGTCCCAAAGAAAGTAGCTACTCTGCTGAGCTGTTTCTTTGTTCATGGAGTCTTTCCAATAGGCTCAGGCTAGAGTATATATATATATATATATATATATATATATATATATATATATATATATCATTGGCTTTTGTAAGAGCCTTTCTCTTGTATTCTTTGTGCTTAAATGCATAGCAACAATTTATGGTTCCTCTACTGAACCCTGCCTGACACAGTATTTGATTCTGGGAATAAGTGCATCATAAGAAATCCTTAAAATATGTGGCTTTGTATTAATGGTCAGGTAACAGGTATAGAGAATCTGATGCTATAGGTTAGGACCTTGTGAGTCTATGGCCAGACATTTGTTAAAATTGTCATAAATAGTAACCTGGGAGGAAAATGTTCTGTAGTGCCTATGGCTTTGAGGGAAATAGATCTATAGAAAAATAACATTGGTAGATCATATCTGCTCCTGACTGTTTTTAACAAAGTATTATATAGAACAGATGTTCTGTCATGGGCAAGAATTTTCAGGTGGGTGGGCAGAGATACAAGGATATGAAAAGATCTAGAAATTTGGGGCTTCATAAGACTAAAAAAAATCTATGACTACCTCTTTGTCCCCAAAACCAGTTTTTTAAAAATATTTTATTTAATTATTCATGAGAGACAGAGAGAGGGAAGCAGAGACACAGGCAGAGGGAGAAGCAGGCTCCATGCAGGGAGCCTAATGTGGGACTCAATCCCGAACTCCGGGATCACGCCCTGAGCCAAAGGCAGACGCTCAACTGCTGAGCCACCCAGGCGTCCCCCAAGAAGCAGATATTAAGGCCAAGGAAGGAAGCCAGTAAATAAGATAGAGTTAATATAATCACCACACTCAGAAAAGAAGTTTGGATGTGATTATTGGCATATGGAATCAGCTGTAAGCAAATATACCAAATGCCTAATATATTCTGAGGTAATTATGTTACTGAAAAAGTCACAATTCTGGGCTGAAAAAACTCTGTGTTTTTTTTTTTTTTCAATCTCAAAAGTAACCCTCAAATTTCCATTCATGAACAAGCAGAAAACGTACAGGCCATGAAATGAACAGCCTCTAAGGGGAGTCAACTCTCTAACATCCATTTCATTTTTGGCCACTAGAGATAATGGAGAAGAAATGACCTCTAAGAGAGCAAAACCCTAAAAGGGCAACAGAAGATACTGGAAATGGGACACTCCCAGAATACTGAGGCAGAGTGAGGGCACTCCCAGAATACTGAAGTGAAGAGCCCACTTCAATTCCAGGAAAGGAGTTTGGCCATTATAGTCCACCAGAACTTTTCTTCACCAGTGACCAGTTGTCACTGAGGGCCTTTAATGCATCTCCTTTTTTGAATAGTAACTTTAAGTATGTTTACCTTGTTCTTACCATCCTGGGATCTCTCAGTTAAAGAACTTATTCTGAAATCACATAGGTAAAATGAACTATTATAAATCTGTCTTTGTGTAGGCATATTTTTTAATGCATAGGGAACAATGCGAGTGATCAGTTTTATGTCTCAGGTATGTTTCTCCTTTAGAAACATTGCAATTTTATACTCAACTGCATAATTTATACAAGAGTTAAATTACCCATTTCCTAATGTAACCAACTTAGTGTTATGAATAAATTTTAATAAATGCCTTGAATTATTCTATGATTTTCATATTCTGCCAAATTTCTGTAGTTTGTATAAATCATGACAAATGTTTCCTCCTTATTTCCTAAATAATTGAGAAAGAGTGATAAAGAGATCTAACCTTTAGGTGAATCCAAACACCATTAAAATAAAACAGAATTTTTAGCTATTTGCACATTAAATAAAACTATCTTGATTATTCGGTGGCTTCCACAGTTAATTTTTGTTACACACTATGGGAATCTGGATGCAACCTTTGATATGGTAGGGGTAAATTAATATGAGTTTTTATACCATGATACCCATTACTTTTGGGAACTTGGGAAAAAATTTTATTATGAAAATGTCCCATTCATATCTTCTTTAAAAATCCTTTAAATTATTATTGAATTTATTAATGCAAATAATATAAATCAGATATTTCTCAACTACAAAGTTCTAGGCATACTTGTTATTTTTGTTAGGCATACTTGTTATTTACAATCTACTAGTACTTTGATATTATTTCAAATTACACAACTTAGTAATTTTTAGAAGTACAATATGAATCTTTAAAATAAAACAAACCTAAAGAATGACAGAAAATAGGAATACAAAATCATTAGGAAAGATAAAAAAGACATTTACCTATAGTGTGAATATACTCTGAGTTTGTTTTCTTGTAAGACTACCCCATGCACAGAACATAATACAATAGACCCCCCATGAGTCAGAACAAAATCATAATATTTTGTCAACAGTGATTTATTTGTCCCCTCTAGCTTTCCCTATACCATTCATTTTTTTAAAAAAATATTTTATTCATATATTTGAGAGAAGAAAGTGAGAGAGAGCACAAGTGTGTGTGACGAGGGACAGTGGGAGAGGGAGAAGCAGACTCTGCTGAGCTGGAGCTCGACTTGGGGCTTGATCCTAGGACACCAAGATCATGATCTGAACCAAAAGCAGATGCTTAATGAACTGAGCCACCCAGGCATCTCACCCTATACATCCCTTTAATTGAGAAAGAAATCTAGGTGTCTTGATAACATCACTAAGCCAAATGTGATATTTTGTAGAAGGATTTATTTACCTATGTTTTTATATACACATCTTGCAAATATTTTGAGAAGACATTTTTCAAAATTTATATGCCCTTGAAATTTATTCTTTACTTCTTGCCTAGTAATTTTACAGTTAATTATACTCGATATCTTTCTTTCTTTCTCGTTTATATTTGAATATTTATTTCTCATTGCTGTGCGATGCGTCATTTTAACAAGGAAGAGAAGTCTCATTCCCTCTCCAATCTCAAGCCTCTAGAATTCCAGGAAGAGGAAAAGTTCACTTAACTTAAAGGCATCCTACTTACTTCCTAGGAATCGGTGAAGTCATCTCACTTGGGTGGGATCAAGAGGTCGAAGTGAAAAGACTGATCATAAGCCAAATACTTATGAAAATACAAGTATTTATTTTCTAATTTGTATTCTAGTAATTATGGCATAAAAGAAAGATGTTACTTCAATTTGCAAAGTACATGGTTAGTAAATATCAGTGATTCATTCATTTATTCCAAAAATGTTTATCAGACCTTGTTATGTTTCATGTATTATAAAATATAACAGATATATAGTCTTGGGATGCCTGAGTAGCTCAGTGGTTGAGCATCTGCCTTCGGCCCAGCGTGTGATCCCAGGGTCAGAGGACTGAGTCTCACATCTGGCTTCCAACAGTGAGCCTGCTCCTCCCTCTGCCTGAGTCTCTGCCTCTCACTCTGTGTCTCTCAGGAAATAAATAAAATTAAAAAAATGGCTATATAATCTTAAAGAGCATATTTACTCATTGTTTCCCTTGGCAAACACTAGGACACAGGATTGAAGAAGGCTCTGATAGAACAATGGAATCAAGAATAACAGAACCAGGTAGGTGCTGTATTAAAGAGAGGGGCACCCTTCTATGGGACCACAAAAAAGGCTAAGAGAACCATTAATTTTAAAATGGAGAGGGAGTGATTTTAGCCATTTTTTAAATAAAGATTTTATTTATTTATTCATGAGAGACACAGAGAGAGAGAGGCAGACGCATAGGCAGAGGGAGAAGCAGGCTCCTCAAGGGGAACCTGATGTAGGACTCCATCCCGGGACCCTGGGATCACAACCTGAGCCAAAGGCAGACGCTCATCCACTGAGACACCGAGGTGTCCCAATTTTAGCCATTCTGACAGTTGTGAGGTGGTATCTCATTGTAGTTTTGATTTACATTTCCCTGATGTGCATGATGTTGAGCGTCTTTTCATGTGTCTCTTGGCCATCTTTGTGTCTTCTTTGGAAACATGTCTGTTCAGAACTTCTATCCATTTTTTAAAAAGATTTACTTATTTATTTCAAAGAGAGAGAGAGAAAGAGAGAGAGAGAGAGAGAATGCAAGTGGGAGAGGGAAAGAAGCAGACTCCCTGCTGAGAGCAGTCTGAGGTAGGGCTTGACAGGAGGCTTGATGCAGGGCTGGATTTCAAGACCCTGAGACTGGAGCTGAAACCAAGAGTCCTAGGCTTAACCAACTGAGCCACCCAGGCTCCCTTCCTCTTCCATTTTTTAATCTGATTTTTATGGTTGCTGTTGTAACTGAGTTCCATGAGTTCTTTTCATATTTTGGATATTAACCTCCTATCATATATACATGATTTGCATATATCTTCTCCCATTCAGTAGTTTGCCTTTTTATTTTGTTGATGGTTTCCTTCACTGTGCAAAAGATTTATAGTTTGATGTATTTATTTTTGCTTTGTTGCCATTGCCTTAGAGTTGATTCAAGACAAACAAACAAACAAACAAAAAACATTGTGAAAACCGATGTCAAGGAGCTTATCACCTATGTTTTCTTCTTGGAGTTCTTTGTTTCTGGCCTTACATTCAAGTCTTTAATCTATGTTACGTTATTTTTGTGTGTGTGTGTATAGTATAAGATTGTCGTCAAGTTTAATTCTTTTGCAGTAGCTGTTCACTTTCTCAACTCCGTTTATTAAAGGGACTAGTCTTCCCCCCATTGTATATACTTGCCCCCTTTGTTGTAAATTAATAACAAGTGTTGGTGAGGATGGAGAGAAAAGTGGATCCTTGTGCACTTTTGGTGGGAATGTAAACTGGTGCAGCCATTATGGAAAACAGTATGGAGCTTCCTCAAAAAATTAAAAGTTGAACTGCCATGTGACTCAGCATTCCAGTACTAGGTATTTACCAGAGAAAGTACAAACGCTAATTTGAAAAGATATATGCACCCCAACGTTCATTGTAGCATTATTTACAGTAGCCAAGACATGGAAACAACCCAAGTGTCCACTGATGGAAGAACAGATAAAGAAAATGTGCCATATATATGTGTATATATGTGTGTGTGTGTGTGTATATATATATATATATATATATATATATATATATGGATTATCTTGAGATTTGTGATATCATGGATAGACCTTGAAGGTAGTATGATGAAATAAGTCAGAGAGAGAATGACAGGTGCTGTTTGATTGAATCTGAAATCTGAAACAAATGAACAAAGCTCATAGATATAGAGAACAGAGTGGGGGTTACCAGAAAGGAGGGCAGTTGGGGAGTAGGCAAAATTGGTGGGAAGGGATCAAGAAGTACAAACTTCCGGTTATAAAATAAATAAGTCATGGACTTATACATTACATCGCTGTAATGTATAGCATGGTGATTATAGTGAATAGCATTGCATAGCAAATTTTAAAGATGCAAGAAAGTAAATCTTAAAAGTTCCCATCACAAGAAAAATATATTTTTTGTAACTTTGTAGGGTGACAGATGGTAACTAGACTTATTGTGGCGATGATTTCACAATGTATACAAATGTGGAATCATTATGTTATATATCTGAGTCTAATATAATGTTGTATGTCACTTATACTTCAATAAGAAATAAATGGAGAGGGAGTGGAGGAGGTGGTGATGTGCAGTTTTAAAGAGGAAATAAAAAGTGATCTATGTGATTTGAGAAGCAGAGGATAGTGTGGGAGAAGAACATTCGATTCAGAGAAACTAGAAAAAAAAAACCTGTTAGTATGATGAAAATATTTCGGGTCATAAAGGACCTGGAATTACATGCTGAGGAAGCTGGATTTCAATGTATAGAAACGTATTTTAAGAAAATGAATTACATGATCAAATGTAGTTAAATGAACCATAGTTCTTATGCCACATAGTGCCAGATATCTACCCTGTAAGATGTGTATCATTTGCTGAGCCTGATGACTAAATTAAGCACAGGGTGAAAACTACATATATTCCACTATAATTTAGCTTGATTTTCCCATGCTTTTGCTGTTGAAGCCTATGACCACAGCTAAAATCCTGACTGAGTAGGGACATTTTTCCTCTTTCCCTCCTCAAGACTCTGCTCAATTCAGGTTTATTCTTTAGTGGAGGAAAGAATTGCTGATCAGCATCCTGCAGCCTTGGGCACAGCTGGCATCTGCAATACTTTGGTGCGTGTCCAAAAAGCCGTGCAGAGAAGTGACATACCAGGGGGAGGGGGAGCTTAGAAGTGATTTCTCCACTCCCTGGAGAAGTCTCTACTCAACACTGTGGCAGAGGGGTTCAAAAGAGAGCTAAGGAAAGTCATTTCTGCACAGACACATAAACCTGCACCAAGGTTTCATCCCAAGATTAAAGTTAGTCTGGTGTCTGATTTCTTGGGTCAAAGTATCAAGTCGATTTTTTTCCTATAATTACTATTGTGAACATAGCATTTGCTGCAAGGCTTGCCTTTACATCACTCCCCTTAGGCAAGTCTATGGATTTGTTTATTGATGATTATTTACAGAGGAAAAAAAATCCCTATGCATTCAGGATTGTGGCTTGTAAATGCTGTACCAGTGTAACTCATTGTTCTGGAGTTTCCCTGGTGAGGAAGAAATTTCATTTGGGTGTAATTTTGTCAGAGCTCTGGGAAGTGCTTACCACTTTTGACATGTGAGACATCACAGCTCTGGGAAAGAGCTGATTACCAAGTCATATTTGTTATGGCTTTCCAGGTGGCTGGGTGTTTCTAAAGCATCTTGCCTCTCATACAGCTGTACTCACACTGTTTCTTTAGAACACCGAGTCTACACTACACAGCAGCATGAGAAACAGTGCTGCCAGTCATGCAGATGATTTATGCTTCGTAATTAGGAGAATCAGAAAGGCAGTAGAGTGCAGTGGTTCCACACAGTGGTTATAGCGGATTATCCTTGGGCCAGTCATTATTCAGCACTTTTATTGTGGGCAATTCACTAAGCATTTAAAATCTAATTTCCATAATCTGTAAAATGGGGTTAGCAAGAGCTCCCTCATGGGCATTTCTTTATGTTGTTTAAAAAGTTTTTTTCAATGGCTGTAAACATCTCAGGTAATTTGCCTCTCCATAATTAATAGCTCTTATTGACGTATTACATAAGTGTGACCAAGTTTCACATAGCATAAAACCTGGTTATGCGTGCTCAAAATAAGAAATTTATAAGATATTGGAACACCTATTCCCTTCCTTTGTAAAACCAGCTTCCATTCATTTGCATTCTTCATTTTTCAGAAAAGAGACGTATCCTATCTGTAGTCTATATGGAGAATCAATCAACAGATTCCTTTCATTGGTCTTTAAAAAAAAACTTTCAGACAAATGGACAATTTTTGTTTACTTCTTTTGCTCAAAATGCAGTCCACAATTAGTTTTAAATTACTTATTTTTCTAAATGGAAGAGAAGATTGCTAAAATTTTAGCAAAGGAATGCACCAATTCTAATCCATTAAAAGTAGTTGGAGCTTTATTGAAATAATTCTTTAAAGACCACAGCAGAACATTTGTTAAATTGCTATAATTACTATTAATTTTGATATCATTTTGACATATAGCATAGGGTGTCTGGAACTTGACTTTATTGATGGGGTTAGTGGTAATTTACTTTCTTCGGTGCCTTCCTTGATCAATGAATTTAGAACTAGAGAGCTTACATTTAATTCTGTAAGCCTGTAAATCTGTGTGAGTGTTTAAGCGTTGAGCATTTAAATACAATTAACTGGTTGGCAAGAATTTGGCAGGCTTTGATTTCAACAACCATTTATTTGTTTGTGTGTTTCCAGCTGGAATTGTACTGTATCATATTGAATGGTATCGATCAAGTCAGTTGGGTGACTGGTATGAACCGTCTGAAAATAACTCATCTCACACCCAGCACTGCTTGGTGCTAGATCATTCATCACTGTGCACAGCACATGAATGTCTGGGATTATTTTGCTTCCTTTTTTGAGTGGTAGTACTCTACTTAAATAAATAGAATGGTGAGAGGAAATTACCAGAACTTCCTCTATCAAAGTCTAGGTAGTCTTTACCAAACTTATTGATCAGTCCTGAATGAGGAGTAAGTAAGTCTTATGGAAATCATGATTAAGATGCTGTTTCAGATTTGAAACCTGATGTAAATAGAATATCAAAGGACAAGAGGAATGATCAAAATTATACAATAAACTAGCCAAATGGACTATCTCTAAATAACTATTTTATTAGTATCTATTACTTAAATATCTAAATATTATAGTCCACCAAGCTGCCATGTAGCCTGTGGCTATTTTGGGGGAAATTTAGAGAGCATAATCATTAGTCTTCTTTTTTTGTAAAAGAAAATATACTTGAGCTTAAACTCTCATCTTCAACATAGATATCGTAATACCTACCTCATAGAGCTGCTGAGTGTTAAATGAGAAAACATGTCGCTGGTTCCTGGGAGACAAGCACAGGGAACCTTACTCCAACTTTGCTATTATACTCTATCCTTGAAATACTGGGGTTCATATATTTTTTAATGCTGACTTCATCACTCAACATGCACACTATGGCAAGAAACAAAAACAAAAAAGGAAAAAAATTGACATGGTGAGTGATTAAAGCCTATGGAGGTACTTGTTGCCAAAAGGCAGGCAGAGGAATCCAAAGGAGATATAACTGGACTTTGTCCTGCTCGAAACACTTGCATTAATGTACTTACATTTTACATGAAAACAAGTAGGGAAAGGGAAAGTTAAATTCAAGGTAAGACATTGCTAGAAGAAGCATCAATCAGACTGAACCTGAGTGATGTCAATGCTAGAATGTATCTTCACTCCAAAGGAGTTCTCAGATTTTAAGAATCTCCTTTCCAGGGCCCCTGAGTGGCTCAGCCAGGTTAGCGTGGGACTCGATTTGGACTCAGGTATGATCTCAGGGTCGTGAGATGGAGCCTACTTAAGATTCTTTCTCCTTCTTCCTTTCCCCCACTCCCCCAATTATATATTTATACATCTCTCTCTCTCTCTCTCTCTCAATCTAAGGGGGGAAAAAGTCTCCTCTCCCCTCAACTAGTTATTATTTGGTATTAAGAGTTAATGAAATTTTAAGGCAGCCCCCATTGGGTTTCCAACAGGGGAAGATTGAGTAAGGAATGGACTAAGAATCTCTTTAAAGGCTGGAGGAAATCAATGATGATTTATTCTAGTAATTAAATTATTGTCATAGTTTTTTTTTTTTTAAGGAAACATCATAGAGCTTACAGTCCATAGATTATGAGAGTCTAGGAAAAAAGTCTGGGCAACCCAGGACCATTAAGATATTCAAGATAGATGAGAACAAAACTGGGTTTGGAATATAGGAAATTCCAAGCAGTAAGTGAAGGTGGGGCTGGCAGACAGAACAAAGTCAGATAAACTTAAAAAGCTGACTCAGGTCATTTTTATTATTGGTTTATTTCACTTAGGGACTTCTTAGAACTTTAAAATGCAGATAGGTACTGGGAATTTCTAGAAAGGGAATCTAGGATGCTATACTCGCTGCTTGACCACAAAACGATTTTGTTTTCTGAATTCCTATTAATCTCTTATAGAATTATTCTTCTATGGGACATAATTGATAAAATATGTATATATAAAGCCCCTTTGGGTAAATCCTTTCTATATCTCCTCTGCCTCTTTATACTCCTAGCACTGGAGGGGATTTTGCACCTACTTGGAGATCCTGTTGAGTCATGAGCCATATTTGAATGAAGATAGATATCAATTTGTTAATAAAATATCTAACACGAATATCAGAGTAGTTTTACATTTATCTTTCCCCATTCCTATGAACGAATTCAAGTGGAATTACATTACGAGTCAATCAAATCAGTTTTACAAAGTTGACTAAGTACTCAAAATAGATTTGTCTGTTGGTTGAATTATGCTCTAATGAAAATGAGAGCTAATTTGAACTATGCCAATTACATCTTTTTAAAGTTATATATTCTCCACGAATATATAAATAAAAGTAAGGGTAACAAAAATGTTTTGAAATAAGTACATATTTCCTCTAAGAAAATCATGTATCTATGCATATCTTAATCTATAGCTGTCATTCTAACTATAACATTTTCGGGAGAAATTAAGAACATGACAAGTTTTATTAAAGGACATTTAAACTAAAAGATGTTGAGCTCTTTCAAAGATTAAAATTTATAAAAAAAATGTTTCAGAATTTTCACTTCAAAATGTGGGCAATTGTTTTCATTGTAAAAGGATGCTCTGGAAGGCTGAGTGTCCCTGCCAGAACCAAGTACATTTGAGAAATCTCAAGGGAAGACTCATCCTCCAGAGATTTTCTGTTTGCTTTTCACTTCAAAGCAGTCAGGCTCAGCATCTTGATAATAAGCCAATGTGAACATCCAAACATCTGTAGTTTCTTCCTTCACACACTTGGTCCTTTTGTGAGTATGTCAGAATATGGTGATGTAAATCATAAAGAAAACATTGCCCTGTTACTTAGGTTTTAACTTTAACATCTCTCACTGAGACAAATAATCGTATTTGTGTTTCTTATTCATGGAGTTAGAAAAGTAACTGTTTGAAGCTGGGCAGGGTCAAAGATTCTGATTCTGCTGGTTTGTGGAGAATAAATGGTAGCTCAGAAATGAGCTTAGTGGCACACGCTGGAGAAGCCAACCAGCTCTGGTGGTCTTCCACGAATCCTTCGGTTCCTTGACCTCTTCTCCACATGCAGTTCCAGAGCTGCTTTTTGCCACCTGCCCTCACAGCAGCACTGTGCGGGTCCAGTAGGGATGCTAAACCTGAGGATACTGTGACTCTGTTTGGCACTAGAGTAGCTAATGGTATCGTTTTTTGTTTAACCAAACGTTGTTGAGAGACATGGTAAGATAATTTATTTCTAATGAGTATAATTCAAAGAGCTTTAGTTGTATGCTTGCTTATACAAGAATACAAAGAACATAGAATTAAAATAATTTCGTGAGTATATGATGTCTAACAAGCAAAGTGACTTCAGGGTGATTTTGTAAATTTGTTTTTTTCATTGAGGCATAATTTACACACAATACAGTGTTCAATCAGATGGGTTGATACCTATATTTATAACTAGATCTATATCTACTCTAGACCTGCACATGAACATGTCTATATCTTTATCTGTGTCCACGCATTATCATTAGTGTCTCAACTATTTGAAAACAAGCTACACACATAATACATCTTTACTCTAAATACTCATGTGAATTTCCCCTACACTAAGGATATTTTTTCACTATTTCTCTGTAACCCTCTGAATACGATAGCCAACTTTTTAGAAGGTCAACTGAAGACACAGACATACAACACTAATATTATACTTATGTACATGTATATATATAATAATCTATAATATACATATATGTGTTATTTTAGCATAAATATGTGGAAATAAGTGGGGTTTTTTTTGGGCAGCCACATTTTATTTTTTTGTAATAATAAATTTATTTTTTATTGGTGTTCAGTTTGCTAACATACAGAATAACACCCAGTGCTCATCCCGTCAAGTGCCCCCTTCAGTGCCCGCCACCCAGTCACCCCCACCCGCCGCCCTCCTCCCCTTCCACCACCCCTAGTTCGTTTCCCAGAGTTAGGAGTCTTCCATGTTCTGTCGCCCTTTCTGATATGTCCTACCCATTTCTTCTCCCTTCCCCTCTATTCCCTTTCACTATTATTTATATTCCCCAAATGAATGAGACCATATAATGTTCACAGTAGCCAAACTGTGGAAGGAGCCTCGGTGCCCATCGAAAGATGAATGGATAAAGAAGATGTGGTTTATGTATACAATGGAATATTACTCAGCCATTAGGAACGACAAATACCCACCGTTTGCTTCAATGTGGATGGAACTGGAGGGTATTATGCTGAGTGAAATAAGTCAATCAGAGAAGGAAATAAGTGTTTTTTTGAAAAAGCATATTCTGTCTTTATTTTTCTCTTAAATCAATGCTCTTGCTTAAGACTAATAGCGTCAACTAGTAGTAATTAATATTACTAATTAAAATAATATATGTAAAATATAATATGTTATAATGTTTCTGTCTTATGAAGTGGAAATTTATGTAAATTAATTTTAAAAATTATTTGTTTGATAATTTTATTTTATAGGCTATGCTATTGCGTATCCTTAAATGAATTTAAGTATTTTTAAAAGGAGAATGTTAAAACAATAAGTCTAATTAAGTAGGTATTATCTATTCTAAACCATAACAATGATATGTTTCCCTGCATGATATAGTAGGATATTTTGACTCTTTTTTAAATATTAAACTTGTGAACTGCCTATAGCCTTCACAGCCTTTAAGACATAGATTATCCTTTTTTTTTCTTTCTTTTTTTTTTTTGATGTAGTGGTAAAACAATACCATCAAACATAACATTCACTTTGACTTGCAGGTCTGCTTTTGTCAAGTGTGTATTACATGCATTCCTGATGCCAATTGAATGTGATGACATCAGGCTAAATATACTCTCAACAAAAGCTTTTTAGGATGAAATACTAAGATTTTTTATGTTATTTTTTTAAGGACAACTTTAATTGAGATAAATTTCCCATAACATAAAAGGGCAACATTTGTTAACCATTTTAAAGAATGTATTCATCATGCTGTATAACGATCATCTCCATCTGGTTTCAAAAGATTTTCAACACCTCTAAAGGAAACCCTGCCCCATGAAGTAGTCCTTCACTATTTCTTCTTCTCACAGGCCCTCACAATCCCTAATCTGCCTTTTTTGTCCCTATGGATTTACCTATGCAGGGTTATATTATATAAATAAAGTTATATAATATGTGACCTTCCTGTCTAATTTCTTTTACTTAACAAAATGTTTCAGGGCCTATCTATATTGTAGTAGGTGTCTGTACTTCATTCATTTTTTATGATTGGATAACATTCCATTGTAAATATGCATCAAATTTTATTTATTCACATGTTAATGGATATATGTATAATTTCCACTTTTGGTCTGTTGTGAATATTACTGCTATATATATTTATGTATATCTTTTTGTTTGAATACCTATTTATATTTTTTCCATGTGTATCTAGAAGTATAATTGTTAGATCATAGGGTAATCCATGTTTAAGTTTTGAGGAGCCATTAAACTGTTTTCCACAATAGCTGAAACATTTTACACTTCTATCAGAATATACAATATCCACATTTTTGCCACCACTTGTTATTTTCAGTATTATTATTTGTATTACTACTACTACTACTACTACTACTACTACTACTACTACTACTACAAATACTACAGCTATAGTGGGTGTGAAGTTGGTATCTCATTGTGGTTTTGATTTACACCTTCCTAATGACTATGGTAGTACATCTTTTCATGTACTATTGGGACATTTTTGTAATCTTCTTTGCAAAAATGCCTATTTAAATCCTTTACACATTTCTAAATCAGATCATTTGTCTTTTTGTTGTTCAGTTATAGACTTATTTATATGGCTATTATTAAGAAGATAAGAGACGACAGTTATTGGAAGGGATGCAGTAAAATAGAAACTAACATTGTTGGTGGGAATGTAAATTGGTCCAACTTTATGGGAAACAAAGTGGTGGTTCCTCAAAAACGTAAAAAGAGATTTACCATATGATCCGGCAATTCCACTTCTGGGTATATATCCAAATGAAATGAAAGCAGATTTTTGAGGAGATATCTGTACTCCCATGTTTATCACAGCATTATTTCACAACAGTCAAAATACGAAAATAGCTCAAACGCCCATCAATGGATGAATGGATTAAAAAAGGATGTAGTACATATATGCAATGGGATATTATTCAGCTACAAGAAGGGAGGATATCTTCTCATTCACAACAACATGGATGGACCTTAACTCATTATGCTAAGCAAAGTAAGTCGGACAGAGTAAGCTAAATTCTGTATGATAATCATTTATGTGTGCAACCTAAAAACATTGAACCTTTAAAAATGGTAAAGTGGTGGTTACCAGGGGATATAAAAGTTATGGTATTTAAAAGCACAAACTTGTAACAAGTAGTAAATAAACCACAGAGATATAATGCACCATAAAACAAATACAGACAATATTTTTGTACTACAGTTGTATAATGTGATACATATTGTTACATTAGCAATCATATGACAATATATAAATATATCAAAGCAACACACTATACACCTTAAACTTACACAATGTTACATGTCAAATTTGTTGAACAAAAGACATATATTCTGGATACTAGACTTTATCATAGGTATATAATTTGCAAATATTCCATTCTGTGAGTTTTCATTTTCTTGATAATATCTTTTGATGCACAGAATTCTGGATGCTATGAAGTCAAATTTATCTGTTTTTCATTTGTTTATTGTGCTTTTGGTGTCTTATCTGTGTCCACTTCCAAATTCAAGATCATGAATATATGCTATTATGTTTTCTCTCAGTTTTATATTTAGGTCTTTGATAGATCTTGTGATAATTTTTTTTGTATATGACCTGAGGTAGGAGTAATACTTAAAATTTCACTATTAACGACAGCCTATTTTTAGACTTGTAGGAATTAGCTCTCCAAAAAATGTCCAATCTACACATCTCAAGCTTGTTCTGGTAGACCAGCTGTTTTTCTCTCACATCTTTCGCATCCGTAAATCCATCATATATAGACTATCCATTTCTACAATCTGAAGCACATAAGGTAAACCTTTCTTTCTCAGGAAAAAAATTGTTTTAAAGCACAGTAGTAATTTGCACTTGTGAAATTGAAGCTGGATTTCAAATGTTATATTTTTAGTAAAGAAATTGAGAAATTCTTTAAGTTGGCTGCACTGTTTTGACTTTCTCCTGAAGCAATCTTATTTCCAGAAATTGAATCTTTTTTGCTATATAGCTTTGTCATAACCTACACATGAGATTGAACAACTAATATAATTCTCATCCACAATATATTTCCAAATTAAGCGAGGGCAGTTGTTATTTGAATGTTGCCAAGAGAGTAAATTTTAAAAATATTCATCATGAGAAAAAATTGTAACTATGTATGGTGATAGATAGTAATGATATTCCCTGTGGTGATCATTTTGCAGGGTACACAAATATTGAATCATGATGTTCACGTGAAATTAACGTAATGTTGTATATCACTTACACTTCAATGAAAAAAATGAATTAGAGAAAGGCATTCTTACTGTTCAACATTTTGAAACTATCATGGCTCATCAGGTCAACTTTTTAACGTCAAAAAATATTTCTGGCAATAATGATGACCATCTTATAGGCATATGTCTGAGGAGACTATCTCCTTCAGTTTCTGTAAGGTCAAAATTCTCATTAAATGATTTCACATGTTTTGAGGAAACTGAAAATGACCCCCTAAATTGTAAAATCTTCAGCAACACAGGCAGAAAAATCACATGTCTTAGTCGCAAAACATTTAGTCAGCAATACCATTTTCTTTGTTAAGAGGGTTATAGGCTGAATAGAATTTGCCAAAATTTACATTTGCACTGTCTCCTGAACATACATGAACAAAACCTAATTTTTATTTGGGTTTGATACTAACAATTATTTGTTTTATGTTTTCTGGAAATCCTTGTAGAATCCAAGACTATTATTTGAAACTCCACATTTAAAAATCAAAATATTTAAGAACTCAGGAGCTTTGTGTTTTTTGTGATTGCTATGATTCGATGCATCACTTGATAGAAAGTGTGATCTTGTCATGATCTTACAGAATCAGCTCTTCACTGTAAGTGGCTAATGCATCTGTCATCAAAATCTCTCCTTTTGTTCACCCTCAGGTCAGTTTAGTTGCAGCTTCTGGCACCGGAGATGTAAATTTACTGAGTTTCACAGATCAATTAAAAAGAAACAATACAATAATGTGTTCCTGTGGTACGCCCAAATTAATTCAGTACTACTTTTTCCAGTTAAGCAATCATGTTGTTTTGGGAGATGAAAACTTTAGATTGATTTAGAAAAACAGACCTGAAAAAAAAAAAAAAGAAAAGAAAAGAAAAGAAAAGAAAAACAGACCTGTCTCATTCCATACTCATTAGATTCACTCTTCGTATTTGCTTTCACAGTTCTTTCTCTACTACAACCAGTCCCAAATTATTTTCTACATACTGTACAGTGGTCTCTCCTTTTCTCGTTGACCTCCCTACTCCATTTGCATGTGTCCATCTTAAAATAACATTTGTCATGCTGGCACAAATTCTGTGATTGTTCTCATATTCCTTATTGGAACCTTTAGAAAAATAATCCTAATACAATGTTAAAAACCAAACTAAAGCTCTCTGGATACAAGGCATAACAGTTAGTCCACAGGGAATGTTAATGATGAACTGTTGACATCATGATTACAACTCACATACATTGCACACTTGTCACATCATTCAGAGTGAAACAGCAATGGGTACTCCAGACTCAAGACTCACAAATCCTTCTCATTATTAGTGGCAAAGTATAAAAACAGAACCAGCATTATGGGAGAGGGATAATCTATGCTGTACCTGGGACACAGAAAGAGTGTTTCTTCCTCCATTTTTTGGCCCGTAGCATGGGTTTCGTAATTCTCGCCCCCTCCCCTGACCTCCTACACTTGTCCTCAAAAACAAGTAGACTTCAGATCTTTTGTGTCTGGGGAGAAGTTTCCCATAATATTACACCTTCTGTGGTAAAGTCTGTATAGTCTTGGACATACTAGGACAGGTAGTCACACTATCTTTAAATCAGATGATCAGGGTTGATACAACATTACCATTCAATTCACATACTTCATCCACTTTTCTGTTTCTTTTTTAAGATTTTATTGATGAGAGACCCAGAGAGAGGCAGAGACACAGGCAGAAAGAGAAGCAGGCTCCCTGCGGGGAGCCTGATGTGGGACTTGATCCCAGAACCCCAGGATCACGACCTGAGCCAAAGGCAGACCCTCAACCTCTGAGCCACCCAGGAGTCCTTATCTATCTGTTCCTATTTACATCCATGTGGACAATGTTTCTTTTTCCTTTCTGGTCCTGGGTTCAATCCAGGATCGTGTGTAGCATTTGTCATGCCATTCCAGTATTCTTCATGTGGAACAGTTTCCGTGCCCTCTTCTTTGAGGACCTTGACAGTTTCTTTTCTAGTATAAAGGGGATTTATTTGATGATTTATTCGATGTTTTCCTCATGATCAAATTTAAGCCATGTATTGTTTACGGGAACCCCACAGAACTGGTGCTGTGTTTGACACCAGTGCATCACACCAGGAGGTACACACTGTGGCCCTCTCCTGCAAATGGTGGTGGTGACTTCCTCATATGGTCATTTTCGTGTGTGAAAAAAATTCCACTGCAAAGACATTTTCCAACTGGTAACTACTAACGATTTTATTCAAAGAGCCAAGACATATTCTGCTCGTCATAAAGTTCAACTACCAGCCTAAACATCCATTGATGATTCCTGTGTGAATCAACCAGCACTATGCTCCTTGTCTAATTGTAAATTTGTATCTCCATCATTTCCTTTGTAGCTATAAGTTGTCTTTCTTCTATAAGGAGATACTTTCCCTTCCCTTGAAACTTCTTTAAAGACTTTGTATCAGTATGGACTCATGGATTCTTGTTTTAATCAATGAATTGCATTTTTGTTCCTATCATTATTAATTTTGATGCTGAAATCATTTTTAACACATGAGCTCTCTCTGCATCCTTTTGATATACTGCCATCATTTTTTGGGCACTTTATTTGTTTGCACAAATTGTGCAGGCTCATCTTGTATTTTTCCTAACTCAGCCATGAAATCAGCCATTTTTCTCATAAGCAGTAGATTATTTCAATAAAAAAAAAAGGCATTTAGAAACACTTGTGCTTATCTCAGCAAGGAGAGTTTTAGGAAATAAATGTATACAGATATACGTATCTATATTTCCCTATCTATGTGTTTATTTATGAATTAATAACCTTAACTGAAGTTCATACTGAAACTTTAAATTCAGTATCTCTGGATTTTTTCCAGTATGTGAACATGCCATATTTGTAAATCCTTCTCTGGCATGGAAGAACCTGGTTTCCATTACCCTTGATTTACTTCCTTATTTGCTCAATTCCTCCCCAAAGCTTTGGTTATTGGACACCCTATCACTTTTGCTCCCTTGTCCCACACTCCCACTGCTACTTTCTTAGATGTTAGGTCTACCTCACCTCTGCATGTCACCCCCATCATCACCCTTCCTCAGCTGCCAAGAAGATGACTGCCTCCACATGGCACAATAAACTCTTTGCTACGTGCTCATGCTCATCCCTCAGCTTTCTGCTCTCCTGTCTCCACTTTGTTAGACTTCAGTAGGATAGCACCTCTGCAAAGTTTCTCTGCTATCCCAAGGAGATATTTTTAAAAATTGCACACATATCTTGCATATCATCACTTATTCGGTATATCTATACTGTTTCTTTTGGGGAATGGGATATGCCCTGCAAGTAGTCAGGAAACATTTATTCAGAATTACTCAAATTGTATCTGAGATTCAATAATAGTCATTGTAAGGGTTTGATTATTATACATTTTTATTACCTATGATTTATTTATTTATTTATTTATTTATTTATTTATTTATTTATTTATTCATTCCATCCATTTAATATCACTTAAGAGGTTGTTTCCTTTCAAATTGGGAGGTGGCAGAAAAGTTATGGTACCAACCTTTTAAAGTCCTATTTTCCACCTCCTCCTGAGCCTTTTTTAAAAGGAAAATTTATTTTTTCTGTTAGACAGGGGCCATGTAGAATCAAAACTAATAAAACTATTTTGTGAAAGTATCTTCTAGCCTTCTCAACACTTGGCTCACTCATAAACAGCATGAGAAAATCAGACTTGTAAAGAATGTTCATCCTGGAACATTGAATTCAGAGAATAAAGAAGTTTATTTTATATTTTGAAAGATACATGTTAAAATTTTGACAGTTTCAATTCTTCTTAAAGTTGCGGCTAAGTTATTTTTGACAGGGTCTTTTCCACAATTATTGGCTTAAAACCATTCATATTACTCATTTTATTTTTAATTTGTGAAAAATATTTTTTTCTTGATCAGGCTTGTAAAGTGTCTATTATTTTTTTTTCTTGATCAGGCTTGTAAAGTGTGTATCATTTATTTTTTTATTAAACTCAGTTTATTAACATACACTGTATTATTAGCTTCAGGGGGTAGAGTTTAGTGATTCATAAGTTGCATATAATGCCCAGTGCATCATTACATCAAGTGCCCTCCTTAATGTGCATCCCCCACCCACCTCCCCACTAGCAACTCTTAGTTTGTTTTCTGTAAATGAGAATCTCTAATGGTTTTCCTCCTGTTTTATCTTATTGTATTTTCCTTCCCTTCCCCCGTGTTCATTTGTTTTGTTTCTTAAATTCCATATATCATTGAAATCATATGGTATTTCTCTTTCTCTGACTGACTTATTTCGCTTAGCTAAACTCTTTAGTTCCATCCACATCATTTCAAATGGCAAGATTTCATTATTTTTGATGGCTCAGTATTAGTCCTGTGTGTGTGTGTGTGTGCGTGTGTGTGTGTACACATGCATCTTCTTTATCCATTCATCTGTCGATGGACATCTGGGCTCTTTCCATAGTTTGGCTATTGTGAACATTGCTGCTATAAACATTGGGGTGCAGGTGTCCCTTTGAAGCACTATTTTTATATCCTTTGGATAAATACCTCGTAGTGCAATTGCTGCTTCATAGAGTGGTTCTATTTTTACTTTTTGAGGAACTTCCATACTGTTTCCCATAATGACTGCACCAGTTTGTATTCCTACCAACAGTGCAAGAGGATTCTCCTTTCTCCACATCCTTGCCAACATCTATTGTTTCCTGAGTTGTTAATTTTAGCCATTCTGACCAGTATGAGGTGTTATCTCGTTGTAGTTTTCATTTGCATTTCCCTGATGCCCAGTGGTGTTGAGCATTTTTACATGTGTCTGCTAGCCATTTGTATGTCTTGTTTGGAGAAATGTCTGTTCATGTCTTCTGCCCATTTCTTGATTGGATTTGTTTTTGGGTATTGAGTTTGATAAGATTTTTAAAGATTTTGGACATTTTCCCTTTATCTGATATATCATTTGTGAATATCTTCTCCCATTCTGTAGGTTGTCTTTTGGTTTTGCTGACTGTTTACTTTGCTGTTCAAAAGCTTTTTATCCGATGAAGTCCCAATAGTCCATTTTTGCTTTTGTTTCCTTTGCCTCTGGAGATGTGTCGAGTAAGAAGTTGCTGTGGCCGAGGTCAACAACTCAAGTCAACTTTTGCATCTATTGAGGAGATTATATAGCTCTTATCCCTTCTTTTATTAACGTGGTGTATCACGTTGATTGATTTGCAGATGTTGAACTACCCTTGCAGCCCAGGAATAAATCCCACTTCATCATGGTGAATAATCCTTGTACTGTTGGATCCTATTAGCTAGTATCTTGGTGAAAATTTTTGCATCCATGTTCATCAGGGATATTGCTCCGAAAATCTCCTTTTCAGTGAGGTCTTTTGTTTTGGGACCAAGGTAATGCTGGTGTCATAGGATGAGTTTGGAAGTTGTCCTTCCATTTCTATTTTTTGTAACAGTTTAGTATGTGATCTCTTCTAGAGAATGTTCTATGTGCACTCAAAAAAAAAGTCTATTGTGCTGAGCTAGGTTAAAATGCTCTGAATATATCTGTTAAGTTCATCTAGTCCAGTGTTTCATTCAAAGCCCTTGTTTCCTTTTGATCTTCTGCTTAGATTATCTGTCTGTTTCTTGGAGTGGGAAGTTAAAGTCCCCTACTCTTATTATATTATTATCAATGAATTTTTAAAATTTTGTTATTAATTGATTTATATATTTGGCTGCTCCCAAGTTAGAGGCATAAATATTTACAATTGTAAATATTCTTGTTGGGTAGACCCTCTTTTTATGAGTTAGTGTCTTTCTTCATCTCTTATTAGAGTCTTTGGTTTAAAATCTAGTGTGTCTTATATAAAAATAGCTACTCCAGCTTTCTTTTTAGCTACTCCAGCTTTCTTTTGATGTCCATAAACATGATACATTTTCTCCACCCCTTCACTTTCAATCTGGAGATGACTATGGATCTAAAGTGAGTCTCTTGTAAGTAGCATATTCATGGGTCTTTTTTTTTTATCCATTATGATGCTCTGTGTCTTTGATTAAAACATTGATTCCATTTACAGAGTGATTATTGAAAGATATCAATTTAGTGTCATTGTATTACTTGTAAAGTCACTGTTCTGTAGTTTGACTCTATTTCTTTCTGGTCTTTTTTACTTTTGGTCTCTATACTCAAAGGGTCCCCTTTAATATTTCTTGCAGGGCTACCTTAGTGTTCACAACTTCCTTTAGTTTTTGTTTGTCTTGGAAACTCTACATTTCTTCTTCTATTCTAAATAACAGTTTTTCTCAATAAAGTTCTCTTGCAGCATATTTTCCCCCCAATTACCATGCTGAATATATTACGCCAATCCTTTCCAGCCTGCCAGGTCTCTGTGGACTGGTCTGCTGACAGCTTTATGTGTCTACCCTTGTAGGTTAAGGACCTCTTGTCCTGAGCTGCTTTCAGGATTTTCTTTTTATCTTTGTAATTTGCAAGTTTCACCATAATATGTCATGATGTCTACCTATTTTTGTTTTGAAGGGAGTTCTCTGTGCCTCTTGGACTTGAATATCTGTTTCCTTCCCCAGATTAGGGAAGTTCTCAGCTATAATTTGTTCAAATAAACCTTCTGTCATTTGCTCCTGCACTTCTTCTAGGGTTCCTATAATAAGGATATTGTTTTGCTTTCTGGAATCTCTGAGTTTCCAAAGTCTATTTTCATTTCTTTTCCTTTTCTTTTCAGCTTCATTAGTTTCCATAATTTTATCTTTTATATTACTAATTCACTTTTCTGCTTCATTCATCCTTGTTTTGTGGCCTCCACTTGGGACTGCATTTCAGTTATAGCATTTTTAATTTCGGCCTGACTAGATTTTAGTTCTATTACCTCTACATAATGGATACTGTAGAGTGTCTTCTATGCTTTTTTGAAGCCCAACTAGTATAATTGTTTTAAATTTATAATCATATATAATCATTTATAGTCATTTTAAATTCTGTTTTAGACAGCTTACTTATATCTGTACTGGTTAAATCACTGTCTTTGAGTATTGCTTCTTGTTCTTTCTTTGGGGTGAATTTTTCCTTCTCGTCATTTTGCCCAGAAAACAAGATTGAAAAATAAAAAACAAAATGAAACAAAAAAATCAATAACAACAACAACAGCAATAATAAAAATTTCAGGAAGTATTTCTGGAATATGCTGTGTACACTCTGTTATCTCATTTTGGCTGCTCTTTTCCGCTAATTCGTCCTCTATGGAGTACCTCTTTGCTTGTAGTGGGGAGTGTTTGGAACTTTAACGAGGCATGTTTTGATTTGTTTGTTAAGATAAGCCTGGGAGAGAGAGAGAGAGAGAGAGAGAGAGAGAGAGAGAGAGAGAGAGAAAAGAAAGCTTCATCCAAGACAAAAGGAACAAAAATTCAAACAGAAAAACAAAAAACTATAAGCCCAATTAGAAAGAATAAGGAAAATAGAAGGGAAGATAGTAAGCAAAGAAGAAAAAAGAAGCCTGATCCAAAAAATAAGAGAAGGAAACAGACAAACCAATAAATGAACAAAAAATTATAAGCCTGATACCAAAAAACATATAAAGATAAAGAAAAAAGGGAATATATATATTTATTATATATTTATATAATATATATAATATTATAATATTATATATCATATTATTATAATTATATATAACATATAACTATATATAATTATATATTATAATATATTATTATATTATAAAATAAAATATATTTTATTTCTTATTATTTATTTTTTATATTATGATATTATATATTATACATATAATATATAATATTATGATATAATATTATATTATGTATAATATATCTCATAATATAAAAAATAATAAGAAATAAAATAAATAAATAATTAGGAAATTTTAAAATTCAGAAAAAAAAAAAAAAGAGAAAGCCAACCTGGTCCTATTTCCACTAGAAGCTGACGCTGTGAAACACTCTTTAATCAGTAGACTTGGTACGTGCAGGAAGCCTGTATTGGTCTTCTGAGGGAGACTTCAGCTACACTGGCTGACACCCAATCTTATCCTTATAAAGAAGCCCTTGCCCGGTACAGAGTTGGGGGGTTGGTTAGTGTAAGGGACTCCAGCCTCCACTGGAGGTGCTGTGTTTTTCTCCGAAGTCCTACTGCGTTGGTGGGAGGGGTAGGGGGAGGGTGGTGGTGGAGGAAGATGACTTTAGGCTGTCCTCTTTTCTCTGAGGAGGGAACCTCCTGGCCACCACTGTTCAGGAGGCCCTGACTGAAAAGTGAACAATCCCCAGCCTTTCATCAGATCCCTGCTCTTAACTTATCTGTTCCCAGGCTGTAGGCACCACAGATCTGTATTTTCTATCTGGCTGGTGGCTGGGATTCAAAACTTTAAGTTTCTTAAAGGGCTTCCAAGGTGTGGACCCACTCCCCTGCCCTGGGAAAGAATCTTACGTCGTGCCCAACACTATCCTGTCTCAGAAAAACAGTTGCACAGAGCCTTGAATCTATTGTCGCTGACAGAGAAAAGCAGCAACCAGGTTACCTGCATTCTGCTGTCTGCACTCTGCTCACCTGTGTCCCAGAAAAGGAGCCGCTCAGTGTGCACAGGGTGGTTTAAGCCTATTGTGGCTCACATGAAAGCTGGTACAAGGTTATCTGCCCTTTGTGCACACCTCTGTCCCTGCTGCTGAGTGCTGCTCAATGGCTCCTAGCTGGTCTCTTGTCCTTGAAGATGCAAAATAGGCTCTTCCAAATGTACTCCGGGAAGGGGAGCCAACTCTTCCACTGTGACCCAGGGGCTCTCCTGACTGCAACTGGTTAATCCTCATCTATTGCATTCTCTTCTGCTCTCTCCCTCTCCCTGACCTTGCTCCACAAAAAAGGCACTTCCCCATGTGGTTCCTCGGTTCTCCTCTCCAATTCACAGCTCTGAGCCTCCAATCTGCTGCCTTCTCTCCCTCCAACTGTGCAGATTGTTTTCATAATCCTCAGATCATATTCCTAGTTGTTCAAAATAGTTGGATGTTGATCTAGCTGTAATCCAGGGAGGAGGCAAGCTTAGGGTCCCCCTACTGCTCTGTCATTGTAACTCCTCCTCTGTTAATTTTATTAGTTTATTTAATAAAAAATGCTTTTTGTTTACTGATATTTCTGAGTCACTGTAACATGAACTATCTATTATGAGCTACTGTTTAGAATGATTAATTTTTCTTCTACATTATCTGTAATATGCTTATCAGCTGAAATTAAGTTTTATGCCAGGCATTCTAAAAGTGTATATAATTTATAATATGAATTCTTGCATATAAAAATATTATAATGGTCATAAAAATGAGAATAACTTTGCTAAACAAAAAAAGAGAAAGGATGTGCAGCTTCCTGAAAATTATGATCATTAAAATATTAGTGACCCCAAAGCAAATCTTGTTATATAAGCAGCAAAGAAATGAATTAATGTATGTAACTTTTTAATGGAAATAGGTGCGTGTGAACATATAGTTCATAAATTCTACTTATTAGTGTGCTTGTAATTGATTTGTAAATTTGTCATTAATTGTAAATGTAATGTCTAAATTATGGAATATTTTAAAAGAAATCCAGATTAATACAATTAGATACAATGACAAAAGAAAAACTGCCATCTTGGATTATTTTTTTCTATAAAAAGGCGTAAGAGTAGGTTGTTATACTACTGTATGTTGAAAAGAAAATGTAGGCAGTTTTCATTTGAACAAACTAAATATGAAAAGGGCTACCTTGTAGGTTTTATTTTTATTTTTTTAAAGATTTATTTATTTATTCATGGGAGACACAGAGAAAGAGAGAGAGGCAGAGACACAGGCAGAGGGAGTGAAGCAGGCTCCATGCAGGAAGCCAGACGCAGGACTCGATCCCGGATCTCAGGATCACGCCATGGGTGGAAGGCAGGCGCTCAACCGCTGAGCCACGCAGGCGTCCCCCTTGTAGGTTCTCTAATTAGTTCTTTTAAAATGCATAAAAATTATTTATTTCCCAAATTTAGTAAATATATTGCTACTAATCACTATTGATTTAAAATCAACATATCTTTAAATGTGGTTAAATGTTAACATCATCAATGGCTTAGCCAAATTATGATGTATTAGAAATTTAAGAAAATTTAAACATTATGAAATTTATTGTGTTGAATCTAATCATTGATTCTGCCTCAATCCAAAGCAAATATTAATTAAATCATGTTGCATATCACTGTGTGTTCAATCATATCGGGGAGCTTAGAGGCCCTTTCTCTTGTCTTTATTAGAGCAATTACCTGTTTTGCTTCATTAAATTCTTCTTGTACTTTCCATGGAAATTTTCTTCTTGGCCTGGAGCTTTTGAATCAGTTTACAAAATGAGAATTCATTAAATCATGTGACCTAAACTTTACCAATATTGAGAACATTTGCATAATCTAAATGTCTTCAGCATATTCAGGATCGGATTGGTATACATTCTAATCACCTTAAAACATCTACGTTTGTATTATAAAAACCAAGTATGAAAGGGGGCAAAGTTGAACATAAAGAAAACATTTGTTAAAATAGTTTAACTGAAATTCTGAATTCCTCAGTACTGTATTTTTTATATATGGAGTAATTCTGCCTCATTTGCTATGTAAAGAAATGGAAGGTTCTAGCATATACCCTATATTATGTATACACGTGTGTGTGAGGGAGTGTGTGTGTGTGTGTGTGTGTTTGCATGCATTTGTAATATATCATGAAACTTTTTTTCTATTTCTTTTGGTACCTGGCCCAAATCATTTGACCTTTTACACTTTCACTTAATTTCCAATTGCCAGTATCCACTTTTCTTTGCCTGAGGATTTTTCTGTGGTAGTCAAACCTCCTTTGCTTCCATGTGGCAGGCTGGGAGTATAGGAGAAATAATGGTCCTTAGGTAGCATAATGGTGAAATGTATGTCTATATTCCCCCAAAGCTGACCTGCTGTTACCTTGTGGAATGCCAGTTGAGGGGGCAGAGAAGAGAGGTAAAGCAACCTCAGGAGTTTAGACACCTAGTCACGGTGAAAGTGATGAAGATCCAAAAACAGATTCAGAGGGAAATGTATGAGAAACCAGCAGGATTACCTGAGTGACAATGCAGGGGTGTAGATGGTGTTCCTGGTTGGATGGGGGCATATATCTCAAAATGGGATATGATATCAGAAAAACTTTTCACTGCTTCACAGTGTGGGTACAATTTGCCTCTAAGTATCTATCATGTCACTATAGTATTTTATTCCTGGATTGATGGAAACAAAAAGATTGGAGTAAGTTGGATTATAATATAATAGATGGTACCTTTTAGTTTTCAAAATGACATGTTTCCATCTTCTTAGATTTTATTCCATAAGTGACAAGACGTTTGGCTAGCCAACTGCTAATGATGCTACAAATAAAATTTCCATCTATAAGAGAAACAAAATTAATTTTGATTGTGTAATAAATGCACTTTGTTAACCTTTCCTTCCTCATGAGAACTCTTTATATTCAAAGATGACTATTTTAAAGGTGAGAAACTGAGGATCATTTGCCCATTCTGTGATTCATAAGTGGTAAGACTGGGGGATTTACTCTCTCCTGTCCTTGATGCCAAAACCCTAGATCTCTTCCCAATAGCAAAATAAAAGTTCAAAAGTAAATGAGTAGTCTGCCATTTACCTATATGATTCTAATTAGTGAAGGCATCTGCATTTTTGGTGAGATAGTAGATTATAAAGCTCTGTTTAAACATTTCATTTTAGGGGAATTATGATTATTCTAAACAGGAATAGATGTGATTGACACTAAGCCCGGGAATCCTGATGCTGCCATTGTGCAAAGATGAATTATGATTTAAAGATGAATGTGATTTAAAGTTGAGTGAACTTTACTAGAGAGGTTTGTGGCAGTATTCATTTGGTTTTATATTCTGAATCAAAGAAAGTGGGAAATTTTTGCTCAACTAGAACACAGAAAATTATATATAAATCATGTGTGAAAATTTGTTATTTAATTAATTCATAGTAGCAAGGAGAAATGGAAGGAGATTTACACATATTGCTGAATGTTTACTTATTTGCTCTCAAATTTGTATTGACAAAAGCATAATCAGGTGCAATTATACATGGATAAAATTCTGTGGACTTAAAACCAAAGTCCCTTTTGATTTTAATGTGTGCATAAGAATAACTTAAGCAAAGAAAGGTATTTTTAAGCAATGATGTCAGATATTCTTTTAGAATAGAATGACCAATTTCAACACCATTACAATAGATCAGTGTTGGCTTTACAACCTCTTACAAGGTTAATGATCATAAAGAAAAAAAACAACCCCAGAACATTCGAAAGTCAGAACGAACATTTTTCTTGAGGACACAAAGGCTTCTTAAAACATTGACCATTTTCAAAACCACTTACATCATCAATAAGTGCTGCATATAGGAATTTTGGTCTGGGTATGCTGATCACTCTAGCAAGTACAGGGTGACAACAACTTAAGATTTAGGAGAGCTGGAAACTGGTTCTTTTTCCACCCATGGTTCTTAGTTACCTTCCAGGGCTTCACAAAATACAGCGGCCTGGGTCTTTGTTTGAAAAACTAAATACGACCATGCCTCTTCTCTCCTTACAACCCTTTAATGTTTTTTAATTGTTTCATACTCTGAAATCCCAACATGCCCTCAAAACATCCAGTGTGATCTGCAGTCCCCTTGCCCTACTCTTTGCCTCTCTCACTGTATTTGAGCCACTTGGGTTTTTCTGAGGTCCATCTTGGATTGTCACATGTGGGTTTTTCTCTGCTTGGAATGGTCCTGTCCCTAACTCCATGACTTCAAACTTGACTATTCTTTCGAGTCTCAAATTGAACATTATTTTCTCTCTAGAAATCCTCCCCCAAATCCACAGTTTAGGCTAAAGTATTTTATTATATCTTCTCATAGTACAGGATGCTTCCCATCAAGAGCACTATGCACAATTGAAGTTGATTAGATATGTATTTACAAGTAATTGTTAGAATCTAATGCCCTTGAGGCACAGAAGCTCCTGTGTGCAGCCCCATATGCCCTGTGCCTGGCATAGTAGGAACACAGACGGTGAATGTGGATGAACTACCTGGTGGATAGTAGTTTCATACAAGAAGTGTTAAAAAATTGTAAGCAATGTGGGAAGCTTTTGCTTTCTGGACAAACCCATTAAGAGAGCAGCAATGAAAAGACATTCCTGTTTTGACATGTGTATGAGGTCCTCTGCCATTTTGATTCTTACCTAATCTGTTAATGTCTGTTTTTAAGACAGGTATCAAAGTGGGCGGATGAACTTATATGCCAGTGGTTCTCAGAGTCATTTAACTCTTCAGGGGACATCTGGCAATGTGTGGAGAGATTTTAGGTTCACACACTGAGGGATGATACTGGTTTCTAGAAGACAGAGATGCAGCTAAAATCTTATACTGTACAGTGAAGGCACTCAAAGAATTATTCACTCCAAGTTGTCAGTAGCTTCAAGGTTGAGAAACCCTGAGGTAGAGAATGGGACTCTGGATTATTCTGCTCCAGGTAAATATAGTTTGTTTAATACAGCCTGAAAGAATGTTACTTTAAGGTAATTAATTTATGTTTGGTACTCATATAAATATGAATAGTATTCTTGCTTCACAACGTGTAACTGACTTAGAGTTCAGTATAAATAGCTTTCTATAGTAAACACAATATCTTGCACATTCCTGACATTCAGTAAGTCTTTGTTGAATTGAATTTTATTTGGCGTATCATTTCAGCTTGTCAAGATCATTTTGTATCCAAAACCTAATGTCTAAATTAGATCTACTTCTTAGTTTCGTGTCAAGCACAAAGTTAATCAGTATGGTATCTATGCCATTGATAGAAGTAGTGAGTAAGACAAGACCATATATTAAGATGAAATTCTGGAGATTCCGTTATGGAACATAAGCATTATTTATTTATTTATTTATTTATTTATTTATTTATTTATTTAAATATTTTATTTATTTGTTCGAGAGAGAGAGAGAGAGAGAGAGAGAGAGAGAGAGAGAGAGAGACAGGCAGAGAGAAAGAGAGAAACAGGCTCCATGCAGGGAGCCCAATGTGGGATTCGATCCCCAGGACCCCAGGATCACACCCTGGGCCAAAGGCAGGTGCTAAACTGCTGAGTCACCCAGGCGTCCCATGAACATAAGCATTTTTAAAATTACCATTTCATTATAGTCGTGTGTACTTTACCCTGTGACACCTGCTTTGTAGAACATTGATGGAAATAACGTGATTATACTTTCCAGAAGATTTCATGTACAGAAAGAAATGTGAGAAAATAGTATTTTAGAGTAATTATGAAAAATGAATTAATATCTTAAATTTATTGACATATTCATACAGATTGATGAAAGAATATTATGCCCTCTATAGACAAATGGATAAAGACCAAGGAAAAAATACACAAGAGAGAATTATTTTAAAATATTATTAACTTAAACACTGAAAGTCAACATTTATTGAACACTATTTTTCAGGCACTGAACTAAGTGCTCTACATACGCTTTCTGGTATACTCTGAAGTATGTATTCTTTTTTTTTTTAATTTTTTTTTAATTTTTTTATTTATTTATGATAGTCACAGAGAGAGAGGGAGAGGCAGAGACACAGGCAGAGGGAGAAGCAGGCTCCTTGCACCGGGAGGCTGATGTGGGATTCGATCCCGGGTCTCCAGGATCGCGCCCTGGGCCAAAGGCAGGCGCCAAACCGCTGCGCCACCCAGGGATCCCAGTATTCTTTTTATCTATATTTGATGGGCTCATCAAGATTAAGTAATTTGCCAAAGTCTCTTAGCTATAAAGAGATATAAGAAAATATATTTAAATTTACTAAAGGTTAGAGACTTGCAAATTAAGCAACCACATGATAGATTTTTGCATTGCAGGTTAGGGAAAATTAAAAATATATTAATAATCGATGCTATAAATCTTGGAATAAAATATATATACAGGGGGATCCCTGGGTGGCTCAGTGGTTTAGTGCCTGCCTTTGGCCCAAAGCGTGACCCTGGAGTCCCGGGATGGAGTCCCATGTCGGGCTCCCTGCATGGAGCCTGCTTCTCCCTCTGCCTGTGTCTCTGCCTCTCTGTGTCTCATGAATAAATACATAAAATATTAAAAAATAATAAAATATATACATGTTAATGGAGGTGAGGTCTTTAATTCAATAGAAATCAAATTGACAATGTCACTCAAGCATCATAAAGCTCTTTATGCTTTAACTTACAATCCACATATAATTTACTAAGCAAAAAAAATTAACGTAATTATATATGTAAATTTGCTTGTGTATAAACTTATTATTTGAACGATCAAGTTAACTAAGTATCTAGAATCATTGGAATAAATTGGAAATATTATGAATATTATTAAGGCCTATTTTAATTTTGAAGATTATATAGCAACCTGGAAACCTTTTAGTATTATCATTTTGGGAAAAGAACAACAAATGCAGAATTAATTTATTGTCAATCAATCAAAATATGCCTACCTATAAGAAAATCTGGAAAGGAATTGTAAGAAATGAAAATAGGTTTATAATGTAGTACCAGAACAATTAAATCAATGAAACAGAGTAATGCAGTATGTACACGCTATTCAAGTCTATGAGTACCAAAAATAAATTACCTAAAGTAATGCATTCTTAGGTTTTATTATAGAATCTATTATATATCCAGAACAGAATAATTTGGAGTTATGCTCCCTCTATCAGTGTTTCTCAACCTCTGACTATTGATATTTTGGGTTGGATAATTATTTTGTTGTGAAGGACTGTCCTTTGTATTGAAAGGTGCTTAGAAGGATGTCTGGCCTCTATCTACCATCTCATCATCCTCTCAGAAAATGTGAACTATTGTTTTGTAGAGGATTGTTTGCAAAACTGGCCACAAACCTTTCTCTATTTGTATCAGTGCATTTTGTAATGTGCTTACAACTCTTCTCAAGTAGACTGTATTTTTCTACCCCTTTCACCTGGCTTTGTGACTTTGCCCAATCCATTGAGTTAGTAATTATGAGTCTCGATTCCAAGCACAGACCTTATAAGACCACATGGATTTATACTTGGGTTTTTTGCACGCCTGCCTTTCATCTGAATAAGCCCAAACTAGAGAATTGAAGGAAGAAAGATAACATAACCAGAGTTATTACCCAGAAGCTCTAGCTGAGGTTCCATATACATGTGAGAGAGCCCAGCCAAGATAGCAAAAGACGACTCACAGGCAACCCTTAGCTAACTGCAATCGTAAGGGATCCCACTCTTAGCAGGAGAACATCCCTCCTGAGTTTAGGCTAAATTCCTAAACCACGGAATTGCAGGCCAAATCGATAGCTATTTTAAGTAAGTAAACATATGAGTGCTTTGTAACACAGTAGTAGGTAACCAACATATTGTGTCACTTAACTTTACAGCTTCTGGAATGCGTGTGTTAATGCCAAACCTCTGCAAAATAACGTTCTATATCCTAGTTTACCTTCCTTCCTAGGAGAGGCAAGGACTGCTCCTCCCAAACCAGGTACAGCCAAGAAGAAGGCTCCCAAGAAAGGCAGCCAGACCAAAAACCAAGAGGCAAGAGTGAGTGAGGCCAGGAAGGTCTCCCAACAGCCAGACAAGGCCACGCGGGCCCTTCCCAGGGCCACGGGGCCCAGTGGGAAGTCAAAGGTCAAAGGCAGGAGGAAGGCCAAGGTGGTGAGACCCACAGGAAAACAAAAGCTGGGAGTCGGAATTCAAAATGTACCATCCACAAGGGCAAGAATGGTGCTGCTTCTCCAGCCAAGAAGGAAAACCATGTCCCTAAAGAAGTCGTTGCCCATGTGGCCAAGGAGGGACCTAAAGCCAAAGTTGCTGCTCCTCCGAATGGTGGCAGGTCTAAGACGCTGCCTGAATACCTGGCCAGGAAGACAGAGGCCCCCAGGGGCCCTAGGAGGGCTGGTATGCCCACCAAGGCCTCCTCATCCAAACTGGCCAGTAGGAAGGCAGAGACTGAGAGCTAGAGCTGGGGTGGACACACTGAGGTCCTGCCTGAGTTTTTATTCCCCAACAAACTGTCACTCTATTTATTTCATTGTAAACTATTTATCAATAAAGGCTTTTTTTCCCCTCAAAAAAAAAAAAAAAAAAAAAACCTCATGACTCACTACTACTTCTAGTTGAAATATGCCTGGGTTTTCTGCAGGATGTGTGATTTCCAGTCAAGTAGTAGAGACCATCCCATCTTGTCGATTTTGACTATATAAGTAGCTAGATTTACTCTGAGATATAATTTGTTTTCACTTGATAGACCCAATTAGATTTTATTAAATTTATTTTACACTTTTTTCCCCACTTAATGTATACTTTATGGGAGTAATGAAGTTGCAAGGAAAAACAAACTATTACTTTAAGATATAAATATTTACAAGAAGTAGTTTGAAACTGCTGGGATATTTTGTGAAAATAATTAGGTTTGCAGATTAATGAAGTAAAAATTATTATAATTGTATTCTAGCAGTAGGACACTGCTGATACTGAGATTGTTTGTACCAGAGTCCTTTTGTTGGGTACACTTCCCACTCTTCTAGCAACCCATATGGTAAATATTCTGATGTAGTTGCTTGTTTGTTTCTTTTTAAAAATCTTATCTCACACTGTGGTGCTAACAATAATTTAATATAGGATCTTATTTTTTTTCCTGTTTTGACAATTGATATTAGATTTTGTTTAAAGTATTTTTGAGGACATATTGAACAATCTTACCAGATATGTAATATTTTTAGACTTAAAACCAGAACACTTAGATTGTAGTTGAAAAATTCTACTATTGACAATTTTCAAATTTCTGTATTTCTTGCAGTTCCCTTATTTGAAATTTAGACATTGTGATCAAATGATTATCAAAATGGCCTCAATTCCTTCCCTTATCCTATATATGTGATTCTTGCCATGTGACTTTATAGGTTTTTCCATCAAGAAGTGGAGTTTCTTCTCCCACTCCAAATTTAACTGACTTATAACTTACTTTGACCACTAGAACATGACAGAGGAGATGGTGCACCAGGTCTGGGACTAGGTCTTGAAACATTGTGCTTTGGTTCACTCTCAGACTCATTCCTTTACATGAAAATTAGTCTGGCCAAGCCCCCCCTGGAAGAAGGAATATCACGTGAAATGGAGCCATTCAATTATACACATGAGGCCACGCTAGACCAGCCAACCCCATCTGACCCACTGGCTGATTGCAGATAGATGCTTGAGCAAAACCAACTGAGATCAGCCATACCTGGAGCAGATAAACAGAACCACGAAGCTGACCTCTTTTCTCTTTCTTTTCTGTTTTTTTTTTTTTTAAGATTTTATTTATTTATTCATGAGAGACACAGAGAGATAGAGGCACAGGCAGAAGAAGAGGCAGGCTCCTCGAGGGGAGTTTGATGTAGGACTCGATCCCGGAACCCTGAGCCGAAGGCAGATGCTCAACTGCTGAGCCACCCAGGTGTCCCCTGACCTCTAGTCTCATGGGCAATAATGAATCTTCTGGATTTAAGCTATTATGATTTGCAGTGGTTTGCTAGGCGGTGTTGACAAACTATATTATATAAAATAATTACCACAATTTGTATACCTCTAGTGTAATTATTTGTATGAAAAGACAAGCACATATGTTTGGCCAATATTATTTTATATACTGATGCCACAAATCATTTTATAACTTGAATTGTATTGCATTTTCTAAATAAACTGTATAAACTATTTTATACAGGTAATACATTTTCGGTTTATCTAAACCTTAATTTTACTGATTTTTATTTGAAATTAACCATGCCAAATGGGAACACATTAAAATTTATTTTACATGTGCCCAAAAGCATTATTTCCCAAATTGTGTTTTTAACTTGAGAAAACATTTATGCTACAAAATTATTTTAAAATAGAAAAATTCATTGAAATGTGCTTTTTAGAACCTTTTAAAATCGAATTTGATGTGTCTTAAGTATATAGACATTTCTTATTTACATATGAAGCAAAGACAAGTTAAAGAAGACAAATCATTTGTCTGGATCACAGAGTGTTTCAAGATTTTTTAAATTAGAGATATAAATATTCAGTTATTTAAAACATTTAATTAAAATTAAAATAGGAAAAATCATAGACTCTCAACGATGAATTAGAAAATTATGCTTGTTACTTGAATGAACAGTTTAAGCCATTGTTAAGTGATAGCATTTTCTCTGATAGGACATGTTTGCACTGCTCTGATAAAGATAACTATTACTGTAATTTTCTTCCCTGAAAGGGCACATATGGGAAAATAACATTTTCTGTGAGTTTATTGACTTGGCTCAGGAATTGTCTTATTAGTACTGACTGCTGCTAGAAAGAAACAGCCAGTAATTGTTTCAAAATTCTATTGGAATTTTGTGCTGGACTGGTGTTTATGTTAACTTTTGCAGGTGCTGTGCTGTTCAGGGGCTTCTATGAACTGCTGGTTTTCAGTCATTTGTCCTTGTTTCAGCTGACAGTGTCATTCATGACTGCACAGGTCTATAAATGATGGTCTAATATCACTTATCTAATTACTTGGCATCCTGCACTAAAGTTTAACCATCCTGTGTCAATAACAGCTCTCAGCTTGGCATTCAACAAACAAGCATAGATATGTGTATGGATATATCTACGGGGCGGGGGGGGGGACAAATGTGTAGCTTGTGTCCTTTTGTTTATTATTAAGCCATGACTGATATACAAAAAAGTTATCCATGTTTAATGTACACTTACTGAAGATAAGTATATACCAGTGAAACAATTACCATAAGCAATGCTATAAACTCAGCCATTCCAGCTAAAAGTTTCTCCTCCAGAAATACCCAGGTGACTCAGTTGGCTAACACCTGACTTTTAATTTTGGCTCAGGTCATAATCTCAGGGTCCTGGGATCAAGCCCCATGTCAAGCTCTATGCTTAGTGAGAGTCTGCTTGAGACTTTCTCTTCCTCTCCCTTTCCCTGACCCCTGCTCGTTCTCTCTCTCAAATAAATTAAAAAAATCTTTAAAAATAAAACAAAAGTTTCCTCTCCTTTTGTGTGTGTGTGTGATCTTTAGCAAAAGATCTCTCTCTTAACAAAGACTGCGGTATACAGTATTGTTATCTCTATGCACGATGCTGTACAGCAGAGTTCTAGGACTTATTTATCTTGTATAACTAAAACTATATACCTTTTAACCACTATCTCCCCAATTCTTCCTCCTCTGAGTCCTGGTAACCACCCCTGGATTCTGTTTCTATGAGGGATCATGCAGTATTTGTTCTTTTATGTCTGTCTCACTTCACTTAGCGTAATGTCCTCTAGGTTCATCCACATGATAGCAAATGGCAAAATTTCCTTCTTTTAAAAGCTGAATAATATCCTGTTGTATGTGTATACCACATTTTCTTTGTACATTCATCTGTTGATGGGTATTTGAGGTTTTTTTCCCCAAAATGTTGGCTGTTGCGGGTAAGGCTGCAATGAACATGCAAATGTTAGTATCACTGAGATCCTGATGTCAATTCTGAGATCCTGATATCAGTTCTTTTGGATAAATATGCAGAAGTGGGGTTGTTGGATTATGTGATACTCTATTTTTAATATTTTGAGGAACCTCAAACTTCGACTGTGTTAGTTTTCCATAGTTGCTGTATCAATTTATATTCCCATCAAGAATTTCTTTTTCTGTATATCCTTGATAGCATTTGTTATCTCCTGTGTTTTTGATAATAGTCATCCTAATGACTATTAGGTCAACTATATCTCACCGTGGTTTTGTTGTGTATTTTCCTAATGCCTAGTGAAATTGAACATCTTACTTGTTGCCCATTTGTATGTCTTCTTTGGAGAAATAAGTATTTAGATACTTTGTCCATTCTTTAAGTTTTTATGTTTTTGCTATTGAGTTCTAGGATTTCCTTATATATTTTGAATATTAAGCCTTTTTAAGATAATTTTTATTTAGCACTTAAAACATAAGATTTAAATGACTGTAGTGTTTGGGAATCAGCTAAGATTTTTGAAATCCCTATAACTGAAATTTAATAAATTACAGTGGTTATGCTTAGAACTAGTCCATATTTCTCCATCTCCTGAATTTATTTATTCCTATCTTTTCCCTCTTTACACCCTCTATCTCTGGTCCTGTTTATATAATTAAAAATTCTTTTGGACTCTAGTTTTATCAGATGTACAGCATAGTGATTTAACTTCTCTATACTATGCTCACCACAAGTGTAGCTACCATCTGTCATTATACAACGCCATTACAGTGTCATTTACTATATTCCTTATGCTGTAACTTGTATTCCAACTATTTTCTCATTCCATAACTGGAAGCCTATATCTACCACTTCCCTTCACCCATTTTGCTGAGTCCTTCCAGCCACCCGCCTCCGTTAACTACCAGTTTGTTCTCTGTATTCATAGGTCTGATTCTGCTTTTTCTTTCTTTCTTTATTCATTTATTTTGGTTTTTAGATTTCATGTATATGAAATCATATGTTATTTGTCTTTTTAAGTCTGACTTATTTCACCCAGCATAATTTCTTCTAGGTCCATCCATATTATCACAAATATAAGATCTTGTTCTTTTTATGGCTGCGTAATATTCCATAGGGTATAGATATGCCCCTTCTTTATCCATTCATCTGATCAATGGACACTTAGGTTGCTTCACATCTTGGCTATTGTTAATAATGGTGTAATAAATACAGACATGCATATATATTTTCAAGTTAGTGTTTTCATTTTCTTTGGATAAATACATATTAGAATTATTAGATCATATTATATTTCTGTTTTTTAATTTTTGGAGAAACCTCCATACTGTTTTCCATGATAGCTCTTCAAGTTTATATTGTCACCAACAATACATAAGGAAGGGCTCCTTTTTTGCCACATCCTCACTATATTTCCTGTCTTTTTTATGTTAGTCTTTCTGGTAGGTATAAGAAGATACCTCATTGTGGTTTTGATTTGTATATCCCTGATGATTAATGATGTTGAACATTTTTTCATGTGGTTATTAAACCCTTTTTAGATATATCATTTTCAAGTATTTTCTCTTATTCCAAATGTTAGCTTTACACTCTATTGACAGTTTGCTTTGCTGTATAGAAGCACTTTAGTTTGGTATAGTCCTATTTGTCTATTTTTGCTTTGATATACAAGAAATCATTGTCATGACCAAGAAGGTTTTTACCTATGTTTTCTTCTAGGAGCTTTACAGCTGCAGGTCATATATTTAAGTTGTTAAATCCTCTTTGAGTTGATTTTTGTGTTTGGCATAAATCAAGGTCCAGTTTCATTCTTTGGCATATAAGTATCCAATTTTCCTAATACCATTTATTGAAGGGACTATCCTTTTTCTTTGTGTATTCTTGCTCCCCCAGCTTGTGAAAGATCAGTTCACCATAATTGTGTGGGTTTAGCAGCTTGTGTTTTAAGACCTTACTAAGCGTACGTTTTTGATGAATCCCAAATGAACAAAATGTTGATTTTTTTTTTAAGAGCAAGCTTTAAAAAAACTCACTTGCATTCTTTTAAATCTGAACCAGAACCATAGCTTTCTTTCATGGACATGATTTATTAAAATGTATTTACCTAATACTTTAACATATTTGATTAGTTGAACCACACCCAATTCTTTCAGGAGAAGTGCTTTATTGTCTCCTTTTAGTAGATGAGAAAACTGAGATGTGAGGCAGTTTGCCCAGTTTCACACCATAAATCACCAGCAAGGCTGGGATTAGTATTCAGTGAACATCCAATCCCTAAATTCATAGATCTGATGAAAGTTTTTAGAAGATGAATTATCATTCATTTGCAAAATAGCATATCCTTAAAATTACTTGGATTTAAGTAGTCACACAAAATAAAAATTATTAAAAAACAAACGACTTCAACTTTATCTCTTGTGTTAGGAGAACATTATTAATATCTCTTTATTTAGTCCACTAGTGAAGTATGTGCAAGAGAGAGAAAGACAGAGAGGAAGAGGGACAGAGACTTAGGTCACCAGAATTCATATTATAATGTCTTTGCTTTGAATGTCAACTTAGTTCTAGCTTTATTTTAACTAATTTTCAAAATGTGTTTTATGTTCCAGGAAAAGGACATCATCTGTGATTTTTTTTTAAGTTGAAGCAATTTATAGGAACTAATACATCCTTTTGTGCCTCTATAATTTATTTCTGAATATGATCAGGTTGATAATATTAGTATTGAGATAAAAGACAGTTTACCACATAGGATATATTGGAGGATATAGAAGTCTCCATACAAAATTTAATTTAAGGATAGGTTTTATGTAATAATGCTCCTTTTCTGCATAAAAGTCCTCTCTTGGTCATTAACAACATATATACTAGAGATTTTTACTACGTTTTTTTCATAAAAAAGAAATCTCCTGAATTCTGCCCCTAAATAAATTCCCTTATTTTTATTTTTTAAATAAATTTAACATTTGTTTGGAAATATATCCTTGGTAAGCATGTCTGTCCTTTATTATACCAGAATCAAAAGGAAACCAGGCTGTTTTTAGGTTCTACATCCTTATCCATCTCAGATCGCCTGCTCGTTTTCATTTGGAGTCATGTTTCCCTTCAAAACTCAAGACAACTGAGAGTCAGTTCAAGGTTTATTTGTTTGTTTGTTTCATTGTTAGTACTTTATTCTTCACTTTGTTCTGGACAGTGAAGACATAGCTTTTGAGAGTAAGTAGGACCTGGTAAAAGGATTTCCCTTGTAAATTCAGAAACAATTCATTTTTCTCACACTGAGGTAGTGGTGATGACTTTGAAGTTGTGTAGCTCAATATTTTTCAAATCCTTTCTGTGGAATTCATATGCCTCAGAATTTGAGTCTATGTTAGTGTTTTTACCTTATGCCAAACATGCCTTTAGAGATTATTGCTTCCATCAGAATTCTATTAGCTTTATTAGCAACATAGACAAAGCCTGGCAACAGCAGTATAAAAAACTAGGGATGCCTCTACTTTTCGTTCTCCATAAACACTACAATATAAGAAATTCAGTGTACTGAAATGTAAAGCAGTCATTGTTGCCCTTAGGACCATAGAGTTGTCAAATATGGTGTAGAGACTAAAGAATCAATTTATAAAAAATACAGTTAAATATATTAGTGCACATTGGGTGTTTTGTTCCTAGTAGTAGAACTTTAGTAAAGTCAGGGGCACCTGGATGACTCAGTGGTTGAGCATCTGTCTATGGCTCAGGTCATGATCCTGGGATAGAGTCCCGCATTAGGCTCCCCAGAGGGAGCCTGTATTTTCCTCTATTTCTCTCATAAATAAATAAATACATATATTTTAAAAAATCATTAAAAAAAGAACTTTAATAAAGTCATACAAGAATCCACAAATATTTCTTACCAAGTTGCTGAATTGCCCTAATTTCCTCATGTTCTCATGTACAAAAAGGTGCTAAGTTTCTAAAGGGGGAAAATAACGTATTAAAGTTTCATCTCTATTATTTAAAATAATAAATACTGTGTCTCAGTACTTCTGCATAACTGTTTTTCCCCCCAGTTTAGCTACATTTAGTGTTTGCAAATCAGTATAGCAAAGATAGTAAGTAGAAAAGATATCCAAATTATCTACTTCTCTGAGAAGAATGGATAATAAAATTAAGATAGCTCACTTGGGAGTTCTCTGCTTACAGATTGTTTGAATTAGGGTAGGATGTTTAGATTGGAGACAGTTTTAGTCTATAACTTAGATATGACAGGACATAACAGCATATGAGATCTGAAAAAGTTAATATAGATCATTAACATCTTGTGTGTGTACCATTGTGTATGTGTGTGTATGAGACATATGCTAAATATTATTGAGTACCTACCATATAGCAGGTGGTAGCACTAAACACTGGAAATATAACTGCAGGGTGATTGTATTTTCTGAATTGTTGAAGAATAAAATTGAGCTCAGGGTGAGAATAGCAGCCATTTTTAGACTTCAAGTGTCAATCAGAAATAACTATCTGTTTCATTAGAGACAGAGGTTTGAATTAATTTTGAAAGTTTCCTTTGTTTTAGGAAAAAATACTTTAATAGTGATATGATGGTGAGGCAATGGTATTGTTCTTAAAGAGGGAAGGGCTAGGCAATGGGGAGATAAAATGAACTTCATAATAATTTATAAAGATTTCTTTACTGTGATAAAAGAAGTTGTATCCTGAAGATTTTAGTAATACTGCTCACTAGTGGAACTGGTTTATGGAGCAAGCTGGAGTCTGGAGTGAGCAGAAAGCAACTTTGTTTATGTGTTTTTATTTACACTTCCTTCAAATTTGCTTCCTTGGATCACTCTTTCCTACCTCCAGATTAGATAAAATTATGCGCAGACGCCATAGTTTATGTTTGGATCTTCTCAAGTATTAGCAAATAGCCATAATTTAGAGATATTCAAAAGTCTAGCCTCACCAAATTAAAGCTTTTCTCCCTTATATCTCTCCTTACACCCAATTTTGGTTGGATTCAAGTTTGAAAATCCACACAATGGGGTTAATAAAAAGTCTCAAATTAGAAAAAAAAAACACAAGCTATTACTGTTCCAATCTTGACTCTAATATATTCTTATTTTACAAATAATGGAAAATATTCTTTGTTTATAGAAATTCTAAACATTTGCCCCTCAAAATTGAAGAAGTCATAGCAATATAAGAAGGAAGTCACAGGTTTATACTTACATTAAACACCAGTCCCAAATGGTTTGAAAAGAGCTTAGTGTCTAAATATTGTGAACAGATAAATTCCAAATTGAATAAAATATTCTAGATCACAAAATAGTTTGAAAGCTATTCAGTGTACTTAATAAAACTAATACCCACACTATTAAAACATAAAGGGCAGCATAAAATACAAAAATAAAAGAAAACACGTTGGTTAACTTTAAATCAAACAAGCAAACAAACAACAAAATAAATCCAGCACCAAAGTCAATCTCATATATCCATGTGGAAGTGTACATCTTAAATAAAACATTATTGAACTAAGTATATTGATGTACCAACACAATAATGTATTAGAGCCAAGTGAGTTTCCCACTCATGCCTTGTAATAGCAAAAAGACTCAACATTAAAAATAATATAGAAGATTATTTAAATATAAATATCATAAATATATTAAAGGGAATATGTATTAATCTCAAATGAAAATCCAAATATATTTGTCAAAATTCCACATCCATCTGATGTGTGTTTGTATTTACTTGAGAAAGAGAAGAGAGATTTTTAGCAAAACTCATACTCCGTAGAAAATACATATATAATATGTACATATGTTAGAGGCAATCTAAGTTAACATAGCAGGATGACTGCCCCCATTAGCACTGTTCAATAACAAAAAGCCACTAGATTTCCTGTAAAAAAATAGTTCAGAAGAGAAACAAAGTATAAACACTAGATTGTATATAAACATAGTCTTTTATTATATGCAGAAAATACGATAATCGATCTAGAAAATACAATAAAATCGATTGAGAAACATTAAAATACGAGAATTTAACAATATGAGCAGATACAATATTAACATAAAAATTAATAGGTTTATTATGCATCAGCAAAAACCAATTTAAAATAAAAGAGAAAGTTGTCATCCATAATAGTAGCAAAATTATAAAATAAATTGGAATAGAACTAATCAGAATGTATAATACCCATATAAAGGGAAATATAAAACTTTCCTAATGAGTAGAAACTCCGATTGAATAGAGAAACATGCCATGTTTCTACTGAAGTCTTCAGTATTGTAATGTGTCATTTCTACCTTAATCATACATAAATTTGGTGCAATGCTATTAAGAAATTTTTTTTTGCTATTAAGAAATTTGTACAGTGTTTTCATGTAACCTGACGAACTGTCTGTAAAACGCAATGAAAACAAAATATAGGAGATTGCCAACATAATTTTGTAAAACTTGTAAAACAAAGTAGTTTGCCCAGAAAAAATTCAGTGTGGGAATTAACTATAATAGCGGCATTTTGAGACATTAGAGAAAGAATGAACAGGTCAATAAATTGTTTTGAGATCATTGGCTACTTGAAAAATAACAGAAATCTTTAAAAAACTATTTACCAAAATAAATTAAATTCCTAATCAATTTAAGATAAAATAAATAAAAATATTTTATTAGAGGAAAATAAATTTATGACATTTAATTAGCAAATATCTTAGACACAATAAGAGGTGCAAAGCAAAAGATACATTACATTTATGGATTGTTAACTTCTGATCCAGGAAGATATATCATTTAAAGAGTTGAAAAACCACAAGTAACAACAAAAAGAGTTGAAAAACCAAGAGATTGATAGGGAATATTTCAAATATTTATAACAACTCAAAAAGAAAAAGGCAAATATCTGGTAGGAAGTGAAGTAAAGAATAAGAACTGACAATTTACTGAATAGGACATTCTAAATGTTAGTAATAGATAAAAATGTGTAGTTTTGATGCAAATCAAGGAAATCGCAACTAAAATAAAAAACACCCTACTTACCAATCAACACGTCAAAAAATATATCCAATATGTGTTAGAAGGCTATCTAACAATACCTATCAAAATTCCACATACTTGTATCTCTACTTCAACATGTATGTTCAAAGCAACTTTCACAAGAATGATGCCAGATTTTAAATAGATAGATAGATAGATGATAGATAGATAGATGATAGATAAAAAATAAAACAAATGCAAAAACCCATCCATAAGGATTATTTGAATAAACCACACACATTTTACGGAATCCAACACAGTGGTAAGAAATAAATTCTATGAATATTTATTAAGATATTTTTAGTGTATTTAAAAAATTTCTTTATGTCTGGTGCCTGAGTGGCTCAGTTGGTTAAGCCTCTGCCTTCAGCTCAGGTTGTAACCTCAGGGTCCTGGGATCCAGCCCTGCACCAAGTGTTCCTGGAGCTCCCTGCTCCACGGGGAGCCTGCTTCTTCCTCTCTCTCTGCTCCTCCCCCCACTTCATGAGCTTCTTTTCTCTCTCTCTCTCTATCTCTAATGCTCTATCTCTCAAGCAAATAAATAGAATCTTAAAAAAAATTCTGTATGCTTCTATATACCAGACACTGACCTAAGAAAAGAAATAATATTAACAGCAGTAATCTTCCCCAAAATTTATGAGGCAGAAATGTTGTTCTACCCATTTTACAGATTGGAACAGGAAGTCACAGAGAACACTTATAAAATAAAAAAAAAGAAGCAATACTGTTTTTTCCCTTAATTCTTATATAAGTATGTGATTATATTGAACAATTTAGATATAAAACAGTAAACTGGTAATGGTGATAATATTTATAGAGTGAGGCTGGATTTGGTTATCATATTCATGGAAAATAAGCTCCACCTTTACTGAATGGCTATTGTCTTATCAAAATTATTTATTGACAAAATAATTATTAAAATTAACAAATTATTAAAATTATTAAAATTAACAAATTAACAAAATTTATTATTTGTTTTATTTTAAAATGTATTTAATATAAGGAATGTGGGTCCATGAAGTATAGCTTACTAAATTGTATGTTGGAAACAAAAATCTTTTATCTGAAAAGTAACTCTTAATATCTCAGAATCTTATTACAATATCTGAGATAAAATAATATATATTATTTACATGGTTAATAAGCATTGAAAATAGTATAAATGTATATATTTTTTCAAAAATTGATAAAGTTCATGCTCTGTAAATAAAATTATTTCTGAAATAAAGTAAATGTCAAAAAGCATAGTAAAGTACATCTCAGTACAGGTGTCAGTACTTTCAGATATCAAGATGTGTATGCACTATATACCAACAAATAAAATATAAATTTAACTTAATCATAATGTTTAGGGAATAGAAGTTTCTGCTTAATTAAACCTTTCTGGTGTCAAGAGCTGTTTTGGTTAGTCCATTTTCATCCTACTTGCTGAGCATAATTGGGTATTTAAGAAATGATTGGGGAATGCTTAAAAAAGCCAGAATGATGAAGTTATGTCAAAGGGACCAACCTGAAAAAGTTCCTAATAGCCAAAGCAGCAACAATATACACAATACAGGATTGGATTATAATCCAAGGTATAATATAAAATATATGTGTGAGTTTCTATTGATATGAATAAATGATTGGATCATTCAAAATGGAAAAAAAATTAAAAATCTCAAGTACAGGAGAATTCCAAATTAAGTGTATATTATATTACCCATCCCTCAAGAAGGCAGAATTTATTCTCCATACCTTAAGTATGGGGTGAGTTTAGAGATTTGCTTCCAAAGATCAGAATTGGAAAGGAGAAAACAAATAAAAACTTCAGAGTGGGGACATGTTGGCCAACACAATCTCAGCCAGGTAGTCATGTTAACATCATCCGTGTTAAATCATGTTGAAGTATGAACACTTGATCTGATAGAGAGATAGGTACTTCAACTCTTATTCTCCATAAGCCACAAATTATTATTTTTTCTAATGACTAGACATGTATCAGACAAACCCAAATTAAGGAACATTCTATAAAATATTTATGCAGTACTCATCAAAACTCTTAGTCATGGAAAGCAAGGAAAGTCTGAGAAACTCTCTTGGTCTAAAAGAGGCTAAGGACATATGATGACTGAATGTTATATGGTAACCTGTATTGGATGCTGAAACAGAGAAAGGACATTAGAAGAAAAATCATAGAATCCAAATAAAGTATGGCATTTAGTTAAGAATGTAGCAATGTTGGTTCAGTACTTATAATACGTGTATCGTAGTAATGTAATACGTTGATCACAGGGCAAACTGGTTATGGAGTAAATTCTCCATGTCTTTACAATTTTTTTCTAAATCTGAAACTATTCTCAAATATAAAGTTTATAAAATGATTGAAAAGAGAGTCATACTTGGGGGTCAGTCACCATCTGAACTTGAGTGAAGAGGCAGTCCACCTCGTGGTAGATACAGGTGTATGGATATAAATAACTAGAAATGGAAATACTTACAAATAACAGAAAATAATGTGGTCGCTTATTGTTAAAATCTATCATTCAGGTTTGTTTTGAGACTTACTTATATATTAATGATAAAATATAAGTGAAGTGCTAGTTGTTTAATTGAGGGTTTGATCATCAGAGATCTGTTTTTAATTAATATCATGACACATTTTGGAGTCTACAAGCACTTCCTCCTACTTCAGCCATAGTTTAATCTCCCACTAAAATTTGATGAGTCTAGGAATTAAATTGATGGGTGTCAAATGCTTCACATCAGACTTTCATGAACTTGGATACCTCATTAACCTACATAATTGTTCTGGCTGCTGAGATTATTGGAGTCTTTAGACATATTTGTCCATGTATTTACTCTCCACCTCTGTGGGTCATAACACAGATCTACTTACTCATCAAAAATTGTAAGAAGACAAAGAAAAGTCAGATAAAAAATTATTGTTGGGAAATAATTTCCTATAAATTCTGATTTTATAATGTATTATGAATTATAATGTATTCTGAATGTATAAACAGAAAACAGAAAATCTTCCATTGGAATGTAAAATGGATGTTTTCACAGAGAAGAAATGTCAGTCTTTCTTCCATAACAATGGAGTTTGCCGTGTACAAATTGCTTGTGTATGGAAAAATTTTCACAACTAAAAAGAGTGAAAATGAAAAAAAAAAAGTGAAAATGAAGCTGAGTTGAAATAATATTGAAATTAATAAGAATCCTACTTTTTTGTTTTCTAAACCAAGCTCCTTCTTTTTTGACAATTTCGTTGAGCTCTGCAATATTTAACTGGGTTCCTATTTGTAGATAGAACAAATATGGGGATATGAAAAGATAATGATTTTTTAAAATTTTGTTTGCATCGTCTTTATAAAATGGGATATGATATTGACCTTAGGAGGAAAGAAAAGGTCATTTGAATTCCCTCTTCTCTTTCCTCTTTTTCCCCTCTCTTCCTTCTTTCTCCCTTCTCTCTCTCTCTCCGCCCCCAGCTATTTTTGTGACAGTTGCAGAGTTAATGTGTCTAATTTACCTGCTATGAAGCTGGTATACAGATGCTATACCCCAAATATCTGTACCCTATCATGACAGCCTACTTCAGTGGACTTCCACTTGCCAGGATGCACATCTTGGAGGTTTATTTGAAATGCTTTCTGCCTACAGGATCACATTGACCAGCCAGAGAATGACACTCCCAGGGCATAGCATCAATCCCACAAGGAATACGAGTTGGTATACATATGCTATATTATTTCTCATAATTTCTCCATGTGGTTAAATTTTAGATGATCACTGTGGTTGCTGGCTTCCTGCCTTTTCCTGCCTCACTTCTCCACTACTCTGAGATTGCTTTCTGTACCTTTCAAAAAAACCCTAGCAGTTGAATTCTTCCTCGCACAAGATAACTTGGAATCTACTTTCAAGACAGCAAAAAGATGATCTGGGTAATTACGGAAAAGAGAATAGAAGAATATGAGAAAATAATTTGCTTCTAAATACATGAAATTTTAAGATTCAGGCAATTACTCATTTGCTACCAATGGGAAAAGTAAAACATTCATGCAACATTCACTTTACTTTGATACATCACTTGCTATATCTCTATATCTAATTTCCTTAAAGTCTTCAAATACCTGAATATTTTATTATTTACCACTGGTGACATCTTGTCATACATTTCAATTTGTTTATTTATTTTTAAAGCTTTTGTTTATTTTTTTTGAGAGAGTGTGAGCAGGGGGATGGGGCAGAGGGAGAGGAGGAAAGAGAATCTAAAGTAGACTCTGGCCTGATCATGGAGCCCCACTTGGGGCTTGATCATGACCCTGAGAGCATGACCTGAGCTGAAATCAAGAGATGGCCACTTAATCAACTGAGCCACCCAGGTGCCCCATACATTTTGATGTAAACATAAGAAAATCACTATATTACAGGAGAATTAAGTGATTTATATAAGATTGGAACACTAATTGAGCAAATCTACATGGGTCTTAATTTAGCATTTTTCATACTTTTTTGACAGTGAACACCTTTGTTTTTATGAAAAAATAAAAAAGCAACACATGCACTGTAGAATAAACAATAGACTATAGCAATCTCACTAGCTGTTTGTGTAACCAAAAGTGCAGAAATTTTTAAGGAGAAAAGACAGAAAATACCAAATAGGCACGAAGTGGACCCTATCTCTGAGAACTGGCAAGGGAAAGACTCCCTAAAAGGAACTAGTATATTAATTATATTAGTCCCAAACTTACCCCTAGACTGAGGAGGACTTTATGATCGAATGCAGCACAGAGGAAGAAATTTTGCAGGAATATATCTCAGGTCACTCATGCATTTATTTATTCATTTTTCACATATTTGTTAAATCTATCTTTTGTACTTTGCCATTTTACATCATTGCACATTAATCTATACATCTTCAGATATTTTAACAGAGGGTTTATTTCCTTCTACTAAGTGAACTTTGAAAGTACTAAAATTTCAGAAAATTAAAAAAAATACTTCTTTTATCATTACAAAGAAGAGAGCAGGTTTATTCTTCATGCATTGATTGGAGACTATCTCTGCCCTAGATTATTATTGTTGCAGGTTATAATCTCAGTACGCTGGGGCTCATAGACGTTGAGAAAAGAACCTTAGGATATCATGAAAGGCAATTTCAAAAAAGTCTAATGGGGATATTGTGACAGGTGCAATATTTTATAATGATGTTAGTGTTGATGGTATTATTATGCTACCAACACTTTCTGTTTAGCGTGCATTATGCTAGACATTCTGCAAGGCCCCTTATATTTATTGTCTTATTTTATTCTCAGACTAACAATACAAGATAGTTGTTTTTTTCACTATTTTATATATTAAAACTGAAGCTCAAAGCCATAAACCTAAATTTTCCAAGACAACACAGCAGGCTGGTGGAGTGATTCAAACACAGGTGCACCTAACCCTAAAGCCCATGCTCCTTAGAATAAGTGATGCCTAAATAATCATTTTGAGGTTAAAAAAGATTTATTAAGTGGGTAAGCAGCATATTAGCATATTTCTGCATACATGACTTAGAAACTAATAGCTGCACTTGAAAAACTCAGGACTTTATGAAGGAGACAATTTTTATACATATTGGTAATAGAAAAGACAAAAGAGTCTATAAAATTATTTCTCCAACTTAATGACCTTAAGATCTTTATTTTTCTTTTAATGACACTTTTCTTACCTGAAAATGTACTATTTTATTTTATTTTATTTTTTTGCCTCTAGTTTATATTTGCAGTGAGAAACAAAAAGGGGATGCCTGAATTTTTAAGGAAGAAAGCACATTAATGTAATTTTTTCTCTTGGCTGTGGGAAGCATCTATCAAAACTAGTATCTCAATATAACTTTGTTCCTTATAAATGTCTAACTTATGAATCATTTGACTAATTTGTGTTCAGTAAGAAAATCACCTCCCTTCTTTGTAAGAATGACTCTTTATATTTGACAACATGAAATTACCATTTTTTTCTGCCTTCCTCTTCAAGTTGCAGGCTACACCAGATATTTAAAATGTACCTTTGCCAAGACCATATTTATATATAACTAATACATCTTTATAATTCTCGTGTCACAAGGAAGTATTTATTCATCTTATTGTTCTGTGTTCTTCAGCTATCTAAAGTTATTTTACATAATAAGTGAGTTTGTAAAAGTCTTTGGGATTGTATCATTTAATAGAAATTTTGCTATGTTCATTTATATTATTTTATCTTGGCTGATTCAATAATTCATTAGGGAAAAACTGTTTTTGGACTTGCTAGCACCAAGAGAGGAAATGAGAAAGAAGAATCACCCCTGAGTAAAAACCTTATTAACAACTATTCAATGAATTTAATCCTTTCTGGAATGCTGCCACCATTTATTTTTTTGGCATGCTGGTATATTAGATTTTATACCCGTAGTTCTTGTGTATACACCAGAAACATTCTTCTGATTATCAAAGCACTTGGGAAAATTCAACCTGACCTGACCTCTGCTTATACTATGAAAAGGGAAGGGATACAGCATTAAAAGTTATCAGTCTATTATTAAGAGATAAAAGAAGCAAGAGGGAAACTCATAAGTGAACTTAAAATATGCTCATCAAAGATTAGGCAGTCTTAATTGCTACCGATGATTATTGTTCGTATAGAGACCCTGGGAGAAAGATATGTCCCATCCAAAATATGAAGCTTTTTCAAAATGACTAATTAAGAAATACTGATTCAGAACTGAAAATTTCACTTGAATGAGAATGTGCAGAGTTGCATGCCACTGACTTTAAGTCTACAGAGGTCTGTATGAAATACGAATGCTGAAATCATAATTGTATAATTAAAACTTTAAGAAAACACAATGAAGAAAATAAAAGCTGGGTAAATGGACAAATAACTTTTAGACAGTTTTAACTTAGTTCAAAATACTTATTAAATACCATCTACTAACAAAGCAGAGTGGTCAATATATTTAAAGATCTATAAAATTTGGCCTAGTTCTTGGGTCTAATTGAGGATTAATAAGAGTTGATCAATAACATACAAAGAACAATAGAAGATAAAAATATCCGCGAAGATGTACAAGCACATTTCTATGCCTGCTCAAATCTTTGAAATAAAATTACATTAATTTATTTATATCTTCTCTGTTGAACAAGGCAAGCTTCTATTTGGTTTTGGAGACCAAAGAGAGGTATCCAATGAAGAAATTCATTTCAGGTGGATCTTGAAAAGAAGGGTAGGATTCCAACAGGAAGAAATGAAAGGAAGAAAATTCCAGGAAGAAAAAATATGTATGTGTGATCAAATCCACCAAGTTTTGGTGAACCTTGGTGTAGGTAAGTGTAAAAAAGCTAGGAACTTCTTACCTGCATTCCATGGCTGTATTTTATACATTTTGATACATTTTACTTTCACTCTATTTCCAAGAAAATCTTAAAATTTGCCTTTGCTTTGTATTTCCCCTTTGCTTCAAGGTTATTTTTGTTTACCAATGAAAGGGCCTTTTCATTTCTGATACATTATTAATGTTGGTTTTGTTTCATTTTGCTCAGTAAAGGCTGTTTCTTTTACTTTGATTCTTTGGCAACTATTGAGGTGTGTTTTTTGTGTGTGCTCTACTGTATGGGAATGAACGTTTCGTAAGATCTGCAAAGTATATTTTCATCATATATGTTCAAATATATATGTAAAATATTTACCACATTCTTTTGATTCTGTTTTTTTAAAGATTTTATTTATTATTTATTTATTTATTTATTTATTTATTTATTTATTTATTTATTTATTTATTTATTTATTTAATTTATGAGAGACACAGAGAAGCAGAGACATAGGCTGAGGAGGAAGCAGGCTCCCTGTGGAGAGCCCGATGTGGGACTCAATCCCAGGACCCAGGGATCATGACCTGAGCCAAAGGCAGATGCCCAACCACTGCACCACCCAGGTGCCCCTGCCCCTATTTCATATAGCAGTAAGTTGTTCATTGTGATTGCCATAGTATTCCATTAATTGCTGATGTTGAGAAGGGCTGCTCAGATCTTCCTTCAAGAGGACTTCCTTAGCCGGCTTTTGGGAGCATTGTCAGCAAAGGGCCACCTGCTGTCTCTTCTATCTGTTCTGTTTCAGCTGCAGAGGATTTCCTTACTTATGTTATGCACTTCCTATAACAGTCCACATCTGGTTACTCAGTTTGGCAGCTGTTATGTAGACCCCCTTATTTTAATCCAGTTTAGACTATTCTGATGGGTTATCTTCATGCCCAAGATTCCTGCCTGTTTCGCACTGAGGTTTTGTTGGTCCTGCATCAAATTTCCATTTTCCCCTGTGTTCATTTAGCAATTCTCTTTCCTTCTTTTCACATGTATCAATCTCTAATAAACATCTTCCGCCTCAAGCTCTAGCTCAGAATCTTCTTCCAGAGAATCGACCTGTGGTATCTATTTTAGGAGAATACTGTAGAAGAGCATCTGTTGTCTCTAATTATTGGCTATTACCAACAGAGCTCTAAGAGCATTCTAGTATATTTCTATTAGGAATATATCTAGGTGTGGAATTGTTGGATAATGGAGCATTTGTTTACTTAGTTTTAGTAAATGTATTTTTAAAAAATGAATATATTTACCACTGGTGTAGGAGAATTGCAGTTGTTCAACATCTTCACCAAATCTTGGTATTTTTAGTCTTTTATACTTTAGCCTTTTTAGTGGCTGTGTAATGATCTCTCACTGTGGTATTAATTAACATTTTGGATTGACTAATGCAATTCAGCAAAATTTCAAGTATTCACTGAATATTTACAGATGTATGTATTTTATATGAAGTAGCTTCTTAAGTCTTTTGCATGTTTTAATTGAGCTGTCAGTCTTTTTCTTATTGATTTTAAAGTTCTTCATTATTTTGGATATAAGTTTCTTTTTGAATTGGTATAATATATATGTTGCATATTTCTTCTTCTAATCTATGGTTTACTTTTACTATTCCTAGAGTGGTGATTTTGGTTAACAGACATTCTTAATTTTAATGTAGTCTAATCATCATTTTTTTTTCTTTATGTGAATAGTTTTTGCATTTAATTTAACAAAAATTTTCTGCAGGGCAGTTATCCAATAAATTTTTAATCCATCATTCCCAGAAAAGGGATTTTTAAAATCTTTTTAATGTCTAAAAGATCTGTGGTGGCATTTTTTTCATTCCTGCTATATAGTTTTAAAGATTTCTTTATTTAAGAGAGAGAGAGAGAGACTGTATATGCACAAGTAGGGGAGGGACAGAAAGAGAGAAACTCAAACGGACTCTGTGGAGCCAACACAAAGCTTGATCTCAGGACCCTGAGTGGAAACCAAGAGTTGATTACTCAACTGACTGAGCCACCCAGGTGCTCCTCATTCTTGATATTTCTAATCTATGGTTTCTCTTGTATCCCTTTACAGTTATCCAACTTCATATTTAAGGTTTCCATTCATAATTTGAAATGTGTCATTCCATTATTTTCTGTAAGAATATTTTTTTCCCTAATGGTTGCATTTAAACGAATAACTATAAAATACCCTTAGCTTTATGTTCTTTTGTGGTTATTACTTACCCTTTCCTGTTATTAATGTTGAAATTATCTAGTAATTCTTCACAAAGCCTTTCATTTCCTCCATAATTTCATCTGAAGTATGATCATTTGACTCTAAGTTTCTATAAACAACTGATAATTTAGGTGGCTTTAATGAAGATTTAGGTGATTTTCTAAAAAAAATATATATATATATGGATAGTTCTTAAGTGGTGATTTTCATTCAAACTTCTCCATGTCCTGCTTGCTCTATTTTAAGAAGGTATCACTGTAATATGGGGTTCCCCAGAGGTAGATCCTTAGGTGAGGATTCATTTGTACGTAATAAATTAAGGAAACACTTGAAAGCAAAACTGGGAAAGGAGTGGAGTCAGGAAAAGAGGAAAGGCGAATCAATCAAGGAGGGTGCAGTTTTCGGCAATGTCCTAACCTCAGCCATAAATTACACTAGCCTTTTTTTTTTTTTCTTTTTCCTGACTCTGGGAGCAAGAGCTGGGCTTACACATGCATTCATTATTTATTGACTAAGAGATGACTGTGAGTTACCTCTGCTGTCTCTGCTTGTACAAGCAAATCTGCTCTAGTACCCGGAAGGCAGTATCCCAAAGAACAGTTGCAGCTGAGCGCTTGCTTATAAAATCAAACACACTAGAAAGCTGGGTAAGTATCGCATAGAAAGGAGACAAGGGATCTGGGGGGGGCCTGGGCTGAGCGTGGGTAATTTCCACTCTAGTAATCTTAACCGTCCAATTCCCTCTACACCCACACCTTAGATATTTTAGATATCGTAGCTTACTCTTTATGAATATTGGAAATGCAAATGTTGATGAAAGTCTGCTTTATTAACATTTTTCTCTCTTTCATCATATATATGGAGAATACTGGCTTTGAAGAGACTTAAAAATGCTTACCTATATCATTGTAATGGATATAAATAATTTATTTCAACTTAATATTTTAACAGTTATACTGAGCTTATTGTTTAATAATGTAATCAGAAGATCTAGCTGATTTTATTTCAAGAAAATTGATTGTATTGTAAATAAAATGAAATGTAGAAGCTTTGAGGGTTTTATAAAACTTTATAACTTCTAAAGATGACCAACTAGTGAGTACCAGGATCAACTAGTTAATATATATTACATAAATTCAGTGAATCATTCTTTTCACAATTTTATGTTTCATTCTTCCTTATTTCCAAATGTCTATACCTGAAAGCATTGTCATCTGAAGTGTAACCACTGAATGCTTTTGTGTGGTGGCAGGAGTAGAGGAGCAAAGGAGAAAGTACTTGATTCTAAGATAGGGATAAGTTCATTAATGCTCAATGTATTTTAATTAGAACAGATCTTCTTGTTAGTATATTCATGAGTTACTATATATTATCTATGCTGTTCAGGTCTTCTTTGATTTTCTTGATATTAAAGCAGCAGGATTTAATGATTATATTATTAAAATTCTTTAACCTACATGAATTAGGGTATGATGGCTCAATAGTAAATAAAAGAAGTTTCCTGTAAAGATAGAAATCACTAAAAATTCAGCTGAATTTTACTAAACTATAAAAATTTTTAATTTTAAAAGTAGGCCAGGAATGTCTCAGGATTAGATTTTAATAAAGGATTGAAATACCATATTCCTTTAAATTTTGATACAGCTAGCAAAATGGTAAGAACCTGAAAAAGAAGCTATTTCCAAATTAAGCTATCTGATTATTTGCGAACATGTAAGTGAAAGAAGTCTTGTCCTAAATTTATGTAAAATTTTTGGAAAGTATTTTATTCTACCTGCATATGTCCACTTAACTTTAAAAAATATTCTTGAAAGGGCATTTTGGATACCATTTGTTGATATGATTTTATCCAGTGCAGGGGAGAACATAAACTGTTTAAGTTTCTCAAATAGTGACAACCCAGGCCAGTTCAGTCAAACTATTATGAGAAACACACCTGTTGTCTCCTATAGCTGGACTCTGAGGCTATGACTTATGGGTAGGAGAAGAAGTAAGGCTAAATGGATGTGTGAACACCTTGGTTTCTTATGATTATGACCCCTATGATAGGAAACTTAATCTACAATAACCCCCCAAATATTGAACTTCCTGACTCAGTATCATCTCTTATTGGCACACCAAGACTATTCCTCTGTATTTTCAACATCTATATACTGAAAGATTATCTTTAAATCCCTCTCCTGTCCTTTCAGGAAGTTCATATAATTAGACCATTTATTGCCCCGTATCTCATTACTGTTTATTTCACATGCATCTGAACTTCCTTCAGCAGAAGATAAAGGAATACGAAAATTTGAGGGGGAGACAGTGATGGTAAATATTAGAAATTCAAAGCATTAGATTCACTCCAAAATGCAAAATCTATTATGTTTGTGGGAGGTTATCTATCTAATCTATTATGTTAAAGGTTGTGGGAGATAGAGAATTCAAGGATGGTGGGAGAAGCAGAAGTCAGAGGTGGGCAAGCACCAAGTTGCAGCATCAAAGCTAGCAGCAGAGTCTGTGCCAGACCACTTACCTCAGAGATGAGCCTCAAGGCATGTTCTGATTTATAAAGTAGAAGAAATAAAGCTGCTTTTGGAAGAAGGAGAAATGGGGAAGAGGTGAGCATCCTTTCACTTATTCTGGTTTTGGGAAGCAGAGGAGGACAGGGTTCACAGGAGAAGCCATATTGGAAAGATACTGTCTGTCTCTGGAGTAGCAGAGGAGAAAATCTATGACTCTGCATTTCTCCATCCTTTCATTTCCACAGAATCTTCTACAAATACAGGGCCTGAGAAAATCCTACTCATTTAATGATTAAAGAAAAAAAAAAAAGGAAAAGAACTAGCCCATAAAAGAAAATGTGCATAAACTTATGCAGAATTTGTCAAAAACCATTATACTGACCAGAAGAATATCTCATAGAGAAAATTAAATTAAAGCCAGAAGGAGAAGGAGGAGGAAGAGAAGTTAATTTTATGTGTCATTTTGGCTGGGCCATGGTCCCCGGATATTTGGTCAAATACCAGTCTAGATGTTTGCATGAAGGTCATATTTAGATCGAGATTAACATCAGAGTCAGTAGACTGAGTAAAGCTGGTTACTCTCCATAATGTGGGTGGACTTCAAGCATTCAGTGGAAGGCCTTAAAAAGAAATGAGTAGAGTCCTCTGAGGGAGAAGGAATTTTGCCTCCAGACTGTCTTTAAACTTGAACTACGATATCACCTTTTCCTGGGTGTCCAGGCTGCTGCCTACCCTACAGATTTTGGACTTTCCAGACTCCACAATTGCAGGTGCCAGTTCCTTAAATAAATCTCTCTCTCTGTATATACATATATACACATACGTACACATGTATTTATATTATATATATATATATATTTATACATATATAAGTACATGGATATGGAAGATGAGAAAGAGCCAAAGACAAGGAAAGAAAGAACACGTACAAAGTTATCCTGTAAGACAGACCTTTTTTGTAAAAGGTTATATTCTGTACTTGAGTTGGAATTTATTTTTGTCCCCAGTTTCAGTAAATTGCAAAATGCTCTGTTCACACAAACAAAAGAGTTTGAATAAAGCTGATTTAATTTAGTCAACCAATTACTTGTCGGCAAGAGAATGTTCCACTTTTTAGAATACTGTTATCATGTAAACGTGATTGATTTGTGCTTTGAGTGATTATAAGATCACTGGATGATCTGAAAATGTGCTTTGACAACATAAGATATTTCGACATTGCCTAATTTCCAGCATGGTAAAAACTATACCTGAAAAGATGGGTATGACTTCAACAACAGAGGGCTTTTCAGAGCATATTTTAGACTCGTGAAAGGCAAGTGAATAATTAGATAATGCCTTAGGCCTCTTGCCTGCAAACACTTTTTTCGCGTGTGAAATGTACACATTTGGTTAGCATCATTTTCATCCTCAGAAAAAGACTGATTTTACTGCAGTGATTTTTAATAAGAAATAAATGACTTTGAACTCTATTTAAGGAGGGGTAGGATATTTATGAGGAAAGGAGCTTTAGGAAGGCTCAAGGGGAAATGTCAGTACTCACTCAAGAAGAACAGAAAATGTCATTTTGCATTTTAAAAAACATGCTCATGACTTTGCTGTAAAATTCACAAAACCTTTTGTGGCAGGGGAAAACTTTACTTGATTAGGTGGCACCGTACATAGATATATATCAAATCCTAACTGCAGTGACTTCCAGAGAAATGTTCATTGACATCCGGGGAAGACAAGCCCTTTTATATCACAGTGTTATTTGCACTTATATTGGAGTGGAAATACACCACAAGGACCGCAGCATTAAACTCTGTCAATTCTCAAATTTCAATTGTCTGCATGAGTAAGCATCATTTCCTAATAATAGCTAGAAAGACTGTTTTCAGTTGTAAACACTTTTCCTTTTGATGGAAAAAATACTATTTATGTCCTTAAGAGCTTCTCCAGGGTTAAGACTTGTTTTAAACGTATGTTTTTCCCTTTGTGAATACCAGTGCCTATCAGTTTTAAAACAAGCCCCAGAATTCATTGAGTTTAATTGACTTCTGTTAATTATTAATTTAAGAATTTTTTTAAAGATTTTATTTATTTATTTGACAGAGAGAGAGAGAGTGTGAGAACATGAGCAGGGAAGCAGCAGGCAGAGGGAGAGGGTGAGGGAGAAGCAGGCTCCCCACCCACTGCAGAGCCTGATGCAGGGCTCCATCCCAGGACCCCGGGATCATGACCCAAGCTGAAGGCAGATGCTTAACCACTGGGGCCACCCAGTCACCCCCCATTAATTTTTTAAATACAATATATGCACGGAATGAAAATATCCTCCAAAATTCTAGGATAATATATAGAAAGGTGACACGTTCCTTTGTTCCTTTTAACTTTTCTTCATTTGTTTTGGTTTCTACCACCAAACTCCAAATAATATAGACATTTATGAGAGATGAGGGGTGTGTTTTTTAACACTAATATTGATCTCACCATTATTGCAATCAAATTCTCCATATTTTAATCTGTAACACTTCTATTATACCATTGCAGATTGGGTTTTCGAGGAAGCAAACTGTGAGGTGAAGATCCGTGTGCAGGAAGTCTGTTAGGGCGTGCTTTGACAATCTTAGCCTTGGGGGAGGAGGATGAAAGATGGGGGAAGAAAAAACCAGGCTGCCATGAAAGCTTGGCAAAAGCCCTTGCAGGCACCATGCAGAGCTGTGACACTGGAATGACCCTGAGTTGTCCCTAGGTAGGGACCTTGGGACTTATACCACACATTAACCAGCCACTACATGCCAGTTGCTCCCGATAAAGGGGTGTGACCTTAAGAAGGGTGACTCTTTAGACAAAGGGCCATTCTTGGAGTTGGCAGCAGTTGAAGACTACCTGCCAGCTGCGCTCCCAGCGGTAAGAGGATTAAGTTCTTTAACACTAAGGCAGAGTCTGAGCAGTGCACCGCAGTGCTCCCTACACTTGTCATTCTAACTAAGGAATGAAACACCTACTTTTGTACCCTGATCTTTCGGTTGCATGTTTTGACTCATAACAAATGCTTAAACATAAGATTTTATTTTCTCTCACATCAACAAAGACAGAAGCAGGAAGTCCTGTGGTGTTCTGCTGAGTCTGTGGTAATCAGGAATTCAGGCACCTTCTATCTTTCAACTCTTTCTTCCATAGCTCTGGTTTCCATGCTTGAGATTACTTTATGTCCAGGGTAGATGTTAGGACTCCATACCTTTCCACTTCAAGCAGCAGAAAGAAAGGGCCAAAGGGTAGGTCATGCTCCAACTGACTGCCTAACAAATTGAACCTCCTAAATATTTTTTTGGGAAATGACACAATCACTTGGTGCAGTGAGCATCAAGGAAGACCAGGAAATGTCACCTTGAGCTGAGTATATTGCAACATTGAAATAACTATTTGTTACTACAGAAAAAGGGGACCCTGAATATGGGAAAACAGTAGTCTTTGAAAGTGTGTGTGTGTGTGTGTGTACATATATTTATATGTAATTTTCTTTAGCTTTGGCAAACAATCATTTGTTCTCATTGATTTTAAATAGTGTTCTTAATGATGTGATAGCTAAACAACTATTTTAAATGTTCAATTCAATAGAGATTTACAACATTGAAAAATAGTTTAAAGCTATGGCATTCTATCTATGTCATTTAAACAGAAATATTTGAAACCTCTGCATTTAGAAAGAAAATTCTTCTTTTTAAGCTCTACCACCCATGTAACCAAATTGCAGGAGAAGCATTCACAAAATGTTCTTAGATCTAAATGTACAAAATGTTGGAAACTACTAAAAACACTATGACTATAACATGTAAGGGAGGGCTAGTCAAAGCATCCTTGACCAAAAGAGTAATAAAATGTAGATGGTAAGATATGTAAAAACCAAAAAAAAAAAGGATATTTCCATAGAGAAGAAAAGTTTTCAGAAATAGCTTTGAGAATATATGTTTCTTTCCTTAACAAAAAAAGGGCACTGGGTGTACTCATTAATTAAAATACCTTCCAGTAAAATGTTATGCACCATTTGTTGATTATTAGAGTAGTTAATATTAGTCCTAAACCAGAAACCTTCTCATTATCATAGTATTATGAATTTTTGTCAGCTAAAAAGTAAAATTCCAAAGTAAGGAATGTAAAGTAGGGAAGTGTTTGATGGAAAGAGAGGAATTGAATAAAGTATAGAACAATAAAAAGAAAAAAAACTAGGAAGTTAACTATTGAAAAAGGAATGATTTAATAAATCTTCAAATATATAAAGGGCTTTGTGGAAGTATGGTAATCAATATTTTTCTTATATTGAAGACAGAACAAGGGAAACTAGGCTTAATATTAAGCATGACGGATTTGAGTTAGCTAGTAGTAAAATATTTTCTGACAGTGAGAAAGTTCAGTGAATCTCTTTCGAAGGTCTTTTAAACAAGAATGGATTTTTACTTTTCTTTTATTCTTTATGCGTGATCTGACTGATTATTGAAAAACTGGGTGATATGATCCATTTTCACACTTACGATGCATTAAATAAACTACGGATTGTGTGTGAAACATCCTCACTAAAAATACCTCCCCAAAAGTTAAAATAATCTTTTTTTATGGAAGAAAATTAATAATAGATTGACTTGGAATGATATAATTCTATTTGGTATGATCCAGTCCTAAGTCTGTCATTTTTTAAATTTGGACCCTTACCAGAGATAGGACGGGACTGAACCCAAACATGAAAACTGAAAGGCAACTTTCCGTAATGTACTTTGCAAGAGTTATTGGGTATTTTTAAAATTCACCCTTTCTAAAGATCAATGTCAATTAGGAAAAAAAAAAGTTTATTTCTCAACAGATTACAAATGGTAAAGTTTTGGGAACATAAAATAATAACTTGTCTTTCTGGTTTGTTCAAGAGCCATGGTTTCTTCTAAGTAACTCAGAGACATTCTCATGAGCTATTCTCACTTAGGGAGAAAACAAAACTTAGTTTTGCAAAGATTTTTCATGTGCAACCACCCATTGGGAAGGAGATCCTTTACAGGACTCTATGATGCTTACTCCTATACAGGCTGCCAACCATGATTAAACTTTCTAAAAACAGGATATCCCTGAGCAGCCTTCTGTAGCCATAAGTTTCAATAGTAAAAATGACAGGATAAGGTTTACTATTATTCATCTAACTTTGATTTTAAAATGACTTTAAAAAAAAACATGGTTCCATTTAATAGAGAACTTGTCTTTTGGTCTGAGGTTAGTGAGGGCAGAACAGTGTGGATGTACATAAAGGACAAGAAAAGATTTATTTTTAAGGCTAAAAGTTTAAATTAATTTAGTTTAAACTGATAATGAATTACAAGAACTTTCTAAAGTTAAATTAGAAGCCTGTAAATTGAATCTTTGAAATATCTTTACATATCATAATTGCATGAAGCATATTTTTCAGACTGCTTGCAAAAAATCATTTTGTTTATCGTCCCCAGGCTAAGACTTTTTTTCTCTTGGTTAGGAAAATTCTCATAAGCTTCCCATTCTGACTTAAAGAGCTTTCATGAGATTTAGGCTCTGGGCATGATCGAAGATGCAGGAGACTGGATTTTAGCTGTCCTTGATAATTACTTTTGAAAAGCAATGACTAATTCTATCAGCTTTCTGAAAAGGGTATAAATCTTGATGCTATCAGATATTTTGTCTGCTGAAACAACCAGAGAAAGAAAAGCAAAGAATCTACTTCGTCTATTTGGATTACTTGCCTTCATGCATTTTCTCTAGTTTGTATCTGGGAATATAAGCATGAGGAACAAAGTTCATTCATTTTTTAACCCTTAAAATAATGTGATAGTCTCCCATTTTCACATAACTCTTGGATCTGAAAGGACATATGAAAGAAATCCTGTTAAAAGCTACTAGAAAGGGAAGCAACTGCAAAATAATCTCAATGTTGAAAGCATGTGGAAGAAAACAGGGAAATAGAACACTAATAAGGTTCATGGAAACCTGTCAAAGCTCACTTAGATTTACTTAGGAATAAGAAAAAGTCTTCAATGGACTAATAGGAATATTGAAATAGTACCTCTTAACTTTTAACTATGGTTGACGTATAGGGGAGGTCTAATTCTCATTTATTCTCTGCAATGTTCCTAACACTACTAGCTTGAGAAAACTGTGATCAAATCAGGCAAATCATTTTTATACTCATTAAACAATGTATTCAACTTAAATTCGTTTTTGAATGACTAGCTGTGTTATAGGAAATGGAGTAAAGCGGAGAACAAAACAATAATCCCACTTAACTATATTTTACAATTAAGATCATTTTGAGATTGGAGAATTTGGGAAAATGATGGAGATGACAAAATGCAAAATGATCCTGCAAGAAAAACTCATTTGAAATCTATCACGGGTTGGCTCTGTTTACATCAATGTGAAGGGAATTATAGCTAAATTCTTTATACCAGTGCTCTGCAAAACTCACATCTGGCATGGTTAAAAAATGATAATACTTATATGGTAAACTGAAAGAGTGCTTGGCAAAAAAAAGAGTGCTTGTATGTGTATGTAACATAATAAATTTTATACATTTATCTAAATAATCAAATTCTATAAAATATTGAAATGGAAACAGGCCTATGACAAATCTTTTTGAGTAATGCATCCTGTCTATTTCCAGGAGAAACATTTTGGGAGGGTCCTTCCAAACTACTTTCACCTTGGGTCTCATAGTTAAAATCCACAGCAGCTTCCTGGCTTGCAGTTCTATAGAACAACTATTGAATTTTAGCATTTTTACAGTGCTTTCAGTATAAAAAAAAAACTAGATGTGGTTTTTGGAATAATAACACTATTATTAGTCAACACTTCTTAAGAATTATCTTCTAATTTCTTATACTCACCATCAATGAGAAGAATTTTTCACTGAAAGCAGTAGCAAAAGAGTGCGGACATTTTCCTTTTTTAAGCGTTAACAAAAATTCAGATAGACTTATCTTTTCATATTTTATTTTAGGATTGTGACTGTTACTCAAATCTACTACCCTCTATTTTTATTGGTTAATAAATGTATTATTGAGCTTTTTCATTGAAGTTTCTTTTTAAAAAATATTTCATTTAAATTCAATTTGTCAACATATAGTATAACACCCAGTGCTCATCCCATCAAGTGCCCTTCTTAGTGTCTGTCACCCAGTCACCCATTCCCCCATCCACCTCCCCTTCTGCAACCCTTTGTTTTCCAGAGTTAGGAGTCTCTCAAGGTTTGTCTTCCTGTCTAATTTTTCCCTGCTCAGTTTCCCTCCTTTGCCTTATAGCCCCTTTTGCAATTTCTTATATTCCACATATGAGTGAAATCATATGATAATTGTCTTTCTTCGACTGACTTATTTTACTCAGCGTTATAGCTGAATGAAGTTCCATTCACGTCGAGGTTAATGAAGTTTCTTGATCATGTAAATATATCATTGAACTTTATTAGTTGAAACTTCCTGATCCATTTAAATGTTAAATGCATTTCAATTTTGCATGCCAAATATTTTTAAATACTGATAAAGATTTTGCTTGAGTGCACACAAATTTTTCTACACTAGTCATAACAATTCTTCACTAGTATACAAATCACAATATTGTCTATTATTCATAAATGAATGTTTTAATAAACTTTATCAAAATATAAGGTAAATATTGAAAATAATTTCCTCATAAACAAATCAGAAGTTGATAGCTTGATGAATTAGCACAAACTAAATCTGCGTGTGAAATCTCGATCTAGCACAAGGGAGGAGACATATCCGGCATGCTGGGTGTCCCCCTCATGTTCTTTTTTATCAGCATCCCAACTCTCCAATCCAAATGAATCAACAATAATGACTTTTAACATCATATTTTATGCTGATTCTCCTAGAATTTCACATTAATGGGATTATATGGTACATAATCTATGGGATATGTTTTTTTTTTTTTCAGTTCTTCACCAAATAAGATATTTGGGAGATTTATGCATGTTGTTTTATGTGATAATATTTTCATGGTTTCTATTACAGGGTATTCCACAGTATAAATATACTATGATTAATTTATCCATTTTGTTGTTAACATGCATTGAGGAGTTTCTAGTTTTTAATGCTTATGTGTAATGTTTCTAATAAATATCATGGTACACGTCTTTTGTTTCACATAGGTATGAATTTTTGTATACCTAAGTGAATTTTTTGTTTTGGGGCATTTGTTTTGCATTAGGAATTAATGCTAGTTTTCCCCAAGTGGTTATACAAATTTTTACTCTTACCAGCACTGTGAATTCCTATTGCTCTGTGTCTTTACTGACATTTGGTATTTTCAGGATTTAACCACTGAAGTATGTGTATAACTGTTATCTTTATGCCACTTAATGTGATTAAGTCTGTGGTTTAATTTTACATATAGATAGCTTCTTGGTAAACAAGACAACATATTTCTTAAACATAAGATTACTTTTGCTGAAATAGTCTAAGATAGTGTCTCTGTGATAGCTTATGTGTTCACTGACCATCCTGATCATTTTTTTTTCATCCTGATCATTTTAAGGTTTTATTTTAAGTTGATTTTTGTTGATATGTCTTTGTGGGAAAAATATTTTTTTCTTTTTCTTTTTTAATAAAGATTTTATTTATTTATTCAAGAGAGACAGAGAGAGAGAGAGAGAGGGGGGCAGAGACACAGGCAGAGGGAGAAGCAGGCTCCATGCAGGGAGCCTGACATGGGACTCGATCCCAGGACTCCAGGATCACGCCCTGAGCCAAAGGCAGGGGCTAAACCGCTGAGCCACCCAAGGACCCCAGAATATTTTTTCCTATCATTTTTTTCAAGGATTGTAACTAGTGCTGTTAGCTATGTGCAGTTCCTAACCTCAGTAGATTAATCTAGTACAATGAAAACATCCATGCTAAATAAAGCATTGTACTTTTGATAAATAGATTATTATTGAATACTAACCTCACTGATTGAAATGCTCTAATGGGAAGGTCAGAGAGAGATGTCTGACATAGCATTGCTGTGGCTGACTTGTTTTCTCTTAGTGGGGATTAGCTGTAAAATCTTACAGGTATAATAAAGATGTGAAAAATAAGAGCACATGAAATCAAAAGCAAAGCTGAGTATTTTAAATATTCACATAAAAATAATTTTACTGATGATTACAAAAGAAAATTGACTGAAGTAATAAGACTACCTGGGATGATTAAATGTGTTAATCAGGGGAGATGTTCATTGTTATAAACTTTAAGGTTTCTTTCATGGCAGATGCTAAAAATAAAGCTTTAAACGTCCAAATAATAGTTTTTAAATACAGAAGTTTTCAGAAAAAGCTATACCTAGTGTTCAACTATAATTACAAATGTAAATTTTTGAATGAATGTGAAAAGTAATCGAAATCTTCTAACAAATTTGTAATGCACTGTGAAACACCGTGGTACACTTATTGGGAAGCTATGTCTCTCTTATTCAATCAGATAGAAAGAGAATGAGAGAGAGGAAGGAAGGAAGGAAGGAAGGGAGGGAGGGAGGAAGGGAGGGAGAGGGTGAAGGAAGGAAGAAGGAAGGAAGAGAAGAAAGATCCATTAATATATTTTAATGTTATAGAATTTTAACTTTAAATAAAGTAAGATTAAGACATAAAACCATCACCAGAATTAAAAATTCAGAGAACTTTAAACTGTTCTCTGATCATAGAACTTTAATTCTTATAGTTAATAAACAATTAATATTTTTTTACAGCATTTCTTTTATAAAGTCTGGGAAGTATACTTTCTGAAACAAACTTAGCACATTCTCAAAAAGTAAAATTTCACTCTGTAACTATAAACTTTATGTAGCATATATATTCTTTTTTTTTAAGTGATTCTAAGCCCAATGTGAGGCTTGAACTCATGAGCCTGAGATCAGGAGTCACCTGCTTTACTGACTGAACCATCCAGGCGCCCCTGGATCTAGCACTTCTTATATTAAAAATGTGTTATACAATTGGTGCCCTTCATTTTTTCTCTTTTTTTTTGTATTCTGTACAAATCTGTTTAATCTACCATGATTATGAATTTTATGTACTATATGCACATTACCATAGATTCTTAGGGCAAATCAAATATAATTTGAGTTGTGGGTTAATTCAAATGCTAAAACAGATGAGATAATGACAGAAATTCCTGTAGCTCTCAATCTGCATAAATCAACCAGAAATATTTATTCATTTATCCTGACCTGTTTAAGACTCTTCATTTCTGACCCTGTTAAATTTCAAATGTTTTTTTTTTTAAGATTTATTTATTTATTTGAGAGAGAGAAAGAGAGAGAGCACAACCATGAGGGGCAGAGGGGGAAGGAGAGAGAATCTCGAGCAGACTCCTTGCTGAGCCTGGAGCCTGGCACAGGGCTTGATCTCACAACCCTGAGATCATGACCTAAGTCAAAACCAAGAGTCAGACACTTAAATGACTATACCACCCAGATGCCCCAAATTCCAAATATTTTTTCACAAATTCACTATTTTCAAGTTTTTAGTCAGCTGGCCAGCTCCTTTTTTAGAGAACTTGTTTTAATGCACACTGGCATCCATGACTTTAATAACATTGTCCTCTCTCTTGTCACTTGCATCTTCCATTTAACCAAACCTATTGAAAAAAAACCAAAACACTGTGACATTCAATTTGTTTATTCTGCTCCCTTAAACAGCTTCACAATACACTGTGTGTGCCCCAAGTCTGGTTTATGACATATGAATTACATATGACATAACAATTATACCGATTGATGACTGTTTGTCATCCAAGCTTAGTCTGATAAGCTGATTGTACCTTCCTGAGGGTGTGGCTTGTGTCATATTTATTCTTACTATCTGACAGAAACTAGCAAGAAAATTTGATGTTTTAGGGGCAGCCTGGGTGGCTCAGTGGTTTAGCGCCGCCTTTGGCCCATGGTCTGGTCCTGGAGACCCAGTATTGAGTCCCACATCAGGCTCCCCTCTTGGGGCCTGCTTCTCCCTCTGCCTGTGTCTCTGCCTCTCTCCCTGTGTCTCTCATGAATAAATATTAAATAAATCTTTTTTAAAAAATTGATGTTTTAAATGAGTTTAAGGACAGAAGTAACTGATATCTTTTTTTCACTGTTTCACTGAACAAAAATCCTTGAGAATGTAGCTATTAACTAGTAAAATGTCTCTTTTTAAGCACCATTTATGCCACTGCAGATTGGTTGATTGGTTGATTTCTGCCCCAGACTTTTCTTAGTGTCTCATTTTGCCACTTAAAACAATGTTAAGATGGGATGGCACCAATATTGCCCTTTAGAATGTTTAAAGAATGCTAGTAACTCAGAGTGTGAAAGAAAATTTACCTCTGTCTGAGCAGTCTCTGTTGGATGATTGAACGAACTTCTCCCAGTAATCGTGACTCCAAAGTAAATATTTATTATTAGATAGCTACTTACACTACATATATGCATTGAAAATGTATTCAGCATGTGTGTTGGCTGAGTCCTCATTAAGTGTTAGATTCTATATTAGGTAAAGGAAATTTAACCTTGAGTAATAGACAAAGTCTACACTGTCACAGCCACCAGAGTAGCTTGATCCACGTAGTGAGTGAAAAGTGGCAAGAACTGATATCAGAAAAATCCCTTCTGGTCAAATCATGAGTGGTTGGTTGAAATGGCAAAGAGGTTTCTATTAGGTGTGAGATGGAAAGTCATGGGTAGAGGGGTGCAAAGAGATTTTAAATGACCTGGTATAGGTCTGAAAAATTTTCTCTTGGCTTCCGCTGTTTCTCAAGGTTGAGTTCTATTATTGATTTATTTTGAAAAACTTACATAAACATAAGTATATGCAAATTATATATTATAAAATGTGGGTATGCCATTATATAAAATTATGCACGCGTGTATTTATATATCAGAGTTTTAACAGTGGTTGTTTCTAGGGATGGATTGAGAGTTTTAGCCAATCTCCATGGCTACTCCATATGGATCTTGAGGAGGCAACCACAAACCTGCTGCAGGATCATGTCTTCATTTTGCCGCTATGCCTCCATGTTTCCTGCACCCATCAAGATGATCCTTCTAAAATAAAACTTTGTTGAGTTTACTACTGTTTAAAATCTATCAATAGCTCTCCATTTGCTGTCATGTGAAAACTCAGAATTTTTAAGAAAACCTAAAAAGCTATCAGCTTCTCATCTCCTTTATTGTCCTCTTGGCACAATATTCAAATCAACACAATTTTCTTAATGTCACCAATATCTAAGCTCCTTCTAGCCTAGACACCCATCCCTTTGGAGGAGTCTCTTTTCTGTACCCCTGGACAAAGCACACGTGTCAACTCCCCTGAGAAGACTTCCCTGTTCTTTGAAGGGCGCCTTTTCAAGGTAAGCCTATGGCATACGCTGCTAACCTCTTATAAGGTGTCTACAATATTGTGCAATAATTGTCTCCTTACCTGTCTGTCTGCTTAGTAGGTTGTGATCTGTAGTGGGATTAGAGCTATATCTAAAGCTTATTATCTCCAGCAATTTGTAAAGTTCCTGGCACAATATTTATTAACTAACTGTCTTGTGTTCATTCATCGATAACATGATATTGTGAGGTTCTATCCATAAGGTACTTCTCAGTAGGGGCACAAAAGGCAGCACTTATTTATTTATTTAGTCAATACTTTCAGACGAGGCAAAAGCTAACCTGATTAATAAGGAATTTGGAGCGGGATAATTTTTTAAATATTGGTAAAAATGTATTTGATGTTAAGAATTACGAACACAGACACATTTCTGAATGGATCCAGCTTTTACCTCTCCTGTTACAATTCAACTTGCATATAATGCCAGATTCATTTTCCTTCTAAAGAAGGAAGTTCTTTCCCTTGATGGGAATCTTTAAGGACTCCATTTAATCTACTGTCTAATGTGCAAATTTCTTATGGTTGCATTCAGTCTTCCACATTAGCTTTCTTATCTGTGATAGTAAAGAAAAAGAAATTACTCTGTAGAACTTACCATCTGAATTTCTGCTTCCTAAGGAAGAAACAAAATAATTCACTTGGGCATATACTCTGTGTTAAGAAAAATACCAGGGTGGGCTTTTTTGCTGTGAGACAGTAAATCTTCAAGGCATTGTCCAGAAGGCAGAAGTAAGATAAAATGAAGTAAATTGCTTTGCATAACACAGTGAGACAATATTTTAGCTTATTTAGGCAAGTAGGAAGGATGAGAAGATCTTGGGGGTAGTGAGGGTAGGAGAATCCTAGCAAAATACCAAGAAACTTGTTATTTTTATACAACAGGGCTGTAGGGAGGATGATGCTTCCTTCTTTTAGAAAGAAGATATTGATATTGAATCTCCAAAATATCCTAAATTTTAGTTAGGCACCTGACTGCCATAGGAATAGCTACATTTCCCAGATTCTCTTGCAAATAGATGTCACCAGGAGATGAGTATGAGACCAATGGGTTTTTACCAGACGTGTACAGTTTAAATTTGTTGACAGAAGACACCAGTTCCCCTGGGCTTTTTTTCTTCCCTCTTCTCATGGACTGAGATATAATGGACACTAAAAGCCACCCTTTGACCAAATAGGACTATCACCCCAGCCCTATTCTTCTCATCTCTGTACTATTATTACATGCAGTTGAAATAAAGCTCTATTTTACTTGAGCCATTGAATTCTTGGTTCGTTTTGTTTCAGTAGCTCTGTCTATTACTAAAAAGTATTACTAATATCTAATTTTAGGACCTTTCTTATGCTTTTCTACAATTTATTCTTCCTGTTACTCCAACACTTCAATAAAAGCCTCCTACATTTTCATTCTTATGTAAGTGATTGGCATGTGCCCCCCAGAAAGGACAATTTGGTAATCCATTCTGCAAGAATAGAACTTGCTGAAATTAAGAAGTAAGTAGAAGCAGAAAATTAGAGTCAGGTGTGAGGATGGGAAGCATAAGTTCTCTTTAATCCCTGGAGAAATACAGAGGAAAGAATGGGTTTTCTTTTACATTCGTACTAGTAGTTTTATTTAAAGCCTAAAGACAAGTTATCTTAGCAGAATGGAGAGCTTGAGCTTCTCACGTAAGTGACTCTTGGGTCACATTACTTTTCCTACTTCATCTCTTACTTTTTCTCATTAATGAACCCTTTGCTCTATAGAAAAGAAGTACAGTTCCTTGGCTTCAGAACAGATCGTGTTCTTAGGTAGGCTCTTTTCTTCAAGCTTTGCCTCTTTGTCAACACCTGTCCCTTACCTCTCCCTGCTTTTTATTATAGTTACTTTATTTTAGCGGTCTGTTCTCTAGTAAGTTTGAAGTTTGCCTATAGAGGACCCTAAATATCTAGTATGTATGTTTTAAATAAACTTAAGAGTATCCTTTGTCCTTTATTTTATTATATGTGTTGTTATTTAGTCTTCAACTTCAGGCACGTAAAACTGAGGTGATCCTGTAAGTTCATAAATACTTGAAGTTTGGGTAGGTCTATAAAACTTCCTACACACAATGTTAGTCATTTCATACTTCAGTGTTATTAGAAAACAAATGACTTGGATAATGAGTGATGTACCTTGCCTCTGTAGCCCAGAGAGATTAATTACCTATTATCAACTACTTATTAACATGGTATGGGGAAGAGTAGCTTGCTTCTGTCCATGATCTAATTCAACTCTCTCTTCTGATAATTTGTCACTGAACTTACTTATAACAGTCTTTAATTATGCTTTGATTTTTTATTTTTTCAGAAAATATATGTAAAGAGAATTTTAGTAAGATTATCTTCTTGTAATTCAAGTGCATGTCACAAAAAATGAAGTCAATGAAATGACTCATTTATTTATTGATAATGTCTTTTTTGATGAAAATCTTACTGATTCTGTAATAGATTCCAAAAACTAGGGATGACACTTGAGACACTAAGTAAGTAAAATGTGTGCCTTAGTCTTAAAAAAAAAAAAAAAAAAGAAAAAAGAAAAAAAGGGGAGTTGAGAAGAAGCGGTAGACAATGAATTACAGTTAAGCAATATTTAATTAGTATGAATTTTAGCAGAAAAATTATCAATATATGTATTAAAATTAAATAATTTTCTCCATTTACATGCTCAGCTGTATATGGCCCTATTGGTAGGCAATACTATAGCTTGGTAACCCCCCTTATATTTACTCTAATTCCTCTTGAACTTGCCTAAAAGCCTGGAAAAGGGAGTCAGTCGAGCGTAATAACCAAGTAGAGGGTCAATTAACGTCTTAATTGCCCACTTCTTGTATTGATTCCTGCTGCCACAGCTATTGAAATCATCCACATGGAGGCTGAAAATATTGGGTTAGTGTCACAGTGACTTCTCACCAATTAATGTTTTAGCCAATGTTGCAGTGGTTCTTCAGTGAGAACACAGATCCCATTTCAGCCTTCTGTCACGACCATAGTTGGTCTTATAGGACTAAAGTACGGATGTGTGAATTTCCATGCAATGGTATCAGTTAGAAGGCCAGCTTCCCCCAAGAATGTTTTTCCCCCCAATTTAGTAATGTTTCAACATCTGTAAATCCTAGTAGTCATGTTCTCCTTATCTCCCTAGCAATTTTTTTTTATTTTTTAGATTTTATTTATTTATTCATGAGAAACACACAGAGAGAGTAGCAGAGACACAGGCAGAGGGAGAAGCAGGCTCCATGCAGGGAGCCCAATGTGGGACTAGATCCTGGATCCCAGGATCACGCCATGAGCCAAAGGAAGACGCTCAACTGCTGAGCCACCCAGGCATCCCCTCCCTAGCAATTTCTTTCCTTGGAATCTGAAATACTTTTTTACCATCCAAGGGAGGTTACCCTTGAATCTGAGATCTTACTTTATTCTTATGATAGAAGCTACCTCTAGAAACTAAAAGTGATTTTTATCACTCTTCTAAAGGGTGCTCTAAAGAGCACTCTTTAAAGACTGCTCAGCTTCTGTTTTCCTTAACTAGAGAAAATCCTTAAAAATTTATTTTAACTTCTGATGGGATATCCCACAACTACTATTATAATTGTTATTGCAGATATACAGGGACTAGTAGAGGCACAAAAGAGTGGTAATCAGTTTTACTTAGGAAGGTGGTTTCAGAAACGTATCATGGAGAAGCTGATACGTTAACTAAATATTGAAATATAAATATGCCTTGGGCAGTTTAGACAATGTGGTAAAGGATATTGCAATGTGGGCTTATGGGAATAGGCTCAGATAGACTTTTGGAAATGTGTATGGTACTTTTTGGAAATGTGTATAATTTGGAATTGCTGAAACTTTAAATGTTTTTTTTTCTCCAGTAAACATTTATTAATTGATGAGAAGAAGTATTTCTAGAACACTTGAGACTCTGCTCAAATGCCATGTCTACTCAAAAAACTCCTCTAGACTTTCCAGCTTTTACTCCACCCCACAGATCAAGACTTGTGTGGGTCTCTCATAATAAGCACTTTGTGGTCTTCAACCCTGCATCTCCCCCCAGCTCCACAGGGCCCACCGTAGGGCTCCGAGATGAAGAATCCAGTCCAGGAAGTGGGCATGCAGAACAAAAAGAGTACACTCACCTAGGTTAAAAACACTCAAGATGCTTTGCCCTGAATTTTAAGCAGCACATATGACAGATGAGTGTACGGCAGATCGTGGCAGAACGAAAGGTTATATTGTGTACACTGAAAAATGCTTTACCATGTATTTGGTCACAATCCTACAGTCAACATATGTTATTTAAAGGTTTTAATTAGATCTTTGACAATGATTATATTTAAATTTGAATCATCAATCATCAAACAGGAGTATGGATGATATATTAAAAAGATTTGAGATTATTAAACTCTTCTAAGTAAGAGAGAATTATAGTATGAATTAAGGAGAAGAGTTTCAATTATATATGGAAGTTGTATTGACAAGTCTTGGTCATGGTCCAGTCCCTCAATCTACTTAAATAGGGCAGGTTAGTATAATTTTACTGACTTTAGGCTTTTGTTTCTTAGTTGGACCAGATGGTTATTTCTGTTTAGTATTTAAGTGATTTTTTTTTCTCTATTTGTTGATAATCCATTTTCAAGTCCCTTCCTCATCCCTGCATGTTTACCCTATTTTGTAGTGAGTTAATCCCTGAAATCTACTTTTTAGAGCTCTTTGTCAACAAGCTTCTATGCAGATCTACAGGGACTGGGACTTCCGCTATAGGAGACATTGTCAGGAAGGATAGAGAAGTCAGGACTTTTCTCCCCAACTTCTGTGCCTCAGGCATCCCCAAGAGTGGCTGCCTCTCCTCAGGTATTCTGACTCCAAACAACAACAACAACAACAACAACAACAACAACACTTTCTTCTTATTCCTTTCTCCTTCCAGCCAAACAATCATCTGGTGGTCTTAGAGAGCAGGCTCTGTAACACCAGCTCTTCTTCCTTCCACACCTGTATTTATAGAGTTGAATCTGTACGACTTGCTGATGATTTCTGGTTTGCCTCCTGGTCTCCATTTTGGCGTTTCAGTTGATTGAAGATGCTAGGACCTCATTCCTCATATTAATTACTCTCTTTTGAATTATCAAGCCTGACCTCTGTTTTCTTCACTGAACACTGATCAAATTTTGTTAAAAGTTTTACCAATATTGGTGACTGAAAGAACTATCAATACCCTCTGTAGAGCAGATCGTGATTGAGTATGGTTTTCCACTTTTCAAAGCAGTTCTCATTCCTTTGGATAAGTTATCCTTAAAACAATCCTGTGAGGAGAGGCAGATATCCAGAGAGATGTGACATATTCCTTAAGTTTAAGACAAAAAAATATTAGCACCGTAAGAACAACTACAAGAACAAAAAGTTCCTGATTCAGCAGCTGAGACTACATTGCAGTGCCTTTTCTTAGGAGATTAATGTCTTCGACTCCTTCTAACTGAGTTGTATATGTTGCCCTGCAATTTTTTTTTTTTTAGAGATGTTTCTCCTCTGAAGTCATACACCAAGCAAAATTTAAATATATATACATGGGTTCATATAATTGATGCCAGTGTGGGAAGTTTTTATATTAGACTTAGTATTTGGCTACAAATCAGTTTAATGTGATCAAAATATTTCTTCCCAGAACTTAGAACTTTGGAAAGCTTTCTGGTAAAATAGGAAGGGAAAACCTGAATCTTCAACTCAGGTTTAGGTTGTGAGAAAGGTGAGATGTTTATTCTCCTCTATTACCCCCCCCCCCACCTCCCAACACTAAAACCATCACTGACACCATCACCACCAGCACCACTATTTCTGTCCTATTTCTCAGAACCCGGGGAATTTTAGGACTCTCTTACTAAAGAAGTTCTAAGGAATACTTTCTTAATCTGGGGCTGAGATTTCTCTAAAGCTGCCCTAGAGCATCAGGTTGGGACTACTGAATGCAGGAAGATTAAAAATTTCCCTGGGGTCACTCCACAGTCTGAAGATTTTTAAATGAATACAGAAGCAGAAAGTTAGTTTCCAAAACTGCTCTGAGCAAGCTCGTCTAGGAACTGTGTTTGGCCTGAGGACACTAACACTCTCTCTTTATGGCCAGCTGTCCATCTTGGTTTTCCCAAGGCTGACATTATTCTAATCCCTATGGCTTGAGATCGTGGAGTTATCTTTAATTTCTCACCCTTCACTGTTGTCTGGTTCCAAACAAGCAAAAAGTCTACCTTATTTTTTCTAAGTATTTCTGATATATCAGAATATATATCATCCATCTTATATATCATTACTATTAATGTTTCTAACTTTAGCCTCTCATATTCCTCTGGGAGTATATTATTCCCTGATTCTTTTCTCTAACTGTTCCAATTAATCTTAAAACTCTTTCACCAGATTATTTCTCTACAGAAATAGTTTCAATGGGCCCTAATGCCTGTGAAATAAACTCCAGAATATGCCTTCAGGATGACCCCCATTGTAAGGTTACTAACAATTAGATTTACCCTGTTTTTGCAACATTATCTATACATACTACACATTACTTCCCTTTAAAATCTCTAGTCTAGAAAGATCATGTTTATTCAGTGACTCTTAAATGATACATATGTACATATGCATATATAGGTACTTCAACCAATTTTATTTTTACCCTATTTTTCATTCTTTGAATGTTTTCCTTTTCCTTGTGCATTATAACAGATCTGCCAAGTTTCAATTCAAATGCCACTTCTTTTTTAATTATTTCCTGATTATTCATCATTTAATTTATGGTTCCTTATTCAACTTTTATATTATACTGTTGTATGTGTATATACGGAATATTTATGTCCTGAAGTCTCATCTCCTCATTTAAATTGTAAGCGTATTAGAAATTGGAACCAATAATGTAGACTTCTTTGTGTGCTAACATCACTCAACCTGATATTTTGAATTCCTTAATACAATTGGAATCAAGGTAATATTTGTTTATTCCCTAGTAGGCTGCCCTGGTTCTAACCTCCCACAACATTTGAGCCCATGATAACTTAGAGGATAAATGGGCATGTACTTTTTGTTGTTATAGTTGGAAATGAAAGCAGATGTGTTATTCAGCATTGGTTTTTTTTTTTTTTTCGCATTCATTTACTGATTTTGATATCCAAAACATCTTTGAACATTTTGAGACTTTTTTAGCTTCCTGAATTTTTGCCATGTTTTTGAAAAGCTATCAAATCTTCAGTGCATGCATCCTTCAATTGGAATGTACAAATGTTTATTTTTAACCTTCTCTTTGTCATTTCTGATCTCAGATTTTTATGTATGACTTAAATGCAGTAATATGATAAATGGCTTATTATGATTTATTTATTGGATAAGCTACATAGCAAATCTATGTAAATCCATATATTTCTAATAACAGATTGGTACTTAAAAGAGCCAAAATCCCAGTAAATGCAAACAAAAACAACTCCAAAGATTTGTTTTGTACCATTTATTTTCAATGTGCTTTAATTGCACTGGAACTTTAATTGAGCTGTAATTGCATTTTATTGCACGCATTTGTATGAATTAAAAAATACTTAAAGCTGAAATGTGGTGGATGAAACAATTTCATGCATATAGTGGAACAGTTACCATAAAGAAAAGTTTTATCATCTTTTTTATAGTATCACTGTCAGGCACTTTAAAAGTTAAGCTTGCAATCCAATCGCATTTTATTCATCTGTGCTTTTATGTTTCTGAGTATCCCCATTTTTTACCTTCAGACCTCCTTAGTTATTCTCAGCTCCCTATTCTGTGCTGTGGGGGTTGAAACATTTCTGGGTTTCCTCCTCCCCTGGCTTTATGTTGGATTCAGCCAGTGGGAGGCACTTGGAGCAGAGGAAAGCTACGAGGAAAGACTGGTCTGCATGTTTGAACTCGCAGTTCTGGGAGTACCTCCCTTTCTCCATCCGTACCCTTCCTCTTGGCCGTCTCTCTCCCACAGATGGAACTCTGGGAGGCTCTCAGAAACCATGCACCTTCTCTTTGTCCCTTCTGCTCAAGGTGGTCCTGGCTTCCTGCTGTTGCTAATTCCCGGGTGTTTCTCTACCTCTTCTTGGTGTCCTTAACTTCACCTTCACCTCTGTGTAAAGTCTATGCAACTCACTTCATTTAAACACTTCGAAGACCATCTGTTTCCTGCTGGGACCTTTAACTGATACATCATCCATACAAATTTATAAATCAGCGTCTTTTATGTGTTTTTAATATATAATAAAAGACATAAATGGCGTTCCAACTAGGAAAAAATTAACTGTTTATTAGATATAGCATGTGATATTAGTCTCCAGACTAAATCCTCACCTCCTTGTTCATTAAGTACCAATTAAAATGTAACTAGATATCAGTTTGTAAAAAGTGTAGGTTTCAAATTCTCACTGTTGCTTAGGCTGGATTAAGGGTTCTTCTATTATTAATTATGTCAATGTTTACTGATTAAGTTGGCTGGTGTGCCAATTCTGTAAGAAAAGGTCCTATCCTTGAGACATGGCTAATTGAATCTATATTTGAACTAGACAACCATGAAAGCTCTTGACATATGACACAGACTTTTCAGTTGAAATATTTTCATTTTCATGACTGTCGAATTTTGGTAAGATATACCTGAAATTTATCTAAGAATATCGTTTATTCCTTGTTTTTTTTTTTTCTCTCTTTAGAATCTCATCACAGTTTTTCAACTTGCCATGAGTGTACTCTAAGACCAGATTTCTTAAGGTCTCATAATGATTCTGGTTTGTTCCCTCCATATTTATATATCTAATGGGCCATCAGCTACTCTCCATAAGTTTTTAGCAGATGTAGCATTATTTTCCCAGGTTCAATATTTGCAAAGCAATAAGCAGTTTATTGGCCATTTCTAACAAGGAACAATTCCTGAAATTTTTATACATTTTGTTTACAGAGTTAGCTAAGATCTGCTCAGTATGCACAGCCATTGGTGATTTCACAGCCAGGCGCGGATAGCAACTGTTGAAAAGAGTCTGCCAAAGCAGGTTATGTTAGAGCTTAAGAGATGAGACTTAAAACTGAGATAGCAAATGATCTTTATTTAATATTAAACTATTTAATTTCTTTTTTTGTCTACACTTATTATAACCTATGAACTATAATAATAATGACTGATGCTTTACTAAGGGCCTAGTGTATGCCAGGTACTATATTGTGTTGTTTACATTACCCCTGTTTATACCTACTATTTGATGCTATTAACAATAAAATCCCCCATTACAGAAAAAGGAATCAAAGATTAGAGTAGTTCAATAATATACCTGTAGTCACCCAGCTGATATGTGGTGAAGACATATTTCAAATGAAGAATATGTTAACTGCAAGCCTCATAGACTCTCATAAAACTTCCTGGGACCTTTCCATAATGCTAGTGAGTGAAATTATAACATAATCATGTATGTATTAATGTAACAATTTGGAATATATTTGACCAGAATGAATATACTTTAGGCAGGTATTGAATATATTAGACATAGTTCTTTTTAAATTTTATATATGACAAATAGGAATAAAGAATAAAAGAAGAATCTAATTAAAAAATAATTAATATTCTTTCTACTTGTATCAATTTTTTATTACTATTCAAATATTCTTCTTCAAATTGGAATATAGGTCATAGATAGCATTTTCTATTTCTATAAAAATGCAGGTTGCTGCCTCATTTTTCCTCCTCTAGCTTTTCATTTCTGGAATAAAGGTCTTTTGCAATATCAAGATCATCTTATATTCATTAGAAAAAACATATGTGATATTGTAAATGTCATTTATGTCAGCAGCAAGTTATTTTTTTTCTATTCGCACTTATGTGGGGCTTTAATTTATCATGTCATCTACCATCTGGCTTTCAGAAGAGATTTTTATTACATTTTAATAAAAAGCATATTGAAGAAAGCAATTTTTTGTTGCTAAGAAAAGTATATACACTTTTTCCATGGTAACTTTTCAGTTGTAATTATTTATCATTTAGATTTTTAGTTAGTCTTTTATATGCACATGACAAAACCCATACGAAAGTCTTCTAAGAAAGTTTAGGGTCATATTATATATAAGTCATAATATTAGATATGATACCTGTTGGATAAAAGGTATTTTAAATTTTTCCAAACTATTTTATTTATATCTTTGTAAATCTTGAAGTAATTAAATGCATTTAGAAAGAAATAGAGGTTGTGAGTGTATCTTCTTTAAAGCTTTAACAATTATTTTCAAGTTCTTTATATTTCAAAACATAATGCTCCTCAAAGAGAAGACCCTTTCCAAATCTATTATCTATTGTTCCCTTAATGGGAATAATCAATATTGACTCACCCCTAAGGAATCAGGATTAGATCATCTCTTTAACACTGGAATTTCCTGTAAACAAGACCTCCATTGTGAATAATCTATGGATGGATTCATGAGTAAAGTGGGAGTTTAGTCACCCAAGGCCAGCTCTATTTTATTTTAATGCATCTTCCTCTATAAAATGTTATAGATTTATGGAAATGCATTGTTCCAGCAGGATCTTTTTCTACTTAGAAAAATATTCATTGTGGTATTTTTGGACAATAGTGCAATGCCATCTTTTCTACAAAAATGAGATGCCTGGTCTCTCTATATTTTTCACTTTCGTCTCTTTCAACTCTGATATCAAGACAATTATCTCATTAAGGGAAAACACAAAGGAAATATGAACAACATTCATAGGCTGTCCTGGCTTTATTTATTTATTTATTTATTTTAAAAAGGTAAAGAAACCAAAAAGAAAGTGAAATCTCTGGAACTTCTGACACATTTTTCTAACACTTCTCATTTGCTTTCAGTTCTGGAATACTGTGAGATAGTCAGATAGACATTGGTGAACCTTTGATCTCACTGTATTTAATTAGGGAAACCAACAGGATCTTTTATGTTTAGAGGCCAGCGATGTGTAAAAAGCCATGTTTAATGTGAAGCCTGACAAATTGTGGTGAGTATTTTTGGACAGCAAACCTTGCAGGCCCTTTGTTGTCTGTGCACTGTCAGCTTTTGGCTCAAAGGGAGTGGATTAACATAAAAGGAGAATCCTCCATTCCTGGGGCATGCCTGGAAAGCATGAATCTGCCTCTTTTGATTCTTTCTTTCCTTTTTTTTTTTTTCCTGAGCCATGTCAGGTACAATATAAAACCATCTACAATTTATAGCCGTTAGCTTTTTTTTTTTTTCTAATTGGCTTTAGATAGGTAGCTATCTACTCAGTGCTTGTTTTCTCTGGGGTAAATAATATCTATTCCTTCTGTTTTTTAGAGTAGTCTTCCAAGGATTAATAAATTAATGAATTTTCTCAGTGATAATACCATATCATATAATACAGACATATAATACATACATATAATGCATATAATACACCAAACTTTAACTTATGTGTGTGTGTGTGTGTGTGTGTGTGTGTGTGTGTGTGTGTGTGTGTGTGTATAATCCACAGGTGAGCTGTGAAAAATACTCTTTTTTGGGAAATTTTAGGATAAGTTATGACTACAAAGTAATGAGATTAATTTTTTTTTTCAGGTCAGGGGAAGAGTGTGTTTGTGGTATTTACTGATAAGGTACCTGAAAACTGAGGCAGGACCTCTAAGTTTCAATTCCTATTAATGACTGTGGAAAGATTCAGGATCTAAACACACATAATCCCTAAACTGAGGATTATGACAGGACAGCTTCTGTCAAATTTAGGTATTATAATCTTTGCCCTTCTGGCATGCTCTGTTCCCTAGTCATTTCCATGGGATCATCTCCCATCACACCCCGGAATGATCTCTCATATTCCTGGGAGTATTGCCAAGGAATCAGTGTTATCTCTCAAACACTGAGAGGACCTATCAACCTCAGGCCCCCGACACATCCTGGAAACTTTGTTTCCTCTGCTTTAGTATTCCATCGCTTCATAGGCACTGATCACCCTTTCGAGCATGGTCCTTCAATGGTTACAAAGCTTAAAGTTCAAGTTATCTGCAATCTAAAAAAGAATTCTGCTTGCAGTAAAACTAGAAACTCCACACCAATCTCCATTCTCACTATTATGCAGATAAGCCTTCCAGCCATCTGGTCTCCCAGGTTCCTGGATGCCCAACTACATTTGTCTATGATTTACTTTAGTATTCTGTGCTTTGAATGCACATTATACCTGCAGAAGCAAGAGGAAAGACATTGAATATTGATCACGTGTCTACCATGTATTACTCCTTTTGTATTCTCTTTTTCCTAGTATAAGCCTAACTGAAGAGGGCCAGGGTATGCAAAGACTCCCCATGTTGAATCATTAGAGTGTTACGCTATTCAAATTTGGCTCAGCTTTCCATGATGTGTGTAAATGCCCAAGCTTTCTCAGAAACTTCTAGACCATTACTTCCTGGCCACTTAATATTCTCATCCTTAGTACCCCATTTGGTCAACTATTTGTGTGTGTGTGTATATATATATATATATATGATAGGCCATCTGTGAAGATATTCTTTGACCTCACCTTACCTCCATGCTCACCCAATCCTTGCATACCTAAAATTTAACATATTTACCTGTTTTGTTTTTCCTCCTTTTTTTTTTTTAGTGTTATGTCCCTTTTTCTTTTGTTTTTTTTTTTTTTTTAAATTTTTATTTATTTATTTATGATAGTCACACACACAGAGAGAGAGAGAGAGAGAGAGAGGCAGAAACACAGGCAGAGGGAGAAGCAGGCTCCATGCACCGGGAGCCCGACGTGGGACTCGATCCCGGGTCTCCAGGATCGTGCCCTGGGCCAAAGGCAAGCGCCAAACCGCTGCGCCACCCAGGGATCCCTGTATGTTATTGATGATACCCTTCCTCTTTTTCCCTCCTCTTGGCTTTCTCCATTACTTATTCTTACTTTTTATATTTTCAATCTTTCAGAATAAATGTTTTATTTTTTGCCTTTTTGTCTAGCTAGATATCATTTGGTTCAGCTTGACATATATTTAAATACTCAGCACATACAAAATGACTTGCTATGTGGTGTAGGATTTCTAAGCAGCTTACATTAGCTTGAAAATGTCTTTCTTTGATCTGGCTCACGCACTTTTCAGATTTTCTTCTTTCCTACATCTCTGAGTAATATGGAAATCCTTGCACTGTGTTCAGTTTTTCTTCTAAAAACTCTTTAGCTCATTATTCTTAGGCTTTAGGCCCTTCACCAAATGAAACTACATTGAAAGTCAATAATGACCTCCTTCTTAAAAAAAAAAAAAAAAGAATGCCTACTTTTTGGATATCATTGTGAAATATTTTTCTACTGCACATGACACCACAGAACAGAGGTTATATTTAGCACTATTCCCCCCCCCCTCAATTTCTGTGAAGGTGCACATTCTTGTATCTGTTTCTACTGCACTTGCCACTCTTTCTTAGTTTCTCTACAGTTACCTTGTTTTCCCCAGTCCCCTCCACTGGTACTTTTTTTTCTTTGATATATATATATTTTTTTTCTTTTTTTGATATATATATTTTAAAGGCATCTATTTATGCTACTAATTCCTTCCTTTTATTCCAAGGATTTTCTCTTGATTTTATCAACCTCCTCATAAGTGTGAGGGTCTAGCTATCATTAGACCGTATCACTGGTTTGGCTTATCTGCCTGTGTTCCTGTTTGGCAGTATGGCTGTTCCTAGGCCATTTTTGATGAGTCTGTGTTAATCTGCCAATTATGCCCCAACCTCAGCTCATTATTTTCATGGAAATATTCCTCACTCATATTTAGCATCTACATTAGTGATATTACTACAGCCTCTCTCGAAGAGACCGTTTGCCTCTTGTGACAAATGCATTCCATATAAACACAGATCTGATATGGTTGTGCTCACAATTATTTTATTTAAAAAGAAATATGTACCCTTTCATTTTACTCAAAGTCCTATAACTTCAGAGATGGTTAATTTCCCTATTATTTATCTAAGTTCAAAAGAGAACTCAGAGGCTTTGCAGAGGGAAAATTAAATATCTCTGAGTTAGTTAATGGCTAAGGTAGATTTAAACCAAGTTCCCCTTGCTCCTAATCTAATAAATCTAATGCTCTTCTACTGCCATAGTTTATGAACTTGCTTCCTATCTTCCTAAAGACTGTAATAGATCTTTTACTCCGTCCCATTATTTGGTTTATTAGACATGTATCTGATGCCTCTTAAATGTCGTACATTGAACTATCCTTACCATATTGTGTATAAAATGTCATCATCTGCTGAAGAAAAATAATGACACCACATTTTTTAAAAATGAAATTATACTTCCTCAGAAAGGTGCTCTATGACCTGGTTTCAAGTCTTTTCAGTTTCATTTTCTACTAGTCTTTCCAGGTACTACCCCTCCAGTCTCATTCAAATAATCTGTCCTTTCATGACACCATGAAAGCTCACAAGTCAGTGTCTTTATTTGTACCCTGTGTTCCCTCAGGGTCAAATGCCTTTTGTCCAATCCTACAAAACAGTTTCCCTTCTTCCTTCAGAATGAAGTGTGAACACAATTATAGCTAGGTGGATAAAAGATTCTGCTTTGGAATCACACAGTTCTGGGTTAGAGTTCTGACCCTGACACCAGCAATGTGACCTTAATTAGTACTGTAACAATGTTGAGTGAGAGTTCAATTATTGGTAAATGACCTTACTATCTTTTACTTGTTCAGAGATGTGTAAAGATTAGGTAAGATAGTATATAAAGATATAGCATTGCTATTGTTATTAGGTGTAGAATTAGTAATATAGGAAGAATACAAGACAGAAGAGGAAAATTCTAGAAGAGGGCATTCTTACTGAATATGACCACTGCTTTAGAATTCATCTGACCTTTTTATAATTCCTAGTGCATTTGTGTGTGTGTGTGTGTGTGTGTGTGTGTGTGTGTGGCCTGTTGAAGTCCTTCTTACACATTTTGTTTAATGGGGAGTATGGATTTCACTTATCAAACTTAGGTAACTTAAATTCAGGGACAGTATTTCTTAAAATTTGAATCTTCTTCAATGCTTAATATGTTATCTTGTATACAAAAGAAACATTACAATAATTAACACTTGGTGGCTTGGACAAAGGGCTATGGGAATTCATGGCCTGCCTTAGGAAAAGGGGGATCATACCACAGACCCAGTCTGTTTATATAGTCAGAATACTTTCCATCCCATATCACAGCCTCTCTTGCTAAATATTAGAGGAAACAAAACCAAGCTGACCACAGAACAAGGAGTGGTTGGCACAGTCTCCTCTCTGCAATTGATTTATGATTGTTAAGCAACACTTTTCTTAGATTCCTCAGCTGGATAAAGATAAAAATATTAACTTAAGCCAGTTAAATCCACATAGAGTCGTGCTTTATGCACAAATATGGAAAATTAAAGCCCCTAGACGCATTAATTTGAGTAAATAAGATTGCTTATGCTGGAATTATCAATTATTGGTAGCTCTAGAGGCAAGCTATGCTTACTTCATGCATATATACCTGAATTTGAGGTATATATAATACACATTTTAATATATGAAACTGACATTTGGTCTTGGGATTAATACCCTCGTGTTTTTATTTAATGAAATTTGTTTTTAGAAAATATCTTTGAGATGTAAACACAAATTCCACTTTTTATATCTTCAAAATGTATTATACTTAAAATGTGGATTGAGTAGCAATTATCAAAAAAATGTGTGGATTTTAGCATCTATGATCTCTTCAGATTTAGTGTGTGCATTTTAAGGTTTCAGGTATGAAAGGAGACTGTATATTCAAGAAAACTTTTCTCCTTAATAAAATTTTTTTGATTTACAAATAGACATTTGGGGGAAGCAAGATATGCACTGAGTCAATTTTTAAGGATCTGTATAAATTAATAACATATTTGGCAAAATTAATTTCCTCAAAATGTGATAGTTTTAAATAATGAGAAGAATGACAAATATCAATGATATCATTGTCTCCAGATGCTGATTTCAATTTTAGGTTTAATATTTAAAATCATATTTATTTTGTCAATGGAGATGTTCAGCTTCATTGTGAAGCAGTCAAATTTGATAGGTAGAATATATTTAAATTAACCTTTCTTACATTCTTTGTTTATAAGTCATTAGAGTACTTTATTTTTTCAATGTTTTAAAAGATTATTTATTTATTTATTTATTCATGAGAGACAGAGAGAAGCAGAGACACAGGCAGAGGGAGAAGCAGGCTCCATGCAGGGAGCCCAACGTGGGACTCGATCCTGGGACCTGGGATCACACCATGAGCCGAAGGCAGATGCTCAACCACTGAGCCCCCCAGGCGTCCCATAGAGCACTTAGGTTTTTAATTGAGTTCAAGTTATCTCAGGAATGTCCCTGATTATAAATGATTTTTCTTCAGCAAGATACCAATAGTGATTTCTTAGGTTTTAATTTGTTACAGTTTGCCAAATATTTTCACATTCACCATATCATTCTAGCACTAAAACAGTACTATGTAGGATTTTTTTCCTTTGAATAAGTAGGGAACCCAAGGTCCCTGTGGTTAATTGATTTGGCCAAAGCCCCAACTAGCAAGTAAAGCCATATAATTAGCAAAACTTAGATTTGAAATATGATTCTTATAACTTAACATAATTGTTTATTCAATCAGCCTTTCATTTAACAATTTCTTTTTTGTGAGCAAATGACTACTTTAGGCATGATTATATGAAGAAAACAAAACAGATAAGGTCAGTACTCTCATGGCATTTATATGCAGACAAAGGTGGAAAGATAATAAACAAATACCTTCAAAGAGAAAATAGTTCCACAAAGATAATAAAACTGAATGTTATGATAAAGGGTGACATATGGACAGTAGAGCTATTTTTTAATAAGAGAATTCCAAAAGACTTCTATGACATGAGATGCCATTAATGGGAACACAAACAAAAAGCTGTCTATAACGAGACCTAGAAGAGAAAATAGTTTAGTTTATTTTTAAGTGTAAATGTTCTATATACTAATTGTATATTTCCCTTTGTGTACAATCTAATATGAAGGCAGAGTATTCACACACATATAGTCCAATAACTGAATAAATATGTGGTTTATTTCTCTATCATGTGGTGCAACATGCAACAGATTAGGGCTTAACATTATTCTTTCACAGCCTCTGAGAGAACCTTGCTATAGTTTAGACATATTAATAAAATTAAAATTAATTCTAATGGAGCAATTTCATAAAATTTTAGGACTCATGTTTTTTGTCTACAAACATAGGTTTACACCAAAATATATACAAAGAAACCTTTGTTGCTAGTTTCCCCTAGTGAATATTAGAAAGGTTGCCTTTAAAATGTTAAGTCACAGAGTCCTGGAACATAGTTTCAGAGTAAATCTCAGAGGTCATCGAGTCCAAATTCCCACAAGGTGCAGATATATATGTGAGTCCAATTAAATTGCTTTCCAACAAAAGAACTTGAAGATTTCTTATAATCCTTACTATGAAGCTCAAAGTCATTAATATGACTTAACAGCCATACATGGGAAAGGATATATAGTCATGGCTGACTATATCTAAATCCCATTGATAAGCCTCTTATATGATACCTAGGTTAGAAAAATATGTCTTCTAAAACTTTAAGGGATGTCAGTTTTTTCTTGCGACAATCACTAAACTATTAAAACACACACACACACATATTCTACATTAGTAAGAAAATAATGACTGAGCATAGAAAAAAAATTTTTTAGGGGTGCCTGGTTGTCTCTGTCAGTTAAGCTTCCGACTCTTGATTGCAGGTCAGGTCATGATCTCAGACTTGTGGGATAGAGCCCTGCATCTGACTCCACACTTAGCAGGGAATCTGCTTGAGATTCTCTCTGCCCCTCCCCCAACTCATGTGCTCAGGCACACAAACACACACTCTCTCTCAAATAAATCTTAAAAAAAAAAAAGGAAAAAAAAATTAAAACAAAATATTTCTCTAAGGTTTAAATTCTTCATTTGAAAAATGAAGATTCTTTTTTTGCCTTCTTTAGGCAAATAATCATTTACTTATCATCTACTTTATGTCAGATGTTATGATAGAATAACAGTGCCATAGTGAACAACCTAGTCAGGATTTCTTCTTTCATCAATTTTACATGGTATTTACACTCTCGTGAGGGAGACAAAAATATACATGGAAAAGAAAGGATTCATTAAGCAAGTTTATATGAAGGAAATAAATGTTTATGAAATAGAGAAAAGCAGACTGCTAAAGGCTAAATGGAGAAGACGTGTAGGTTGCGTTATAATTGATGTGAAGAGCCAGCAGGGGAAGGATGTCACCCAGGGAGAGAAACACCAAGAGGAAGTCTCAATGTGGCAAAGAGCTTTGTGCTCCCTGAGAAGTAACAGAAAGTGAGTGTGTTAGGAAGCTAATGACTGAGAGCTCTGTAATTTCCTAAATTACAAAATTTACATATTTGTAAAATGATGACTCAGATTGTGGGTAACTGATTAGGAAGCAAGAATGGAACTGGAAAGACTAGGTCAATAGCTACTGTTATTTCTGGGGATGGACGATAATGGGGAGGAGGCGGATGGCAATAGGTATGACATGTGGGTAGATTTGGGAAACATTTTGGAAGTAGAATCAACAGAAATTGATATATAAATAAGGAAAAGCAATTTACCAAATATGAACCTCTGACTTCTGATTTGGGTAAATAGATGAATAGTGGATCTTCATGAAAGGGTGTCTTTTATATTTTTCCACAATAACATATTCGTATTTCCACAATAACAATGTATTAAAAAAATACATTGGATTTTAAGTATATCACTAAACTTTCTGTGAGGTGATATAGTTTCTGGTTCTGGATTTGCTCTAAAGTCTGCAATTTGAAGTAATTATCTCATACCACCAGTCATTTATTTTCTTGCTAGAGCTCATGTAGACATGAAAGTCCACATGATTTTGAATGTAACTGTAATGCCATTCACTCACCATCTGTTTCTTTGAAGAGACTCTATTTTGTCAAAATTCATAGAAGTAAGGATAGATATGTCTTCTGTGAAAGATAGGTTTCAGTGTTCCTGAGTGGAAAAAGTTTGTAGTAGATCACAACACTATAATTTTATCATAGCTAAAAAACAGAATTGAGGCTACAGACCCACACTTCCTAAATCCATATTCAATATTGGTTCTGGATAAAACTATAAGCATATTTGCTAATTTAGGTTAATGTATCAATGCATGAAATGTCTCTCTTTCCATGTGTATATATCCCCATAATTTTCACCTGATTTTTTAACTTACAGATTACGTATTACAAACCATATCAAATATATTAAAACCTATTGCTTGATTTTTAAGATTGTATTATTTTCTATATGAGAGCTTTTGAAAATTAAAGTTTTGTTTATGACTCAAAAAGAAGCAGAAACCTCTACATATGTAAAATATTTGAGTTACTCTTTATTGCACTGTTTAAAATCATACTATTTATTTTTGTAGACTGTTCTAAAGATGCAGGAAAACTGAAAAACGATGTATTCAGTTACTTGATATTAACATTTCAACATCTCTTCATCTATATAAAAGAAATAAATTAATGATCTATTAAACCAAGAAGAATGTATAGTTGATTGTTGGAGTGTATACTTGTCCTCCAAATTTTGTTTCATTTTATCTCCTTAAATAAAATAGGCGCTTTGAATACCTGTGCTTCAAGTTTCAGACAATCTCTTTGTAATGTACAGAGCTCTTTTTTTTTTAATGTACAGAGCTCTTGTGAAAAACATTTTACTTAGGGAAATAATGTAGAAGTGAAAAATTCCAAAATGGTATTTTGATAAATTCATAAGATGAACTTGGATATGGGGGGGGGGAGGTCTCTAAGAGATTTTAATTTTATTACAATTAAAATGTATTCCAATATAAAGAAAATATATTATAATTTTATTTTAAGCCTAGTATTTATAAAGTTAATTATTTGCATATATTTATTATATATTTAATTATATTTTACTGTTTTCTCAGCTTTATTGAGGTATAATATACAAATAAAATATATTTCAGGTGTACTATGTATACTTTTGGAAATGATTACCACAGTCAGATGAATTAACATATCCATCACCTCACACAACTACCATTTTGTATGACTGTAGTGAGAACGCTTAAGATCTACGCTCTTAGCAAGTTTCGAGCACACAGCACTGTGATATACTGTAGTCACCATGCTGTATATTAGATCCCCCAAATCTTTCCATCTCCCATATCCTCCCAACCCTGGTAACCACTATTCTAATTGTACTTAACATAATGTCCTCCGGCTCCACCCATGTTATTGTAAAAAGCAGGATTTCTCTCTCTCATGGCTGAGTATTGTTTCATTATATACATAACGTATATAAATTTGGCATCATCTTATATATTCATCTGACTTCATGGAATTATCTTTCTGTTTTTCTTGAGCTTACCTAAAACAACCATTTTGCATTCTTCATTGGGCAAATCGCAGATGCCCATTTCTTTGGGGTCAGTTACTGGAAAAGTATTGTGTTCCTTTGATGCTGTCATGTTTTCTTGATTTTTCATATTCCTTGAAATCTTTCATTGCTGTATCCACATATGAATGACCAGTCACCTCCTCTAGTTTTTACTAACTGGCTTTGGGAGAGAACTATTTTGTCGGCCCTGCTAAAGATCCCAAGGTTTTTCTAAAACTTTTCTGTGAATATGCCTGCTCCAAACTTGTTTCCTCTTGGGGGTACTTCTTGTAGGATTGTATGCTTTCTCTCAATCATGCAAAGTTAGGCCACATGTTGACAGCCTCCCATTCAATTTTCCCAGAGTGCTACTGAAGGCTCAAGTTTGTGGTCTTTCTTCCACTCCTGCAGAGTCAAGCAGGCTTTCTCTCTGTGCTCATTAGTTGTCTGCAGAAACATACTCATGTTTCATACTCATACTCATCACCGAGGAGCACTTGGAAAGAGCCAGTGGCTTTGTGAGGGTGTGTGCAGGTGAGGTGTGAGAAGTGTTGGGGGTGTCCATGTGCCAGGTGGGGGGATCCACAGGTGAGGCATACCAAGAGGCTCATTGGTGGGGCTTCCTAATATTATGCCTAAAGGGAGTAGTAGGGTCTGCTTATCCTTTTATGCCAGTTGAGAGCCTTGGCTACTGCTGTCCTGTCCCCTCCCTGCCCTACCCAGTCATGCAGCACACTGTAGCATTCTGGGAGGAGAGTGGGGGAGAAATGGGACTCTTTGGCAGCACCTCACACAACTGAGGAAGGCAGATGCTCATTGGTATGCTTTTTTTAAAAAAAAGATTTTATTTATGTATTCATGAGAGACAGAGAGAGAGGCAGAGACACAGGCAGAGGAAGAAGCAGGCTCCACTCAGGGAGCCCGACATGGGACTCAATCCCAGGTCTCCAGGATCACGCCCTGGGCTGAAGGCAGCGCTACGCCGCTGAGCCACCTGGGCTGCCCAATATGCTCTCATTTTATCCTGAGGGAGACAATGTAGGCCCAGGAGGAGGTTTCTTGGCACTGAGCTTCCCACCTTTGAGGACAGGTGATGTGGGTAAAGTGAAGCTCTTCCATTTACTGCCAATGGAACCTATCTTGGATTTTTTTGTTCTTTCTTCAGTGATGAGCTGGGACTTTCCTGCCTGACTTCTGGACTCCCACAGCAGCATTCTCATTGGTGAGTGATTGTCTAAACTGATACTTTTATGAGGAAGATGGTTTTTGTGGAGAAGAAACTTATTCTGCTGTTTTGCTGATGTCACTCCTCAATGATATTTTGTTTTAGATTATACTTTCCAATAGCTCTCTGAACCGTACAATTTGTAATTTTAAGTAAAGCTCATAAAATTTTGAGTATCATGAGAGCCGATGCCGAGTACTCATTTTGTGACAGCTTAAACAGTTCAGGGGTTGGAGAGAAATAGAGAAGGTGCCCATGGAAGAAAAATACATAATATTAGGAAGCAGAGACAAATCAATGACTATATCTCTTTACCATATCATAAGTGGAAAGAAGTCCATAGGGAGAAATGGAGGAAAATCAAAATTAATTGAAAAAAACTATTCACCAGTCTCATTTAATTGTTTTTTTTTTTAATTTTTTTATTTTTTATTTATTTATGATAGTCACACACACACAGAGAGAGAGAGAGGCAGAGACACAGGCAGAGGGAGAAGCAGGCTCCATGCACCGGGAGCCCGATGTGGGATTTGATCCCGGGTCTCCAGGATTGCGCCCTGGGCCAAAGGCAGGCACCAAACCGCTGCGCCACCCAGGGATCCCCTCATTTAATTGTTTAAAAAATAATTCCAAAATCACTGACAAAAACTCTTTTGTTTGATTATGGCACATAAAAATAGGACATTTTAGGGGCAACTGGGTGGCTCAGTCAGTTAAGCATCAAGCATGGAACTCTCGATTTTGGCTAAGGTCATGATCTCAGGATTGTGAGATTGAGCTCTGTGCTGTGCCTGGAGCCTGCTTCTTAAGATTTTTTTTTTCCCCATCCCTCTGCTCCCCCATGCCCCCCACCACTGCGCCTGCCACCCCCTGCCTGTCTGTCTTTCAAAAAATGAAAAATACAAAAAGGACACTTTATTGAAAATTTACTTAGCCAAGTCTATTTGGATTAATCATTATCAATTTCAGTAGTGCTGTATCATCACAGGTGAGGATAAGGAACAAGATGTCTCTTCTCATACTGCCTCAATATCAACAGCAGTTTTTAATTATAACAGCACATCAGCTATTTTAAATTCTATTTATCTCTTAAGTGCTGTACAGATAATATTTTCTCAACATTTTCTATGACATGAATAATCATTATGTGGTCATAAATAATGCTATAAATGAAAACAAATAATATTATCCTCATTTTACAGGTAAAGGACCTAAGGCTTACAAAGGTTGAATCATTTACCCAGTGTAATTCAGCTGGGAAGTGTTTGGGCAGGGCTTTCAATCCAATTACTTCTCTTTTAGAGTTGAAACTTCTACATTTTTACGGTAGCCATAATGACATATATACTTTATATTGTGCATTTAGGAGCCTTTTTTAGCCTTTAGAATTCAATAATTATAAAATTAGCCTTCTCATGGCTTTGAAATCATATTAGCAATACATAGAACTTAGGGACAAAATAGATACTTATTGTCTATCTTGCATGGCAGTTAAAAGCAGGTACTGGTTTTTTTCTTTACTTGTCATTATTATATTTATGTAAAATATATTTGCTTACATATGGAGGTTAATATGTAATGAAATTTGGATTAAAAGAGAGGATATGGATTTTATTATGGTTGATGCTAATTTTTTCTTTGATGATATAAATAAAAATAGTAAAAGTAGCAAGTGAGCTTTCATGTCTTATGTTAAATGTTTTTTAAAAAACAAGCTATAATAGGGATCCCTGGATGGCTCAGTGGTTTAGCGCCTTCCCTGTGGCCCAGGGCGTTATCCTGGAGTCCTGGGATCGAGCCCCACATCGGGCTCCCTGCATGGAGGCTGCCTCTCCCTCTGCCTGTGTCTCTGCCTCTCTCCCTCTGTGTGTCTCTCATGGATAAATAAATAAAATCTTAAACACACACACACACACACACACACACACAAGGTAGTAAATATTCAGCTTGGGAAAAAAAAAGTGAGAGAATGAGAGAGAGACAGAGACAAACAGAATTTTACTTTGCTCTAACCAAACAAGAATTCACCAAAATACCAAAAAAAAAAAAAAAAAAAAAAAAAAAAAAAAAAAAAGAGGTATTTTTAAGATACCTCTTTTTCCATTACACTTGCACGTATATGTTAGTCTGGTAAATACTGCTACATTATATTGTGGCATATGGCGGGATGGAAGACAGTTTGTTCTATTTTCACATTGTCTGGTCATATTCAACGAAACTCAAGGCGCATCTCCTTTGAGATGTTTTGTTGCTTTGTTACTGCTGTCTGCTTGAAGTTTCCACGGCCCACTGGTTGATGGTCAAAGACAATAACCCTGAGCTGGAGCCAGAAGACTTTCTTATTGCTCACATGGCCCTCTGAACAGGAAACTTCATCTTTCTCTATGTGGGTTCTTAGAACCCCACTCCCAACAATTGCAACCTGCTGACTACTGAGTGAATTTACACTGAATGCTGACATACTGGGAAATATAACTAGATCTCAGAGGCAATATCCACAGACCTATAAAGGAAACACATGAGGTTGAAATTCAAAGTGCTTGCACTCACCCACAGCACTGGGCATTTATAAGACCCATAGATCATAACACTTAACGATACAATCTTGAGAGCTTAGTGTCAGTGTTGATAGACAAAAGAATCCATGTTGATAACTGCAGTGTGGAAATAAAGGATAAAATCTTTTGTTTATCCCCATGCCTTTTTTTTGGATCATTGCAATGGTTCTTTGGAGGCACATAATATCATATTTATTCATTCCCCCAAGATATTTAAACTAAACTTTGACTTTTCTCTATATTTAGTGAGCACATAGAAGAGTAATTGAAAATGATGGCCTTTATTTTCATAAAGGTGCAGACAGACTTATTGATTTTCCCATGAATGTAAAATTATATAATAAGCACAAGATATACATAGCACAGTACACACTTTTGTGTGTGTGTGGGGGTGTGTGTGAGTCATTCCCTTGCTCAAGGAAAAATTATATTGGATTATTTAAGTTCACATTGACCAAGTCCAGTACGAATAAGCTGGAAGCATTTGATTTACTGAGAACCATTATAATGGTATATAAGTGCAGGGATGTCCCCTTAAAAAATCTGCAGCTCAGCATGGACACATTCAGAAACTGGATATTGTTAGGGTCTGGACAAAATTAGAGTTCACACTTTTCTGTGTAGTACTCATTTTTAAGCTTAGCAATAAAGCAAAACTTCTAGAACATTTATGCTATGCCTGCAGACCACTCTAGTATTATCTCATAATATTTATGTATTAACCACATTGTTTTAGTTCTCAGTTTAGGTGCTCTTGTCTTTTTGTTTTATATATCTGAGCAGATCTTAACCCAAACTTTTTTTTCAAAATGCATGTGGAAGAAATTTACCGCAAGGTGACATTTATTCTGACTCCTTTTATTTCTCTTAGGGCAGATATGATACGCCATGGTGAAGTCCACCCAGAGCTCCATTATTGCATTTGAGGCTATTAAAATGGACATGTCCTGCTGTGTTTTTTAATAGCAACTTTCACAGCAAGTCAACACACTTTTGGACAAATTGTCTCACTGAAATTCCATAAATATTACTAATTCATGGATACTTGCTTTCAGATCTTGATGTGATTTGAGATAAATAACTGCTGCAAATAACTTTTTTCTTTCTTCTACCATGTTTTTTTTTTTCTAAAAAAATAGATTAAATGTGGGGTGAGGATTAAGGGGCTTGCAGGACTATAAAATGGTGAATGATAAAGTTTACTGTTACACTGGGTAGTATGAACTAAAGGAGCATATCAATTCAGTTGAGTTCAGTTAGTGTGTTTTGACAGATTTAATATTTCAGGTCAATATATTGGACCGTGAGATCTAAGTATCCATCTAAAAGTTGTAAGGCAGCCAAAAGTTATATCAACTTTGGTGGTGATATTTCATTCTTATTTGAGCAGAACAATTACAGGGCTACGAAGATAAATTACTAAGTTTCTTATATTAAACTCTTCTCTGTTTGGCCATGTGGCATGTACTTTTGATTTGTGTGATATAGTTTCTTTTCTCAGGAACCCTTTGTAAAGGGGTACCAATGAGTTTGATAGAAGGTGAAAGTAATCCAATCCAACAAATCTCACCTAGTAGTAACTGGGATGGCTTGGAGTTTTGGGAGTGTAGTGTCAACCTAATTGTCAATAAAATCAGATATACCAAAAGATGGAATAAAATGGGGTCCAGCAATTTTCATGTAGCTATTTGCATTAATATTCTGCTAAGATGTTTCCATACAGTTTTACTTAATTTAGATACATTTGTGATTAAATTTAAACTACTTGACCCAGTATCTCCCAAGTGCTATGGATAATATCTGATGCATGAAAAAGAACAAATGTTTATCTATGGACATTTCTATTGGTTTTAGCAAGGGTCATTACATATTCTACAAGAGAAGAAATTGAAACTCAGAGAGTTTAAGTAACTTCCCCTAGGTTGTATTATTAATAAAACTGTTCATGTGAACATATATTCCTCTGGTTATTGATAATTTTAAATAGTGATGCTAAACAATTTTCTTTAATTAATATGGTTACTTTTATGTGGTATTCGAGTGAAGCAGTGCCAAGAAATACTATCTTTGTTTGTTTTAGAACATGAAAAACTGTAATTTATTTTCCTTTTGCGGGTAACATAACATTAGGATTTTTTGAAAGATTCTATGGTCCAGAGATTTATAATGAAGATATATTTCCATTAATGTGGCCATCTATCAAGTAGTAGTTTATAGTGATGCTTATCAGGTTGTGTGCAAGCAAGGCTAACATATGACTTGCTTTTTATCATGCAGCACATTGACAGAATCATCTGAAAAAATAAATTCAGAACCTAAAAATTTGGTTAGAAGAGAGAGTGCATTATAGTACATGACAGATTGGCACTTTGGTTCAAACAGGAGATTGATTGACCTATAGATTGTGCTCAAAACATTAATGTACAATGCTGTAGGCATAAGGAAGCATTAAGGAGTTATCAAGATGGATAGGTAGGGAGTACTTATTTTCCCTGGACCTACTTTCTTCAAGATAAATGTAGTAATGGAGAAGCACAAAGAACAATGGGCATTGAGCATTTCCAGGAAGCTGAATTTGTCAGATTTTCGCTAACAGAACATACAGGCAGACTTCTTCAACTCCTTTGGTTTTGCACCCCCAAATACAATCTGAGCTAAAGAATATAGTAGTCTTTCCATATCCAGGGTTTCACTTCTGTCTTTTTTTTTTTTCCGTTTCCCACTGTCAGTTGTGGGAAGGAAGCAGAGGATACTGGTAGCCTTACACTCTCACTATGCCTACATCATTCACCTCACTTCATCTCATCATGTAGGTATTGTATCCTCTCACATCATCATGAGAAAGGTGAGCACAACACAACAAGCTACTCTTGAGAGAGACCAAATCCCATAACTTTTGAAACAGTATATGTTATAATTACTCCATCTTATTATTATTGTTGTTGTTTTTAACCTCTTACTGTGCCTCATTTATAAATTAAACTTTATCATAGATATATATGTATAGGAAAAAGCATGGTATATAGAAGGTTTGGTACGATCCATGGTTCAAGCATCCACTGGACGTGTTGGAATGTGTCCCCTACAGTTAACAAGGAATTCCTGTATTATTGTTTTTAGCATAGTTTATAGCATACACAGTTTATCAGTTTTTTGAACATGGTCATCTCTCCATTATTGTCATTTAATGCTTGGTTAATTCTCCTTTCCATTATAACCACTTAATGAAATGAATTTGTTTGACTCTGTTAGGGAGGATCAATGCTTCCTTGGGTCAGTAAATTCTATCCAGATTTAGGATTATTTTGAGAATATCTCATAAATACACTATTAACATATTCATAACTATATTAACTAAGTTTTCATATTAAACATATGCATATAAGTTACCTATGCAAAAGTGATTGAATATAAATTACTTTACTAGAGACTAGATTTGTGTCATATTTCCTCTACAAATATGCATTTGGTCTTTTACATCAGTTATGCATTGTCACGACACTGTCGAATGTCAGAACACTCTGAACTGAGTGTCTTAAAACAACTGATTGTTGCTCATGAGTCTATGGATAATCTGGATTTTTCTTTTGGTCTTGTTTGAGTCCATACATGCATTAGCAGTCAGCTAGGGGTCACATAGGTGGTCATGCTAAACTAATTGGGCTTTCTTACCTGGCTTGGTATAAATTGGGTGTCAGCTGATCATGTATTTTCTCAGCATTGCTAATCATCATCTCTCATCATCCAGTGGACTAGACCAGGTGTTCCCTCAGGGTGAAAGCAAGAATCCAAAAGAACGAGAGTGGAAGTGTGCAAGACTTCTTGATCCTTATCTGAGGAATTGTCTCACTATCACTTCTGACATCTTCTATAGGCCAAAACACTCACAATACCAACCCAGATTCAAGGGAGCAGGATTCTGTTAAGGTTATGCTTTTCTTTCTTTCTTTCTTTCTTTCTTTCTTTCTTTCTTTCTTTCTTTCTTTCTTTCTTTCTTCTTTTTGTGTGTGTTGAATTACACAGTTAAAACTATTGAATGTTAAATCATTTTCACTCTGCATTACTTTTCTATTGCTGCTACAAATTTGTGCCTTAAACAATACAAATTTATTATCCTACTATTCTGTAGGTCAGAAGTCCATTACAGTACTCGGTAGGCTAATAAAGGTGTTGATAGGGCTGTATTCCGTTTTGAATTCTTTAGAGGGGGATGTTTCCTTGCATATTTGGATTGTTGGCAAAATTCAATTCCTTGTGGTTGTAGAACTGAGATTCCTGTTTCCTTATGAACTTTCTGATGGTGGATAGCTATATACCACCTCTAGGGACTACACTTTTGGTTCCTGGATCCTTCTATTTTCAGAGCCATCGATAGCAAGTCAAGTTCCTCTCACATCACATCTGACCCAGCCAGGGACTATTCTCTGCTTTAAAGGATCAATGAGATTAGATTGACTGACATGGAGATATTTCAGGAAAATCCCCTCATCTCAAGATCCTTAACTATAATCAGATCTGCAAAGTCCCTCTTGCCATATAAAGCAACGTATTCACATGTTCTGTGATCTTATCTCCTACTGTGGATGTTGGTCCTCTTGCCTCTGTTTTATATGGACTCTTGTGATTGTATTGGTCCCATCTATAATCCAGGATAATCTCCTGATTGTCCAGAATCTTTCAGTTTTTTACATCTGCAAAGTTGCTTTTGCCATAGAAGGTAACCAGGTTCTGGGGATTCAGGTGTGATTGTCTTTGGGGAGCCATATTCTGTTATGTGTCTTCCTAGGACACTGAGTTTTTCATAATGCATTAATTGTCAGATTCATTATCAGGTTAAATTAATATCATAAAATAAATTGGTGAAAGTCTATCTTTTACTCTGGAAGAGATTTTTTTTTTTGTAAAATTGGTGTAATATCTTCTTTAAATGTTTGAGAGAATTCAAAGATTTCATAAGAATTCCTCTGGTAGTTTTAAAATGAAAATCTAATTTAAGTGAAAAATATTCAATTTTTAAAATTTAATTGTCGATTTTAATGAATTCAGCTTTCCTAGGAACTTAATCTAAATATTCAGATTAGCTGAAAAATAATTTTACAAACAATTTTCCTATTTGTGTAGGAGTTTTGGTAATGTCTCCTTTATCATTCTTGCTATTGGATGTTGATGTTTACTTTTTAATTCAATTTTGTCAAATATTTTTTAATTATTTAATTCATTTATAAAACCCTAGCTTTTCACATCGATCCTCTAGATTTTATATTTTTATTTAATTTGTTTCTACTCATATCTTTTTTTTTTTTTTTGAGAGAATGAGTGTTGAGGAAAGAGGCAGAGGGAGAGGGAGATAGAGAATCTTTAGGGGAATCCACATTGGGCTCCTGGGGCTCAATCTCATGAACTTGAGATCATGACTTGAGCTGAAGTCAAGAATCAGATGCTTAACTGACTGAGCCACCAGGGATCCTTTTAGTCATATCTATCATATTTCAACTTTTCTTGGTTTGATTTGACATTTTTAGTTTGATTTAAAATATTCATTCCAGATCATTGGTTTTGGAGTACATTCCCTTATTTACATCCTTTGAAATTCTTAAGACTTGCCTTGCTGCCCAACATATGGGTAACTTTGCTAATTTTTCCATTCCCATTAAAAAAATTAAAGTATTGGGTTTTGTAGGTATAGTGCTTTCTAAACACTAATTAGTGCAAGTTTTCTATCCATGCTGCTTTTTACTTCTTTTATCTACTTGCAGATTTTTGGTATTCTATCATTTGCTGAAAATATATTAAAACGTTGTTCTGATTATATATTTGTCTGTCTAAACTTTTTTGGTCAGGTTAATTTTCCCTTCATATAATGTGATGTTATCTAAATGAAACTAATTTGGTCATTCCAGAGAATTGTCACTTTTATCATTAGCCATGTACTTTAATAATCTTTTCTACCTCCAAATTTTTATTTAGAAATTGTAAAAATATGGGGATCATTCATGTAAGCAATAAAAGCAATTCAGTGTGTTGTTTCCTGTATCAGACTCATGCTCATAGATTAATAATGCTAAAGCAGATTTCTAACCAAAAACACATTTGGACTATTTCTTTTAATTACTATTTTTCCTTTCTCTTTGCATCTCCTGTAGATATTTAGCTATAAGAAACTAAAGAGACCACAATCTGATTTTCAGTTTAAGTTCATTGAGGTGAAAGAGAATATAAAGGATTCTGTTCATGCAAATTCTTTGGCATTCTTAAAAATATTACATCACATTGCTGAAAATCACTTACTTAGTCTAGAGGTAAGTCCTCTTCAAATCGAATCCTTCCTGGTTGCTGATCTTATTATATCCTTCATACCATTAACACACCTTTGTTCTTTTTTTTGCCCCCCCTTTTTTTAAGAGAGAGGATATAATGTTGCACAAATTTAACAGAAAGTTTGTTGTAGGGGATCCCTGGGTGGCACAGCGGTTTGGCGCCTGCCTTTGGCCCAGGGCGTGATCCTGGAGACCCGGGATCGAATCCCACGTTGGGCTCCTGGTGCATGGAGCCTGCTTCTCCCTCTGCCTGTGTCTCTGCCTCTCTCTCTCTCTCTCTCTATCATAAATAAATAAAAATTAAAAAAAAAGAAAGTTTGTTGTAACTTGTATTTGAAAGTGAGTAATAACTAGTGCTAAGTGATTAAGATGTTTAAACTTGTTTAGTTTCTATTAAAATAAAGTTTGTTTTTTTAGGATAATACTGGCTGCCCTTAATTCTGCTTCAGATTTCAAATGAGATGCGCTTTCCTTGTCTCTCTTCCATTTTTTTTTGTTTTTTTGTTTGTTAATCTTTTGATCCTCTTCACCCATTTCTTCCACCCTTTCCCAACCCCACCAGTCTCTAGAAACCACCAATCTGTTCAATATGTCTATAAGCTTGTTTTTTTTTTTTTTGTTTTGTTTTGTTTTACATCCCAAATATAAGAGAGATCTTATGGTATTTGTCTTTCTCTGTCTGACTTACTTCCCTTCACATAATACTGTAAAGGTCCATTCATATTGTCACAAATGGCAAGATTTCATTCTTTTTTGTGTCTGAATAATATTCCATTGTGTATATGTTGGGTAGTGGTGGTATATGTTTTTGTGTGTATGTTGAGGTTATTTCCATATCTTGGCTAATGTAAATAATAACTTAATTAACATGGGAGTGCATATATATTTTTGAGTTAGTGTTTTATTTTCTTTAGATAAATATCCAGAAGTGGATTTGCTGAATCATATTTCAGTTTTATTTTTTTTATTTTTTTGTGTCAAATTTTTATTTAAATTCTAGTCACTTGGGATGCCTGGGTGGCTCAGTGATTGAGCATCTGCCTTTAGCTCAGGGTGTGATCCTAAGGTCCAGGATCGAGGCCCACATTGGGCTCCCTGGGAGGAGCCTGCTCCCTGCAAGGAGCCTCTGCCTAAGTCTCTGCCTGTCTCTGTATCTCATGAATAAAAAAATAAAATCTTTAAAAAATCTAGTCAGTTAACATATAGTGTAATATCAATTTCAGGAGTAGAATTTAGCAAATCATCACTTACATATAACACCCGGTGCTCATCCCAACAAGTGCCCTCCTTGATAACCATCATTCATTTAACCCATCCCCTACCCACTTCCCCTCCATCAACCCACAGTTTGTCCTCTATAGCTAAGAATCTTTTTTGGCTTGCCTTCTCTTTTTTTCCCCTTTCCCCTATGTTCATCTGTTCTGTTTCTTAAGTTCCACGTAGGAGTGAAATCATATCGTATTTATTTTTAATTTTTTTTTTCTTTAGGAAACTCTCTACTGTTTTCAAGAGTAGCTGCTACCAATTTCCATTCCCACCAACAGTACACAAGGGTTCACTTTTCTCCACTTCCTCACCAAACACTTGTTATTTCTTGTCTTTTTGGTAATAGCTATTCTAACATAGGTGAGGTGATATCTCATTGTGGTTTTGATTTGCATTTGCCTGATGATTAGTGATGTGGAGCATCTTTTTTAAAGTTTTTATTTTAATTCCAGTTAGTCTTTTCATTTATCTGTTGGCCATCTGCATGTCTTCTTTGGAAAAATGTCTGTTCAGATCTCCTCATCTTTTAAAAATTATATTGTTTCTTTGCTTTTGAGTTGTATGTGTTCTTTGTAAGTTTTGGATATTATCGCCTTATTAGATATATGATTTGCAAATATTTTCTCCCATTCAGTAGGCTGCCTTTTCATTTTGTTGATGATTTCTTTTGCTGTGCAGTTTTTTAGTATGATATACACTCATTTATTTTTACTTTAGTTTTGTTTTTGTTGTCAAGTTAAAATCACCAAGACCTATGTCAGACAATTTCTGCTTGTTTTTCTAGGAGGTTTTTGATTTTCAAGTCTTACATTCAAGATTTTTAAGCCATTGTGTTAATTTTTGTGTATAGTGTAAGTATACTATACTTGTATACACTATATACAAGCTTCATGGTTTTCCATATGGCTGTCTAGTTTTCCCAACATCATTATTTGAAAAAAACAGTCTTATTCCCATTGTGCATTCTTGACTTCTTTGTCATAAATTAATTGACCATATATTTGTGGGTTTATTTCAGAGCTCTCTATTGTGTTGCGTTGATCTATATGTCTGTTTTGATGCCAGTACCACAGTGTTATAATTACTACAGCTTGGTAATATAGTTTGAAATCAGGGAGTATAATGTTGCCAGTTTTGGTCTTTCTCAAGATTGCTTTGGCTATGCAGGGATATTTGTGGTTCCACGTGAATTTTGAATTATTTATTCTATTTCTTTGAAAAATGCCATTAGAATTTTGATGGTAATGCTTCTTAAAGTCCAATATTTTATTTAATATTACAAAAGGCATATAAGCTTTTTTGGGCTAAAGGTTGTGTAGTGTATCATATTTATTCTTTAATTTTAAACATTGTTTTTATGATTAAAAATGGCATAACACTCATTTATATTTAAACTTGTGTATTTTTCCCATTAATGTTTAATATAATCATAAAGGTATGTTTGTATGTATATAATCATACATTTGTTATCTACTTATCCCGCTTAATGTTTTTTTCTTTCCTTCCTTTTTTGACATTTTGAATATGTTTTCAAAATTTAATTCTCTTGCTTATAGTTTGTTGCTTCTACGTTCTTTTAGCATTATTTTAGTTGTTTCCAGATTAGAGATTAGATCTGTCCTTGACTATTAAGGTGTATTATAAATTAGTAATTTTAATCTCATTTTTTTTGTTCAATTTAAGCCCCTTTGCCTTGAGTTCTCTTATGCGGTAAAAAAAATTTATTGAATTTTTTATTTCATGATATATCTGAATAGTAACTTTTCTTTATATTTGCATGCATATTTGACTTTTCTATTTTTTTCTTTTACATTACTTTCTATCTCTGTACTTCCATTGGCTACTACTTTCTTTCTGTTGTTGGTAACACAGACTGTTATTTAACTTGTTGGTCTGAAAATCTCTATTTTATTTTCATTGTCAAAGAGAATTTTCACTGAATATAGCATTCTCGATTCTAGTAGTTTTAAAAACCACTTTGAAAAAAAAACCAACTTTGAAGATATCATTCCTTTATCTTTTACATGGTGTGTATTTTTATTTTTGAGAGGTTAGTTTCCATTTGCATGATTTATTTTTGACAATAATAATCCCTCCATACACACCACTTGGATTCTTTTAGTATTTTCCTTTGTCTGTTTTTTAGCAATTTTATCATGATGTATCAAAGTGAGACTTTCTGGGCAGCCCGGGTGGCTCAGCAGTTTAGCACTGCCTTCAGCCCAGGGCATGATCCTGGAGACCCGGGATCGAGTACCACATCGGGCTCCCTGCATGGAGCCTGCTTCTCCCTCTGCCTGTGTCTCTGCTTCTCTGTGTGTGTGTCTCTCATGAATAAATAAATAAAATCTCTCTCTAAAAAAAAAAAAAAAAGAAGATGAGACTTTTTACTATTCTTTGTCAACATTCTCATCTTCCATCTTAATTTATTAACTATAAATTAATTATTTAAAAAATTATGGCTGATAACTGCAATATCTGCTTCTATCTCTAAATCAGTTTGTATTGTTTGTTCTTATAATGTTATAAGTCAATCTTCATCTTCCTTTACTTTGAGGTGTTTTTGATTAAAAGATGGATGTTACTTAATAACTCTAGAACTAACATAATGCTGTGGATCATGATTAGGTTGCTCTTTCCTCAAAAAGAAGCTAAAAATATACCCTTATGTGTTGAGATTCACAGTTATTTTTTTAATTAAGTAGGATTTGTTTGGCCTTGGATTAGTGTGAATCTATGTATAGGTTCCTAAGTTCTGAGAACCCACTGTATTCTGTGCAAATTATTTGGTGTGTATTGGCTTTTTAGTACATGGATCCCTTGAGGAAGAGTCTAGAACTTCTACCAGATGCTTTAAAGACTCATCAGTGAAAAAAATTTTAAAGACAACCTTTGTATAGGTTGATTATCAAGTTTTATGTGAGAAGTTTTTAATAGAAACTTGAACATGTAACAGAGATAATAAAATTGGTTATTTTCCACGGGTCTCCTCTTTCTGAACAAATTTTCTTACTGTGTATTATAATTAGCCTCCATGCTGATTCTTGGATATTCTTCTGTAGGAAAGGAGGAAAAAAAAGAAAAGAAAAAAGAATATGGGCTAATGCTTAAGACAGAACAAATTACATAATCTGGAAGAAATGATCAGATAGGGACTAAAAATAGTATTATTAACATCATTTGTTTTTTTCTAAAAAAACATTTCAGATGAATGTAATAGCATTTAACTATCCATATTTTCACTTTTTCTCTGCTATTTCCTCCTCAGGCATGAGAAAATAGTCTTACTTATTCTTTATTTTTTTGAATATTTTTAGACTCATATTCTATCACTTTAATAAGTGTATATTCAAATTCATAAACTTACTAAAATCTAGTTTCATGCAAGCACATCAAAATCTATACATTTAACTTTTAAGCTCAATTTCCCTTGCCTGATGCCAATGGCAAGAGCTAAAAAATAAAGCTGCTGACATGAAACCACTGCAAGAAAAAAGGTCTTTTATGTAGTTAAATATGTTTTTGAGATAATGATACATGAGGTGAATTAAAGACAATGATGAAAAAAATCATTGTTAAAGTAAAAACTTCTTGATGTGAATTACTTATTTTTATAAATAATGGAGAGAAATTTAAAATTAGTTTGAGGCTCAAGTATACCTTGAACGAAGATATAAGTAATATTTACTTAAGATTGGTATATGGAATGTGTCATACATCACCATGGTGATAGCTCATATGTCTTTGAAACCTCACATTCCTATAAAAAAGAAAATGTTTTACATCTATTAAAAAAAAACACTTTGTCCCTTTGATTATTGATGTATTCCAAATAGAAGTGGATGTTTTGAGCTGATGTTTTGATTTAGAATGATAGGTATATTCACAGCTCACATCTTTTATTGACCGGTAGGAACAGCAGATATATATCTTAAACCTGACAAAATGAGCCAGTTTAATTGGGCACCATGACTTTTATTTTAATCTATTGCTATCCTGGTTCTCCTACAATTTTTTTTAAAGATTTATTTATTTATTCATGAGAGATACAGAGAGAGAGAGACAGAGACCCAGGTAGAGGGAGAAGCAGTCTCCTCGCAGGGAACCCAATGTGGGACTTGATCCCGGATCCTGGGATCACACCCTGAGCCGAAGGCAGACACTCAACCGCTGAGCCACCCAGGCGTCCCTCTCCTACAATTTTTAATTAGAGTATCAAGAGTCTATAATCAAGAAGGAATATACATATATTTAATTTCAAAACCTATTTTTTAACTTAAAAACAATTCTTGCTGAAAAATGTCTTCTTATCCTCTAGACTTGAAGATTTTTTTTCTCCCAAGTAGAAGTGACAACCAGAAAACAAAACTATGCAATCATTCTGAAATTATAATCTAAATATGGAATCTTTTACTTTTCAATATTCAAATTCAAAGAGTTTCTTCTTTCTCTTCCATTACAACAAAAGATAAATACAGATATTCACTGACAATATAGTAATTTCATGTCTGTTTTTTCTCTGTGCAACAGGGAGGTGGTAGTTGGAAGGGAGAAATAATTTCTTCACCCGACAAGACATAAGATCTTACTAGCTTTGTTCCATGTCTTTTATTGAGATCTACTTAGAAAGATACTTTACTGTGCGTGCTGTTAAATTCCATGTGGCTGACTAGGTAACAAATAGAAAAGACAGAAGCTAAGGGCCACAGGGGGTTGTGGTTGTCAACATGGTGATAAGCTAGTGCTTTATCATCAGAAACTAAAGAGTACTTAAATGATACTGGCTGCAGTTTGGTCATAATTTATTGGCCTCAAGCGACTCTGTGTGTATGTGCACTTACCCTTCCTAATCTTGGTTTCCGTTTTGCTGGAGTCTGCATTATAAAACTTCAGTGATCCTCTTGCATGTAACCTTTATTTCTCGTAACATCAAAAGACTCAGGACATATGGCTTAAAATATCAGAAAAAAAATATTGGGGAAAGAAGCTAGAAAGTTAGTACAGAGAAAATGCCACTAGAAAGATGGCATTGGGCAGATGAAAACCCAAATGGAAAACTGAAGATTAGCAGGCCTGAAGCACAACCACAGAAGTGATGTTTTCAAATAATAATTCATTCCTAGGTTGCAACATGATGAGTTAAAAGGGGTCATATGAAAATCTTTTATTTTTTTGTAAAGTACATTCTTTGAATTGATTTTGAAATCCATATCTACTAGGTCAGAAAATGCTTAAAAGATTTAGATTTTTAAAAACAAGTTTCTTTTTAACACCTTAGGACAATAGGAACTTTAAAGCACTGATTTTTTAATAGGGAGCCAAGTCCTTTTGCCCCGTATCCCGAAGCTGCCAGTGAAGGAGGAGATTTCTGAAAAACAACAATGAAGGAAATACGCTAGTAAAATATTTATTTGATGGAAGAGCCTTCGTATGATCACTTTGCCCGAGAGTATTTGTTCCTGTCCAAAAACTCAATGAGGAAACCTAAAGTAATGACTTTTCCTTCTTTCTTTTTAATTTATGCCATGAAGGAAAAAAAAAAAACAGGGTAATGATATGAAAAGATAGATATATTTTAATCGACTTGAGTGTAATGATCATTTATTTCACTGTGTGTGTGTGTGTGTATATATCATGTATATCCTAATGTATATATAGACATATGTTTTTTTATTTTAAAAAAGAAACAAAGTCCATTGATAAATGAATGGATAAACAAAATGTGATATATTCATATGACAGCATATTATTCAGTACTAAAAAGGAATAAGGTATTGATACATACGTCTATGTGGATAAACCTTGAAAATCTTATGCTAAGTGAAAGAAGCCCCAGCACAAATGCCACACGTCATATGATTTCACTTGTGTGAAAATTCCAGATTAGGTAAATGAACAGAGATAGGTGGTAGATTAGTGATTTTGGGGAGCTCGGGAAGTAAGGAATGGGTAGTGACTACTTAATGGGTACAGTTTCTGGTTTGGGATGATGAAAGTGTTCTGGCCTAGACAGTAGTGGTCAGGTAAGGCATAGTGAATGGAATTGATGCCAATGCAATGAATTATAAAATTAATTGTTTTTAATTAAAACATATATTCCACAAAAACATTATGATCAAGAAGATATAATTAGGATTGATAATCTCAAAGAAGACATGATTAAAATATGGGATAGAGGCACCTGTGGCACAGTGAGCTAAGTGGCCAACTCTTGATTTCAGTTCAGGTTGTGATCTCAGGATAGTGAGATCAAACCCACATCGGGCTCTGTACTCAGTGTGGAATCTGCTTGAAGTGCTCTCTCCCTCACCCCCTGCCTCTTCTGCTCATGCTTGCTCATGCTCTTTCTCTCTCAAACAAATAAATAAATCTTTAAAAAATATGGAATTAATTGCAGGGCATACTTTTATGTGTTGTTTCAGAAATATTTGTGATCTCTCCTGTCTCTGACAGCATTCCTAAGACAAAAAGACAGAAGGTCTGAAGTCATAGATCTGGTTCTCCTACAGACCAAAGCTGAGGTGGAGATTTACAGGCTGGTGGTTATTGGGGGAATCCTGACAAAAACAGCACCTGTAAAGGAGTGAGGGAAAGAAGGAAAAGGCAAGAGATCAGGCCTTTGCTCCATGTTTCCACTAGTCATTGGATGTGAGCTATTCTCAAGGAGAAATTGAGGTAGCTCCCTTTGACCAATGGCAATTTCTGGGGAAGATCTGAGCTGTGAATCATGAGCTAGCAATAGTGTCACTTCTGATCATTTTTCTTGATTTATTTTGATTGTATAGATTGAACAATATCCTTTTAAACTGCCCATCTAAATCTCCCTAGAGTCCCACGCTCTAGTAATCATCTCCATCTTTCTCTGCCCATCAGACTCCACTAGCTTCCAATCCAAGTTTGCCATTCATTAACACAATTCTACTGGATTTTACCCTACAAATAAACCTACCTAGATTTTTCCTTAATAAGGAATCCTGCCACCTAGCCTCTATTATTTGGGACCCCATCATCACTAGTGCTAATGGAGAGCCCAGTTTTATAATAGCATCACTCATCAAAAACTCTGGCCAACAAATACAAGCTACCACTGAGCTTCTCAAAGATGTTGGTACCCACCCCACCAAGCCATTCCTTATCATATTGGAAAGTAAGATTCCTCTAGTCCCCCTCATGGAATATAGTAAGCTAGTGGTCATCCTGGTCATATGTGATCATTGACTGCAGAGTGCCCTTAAAGAGGATGGTAGGTAACCTGAGGGAAGGCAGTATCTGGGGAAGGACTCATATGAGGTATCAGCGAGCAGCATTTCCAACAGGCAGCTGGGGTAATGTGTTCTTAGTTCCCAAAAGTGGGGATTTGAGTGATGGACCATAGTATTCACTACATGGATTCTGCCCTCACCTCTTCAAGGACATCTGTATTATCATGTCATTGTATATGGTAGTGTGCATTATGTGTGTGGTGCACTGTATGTGAGTTATGCCATGTAGAGAGCAGAAAAATGAGGGTCATTTGACCATTTTCCAGGATGTTTTTGATGATGTTTACAGATAAATTTCTTAGTATATGAAATTTTTGAGGGCACATAACTTATATAATGCTTATTTCACTATCTATACATCTATTAAAGAATAGGCCATAAGTAAATGTGAAATGATTGTTTAATTGTCTGAATAAAGAGTAATACATATTGACCACTGGATACATTATTATAAACTGGGAAGAGCCTTTTTTTTGTCATTTATTTTCCTCCCTCAATTTTTTTTTCCTTTTTTTTTTCCTTCCCTCTTTTTTGCTCTTTCTTCTTCCTTCCAATCATGCAGTATCCTTATTTGGTTTCTTTCTCTCATTTAATATTGATCAGATATGTGGTTACATTATGGAATTTTTGTATGTTTAGATTTTTAATTTAGTTTTATTTGAACCAACATTTTATGTATTTATTTTAAAATCGCATCAAATTCTGAAAAAGTTAAAAAGCATTCTGTTCAGTCATGAAGGAAAAAAGGTTTAGAACATTAAAAAAAATCTCAGAACACTTTTTTAAAAACTTTTCCTTTCTATAGCCTAATATTTAAAAAAAAAGGTAGTCACTTTAGAGTGAGGACACCTGATAAAAACTACCTTAAACTAACTAATACGTTGTGTTGATATCATATACCCCTGATATGACAGGAGGATAAGGAAATTTTAGGTCTTGACAACCCATAGCTTCAATCTCATTATGAAAAAAAAAATCAGTTGAGTATAGATAGACTGTGGGTTGTTTTAGAGACATACATGTGAAAAAATGCATGACTAGGACTTTTCCAGAACTGCTCAGGTCATGGAAAAATAAAAGAAAACAAAAGTCTAAGAAACTTTTGGAGATAGGAGACTAAGGTGCATGGTGACTGAATGTAACGTGGTGTCCTAGATTGTCTTTTGGAACACAAAATAGTAGAAAAAAGCTGGTAACATCTGAATAAAGTCTGTTATTTAGTTAATAGCAATATACTCATGTTAATTTCTCAGTATTGAAAATATACTTTGGTTACCTAGTCCAGGAGTCAGAGAAAAGAGAAAATTAGGAAGGATCCAGGGGAAAGGGGGAGAGAATAGCTGAGAAGGCCCAGCTACTGTCGTGTGCCAGCAGAATGAGTCAGTAGATCAACAGTATTACAAAATGACTGCTACCTACTTTGTCATTTTCTTGCCAAGATTATTAAACTTCGGCCAGTAGACTGTTTCCTTGAATTCTAGTTTTCTCTTGGAACCTTGTTTCCTTTAGCAATTGTTCAGCTTCCGTAATATGGTGCAGTTGCATCTAAATATAAGCCTTATTTTCTAGCCTTAGTCTCAAGAAATAAGATTAATACAAGTCAGTTAATTACTGTAGCACATTTGTGTTTTGTTTTTTTTATTAGATGGAATGAAGATGTTAATAGAGCCCTTGATATTTCTACTCATTTCATTAAATATGAAATGTATATTTATAAACATAAATATCTAGCATAATGTGTTGAATATTTATGTAATGCTCTGCTGCCAAAGTCCATATATGTACATTCATGGATTTTGAGATAATTTTCCAAAGTGATGGATTTATGCATATAATACAATGACTCTCTGCATTACCAACCTTTTAGTTATGAATAGCTTTCAGCTATTAATCGTGAGGAATTAATTCACAGATGAATTTTGAACAAAAAGAGATCTTGGTAGCTCTTAAGATATATTGTGAAATGTTATGATGATATACCATTAAATTTATTCCAAAGGATATTTTTAAATTGCCTGTGGAAATATGAGTGCTTTTTTTCCTTTCTTTTTAATCATGAAACTTGCCCCAGGTTGCTGAAAATGCAGCCATCAGCATTCTTTAGTGAAGGCAGCTTAGTACTGTTGGCCATCTTATCTTCCTGTTGTATGGATGATGTTTTTTATCAGAGAGTACAAACATTAAAATGGAACCATAATCCTACCTTAGATTTAAGGTCTCTAGTTGCCTCTCTGGTATTGGAGCCTATCTGCTAAAGAAACTAGGCACACGAATGTGAGAGCACATTCACAAATCATATGTATTACAAAGTAACACAATTATTGTAGATGACAAATAATGAAATGATGAAGGACTAAAGACAGATTAAAGGTCAGTTAGTAATTTTACAAAGATCAAATGACATCTGTGGAGCTGGACCCAAAATATCCACCTGTTATTTCTATACCGGAAATTAAATATATAGTTAACTCCTATTACTGTACTATCCTTTGCATACATTGACTTCTTATGACATGCATAAACACCTCGGGATATTTTATTATGATCTTTACACAAAAAACTCAAAGACATCATTTAATGCGTAAATGACAAAGAGAAGAATAGCAATTCTAATTATAAAATCTTAAAACTTGTGGCATAAAAATACATTTATGCTTGGCATCTAAAGCAAAGGGAACTCCATATAGATTTTCACAAATACTCTATTGCTGTATTGCAGCCGGAAGTTATTTTTACATAGATACTTGAGCAGAAGAGAATACACTTGAATGAAAACCTAAAAGAATTATTAAAAATATATCATAAACAGCATTATCCATATGTACCTTATAATCAAAGGAGTATTTATTAAGCACAAATGATATGTCATACCTGTTTTAAAAGCAGGGATTATAAAGATGAATGATGAGTCTTCTCCGTCTTTTTATGAACCTACAGACTACTGGGAGAGCACATGTAAATAGCTAATTATAAACCTGATTTTAATGTTCTCTCTTAAGCTTTGGGTGCACGATGTTTCTACCGTTATTTATTAAACTGCACAGATACATCACACACACAAACACACACACATACACACATTCGCCCTTTCATTCTCTTTTGTAGGTATGATATATTTCATAGTATAAACTAATACTGGAAATACAGATTCTATCAGAGTGTAGCCATGCTACGTAAGGAATTCTCCAATTCATAATTAGAAAAACCTGAAAACTGAAACAAAACGACTCCTAAATGATAGCATGGTCCCAGTGCATATGGATGTCAGCTCCACATTAATGTACAGTAAGTCATGTGCAACTAGATGATACCCTTAGTTACTATACACTTCTAAATAGCTAGGTTTGGGTTTAGTCAAGTGTACTGGCTGTGTTAACTCAGACAACCATTAGAATTGATTCCATGTTCTTTTTTTTAATAATAAATTTATTTTTTATTGGTGTTCAATTTACCAACATACAGAATAACACCCAGTGCTCATCCCGTCAAGTGCCCCCCTCAGTGCCTGTCACCCATTCACCCCACCCGCCGCCCTCCTCCCCTTCCACCACCCCTAGTTCGTTTCCCAGAGTTAGGAATCTCTCATGTTCTGTCTCCCTTTCTGATATTTCCCACACATTTCTTCTCCCTTCCCTTATATTCCCTTTCATTATTATTCATATTCCCCAAATGAATGAGAACATGAAATGGTGCAGCCACTCTGGAAAACTGTGTAGAGGTTCCTCAAAGAGTTATAAATAGACCTGCCCTACGACCCAGCAATTGCACTGTTAGGGATTTACCCCAAAGATTCAGATGCAATGAAACGCCAGGACACCTGCACCCCGATGTTTCTAGCAGCCATGTCCACAATAGCCAAACTGTGGAAGGAGCCTCGGTGTCCATCGAAAGATGAATGGATAAAGAAGATGTGGTCTATGTATACAATGGAATATTCCTCAGCCATTAGAAATGACGAATACCCACCATTTGCTTCGACATGGATGGAACTGGAGGGTATTATGCTGAGTGAAGTAAGTCAATCGGAGAAGGACAAACATTATATGTTCTGATTCCGTGTTCTTATAAAGGCTCTGGGTGACAATAAGTATTGCACTGCTCCCTCTTCCCCTGCCTCACATGCCTCCATGAGCCCGCACAACTCTTTGTCTTCAGATACTTCTCTCAAGGGCTCCCACACCCCGTCCTCTAATGTCTAGCTGAGATGCTCCCTTCTAGGAGGAAGTGTTTAGCTAGCTGCTGCACGTTGAGTCCAAATTCTAGCCAATCACCACTCTATCATATTGCCAGTTAATTGTTTTTCAGAGCACTCAGCACAATAATTATTCCCTTATTTGCTTATTCATCCCCTATCTCTTCTCACTGGCCCCTAAACTCCATAAGGGTGAGTAACCCACCTGTGTGGTTTACCACTGCCTTGCTAGTTCTGAGCCTGGTGCCTGGTACTTATGGGGCCATGCATATTTATTGAATGGAAGAGTAAGCATATGGAAAAAAACACCTAACATTAAACTTGGGACAACAGTATTCAATAAATGCTAATTTCCTCCATGTCAAATCCATTATACTTCCCAATTCTATGTTAATCTTCTGAGAATACCATCTTCATTACTGCAAAACTTTCTTCAGAACAATATTTTTAGGTAGAACAAGTTAAAACTATTATTCAAGTCTTACCAATATGTAAGTCTGAATTCCCTTTCTTACTTTATCTTTGACTATGTTCCCTAAAGTTGCACTCTCAACAGAAAGAACCTCTGCATTGTTTGCCTCCTTTACTTATGTTATCTGAAATACCTCCCATCATGGCTACATATTCCTCCTTCCGAATCCAGCCTTGATTTGATCATGGAAAAATTCTCCTTGTGGGGAGGTCTAGGGTATAAATGGTATCTAAAAGTTTCTTTCTTTTTAATATTAAGCCTAGAATCTACCCCAAAAGGAAGAAATAAAGAGTGAAAGTAATCTTATTAATTGTATGCTTAAAGAAATCTAAAGATATTAACATACAAAATGCAAAATCAGCATTTTATAATTCCGTCTGAAAGTGAACTATGAGAATCTTGTATTCCTGGTATTGGAAATATATATACAAATTTCACATTTTAAATATATAACACACACATATATAACATTACATTATACATATATGTACATTCTAAGCACGTTCCATTGCCCTCTGAAGTTTCCTGGACTCCATATTCCATAGCAATTTCTAACTACTTGGGAATCTTAAAGCATTTATTTCTTACAATTGTTTTAACAATCTGTTGCCATGTAAACTACTTAGAAATATCCTCCTCTTTTGTAGATTCTGCATTGGGTCTTGCACATAATAAATGCTCAATAATCTGGGGTTAATTGAATGAATTCCATGTCACACTGTGGAATGCCAATTCAATTTTGTTTCCTGTCTTTACAAGACAGATACTGATCCCATTAAGAGAATTGCTTATATGGCAATTAGCATCATTAAGATAAATTAAATTAATGGATCAGATATCCATTTCTTTGGTCTTTAGAAAACTGGCCTTAATGATTAGAAACTTTTCACCAAATTAACATTCATCAAATTAGCACTTCTCGTGTTCTCATTCATCCAAAACACACATTTATAGAAATTAAAAGATTAGATCAGTTTAAGCGATACTGAATGTTTTCCCACTTACATTCATTTAAATAAAAGCTTCAATAATTTACCCCAAATGAGGCTATTATAAATATTTCCTAGAGTTAAAATAAGCTGCTGCTATGTTAGTATGCTATGAATTTTCATTTATTTATTTGTTCATTTTATTTGACCAGTAACCACTGAAATTAAACTAATAAAACAACACAGATACACTTTATCAAGTTTAAAATTAATATCACATTTGGTTAAAAAAAGACTAAAATGAAGATATTTACCAGTAGTTTTTGCTATGAATAAAGAAAAAAGCTTATCCTGAATTCTTAATGGGAGCTTCTCCTTACCATAGAAGTCATAATGCTAAGCATAAATCACTAAAAAAAACATTTCTCTCATTAGTTTTCAAACATGCTAAGGTTGAAAGTTCTTTCCCTTGCCATGTAATATTTTGGCCAGTTTCCCTTATGTTTTAGTAATTTTTGTCAACAAGAGGAAATCTATTTTTGCCTAATATTTAGTCATTAAAAACCCAATCCTACTCAGTTGAAAATACGTGTTTTATATACAGTTCTGCATAGCCTTTTTTCCCCTAATTTCAGTTCTAATCTTGGTTTAAAAATTCCTCTTGGGACAGTAAATGAGGTTGTGTTACTTGGTTGTTTAGCCTTTTCTTTTGTTTCTACTCAGGCTCTTTTATATGTTCTCCTGGGAAGGGTTAAGACTATAGGATAAGAGACAAACTTTATTTTCTATGCTTTTTCTATTGAGACGGTGTTCTTAGCTAATGGACCTGGAGGTCCCACTCATTTTATGATAATCGCACAACTATTAGCTCTTTCAAGGATTGTACTTGTTCATAGTCACACCCACCTCTGGAACACAGCAGTACCTCATCCCCTGTCCCCTATCCTTGGTGATAAATCTAATTTCCTGAAATCTCACTTCTTGCCGTGGCGGTCCTCATAGTGTTTCATTCCACAGTAGACAAGGCAACTTCTCATTCAGATATTTTTCTGGTTTTATTTCCAGGACTAGGCTGAAATTCATATAATGAGTTGGGGCATGTTGTCTCTTTTCTACTTTCTAGAAGACTGTAAAAAATGGACATGATTTTGTGAGTTCTATAAAACTTACTTGGAAAAAACATTTTGGCTTTGTGTTTAGAAGATAACAAATATAATGTAAATATATAAATGTTTACTTATACATTTACATAGGTGTATAAATGTGTGTGGGGGCGAGGTTTCTATTTCTTTAATATTCTAATAGTTTATTTCTTTAATTCCCATGCTTCAACTTTTCTTTGGCACCATTTTAATGGTTGTCTGAAATTTAAAGTTTTGGTTATTATTATGGATATATTTTATTTGTACTTTTATTTTTTGGGTTGTCTTAGTTATCATTATTATTTTTTTCTTTTTAAAGATAAAACCAGTCTCCTAAAGCATTTGATCATTTTTAAGTATAATTTTTTCCTAAATTCGTTTTAAGTACTAATTCAAAATTCTTTTCCATTAAGGTGTTTGTATGCAAAAACTTCTGAAGCCTATATTCCATTTTTTCTGAAAACATTTTAATCATGATCTCATATTTGTATTGCAGTTTAGCTAGTTATAAAATTCTCATTCCAAGATCTTTTCCTTCCTTACTTTGAAAATGCTATTTTTTTTCCTTCTGGCAATCAGTGTTACTATGATTTAATACATTATTATTTTTTATTTTTTTTATTAAAGATTTTTATTTATTTATTCATGAGAGACACACACACACACACACAGAGAGGCAGAGACACAGGCAGAGGGAGAAGCAGGCTCCACGCAGGGAGCCCGACGTGGGACTCAATCCCGGGTCTCCAGGGTCACGCCCTGGGCCAAAGACAGGTGCCAAACCGCTGAGCCACCCAGCAATCCCGAAAGAATACGTTATCATTCTGTGTGCAGTCTGTGCTTCTTCTCTGAAAGCTTTTAGAATTTTCTCTTTGTCTTTGATGTGTTCAAATTTTAATATAAATTATGGGCTCTTATTGTTTCCCTTTGTTTTCTATGTGCATTCTTAGTCTAATTTGGTAATATGATGAATTTGTGTCAATTTTTTTCAAATGTTTTCCATTTTATTTGTATTTTTTTTTCTTTTTTGGGATTTCTATTACTTGGTGGTTACTATTTCTGCTCATTCTTGTTTTTATCGCATTTATCCTTTTCTTCTTTCTTCAAGTGAGCTTCTTAATCTTTTTTGCCAGTAGCAGACTAATTTATTTCTCAAATGTCTTCATTCTGTAATTTACTCTACTCGTCAACCCAACAAGTTAATAACTCAAGTATTAAGATCTATGCAAGAAGCACATGTAATGCCAGTGTACTGGAGCAATTTGGAAGATGATGATTAATAAACTGCACATAGTCCTCCCAAATCCTGCCATCAGACAGAAAGGAATGCTTGGACCTGCCATTTTTGTATGAACCTTTATGTTCCAAGGGAACTTTATATACTTTTGTTTCTGAAAGTTTTTGTTTCTCCTCTTTGTTTCTTTTTTTTTCTCACTCCATAGGTTTCTACATATATGTTTATTACACTTTTATATTTTTGTTTCAATTTTTATTTAAATTCTAGTTAACATATAGTGTAATATTAGTTTCAGGAGTAGAATTTAGTGATTCATCACTTATATATAACATCCAGTGCTTATCCCAACGAGTGCCCTCCTTAATACTATCACTCATTTAGCCCATCCACCCACCCACCTCCCTTTAGCAACCCTTAGTGTGTTCTCTGTAGTTAAGATTCTGTTTTTTGGTTTGTCTCTTTTTCCCTCCTTCTGTTCATCAATTTTGTTTCTTAAATTGTACATATAAGTTAAATCATGTGGTATACGTCTTCCTCTTACTGACTAATTTTGCTTAGCATAATACACTCTAGGTCCATCAACATCATTGCAAATGGCAAGATTTCATTTGTTTTGATGGCTGAATAATATTCCATTGAATATGTATACCATATCTTTCTTTATACATTCATCAATCGATGGACATTTGAGCTCTTTCCATAGTTTGGCTATCTTCGATAATGCTGCTATAAGCATTGGGGTGCATGTATCCCTTCAAATCAGTACTTTTGTGTCCTTTAGGTAAATACCTAGTAGTGCAATTGCTGGATTGTAAGGTAGTTCTATTTTTAACTTTTTGAGGAATTTCCATACTGTTTTCCAGAGTGGCTATGGAACCCCATTACCTTGACTCCAAAACCAGACAAAGAGCCTACTGAAAAAGCGAATTACAGGCCAATCTCTCTGATGAACATGGATGTAGAAATTCTCAACAAAATACTATCAAATCAAATCCAACAGTACATTAAAAGAATCATCCACCACAATTAAATCAGATCTATTCCTGGACGGCAAGGATGGTTCAGTATTCACAACTCAATCAACATAATGCACCATATTAATAAAAGAAAAGATAAGAACCCTATGATCCCCTCAATAGATGCAGAAAAAAAAAGCATTTGACAAAGTACATCATCCATCCTGGATAAAAACCCTCAACAAAGTATGAATAGATGAAACATACTTCAGTATCATAAAGGCCATTTATGAAAGACCCCCAGCAAATATTATCCTCAATGGGGAAAAACATAGAGCCTTTTTCCTACAGTCAGGAATGTCCAGTCTCACCATAGTTTTTTTTAGAATATTACTGGGAGACCTAGCCTCAGCAATCAGAAAACAAAAAGAAATAAAAGACATCCACTGGCAAGGAGGAAGTCAAACTTTAACTGTTCTCCCTTTTGTTTCTAAAAGAGTAAGTAAAGGGGATCACTCAAGAGATTTGGGAGTACCTGAAATTTACTATTTATATTATAATCTTGCTGTTGTGCAAAACATTCTTTTCTGGGATACAAGTAGCCTAGAAGTTTGCAAAAAAAAACATTAGTTTTTGCTTACTGCTGAGTTAACAGCTCCTGTGGCTGAGTTATACACATCATCCAGGGATAAAATGCCTTTCAACATCATGTGTTATATTCTTAGTTTCAACCACTATATTCCTTGCAATTAATTTTTTCTTATTATTTGTTTTTATTTTAGTTTTCTTTCATTTGGCTAATATTGTCTCATAACTTTTAGTAAATTATTTTGCATCTTTGGTCCATCTATTCTAATATGCTATTATCTCTGCCTCTGATAGCATGACTATTTTTCTTTTTTTGAAATAGTTGAACCTCTCAGAGTCAGATTATTTTGGTCTGTGAACTTGTATTACTATTGAAGAATTTGGTTACTGTTCCAGTTATGTACGAAGAAAGGTGGTAACATCAGACCTCTATCAGAGTCAGGTCCAGTGAACTCAAACTAAGAATGAATCCTCCATGAAATGTATAGATTTGAGAACAGTACAGTTAATCCATTTCCCATCTAAGAAAACAACTTGCCACTTCAAGACATTGTCTTCTACCTCCAAGGAAAAGCGGACTTGAGGGGAAGGACTCCTTGGATTATAGGTCACCAAATTTAGGTGTTCAGAAAACTAGTGTTTGGAAAACAAATTTCACTGGCTGGTTAGTTCTCACATGGTTTTTGTTTCTAACAACTAACCTAACTAGTTTTATATTTTATCTCCAAGTATACTTACCCCAGAGGTCTGATTTGCCATAAGTATGGCACCAGACACTGACAGTTCAAAGGTAATGCAGTGTTAGACATAAGAAGTGATATCATAGAATCCTTTTTGTTGTTGTTGTTGTTTTGTTTTAATCTTGTTGGAGTGGTGCCTATCTACCCCTTGTCATAAGCTAGAGCCACTGTTGCTAAGGCAAACCTGTTCAAAAGACAAATATTTTCCCCAAAGATTTCTTCTCAATCAGTGTTTCAGTCTTTAATTTCCCTCGTATTGGTCTTGGGGAAGATGCCAGCAGTTTTTGCTAGATCAGCATAATGATAAGAACTAGTGGATCTAATATTTCTAGTAAGAGATTTATTGAGGTTTACTTCCAATTTTTATAAATATTTTATGTCATCCAAAACTATTTAATCTCTGTCATCAGGGTTTAAAGATTGATCTATATTTTTACTAGAATAATACATTATATTATTTGGAAGCAGTGTTTCTTCCTTGAATTTATGGCAGTCAGTTAAATTTTCCTATTATGGACTTTACACTGAATTTCTTTTGTACTTCCCTCTATTTTTGCTTTATAAATTTGATGCCTTTTTATTTGGTGAAGAAATATTTACAGTGTTTGTGTTCATTATGGTATCTCTTTTTTATTGTTTTAAATGTTAATCCTGAATCCATATTTGTCTGGAGGTCATATTGTGACCCAAAATTAACATTGATTTGGTTAATGACTTTGTTCTGGTTTAAAATATTTCAGATATTTGAGTGTGGTAAACTGTTGAGTAGATTGTGTGGTATAATCTGTGTTTAATATCTTACCTTTGCGGTCATTTGGAAAATGTATACTAAAAAAAAAGAAAAGAAAAAAAAGAAAATGTATACTGCCATTTTGGTGGAGTACTTATGTACTTAGTTTATGTGCTTAGTTTATTAAAATGTTTTGATTTATTACTTTAAAATATAAAAAAAAAGATATTTTCCAGATTTCCTCAAGATAACAATGTTGGCCTGAACTGTTATCTATTATCCTTTTTAAAATGCATACATCTAGGGATCCCTGGGTGGCGCAGCGGTTTAGCACCTGCCTTTGGCCCAGGGCGTGATCCTGGAGACCAGGGATCGAATCCCACGTCGGGCTCCCGGTGCATGGAGCCTGCTTCTCCCTCTGCCTGTGTCTCTGCTTCTCTCTCTATCTGTGTGACTATCATAAATAAATAAAAATTAAAAAAAATAAAATGCATACATCTAAAAGGAGAGTATATAAAATCATCCATAGACCATGATTCCATGTTTCTAGGGGACAGTGACAATCACTTTTATTTACATGTAAATGAAGGAATACATATCTGAGACTTATAAAGTTGGGTACAGAGCTCACAGTAGACAAAAATGTCAGAGTAAAACAGGGAGGAGAAGATAGTACATTGGAACCCTAGAAGTGAAAATAAAAATATCAATATATCAATATAAACCCTGAAAGTTTATTCTCAGAAGATGACTCGTTCGTGAATGGAAATACTGAATGTATGTCTGTGACCAAATGATCAAAAGATTGGCTATGGTGATTAGCAAGGATGCTGCAAATAAATGACAGTCTTTGAATGATATTTCATGGAGAAGTTACTTTGGAAGGTGACATGTCCCTCATGGGCCTCATGGTAGAATAAAAAACTGAATGGTGAAGCAGCGTATTAAGGCAGAAAAAAAGAAGCAGTAGGTGAGGGACAAAAAAAAGAAAAGCACCATAGATTAGGGAAATGGTAATTTACTGCAGCAACAGAAGCGTCTGCTCTTGAACTAAGAAACTAAACACTATTTATGATGAAAAAAAACAATCAAGTACAAATCAGTAAATGAGTACTTGTTATTTATATGTCCCTATATATGAAAAACAGCATCTTCCTTAAGGAAGGATAAAAGCATTCTAGATAAATTCAGAAGGAAAGGAAACTGTTCATGTCCTCATTTCTGTTTAACGTTAACTCAAACAAGGTGGAATAACTCAGAGACATAAGAACTGACTTTATTGGGGATCCCTGGGTGGCTGAGAGGTTTAGCACCTGCCTTCGGCCCAGGACTGATCCTGGAGTCCCGGGATTGAGTCCCACATCGGGCTCCCTGCATGGAGCCTGCTTCTCCCTCTGCCTGTGTCTCTGTCTCTCTTTCCCTTTGTGTCTCTCATGAATAAATACAAATATTTTAAAAAAAGAACTGACTTTATTTGCATTTGAAAAACCCAAGAGTGTCAGTGATAAAAAAGGATAACTTATGAGGTGATTTAATAAGATAGCAGGATATAAAATTAACATTTAAAAAATCCATCATCTTCATATATACTAGTGATTTACTGTGGGGTGCAATTTGCCTCCACTTCTCAGTGGAACATTTGACAGTATCTGGACCTATTTTTGAGTATCACAGGATAGGAGTAGAGTTGAGGGTACCATTGAGTTCTGGTGAGTGGCACGTAAAGATGCTGTTGCTAAGCATCCTATGATGCACAAGACAGGTCCCACCCTCCCTACAAAGAAGCATCCAGGCCAAAATACCAATAATGTCAAGATCGAGAAACTCTGATGTATACTAACAAACAGATGATATATATATATATATATATATATATATATATATATATAAAACATTCACAAAAAATGTTACTGAGAATGAAATAAATAAAATGAAATAAATTTTATCAAATGGCAAAATATCCAAAGGTCCTCATAAAAAATATTAGTTACCTCTGAATTACTAAGCAAATTTAATGCATCTCCAATAAAGGAGTGAAGAGATTTTTTTCTGGACCTCAACATGTAGATTGAAAAACAAACAAAAGATGAAACAAAACAAAAAAATAGAATATAAAAATAAACAAGAATGACTCGGAAAACAATGAATACAAGAGTATGTGGCATCTTGCATATGACAACAGTGAAATTTCAAATCAACATGGGGAAAATATTCCTGCAGGTACACATAATCCTATTGATTAAATATATACAGGGATCTTTAATATATATTTAATAAATAGGGATTATCTATCTGCCTCTCCCTCTCCATACTCCCTCAAAACACCTTTCATTTCATGAAGAAACCAGATTACTTTTCTTACTGTATTTCCACAGTCTGGTTTCAACTAATGTTTTACTTATGGCATCATTTGATTTGGTCCTCTTTCTTTCCTTTCCTATAAACTGGTGGATAGATGCAGATGTTTTATTACATTTACATTTAAAATTTAGGCAAAAATACTACTAAAAAAGTTACTACTTCATCAATGATGCTATGTATTTCCTATTACTTTATGAGGCACAGAAAAATATGATTATTTTAAGTAGAAGGATTGATCAGTGAGGTTAACCTGATCATTTTACTATAAATTGTATTATCACTTTTTCTTCTAGTGATTTTAGTTTTATTAATGAACATCTCATGTATCCATTATTTATTCTAGATTTCAGCTGGTCTGGAATGTTGGTATACATGATAAGACCTGTGAATATGCACCCATTGCCTCACATCTTTGACTCTGAATTAAGTTTGACATCTGTTGTATATGCAAAATTTGCATTTTTGTAACATTAGGAGGTTTGATCCAAAGACAATGAGAAACATGTGATTCAGGTCTGGTCCCACATACAGCTGGAATCCAAGCCCAACCAAGGTCAGTCTATATTAGCTGGCTCTCAACTGATAAGATAATGAAAAATGGTTTTAAGCCATTGTGTTTCTCACACAGTGTTACTGAGACAATAGCCAATAAGTCAATATCATAATAATTAGTAAGATATTCCAAAGGTTCATGTTGTTGGTGGCACTGATGAACTTATCAAAGGTAAACATGAGGTAAATTCATATTTTTCTTATTAAGACAAATCTCTGCCCCTCCATAATGGAAGGCATTCAATAAAATATGCCTAAAACCAGGTCACTGGCTTGTTTGTTAGAAACCCAGTTTAGGGTTCTGTTGTTGGCAGGTGACGACCTTGGTGAAAAGTCCATATTATGAGCAAATCCCTAACTTACATCACTTTTACCATGATCTCTCTCTCTCTCTCTCTCTCTCTCTCTTTCTTTTTTCCATGAGTTTTATGAGCAAACACTAAAGATGTTGGAGAAATCCCATTCTCTGCAGTGGTTGTCCTTTGGGAATATTCAAAACATATATTCTTTGAGGGCACACTTTTAATGTCCAATCACATACTTCGTGTAGGATCTCTTGGCTCCAAACTTGTTCTGTCTGTGGAGTGCATATACTTTACTGTGTAGATTCATACTTCTGGCCATCTATTCTTCTGGGAAGTGAACAAGAGATATCCTGCTTGAAGTTCTGTCCATAGGGAGTTTCATGTCCCCACTGTCTTTCTGGCAAAACTCATATTCGAATGCTGCAGTGGTCCATTTCTATATGTAATAATAGTATGATGGAAAAATATATAGAAAACAGTACTGTTTTTTTTTTTTTGTCAACTAGTCAAAAAATTCTCTGAGATGCTAGGTATGGATTGAGAGGAGAAATACTTGGTCACATTAAATTTATGTTGACCTAGAGGAATTTGGCCATGTTGTCAGAGAATGGTCAGTAAACACAAGGATACACACAAACTTGTAGTTCCAAATTTTAGGAGAGAATATCAACCTGCTAAGTCTCTAAATAAGAAGGTGCTAGAACAGCACTGGAAAATTTTGAAAAAAGTACTTCTGGCAGCACATACACAAATGATTCCACTGAAGAAGAATTTTGGAAGGTATTGAAATATAGTCACCTTAACTGCTTGATGGAAAAAGCAACGTTTAAATGGTAAACAAACACCCAAAGAGCTTGATGTGATTTTACAAAGAACTCTCTTATGCTTAAATTGAATTTTTTGTATAAAACCTGAAAAGAATATAATTAAGAATCAGTCACATCCCAAATAATGAACCAGCATTTATGGGGAAAAAAAGAAAACTAACAAAGGATAAGAAAGATGATTTCAGTTATGTTCAGAGGAAGAAGAGCCAGAAAGCTGTCAACTTACTCCTTGAGAAATATGTTATAATGCTAATGATGACACTGAGGAAAAAACAATTTCCTCCACTCCTGTTGTCCCTCTTTTTCTCTTGTTAAGGAAAAGAGTCACAGTGGAATAGAAAATTTAGCACTTGCTATTGGGAGGATGAAATTCAAATCCAAACAAAGAGGGGGGATTGTAATAGAGCAATTACATTATTTTTTATATTATGCACTGTCTGAATTAAATTCTGAAGCACTAAAAGATATGGCAGTTAAAATGCAGAAACATCACCACTAAAAATTAGTAGAGAAGTATAGGAAAAATGAAACAGTCAAAGGCATTTACAAGTTTTGAGGCCAAATAGAAGGCATATTCTGCAAACTAGAGATCTTGATGCCAGGTTTGAATAATTTCCAGAGTCTATTAATAAAAGAACAGTGTTGGAACACCTATAAAGGAGAGTGGTGATGATGAGGAACTAATATAAGCTCATTAAATAAGTCACACTAGGCTGGTTCAATTGTCTTTTTTGATATGGTTATGAGACTATAAGCTCAGAAAAGTGCTACAGACAGAGCGAAAATGATTTTCAGCAAACTGTTTGACAGACATTTACATGATATCCTGTTGTGTAAAATGGAGAATAGTGCACAGCATGGCAAGTTGGGTGAATGATTATAACCAAAGAGCAATCAACAAAGCTCAAGTTCAGGACATTTTGACATGTTCTTTGAATTTCCCGTAAATGTTTCCTTTACCATATCTCTATGAATTATAGGCAAACTTTGGTAGCATCCCCACTAAATTGGCTTAGACATGGACTTGGAAACAACAACATATTCTGGATGGACAAACTCAGCATTTAAAAATAGATCTTCAGGCTAAGAAGATTAATTAAATGTAAGCATTTACAGTTAAAAATAGAGATGGACAGACGAAAACAACAAAAATAAAAAGAGGAAGAGGAAAGAAGGACAACATAAAGGACCAAGGGAGAAGAGGATTTTAATAGCATGATGGAAAAAATATCAATTTTAGTTAGGGGTCAGATTAGCCTAAACTAAAACTATAATTAAGACTTGCCAATGGGGGGGAAAAAAGTTACCAATGGAAAAAAATTTGTTTTGAAAAAATTCACCTGAAGATGGCTACCCAACAAACCATACTTGCCAGTACTCTTAGGATCCCTCAACTTGAGTTTGTGTCTCGACTTGAATTTGGGAGGCCTGCATGATTCTCTATAAACTAGTAGAAGGTATCTGATATGACATTGAGATGACTTCTGAGGCTCACCAGAAAGAGACTTGCAGGTTCTGCCTTTGTCTGTTGGAATGCTCACCCTGGGTGAAGCAAACTGCCATGTGAGTCTGACTGCCCTGGAAAGACTCTGCAGTGAGATATCCAACTAGCTACCTTGAGAAAGAGATGACCAGCCAGTCAAGGCACCAGGTATACAAATGCAGAAGTCTCCAGTTGACTTCATTCTCAGCTACCATCTGACTGCAGCCCTATGTGAAATTCTAACCAATAACTGTCTCGCTGAGCTGACAATCTCCAGAACCATGACAAATAGTAATAAATTGTTGTATTTGGGCACAAAGTTTAAGAATGGTTTCTACAACAGCAAGAGATAACTGGAATGACCCAAAACTTGACTGAGACTTAGGGTTACATTGATAAAATTATATTCTTATTTATAGCAAGGATGGTACAGGAGAAGAGATGGAGAGGGGAGGGAAGAGTATCCTATTCTACTTATTTCAGGTCCTATAGCTCTTAGACTGAAGTAATTCATTTTGAAGGCTGTACTTTAAGTTTACTCATGCATGGACTTCACAAGAGAGGAAGAACAATAAGATGATAAGAGGAACCATTTTGTGTAAGAAATGCCAAGAACTAAAGGGAGTTTTGCTTGGAAAAAGAACAAACAAATAAGACAAACCTTTAGCTCCTGGTTTGCCTAGGGCAGTTTTAATTTGTGCCTGTTGCCTTAATATTTCTTCTATTTAGCATTGAACCTCCTATTTAGCATTGAACCAATTCTTCACTGCATTAAAATGAAGTAATACACTAAAGTCAATTGCTATTTTATATGCTGGTACTGTACAATTAGAACGTGAAAGTTAAAAAAAATAATTTACCTACCACCCAATAAAATAAAATTATTTGGTATAAATGTATCAAATATATCAGGCACCATATGTAAAGAACAATAAAAATCTGATGAAAGACATCAAAGACGATGTTAATAAATGGACATCATAAATTGAAAGGCTCAACATTGTTAAGGTGTCAGATCTTCACAACTTAATTTATTGATTTAATGCAATCCCAATCAGAATTGGGATTAACTTCCCAGGAAGTTATTTTTTAGATAGTGTAAATCTGATTCTTAAGTTTTATATGAAAAGACAAGTAACATAGAGTATCTTAAATAATAATAAAGAAGGACCTGGAGGGTTCACACAACCAATTTTCCAGACTTATTATAAAGCACCAGTAATCAAGGCAGCAAGATATTGACAAAAGAATAGACATACATCAGAGTTAACAGGGTAGAGAGCCCATCTTTGACTAAAGAGCTAAGGCAATTTAGTGGAAAAAGGATAGTTTTTTTTTTTTTTCAATGAATGGTGCTAGAATAATTGGTCATTCATATGCATATTTTATCTGCTAATACATAAATCCATAAATATATATCTTATTGTTTTACAAAGATTATCTTAAAATGATCTACACACCTATATGTAAAACTTCAAACTATAAAACCTTTTGAAGAAAGCATATAAGAAAAGCTAAGTGAACTTGAATTTGGTAATGAGCTTCTTTCCAGAAACATATAGCCACAGATTTATCATGAGAAAATATCAGACAAACCCCAACTGAAATGTATTCTAAAAAATACCTGATCAGTACTCTACAAAACTGTCAAGGCCATCCCAAATAGAGACAGTCTGAGAAAATTTAAAACTCAGGAGAAACTTAAAGGGACACAAAACCTAAAAGTTACACAGCATCTTGAAAGGGATCCTGGAACAGAAAAAGGGCACCAAAGAAAACTTGAAAAACTCTGAAGAAAATATGGATCTTAGTTAATCATAATGTATGAATATTTATTTACTAATACTAGCAAACATACCATAGTGATATAAGATGTTATAATAGGGGAAACTAGATAAGGCATATGTTGTATCTCTCTGGGCTATCTTCACAATTATTCCTTATCTAAAACTGCTCTAAAAATACAGATATTTTTTTAAATTGTAAAAATATAAAAACTGTGAAATTTATAAATATTTCTATTTACATATGCATTAATTACCTACAACATTTATAACATGACTGACTTGGAAAACACACAAAATACTTTGAAAGCAGTTTGATTGTTTTCTTTTTGCTAACCATCATTAATCAGATTTTTAAAAATTTAAAACTTAGATAAACTACTTCTTAAATCAACCTAAGAATCCTACATTGTAAGTTCTTGAAATTTTGCAAATATATACATAATTGCATTTGGAAGGTACTTGTTTCAATAGGTCATATTTATTCTTTGTATCTGACTGAAATGAAATTGATATCTATAATTTTGTTCTAAATGTTACATTTAGAAATGTAAATGTTCAAAAGAATCCTGAGTAGATATAATATCTTTTGATGAGTTTTGTCTTGGAAAAATATTTGTTGAAATAATAATTAAAATTATTTAAACTTAGTTAATTTTGCCTTTAAAATATTTAAAATATCTGTGAAAATATATAAATTATTACACATTTTAAATTACTTTTAGATCTTGGAATGAATGATAAACTATATGGCCATCTTCCTCATGAGACCTGTAAGGAATCACTCTAGATAAGTTATGTGAAGTGTTTTGACTACTATATGTAACCAAAAGGTGGAGAAAAATGGTTAATACTACTTTAAAATGGTGAAATATGCATCAAGAAGAAACATTTCACTCAAGATCTTTCATGGAAAGAATATTACAGTTACTGTAGAATGACTAATGAATAAATGCCTTTAAGATCTTGAAATCTATATGGAAGCTTCTATAAATTTCTGGAAACAATGAATCTGATAGGTTGACACATTATATTTCTAAATGGATGTGTATTGGGTGTGGGAAGTAGAGCTCATTAGACTTTCCTTATGAATCAGGTTTCATTTTTGTTGCCATCACTGAATGCTTAACAGTTGGAAGGATTTATGATGAGATCACTAAAATTCTCAATTCTAGTGGTGTTCACAGCAAGAGTTGGCCATGATTACAGCTACATATGTTTATAAAATACACAGCTCACATAAATCTCTGTAACCAAGATTCTGCATAAGTGGAGGGTGACTATAACAATGATATTATGAACAATAGAGAAATCTTCTGTTAGTGTCTATATGAAGTTTCCAAAATTATGGTTGAATTAATTGAGCTATTTAGGAAAACTTAACTGAACTATTTACATAACATAGTAGCCTGAGATGGCTGGTGTTTAAATGTTAAACAATTCTGGATGGGTTAGATAACAATAAATTCAATTAGAATCAGTCAAATACTTAATTTTTTTTTTTTTTTGTGAAGGCAGTTCTTTTTCTTTGAAAAGTAGCTGTAACTTTCTTGGTCACTAAGTGGACAGAGTCTCATGACACAAAGTATGTGTCTTATTGCAGTAGAATAAAAGGGAAAGATTGATAGGTTTGTCTTTGGTTACCATTAGCTTAATGCATCTTTACTTACAGAAACAAAACTTAAGAGGAATAAATAAGACAAAGGAGAAAAGACAAAAAATAGACTTATAAATTTTAAAAGAGATTGCTATGTTAATGAAGAATATTATTATCAATACGTAAGCTAACTGAATATTGAAAATTTCATAGAATTTTCAAATTTGGTTAGAATAATAAATCATTTACAATTATTGAAATAGTGAGTGGTAGAGGAAAATTAGAAGAGAATATGTGAGAAAAAGAAGAAAAATGGAGGATTGATAGACCCATAATGGCAAACATTAATTTAATATATATAAACATCCTCGTAGTCTCATGTTAAGAAAGAACAAAACGTGGGATGCCTGGGTGGCTGAGCAGTTGAGTCTGCCTGTGGCTCAGGGCATGATCCCAGGATCTGGGATCGAGTCCCATGTTGGGCTCCTTACATGGAGCCTGCTTCTCCCTCTGCCTGTGTCTCTGCCTCTCTCTCTCTCTCTTTCTCTCTCATGAAAAAATGAATAAAATCTTAAAAAAAAAAGAAAGAACAAAACAAAAGTTTAGGTCAGTGTTCTTTTGGGAGTAGATCCTGGGGTAAGCATAGCAGAGAAAATAAAAGAGCAAAACAACTTGTAATTGTTGGCCAATGAGGATCATCTCTACCTAAGAGTATAAGAAAATATATCTTTCTCTGGGAATCTTATTTTAAATAATTGAAGAATAATGGCATCTCTCGTTACCTTTCATGCATAAAACCATTTGGGAATTTCAGGCACTGGTAGGATTTTTGAGTGGATGTTTCAAATTATGCTTTGAAAATTATGCTTAAATAATTTTTTTTGCTTAAGTAATCTTTAAGTAAAAACAATTAGGTGTCCACCTAATTCTACCAGAAAAATATAATTTATAAGTGACAATAACTAGAGATGCATAGGCACACATTTAAAAAAGGATTATTAAGTAGACCATGTAAGATGCTAAACTTGTTCTAATACACCTCTTTTCAATCCGCAATTGAAAGGAAATATATATATATATATATATATATATATATATATATATATATATATAATTGTAGTAACATATTTTGTTTACCTTTTTCTTTTTGCTTTTTTAATTAAAAAATACACACAGTAGGTATTTTAGTGTTCGTGTTGTCATAGTATAAATGAAGAATAGATGTTTCATTTAGCTGCCAATTAAAAATACTGTGAAATACAGTTTTCAAGTCTACAAGTCTTTTGCACAGAGTAACAAGAAGTCACCTGTGTACCTGGAAGTACCTCTGTTACTTGATTTGTGTCTTCATGCTGTTTGGCCTCTGTATCCTCATTACTCAGTATTGGTCAGCCCTGGAAATTAGAGGTGATATGATTGGCTCCTTCCCTAGGGCAGCTCCCTCTGCTGTCCTAAACTTCTAGACTCTTCCTATATAGTTTTCTCCTGGTATTCAAAAATTAATGGTGGCCTATTGGCTCAGTGGAGTTTTGTTGTTATTTTATGGAAGAAGTAGATGTGTAGAAATGACATTGAACATTGTAAGTTTTCTTCCTTTCTCTTTTTCTTTCTTTCTTTTTTCTTTTTTTTTTATGAGAGACGTAGAGAGGGAGGCAGAGACATAGGCAGAGGGAGAAGCAGACTCCCTGTGGGGAGCCTGGTGCAGGACTCAATCCCAGGACCCTGGGATCACAACCTGAGCCAAAGGCAGATGCTCAACCACTGAGCCACCCAAGTGCCCCTAAGTTATTTTTCTGTTTGCAACTATTGAATTGTGTTCTTAATTACAGAGGACAAATGTGAACTGCTCTTTTTAAACATTTTATGATGGGAAATATCCAAAATAAGTCACATTGCTCGATTTCTCAAAGCAAGTAAATTCTATGATTATTAAATTATTTTTTTCTGGTATTAAAATTAGTGTTTTCTAATCAACTAGTGTTTTCTCTAATGTTAAAATTTCCTCTAGATTGTTAAGTTATTTTTCTCTAATTTCTGAAGTCATAGGATTCAGTCTGCCTTCCTTGTATCCTCAGAAAACAGATTTTTTTTTCTTTCCTTTTTTCTCTTGTTCACCCAAAGGCTTTAGTGATTGCCTCCAATTCAATCCCAGGACACCACGCTGCAGCTCTTTCAGAATGAGAATCTAATACTAATCTGTCTGTACTGACTGTTTTGAAAGCACATTGAAAATCAGGTCACCTGTAATAGAATTGTACCACGGATCTGTGGAAAAGAATACATAAGAGTTGAAGGAAGATCAGATGAACAAAGTAAAAACCAGTAATGAAAGTGGGGGGTCAGGGGGGCGGTTAAAAAACCAAAAGTGATCTTTATGCCTTCAGAACCAGGACTTAATCATGTAAGAATTGGAAAAGAGTTAAACTAGCAGTCTTTAATTTCTTTTGTATAATTTTTAAAACATAACTTTTCCTATAGAAAAGTCTAGACTAGAGAATTAATACAAAGATTGTACTAGAAATCCTATCTACAGCCATCCCATTCCCCTTATTAACAACTTACATTAGTATGGTACACTTGTCACAATTGATGAATACATATTGATGCATATTAATTAACTAGATAGAGTCTGTATGTTCTACTGATTTCCTCAGTTTTCCCATACTGACCATTCTTTGCTCCTTGACCCAATCGAAAATATCACATTACATTTGCCATGTGTCCTTAGGCTCACCTTGGTTGTAACATTTTCTCAATCTTTTCTTACTTTTGCTGACCTTGACAGTTTTGAAGATCATTGGTTAGGAATTTTGTAGAATGCCCCTCAACTGGGATTTGCCTGATGTTTTTCTCATAATTAAGCTGGAAGGAACAATACACAGATAAAGTATGATTTTTATCACATTATGTCAATGATACCCTATATAAATATGATTTATCACTGTTGATGTTAACCTTGGTCACGTAGCTTGACATAGTTTTTTCAGGTACTGTGAAGTTGCTATTTTTAAATTTTCCCTTTCCATACTCTGCTCAGGAAAAAGTCACTATGTGTAGCCTATACTTGAGGAATGTGAGGAGTAGGACATTCATGCTCCATCATCTTAAGAAAGAAGTATCTAGGGGATCCCTGTGTGGCTCAGTGGTTTAGTGCCGCCTGTAGCCCAGGGTGTGATCCTGGAGACCGGGGATTGAGTCCCACGTCGGGCTCCCTGTATGGAGCCTGCTTCTCCCTCTGCCTGTGTCTCTGCCTCTCCTTCTGTGTCTCTCATGAATAAATAAATAAAATCTTTAAAAATAAGAGAAAGAAAAGTATCTATATAAATTATAATTCATATGAACATGAGATTCTTCTGCTCTATTGGTGTCTTTACTCATTTATTCAAAATAGTATATCATTATGGGTTTTATATTGGGAGGAGGACCACTTTTAAAGATTTTTGAAATTAGACATTATTTCAAGGCTTATGGTATATATTCCTACACAGTGCAAGAATCTGTCATTTCTCCAAGGAGACCTGGTTTATTTTTTGTAGAATGGCATTAAAAACCAAGATTTGGGCACCGGGATTGTTGGTTACTTCAGCAGTGTGCTCTAGATCCTTGCTAGGGGATATATGTATGCATAGTAACCCATGTATATTTATATACATTTCTATAAATATTTCTACATGTTGCATCTGTTTTTGGTATTTATTGTGCTTAGTGGTCTCTGAGCTTCCTGGATGTATGCTTTGGTGTCTACCATTAATTTTTGTAAATCCTCTGCCATCATTACTCTAAATATGTCTTCTACTGTGTTCTCCTTTACTTCTTCTTGGATCTTGGATATTTTCTTCTTGTGTACTTCTAAAATTTTTTTTTTTGAAACAATATGATGCTTCTGTTGACATATCTTCAAGATCACTGACTCTGTTGGTGAGTTGATCAAAGTCATATTTCATTTCTGTTATAGAGTTTTTGATCTAGGATTTCCTTTTGATTGATTCTTGGAGTTTTCATCTTTTCACTTTTATTTCCCATCCTTTTTTGCATTTGTCTACTTTTTTCTATTAGAGTTCTTAATATATTACTCATAATTTTTTTTTAAATTCCTCTTTGACAATTCCAAAATTAGGTCCTATCTGGGTTTGGTTCTGATGCTTGTTCTGTCTCTTCAGACTGTTTTATCTTGCCTTTTAGATGTCTTATAAATTGTTGATATCCAGACTTGTATTCAGCAATTGGAATATGTACATGTAGTTGAGGACTTATGTTAACATGGCTATGAGTTGGGCTTTGTTTAATGTTTGCTGTAGATGTAGATACACGAAGTTTCAATTACATGTACTGTCCTTGTTTTTTTTCTCCCTTCTTAACTTCTCTATAGAAAAGGTTTTTTTTTAAGACTTTATTTATTTGTTTATGAGAGACACAGAATGAGAGAGCAGAAATATAGGCAGAGAGAGAGGTAGGCTCCCTGCAGGAAACCTGATGTGGGACTCGATCCCAGGATCCTGAGATCATGACCTGAGTTGAAGGCAGACGCTCAACTCAAACACTGAGCCACCCAGGCATCCCAAAGAAAAAAAAAGTTTTTTTCTTGGATCTCTTTAATCTATAATCCACTTTTATTATATGGAAGCCCTGTTGATATTATGGTAAAATGTGGAGAGCAAGTTTTCTATTACTTTCCAATTTGGAATAAGTAAAAGTTTTGCTATTGCAGATAACATGATAGTCTACATAGAAAACCCTAAAGATGTTCCACAGAAAAAACTGCTAGAACTGATAAATGAATTCAGTAAGGTCACAGGATGCAAAATCAATGTACAGAAATCTGTTGCTTTTCTACACACTAATAATGAAGCAAACGAAAGAGAAATTAAGAAATCGTTCCCATTTACAATTGCACCAAAAATAGAATCACATAAAAATAATAAAATACCCAGAAATAAACTTAACCAAGGAGGTAAAAGACCTGTACTCTGTAAACTATTAAAACTGGTGAAAGAAATTGAAGCAATTGAGTGAGAAAAAATATTTGCAAATGACATATCTGATAAAGGGTTATTATCCAGATATATAAAGAACTTAAACAATGCAACAGCAAAACCACCCCAAATAATCCAATTAAAAAATGGACAGAAGACAAGAACAAGAGACAAGAGATATTTCTCTCAAGAAGATATCCAGATGGCCAACAGAGACATGAATAAAAAGATGCTCAACATCACTCATCATCAGGGAAATGCAAATCAAAACCACAATGTGACATCACCTCAAACCTGTCAGAATGGCTAAAATCATAACCACAAGAAACAAGTGTTTGTTAGGATGTGGAGAAAAAGGAATACTCATGCACTGCTAGTGGAAATGCCACTGTGGAAAATAGTATGGAGTTTCCTCAAAAAGATAAAAATAGAAATGCCTTACTATCCAGTAATTCCACTACTGGGTATTTACCCAAATCATGTGAAAACACTAATTCAAAAAGATATATTCACCCCTATGTTTATTAGCAGGACTGTTTATAATAGCCAAATTATAAATGGACTTGGAAGCAGCCCAAGTGTCCATTGATAAATGAATGGATAAAAATGTGTGTATGAATATGATTCAGCCACAAAAGAAAATGAAATCTTGCCATTTGCAATGACATGGATGGAGCTAGAGAGTATAGTGCTAAGAGGAATAAGTCAATTCAGGAAAAGACAAATACCATATGATCTCACTCACATGTGGAATTTAAGATACAAAACAAACAGGAAAAAATAAGAGACAAATCAAACAGATACTTCACTCTAAAGAATTAATATAACACTGTATGTTAATTATACAGGAATTAAAATTAAAAGCAGTAAAATAAAAAAAATAAAAATATCCTTAAGTACTTGAGACCAGAAAGTAAAAAAAAAAGAAAAAGAAAAAGAAAACCCTGAAAATTCAAATTACCTTTTAAAATCATTTTTTTGTTTTGTTATCTGGTTTCTCTGATTGCTTAGTTGAGAATTGCCTCTAGTGGAAATTACTATTCCCCCTTATGCTTTATTTTAATATGTCTTTTCAAAGTTCTTATATAATTTCTTGATTTTTTTCTGAAAACTACTTTCATATGATTTTAATTTTTGTTACTTGTACTCCCTTTCTTCTGATTCAGACTTCATGTTTTGCAATTGTAAACCTCAGAATTGTATCATGACGATTTCCCAACTTCCCTTCTTTTAGCTTTTGATTCCTAAGCACTGATTTAAAATAGGGAATATTGACTCCAGTCTTTGAGAAAAATTGATTTTGTCGATTGTTTCTATGCTCTCTTGGGCTGAATTTCCTGACAAATGCTAATTCTGGGATTTATGTATATTAGCTTATTTAGTGCTTATTTCTTTTCATTCTTAATCACTTTGTTGCCATGTGTATAAATCATAAAAATAGAAAAATCACTAACACAAATCCTTTCTTGAAATCTCCTTTGATACGTTAGCTTAACATTTTCAAGATTATGCTTATAAAAACAACCAAAAAAATATTTTTAAAAGGCATTGGAAGTCAATCTTTTGTTTCTTTGGGGTCATTCTAATGTATTTAGATTCTACTCCATCAGTAAAAAAGGAGACATTACTAGAAAACCCAGGAGATCTCATAAGATTTGTAAATATTAAACTATTAAATATTAAACTATTGACAGGTATCATGGATCTAAAAGTGAATTATGTGTAATTTTAAATGAGAATTAAGTCTTATGGAACTGAAATCTTTAAATACTGAAAGAAGACAAGGTTCCAGGCTTGGCATTTCACATTTCATATTTTGTGAGGTGCTTGTAATATACTCTTTTAATAAGCTGTGATGCATGTGTACCCTTAGTCCTTGAAATAGGCTTGTAAACCAATGTAGTAATGATTATAATTAACTCTGGAGGACTGAAAGGGACAACACTTAGCCTAAACTGTTTCTGAAAGTATCATATAGGTACAGTATGAGTTAGTTTTATTTCATTTGGTGGGATCCTGGGTAAACATCAAATATGGATTAGCACAGCATCATTGTACAGTTTAATTCAGGTTTTTAAAGGATTTAAAAACATACAAATACAGGCCTAACGTTTCAGGCTACTAGTATCTTAAAACTAAATAAAAATGTTAACGTATGGTGATATCTTGATAAGAAAGCAACTATTTGCAAGTGAAAGCAGCAGAAAATATACTGTGGACATCTCTGTTCTATTACATGTACTAGCTGTAAGAAGATTAGTCACAAAGTACAGGGAATTAATCATAGGCAAATCACCTGATACATTGTTCTAGGTAATTACTCTTAAAATCTACAAAAAAAAAAGGCCTCAAAATCCAAAGAATTTATATTCAGCTGTGGTTTTGAAAATGGAAACACTTATAAAGAAGCATATTTTAAGATCTGATGTATTTATATTCTGGTAATTGACACATAATTTTCTCAGTTGGTAGATTTTACTAACTGGTAGATATATAAATTTGGACCAAAAACATAAAGTCCTTGAAAATTTTGCCTACATAATAAGAAAAAGTAAGGTAGAGAAAATATTTTCTGAGTCTTTAGGTTTTAAATATATTATGTCTCATACAGCAAAAATAATGTTAGTGTTTAAAACCCGGGATGAGATTTTCTTAAAAACATGATAACATTTTGATAGCATGCATGTACGAACATTTAAAAAGACACATTGTTCTAGAGAAATGTTAAAAGTTCAGAAATGTTAGGAAATATTATAGGTTCTGGGTAAGTTTAATACAATTTTCAGTGAAATGCATGAATTCTAGTAAAGAAGCAATCATTTTTAGCTACATCAATAAAACAAACTCATTTGCAAAACAAGTAAAAGCATACCTTCTTTATTTAAAAACAATTTTAATTTATTTTTATTGAAATATACTTGACATAAAACATAACTTCTTTTAAAAACTCAGATGATTTATAGATTGAGTTTTAGGTCTTGGTGCTAGGACTAAAGCAATAAATGCTTTGAGAAGATTATTTTCAATGGAAAATTTTTACTCAATTATTTTTTGTATGTGTTGATTGAATTATAAAAGTAGTGAAATTATCTATTCCGAATATAACTGGACTAAATCAATCATAACTGTAGGGGAGAAAATGACAATAAACAGAAATTAACTCACACTAAGACTTAATTGAGCTGACTCCAGGGGTTAGATAAACATCTCTACATGAAGCACATGAATATTAGATTGTGATACCGTTGGCAGGGATAAAAATCTTGGACCTGACGTTGACTTTTGAAAGCATAGAATTCTGTTGCGTAAATTATAGAAATAATTAGTAGCAGAATATTTTGAGCTGATTCAGGAAAATTTACAGAAATAAAATAAAAAGGTTTTCTGGTGTTTTTAAAATTTCCCCCCTTTGGGATTCCAGCGTAATTTTGACTGCTTTTAACAGATTTTCCAAGACTTAGAAACAAAACATAAAGGTACTTTCACAAGGAGTAAGTACGTTAGTCTTGTAAATATTTTCTAGAGTTCTTTGTGCATATATCAGTAATCAAGAATATGATGTGTGTGTGTGTCTGTATGCGTGTGTGGCTGAGATAGAGAGAGAGGTATCACTGCAGGCTTGCAAAAAGTAAAATGATGAATTTAAAATTCTAAATGTTACTCTATTTTCCTTGATTGTATTTCCATTTAATTACCCAATTAAGAAAAATTGAGAAACTGTGTAATACGTAGAATTTTAAATTTATCCTCTTGCTTTTGACATGGCCAGAATAATACAACATTTTCAGCTATTAGTCCTCTCACTACTATTTCATTTCAAAATTTGTCTAAAGTCAGGAAGTATGTATATACATTTCAAGGCAAAGATTGTTTCATCCACTTTACATCCACGTCCTTTGTTTGGTAACGCATGATGACTTAATATTATTTTAGCATCTCTCTGGTTTTTTTTTTTTTTCTGTTTTGTTTTGTTTCTTCTCTCTGGTTTTTGTTCTGTTTTGTTTTGTTTCTTCTATCATTTCCCTCAGGTCTGAAAATCAAAGGATGTAGTGGAGTTACAATCCCACCTCATTTGATGCAAGGATTTGGTGGAGTAACTAAACTCATGGGAAGATTAGCTGAAGAGATAGCCACTAATACTTTAGAACCCAATGCTAGGTTTTCTCATTAGAAAATACTTACGCAAAATCTTGAAATGATAACTTACTGAATTGAACTTTACACCTAAGGAAACACCTGAGTTTGGGAAAAAAAAATATCTCTGAACAAAAAAAAATGTGTTTCTGGTCTTAATTTCTAGAAGACTGAGTCGACCTTAAAGTGCATTGTAAATAATATAAAGATATTTTGGGACAATTCTTTGCTAGTGATTGTTTCTCCTAAATTAAATATCTAAAAGCTATAATATCATAATTTAATTTTCCAAGGAGAGTTTTCACCAGTGTATGATAATTTGCAGGAAGTCCATTTAATATGGATATCGATCTCAAGAAAAGTTAAAGAAACAGTTTGTCTACTGAGTGATGCATTTACAAAATCGTGTCATATTTCTGAGAGACTCTATCATATTTATGATTTGAAATGGAAATTGAAAATTAAGTAGGGTAACTTTCTACTAAATATGAAATCCCCACATTAATTCCATACATTCTAGTTTTCATTGTTTGTGTTTAGTGTTAACATGACAAATGATTGCAAGTAGGAGATTCAAGAATGTATGGATAAAAATAAAATTTGATCGGTAGACAACTGCATCGGTTTCTGAAATATTAGCACATTACAGTATTTACCATGTATATGACCCACTTCCTTATAGCATAAATTCTTCCAAGCTTGCAAATGTCATTCATGCCCTGCTTGCACTAGGAGGCCATTTCAAACATGATTCTTACAGTCTCTTGTCTCTCTCTAACTTCTGATTTCTCTTCTTTCACTTCCAAATGTGAATGATCCCAACTGTACCTTAACGATGGCTTTCTGATTTAAATGTCATTTTCTTCCTCTGTATACTCCTCAGATGACGTTGTCTTTGCTTTCACAGTTTTTGTTGAGCAGAATTTTGTTCAGAGGCAGAAGTCAGATCCTAAAGTTTATAATATTGGACTTAATGTGAAAAACAAAAGTAATAGCGATGGGCTTTAAGCAGCAGAGTAGCACAGTGCCCCCTTGTGCTTTTCAAATAAGTCAGTATAAAGCAGGTCTGAAGGCACACGAGAGGATTACTGTATATCCGAGAAATAGTTGAGTTGTATTAACACAGCAGTTACAATGATGGAGACAGATGGAGCCCCAGTTACGCAATTGGTTGGCACGCAGTACTTGTCCAAACATGGAGGGAGGTGAACAAACCTGAGCTTGGAAATCAATCCACCTGTACCCAGGTGGGGTGTGAAAATGAATGCTGCTCTCTGCATAAAGTCTTTGTGATGTGAGCATCTCCTGCTGTATTACTGCCTAATGGTAAGATAGGGAAATTTTGAAGGGGCGTGAGCACAAGTCCATTTCTGAATGTGGTTCCTACTTTGAGTAAGAATGTTGATGTTTTTTCTTGGGCTAATTACCACTGCTTTGAGCTGGAAATCAGCTCCTCAGGTTACATCCAGATTGAGATACTCATTCATTATTTTTGACCACGGTCAGAAGTTTCTAGAGTCCTATACCTGACTTGCAGCAGCCTGAGAATTAGGTCCTTGACATCTGCCAAGCAGAGAGTTGAGTAATTAGACAGGAAGTATGAAGTCAGAATGGGCAATTGAGTGCAAATTACATTCTATAGTTTTTATAGATCTGGGTTGAGTTACTTTATCTGACCCCCCCCCGCTTGAAACATCACATTATTACGTGTTCACAAACTTTCTCAAGTGCTACATTCTGTAGCACCTACATTACTCCTCCCACATATAGATGATTTGGGACTTCTGGCTCAGTATTGTTGAAAATTTCGACACTCACTTGTCTTTTGGAAACCTGGTTTCTCAAACTGATCTTCTTCGGTGATTGGTGATCCAGTCCTAGCTTGACCACTACCTACCATCCTACTCTAAGGTTATCAGCAATAACTGATGGTTCCAAGCTCATGCGTGTGGTAGTTTTGTGTATCAGCTAGGCTAGGCTATAGTGTTCTGTTATTCTGAACACTAACCCAGGTGTTGCTGTGAGACATCTAGTTAACATTCACCACCAGTTGACTTTGAGCAATGGATAATCTTGCCCGTGTAGGTGGATTTCAACCAATCAGTTGAAAAATCTTAAAGGAAAAGTTGTGGTTTTCCTAAAGAAAAAGAATTTCTGCTACAAGGCTTCAGTGTCGGCTCCTGCCCAAGAAAGTTTTCATTTTGCCAGCCCTGCCCTATGAAGTTCAGACTTGTCAGTCTCAGAAAGTAATGACATAATCCAATTCTTCGAAATAAATCTCCCCCCTCATCTATCAAGTGTGTATTTATTCATTTGTTTACCTATAACACATCTAAACAGATAGATGTAGATCGATTTATAGATATTCATAGACATGTATAGATAGATCTAGCTGGAGGTAGATACACAGTTAACCTTTGGACAATGCCGAAGTTGGGGACAGTAACTCTTTCCCACAGTCAAAAATCCAAGAAAAACTTTTGACTCCTCCCAAAATTAACTAATAGCCCACAGTTGACCAGCAACCTTACCAATAACTTAAATGTCAATTCACAATATTTTGTATATGTATTATATACTGTCTTCTTACAGTGAAAAGGAAATGCTATTAAGAAACATAATTCCCTTTCCTACAAAAAGGAAAGTGTTATTAAGAAAATCATAAGGAAGAGAAAGTGCAATTACAGTACTGTATGTATATTTAAAAAAAAACATATAGAAGTGCACCTGTGTAGTTCAAACCCATTTTGTTCGAGGGTCAATTGTTTATACATGTAGATCTATCTATATCTATATTTATATCTATATCTATATCTATATCCATCTATCTATCTACACATACTCCCAACTGGTCCTGCTTCTGCTTTTCTGGAGAATCCTGACTGGTGCAGCTTATCTCTCTCGCTCAGAGCTCTACCTAACAGTCATTTAACTCCAGTGAGATCTCTCATGTATTGATCATCTCTTCTTTGACTTATTTCTATGCCTTTGATGTTCCCTCTTCCTCTTATCCAGTTTAAGTTTCATATTAAATCAATATAATCACTCCCTTGAATATATATTCTTAATCGCTTTGTGCTCTGTTTTCTTATTCATATTAGCTCAGAAAATTCACAACCTTGGTTAAATCTAACTCGACACAAACTCTGCACACAGCTGCAGCCATTCAAGTGAGTAGCTGGAGAAAAGCACCATAATGACAGACTAAAAAGCTCATGTGGGCTCTTAATGTATCTTGTCCAATCACATTCCCCGTGTCCTAGTGAATGGTTTATATCTTATCTCTTCTCCTCAAATATCTACCACCTTCGTTTATATTTTCTTTTATTTAATAGCCCTGCCTTCTACTTCAGGGGAAACTGAAATAATCAGAATGTTATTCTCATAGTGTATTCCTAGATCCCCCCTTACCTGAGCGGATGCATCCAATCCCAAGCTGCTGTGAGCATTGCTGCTAATTATTCATTACTGTGCAGTTCTCTAGAGACTTGCCCTTGGCCACAGGTGTTATTTTTGCTAGAATTGTTTGGGAGGTTACACCAGCCCCCTGACCTCATTGGCAAGTGACCCTCAGCCAATGATTCACTAATACAAGAGCATGAACCTCAGTTGCCTGTCTTCCTCATAGGTTTTTCTCCAAAGAATATTTGCTGGATAAACCCCTTGTACAAAAATTGCCATCTTAGTCTCTGCTTCTAGGGAACTTAATCCAGGACACCTAGATTACCACCATCACGTACCAGCACATATACTCATATACTCTGGATTCATCTTCTCACTGCAGAACAACTATCCATGTTCCTATCTGAAGATATTCCCAACATATTTCTAGTAGGTCCCATCCTCAGGGAATATTTCCTACAATCCTCTCCTGTTTTTCCTTACATTATTTTTTATTCTTGTACTTTACCACTTCCATTAACACCCATACATTCTGTGGTTTCTTTTGTCATAGAAATTATTTATTCTTACTCTATTTCTTTTACTTATTTTTATGATTCTCTTTGCAATACCTCTCAAAACTGTTGACTGTATCTGAAGTTTCCAATTTACACTTTTCCATTTTTTAAATGACTATCCAAAATAAAATTTAAAAAAAAATATAGGATTAAGCCCTATAGATACCAATAACAATGAGTTCATGAACAATATAGCTGAGTTATGAACAATACAAGACACTTTCATGATCCAAACCATAGATGTCAACATCCCAGATAATTCTTTGTTTTCATCTTGCTCTTTTTTTTATCAACTTCAGTAATTTGAAAACCTTGGCTATACATAAAAATAAATGTAAATGGCTCCCAAATCCATATTTTAGGCCACCAAGTTTTTTTACCTGTCCAGTTCTAAAGACAAATGATTGATCCCAGAAATCATGTAATAACATGTGTCAATTGAGAATCTGTTTAGCTATAAACAACAGTAAATCCCTTCATGTAACAATTCTCCCTCTAGATGCTGTTTCTATAATCCAGACAGGAGGAAGAAGGGAAGGACAAGAGACTCCAGAGGCATGGCACCTAAATTTACCTACTTTAAGAGGACTTTTTCTATAAGTCTCCAACAGTGTCTCTCATACATATGTTACAGATTCAAACTGAGTTACATAGCCACTTCTAGCTGCAAAAATACCTAGGAAATTGATTATTTTTAACACCACTGCAAAGAATAAACTCAAGTGTTTTGGTGGTAGTGATTGTTGTTGTTTTTGTGAAGAAAACAGAGAATCATTGTTAGGTGGCAATGAGCAGGTTCAGTATAATTACTTCCAAATTTTTTATGAAATAGTTTTGTAATACCGTATCAACTATAATTATTACAGTGTAAATCACAATAATGAGATTATTATTTTGCAGAAAATGAAAGCATATAAAAATCAACAATTCATTATAATTATTTAAAATATTTTAAAGCAGTAAGATATATGCTAATAATTTGAACACCAATAAAATTTTTATGTATTAGTAATATCCTTATAGGAATCTGAAAGATAATAAAAATTTCATTCCCTGTAATAAAAATAGAATAATGATAAAAGTGTAATGTATATAGAAAAATGAACATTCTTCATGGAGATTTCTAAAAGAAACTTGAAAATATTTAGAATCTATTAACTTCTGGTTAAGTACAAATGAAATAAAAATCTCAATATCTTCTTGTTGTGGGGGAAGGGAGAAGAAACATTTTAAAACAAAATCATTCAAAAATAATCTGGAGTAAAAAACATGATAGAAAATAAAATGCCCAAATGTGTTACTAATACTTAGCAGGTATACTACCAAATCTTATAATGCATTATAAAATATGGGGCGCCTCGGTGGCTCAGTTAAGTGTCTGACTCTTGATTTCGGCTCAGGTCATGATCTCAGGATCATGAGGTTGAGTCTTGCATCAGGCTCTGCACATACTGGGGAGTCTGCTCGAGATTCTCTCTCTCTTTCCCTCTGCACTTCCTCTGACTGGTGCACATTAATTCTTTCTCTCTCTCTCTCTGTCAAATACATAATATTTTTTAAAGATTTATGTATTTATTTCAGGGAAGGGGAAGCAAAGGGAGAGAGAAACTAAAATAGGATTAGATAGGAGATAAGTCAACATAACACAATGGGGCAAAATAGAAGGAAGAAGTTATTCATATGTATCAAGTAAATATTGTTTGATAAATACCTGATTTTAATTGAAGTACATATTTTAATTTGTCCTTTTTCCAAAAATCTAAACATTTAAATGCAGTTGTGACCCTCCAATTAATATAAGTGTGTTTGTAGTTTATTTATATGGAGTTTCTTCTAAACTCTTATGATGTTTTGAGTTAAGTTTTTTGCCTGTATGCTGCTCCCTTGGCACCTGTAAAATAATATATGGCAATTCCTAAAATGAGCAATAGTGGTGGCAGCTTTAGAATTGCTATATAGGGAGAGCAATCTTGTTGTAAGAAATAACCTAAAGAAGTGTTTGCATAGAACTTTATATAAAATTAATTTTAATACAATCAATTGCCCATATCAAAAAATGGAAATAGAACGATAAAGATTAAGGTAGAAGGAAGGCTAAAATCTTTCCTTCCCAAGATATCACTGTAGTGACACTTTCACTGCTGATTCAAACTCTCATTTACACAAATCGCAGTGCCTGGACTTCTGAATTCCAGATTGTTAAAATTAGGATTATTGACAACCCAACATGACCTTTCTTTTACCTGTATTGTGTCCCTCTGCTGCCCTCATCTGGTAAACAGTGATTCTTCCTCTGTATTGATCTATGATTTATTTGGGGAGTAGAGAAGGAAACTGATACTCTGAATTTGGAGCATTTTTGTAATTTGTAACTTTTTAATCAGTGCATATTGAATCTTTAGAAGTGATTTAAAAGGGTAGATTTTTTCAACATTCCTTGAAAAAAATATTTACAGGAAATGAACATAGCAATCGACAAAACATTTCTGCTCTTGTCCTGTGAACCAATAACATCAAAACTACGACTCCCATTATATTGGCAGAAATAACTTTAGCCCAACTCTACTTTCTCTTGTGTATAAAAAAAGAGGAGAAATTTAAGATGGATCAGTATCAATAGTACATTCTTATTTTCAAATTAAGTCTATATAGATATAAATGTCATAAGTTTTGCGATTCTAACTCATCCTCCTGGGCTTTAGTTTGATATGTTGAACAAATTTTGGTTTTATTATGTTTCTTCTAAATTTTGGCAAGAAATCCCATTTTGAATGAGATGAGTATCAATTAAATTTCATTACAGAAACATAAAGTATCCTCACTTGCCATATTTTTCTTTGCTTATGCATTTATTAATGATGACTATTTTGCATCAAAAATACAATCATGGAAGATTTTAGTTCAGTCTATGTCTTTGAAGTAGTTGGAATGAGAAGCTCAGGTTTCTTTGTGAAATTTGGTGGTTCAACTACTTAGTATCAGATGTTTAGCAATATCTCTGTGAAACCACTCATTGCTTTTGAGAAAAGAAAACATCAGAATTTAAAATGTAGAAATATTTATATCCAAATATCTGGTAGACATTACTATTCTAGGCTTCATAGAAATAAAGTTTGAGAGATTCTACATTATACTATGTTTGGATTGTTAGGGGATCTGCATTATCTTTGGAATATTGTGCAGTTCATGCTTCAAAAAATATACATATTTTTTGGTTTATAATCCTAAGAAAAGGCAGACTGTCATCAACTTCTTCATTATCCTCAATTAATAATTTCCTAAGAGTTGCAAAAGTTACAGCCTCACTCAACTTTAATAGGTTTCTACAGTAGTAGAGCATGGATTTGTTTTCCTAGCTTCAGTTTTAACATAATTACATTGTTCCACTAATACGCTAAAAAAATGTTGAGCTTCTAAAATGCAATGGAATGCAATATATTTTGCATAATTTATCCAGATTTTCTTGTAGTGCCCACTGCAGATACTCAGAAACAGTAGAGAAAACAAACGAATCATAATGCCATAGTGAAGGATCTCAAGTTCTGATGTAGGAGAGACTGGTGGCACTGTCCGCTCCTTGAGAGACAAGCAAAGCACATTTTCCCAGGTAGGAAGGAATAGGAACGGGAGTCCAGTTTTGCAAATTGTGAAAACACATGTGTTGAAAGGTGAGTAGAAGCAACAACCTACTTACATGACAAAGTCTGTAGAAATATTTATATCCAAATATCATGGAAATACGCTTGATGAAAAAAGGGCAGTGTTCAGTGAAGTAAGCTGCTGTACTAGGAACTGGGGCTGAGGGCCCAGGCACCTGGGGTCTTGATGGTTAAACCTCTGAATCTTGATTTTGGCTCAGATCATGATCTCAGGGTGATGAGATGGAGCCTGATGTCTGGCTCCACACTGGGTGTGGAGTCTACTTAAGATTCTCTCCCTCCCTCTCTCTCTGCCTCTCCTCCTACCCCTGCTTGCTCTCTCTCTCTCTCTCTCTCTCTCTCAAATAAATAAATCTTTAAAACAAACAAACAGAAAAAACAGACTGAAAGGGAGAGACCTTATCTACAGTGGACAAGGAAGTCAAGCAGGTTAACGTAGGCTGACAGCAAATGTGAAAGCTGGAGAACTAGAAGGGAATTCCCGAAGACTCTAGTGACTCCGCATAAGCCTTTTCCTGCGTATTTCTCAGGGGCAGTTTTGATTTTTTTGACTCTATTAGTTTCAGTCCTAATCTCTCTGCTTTGAAAATGGGCTTGCTACAGCTACCCAAGGCACTTTGGAAACTGTATGCATGCCAATAAATAAATAATTTCTATTTTGCTTTGGTTTCTCCTCTTTTCTTTTTCCACCTCTTCTATTATCTTTGGATATAGATATCTTCCCTCCCCTGCTTTTCTTTCCCTTTTACTTCCTTCCACCACTCCTTCCTTTCTTCTTTCAACGAACCGATGCACATCTACTATGTCTATACTGACCCAGATCCTAGTTTCCTGGATGATCATATACTCCTCTGTAACCTCCTTTAACAATGTGTCTTGCATCATCTCCTCACATTAAATTTACTACAATAATATTCTGGCCTTGTAAATTCATTTCCCAAAATACATTATGAGATAGTTTTATTACCCATTGAAAATATTTCTGAGATTTTGGACTTTCAAAAGCCTCAGCAATTTACCCTCAATTTGTTTTTCAGATAATCATTACTACCCTCTTGCATTTACTATATTTTAATGAAGCAAATATTTTATTATTCTCAAACCTTTCCATATATCAATGTTTCTAGAACTTTTCTTCAAAGTCCCACCAGTGACAGAATTAAGAAAGTACATATTCTTATTTTTTTTATTTTTATTTTTTTTACATATTCTTATTGTACTGAAGAGAATGAGAACATTTAGAAGACTTATGTTCTTTGTATTACAATTTACATTACATATATATGTAATACATATGTCTACTTATATATATATATATCCATTTTTAAAATAAGAATTTTTTTTGGTATCAGGAAAAAGGTAAAAATCTCAACACTTCTCATTGGTTAATGCAACAAATAGTTTTCTAAATCTATCAACTGTTGAAAATAAGACTTAAAAAGTTGACTGTGATTGGTACAATATACCACTTATTTACATTCTTTGTGTTGTTAAAATGTTTTGAGAACCACAATTCAGTTAAATCTCTGATTATTATTTTTATGTTATTTTTTCACTGTTTCACAAGTTGATAAGCATTATCACAGGTACACAAAGTTCAGTAGTATGTCAAAGATATGGTATCCTGAAAATTAATCGAGCTACTGATAGTAGGAATCCCAAAAAAGTGAAAGCTCCAAATGAAAGGTCCAAAAACATTTTATATGGCAGAATGATGGAATCTCTGACCATTAGTCTCTCTGACTCCCTTAGGGAGATCTTTGTCAAGTAATATTTAATTGCAAAAAGATGACTGATGATGGTTTCTATTTAACCACTGATACTGTTACTTTTATCACATGTAATTAAACTGTCACAAATGACCACTGGTATCTATGATCTATTTTTTTCTGGCAACTCCTAATCTTCATCTTAATGACTTTGATGATGACATATAGCAAAGCCATTAAAAGTGTTGATCCAAGGGTTTTAAACTGCCCTTAACTTGTAGTGGAGTTTTTGAGCTATATAATAATATGCAATCTATGAATTAATTAATCTTATGTTCTGATTATCAATTTCAGCATAACAAAGCAGCCCAATGCTTAATGACTTTAAATAAAAGTTTACTCTTGTCTCTCATAGTTCTATAGATTGACTAGGCTCAGCTAAGCAGTTCTTATTTAAGATTTTCATAAAATTGCCAGCAGACAGTAGCTTTAGACATCTAGACCATGGCTGGCAGTTGATGCTGTCTGTTGACCTAGACCTGAGTTCGATTTGCAAATGAGGTGCCTATTAATGGTATTCGCATTGCCTTGTGTTTCTCAACATATTGTGAAAGAACATCCCCAAATCAATATTCCAAAAGGCCCAGATAGAAACACAGCCTTGAAAGTAAAACAGCATAATTTCCGCTGCATTCTATTGCTAATAGCAGTCTTAGGGCCAACCCAGATTCAATGGTATGGAGAGTTAGACTCTTCTTGTTTAGAGAATCGCAGGATCATTTTGCAGATTATGTATAATAGGATATCTTGTTAAATCCTCTTTGCAAAATGCAATCTGAAGCAGTCTTCCCTCTAACAGTAGCAACTCACATCTTTTCTACATTTAAAATACATTCAGTCTATCCTCCAGAAGATGATACCATTACATCAGCAGTTGAAGTTCAGGCATCAGCTAACAATCTAGGATCGCATGTTCTCAGTCGCGTCCGGGCACAGATGAGGCTCCTGCAGTTCAAATCTGCAATCCTATGGTCTCTTTTATCTGAAAACCTTTAGGCTAAAGAGACAAATTATCTGTGTCTCCTACCTTCACCATGTAATGATGAGGCAGGTGTATATTTGGGTATTCCCATTAGGAAACAGGAAGAATAGGAGGTAGCTGAAGTCACTGGTTCATTATGGTTCTGACATTCAGCCAGTTATATGTACCAGTCCCTTTAGGAAGTTCTAGTCCTTTGCCTTGGGGGTGGTTTTCTATGGTTCTGGTTTTACCTTTTGCCACATGGTTCTGACTCTGAGTCATTTCTCCTTTTATGTTAGAAATAACCTCTGTTTGTAGCTGAAATTTTGCCGTCTGTGTCCTAAGCATAGAAAGTTTAAGAAAACCCCTTTCGTTTTGAGCCGCTTTTGTCACTTTTATCACAACATAAAGATGCATGTCCCAGTACAGTTCTCTATAAAACATGTGGTTTTTGCCTGTATGTGAATAATATTGGGATTTGGGCAAAAGGAACACCCTGACCTTTCTGTGAGACAGGCCACTCTCTGATAAGGAATGAGTCAGGGTCATACAGAGCAACTTTAGGATTCTTTTTTTTTTTTTTTTTAAGATTTTATTTATTCATTTATGAGAGAGAGAGAGAGAGAGAGAGAGAGAGAGAGATAGGCAGAGGGAGAAGCAGGCTCCCTGTGGGGATCCCGATGTGGGACTCGATCCCAGGACCTTGGGATCATGACCTGAGCCAAAAGCAGATGCTCAACTGCTGAGGTACAAAGGTGCCCCTAAGTTTAGGATCCTTAAGGCCTTTTGGTTTATCAGAGAAGGTCTAGAAGGCATTCCATTACAAAATTTAGATATCTTTTTGTCTAGTTCAGGGTTAGAAACTGTGGTCCATGGACGAAGTTTGGCCTACCACCTATTTTCTGTATATATTTTTATTGGAGAATAGCCATACCCATTCTTTCATGTATTGTCTGTGGCTGCTTTCTCTTGACAATAACAATTGAATGTTGCTGCAGAAATCATACGGCCAACAGCCTAACATATTTTACCATCTGGTGTTTGGGGAAGAAGAAAAAAAAAAGTTTGCTGACCCCCTGGCCTAGATGATATGGTCTACAAGGCAGTGCCTTAAATCTTTCTGATGTCTTAACAAAGGATTTACAATCCTCCCCCCCCCCCCCCCGCAACCCCCGGCCCTTGATGTCAATATTATCCTGAGATATGTTTTGGTAGTAGCATCCTGGAATTTACCTTTGCTCTGATGTTATTTCCCATCTTAAAACTTTTTTTTTTTCCCTGATTGGAAAAACATGCAGTGAATAACATTATTTTCTAGTTCAACAAGTCTTGGTTCCCTTATATTTTGACTAAATTCTACTTACAGTGAAACATTTCAAACATTACCTTATCTCTCTCTATTCCTTGCTACCACACATAACTAAAATTCTGCTTGGAAATCTCCTTAAACTATCCACCAGATCTAAAGTAAATTTTCTGTTTTCCTCTATTAAACTTTTTGTTACACGTGTCATTTTTATTCTAGTTTCTTATAAGATCTTTTTCAGTGTCTTTCTTTTTTCAACTAACACTATTCTTAATAACTTTCTGGCTTTTACCAACAGTATGGTCACAAAGCTGATGCTCTACTTCATGAATTCATGAATTCATCTAGATTTAGTACCTGTTTGTGAATTAATTAAGAAAAAAAATTTGGCCCATATTTTTATTTTTTCCTGAGACGCTTGAAAGAATCCATACTTATCAAAACATATTGATTTCATATAGGTTTTAAAATATATGTTTAAATACATAACATTTGTACCATTTTTTCTGTTGTCCTTATTCTTATTGTGTTTTAAAATTTCCTTAGAGACTCATACAAGAATTATATTTATTTTTTTAAACACAGTTCTTTGATTTCTCAAATTTGGTATATAGAAGAGGTGATTCAACTATTTAAGCTTTCAACTCTGTAAGTTCCCTTTTCCTATGTATGTTAGTTTACTTTTGTGTTTCCATGGTGTCCTAATTTAAATTCTGGATTCATTTATTTTTATTATTTTTTTACTAAAATGTAACTGCTTTCATTTTATTCTACTGCCTCATTCAGCATTATGAAAGAGGATTTTAAGTATTCCTGAATAATATTTTAAGTGAATTACTGCTCAGTTTTTCTGGAAGAATAAATAGTAAGGTTTATGCCAATGTATCTCTCCATGATAATAAAATACATGATACATTTTGAGGCATTTTTTAAATCTGTACTTTATTATTTGATTGATGCTGCTTAAGACAGATTCACTGGGCATAGTTTGGATAGTGCTTTGATCTTACTGTCATTTCATCATTGAGAACCTTAGGGACAATGCTGTTACTGTCAAAATTAGCATGATTTCAAGTTCCTATAATTTCCTTTCATTTAAAATCATTTTTAAAAGTCAAAAATGAAAGTAGTAGATACTAAAATTAAAAATAAACACTTCAATGATTTGTTATAGAAGAATACATAGCTATGACTAAGCCTACACTTGTAAATTATTTAAACATACTTTCTAAAGGAAATTTAATGCATATTATTTGTATTTGTAATTTAAAATTTGAAAACTACAAGCAATGCAATGTAAAATGATACTTAAAAATATTACCATACGTGCTAGCCTGCTACCCTATGGGAACTCATCTCTCTGATTCTATATTTTGAAATACATGAACTCACTGCATGATCTATATTTATACATACACTACATGATTTCACACTAATATCACAAATTTCAATGACGCATAATTTGTGTTACTTTTGCTTCTCCAAGCACAAACATCATGCTGGTCCATTTGATCAAGCTGAGTTCTACAAACTGTGCATATGCATGACAAAGCCTCTTAAGAAAACACAACTTCAGTGTTTTCCAAAATTGGCAACTTTTATTCTGACCTCTTGTCTAAATCCTGCTCTCATGAATGCGTATTGCCTGCTTCATGTGTGACTGCCACTGTTCTCAAACCTGTGGATAGAACGTTGGACAAAAATACACCATAGGCTGATTAAGTCTTTGTGAGTTATTGTGAAAGGAGCCAGCCAGTAAATGCATAAATCTCTAATACTCTGCCAGGGGCAAACCTATGAAGAAAAATGAAGCAGGGAGAAAGCTCTACTTCCAGAAATGGTAGAAAACATCTTTTTAACCAACTCTCTTGCTGAGATTGACTAGGAAAGCAGGAAAAAATGTTTTGAAATATCTATGTGAAGTACCAAGGGAGTAAGGATTGTGACACCAAGATCCCAGAGAGAATGGAAGTCCAGCACATGATCCCAATATTCAGTATGGCTTTTCTCATCAAGACATTTGATAATTCCAAATCAGAGACTAGAAATCTAAAGAATGAATAAAGCTTTCAGCAAAATCATGGGGCTGGAAAGCGAAAAATTGTGTTGATGGCCTATTAAAGATGATGAATCCAGAAAATCACCCAATATTTCAATTGGGCTATAAAGGGCTACAAAAAAGATAAAGGTTATTGAGGAATTGGACAATCCTAAAAGACACTGAGGCCAAGTTCAACTTATTGCAAACTGTATATGGATAAGCTTGTCCATGGCCAGCTGCCCTTATAGAAAAAAAAATATGTCCTCTTTGGAGAAAATATTATCTTGAGATTCTTTCATCAATGATATTATCTAAAAAAAAAGCCCACATATACAAAAGAGAATAATTGATCATAAAGCTTGTGCAATAGCAGACAATAGAAATAAATCCATAGTATATCCAAAAATATAATTAGGGGTTCCTAGGTGTTTCACTAGTTAGTTAAGTGCCCAACTCTTGATTTTAGCTCAGGCCATGATCTCAGGATCATGAGATCAAGCCCTGCATCAGGCTCCACACTGAATGTGAAGCCTACTTAAGATTCCCTCTACTTTTTTCTCTGCCCCTACCAGTGTGTGTGCTCCCTTGTTTGCTCTACCCACCTCATTCCCTCTCTTAAAGAAAAGAAAATAAAAATAAGATAAATATAATTAAGTTGTCAATAAATTAAATGACATGGCTGGGGATTTCAGGAAATAATCCAAAAGTATAACAAGCTCTAATGGAATATCTAGAAATTAAATAAATAAAAATTGAAATTGAAGCCTATCTGAATGATAAAGAATTAGCCAATGAGAAGGTAAGTCAGTAGAGAATGTGTACACTAAAGTGCAGGGCAGCCCGGGTGGATCAGTGGTTTAGTGCTGTCTTTAGCCCACGTGATCCTGGAGTCCTGGGATTGAGACCCACGTAGGGCTCCCTGCATGGAGCTTGCTTCTCCCTCTGCCTGTGTCTTTGCGCCTGTCTCTCTCTCTGTGTGTCTCTCATGAATAAATAAATACAATCTTAAAAAAAAAAAGAAAAAGAAAGTGCAGAAAGAAAAAATGGAGGAAACACATTATAGAGCATAGGAGACATTTGGATCAAAGAAAGCTTTAACATGTATACAATCAGAGTGCATAAGGAAAAGGGAATGAGAATGAGTTCAAAGGAACAAATGAAAAAATAATGGCTGAGAATTTTTCTGAATTGTCTAGAACCCCAACCATGAAAAAAAAAAAAAGGGAAAAAATACCAGGAAAAAAATGCAAAAAATCTAGGTACATTATAACAAGTCTACTGAAAACCAAAAGTCAAAGGAAATTATGATAGTATCCAAAGAATAAAAACATATTATCATCAAAAGATTAAATCTAAGGTAAAAAGCTAATTTATTAAGAGAAACACAGGTAAGCCAGAAACTAAGGAATGATACTCTATTTAATAGAAAATAACTATCAAATTAGAATGCTACCTCAGAGGAGAGAGTTCTTTTTTGGGCAGGTGGAAAATCTAAGGTTTCATATCAGAGATATAAGGAGAAATGTAGAAGGGTGAACTGATAAGCATGTGTGTGAAATAATTCCCTATTTGTGTAAAACAAAGCAAAATAAATAAAAAAAAGCAATAACATTTTTTTTTTACATGTTAAACATACAGAATTGAAATAGATTAACAAAATGCCAGAGGAAATTAACTTGAGTTATATGGCCTAAGATGCTACATTATTTGAGAAGTGATAAATATATCCTAAGGAACGAAAGCCTAAAAATAGAGAAAAAATGGAATTAAATGAATCTTAAAGAATTTTTTTTTTTAATAGAGGAGAAAGAACAAAGAAGAGGTACAAAATAACACAAAGTAAGTGGTAAGGCTTGGCTTAAATTCCAACTCATCAGTATGTAACAGAACAAAAAATACAGCTAAAATATGAACTTTTTCATACAGGATAAAAATGAAATTGCATGCTTCTTACAATAGTCACATGAAAATATATGAATATTTTCTAACACCAGAGTTTTAAATCTTTGTGACAGAAGTCTGTAAAACTAAGAAGAAAAATAAACAAATCTAAAACTGGTAGGGTATTTTAAAAACTACTCTCAGTAATTAATACAGCAGCGTAAAAAATCTGTAAGGATATAGAGGATTTGAAAAGCATAATAAACAAAATTGTTTAATTGCCATATATAACAATTAAACTCAACAATTGCAGAGCATACATTCTTTTTAAGTGCCCATGAAACGCTGACAGAAATTATCCATATGGTGGGCCATCAAGCCAGTCTCAATACATTTCAAAGCACTGATAAAATATGGAGTTTGTTCTCTGATCATTGTAAAATCAAGCTAGAAATTAATACCGAAAAACAAGCACAAATCCCCATATATTTAGAAATGAATACACTTTTAAAATTGTGCATGAAAGAAAAACAATGGAATGAGAAAGTATTTTAAGTAAATGGAAAACAGTATATTAGGTATCAGAACTTAAAAGATGCCATTGAAAAAGTGCTTAAGGAGAAATACAGAGATCAAAACGTATTTTATATACGAAGAAATGCTGAAAGTCAGGGATCTCTGCATCCACTTTAATGAGTTAAAGAACAAACTGCAAATTATGTTTATAAGAAGAAGGAAAGAAATAATAAATATCACAATTACTGTAATAGAAAACAAACATATAATAGAAAAAGCTAACAAATACAAAAGTTGATACTTTGAAAGGAGCAATTCAGTTCTAAACTTGTAAGAAAGCTGCATAAAGAAAAAGAGAAGTACAGCATCTATGCTAGGAATGAATCAAGGACATCAGGACATCATAGAAGCAGTCCAGGATTTTCAAATATACCCTATTCTCATCCGATTAACTTCTTTAGTCTCAATTAACATTACATTATTACGTTTGCGGAAGTTGAAAACAAGGCTGCAAATTCTTTGACGCTTTTTCATTAAGGGTTGCAGAGTTGTGTGCTTTCCCTTACAATTTGAGTTTGTGAATACTTTGGGAGGGTGGGGGAAGGAGTGATGCCATGTTATTTCCAAGGGCAGGTCATAAAAGGCCTCGAGGTTTCCTTCTTGCTGATTAGAAATAGTAATGCTTGGAGTTCTAAGCCACCATGTTAGAAGTCCAACTGGTAGGAGTCCGCCATCCTATAAGGAAGGCAAACCCAGATAGAAAGGCTCATGTGTAGTTGTTCTGGCCAAATTCCCAGCTGGACCCAGCCTCTAAGTAATCCCATTCCAGATGTTGGTGAAGAAGCCTCCAGACGAGTTCAGTTCTCAGTTCAGGTCACCCTCAGCTGTTTTTCCAACCCACAGAGTTTGTGAGCTTAACAGAATGGTTTTCTCTAAATTTTGACATGGTTTGTAATGAAGCAGTAGACATACAGAACCCCCAGCTTCTGAGAATGGTCACTTAAATGTTCTCCTCCTTGCACGTTTCCTCTTGTTAGGCCATTTCTCTGAATGGAAACAGTCAAATTTTATTCTATTTTTTAATTTTTTTAAGATTTTATTTGAGAGAGAGAGAGAATGATAGAGCGAGTGCACGTGCGAGTGAGCAGAAACTAGGGAGAAGGAAGAGGATGGAGAAGCAGACTCCCCTCTGAGCAGGGAGCCAATGTGGGGCTTGATCCCAGGAACTTGGGATCATGACCTGAGCTGAAGGCAGATGCTGACTGACTGAGCCACCCGGATGCTCCAGTCAAATTTTAAAATGACAAATCTGACTCTGATTCCATTTCTACTTTGTTTAAAACATGTTATTTAAAAAAATATAAAAAAATAAAAAAAATAAAAACATTTTATTGAGGGAAGCCTGGGTGGTTCAGTGGTTGAGCGTCTGTCTTCTGATCAGGGCATGATCCTGGGATCCAGGATGGAGTCCTGCATCAGGCTGCATTCGAGGAGCCTGCTTCTCCCTCTGCCTGTGTCTCTGCCTCTGTCTCTCATGAATAAATAAAATCTTAAAAAAAAAAAGTTACTGAATTTCCAGTGCTCTTAGCAAAAGAGAGTCAAATCTTTGTGGTTCAGCCAGCTCTCTTTGGTGTCTACATTTGCCTAATATGAACTTTGGGGGCAGGTTAGTTTACCCAGTTGCATCTATTATGCAATATATATTTTTTTTCCATTACATTTTATTTATTTATTTATTTATTTATTTATTTATTTATTTATTTATTTGATTTTATTTATTCATGAGAGACAGAGAGAGGAAGAGACATAGGCAGAGGGAAAAGCAGGCTCCCTGTGGGGAGCCCAATGGGGGACTCGATCCCAGGACCAGACCTGAGCCAAAGGCAGACGCTCAATCACTCTGGTGCCTTCAATACATTTGCTTAAACTGATTTTGTATAATCTTGTGAGATTATGTGCTTGGTGATTTACTTTCATTAAACACAAAATTTCTTGAATGAGGGGGGTTGTATCTAGTTCTGATGGTCATTTTATTCCAGGTTCAAAAAAACAAACGTTTTGAGATGCTGGAGAGAGAGAGGTGATACAAGTAAAGATATAGAGTAAAATAAAAAAAAGAGGTGGTTCTAAATAACTGCATGATTACAGGATCACCTACTTTGAGATAAGTGGGCTTATAGTTTCATTTTGACAGCATCTCTGTGAGAATATTGGGATAGGGTCAGATAAATTAATTAATGAGGAAATATAATACCAAAGCCCCCCCCCAAAAAAAATACCAAAGCCCATTAAAAAAAAAAGTAAGTGGAAACACAATTTGCCAAAATTTTTTGCAGGCAAGATTTTAAGATGGAATTCGTAATTTTGGAGAAGGGAGGTTTTGACAGCTGCTGCAAACTAACAAGACTCCAAAACAAGACTCATTTTGAGACTGTCATTTACATGCCCATCACAATTACAACCATATAAAAAGAAGCATGTATAGCATAATAAAATACTTAAACTTGCCAAATAGAATGAGGCAGGCATATCAATCGAAGCACTACTTCCTGTGACTTTTTTTTTTTCCTTTCTGTATCAATGACTATCTTAGTTTTGAAGGACAAACCATGGAATCTGTGGAACTGACTGGATTAAACTTGGTTCATTTTTTTTGGTGCATATAGTGCTAATTTTTATTAGGCTGTAGAAGATAATGAGTATTGAACGAGAGTCAGTTTGTAGTTAAGGAATATGTTTTGATGCCATTTAGAACTAACACATTAGGGACACCTGGGTGGCTCAGCAGTTGAGCGTTTGCCTTTGACTCAGGGCATGATCCCAGGATCGAGTCCCACATTGGGCTCCTGCAGAAAGCCTGCTTCTCCCTCTGCCTATGTCTCTCTCTCTCTCTCTCTCTCTCTCTGTCTCTCATGAATAAATAAATAAAATCTTTTTTTAAAAAAGAACTAACACAATATAGGTATTTTAAAAGTTAGTAGAAATGACAATGGGGTTAATAATTTAATATCACTAGCATAAGGCATGTGTAAATAAGATGTTGTACTTAGAAGTTGGATGTTTTTAGATGGGATTTATTTTGAAACAATAGTTAATTAAATGATAAAGAAAATATGAAAATAATATAAAGAATTCATGCTGTTGAAGAGCATAATACATTCTATTTTTAAAGAGAATGTTCATGGTGTGATAAAATGTTAGCCAGTGTCTCAAGAGATCAAATTCCTATAACATTAGTCCTCCTACTGATGTTTACCAGCATTTAGCCACCTATAAGGTTCTTGACAAATACACATAGGTAAGGCCTGCGGCAGTGATAATTTACACAATGCAGAGTTTTCTCAGGACTAGTTTTTTCCCCTTTTCTTGCTATTTATAAAAATGGTCTTCGTTTTTTTTGAAAAAAATATTTGAGTATAGTTGACAATGTCACACTAGTTTCAAGCGTACAACATAGCGAATCAACTTCTCTATGCATTATGTTGTGTTCACCACAAGCATATCTACTACCTCCTGTCGCCATTCAACGTATCACAGTATCATTGACCATATTCCCTATGCTGTGCCTTTAATTGCCATGATTTATTTCGTAATTAGAAGCCTATATTTCCCACTCCCCTTTACTCATTGCGCCCATCATCTCACCCCCACCTTCTGTGGCAACCATCAGTTTGTTCTCTGTAGTTATAGGTCTCATTCTGCTTTTTTTCATTTCATGACTTTCATTTCATGACTAGAAGGAGTTGATCCAGTTCTTAAATTGTCCTTACTTTTATATAAAATAAGACAGGTCCTGATGAAACCACACTGAATTGAACAGAAAGAATGTGTGATGGGTGTGATGTCGTGTTTCACCTGTCACACTTTATTGCCATTGAGCATGCCTGATATCCTTGTTACTCTCTTGCCTATGATGATTTCCTGTCTACAGTTACATTACGTAACTCCTTTGATTCGTTTGTCAGGTAAATAAGAATATGACACTGATGTGTCAGATGATTTCTTTGTTCTGTGGAATGAGCTGTGGTTACGGGGCTAGAAATTTATAAGGTAAGTCAAGGTTAGGCAGTTATTAAAGAGGAAAGAAAATGGAAATTGTTACCATGACCTTTGGGCAGTGTAGAGGAATAAATGAAACTAAGAGAAGGAAACCCTACATTTGAAAGATATGGTGCTGGAATGCTTTAATTCATGGAAGGAAATAAGTATAATTTGTCCTTCCACTTCATCCTCATCTTAACGTGGTGACATTGATATTATTGCTGGTATTATTCTACTTCCTGTAATGGTAACAGCAGCAGCAGTAGTAATAGTAGTAATCACAGTAATTGCTATAGTAACAGTACCAGTAGTTTTAATAACATCACTAGGCGTTTTGTAGCAGTGATGGTGGTGATGTGATGGCAGAGGTAGTAATTGCTATTACTATTTTAGGTTCCAAGTGCCTAGCTGGGAACACATAATACACTTGAAAGGCTTGATGGGAGAAAGGTTAATGTAGGGTTATTTATAGATTCGTAGAAAGAACAAATGGAACCAGCAAGAGATAACGAAGAGACTAGTGACACTGGAAGCATCCCTGAGCTGGGGCTGATGAGTTAAAAGAATGGAGTGAGAGTTGTAGATGATGATGTGAGGCCATAGATGATGAGCCACCTACAGGGGCCACAACTGAAGACAATTGACATCAGCCATTCATAGAGGCAGCTCGGATGCGGGAGCACTAAATATCTCAATAGCCCTGTCCTGCCCACTGCCATCCTGCAGCGTCTCCATGGGCAGCAGCCAATAGGCAGCCAGAAACACGGGTGCCCTGAGGAGACATTCCACAAGAGCAACCTTCCAGGGCATGGAACAGGGCAGAGAAGGGCATACGATGAATCTGGAGGGACACAGGGTGAATGCCCAGCTTGCAAAGAGCAACAACAAAACAACAATGGTTGTATTTACTTTTGCACTTATGATGTACCAGACACTGTTCAAGGGCATTTACATGCAGCATTTGCTCCTTAAAGTTATTATTCCTGATTGACAAAGAGTAACAGTTTAATAAAAACGAGTTGATCATACCCTCCTTTCACGTACAGGGTAGACATAGATTGCCTTGTATCAGAATTTAAGCAACAATATCACCTCCCATAAGCACTCGTGCCTAAAAATATGAAGTTCATTATTTTAAGAGAATTGCTCTCTCCTTCGTATGAGTTAAGGATGATACAGAAATGAGACAGCATTGACCAATCCTTTCCTTGGATTAGAGGTTGGATAAGACTGCATAGGTGGTGGGGGGCAGAAATAGCACGAAACTGAATGGAAAAGAGAGTAAAAAAACTTCTTAGAGACACGCTGAGTCACAGCAAGTTTTCTGACTCAAGGTTCTTTACTCTTCTGTATGGAAAAAAAGAGAGCACTTTCTCAAAGTTGTTTCTTAATCTGCCACCAAGGTACTTTAAAACCTTGACAATCTAAAAGTGAAACAGAACGTTAGAAGGGAAAGGCACACCCAGCAAGCAATGTTGCATCAACACACACAATTTTCTAACATCAGTAGTAACATCAGTGGCACAGAGTGCTCATTTTTCCCGGAGCTGTGTACATTAATGGTTTCTGTAGCCCTGGGAAAGGCACAGCCTTCTGCACTTTCCTTTGAACCCCAGGATTGTTTTCCCTCTACTTTCTTTATCCTATTTTCCTTTCGACTCAAGGTACTAGGGAAATGAACTCTACTGATCTGCAATGGTAACCTTCTGCGGTACTTGTCAAATATGATTTGGTAGTTGAGAAACCAAGAACAAAAGCAGTAAAATTCAGTAGAAGGAGCAGTGAACTAGAGAGCAGGTGACCTAGACACCAGACATAACCAGTAACTAGCTATGGGATTTCAGAGTAATTTTTTACTCTCACCGCGCAGTAAGAATTTTACCTCCAGGCAGTCCCCCTTGCCCAGAATGACTTGTATTCCAAAAGTTCATTTTGTCCGTGTGCTTTCAAGAGCACAAAACACATTTTCCCATAGCAGCACTCTTCTCAAGGAAGCCCACAGTGTCTTATTTATGTGCGTTTCTCCTTGTAGCCCCCTGATTGTATTGTGTGGTGTTTAGGAAGTGCCTTTTATGTTGTGTTGTGCTTGGCGATGGCAAGCGAGTATCAAGCTAGCTAGAATGCAATCAACTTAGTAATCAACACTTAGTGACACGCATGTGTGCATTCACACTCACCAAAGGGGTTGTCTTTTACCAATTTTGATAAAGGCAGACTCTAAATTATCATTATTAAATCAATGGCACCCTTTTAGGGGCATTAGCATATGCTTTTAATCATGATAACATACAACCAATATAACCTCCCTGTGGGCAAGGTAATGTGAAAAAACAAGGATTATGCTTATTGAGGAGAGCAAGAAAGAAGCTTTTTTATGAAAACATAAAAGTTGTTTTAAATTTTTTTTTCTGAGACCAGAATGCAGTGAGAAATATCTAAAGTATTTTTTTCACAGTCATGTCGATAACCAGGTGATTTAGTAGTTTTTTTGCAGACAGTTTGAAAGTCAGAAAATATAGCAAGCTTAGCATGAGCTACAAATTCTTTCCACTTCCTTTCCCATGGGATTCCCCATCTGTGTACCAGCTTTGATCTGGAGTCACAAACAAAGACTATCTGTTTATTCAAGAGATCAAATGTTACTTTTGGTACAGACCCTAGGGAAACTCAGAAGAGGGACATAAGCTTTGGGAGTACATTGATTTTCAAAGTGTTGATCTGAATAATCCATGACATATTTAGTTTCTTCGACTGTTAGAAGATATACACGAAGGTGATGAACTCACAGGGCTTTGTTCTCTGAGCATAAATCCCCTTCTTCCCTTTGCGATAGTCTTCTATATATTCACAAAGAAAATATTCTAAATGGAAAAGCTAGAGTTATATATCACTTGTATTCCAAAAGCCTATAATCCAGTAAACGTTCTTGGAGCTTCTCTGATTTTCCTGTTTTAGATTTTTAAAAACTAGATACATACTCCTTAGATGGTTGCTTATTCTTGTATGCCATACTTTGAGCTATTTTTTTCCTAAAATTCTTAATAAAGCACACATTCTTAAAAAAAGTCTTATTATTTTTTTAAATAGAAGTTTCAGGTTTGCAGAACAATTGAACAGAAAGTTCAGAGAGTTCCTATAATCCCTCACACGTAGTTTCCCTTATTATTAACATTTTGTATTAGTGTGATATTCTTCTTTTTACGATGGACCAATACTGATAAATTATTTTTAACAAAAGCCTGTAGTTTGTATGAGGATTTGCTCTTTGTATCGTACAGTTCTATGAATTGCGTCAAATGCATAATGTCTTATATCTACCATTATAATATTATATAGAGTAGTTTCACTGCCCGAATAATCCTTTGTGCTCTACTTATTCATCCCTCCTTCCCTTGCCTCAAACCTTTGCAGCCACTGGTCTTTTTATTGTCTCTATAGTTTTGCCTTTTTCCAGAAAGTTATATGGTTGGAATCACACAGTGTATCTAGCCTTTCACACTGGCTTATTTCACTTAACAATATTTATCTAAGGTGCCTCCATGTCTTCTCACATCTTGATAGCCCATTTCTTTATACCTCTGAATAATATTCTCTTGTAGGGATGCATCATGCTTTGTTTCATTAGTCACCAATTAGCTACCAATTTAGGGCAATTTTGAATAGGTCTGTTTTATACAATCTGTATATAGGCTTTGTGGGGACATAAGTTTGCAACTCACTTGGGTAAATATCCTGGACCACTGTTGCTGAATTGTATGGAAAGACTATGTTTAGTTCTTTAAGAAAGTGCCCAATTTTCTTCTGAAGTGGCTATCCCATTTGCATTCCCACCAGCAATGAATGAGGGTTTTCATTCCTCCACATCCTAGTCAGCATTTGGTGTTCTCACTGTTTTGGATTTTCTGCATATATACTTTACATTTTTTTTCTCCTAATCTGTGATTTGTCCTTTCATTCTCTTAATTTTTGTGTCATTTCATCACTTTCAGGACAAAAGTTTTTATTTTGATGAAGTCCAACTTGACCTTTTTTTCTTTCAGGAATCAGCACCATATATTAAAAAAAATTGTCATCAAACTCAGGAGCACCTGGGATCCTTCCTTTTTATAGAAATTTTTATAATTTTGCATTTATATTGTCTGTAACCCATTTTGAGTTAAGTTTTATGAAAAAGTGTAAGGTCTGTGTCTAGATGATGATGATTGGCATGTGGATACCCAGGTGCTTCAGCATAATATATTGAAAAGACTATCCTTTCTTCATTGAATTGTCTTTTCTCCTTTACTGAAGGTCAGTTGACTATACATGTGTGGGTCTATTTCTGGGCTCACTATTCTGTCCCACTCACCTATTTGTCCTTTCTTTCACCAATACCACATTGTCTTGCTTATTGTAGCTCCATAGTTAAGTTTTGAAGTTGAGTAGCAGCAGTCCTCAGGCTTTGTTCTTTTTCTTTAATATGGTTGGCTATTCTGTGTCTTTTGAGTTTCTGTATAAGCTTTGGAATCAGATTGTCCGTATGAACAAACATCTTGTTGAGATTTGGATTTGGATTGTGTTAAACCTATGCATCAACTTGGGAAGAACCAACATCTTAATAATACTGAATCTTCCTATCCATGAGCATGCAAAATCTGTTTATTTAGATTTTTTATTTTTGTTTTTTTAAGAGTTTGTAATTTCCCTCATGTAAATCTTGTTTTGTTAGATTCATATCTAAGTATTTGTTTTCTTTTGTTACCAATGAAATGTACCTATTTATCATTAAGACTTTCATCTTTATATGTACTGATACAGTCTTAACAGCCTGACATTTAAGACAAGTTTGCCTGTTTATTTACTTATTGTAAATAATTTAAGGATTGGGAGTTATATTTTGAACCCACATTTTTATCAACTCTACATCTGTTCAAATCTTTGTATTTATAATTGAATTTATTATTTCTGTGTTGTGAAAAGTTAAATCTACTTATATATACCTAGAAGTTCTACTGCAGTTTTGTCTTATGACAGTGTAGGATATTAAAGATAGATTTTAATAAATTAATGCATCATAGTGAAGTCTCAAACATTAAGCTCTTTAAAGGATTTTATAAAATTTCTCCTAAGTGTGGTCCTTACTATTATCTGAGATAATAGAAAAGGATGCCTATTCAAATGTCCACATTCATAGAGTTAGGTATAAAATTAAATTACCACAGAGATAGAAGTAAACCTTAACAATGATGAGTATTTAGGAGAACACAACTGAGACTAGAAATTTGGAGTGACTTTGATAGGATCACATAGAAAGTAATGCTGGAGAACATCGTATAAATCAGTTTTCTTTACTTCTAGACCCGTTCTCTTTCAACAAGTGGTACTCTCAAGCTTTTTATACTTTCTTGTCCCTGTGCTTGGAAAATGATTTAGCATCATTCTAGGCCACTGGAGAATAAGTCTCTGTAAAATAATCATTACACTTTCTATATGATTTCTGGGTGCCTTTTTACCACCAGTGACTGTTCCAGAGAGGCCATGATTTACATTTGCATATTTAGTTTAAAAACACAAGGATATTCATTTAATCAAGGAGAAGTAATAAATAGACACTGTGATTATACACTTTTATTTTAGCATCTTTGGAGACCACAAATGGTTGCTCTCCTTAACATATATGAAAACAACTCAGGAGGACACTGCCATATGTTAAACTTGACTTGGAGGGCTCTCATTATTCTGTACAATTTGCTTAAAACAAATTAATTCATGGGAGCATTTGATGAGATAAAGGCACTCAGAATGTACTTAAACCAAAATATTGAAGTCTTAGATTATTTTCCAGTGAATACAGAAGTACCTACTATTCTCATTCAAAAGAGGTCCTGGTTTATTTCTGGAGAATTGACACGCTAAAATATGCTGTGGGTGCCTGTAATATTACTCCATTAGATCTGTTGTCAAAAAAATTGCACTTTACATTATCTAGCTGCACACACATTGTATAAATTGTCGGGTTTTGAGATGACTTCTCTATTTGTCTTGGTGGTGTTTCGTAATACTGTGCTAATATAATGCACTGCTTTGTCTGCCCAGGTCTGCATTTAGAACTTTATTTGATCAGATTCTGGAAGAAATGCCTTGTATAACATCACGTGTGTGTTTCCCAAGTAAACTGCTTGCATTTGTACCTGCATATTTCTTATCCACTTCCTTTTTGTATGGCTTTGGCATGCTTCAGAGAAAAGACAGTTTATAGTGTATTTGATTACACAGTTAGACATAATAGTTTAGCACAATATGCTGTAATCAGGACTACTCAGAAAAGCAATTTAGTTCTGATCTTGTCAAATTAAGTGTGGTTTGAATATATAACTCACCCTAACTAAAAAAAAAAAGAGCTATTCTGAGGCAGTAGAGAGCAAAAGACAACTATTATTTGTTGTCATTATTTTCTTTTAAAGAAAAGATTGGTTGAATCAGTTGAACTGTCATGGGACTAATCTTTCAATAATCTACTTTTCTGTAAGAGTGTAGAGGGGGTGGGTTGGTGGATAATACTATCAAAGTAGTATGAAATAAGATTAAAATAAAAAATAGAAAAGAGAGATGATGATGCATAAAAAAATAGGTATTTGTGTGTGAAGCCACAGTATATATTAGAGGAATAAAAGAAGGAAGAAAGGAAGGATGGGCATTGAAAGGAAGACACCCTTCTCCTTTGCTTGTCAGGGCTGACATATAAATGACAGCCATTCCAACATTTGACCCCTTGATATCTGTGTTCTCAAAACTAGAGCTTATTTCCTTTGAGTTTCATACTGACTGAACCATGAATACCTGCTCTACAAACTCCAACTCCCAATGAAATCATCTGGCTGTGATCACAGGTGGCTCTTGATAGTGGTGCATTACATAGCTTGTGTGCTTTTCAACTGGGTTCCTCTTTTCTTGCACTTTTTCTGTTACCACTCCTTTATAAAGATAAGAGATTTAAAAATAAAGTTTATTTTGTAACATATTTCTGACATACTATCAGAAGTTTCTTGGGAAAGAAGAAAATAATAATGGGCTCAGGAATTTTCCTATTCAAACTAAATTAATTTTGGTGATCATCAAATTAACAAGGTCTTGGGGAAGTAGGGATTTTTACATAATGTTAGGAGACTTGTAAAATGGTCTAAAGTTTATTAAGAGTTATTTATCATTAATTACCCAAACTGAAAAATGTACCTGCCTCTACTTTTGATAAAAACAGCCACATTAATTTAGTTCTAAAATATACTCATAAACATTTGCTGAATATATGTGCAAGCATACACATTATTAACATTGCTTTATTTACTTTTTTTAACAAACCTGAGTTTTTATCGTCTATTTCAACTTCCTTCTGTATCCTGCCACAATTTAATATAATATGCTGTTTAATCTGATTTATTTTTATAACTATGTAAATATATGATAGACACACAGACAAACATACCATGAAAGAGAACATAGCTGAGGAGGAAAACTCTAGGCTGTGATCTGCAAATTGTTCAATTAAATTGTAGAGACATAATAGTAGGAATTGGGAAGTATAATTAGTCTTGAACTACTTCAAACCCTGGTGTAAGGTACCTGCCTTATTACAACTAAGCACATGTAATTTCTGTTAATCAGTGGTGGAATCTTCTTTTTTTTTTCTTTTTTTAAATTTTTTTATTTATTTATGATAGTTACACACACAGAGAGAGAGAGAGAGAGGCAGAGACACAGGCAGAGGGAGAAGCAGGCTCCATGCACCAGGAGCCCGACGTGGGATTCGATCCCGGGTCTTCAGGATCGCGCCCTGGGCCAAAGGCAGGCGCCAAACCGCTGCGCCACCCAGGGATCCCTCAGTGGTGGAATCTTCTACAAAGCTTTTTTTCCCCTTGTTTAGCTAAAGAGCTTTCCTTATTATTAGAAGTCAAGATGGTCAATGATTTTTGATAATAAAATAAATGTTATTTTGAAAGGAGTAGACTAAAAGTATAGGATAACCCACATGGGCCCAATAAATATACCATACATCTAGGAAATAATGTAATAATATTTAGCATTTTTATCTCACATATTTATAATATAAAAAATCTATCTTCTTTCCTAGATGGGAGGATTCTCTAGGGCAGAATATGCACATGTTTTCTTTGCAGTTGTTATATCAACTCGAACACTATTGACTCTCAATAAATATTTGGAGAAGGAATATTTTGATGATTAAAAATAATGCGCTTTGCAACTAACGGACAAATATCTCTCCAAGTGATCAGCTATTAGTTTGTATTTTAGAAATTCTTCCCTAATATAAATACACAACCAACTTATTTGTTCAACTGTTTAAAATAAATTGTGTTGCTTGCATTGTTGAAATATTCTAATTTATTCTATTTATTTTTTCCCTTTATCTTAGGGGATTCCTTCTAGATTGACTCTTTGGAGCTATCTCAACCTTATTGAATGTAAATATCTTTCATTTTCATCATTTTTTGGAAAAGCTTCAGTTGCTCTATGTCTAATAGTATGCAAGTCATTGCATCGCCTAGGGGAAGCTCCATATGATTTCTGTCCTTACTTCCATGTAGATACTTGGATACTCAATTTTCATGGAAGTAAATGGAATTCTGCTTTCTTTGGCAGACATGTGTATTCACTGTTTATATTGAGATTTCCATGGATCCTAGCATGCATTTCCTCAGCTCCCACCCATGAGAGAGAGAACTAAATCACTGGCAAGTAATAATGTTCTATGGATTGTGCTTTTCTTTCTCACAGTCAGCCTCTCAGTGGTAAGCTAGTTTTTGAGAGCAAGTTGGACTATTTTTGAAGCCACATAAACTATTTTAGGTGACAAGAGGACCATTTGGTGCACTGAAGTAGTAATTTGCTAGTGGCCTAAAAGAATTAATGAAGCTTTCAAAGGCATATGACAGACTAGAAAGGATTATGCACCCAAAAAAATTGTTTTAATGTAAATGAAAACATCAACTAGAAAGACATATGGTCTGTTCAGAGGATGCAAATTAGAAAAAAATTTCCAATGGATAAGAAGAGACTTGGGAAGAATGAAAACACAGAAAACAAATTTATAAAGATAAGCAGAATTTTTATGTAATTTATATAACATGATATGATGTAGTATGATATATGATATAATAGAACCTATAATGCCATACATAGTAAGTCCACATAAAGTCATTGACACGTGGCAGGAAATGAGTGTGGCATACATCATTTAAAGCTGGTATAAAGTTTTCATGAAATTTACATTACAAATTTTAGAAATCATAATGGGAAACTGCCATTTTTAATACCATATAGACATATAGCTATGTAATATAGAGCTCAAGTATCACATATACAATTATAAATGTAAAAAAGGGATTTTTTCTAAATGAATGAATTAGCCTTATCGACAGACAAGTTAATATTATTTGAAAGTTGTCAAAATGAATAAAAAGGGATATACTCTATAGAGATACCATTCTGGCATATTAAAAAGATTATGCCCACTTAAGTTTAAAGAGAGAGAGAGAGTTTTGCTCTCTGTAGCGCTTTCTCAGAATAGAGTTCTGCTTTTGTATGCAGAGCTGTGCAAGTTTGTGCCTGCAAGGGTGATGTGTGCAAATATCCTCAGCCTTCTTTACTTTTTTTGCCAACCAAGCACTGGATAGGAGCTTTGAGGAAGGGAGGAAAGGAAGTTCAAGTTATTTAATTTTCTTGTTCCTCCCTCCTTATGTATTTGCCACTTCTCAGGGAGGTGACCCTCTCTGTTCAGGGAAACCCTCTCTGCAGAGGGTGCCCTCTCCCCAAAGGGAATTCCCTCCACACAGTCACCTCTCTTTTTGGGGTTTTGGGAAACACATGGCTCCCTGCCTTACCTTTTGAGAGTAGAGGCAGCAACGTCACCAACTTTCTCCAACCTCGGGTGCAGCCTTCTCTTTTGAGGTCTACTTATATTTTGATTGTATGTAAAAATGTTTTCATTGATTGCTCCTCAAATAATACCCACTTGAGCATGCCATTTATTTCCTTGCCAGGACTCTGACTGATTCAAGTTATGTTTCTTTGTACCCTAGCGGTAGGAGAATTTACAGTGGAGGTAACTGAGGCCTCATAGAGAAAATGAAAAAAAATCAAGAGTAACCAATGAAAACCTCAGTAAGCTTCAAATTTGTTTTACTAAGTTAAAAAAAAAAAGAAGGAAGGAAGGAGAAAAGGAAGGAAGCAAGCAGGCAAGCAGCACACTAAAAGAAATACTAAGGAATTCTTCCTAAAGGTCTTCAAGAAGTAATAGACCCTATGTTATATTGCATTTACAATCCTGATATATAGAGATGTGTTTGTAGTACTTTTTTTTCCCCCTCACTTCATCACTTCTCCCACCACCACCCCCTTTCAAACTAGTATTTATGATATTGTTTCAGTTCCTGCAGAAAAACTAGTCAAGGTTTTAGTTGGCTGAGATATTGGGTTTTAGCTGTTTTGGACTCTGAAAACATTGAATCCTGCCCTTCACTCTACTGCTCCCGCAAATTCAGTCTACCTCCAGTTGGAATGTTCACGTTCACTCAGCAGCTCCCTTCCGCACAGATGCCAGGGGAGAATGGTTCTAACATCTAGTCTTCACTTATCATTTCCGTTTACTTTTTTTTATCCGGTCATCATGTAACATTATTCTTCCCTAAAGTACTCAAAGTATATTGATTTTTAACAGTATTTATCAGGATTCCAAAAAGCTACATGCAGTAAATTTACAAGTATTGAGATTTTCCATAAAGACAATGTAAATTTTAGGTGTGATATGCCAAATAACTACTTTGAAGGAGAAATGGAGTTCAAAAATGAGTAACTGGTATATGTGAAAAATTATGGATATTCTCACTGAAACTAGGAGACAAAAAAAATCCCTATTACTTAAAATGGTTGAAAAATTAATAATTGCAATTAGATGTGAATTAGAAATAAGAGATAAGAATATGAATCCGGAAATGGAAGAGATGTATAGGCGATATCTACCACTGTACCCTGTATTCTGTTTGTCTTACCCATTTTTTCTCTTTCCTGCCTTCTCTTGGGTTAAATAACTTTTTTAAATCCCATTTTAATGTACAGCATTTGTAATATAACTCTTTGTATTGCTTCTTTAGGGATTTCTGTAAAGTTTGCAAAATATATTTTTAACTTTCATGTTCTGTGTGGAACTAATATTACACCCGTTCAGAGAAAAATGTAAGAACCTTGCATCTAAAAGGTTGATTTACTTACCTTACTTACTTCCCTTTTTATAAGCTTTACTTGTCATTGTATGACATTTACATACATTACAAACTGGACAAAACTATGTTCTTCCTTTGGCATTTAACAGTAATATATATTTTTTAATTGTGAATAAAATAGAGTGTATTTTTATATTTATTCAGATATTTATCATTTCTACTGTTCATTTTTCTTCCTGCAGGTTTGAATTTTCACCTAGTGTCCTTTCCTTTTACCCTAGAGTTTCTTTTATTATTTCTTGTAGTGCATCTCTGATGGAAACATGATCTTTTAGTTTTATTTTATATAAAAATATCTTTATTTTACCTTCATTACTGAAGGCCATTTTCACTGGACATAGAATTCTTAATAACATCTCTTTTGATTGTTTCTGTTGACAGGACAAAGGTCATTTGTATCCTGGATCCACTGAATTTAATGTGTTATTTTTCTCTGCCTTCTCTGCCTGCTTTCAATATTTTTTCCTTTATTTTTGGTTTACTTAGATTTGATTTATGATTTACTCCGTCTGCTTAGAGTTTTCAGATTTTCACTATTTCCTTATTTCTGGGAGGTTTTTGACCATTTATCTTCAAATATTTTTCAGATCCATTTTCTCCTTCTCTTCTGATTGTTTATTCCTTTTACACTATTATCAAATAGTGATCTTGTAAGTCTATTTTTACACTCTATTTTTCTTTTTTTTCATTTTTGTGTTCTACCTGTAGGATAGTTTTTATTGATCTGTTTTCAAATTTATTGACTCTTTATTCTCTTAGGTTCGATCTCTATTTAAGCCCACACGTTTCTTTTCTGCATGTTCTATAATTTCAATTTATTTACTTTTACAGGTTTTACTTCTCTGCTGAGATTTCCGTTATAGTCATTAACTATGGCAATGCTTAACATTTTATTTTGCTCGATATAGTTGCCACTTTAAAACACGTGTCTGCTAATTCAGCATATAGATTATCTCATGATCAGTCTTCATTGATGACATTTTCCCTTAGTAGGAGTCATGTTATTTTTTAACATGTCCTTTAAATTTGGATTGTATTCTTACTTTTGAAAATAACATTATATAGAGACTCTAGATTTTCTTCCATGCCTCTGAAAAATATTCGTTTAGTTTCTCCTGTAAAAGTTACCATGGCTGGATTCAAACTACAAACTCTGTGCCCCTTGAAAGGGCAGGGACTAGAAAGTCTCTTCAGTTATTTTGGTCTTATTGCGGCTATTTATTGTCTGCCTAGTGCATGCCTAGTTTAGGGATCAACTGGGATTTGAACAGGATTTATATGTCAAGGCTCTCCTATGTGCCAAAATGATCCTTAGGAAATATCCTGCTTTAGTTTTCTGTTGCTGCTATAACAAATTACCACAAATTTTACTGGCTTAAAACAATACAAATTTATCATCTTACAGTTCTTAGAAATCCAATAAGGTATCACTGGGTAAAATCAACTTGTTGGTAGGACTGACTTCCTTTCCAGAGGCTTTATGAGGAGAATCCATTTTCTTGTCCAGTTTCTAGAGTCTTCCCCACACTCCACCACCGGAGTCTCCCTTCCTCCATTTTCAAAACCAGCATTTCTACATCTTTCTGACCCTCCTTCTGTGGCCATCTCTCTCTCTGACCATCACAAGGAAAGCCTCTCCACTTTGAATGACTCATGTGATTAGTTTGGGCTCTTCTGGATAATCCAGGATAATCTTCATCGCCAGCTTCTTAATCACATCTACAGTCCCTTTTGCTATATAAGGTAACATATTCCCAGGTTCCAGGGATTTGGATCTGAACATTTTATCAAAGGGTCATTATTCTGGCCACTACACCACACTACTCTATAGATATTTATAACAAGATGGTGTAGAAACACACTCATCAAGAGGTAAGGATCTCCTTAAATTTGGGCAGGGTTGTGATTCACATGGAAATTGTGAAGGTTAATTTCATATGTCAACTTGATTGGGCTAAGAAAGGTGCAAATAACTAGTAAACATTATTTCTGGGTGTAGCTCTGAGGGTGTCTCTGGGAAGAGATTAGCATTTGAATCAGTAGACTGAGTATAGAAGATCCTCTCACCAATGCCGGTGGGTGTCACCCAGTCTGTTGAGAACCTGAATAGACCAATAAAGTAGAGGCAAGGTGAATGTATTCTCTCGGCTGGGACATCTGTCTTCTCCTGCACTCAGATCCTAGTACTTCTGATTCTTCTGACTTTGGACTTCAACTGAATTACACCATTGTTTTTCGTGGTTCTCTAGCTTTTCCGCAGCAAATCTTGGGACTTCTAGGCCTCCATAATCAGGTGAGCCAATTCCTATAATAAATCTCTTCATGTGTATGTATTTGATTTTCTTTCACCTGAGCAATCCTAACACAGAAGTGATGCAACATAATTTCCAGAGCAAGTGATAAAGGTTAATACTGTTTTCGTTGGATTTGGACAACAGTGCTGAGATTGGCGTTGGCAGCTAACATCAACCAACAGCTGTGTAAGTGACAGCCTTAAAGATGACATTTATCCCACCCTCCATCTAACTGCAATTATATGAGAGATGTCCAGAGAGTTGCTTAGCTTTACTCATTCAACTCCTAGAATTGTAAAGGACAAATTTCATTGATTATTGTTGGTTTTAGATATTAGATATAGGGATCCCTGGGTGGCGCAGCGGTTTGGCGCCTGCCTTTGGCCCAGGGCGTGATCCTGGAGACCTGGGATCGAATCCCGCGTCGGGCTCCCGGTGCATGGAGCCTGCTTCTCCCTCTGCCTGTGTCTCTGCCTCTCTCTCTCTGTGACTATCATAAATAAATAAAAAATTAAAAAAAAATTAGATATTAGATATATATTTATTATTCTGCCATGGACAACCAACACTTTCACAGGTTCTATCCTTTCTGGGATTTCTACTCTTGATTTTTAGCTACTCTGTTTACCCCAAATCCTGCCCTCTGGTTCTTCACAGTAGTAACCTGTAGGATTCTGTGTAGTTCTAGCTGTCTGTCCTCTATGGTGCTAACCACAGCCTGCATTCGAGCCAGTGTCTATGACACTTCATTCCTTTGTTTCAAATATAGAATCTTCTCAATATCCTGCCCACTTTCGTTAATTTTCTAGTGGTTGTTTGGTTTGGGTTTTATTCAGAATTTATAGCTGCTGCCCGTGTCCATTTGAAGCATCTATGTCATTGCCAGAAACGGAACCACTAATATCAATAGATTTTTAAACATACTAATTTCTCAAATCAGTATTTTAGATTATTTCAAATATACAGAGCAGTATGTGTGCTGATGTACCTTAGACCTATACAACCTCCATTTCAGTTTATCAAGTCTTAATAGGCTTATTAAATCCAAGTTATGATGATATATGCTTCAGACATTTTTTTACTCTTAAGAAATATTTCACTGAAAAGGCATTTGGATCTATCCTTCTTTGACCGGACTTACATTTCTAGCATAAATCCTATATGATGCATTTTGAAATATACAGTGTTAGATTAAAGCTGTTAGTATTCTATTGGGAATTATTCATTAATATTTATAAATGGAAAAAGCTTTTAATTTTACCTGTGTGTATGCATAACTAATTGGGTTGTTACAAAACAGATGGTAGATTTAGAAATAAATTAGATGATTCCAATTTTGTGAACATTATCTCTACAAAGATTTAAATAAATAGTAGTTAATTTTTCCTAAGAGATTTAATAGCATATGACTTGGAAGGTACCTTGGCTCGGTGCTACTTTAGTTAGTACATTTAGTTTCTATTTCATTTATTTTCTATCCATTTTTGTCAACTGCTCTTTGTTTAAAATATAGATATCTTGACCACAGATTATTTTATAACTCTTTCATTTAGTTATAAAGCATTTGTTGAGTCTGATTTTTATCCTGTTATTAATTTATTTTTCCGTGTTGGTCAGTTATTAACTTTATTTTAATCTTTTAAAATTTATTGAGATTTGTTTCATTATCATCCATGTGTTCAGGTTGTTGAATGCCCCATATGCCCCTGAAAATAACGTGGACTATCTTCTTGTTGGTCATTTGGTGGAATTTTCTAGGGATATCAATATGTTAAGCTGTTTGATACTGTTATTCAAGTCTTTTATACTCACGTTGATTTTGTGAGTAATTTTTGTATCAATGAGATGATAGAAATACGTGTTGGCATCTCCACGTATACTTGTAAATTGTTTATTTCTTCTTTTACTTCTTTGAATTTTTGCTTTTATGTATTTAGAAATTCAGTTATTAGGGATGTATATATTTGGAATTGTTACAGTTGCTTGTTGAATTGACTCTTTTATCATAGTGAAATGCCCCTCTTTATGCCTGTGTTGGTTTGAAACCCTCTCAGGAGCTTCCCTGGCTGTAATCTGAAACTGGTCTCCATATGCAGAGGATAGGGAGAGAACAGAGAAAAAGGTAGAGCCCTCCAGGTTGGTAGGTGGCGGTTTTAATAAGCAAAGGAAACTTACATCTGAGGCTGGTCTTGGGCAGCAGGAAGATGAATGTATCTCTGCACCTGCCTGCCAAATCTTAAAGGTTTATGAAGAGGCTAACTGGGTTTAGTTGTGTATACTGTGCAGGTGTTCCCTATACCACATCACTATCTAAAGGCTTATGTCCTTGGAGCAGTTGCTGGGAATGGGGAGGCAAACGAAACTCACATTCCAAGGATAGGGGAGGTGGTAAGGAGCTTCTTCTAGTCACCTGGGTCCTGGTCAACTGGCAGTCACATTTTTTCAGTGACCAACAGCCTGGTAATAGTTTTTCTTGTGAAGTCTACTTTGGATGATATTACACAGCAACTTTCAATTTCTTACAAATAGTGTTTGTGTGTTATGTATTTTCCATTGTTCATTTTTAGCCTATTTTATTTTTATATTAAACATTATTATCTTACAGAAAGAGTATAACGAGTTCTTACTTTTTAATACGATAAAGCAATGTTTACTTTTCAATGAGGATTTTTGGGTCATTTTACTTAGTGAGATTATCAGTGTGGTTGGTCTGAATGCTATCATTCCAACCATTTATTTTCCATTTGCTCTCTCTATTCTTTTTAAGCTATTTCTCCTTTTCCTGTCTTATTTTAGATTGAATATTTTGAATTAACAGGGTTTTCTTTTTGATCAAGTGTTCATAAAATATTTTATTTGACTTTATCTTCACTAAAACTTATCAATAGTGTTTCGAATATAAGAGTTGTATTTTTTTAGTGATCAGTCTAACTTTTAAACTATGCGTCTTTAACTTATCACAGTATTCCTTCAAATAATATTATGCCATTTTATGTCGAATGTAAAAATTTTACATCAATATATTTCTTCCTCCTTTCCTCATGCTGTTTGTTTAATAGAGATTGTAGTTCCACATATGATACATCTCTATTCCATATAGATTCACTGTTATTTTAAAATGTATTTTTAGGGACATCTGGGTAGCTCAGCAGGTGAGCGTCTGCCTTTGGCTTAGGGTGTGATTCTGGATACCCGGGATCGAGTCCTGTATCAGGCTCCTTGCATGGAGCCTGCTTCTCCTCCCTCTGCCTGTGTCTCTGCCTCTCTTTCTCTCTGTGTCTTTCATGAATAAATAAATAAAATCTTTAAAAATTATTTTTAAAAGGAATAATATTTATTTCTTCTTTTTAAAAACCTTATCAGTATCACTCATCCCCCTATCACCTCCCCTTTGGAGCTACCAGTTTGTTTTCTGTGTTTAATAAGAGTCTGTTTTTTTTTTGTTGTCTTTTTTCCCTCATCTGCTTGCTTCCTTTTTTATATACTACATATGAATGAAATCATACGGTAAGTGTCTTTTTCTGTCTGACCTATTTTATTTATTTCATTTAGCATTATAGCCTCTAGGTCATCTATGTAGTTGCAAATGGCAAGATTTCATTCTTTTTTATGATTGAGTAATATTCCACTGTATGTATGTGTGTATTTTTTCACATCTTCTTTTACCATTTATCTATTGATGGACACTCAGATTGCTCCGTATCTTGGCTATTGTAAATGATGCCATAATAAACATAGAGGTGTGTATATCTTTTCAAATTAGTGTTTTGTTTTCTTTGGGTAAATAACCGGTAATAGAATTATCAGATCATATGGTAATTCTATTTTTATTTTTTTAAAAAGATTTTATTTATTTATTCATGAGAGACACAAAGAGAGAGAGAGAGGCAGAGACACAAGCAGAGGGAGAAGCAGGCTCCATGGAGGGAGCCTGATATGGGACTCGATGCTGGGACTCCAGGATCATGCCCTAAGCCAAAGGTAGACACAGACTCTTGACTGCTGAGCCACCGAGGCGTCCCTATTTTTAATTTTTTAAGGAACCTCCATGCTGTTCTCCACAATGGCTACACTGACTTGCATTCCCACCAACAGTGCCGAGTGGCTCCTTTTCTTCACATGTTCACCAACATTAGTTATTTCTTGTGTTTGATTCTAGGCATTTTGACAGATGTGAGATTAAATCTCATTGTGGTTTGATTTACATTTCCCTGATGATTAGTGATGTTGAACATCCTTTCATGTGTCTGCTGGCCATCTGTATGTTTCATTGGAAAAATATCTGTCTATTCTGGTCCTCCGCCCATTTTGTAATTAGATTATTTGTTTAAAATAATTGCTAAAAACAAATTATCTTTTAAACATTGATAAGTGAAAAGGTACTTTTGTATATATTTACCCAAATATTTACCACTTATATTCTATCCTTTTGCATAATTCCATATGTTAATCTGCTGTCATTTTTTTCTCTAAGGTTTCTTGTCAAAATTCAACATTTTTCATAGTGAAAGTCTGCTGGCAAAAACTTCCCTTAGCTCTGGTCATCTAAAAAAGGTCTTTTTTCTCTTTATTTTAAAATATATTTTAATTGGATATAAAACAAATTTTATATCCATAAGAATAAAAATGTATTATATTGACAATTTCTTTATTTTATCCTTGAAGATAATATTGCTATCCCTTCTGGGGTGTGTTTGTTTGTTTGTTTTTATTTTTTTTATCAGAAGCTTCTGTTAACTTTTATGGTTGTTTTTCTATTTATTTTGCTTTCATATTGTTGAATTTATTTGATGCATAGAGTTCATGGTTTTGATTATTCATCAGATTTGAAAAAAGATATTCTCTCTCTACCCTGGCCTTCTTGGGCTTCAATCCCACATATGTTCAACCACATGCTACAGGCCCACAGATTACTAAAACTTTTCATTTTTTTCTGTCCTTTTCTCTACTTATGCTCTATGTGAATAATTTCCATTGCTTTTCAAGTTTATTAATAATTTATTCTTCAGAGTGTACTATGCTATTAATCATACCCAGTAGCTTTTTTGTTTTATTCATTTATTTTTTAATAGCTTCACTGAATTTTAGTTGATATCCAAAGAACTGTATATACTTAATGTGTGACATTTGATGAATTTGGACATGCAAACATCTATAATACCATCACATCAATTAAGGTAACAGATATATCCAGCTTTTCCTAGAAATTCTTTCTTTCCGTTAGTTGTAGCTTTTCATTTTGGATTTTTTGGTCCGTGTGTGTGTGTGTGTGTGTGTGTGTGTGTGTGTGTGTGTGTGTATGAAAACAATGTAAGATCTGTCCAAGTGGCTTCTTAACAGTTTTTGAAGTGCACAATACTGTATCATTAACTATAGATACTATGTTGAACAGAAGATCTATAGAACTTACTCAGCATAACCGAAGCTTCATAGCCACTGAATAACAACTCCCCATTTCGTCACCCTCCAGCTCTGATAGTATTGTATTCGCTTCTGAGTTCGACTACTTTAATGAACTCATGTAAGTGGAATCTTGCAGTATTTGTTCTTCTGTGATAGAATTTATTTGACTTAGTAGGATGTCCTCCAGGTTCTTCTATGTGTCACAAATGACAGGATTTCCATGTTTGTTTGTTTTTTTTTTAAGAGCTGAATGATATTGCTAGTATATGTGTATATATGTTTTCTTTACATCTGGAACTGGCATTAAGACAGACATATAGACCACAAGAAAAAAATACAGAGTTCAGAAATAAACCTATGCATATATGTATGGTCAACTGATCTTTGACAAGGTTGCTAAGAACACACAATGTGGAAAAGATAGTCTCTTCAACAAATGATTTTGGAAGAACTAGTTATCCATTTGCAAAAAAAGTAAAGTTGAACCTTTATACCACATGCAAAATGAAGCATAAAATTGAATACTTAAACTTAAGATCTGAAACTAAAACTCCTAGAAGAAAACATAGGAGAAAGCTTCTTGACATTGGTGTTGGCAATGGTTTCTTGAATACAACACCACAAGCATAATCGACAAAAGCAAATATAACAAGTGGGACTATAGTAAATGAAAAAAAGATTTTTCATTTTAGATAGTGAATTTGGATCTTTTTTATATCTTTCATTTCCCTCCTCATTATCTTCATGTATTTTTTGAAAACCTCGGTTTTACTTTGAATACCTTTATTGTATTGTAAACTTATTCCACTATCTCTATCATCTTTGTATTTCTTTCTACTCTTCTAGTTATTTTTCACATTTTCCCATTTCTTAGCATGTCTAGTAACATTGTTGAACGTCTTTTGAACTTTTTAGACTTGCTTTAAATAAATGTTTGTTTCTTTTTTTCTGGTTTGCTCCTGAGTTACTTTTTGTTCTGCATGATCATTTTCAGGCTTATTTTAATGTTTTATTAAGATTATCTAAAATAACATTTACTCTCTGAGTAATTTATCTTCATTATTTAAGCATGACCCTCTGGAATTTCTAATAAATGTTGTATTTGATTACTGAAGACTTTGTGATCTGGTGGGGACAGAAATAGTTTCCAGCTCTTTGTGACTTCTGGGAACAATTCAGCTTCTAGCTAGTCACTCTTACTGCATCACCCTGTGGAGTTAGATCCTATACATGAATATCTTAATATTCAATAAAGATTTAAGGGAATGCAGACTTTTGAAGCTTTTTTCTTGACTATTTCCCTCTCTTTAGATCTCTATCCCACCACCTGCAGCTACATCTATGAACTCTGATCTGTGTCTCCTCAATTTAGTAAGACCGCCACACTCTATTGATCTCCTTTCCTGCCCTATGATTCAGAATATGCCTCCTGGCATGAAGCCTGGACAATCTTAGGTTCACCTCATTTTTCCTTTTCCCAGTATTACAACCCCACGCTCCCTGTTGTCTATTGTCTGAACACAGTTAAATACATTTTGTTTAGATGTTTAAGACAGAAGGCCAAATTTCAGTTCATCTTACTCCATCATTGTGAAGATGAGAAGGAAGAAAGTTAAACATTTTTAGTTACTATCATAATTTGAAAATCTCAGACTTTTTCAGTTTGAAAATACAAAATCCATGAATATAACAAACAAATGGTCATAATAAGTTCCAGGAAATAAGTTGATGATGTATGTTCTTGAGATCAAATACTCATTTAAAGATTAAGATGTCTATGCATCTGAATATTTCATCTACTAGATAAATGCAAGCATAGCAAAGTAAACAATGCTTGTAAGATGTATGATTTACTCCGTTATTCTAATTTGTAAGCCAGCCTAAGGCAATTAGAAAAATAGTGAGATGTAGCCGAAGGTTTGATTTTTTTCCATAGAGAACTACATTCCCCAACTGGCAATTGTCTTATTGTATAGACAGAATTCAATTATAACAAAAATGCAGCAAAATTAAACAAAATGTATTTTCTTAAAAGCTTCATTTGAGAATTCAACAATACCAAAATTTCATCTGTCAAATAAGATATAGCAGCATGTCACACCCTTCAGAAAACTCTTATGCCTGTAAAATAATTAAGTGTGAGGTTTAAAACAATATTGACCACATAAAATTAATTTGCCCATTAACACACAAGCATAATTAGTTTTATCTTGTTCTAAGAGAGCACATTTTCAAACATCTAAACTGCACTCTAGCCACTGAATAATAGAGATGGGTTAATTTAGATAGGTTAATTTTTCTTCATTAATACATAATTGTGATAATTAAAGACTTGTTACTGAGGCTGTTTTAGATATCTATCAATTTGGAAAGAAAATGGGGGACACTTGACGGGATGAGCACTGGGTGTTATTCTGTATGTTGGTAAATTGAACACCAATAAAAATTAATTTATAAAAAAAATAAAAAAAATTAAAAAAAAATAAAATAAAAAAAAAAGAAAATACTAAAACTTTATAAGCAAATGTTATGTGGATTATACAGAATGAAGCTACACTTTGTTTAAAAACTCTCAAATGGGGGCAGCCAGGGTGGCTCAGCAGTTTAGTGCCACCTTCAGCCAGGGACCTTGATCCCGGAGACCCAGGATCCAGTCCTACATCAGGCTCCCTGCGTGGAACCTGCTTCTCCCTCTCCCTCTGTGTCTCTGTGTGTTTTTCATGAATAAATAAATAAAATCTTTAAAAAAAAACCTCTGGAATGTTTAAAGAGTAATATTTTATATTAACTTATTATAGAATTATGATGTTCACTTGATGATTAAGAAAACACATCTTTATCTTTTATTTCATTAAATGAAGTAATCACTTTTATTGTTTTAGAAACACAAAATAGTGCTGGACCTTTTATGGTCTTTCCCTCCTCACTCCTTCAGATTTTTATGGGGGAATTGGTCATTCCCCTTCATACCTTGTCCCCTTCATATCATGTGGTCTCACCCCATACACATTCTCCCACTCTTCTAAGAAATATACCCTACTGTTCAATCATGCTTCAGCTTTATTAAAAGGATCTCTTATTTCAAGTAGGAAACATTCTATTATAAACGATAACCTTCACTTCTTTTAGTTTGAACAATAGTTTTGTTTTATGATTTTTTTTAAGATTCTATTTATTTATTCATGAGAGACACAGAAAGAGAGAGAGAGAGAGAGACAGAGAGACACAGGCAGAGGGAGAAGCAGGCTCCATGAAGGGAGCCCAATGTGGGACTTGATCTCAGGTCTCCAGGATCACACCCTGGGCCAAAGCTGGCACTAAACTGCTGAGCTACCCGGGATGCTTTTTTTTTTTTAATTAACATAGGAATTAATGGTGGTCCATTGGCAGGTAGATGTTCAGACTGATTGACTCACAACTGCCTACTATCATCACCTGCTTACTTCTTCCCCACACTGATGAAAGATGACTATAGCATTTGTAAGTATATACGGGCATAGAAATCCCTTCACTTTCTTAGATCTCTTTTGAGAAGATGGAAATCTTTTCCCAGAAGCATCTAGAAACTCCTGCTATCTGTGTCAATACTTGGTCTACAAGTCCATTGCTAATTCAAACTTTGTCATTAGGTCTTAAATTGTGGTTATTGGGTTCAACTAATCACTAGAGAAAAACTGGTCACTGTGAAAACTTCCAGGCTGACATTATTGCCCATCATTAAGGAAAGAGTATAGGAAGTGAAAATGCATAGAAGCCCAAAGATCAGAAGGATTAAAATCATACATGGGGAGAGTACTGGAGAAAGACAGACAGAGATATAGACAGAAAGAAGGAACTGGAATTCTATTTTGGCTGAGTTGATTGGAGTAGTTTTTGGAATTTAGAAGAGGAGAAAAACATTATTGGGCAGCTGTGGTGTGAAAGAGAAAAATTGATTACAAAGAATATTGTAAGGAGGGCGGCTGTGATTTGTTTTTGGCTGTGGTTTATAGTTGCAATAAATATTTCTTTGGTGCCTTAGAGACTTAAAATTACATTAAAATTTTGTTGAGCTGTTATTTTGTTGAGTTGGATCTCTACAAAATATTCCTTCAATTTGTTGCCCACAGTTGCTTTTCCTTAATAGTAATGATTGATAAATGCAATAAATATAAATATTTGATAGATAAGTTACCACATCTGTAAAAGTGGTGTGCTTCAAATCAAAGGCAAGTCTTTAAAATATCTGTTTTGTTTAAATTTATACTCCTGAGTTTGTAAATTAAAATGATATAGAAAAAAAGTCTAGAAAACAGCTTTAGGAGGTTTGAAGTTTTGCTACTAGATGTGTCAGTCATATCTGTGACTTAAACTAAGAAAGTAAATTATCTTAAATGCCTAGAAGTGGAATTCCTGGGTCAGAGAGTAGGCATGTGTTTAGTTTTAGAAGAGGATATCAAACAGGGGCGCCTGGGGTAGCTCAGTCAGTTGAGTGACCAACTTGGTTGCTTAGGTCATGATCTCAGGGTTGTGGGATCAGCCCCATGTCAGGCTCCCCACTCAGCAGGGAGTCTGCTTCTCTCTCTCCCACTGCCACTCCCCCCACTTGCACTCTCACTCTCTCTCCCCTCTCTCCAAAGTAAGTAAATAAAAATATGTCAAATAGTTCTTTCTAAATAATTAAACACATTTGCATTTCACCAACAATGTAGGAGGTCCAGTTGTTCCATGTCCTCACCAACATATAGTATCACAGCTTTTTAAATTTAGACTCTCCATTTTTCATTACATTTCCTTGATTTAATGATGTGAAAGGAGCATTTAACACAGGCTCTTGGATATCTTCTTTTATGAAATGCTTATTCAACTATTTTCCCGTTATTTATCTTCTTACTGATTATTCCTGTGTGAAGATTGTGAAGATACTTTCTTTAAGCTTGCTCCTTGAAGCTTTACAGTTTGACATTTGCATTTATGTCTCTGATCTATTACACACTTTTATACATCTTCTGAAGTAGATGCAAAGGTTCATGTTTTTCTACATATTTTTTCAGGTTTTTTTCCAGCACCATTTGCATAAAACATTCTATCCCTAATATTGAATATATAATTAAAATTTATTAAACCTAAAAAAATATAGATTAAGATGTCCCATGATCTAAAGTAACAAAGACTGAGATGAGCCAGATTTGAGATTAGCAGATAAATCCTTAAAACAGCTATGTTAAATGTACACAAACCCTTCAAGGAAAAAAAAATTATGACATTAGAAAGCCTGAGTGGCTCAGGCAGTTAAGCGACTGACTTTTGATCTCAGCTCAGGTCTTGATTTCAGGGTCATAAGTTCAAATCCTGCACTGGGCTCCATCCTGGGCATGGAGCCTATTTAAAAAAATAGTAATTATTATGACGAATTACTATATGAGGAATACTAGGTAAAAATAGAAACTTAAAAACTGAGAAGTACAGTATGGGAAATGAAATGTTCCTATAATGTCTTAATAGCAGATTGATGATAGTAAAAAAAGGTTCAGCAAATGTGAAAGCAGGTCAATAGATATTCTTCAATCTGTAGAACACTGAGTAAAAAAATAATTTAAAAAAAGGAACAGAGCATCAGTGAGGGACAATACTGAGCAGAATGTTGAGAAGGTAGAAAACAGTTTTGCAGAAATATCACCTCAATTCACTAAATATAATTAAGTAAAACAAAACAAAACAAAACACATAGAGGTATAGATCTCAGCAAACTTAAAATAGCAGAGAAGATACAAAGAAAACCAAGGGGCACCCTAGTGAAATTGGTAAAGGCAAAGAAACAGAGAATATTGAATGTATCTAGAGAAAAGAAAACTTCCATTTAGGGAAGCATTGATATTATCACATGATATATAAAGTCTCATTGTAAACAATGGAGGCCAGGAAACAGTGGACTAACATTTTTAAAGTGGCGACAGCAATTTTACAGACTTTATCAACCCAAAATTCTACACCCAGTGAAAATTTATTTAAAAATGAGAGCAACATGAACACATGTTCAGATAATTTTTTTTAAATGATAGAATTCAACTCTATGGTAAGCAGAACTGTGCTTCCAAGCCCTAATCATGGGGATTTTGACCATATTACTTTACAAGGTAAAAGGGACTTTTGCTGATTTTATAATCAGGAGGTTATCTTGGGTTATATGGGTGTAGCCAATGCAATCACATGTGCTTTTAAAAGCAACAGAAGAAGGCAGAAAAGGAAGGTAGAGAGATTCAAAAAGAGACGGATTGATTGCTTCTTTAATGATGGTGAGAGTCTCAAGCGAGAACCAGAGAGATGTCTTTAGTAGCTGAGGGTGAAAGAGGATGTTAGGCACAGGGAACAGGATTCAGCCTGAGTCTGGAAGTAGATTCTTCTGTTGAGCCTCCAGAGAGGAGTACATCCTGGCTGACACCTGGAGTTTGGCCTCGTGCAACTCTTGCAGAGACTGTAGACAAGCTTACTTGGCCTTCTGAAGCCAGAAGTGTAAGATAGTAAATGAGTGTGTGTGTGAAGCAACTAAATTGGTGATTTGTATGGCAGCAATGGAAAACCGAGGTAACCCCAAACAGAATTGCATAAGGAATACTAAAAGTAGTTCTTCAAGCTGCAATCATACCTGGTCTAAACTCAGATTTCTCCAGATTTAGAAAGTTATAAAGATCCCTGGAAATGGTAAATGCATGAGAAAATACACAGAACTGAGGCACGTGGGTAGTGAAGGTGGTTAAGCATCCGGCTCTTGATTTTGGCTCAGGTCATGATCTCAGGGTTGTGAGATAGAGCCCCAAGTTGGGTTCTGTGCTGGGTGAGCAGCCTGCTTGAGATTCTCTCTCCGCCTCTCCCTCTTCCCCCTCTCTACCTCTCCCTCCCTCTCTCTAATATAGATATATATTATACATACATGTTATAATTATTATGCATCTATATTAGAGGGAGAGGACCATTTTGTAAGTTTAATTTTTTTTCAATGAAAATGTACTGTTTACATCCAAGTTATAAATTTTATGTGAAACTTATAAAGAATACATATGTAAAATATGACATAAATTCCACTAAGGATGGAATAGAATATATTATACTATTGTCATAGGAGTTCAATCTCTTTTTATTTCTTTATTATAATTTGCAGGATTATATCCTTTTGCCTGCTTAATTTAAAGATCTTTCCTTCTTTTTATCTTTAGTGTTCAGCAGTTTTATAATGATGTTCCCTGGTGTGGCTTTATTTATATTTATGAAGCTTTGGGTTAGTAGGACATGTTGAAGTAAAGATGGATGTTTTTCATCACTTTTGGAAAACTGTCATCCATTATTTTAAGATACTGCATAGCCTCATTTCTCCTCTTTTCCTCTTTTTTCGAAGATTCCAATTCCCTACAATTACTGCAAACAGTCTCCTTTCACATGTTGTTTACATATGATACTTGCTATGGTTTTACTTTTGTATTTTTCTCTTCATGCTTTCTCTTCATGCTTACATCTATTATTTGCTTCTGGTCCATATTCAAGATTATTAAATTCTTTCTTTTCAGGAGTACTGACTCTAAACTATGTGTTTAACCTATGCATTTTATCAGTTTATGAATTTCATTATTTTTTAATATATAAAGCTTTTTGTCTTTTAATTTGGTAAGCATGATTATTTATTTATTTATTTATTTATTTATTTATTTATTTATTTTTAAATTTATTTAGAGAATAAGAGAGAGTGCACCTGTGAGTGGAGGGATAGCTGTAGAGGGAGAGAAAAAACTTTCAAGCAGGTTCGATGGCCAACCTGGGGCTAGATCTTACAACCCTGAGATCATGACCTGAGACAAAATCAAGAGTCTGATCCTTAAGTGACTGAGTCACCCAGGTTCCCCAAGCAAGATCCTTTAAAGTCTGTGTCTGATATCATCATTACCTGAAGCCTGGATAAGTTTAATCATTTTTTCCCTATATTCTTGGCTTTTAGCCGTTTTCTTTGATCTAGTTTTGTTTCTGTGTGTTTCTCATTTTAACTGAAAAATTGCTTACATACTTTGTGGATTTTGATAATATTTATTCCAAAAAGTATGTACTTGTTTTCTAACAGATAACTAGGCTAGTGGCACAAGTACTTTTGCATCACCATAAACTAAACGAGAATTTAGATCATGGGAACCTGGGAGCCAGTTCTTGACTCCAAATATTATTTAAAGCTTGAGTATTTGCCAGGTACCCCCTTGCTGGGCCGATAACGTCAGTGTTTGTCTTGTTAGTATGGTGGGTTAACTATAAATGCGCACACTTCTCAGCCTTCAGGTCATGCCATTGGAATGAGAAAGTTTCCTCTGGTGTCCAGCAGCTCCCCATAGTCTGCTCACCTTCCTACGTTACTCTTTTCCAGGTTGTGACAGCTTTCTTATGCCCTGAGATAAATATAATTTTTATATTTAAGTCCAACTTTTCTGGTTGTTCTCAGTGAAAAGTTGACGCAGGCCACCTATTCCATCATTTCTGAAATGACCAATTTATTTTTACGTATATTAATATTTGCACAATGTTATCTGGAAAATATAGACTCCTAAAAATTTGACACACACACACATTTAAATACTTTTAGTAACTTTGGACACAGGTTATCAAGTGGTTAGAAAGAACACATAAATAAAATCCTTGCAGTTAATAATTTGATGTAGAGTATTGCAAAAAATAATGTGACTTGACTGTATAAACAGGGTTTGATTATTAATTTTCACATATGAACTCACTGACATTATTATTTTTGTTATTTTGTACATAGATGCATAGGCAACACGGTATAGAGAATTAAATTATTGTTCATGGAATTTTAGTTTCGTAGAAACCAATAACCACTGTAGTGCATCTTGATCTCTAACTTAGTTTTTCTTCCATAATAGTACAGCATTATGTACAAACAAATTTACTATGAATAAGTCCACTATATAAAAATAATTTGCAGTACTCTCAAACTTGTCATCTCATAAGTCTAATATACACTTATTAGAATCTCTATTCTATACCTATGACTTGAGAATTCAGTGTTAGTTTCATAGCATATGCAAATATGGCAAGTTCATGGACATTACAAACCCCTTGAAAGCCCCTATGGGAGAAGTCAAAAGTAATGAGGCCCTCATCTGTTCCAAGGTTATATGTGCCTCGTACCAAGAACTGCAAAATTAAAATAATTTGTAAAACACTTGTATCTAATTTCCTCTTCACTGACAAAAAAAAAAAGGTAAGAAAAGAAGTGGAACTTTAAATTTGTCCTATGAAAATTTATAGTGGGTTATAGTTTATAAAAAGCAGATAGAGAATGTTGTTACTAATTTTGCATTGTTAATTTATAATCACCAGGAAAAGAGCAAAAAAGATTAAATTCTATCTTTTAAGTTTAAAATATATTGTATTTCCAGAACCGAGTTTCTTACTTACATGTCATCAAATACATTAATCTTTTTCATTTCTAGCTTTATCTTTTTACCACTAAAAATTATAAAAATATTCTCCTGTACTTTTAATGCAAAAATAGTTGACTTTATTATTTCTCTACTCATAGAATAATTGTTTATATAGTTGTGAATGTATATTGAAGTGTTTTTCAACTTAACATAAATTCTATAATTGTGTAATTCAAAAGTAATGTACATGGAGATGCCACAAAACCTGTTTCCACTAATATTCAAAATTCATTCATACCCTGGCAATAAGACGACTGATGAAGTATAAATATTTTCTTCATTTTAAAGACATTCTTGTTGATTAAGAACAGAGTATATGCTGAACACTTTTTATCTTTTCAGAATTTCTTTTTCTAACAGTGTTTGGAATGAATTCGATGAGGGTAGATGAGATTTGCATAAGGGAGACATAACTGATTACATTAATATATGCCATTTGGTTAAGAGACCACTAGAGTCGTGAAGATATAATCTATGCAAAACAGAATTACTCAATATTGCATAAGAGAACAGAAAACATTCCCAGGAATTTTTAATTCATATAACTGAAAACCCTTCTTATAAAAACCTGGTAATGGTAAACTAAAAGCAAAATTGTTTATATACAGTTAACATCTACAATTAAAAATATCTATTGATGCCAGCTTCATACTAGTGATTACTTTTTATGTAAGTACCCAGGTGGCATTTTCTGTGGCCTCTGGTTAGGAACCTCTGTTTGTAGCTCTCTGACTGTGAGCACAATGATAGCAAATCATTTCTACACACTCAATGCAAACAAGATGTCAAGAAAAGAACTCTTGCATATGCAGTTCCACTCAGATTCAGAGGATTTAAATCTATTTACTTTTTCAGCTGTGATCTAAATGATAAATTCTAAGCAAATCTCTCAACTGTGATTTAACTGAATGATGAAAACTTTTCTTGGGAGGAATTCATGATTTATAGAGCTTAGCACCAAATAAAATTTCTTGGAAGCTCAAGAATTAATCATTTTTGGTAGAATTTTTTTTTTGGTATAAAAATATGTACTTCTCTTCTCCCTTACTACCCCCAGGCAGCCTCTCATTGCTATCCATTACTCACTGCTGTGTACAGGTGCCTCCTGGCTGACGCACCTTTCACAGCATTGGCCATAGAAATGGTAAACATTCAATGACTATTGACTGAATGTGACGGTGAAGAGCTGCGTGGAGTTAATACGGTGGGAAACAGTATAAAATATATTCTCTCCTTCTGATCACTGGTGTTTATCATTTTGTGCTACTTTTTATTCCGAGGAACAGTTTTTCTGTGGTGGGAGAAGTTTTCATCATTTCTTTTCTTTCTTTCTTTTTTAAGTCAAAGGGGAAGGAAATAGGTCCTAGATCACATGAGACTTCTATTTCTATCTGATATAATGAATCAAATAACTGAAGTGGTAGATTTAACAGGAGTTTTCCTTTTGTGTGGTTTGTTATTTTCAGCAGATGTCATCTTCGCCATGGAATAAATAGCAAATCATACACAAACTTGGGGTTAACCAGACGAAGAGGCTTAAGTGAGATGAATTGTGGGTTGTTGGGAGAGCTCCATGAGCAAAACGTCTCTCAAGCTTAGGGTCTCTGTTTGACCTGTAGTTTTAAAGATAAATAGCATCTCTAAAGCTACATAGACATTATTTATTCTGATGCTAGCATTACAGATTAAGAAATTATGCAGACTGAGAAAGTTTAAAGATTAATTATAGGAAACAGTAATTATACGAAGTAACCAAATTCATCCACTGTGTACCCAGGCTTCTATCTACTACCTATTAGACAACTTCTCAGCTTTGGGTAAAATAAATTGATCATTTACTCTATATGCTTTTCCCTTTGTATTAAAAATTATAAGCTAACATTTCAATTTACAGCCAAATACTACTGAAAGCTTTAAGGCATTACAGTGGTATTGTAACCGATGCCCTGTGATGACATGTTTAGGTTAAGAAGTAGTTTTCCAGAATACAGCATCCTGAGAGCAAGCCCTTTAGGGCTTAGGAGGTGAACTTGATGTTGGCAAGTGTAGGTAGTGCTGAGGGATAGCAGGGGATCAGAGAGCAGCCCTGTATTGAAGAGCCAGCCAAGGGAAAGAGGGGAGCGGTCAGCCAGTATTAGATAAGAACTGGGAGAGAAAAGGAAAGACCAACAAGATATCCCTGCAAATTAGTATCAGCGTGGTCAGTGTTTTCAGAGACTGTCAGTGCAATGTCGTTTCATGGAAACTCTTATAATAGAATGAGTTGTTAACAATGTAATTTAAGAAATACTCTGCTTTGCTATGAAGTAAGACATATATGTTAGAAAATAAAATGTGCTTCCAAAGTAGACTAGGAGTGGCATCAATCACCAAAAGAGACACAGCATTCTAAAAGACTGTGGGCAAGGAGTATGAGGAAGAATAGTGCCAAGATATGAGGACCAAGAGATTTGTAGCCGCAAGATCACAAGAGAATTTATAAACTATATTAAGGTATTTAGATTTTTTTTCTTGAAGATACTGGGGAAGCATCATATTGTTTTAAAAAGGGATTCATATTTATATCATAAAAAAGATCACACTAGCAGCAGTTGTAGAATGCATAAGATAGGGGACAGGAAATGGTCAGGAGAACCAGACAGGAGTCTCTATAGCAAGACTACAAGGTGAGCCCTGATGTCAGCCTGAACAAAATAAGACAAGGGGCTAGAAAGATGTGGTTAGATTTAAGAAATGTTAAAATAGGACAATGAATAGAAGTCCATGTTTAAATAGGTATAAAGAATGAGGTAGAGTCATTATAAATAACTCCCTTAAAATAAATAAATAAATAAATAAATAAATAAATAAATAAATAAATAACTCCCTTGTTATATTTCTGGCTTGATGGTAGATAGTGGAATTATTCACTGAATAGAGGTCATGTTAGTTTGTGACCATCCCTGGAGCATCCAAAGGATGGAAATGATAGAAAAACACTGAATATTATTTTGGAGCGCTGAAGAGATCTTTAGGCTCTTAGTTTTCGGATTCATTAGGTTTGGGAGTTACAATAAAAGCTATGGATACTTGTTTTCTATGCTGAAAAACAAATCATTGAAAATGCAAGTGTTTGAAAAATATTCATATGTAATCTCACAGTTCTGTAGGTCAGAAGCATGTGCCAGGCTCAGCTGAGCTCTCTCTCAGGGTTTCTATCAAATCTCTATCCAGACTGGAAAAAGAGATGTTGGTTACCAGGGCTGCAGTCACCTCTGTGTGTCAGGGATGTCCTATAGTCTCACTGGTTGTTGGCGTAATTTAGTCTCTGGAGGTTGCAGGACTGAGTTACCCACTCTCTTCCCAGCTGCCAATGGGCCTGCTCTCAGTTCCAAGAAGTCATCCTCCATTTCCTTCTATGTGGTTTTCTCTCTAGCAATACAATTTCTTTCTTCAAGGCCAGCAGGAGAATCCCTCTCATTTTGAGGTCAATTGATAAGGGACCTGAAATATATCTTCAAAATTCAGGGAAGTGATATCCCATGATTAACAGGTCTGGCCTACACTCAAGGGGAAGGGATTCTGTAGGGTATACACACCAGGAGGCAGGAAGTTTGGGCACCATTTTTTATTCTATTTACCATGGTATGGGTGTAGTCAAGTTCCCTATAAGACAGAGAGCAGAGTACAAAAGAAGAGAGTTTAGAGAAACATGAGAACAATAACACTTGAGGATTAATAAGAAAAAATCAATCTGCAAAAAAATTATGAACTGAGAGAACAATATGAGAAATGTGTATGATTGGTTAGAACATTTGGCCCTGCATTCTTAAGGCTATTAATTAATCACTGTTACTGCCATGATTTCCTGACTCATTTTACTGCACATTCCTTAAAATACTTATGGTCTTCCCACTAAATTATGACCAATACATGATATTATCGCAAAATAATACTTTGGTTATAATTTATAAATTAACTTTTAGAATCCAAAAGTGTTGTCATACCAGATAATGACTTCAGTATCATTAGACCATGAAAAGCCTGGGGTTTCTGACAATTTATGTTAAAGGAGTTCTGCAAGGGGAGGTGTTTGTCCACAGAAAGTATACATGGGCTTGAGCAATATACTCAAAATCTGAAAGGCATAGAAACTGTATTAATCCCTATCATTTGTGGATCAGTTTCCACAGGTAATATATATTATTCTATTTTGTAAAAATTGCCAGATTGTATGTTTGTGAATATATTTAACCTTAGCTCTTGGACCAAGATCCCAGAGACCACATTTCAAATATTCATCGTTTTGTGCCTATATATAACACTATGTCAAGAAAATATTGAGTATATGCTTGTGGAATAAACAAATGAACGGAAAAGAAAGTGATTTTACTCCACAATAAGACCTCTAATATATTTTTTTTCTTTTAGATATTTTTTGTAGAAATTAACATAATACAGATTTAATTTTAAATAAAATAACACGGATATGAAAGTGAACTATTTCCTATAGAATGCTGCCACTGACAATATATGGACTCTTTAAAGCGGAGATGAGTTTTGACATTTTATTGAGTTGGTCTCTGAGAAAAGACTGACCTGAAAAAGTGTCCATATAAGCCCAGGTCTGCTCAGTGCTTCACTTGGGAAAGAAAAGGTCCATTTAAACTGACAGAAATGGATGCAATGACCCAAATTAGTGAAATAAGGCCAACTTTAGCTCAGGTTAAAAAAAAAAAAACATTTTTTTTATTCTTTCTAATATAAAAAGGACATTCTAGAAGTTAAAAGGAAGAAAAAAAAAAGGAAGTTTAAGCAGTAGGAACCAAAATACAATTAGACTTACATCTAAAGGTTCACAAGAAGCCAGAAATGAAAATTTCATTATATATCCCTAGAAAATACAAAATATCAGAATCACTACAGTGCAACTATACTGATAGACATCTGTAAGAGGTCTATATTTCACATTCACGGAAACTAATATCATATTTATAACTAACATTTTTAAAATGCACAAACATAAACAAAATACGTATATTTATTGCTTCTGGAGTTCTAAAAATTTAACTTAATTCACTCAAGCAAAATGTTAAAAAAAGTAATGATTATAATGTCTATTATTAATTTTAAATTCTATGATTTACTAATTAAAATAATGGCCTAATAGGTAAAAATGACTAGTGTTGCATTTTCTGCTTCATATGTACTAGCCCTATGTATATTCAAATATATGAAGAAATTACATATGGAGAAGTGATGGCTCAAATAACACATTGAACTACTTCTGAAATTATTAGTCAGTTTTATACTGGGTAAAATCTGTTTCTTGTAAGTCTTATTTGACAGGTCTCCATTCTTCTATATCAGTGTCAAAAAACATATAAAATTATCATTTACTTCATATGCCCTTGATTTATATATTTATTTTGTATGCAATTGGTTTATTTGTTTTTATTTCTTCATATTATTCCTACAATAATTTTGCAAAAAATGTGATATTAAACTGTCTACTTCAGTTTCATTGGCTCTTTTTTCTTTGAAATACACATACTGGTAAAAGGATCAATTATTCTCTAATCTGTTCTCTACATTTGCAATTATGCATGGAAAACAAGAAAAATCATGGTTTGGAATTTCTCCTTAAAGTATGATTTCATATTTCTGGACAATAGCATTTAAAATAAAAGTTGCAGATTCTGATATAAGGGTGTGTTTGAATCCCTATGGGTAAAGATTTATTTCTCTTCATTGAAAAAGCCAATATGGTAATTAATGTTCATTCATTGGTAGCTATTTATCAGTGATATGCATAATTGAAGGAAGGATATCATTCAACTCTCTTCACTAAATGTAGTTATCTACTAATGAAATAGCATAAACTTTTCATGAATTTAGAAATGCTATCAATTTTCTTCAAGAATTGTAAAAAACAATATTTGTTTGTGATTCTGAAGGATTGTGTCTTCCCCAGTAGTTAAGAGATTCTTTGATCTCAAAGATTAATCCTAAGGTCAGGTTTTGGCCAGCTTCAGTTGTGTTGTCTTGATGGATTCTATACTGCGATATTATCTATTTAATCAATGGATTTGCATTTCATAACAGATCAAATTCTATATCATCTATAATATATGTATACATTGTACATACATATAATGTGCTGATGAACATGAATTGTTTTTTCTTAAGCAATACCTCAGATGCAGTCAATTTATAAATATACTTAGAGAATCAATGATAAAATTTTCATTTTAAGGCTATTAATATATTATCTCATTATGTGCTATTATACTACTATATATTACATTGTAATATAACTTAATTTATATATTCCTAAAGGGATAAAAATTTTCACTGGACTTTAAATAATTTCAAAGAAATTGTGACATTTTATATATTCCTTCATGTGTCTCTTTAAAAATATTCCTTTCTCTCTACATAATATTTCAGAAATTTCAGTAATTACAAACATACTTATGGTACTTAAAACACTGATGACACTTTATCTTTGATGTTCACTTTTTCTGTAATTACATGTTTCGTGAATTTTATCTAAGAACACATTGGCCTTTAGTTCTATAGAGAACTATAGTTCTATAGTTCTATAGAGAGAACTCTGTACTCATACTTTCTGCACAATTTGTTATAAAATATAGCACTTCTTAATGCCACAGATAGATGACTTTTATTGATAGTATCTTACAAAATGTACTCTCAAATTAGATGTTTGTAGGTTAAAGGGCTGCAGTGGCACCTGAGCAGTTCAGTTAAGCATCCAGTTCTTGGTTCCAGCTTGGATCGTAATCTCACGGGTTATGTGACTAAGCCCCTTGTGGGGCTCCACACGCAGCAAGGTGTTTGCTTGAGATTCTCTCCCTTTCCCTCTGTGCCTCATCCCACTTGTGCTTTCTTTCTCTAAAATAAATATTTAAAAATAATTGCAATTTGATGAAAAAATTCAGAGAAGAGCTGCTTTTAGACCATTCTCTGTATTGCTGTGACTCTGTGTTCATAAAATTTCATGAAAAGCAGAAAAATAAACCACTGTAAGTTCAGTGGAAGAAGTGATCATGCCAATCATATAACATAAAATTGAGTAACATTTTGGTCACATAAAATGTAACTGCAGAGATAATATTTTAAAAGACAAATTCATATTAGAATTTGGATTCCTGTGAACCCTGAAATCAGGAGCTCTTCTATTGCATTGATCTTTCAGTGGTAAAGATGAAATATATGAGTTCACAGTTTTTATGTCATTCTATAGTTGGTATGGATGAGTCTTTAAAAACATGTTTATAGGACCTTAAAAGTGAATCACACAAGTAGTACTAGTTTTTTATGGTATGATTTCCTTCCTCCTCCTCCTTGTGACATTGTTTAACTTTTACATGTACTATGAACGATAAGCATTGTTACCATTACTGCTTTGGACAAAAATGTCCTTCACATCAATTAAAATTAAGAAATATAAAAGAGTATGTTTTACCTTTATGTATCCCTTTTCCAATACTTACACTTTCTTCATCATTCTGCCTGGTAATTCCATCTAAGATATCACCAGTTCCAGATTCCAACCATGATTTAATTTTTTATTCTTTTTAAAGATTTTTATTTATTTATTCATGAGAGACACAGAGGGAGAGGCAGAGACATAGGCAGAGAGAGAAGCAGGCCCCATGCAAGGAGCCTGATGTGGGACTCGATCCCAGGACTCCAGGATCACGCCCTGAGCCAGGATCAACCGCTGAGCCACCCAGGCATCCCCCAGCCATGACTTTAAAATAAGAAATTTGCTTAGAAAAGAGTAGTAAACCTTATCTGCTCTCTGCACTTTATTGTGCACTTACTTGAATCTTCTCCAAGAGTTTTTTGGATCTTCTAGAGCCAGGTGACATTTGATGGCAAACATACTATAAAATCTGTATGTAGATATCATTGAGTGAATTCAGCTTTGAAGGTAAGTATACAATCTGCTCTGTCCAATCTATTAGCACCTCTAATCTGATTATTTTGAAAGTGCGCTTTGCTTGCTTTCTCTCAAATTACTTAATCTTGCTTATGAAGCCTCTTTCTCTGTTACTTGACATTCTTGTTATATTATTCTGTATCTTTTCCTTACACTTTTCTTTAAAGATTTGTCATAAGTAAGGCATGATTTTTCCTATATAAACACTCTATGATTAGGGAACACTCGTTGTCTTTAACTGCTAAAGGATAATAATCATGGTTACTGATTGTTTCCCTATTTAATTTCTATCATACTGATTGTGTGTAGTTCATACAGCACACATCACGATTAAATATTCTATTTTTTCCTTCTCCTTCACCATTTCTTAAGATGAAAGATAGGAATTGATAAATTCTATGCTTTTCCATTGATTCTTTGAAATTATCATTAATCCTCTTAATACTTAAACACCCCTTCTTTTGGAGTTCACATCAACAACTTTGATGGCAATGTTTAAAATTATTTTGATATTATCTAGTCACCTCCTTTCGTTATACTCAATTATTAATGCACTTAATCATGATTTCCACTCTATATGCCTTTTAAGGGGTTTTTACTTTTGAGAGGGCTAATCACTTGTTTTGGGTAAAACCCAACTGCTTTATTTCATTCTTATTTTAGGTGACTAGATATTGGAGGGAGAAAAAAGTAAAGCCTTTATTAGATTCAATGACAAATATATTCCCTTATCATATTTTGGCTCTTGTTACCTTTCAGGAATCCTTTTGTTAACTGCAAAATGATGGCAACCATTCCAAAAATGGTTACTTTATAAATTTCACCCTGTCCTCAATCCCACAAATCTGTCCACCTTCCTAACAAACAGTAAAAAGTGTTGAATTTTGCTTTGCAAATAATAATGTGTCCAATATTATAAAGTATAATGAGGGGCACCTGGGTGGCTCAGATGGTTAAGGTCATGATGTCAGGATCCTGGTATTGAGCCCGGCCTCGGGCTCTATGCTTAGCCAGGAGTCTGATTCTCCCTTTTCCTCTCCCTCTGCTCCCCCATACATACACACTCTTTCTCTTTCTCTCTCAAGTAAATAAAATATGTAAAAAATAAAAATAAAAAAGGATAATGAGAAAATACTCTCAAACTATACTTTCTGTACCTTACCAGTATATAGAACTTTCATTTATGGTCTTTTCTACTAGATCTTTCTGTGGGGAAAGTAGTGGTTAAATTTCTTCCACATAAACCATAGTAATGATTCCCTATTATTACTCTGAGTCAAATTGCTATTTTCCAATCATGGTCTATGCCCTCTTTCTTTATTAGATTATCCATGTTGTTCCCTTCAGGTGGAATGTTCTTTTTCCCTGTCTAATTATACAAATCACACCATCATAGGACTAATGCCACTTCCACGATGCTTTCCATGATACTTCCAACTGAAAGATTATTCTTTATTCTGTGAACATAGATTGGATATTTTTGCTTATATTCTTTTACATTTAAAAATTCATATAAGGCTTATATATAAAATTAAATTTAGAAGTCTGATTCTATCCCTATCATATATCCTTTATCAGCTGGTATAGTAATTTCCCTTCAGCATGCTATGTACTTTAATCAATAAGGTGCGAATGAACATTATTGTGGAATAGTGTTTCCAGGTTGCTTTTGACACATAGAAAGATCTTAAATATTTGCAGTTATATAGACAAAGTTATAGCTTGCAAATGCATATGCAGTAACCGTGGCTTCACATTTAAAATGCACAATGAAATTAGTCCAACTAAGATTAAGAGTTTGGATGATAATTGGACTGATGATTATTCTTTCATTTTGCAGTTCTTAGTAACTACTCTTTTCTTGAGTGATAGGAATCACCTGACTGCTGTTCAAATTTGTAAAAAAAAGATAAATTACTATAATTCCTTTTCTTTAGTGAAGTTCCTTCTGGATTTAGTTCCAGGGAATTACATAAGAGCCAAAGATTATTATTTTAGGTTAATATTTGGCTTGACCATAATTGTATAGTGTATAAAAGAGAAGCTCCATTATACTTCCTATGTTCTGCCATTAACAGGAATAGGAGCCAAATAATGTGTGTATTATGTGTTGGACTTTAACTCAAGTGCTTTGCATTGTGCTTTGCATTGCATTGCTTTGCTTTATAGACCAGTAGAGTTCTACCAATGAGTCCATCAATGACATATCTTTGTATAGTTCCCTGTCTTTAATTCTCTGAATGTTGAGTCTGTGAATATAATGGGATTTTTTATTCCGGTGATTACAGAATTATCAAAGATGAGGGAATTTTGATGATGCAATTAAACAACATTATGACTAGAACTGGGCTAGCTTTCTGATAGGCTTTTAATATGTGAGGTGAGGAAAGTTAAAGTGTTAAAAATTGGGCCAGGTTTGAGATTTGTGATTCATACAATTAATCTACATTCTCTATAGTCAAGTTGTTCAGTGATACCACATTTAAGGTGAAGGCTGGTTTGCCAAGGTTCGTTCGTTCTTTCTTTCTTTCTTTCTTTCTTTCTTTCTTTCTTTCTTTCTTTCTTTCTCTTTCTTTCTTTCTTCTTTCTTTCTTTCTTTTTCTTTCTTTCTTTTGTTTCTTTCTCTTTTCCTCTCTTCTATCCTTTCCTCTCTTCTTTCTTTGCCCTTCCCCCCGCCCCCGCCTTATCTTTTATTCCTACTCTTCTTTACAAGCTTTTGGCTCTACTTTATGCTGTGTTTCTGATTAAACCTTCATCTTAGAGATGAACGTGATCCTGGTCTGAGGTGGTGCACCTGTTCAGTGCTCCTGCCCCTTCCTGGAATAATTCAGAGTAGAGCACATATGCCTGCTCTGCCCCTAGAGGTAGAATGTTTTTTTCTTGCTCACTTGATGTGTAACTAGTTTTCATCGGTGCCCTAACATGACAATGTCATAACTCTTCTGCCAACAGTTTAAGACTTTCAAGTTGCTCACGTTTTAATAAATTGTTCATGTAAGCTCTGAGAGCAATTGATAGGAGTAACAATGATCTTGCCATTCAGAGGGTGATAAAATGGCTTCTAGTGATACGGATCATAGGAATTTTGTCTTAATGCGATTTATTTGTGATTTCAGCTTTTATGCTGAAGGGAATACTTTACACGGACTTCATCTGACATCCAGTTTTTCCTGTAAAATTAAGCAGAATTCTAAGAAATGTTATCTCTTTAAACACTTCTCCCTAATAGGGCTTATCTTTATTCTAAATCTAGATATGGTGTGAATTCTGCAATGAGCCATCCACAATTACTTGATTTTGATAAATTTTCTTCATTAAATCACCAGCTTTTATCCAAGGAGCCCCCCATTTTCAAAGGAAAGAACTGACAGCTTTCTTTCAAAATCTTTTTATCCTTAACTCAATCCTGAATGCACAAAGGAAACAACACATTCTCCTGAGATTTTTGTTCTTTGAATTTTAGGACAATGAAACTTCGCTCCAGGGGTATTGCTGCCCAAGGCAATGAATCAAATCATATATTATTACCTTAGGATTTATGCTGGAGATACTGTCACTGACATACCATGAGATTCAATGAACAGTACCAATAAATTAGAACATTGGACAATTGACAATAAGGTCAATCTATTAATCAATTTTTCCTTTGTCACCAAGAATGAAAAGTAAAGAAAGCATTTCCATTATAATTCTGCATCAATTCAGCCTAGAGACATTATTTGAAACCATCTAGATCGCTGAGAAACATATTGCTGCTGTACTTTACCAACAGTTAAAATCAGAAGATGTAATGGAATTCATTTAGAATGTGTCATTATCTTGGCTCAAGCTTCTGGCTACTGGATGAGCTGCTTACACCACTTGTTCAGTGGTTGTTGAGACACATAGTTATTTATGACAATCAGTCACTGGAGATTATACCCAGAGAGGGAAAGAACACTTTGGACAAACCTATCCACCATATCAAGTAGTTCGCAATACAGCTTCCTCTATTATCACCTTTAACAAATAACTTATTTTTTAAACATTTTGTTGGACTTATATTTTTCCTGACTTCATTTCCACATAATTAAAGGTGTAATTCCTCTTGTCATTTTCTTATAATGCATGTTCTTCAGACATGGAAGGGGTAGGGAATAATGAGGGATCAGCAATGGAGGTCAAAGATATGTAATGTTTACATTTCTTTCACTTAAAAATAATTTACTTTTCCTTTTGAATTGCTTTCTATACAGTAAAATGGGCTATCCATGTGTTCCTTCTCATAGTTATTATTAACTAGTATTGCCCTGTTCATTTATATTTCCTATATTCTATATTTATAAGGGGATTAAAGGGTGTTTACTAGTTACAAACTAAATTAGTCATGAGAATATAGCACATAGCATAGGCAATAGAGTCGATCATATTACCATATTACTGACAGATGGTAAGTAGCCCTATGGAGGTGACAATTTCTTAAAGTCTAAAAATATCAAATCAAGATGTTGCATACCTGAAACTAATATAATATTCTATATCAATGATAAAGCAACACATTATCATTAAAAAAAGAACTCAAGAAGACTATATTGAAAGGAAATGCTGGTTTTATTTGTCTATAGATTATATACAGATTTGCTTGTTGATTCTTATTTATCTTGGGAAGAAATGAGAAGAAATGGTTTTAACAAAGATATATTGATTGCCCTATTTATATTATTATGTCTCCCAGTATCTTTTTTTTTTATATATACAAGGTTATTGCCACCTTTATGGTTCAGTAAGTGACTGCAGCCTTATTGGGAATTTCAATAAGGACATCAAGGGAACATCTAGACTCACTTGAAACCATAGTTGCATTCATCTTGGAGTAATAGACCATCCATCATAGAGGCTTGTCCTGCCTGACCTAATATATGTCTTGTCCCGGGAATTTCAGAGTGGCCTGGTAGTTTGTCTGAGTCACTCGCCATTCTTAGGCAAAACTATGAGGGCAGATAGAGTTACCATCTACCTAGAAGGATATATAACATAAAATTAATCTTTACCTACTTGTTGTAATCTTTTTGTGTTGTGATTTTAGAGGTGAAAATCATGACAGAGAATATTAAATATCTATTAGAGAAGAAAAAAAAAGTAAAATAAAGTTTAAATTATATAGTTGAATCTAAATTGTATTTATATATTACTTATCCTAATTATTGAATTAAATCAGATTATTATTGTTTTCAGATGTAGTCAGTTTCAGTGTAAATTTTTAGTGATGATCAAGGTTAAATAAATAGACAAGTACTGTGAGGTAAAACAGTTGGAGTGTCTAAATTATTTGGTGTGATCACACCCACTGACAACAAAGTTATCTTTACATGAAAAATTAGACAGGATGCCATTTAAACTACTCTGTGATAAATGAAATGGATTTATGTTTTTCTTTCTGGCAAATGTAATTCAAGTCAGATGATTTAGTGATGAACAAACAAAATAAGAAGACAAAAAAAAATAACAGTTATGATGCTTTAGTGCCTATGTTGTTTGTGGTAGTTCCCTTCATCACGTTGTGGTGAAATCTATCAGAATATCCCTTCATTTTGTGCCATGAGAATTGAGGCTAATTTCCTTTACACAGAACAATTAGAGAAACATGCCATACTAATCTCTGCTTCAGGATAACTGGAAGAGACTTAAAAAGCTATAGAAAGAAACTCCATTAGATAAAATGGTTATTTGTAAGGGGAGCAGACAGTTCAATTGATTTATTCAATGTAGTGAAAAAATTGAGTTCAGTAGGAGCATGAAGGGGCTGTGTTTCTTCTCACACAAAAATAGTCTAGGATTAACTCTTTTAAGGTCATGAACAGAAGAGGGTCATCCCATCCTAGCACAGAGTGACAGAGCAAATGTATATAAGTTGGCAGATTAAGGAAGAGAAGCTCAGATACACCAATCAAAATTCTGGATAACTTTGTAAAAGTTCAGCGATAAATGTTTAAATCTTTAAAAAACATTGTCTAAACAAGTAAAAATCTAATTGTCTCACCCATTTAGAAAAGGCCATTCTGATTGGGAACGAGAAAATTTTTTTACCAAGCACATCTAGGGCATAATTAATGTATTTACAAACCTTGATCAATTTCTGTTTAAGAGTTAAAAATAAGAGAAGACACGTGACTGTGTGAAGTGATACTTCAGGGATCAGGAGGTTTGTAATGTTTTGGAACACTTTATAAACCACTAGAAATCATTATTTTTAAAACTGGGGTCAAGGAGGTATAACAATTGCATGAGCTTTTTATAAATGCATTCAAATAAATTTTAGCCAAAACTCCAAATTTGCCCCATGAACGCTTTAGTTTTGTCACCTTCAGAACATGATTTTATAAGAAATGCCATTGTCGATATAGCACTTAGCAATAGCATATATGCTGAACATTTCATTTTGATACCATATTAACAGTAACAGTTCTTAAACCATATGGAATATATTTTATATCTTTGATATTTTGTTTGAAAGTTTAGATTTCCTAAGTCAAAGGAGGTTAAAAATAACTATGTAAATAGGATCCAGCTGAATGTTATATGTTCTCTCTTTATTCCCAAGGGTCATATTCATGACATAGCACTGAATTTATGTTAAAATATTGTTCTGAGAGGAGTGTTGACATAAGATAATGTGATTTATGCTTCCCATCCATCATATTGACAGATTTTAGACAGATGTCGCTGTTTGTCAAACATGGTACAAAACCAGGCAAAACCCCATAATATCATAAAAACTATTTGCCTTTATCACCATCTCATCCATCTTTCATTTCTATGAAAATTTTAGTGGTAGAAATAATGATTGATTCAATAGGAAATTTCAAAATATGTTTTTGTTAAACAATTTTCCCCTGAAGACACTTAACACTTGTCACTCAGTTGTCATTCCAATAAAATGTGCTATTTTAATTTCAGTCAAATAAACATATAAAATGTATTACATATGAACAGAATGAGCAAGGTTGAAGGATTTTGTTTTAAATAAATGAAACAAAGTAAATACTAGGGAAATAATGTCAAGTGAGTAGTTTCTTTTTCTTGACAAACCTTAAATACTGGTGATAGGAACCTTTGCAATTTGCTAAAATGCTTTTCAATATGTTCGGACTGCATTCTACATAGATGGGTTGAATCTTTGTCATATGTGCAAATGTGCATTAATCAATCACGAAATGAGTGGTATAGTATCAAGCCTCTGTGGCAGGTGAGAGGGTACTCGAAACCACCCTCTGTGAATCGCAAATATCTGTGTTATTTATTATGCAAGATAACGTCATCAAGGTCATCCACCGGATACTTACCAAAAACTTTTCCTCTTTTGAACTGACATAACTTTCACCTTATAATATTTTTCTGTTTTTTTTCCACATAGTTCATTACTTCCACATGTGTAGGGCACGTGTACAAATGCTTATGTATCTCTTCTGCGTTTTTTTTTTTCTTGCTGCAGGTTTGAGATTGGATATTTAGCACAGAGAATTTTCATTATACTAGCTGAGTGTTCAGGAATTTGTCAGATAAAACTCATAGGAACAGGGTATTTTCCTACTCTCTAGGAGGGCTAGCAATCTTGGAAACCTTTATCAGTTGCTGCTTTCATACAATTCTTAGTGTGGAATAGTACTTTATTGATCTCTACAGATCATACAAAAAAGGCTTAAGACTTGGACCCAGTATTTCAGGAGGTTACATTTTATTTGGAAAAAAAAAGTGTGAAAAATATCCAAATGTTCAAATCATCCAAAGCTTTTATACCACAGTTCAAGTTAGGATATTATCAGATGGTAAATATACAGAAAGTCACATTAAAGAATTACGTCCAAATGTGATCCACAGAAAGCTCCATAGTTTTATCTAACATGATTATTCAAATGTAGATTTCTTAGAAATTGAATCAAATAACCCCAAATTGCTGTTTGAAAATTACTGGGTAAGGGTTGGAGGAAAGGAAAAATATAAATCTAATATAGTTTGATACTTATTTTTTTCGTGGATAGGAAATTAGAGCCTTTATTCTGAGTAGCGATCTCAGAGGTTTATTTTATTTTCTTGTTTTTTGTTTTTTGTTTTTTTGTTTTTTAGTACATAGGTATGAACCCAGGAATCTCCATTTCAAACTAGTATTTCAGGTGCTTTGACGCAGAAGTACCTAGAACAAGACTTTGAAAAATATTGAAATAAAATGTGGTAAGAATGTTCAACAGGAGGCGATATCTAAATGACTATTAGAAGGGACTGAGGGCTATGTTTTAAAGGCAGAGATGTGACTGATTGCCTTACATATCGGGGACTTGTATGGATGCTAGAAGGTACTGGAAAATAGAAATATATCCAAAGACACACAGAAAATTATCTTGAATATAGAATGTAGATCAGGTCATGGGAAACATCAGGCAAAATAATGAATTGTCTTTTATTTTTCCAGAAAATAAGTTGCCCTTAACTCTGTAAATTCAGCATTCTGGAGCCCACCCAAATCACATCTCTTCCATTGTTTCTATTCCACAAATAACTTTCTCCAACCCAAATCTTAGCTTACTCATGGCTCCTGCTGCCTCAAAATATCACTCCTCGGTGTGTGGGCTTGCTTTTTCACCATTATTATATTTATTAAGAAAATGAATGGCATGCAATGAATGCTAATGTCATACCAAACATATTTACATGCATGATCTTATTTACTTCCCACAGCAAACTTGTAAGGTGAATATCAGTATCATTAGCATCTTGGAATCAGAAAACTAAAGCTTAAAAAAATAATGAACACACTACAAATCACAAATGTGGTCTTGCTAGAGATATACTGATGATTCTGGATTTAGTTCTTAACCTTAGCCAACTCTTTTTCCCAACACAGTATATTATTTCTTTGATTGACGGCATACAAGGGTAGAATCTGGACCCTACTCAGAACAGAGTTGGTTGTTAAAGAGACTTTGTTTTTTTTTTTTTTTTGGTTGTTGTTTGTTTGTTTGTTTGTTTTGAGACTTTGCTCACTGAACTAAACTTATTGGCCAGTGATGACTTCTCCAGTCCAAATAGTTGACACCTAGAAAGTAGGCTCACATGGTTCAAGGCATGATATTCCATTTGCAAAGTTCATCTTCATAAAGCTGTTCATGGATCACATCCTCAGAAGAAAATGTAATGTCAGACCTTGATTAGAACTATAATAATTTAGACATTAGAGAAAAGACTAATACTCATAACTCAACCAAAGAGGCAATTACCATATTCACATTAGCTAATTTCTTCTAATATTTTCACATTTACATCATGGTTTTATGTTCCACAGTTGGAATTTTTCTGTGCATGCAGCATTGTAGTACATTTTCATTAAAGATCCAGGAGTAATCTGATGTTTAATTTTCCTAAAACTTCTCCCAAAATAAAGGACTAATGTGTAAAATATTTTAAAATTTTATTAAAATATAAGAGCCATACTGAAACAAGAGGGCAAGATCTTCTGCTCCAGAAACAACAAATATGTGTATTAGCTTTTTCCTCCCTGAAAGGACCTCAAACTAATTCAGACTCTCACGTAACATGAAAACTTACACTTTCACATTCAGAGCAGTGCTACATACATTCACATTCAGAGCAGTGATTTGTTCCTTTTGGGTCTAGTTTAAAAATCTCTATATCCAAGATTCTAAGTCTATTCTCATAAATTTTCTTCTAATAATTCTAATTTTTTTCACACTTGGGTTTTTAATACTTTCCAAATATATTTTGTGCAGGACATTATGGGTTTTTTCCAATATGTTTATTATAAACCCAGTTTTGTCTATGTTGAGTCTTATACATCTATCTTCATATCTTTCTTTTATTCTCATATTTTCTGTCCTTTCTTCATCAAGTATAGCTACCACTTCACAGTATTTTCAGGTTATTCATTGTGTTTTTCTTGTTTTTAATATTTAATTCCCTTTATTAAATTTGTTTCCTTTCTAGCTGCTCTCTCAGCTCCAGTAGCTCATCTTTTTATATATTCTTAAAATCTTTTGTTTTAGACCTTCTGATCTCTTCTTTCAGGTTTTTCTTTTAAGTGTTCATCTTTTCTGTAATATATTTCAGAATATGAAAAACTATTTGCAATTCTAATGTGTTTATTAATCTGGTTTCCAATTTAGTTCGTTGATTCTTTTCTGTTTAAGCATTTTGATTTTTAGCTATTTTTCTGAATCAGACTATAGTTCAATTCTTTGTAATCAAGCCTTGGGAAACGGTTTTCCATATTACCTTCTAAATAATTATGGTGTGTGTGTGTGTGTGTGTGTGTGTGTGTGTGTGTGTGTGTGTTGTGGCTGATAAGACAATGGAGTGATGAGAGTGTGGGCTATCTCAACCTGCCACTTTCACTTGGATTTCCCCTTGGCTTTCACATTCACATGTCCATATGTTTTACAGAAGAATCTTCATGTCTCCTTTTTCTTTATTGAGCTTTAACTGTAGAATTTTTCCTATGCTAGTAAGTTAGGCTATAGGGATCTATATTTCATTGATTGTGATCCCTAAATCAGTCATATCTTTATTACCTAGAAATTTGTTCTAAATGCATATCTGTGGGTCCCACATTACACCTAATGAATCGGAAATGTTGTGTTTGAGTCCTGAAAATCTGTATTTCAATTAGTACAAGAGATAATATTGCTCAGTAAAATTTGAAAATCACTGGTAATAACATAATAGTACTGCCAGTCCCTACTTGTGTCTTCTCTAATTTCACCTCTGTTCTAGAATGCTTAACATCTTTCCTGCTCTTGAACTCTTTCATGTACTCAATTGATATCCCTATCTTTTATTGTTCTATTCAAAAATAGATGGCTATACATTTTAAATCAGTGCAACCTACTTTGGGGAAAATATAGAGCCTTCTCATGGTCTCAGGGGAAATGTGTCAATCTTGGAATAGCAACGTCATCTAGGTCTAGATTCTCCCGCAGAGTCCATGTTTGGGTATTGTAGCATTTCTGTTGTTTCATATGTGATAAGGGATTTTGTTTTTGTTTTTGTTTGTTTGTTTTTGTTTGCCTCTGCTTCTTATTCCCTCCCAACTATTCTGTAGGTTAAACTAAAAGTCCTTGGAGACAATATATAATGAAAACAAAAGAAAATAAAAACAAACTTTAAATGCTTGCCATTCAAATCCAAAGCTACAAAGGAAAGAAAACAATAAATATATTTTTTCATAAAATTGAAATAAATAAGACAACTTTAAACAAAGTAGAACATTAGAAAGAGATATTTATGAATGTTTCTATAAACAAAATATTTGCAATCTACCAAGTTGTTTAACTGAGTTTGTCAATAATAATTTAGAAGTATATTTAAAATTAGAATATGTTAATAATTTGTAAGTGTATATCCTCAGTACAGAGTTTCACAATAGTTAAGATAATAGATCTCAAATAAAACCATAAACAAAGTCATAGAATAACCTTTATTTAGCAGAAATAAAATTTTAATGGGTAGCTACATTATGCACAGAAACAGGAATCATCAAACAGGTGTTCCAGGAATAATTTTTTCTTAGCTAAGTCAAGAAATGAGCTTAATATCTAGTAGTACCATCTAGTCAATGAATTTTAGAGACTGGACAGCCTGGGTATTATTTTATATATTTATGAAATTAGCAAATAACATACATATATAATAATTAGCAGGTCAATAGATATTAAAAATTGTTCAGAAGCCTGGTAGTTCTGGTATGATAGTATGTTAATGAAATAACTTTGATGTTAAAATGCTTTGCTTTTTGAATCAAAGTAAAAATGAACTCTGACAATGCTACAAACACTCTTTAATAAATAACCGTCATCATAAACTTCTTAGCAGTTTATGCTTTTAAAGCTAATGTTTTCTGGCAACAGAAATCTTCATAGTCCCTTAGCCATTGATTAATTTCAATAATTAGTAGCGACTTTGATAGTTAATCCTCAAAGCATGCATTTCATATTAATATTCTGATTCTTTTAAGCAGAAAATTAACAAATTTTGTAATCCAAAGGGAGAATGAATTCATAATTATTTGGCAAACAAAATGTCTTTCCAGGAAAATATCCATGAACTTATCTCTAAGCCAAGAAGATCTTTTGTTAGCCATTTATCATTAATAGCTTACTGAGTTTTAGTTTGGTCTCCATGTTCTTTCTCTTTCCCTTTTTCTCTCTCATCTCTTTCCCTTTTTCTCTCTCATTCTCTCTCTCTCTCTGTATCTTTTTCCCTCATATTTTCTCTGATTAATAAGGATTTGTTAAGTTAGGTTTTACATGAGACACTGCTCAAATCATTGGAAAAAATATATGACTACATTTATGTAGAAAAAGTTAATTTGTTTCTTAACCTTCCTCCCAAGAACAACAAAAACACTCTTCTTTTTAGACTTTTCATATTAATAGGATGCTTCTAGTATGCACTAGACCCTGTGCTAAGGACTTAACTCACCATCTCATTTTATCCTACAATGTATTTTTAAGGAATGCATTATTTTATCCATTTTATGGTGGTGAAGAATTTCATAGTGATTGAATCATATAACTCAGAAAGAGTAAGTGTTGTTTTGAGAATCTGAGTGTGGATCTATGTCAAAATCCCTCACTGAAATAGATAATTTTCTCAGAGAAAATTCTGTACATTTTTTTAAAGGAGTAGATAAATATTTCCAAGTCAACTACTTTTCCCATCTTCACTTTTTTTTTTTTTTTTTTTTTGGTGGGCATGGGAATAGTTAGCCACTGAGGTGATTTCTTAGAATATCCACTACCCTCTGAAAAAAGACACATTCCTACTTAAAGCTCTCTTTCATGATAATCTTGATTTGGGATCTAAGCTGTGAGACTATTTTTGATAAGGATGTATTCGATTATACTAGAAAGGCTACATTAAGAATGTCCTCAAGGATGAAAAGTATTGCAGAGGGAATATGGTCAGTATTGTAATACACATCATGGTGAAAAACATTGAGAATGCTTTACACTATCTTAGGGATTTTGCATTTTTCCTACATTAATACAAGGTTTAATATGACAGAAGATACTCCAAACTTAAATAATAAACTTGGATTCATTTAAAATATGTATGAAAAAATGTGTATGAGTATGTTTTTATTGAAATGAGAGGCTTGAGTTTTAGCTAGTTTTTTTTTTTTTTTTTACTTTATCAGTTAAAACTTGAAATTGTCAATAAAAATGCTGGAGTAAATAGAGCTCCATTTAAAATGGACAAATAATTTTCTGTGCTCTGTGAATAGTATCACATCTGAATATTTTGTGACATACCATTATTGCTATTTTCTGTTCCACATACATTCAGTGAGTTAAAGTGTATTTTTACTTCTTCTTGTGGCTTATGTGGGGCCACAGTGGTTCATTATTTAAATGGCTAGAGGAAACCTTATCCAAGTTAGTGGGGATATGGACCACAAGAGCATGGAATAGAAGAGGAAGACATTGATGTAATGTAGGTACAGGTCTCTTAATGCATAGACTATTTAAGAGATATTGGCTATGTTGAAGATATGCCATATACTGTCAATATTGGCTGACATTGTTATGGGAAGTATTGATTGGCTTAACTCTAGATTGGGGACAAGGTTCTTTCTCTTGAGCAGGTGATTGAGGAAGTAAAATAAGCTATTCTTTCTACTGGTTCTCTATATTCACTTCTATGCTCCACTTGTCAGTTGGATTATTATTAGGCACTGTATCAACTTCTGATTAGACAAGGCCTCTGCTATAAAACCTTACATATTCTGGTGATAGACAGATGATACATAGAATAAATGTCCAATTGCTAATTTACTTTCTTGGTGTTTAAGAAAAAATAAAGGAAAAAAACACCCAATAGCAAAATGAGGCATCTATATTATATATAGAAAACTAGTTTTACTGCAAATATAAAATAGCTATTTTTGCTGATATCATTGGCTATTTTTTGATACATGTCATTGCTAATAATATCAGCAAAAATGGTTATGTTGTTTAAAAGAGTAACTTTGGATATAATTTAAATTGGAAATTTCAGAGACTATTTACAAATTGAAAAAAACAAACAAACAAACAAACAACCCTGAGGTCTACAAATACATGATCGAGCTTTAGCGACTGTTAACATTTCGTATCATCATCACTTTGCCAAAAAACTGATGTGATCAAAAACACCCAGAAATCCAACAAGGAGCTATTCTTGTTTTTCAGTAAGTGTGAATGTACAAAAGAATGTAATAGAAGGAAGTTTTCTAGTATATCCCCAGAGATTTTAATCATGCTAACATTCTCTTTTATTCATTTCAGATTCCCCAAAGGGGGTTTAGTATAAGTGAGCTTTCATAACCATACAGCATTCCACCTGTATTGCTTAATGGGTTAGAAACAATATGAAATTATACATTGTTACAGTGATTAAATTTAGGGTTTGTTTATTTCAGAATACAGTATATTCTTGGCGCGTGTGTAAAAGGAATATTGAATGTAAGTAAATGAACCTAGTAAGGGGAGTGTTTAATATTAAAGGCATCTGGAGTCTCTTAGTAAGAATGATTCCTAACTAGGAAGACAATACTGTTTCCTGGGTGTTGTATGTAAGCAATGAGTTACTAAATTCTGTGCCTCAAACTGATATTGCACTGTATGTTAACTAGCTGGAACTTAAAAAAAATCACTTAAGATAAATAAGTAATTTTCTTATTATCTTGGAAAAAAACAAAAGAATGTAAGGCTGTTTGGAAGACAGGACAGTAGCTAAATTATCTCAGTATGTTTGGGCTGCTACAAAAAAAAAATGCTATGGACTGGGTGGCTTATGACAAAACATTTCTTTTTTTTTTAAGATTTTATTTGTTCATTCATGAGAGACACATAGAGAGAGGCAGAGACATAGGCAGAGGGAGCCTTATGTAGGACTCGATCCCAGGATCCTGGGATCACACCCTGAGCCAAAGGCAGATGCTCAACCACTGAGCCGCCCAGGCAGCCCCCAAATTTTTATTTCTTATCATTTTGGAGACTGGGAAGTCCAAGAACAAGGTACCAGCAGTTTTGTGTCAGGGGAGGGCCCATTCCCTGGTTCATGAATGGCCGCCTTCTCACTCTCTTCACATGACAGAGGGGAGGGAGCCGCTGGGATCCAGTTCATAAGGCTCCACCGTCATGACATCACTGTCCTGCAAGGCCTATCTCCATGTATCATCACGTGGTGGGTGACGATTTCCACATATGAATTTTGGAAGCCCACACACTATGTCCAGAATACTAGACAAAGGCCATGTTTACTTTATAAAGATTGAGGCTACCTGTAAGAATATCTGGAATGTTATCAGGGACCAAGGTAGGGTGAAAAATAATGTTTCAAGCAATTAAAAAAAATGAAACAAAAAGAGGAAATACTTCAAAAGACTGTTAAAATTCACTGAATGTCTATGTTGTTAAATGATTTTCCAGGGCTATTTACTTTAATACTGTTTGCAATCTTATGCAATAAGTATTATATTCTCCATGTTTTAGATTAAAAGGGAGGCTTAGGGAGGTCTAGTAACTTGTTCAGTTTAACAAGCACATCAAGGAAGAGGCAGCAGCACTGTTCTGTCTGCTGTGGGCCCTGTTTTTTTTTTTTTTTCTTTTTAAAATTTTATTTATTTATTCATAAAAGACAGAGAGAGAGAGGCAGAGACATAGGTGGAAGGAGAAGCAGGCTCCATGCAGGGAGCCTGATGTGGGACTCAATCCAATGACCCTGGGATCTGACCTGAGCCAAAGGCAGATGCTCAACCAGTGAGCCACCCAGGTGCCGTGGGCCTTGTCTTTTTACTCAGTATTAGGCCTCCTTTAAAAATACGTATTTCATCCAGAAAAAAGGAGTTGGGGAAAGAATGCACACTGATGGGAGATCGAAGTTAATAATACTAATTCATTAATTTATCAAATATATTTATTGAATATGTAATGACCACAAACATGATTCCTTTTGTAAGAGACTTGCAGTCTTGTCAGGAGAAACAGACCTATAGTTTGTGTATGACAATGTATCAGGTGCACCAATTATATAGTATACATTTTTATTTATATATTTTTTTATTTTTAAATGACCACTCACTACCTTTAGTTTTAGTGGAGACACATTGTTTTATTGAAATGAGGTCCATGGAATCAAACATATTAGTACCTATTATTGATAGTAAAACCACTGTTCTATTTAATGTGATTTAATAGAATGACTTCATTGATATAACCCCCGGTTTCCACAGGAAAGAGCTAAAGAAGCAAAATGGAAAGATGGGAAATATGTGGCAAAATTGTGGTAGCTCTTTGCTTCCAAACTACTTCTCAGAGGGGAAGACACCGGACATCATTCCCTACCACTCATACAGTGGGTTGTATTTGACATTTGCTTGGAATCCGAATGTCCATTTAGCTTTCAGGCAAATTTTACATTCTCTTCCTCTCTGCTTGGAAATTGAAACATTTATGTTATTACATTATTTAATTATAGTGTATTACTTGGTTGACTGAAGAATAAAAGAATATTCTTGCTCAACTGAAAACCAATGTACCCAACTTACAATTCTTCTAATTTGAAATAATTATACCACACAACGTGTGAAGCTACTTATTATATTTGATTCATCACATCAATTTTCTTCTAAACAGTTTCAGATATAATATGTGTCGGAAGAATCACTTCTGCAGCATGTGACAAAATTTCAAGAGAAAAAACAATACTGTATGGACATTATTTACCCCTAAGCAACTATCCCAAACAATTTAAACAGAGAGAGTTCCTGAATATTTATATATGGAAAAATAAAGTCAGAGTTGAAAGGAACATTGGAGAAAGAAGATGTATGAATCCATTAGGAGCACAGCAGATGGAGAATTTGGTAATTCTCCTAATTACTCTCTTTTCAGTTAATTCTACACACCTTTCAGATTCTAGAAACAAAAAGTCACACTTAGCATGACTAATTTGGCTCAACTACTCTATTCTTAGACTGGACATAGTTGCAGCCCAAGAGAAAATTACTGAGGTGGAGAATTACAAAGCTTTTCTTATCTCAGGAAATACACATTGTCTAATTCTAAACGGAACATGTAAATTGAACAACCAAAATGTTTCTCTCGTAAGAACTTATATTTAAAAGGCATTTAGTTTGATCTATGAAACATTTTAATAAATATCTGATTTTGTGACATGAATTAAGTAACATTAAGTGACACAACTTTATTAACAAATACTCTTTAACATTGAAACTTAAATCATTACAGTTAGAGGCAAAGAGAAGATATAACCCAATTCTCCTGGGCCTCACCTAAATTATTTCACTGTCATCCTTGGAAAATCAGCACCATAGTGCACTGCCTAAGAGCGTGGTGTCTACAGTGCAACCACCCTGCCTTGGCTCTGATTCTTAGCCAGCTGTGCTCTCTTGGGGGTGTTCTTCATTTCTGTTAGATAAAATGGGCATAATAATGATATCTATCTCCTAGGGTTTGGGGGAGGACAGATAATGAGTTTTGAACAGCATCATTTATATGGCAAGCACCCAGGACGTATTAGCTATCAACAGCCATGTTGCCTATATTTTACTGAAAATGGAAGTCTAAGACTTCTAAACACATAAGCAAACAGTAAAATAATTTGTCATTTTCTTTCTTTTTTTAAGATTTTATTTATTATTTACTGGAGAGAGAAAGAGAGAGAGAGCATGAGCTTGGGGAGAGTCAGATGGAAGGGAGAGGTAGGTTCCCTGTTGAGCAGGGATCCCCATGCAAGGCTAACTCCCAGGACCGTGGGATCATGACCTGAGCCGAAGGCAGGTCCAACTGAATCACGCAGGAGTCTCATCATTTTCAAAATGTACTGTAACATAGCTCAGCTTGATTACTGAAGTCTTTTCTAACATTATGTAATTTTTTTAAACTTCTTGGAATTTAATTACTGGTCAGAGACTCAAGATACAATTTGTAATCAGGTCCAGGCTTCGATAGTGTGGAGTTTAGATAGTGATGTTTTTCCATCTTTAAATTGAAAAATTTCCAAGAAACTTTAATATCTAGATTATCGAGTGATTGTATGCTTTTTAAGAAGAGCCACCCTTATGCTGAAATATGTAATGTTTTTTGCAGCAGTGCAGGGGATAGATATATCTAAGTTTAGAGAACATATATCCTGGTGACTAAGACTTCTCTTGTCCTTTCTAGTATAAAAATAATAACCCATCTAGGGAAAACTAAGAGAAGAAAGTGTGAAAATTAAATATCATTTTGAATATATTTTTCATCTTCTTTAGAGTATTTTATATTTTATTTAGATTAAAAATGAATCAATGAAACAACTGTTTTTATACTTTTACTAGAAATCATTTAATTATAAAAATTATTTTTATTATAAAAATAAAAATGGTTCAAGAATTGGAATGATCACAATATATAATTAGAAATGTATTTTGGAAAAAATAAGTAGCAAAGGTATTGAGATCTTGACCATTCTAAGAAGTGATAGGCCATAATCCAGAGTCCCATTCATATGAGTAACTCTTCCATTTTTTTATATAATACTATTTTTTAAGTCAAAAAATTTGTTGTAAAAGAACAATGAAAGATTTCCTTAAGCCATATAATTGATTGAAATGTAAAATAAGTTTTGAATAGTCTTCAGTAGAGAACTATACAATTATATTATTTTCAGCTTTAAAAACTCCAGTCTGATAGTTTTGGTTATATGAAATAATCAGTATGATCTTCTCCATCTGACAGATAATTCAACACTCATTAGTTTTTGCTTTGAAATTCACTCAGAGACACCCATGCAGATGTATAAATACTATGAAGCATCTTTTTTTATACAGAGGTAGAAAGTCAAAAGATTTTTTATATACTCCTACATTCTTCTCTTCATTTGATTAAAGAAAAAAATGATTTTTTTGTATGGGGGCTATAGAAATCTGAAGGATGACTAATTTGCTACTTTAAACATTTGTTTTAACTAACATAAAACAAAAAATACAGAATATAGTAAAATGAATTTGTACTATACCTTATACCATAAGAGAATATAAAAAATATTAATATTTTTTGTCTATAACGTTGCTTCCTATTTGTATCAATAGTAAATATCTAATTTTTACATATGAGGAGCTATTGTTTTCTCCAAATATTGCAATAGAATCAATATCACTTATTGAATAGTATATCCTTTCTTAAATAGTTTGAATGTTATGCTTTTTATATATGAGTCAGTTGCTACTTATGCAGGGATCTGTTTCTGGATTGTTTTCTGAAAGTCCATTCTTGAGCCCACATTTCACTCTCTGGATTACTTACATTTTTAATGGCAAATACCCATAAGTTTTACTCTACTCTTTAATCTTCTTGTCATGTTAATTGTTTTGACTCTTCTCATCATTTTTTAAACTGATTGAGAACCAACATATTTCATTAAAAATTCTCAGATTTTTTTGAATATATGTGCATTATATTTATTAATAAAATCACCACTTTAAATTACCATTTCCCATCCATAAACAGAATTAGTACTGATTAAGAATTTCTGGTGAGGGTACCTGTATGGCTCAGTTGGTTAAACATCTGCCTTTGGCTCAGGTCATGATAGGGTCCTGGCATCAAGTCCCACATTGGGCTCTCTGCTTAGTGGAAAGCCTACATCTCCCTCTCTCTCTCTCTACCCCGCCCCTGCTCTCTCTACTTTCTCTCACTCACTCTTTATCTCACATAAATAAAATATTTTTTAAAAATGAGCTCCTGGTGAACTAGAGCAACATTTTACATTTTATTCATACATAAGTCTTGCCTAGTCAATTAATTGATTCTTATATATTTATAACTTTGATTTGCAAATAGGATATTTCTATTAAATTTTCAATTAGATATTGCTGATGCGTGTGAAAGGTCCCATTTTTATTTATTTATTTATTTTTAAAGATTTTATTTATTTATTCATGAGCAACACAGAGAGAGGCAGAAACATAGGCAGAGGAGAAGCAGGCTCCATGCAGGGAGCCCGATGTGGGACTCGATCCTGGGACTCCAGGATCATGCCCTGAGCCAAAGGCAGATGCTCAACCGCTGAGCTACCAGGCATCCCAAAAGTTCTCATTTTTTTTAAAGTTAATTTTGTTCCTAGGTTCACTATTGAACAGTATAGTGTTAAATATCTAGACTAAGCAACTAGACTACATGTGTTGAAGTCCAGGATTGGTCACTTTTTTGGTGTGTGACTTTAGATAAATTGGGCCTTAATTTATTAATTTATAAAATAACAACAAAAAAGACAACTGCTTTGTAGTTTTTCTATCATAACCAAAAGGAAATTTACATAAACCGCGTGGTATATAATGTTATTTATGAACATTAGATTTTTGAATTTGTTGGGTAAGAGCATGAATGAAAGCAGAATAATTTCTTTTTAAAATAATAATAGGGGCAGCCCTGGTGGCTCAGTGGTTTAGTGCCGCCTTCAGCCCAGGGCCTGATCCTGAAGACACAGGATCGAGTCCCACATCAGGCTCCCTGCCTGGAGCCTTGCTTCTCCCTCTGCCTATGTCTCTGCCTCTCTCTCTCTCTCTCTCTCTCTCTCTCTCTCTCTCTCTGTCTCTCATGAATAAATAAATAAAATCTTAAAAAAATAATAATAGTTACTCATAATTTTCCATTTTATCACATTGGTTTCTTAAAAGAGCCCAGAATGTGACTATCTTACAGATCAAATACCATTGTTCATTTCACTTGATTATTTGCGTATAAAATAACTAATAGAAATACCAGTTCAGGTAACATGGATATATACTGACATCTGTAGACATTATTTGCTAGAATTGCCTGAGGATATAGTCATTATGTCCAAAGGGTACCCAAACTGGACTACAGTAACAGATTCCTTCAGAAAAGTCAGGCCTATGATGTCAGGTGAAATGAGTCCCTTTAATAATTATATTCAAGACTCTTTTTGATCTAATGTGGGAATAGACACCATTTCACTCTTTGGTCTTTGTGTATGTAGAGGGGATATGCAGAACACAAGTTTAAATTGAATATTATAACCGACCACAAATTTCCAGCAATCCACAGTCATTCTGGCTTCCATAGTTCATTGCCCTCAAGAGACATGGGGTTTGCTTTGGTATCTTGGCAGTCTCATTGTATCTTATAATTAATAGCATATTGGATCCAAAAACTAGATTGTATATTTTGAACTTTTTCTCCTTTATTTTTATTTTAATACAAATTTCAATAATGTAACTTTACGGTACTTGTCTTCCTCCTGAAAAGGATCACATATAACAAAGTGGGTTTTATGTCCAAGATGACAGGCCTGATATTAAGATTCTTTTCAGTTTAATTCTAGGACACTTCATCTCTTTGTCCCCTAGAGTTAAATGGGAGCAGATTATCTGATTATCCCAGAGGTCACAAAACAGCTGCTATAATCCCTCTGTTTTGATATAATGGTTCTCATTCTCTGCTACAGGGTAGCCTGATCATTTCAGGGCAAGTATATGACAAGCTATGGTTAATTATAGAAAATAATTTTCTTCTATAGCAAGGAGGTTTAAGGCTTGTAATTTACCACTCACATAGGTTTAGATTTTCAACATCTCATAAGCAAATTTCATTTATCTTTCAGAATGTCTACTTGAATATCTATTTATTTAGAAGAAAATTAGATGCTGCTTTATAATGTAAATGACGAACAGTAAATTGAACTATATCAACTTATGGATATTCAAACATATGGGAGATCTTCAATGTAGGGAGATTATATGAAGAGTCATGAGGCAGGATATATCCTCTCTCCTTATGTCAATGATTTTGTCAGGGTTATTGACTTTTATGAGATTAATTTTTCTATCTTGCTTCCATTATAAATGGACAGCGATCAATTGTTATGCGCTATAAATAGATAGTAGGGCTGTATTTTCTTCCTAGCAGGTATAAGGGGACCTCCGACTCCATGAATTTGTGATATTGGCTGGGGAGAAGAGATTAATGCAATGTTATCACATTCCTAGTTGTTATGGTTCTATATTCACTGGAAACTTATGGCCTCAGGTCAGATCACATTTTATAACTTTCTATATAGAAAGCAGGATCTTATTATATGTCTATAGAAGAAAGATTAATCCAGAGAAATTAATCATTGCATACCCTTAGTGGTGGACTAGAGGAACCATATAGGTTATGTACCCGATGGAGCATTTTCTTCTGTATGTTCCATTGTACATCTTGGTTAAACAGCTTGTCATTCCAAATTTGTTCCAACCTTGGGTCATGCTTTGGGCCACAAAGACAGGATTATTTAAATTAGATAAACTGTGGAGATACCACTATTGGGTAGGGCCATTATTGACCAGTCAAAAGTTACTTATCACCTTGACTAATTTTTCCATCAGTTTAATGCACATGCACATTTGGTGGTTGTTATGTACCTAGAATTCCATCCAGTTGGTATATGTGGCCCATAATTCGTCTGTACTATTAAGACAAACTTAGATTCTACCATATCGCAGGTATATATCCTGGTTTCAGTGAACTTTAGCCAAGATATTAATAAAAATGTTTTTTTTCTTTCTAAGAGAATAAAAGGTCATATCCAGGTAGACAAGACTAAAGATATTATTTGTGAGTAATACCATTCAAGGAGAAATCGGCTGCGTTTGCCTCACCAAAAGTACAAGGACATTCAAGGACTTAGTGGAAGGTATATAGAATCCCTCTGTGTACTTGGCTAGTTTGTAATCTGTCCCAATCAACTGGTGATTACAACTAAAACATGAATCAACCAAACATAATTTGCTTGTCATGTTTCCAAAAATATTTTAGCCATATTTATGATTTTACCTTCTAGTGTTCCAAGAAACAAAACTATTTAATGTTCAGACTATACTTGTTGATTTAAGCTAGAAGAATAAAAACTTCAATAGTTAAAAGATGCTTTCTGGATGTTATCTAATATTAATACTAGTGCTATGGTCAATGTTATCAATTGCTAAAAAAGTGATACAACCAATTATAAATTATTATTCATTAAATCATACTTGTAAGATTTTGTTCATCATCCCAACCCACCTGAATTCCCAAAGTTCATTAACAGACATTACTTAACATTGCATGTCTATAAACAAATTATTTTGTTTTGTTTTGTTTTTGTTTTTGTTTTTTTAATTTATTTTACAATAGTTATACAGAGAGAGAGAGAGGCAGAGACACAGGCAGAGGGAGAAGCAGGCTCCATGCACCGGGAGCCTGACGTGGGATTCGATCCCGGGTCTACAGGATCGCGCCCTGGGCCAAAGGCAGGCGCCAAACCGCTGCGCCACCCAGGGATCCCTAAACAAATTATTAAATGGGGTGCATGGGTAATGATTAGTTAACCATCAGACTATTGGTTTTGGTTCAGGTTGTGATCTCAGGTTGTGAGATAGAGCTCTGGGTTGGGCTCTGCACTCAGTGCAGAGTCCACTGAAGATTCTCTCTCTTAAATAAATGAATAATTCTTTAAAAAAATATTGTGTTAAAAGCCTATTGGGAATTCTGGAAACTATAGTTTGTATTAGATAGATAGATAGATAGATAGATAGATAGATAATAAATAGGTATCTGCCATGCATTCTCGTTAAAAAAAAAAAAGAGTTTCTCAATATGACACTGAGATCCAAAGGAAATGGTTATTTATCCCTCTCAAGGATGTTGTCAACATCGTGGAGGATAATAACCAGTTCTCCAGGGATCTCACTTTAATATTGGCAGACCTCTGGAGGTATAGGGAAGCCATAGCAATACCTTATATTTTCTTTGGACAGTCTATGTACATAACGTGGAGTTAGAGAAATTTTTCTTTAAATATTATTTACTCTTCATAATCATATTTAAATTTATCCCTTTTCCACCTCAAGCAGTGAGACATTCTCAAATATGGTTTAATGAACACTTTCATAAATGATCGCAGTCACTTATGCCATGAGCTGGTAACATATCTATAAATATGAGAGCCCCTGTTAACTGCCTATTCATATTCAATGACTTAGTAAAGGTCACAAATGGATCTAAAACACAGTTGGGCAGCTTGGTGAAAGTATAAGACACTACTGTGTTGGAGTTCACAGGTCAAAGAGAAGTGGCCAGATGAGATGCCCTGAGGCATGGAATGCCTTCTGTTGTCCTTGCTGACACTGGAATCTAACTCAGTCAAGAAAATAATTTACCAGATGTAGGACCTCAGGATAGAACACAGAACTAATTATCATCACAGTCAAAGATAATGCTAATGTCACTCAAGTGGGAACAGCTCCAGCACTCATTTGTACTAAAAGGTGAATTGTGTTTGCTGACCCATTTTGAAAAAAAAAAATCTTAGGTTTTCTAACAGTATTTTAGTAATCAGTAGTATTTTTCAGCCATTTCAGCCTCCATTTTAAGTCTGTAGGAGTGGCAACTAATACAATCTAAAAAGTGCATAAATCTGTTGCTAATTTGGAGGCGTAAGACAACCACAGCAATATCAAGGAAAATAATGCTTGCTATTAAGGAATTTTAGGTGGTCCATGGTTTGATTTTTTGGTCATTCATGTTCTTTGTTTCCTTGAAACGGATTCTGAAACTGAGGCAAATCAATATCATCATTTTATAATTAATACATGTCAATAAATGTTATATTGTTTTAAAAATATTCTTTGAGGTAATACTTTTAATCTTGTTCCACTTATTGTTTATAAAGGATTATATACTTCATATGCTTTGTATATTTATATCTTATATTAACAAAGTATATGCCTTTGCAAAGATTTGAATAATTTTCTTAACAAAATCATTCCAATGTCCGTTATACTAAGCAATTGAATTTAGTCAAAGATGTTAAGATTTTCCATTTCATACTTTATCTTGGGACTATTCAATGGCAGCCTCTTGTATTAAGTGAAACATTTGTTCAGATATTACTGACCATGGTATGTCTATAAACAAATTATTGTGTTGGGGTGACTGAGTGGTGGTTGGTTAGCATCAGACTCTTGGTTTCAGTTCAGGTAGTGATCTCAGGGTTGTGAGATAGAGACCCACATTAGGCTCAGCACTCAGCACAGCCTCCGCTTGAGATTCTCTCTCTCTCTCTCTCTGCCCCTGTTCTCCACTTCCTCTCAAAAAAAAAAAAAATCTTTAAAAAATACTGTGTTAAAAGCCTATTGAGGAATTTTGGAAACTATAGTTAGTATTATATCAGATAGATGATAGATAGATAATAAATAGATATTTTTAACTGTTTTTTTTTTTGTGTGTGTGTTATTTTTAACTGTTGATTTAAAGGCATTGTTTTGGATATTTCTTACCTAAGAAAATGTCATTAACATCCCATGAGTGAAGTTTAGTTATTTGTTTTCCAATGTAGAATACTGTTCTTGACCTGCAAATTGTTTTGTCAAAACATTGTCATTTTCTCAGTCATCTACCATAAGAACTGCATAGAGACTTCAGATTTCAAATCCTTATTTATCCATGGGATATGTAATTTATATCATTTGCCTAATAAGATTTTCCCTGGTTATACTAACATTTCTACATGGGTGTTACACACTTACTAAATATGAGGATCACAAAAAATTAAAAAAAAAAGCACACTTCAGAGGACTTTTTATTTCACCTAGGGCATGAGAAGTGATATATAGGAAAACTTGTAAGAATTGGAAAGGTCAAATACTTTTCAAGTAGGTTTAAAAACATTTTATAGTGAATAAAAATGAAGGCTATACTTGATCAAAACTTGTAATCCATTATTATTTAGACAGGTTGCAGATACTTTCAGTCTGGAAGTTTTGGTTTCCATAAAAGCCAAGTGGCAATTACGACACTAATCTTACCTCAAATAACGATTTTAAACTTCAGACAAATTATGAACAATAGATTGAAAGACTTGCAGAGGCTTTAATTAGAATGAACAACAGATTAAAAACAAGCAGAATGGAATTAGATCCTTGAAAGAAGTGTATCATATGGGATGAGATTTATGTTTGTAAAACCTCTGCTTGGAGGGGACCCTACAGTTTCTGTGGTACAGGGTGGCTAGAAATCAGGTAGAAATTTGCAATCTCTTTGGTGTAGGGAGTCAGAAGATGGTATTTAGGAGTGCTAATTTAGAGAGAAATTGGGGAGATATATTCCAGAAATGAGAGAACCATAGAAAGACCGTCTCCATAACCTTAATATGAACTTTCAAATCTGTATCTGATCCAAGAATTGTGCGTGAGTGAGCGAGTTCTCAAAGAATCAGAGGGAGAAAGAACCACTGCAAAGCTGAGAGAGTTGACCAGAAATCTCAACTCTGGCTCACTTCAATGAATTTTAGAGTTCAAATACCACTGAGTTAGAGCAATGTGGCAAACTCTAACTGTAAGTGTTTACTATGTGCTGGGCCATAAAACGATCTCAATAAAAGTAAAAGAATTGAAGTCATATAGAATACATTTTCTGTTTACAAGGGAATTAAAATAGAAATGAATATCATGTCAAAATAACCAAATATTTAGACATTAAGTAAAACATTTCTAAATGAACTGTGGGTGTAAGTGGAAAATACAAAGATAAAATGAGAATATTTTTAACTACATGACAATGAACATACAACATATTGAAATTTATGGTGTGTATCTAAAACAGAGTATGTCTTTAAATAATTACAATAGAAAAGAGGAAGTATTTAAAACTTAATGTTTTGAGGTTATTTACCTCAAGAAGTTTATATACCTAGAGATTATATACCTAAAGAAGCTATATACCTCAAGAGGTTATTTATATTCCTATAGAATTTTTAAAAAAGGACAGACACAACAAAAATTAAAGACTGTATTTTTAAAAAGGAAATAAAATAATTTGAAAAATAAAATAATGTAAACAAGTAAAAAGTGGGTCTTTAAAATGAGTAAGAAAAATAAATGACCTTTACCATGTACCAATAAAATAGATAACACAAATTATCAAAATCAGAGATTATATTAAGGACACCATTAGAAAGTATTTAGATTTTGGCAACATAATAAGGAAATATTATGTACAGTTAATGACAACAAATTCAACAACTTAGATAAAATAGACTAATTACTTGAAAGGTGCAACTTACTAAATCTTAGATGGGATAATTATAATATTTGAAGAGCCATATAGTTATTAGAGAAATTTAATATATTATCGAAAATCTTCCAACCTGCAAATTTTATTTTACTAGTTGACTCTATCAAACATTTCATGGAGAAAAAAATGCTAATCTAACATAAACTCAGAATAGAAAAGAAAGATACACTTTTTAAAAAGTATTTATGAGGGTATCATGTCTTCGATACTAAAACTTGACAATAATATTACAAGAAAAGAACAGGGCGAGTTACAGCCTAATTTTTCTAACACATACTAAAATTTCTTACTAATCTTGAGGTAAAAACTCTCAAAATATTAGTAATGTGAATCCAGACATTGTATGTATTAAAGGCATATAAATGAGACATTATTCAAAAAATATACCTTGAAGGCAACATTAGGAATATGAAGAGGTAAACCACATACATAGGGGAAATATCACAAGATATACATCTTGATCAAGGGTTTCAATCCAGAATCTAGAAGGAATTCTTAAAAATCAATAATTAAAATGCAAAACAACCTAAAATATAAACATGGGCAAAATATTTGAATAGATCACTTAGAAAAAGAGAAGTCCAAATGGACCACAAGCAAATGAAATGGTGTTTGAAGAAAAATCAAGTGAAATAGTCAGTTTGGAAAATAGTTTGGCAATTTCTTATAAAGTTACATACACTTATTTGATTCAACAATTCTCCTGCATATTTACCCAAAAGAAAGGAAAATGTATCTGCACAAATTTTCTTATGTGAATTTCATAGTCTATATTTGTATTGGACAAAATTGGGGAAAACAAAACAAAACAAATGCCCATGAAGACATGAATGGGTAAAAAGTTGTATTATACCACTAAGCAATAAATGAGAATCAACTACTATATTATGTAAAAAGTGAATTAATCTCAAATCAGTATTTTTAGCAAAAGAACTAGGAACAGAAGAATACATTCTTTGTGATCCCATTTATATGAAGTTCTATGACAGACCAAACCCATTCAGGTGGTAGCAACTAGAATAGCGACTATGTTGGGGTTTGGCCAATTGATGACAAAAGAGAACTTTTGGGGGTAAAGGAAATGTGGTATTTATTAACTGAAGTTCTGCTTGCATTGACATATATTTGTCAAATTCATGAAAACTCATATGTAAAGTAAGACTGTACATTTTACTTTCTGTGGACATTCACATAAATGTTTAAAAAATGAAGTTCATTATTTTCACCTCAATGGAAAGAGAAAGAATACAAGGTGAAACAGACATAATCATAAATAGAAGTGTCAAGTCTCTGTGTACAATCAGGCAGGACTGTTTACAAACTCTGATATTCCTGTATAGATATGTGGCCCTAGTTCTACCTTCTCATGAAAACATGTCAGAGGCATGAAGGCCAGTGTTTATACTGATGAAACAAAATATGTATCAATAGTTTTCTTTCCTGAGAACAGCTGTTGATGTTAACAAATAATCTTTAGTTCATCTGAGGTTCTTCATATTCACAATGTGAGACTAAACCTTGCAGGGTGTTCGTGGACTAATGTTGTAGGAGTTTGATTTCATTTGGGGGAATATTAGGTGATTAGGATATTTTTTAAATGTTTACCTAAGCTTTTTTTTTTTTTAAGATTCTATCCATCTATTCATGAGAGACACACAGACAGAGAGAGAGAGAGAGAGAGAGTCAGAGACCCAGGCAGAGGGAGAAGCAGGGAGCCTGACGTGGGACTTGATATGCGTCTCCAGGATCATGCCCTGGGCCGAAGTCAGGCACTAAACCACTGAGCCACCCAGGGATCCCCTACCTAAGATTTTTTTATGTAGTATGTTCAGAAAAAGCATTAATTTCCATCCAGTAGCTATATTGTTAAAATAAATCAATTTGTCATGAAATTTAACCATCCCTTCTTCAAAATGTAGTCATTCTCCACACAATCCAATCTATGCGTTTCTGTGAGGTCTCAGTGAGAGTGTTCTGAAAGTTACCCAACAAGTAGTGGTTTATAAATATATAAAAAAGATACATTTGATTGAGAGGGTGGCTGTTTTCACCTGGGGTATAAATGGTCAACAAATATTAGGAGTGGTTTTGCTTTTTTTTTTTTTTTTCAGTTTTATGTGCAGAACTGTGTCCTTGGGTGGTTGAAAATGCTGTGAGATATTAAGACCAAAGAATAGCTTTTGGGATTGAATCCTATCATACATCGTATCCATTTCTTACTCTCACAGAACTGAACACACGAACCAGAAGTATTTATTCCTCTTCACCAAGTGGAAATCACAAGGAATGACAGCCCACACTCTAGCGGGTATTCTCAACTGCAAAAATAACTACCAAATCATTGAGGTGTGTGCCAGGACCATCAGAGGCAACAAATTTTTAGGCCCAAGGAAAAATGGATATTGAAAGTAAATTTGATGAATTTGCTTGGAGATTTAAATTAGGGTGCCACATCTACAAGGTAAAAGAATTGGCAGTTAAGAGAAGAATTTATTGGAGATCTTGGAAATGAAAAATATAATTACTGAATTAAAAAAATCAATAGGTGGTTTAAGTAGCAGAATGCATATAGCTGAACAAAAATTAATGATGTGGAAAATTAGAGGGAGGAATTTTTCTTAGCATACAGCACATTGGAATAAAATGAAAAGTAAGCAGGAAAAGAGATAAGAATAGATAGAGAGGTGCTAACGTCTCTCTGGCAGAATTTTGGAGCAGAGAATAAAGGTAAAGAGAGCACCGTAGTTATGGAAGACGTGAAAGCTGGGAGTTTCTTACAATGAAAGAGAGGATCCTCAGATTACAAAACCTCATTAAGCACCAATCAGATTAAAAAAACACCTGCACATTTTAAAACATTGTGATAACTTTTTTCAAGACAGAAAATCCTAAAAGCTAGCAGAGTGAAGACATCAATTACCTACACAGCAGTAAGAATCAGATTGACTTCACAATTCATGTCATCAGTATTTTATTAAGAAAACAATGAGGGTAGTCTAAAAAAAAATAGTACAGGAAAAATGATTTTGTGAATTCTGTCTCATTATCATTTTGTACCCCACAAATTGAATGATGAATAAAATACTCAGTAAATTATTTAGCAAATTTAACTCCACCAGATTCCCCCCAAAAGTTCTAGAAAACATACTCCCCTGAATTTGAATAGATGAATCCAGAAAGAAGAAAATAGACCAAACACAAAGCACACACACACACACACACACACACACACACACAATGTTAAGCAAATAAATTAATTCATTTTTGTACAAATAAACATTTAAAATAATACGTGTTTTTACACTAATCTAGAAGCAAAATGTAAAGAGTATGGAGGTGGTGATAGAAGGAAGTAAAATCATGATGAAGTGCTTGCCTTGAGAGGATAATGTTCATATGTTCTTAAAGATGTGTTACCATGATGAGTTTTGGCTGAGAGTAAAAGAAACTCAAAATAGCAATGGTTTAAGCAAGGATTATATTTCTTTTTCTCACATGAAAATCTACAGTAACACAACTCAGGGCTGTTTGATGGGTCTGCTCTACTACTTCCCAAGGGAGCTTTCTTTTTCCTTGTCCTCACTTCATATACAACATTCTCATCTACCCCATGGCTTAAGGTATTGGTTCCAGTTCCAAATACCCACCATAACCAGCTTAGCAAGAATTAGGAAGGAAAAATAAAAAGGTGGGGCACAGGGTACTCTTCAGTTGCCTTTTAATGAAGCTTTCACAAGATGTTTTGGCTCAGTCTCCTTGGCAAGACTCTAGCCCAATGTCTCAGCAACATAGACGTACACTAAGGTCTTTGGGTGACGGTTTACTAAAAATCAGAGGGCATATTACTATGGAAGAGAAGAACGGTTATCACAGAACCAACAGCTCTCTTTGCCACAATGCCAAACAAAGTAAGGGGAATAAAATAGAGCAAAGAAAACTTGATTAATCCAATGGAAGACTGAAGGCATGGACAGGAAGAAGGAGAAAGCAGGTATATGAAAAACACAGACAGACTATGGGAATTGTCCTCACAGACATGTCTAAGTTTTTAATATCATTTGTTTTCCCTGCAGCATTTAGTATTGCTTATTTTCCCATAATTATTTCCTCCCATGAATCTTGGGACTGTATTTCAGTCCCCCCTGCCCAAGCTGTGAGCAACTTGGGATAAGTAATGATATTTCAGTCTTCCTGCCATCATTTCTTTAGCATAGTAGGCACTCAATAAACATTAGTTTAATGATTATTAGAGCAGATAAGTAACTGAGAGATTGGGTATAAGAAGGACATCTCTCACTTATGACTTATAAATAAATCTACAGGGAAGGGGCCATACCACTTAAACCTCTTTAGCATCGATAGTGTCTATTTCTCAAAGGACAAATTAAAAAGATGTTGTGGTCCACTGGCTAAACAAATTCTTCGATCAGGTAATAAAGTACATGCCGATTGGGAAAAAGGCTAGTGCATTGTTTGTCTTCAGCAATATAGATAAATCATTGATTTTTTTTCCTGATATACCTAAATCCTGGGAGCTTATTAGTTGGTGCTGATATGATTTCATCTTTCCTGGAGGGAAAGTTTTAGTTTTAGAAGGAAAATGAGAAATAGATTTTTGAATAAATATAATTTGTAGTGAATGAAATGAAAATAATAAATGATGAATTTACTCCATACATCCTTACTGTAAATGCCTATATTTTATGTGTGTTTATGTGAGTAAGTGTGTGTGTGTATGTGTGTGTGTGTGTGTTGCATTTTCCAATGTACATATGATCTCTGCTCTGGTGAAAAATTATATCTCAGATTTTGTAAAGAAATAAAGGCTTACCAACACTCTTATTTCTGGCAGAGTACTAATAAGATATTTCTAATGAAGGGAGGGCGTGCCCTTTGACTACACTGTTGAAGATACTGAAGATACAGGTTCCAGTTAGGAAAGATGCTGAGGACGGGCTTCATGAAAGCCTTATTCCTATCCAGGATGGATAGGAACTCTGAAAGTACGAAGGACAGGGCAGTCTAGGCATAATTGTATTAATCGGAAGTTCAGAGAGTGAGTACACAGGAAATAGAAATGACAGGAAACAGAGTTTATGGTGAGGGTTCTGAGTTTGTCATAATTGTAGCAGTGATGTTAAGAAGTGACTACATATGTCAAACTCAATAAATTTAAATGAGTGCTGTTATTGTTACTTAGTTACTTGTCAAGAAAGTTTTTAAAAAGCAAAATAAATATTTTACTACCACACCAAAAACCTTTCCTCAGACTGCCTAATACAATCATAGAAAAACTAGACTTCTAGCTAATGGTGGTAATAAGTAAGGTGTTAATAATGGAGTAGGGACAGCAGATGGCTGCAGGAGGAAGCCAGCGCTTCACTTCATGGCCATAGAGGGATTTAAACCTACCATTATCCAGGCCGATTTTTCTATTTTGTATGATAAGAAGAGAAAGGACTCTACTTAAACATGCACTTGTCACCTCAGTGGGCTTATTTCTCTTTAAAAATAAATAAATATGGGACACCTGGGTGGCTCAGTGGTTGAGCGTCTGCCTTCAGCTCAGGGCATGATCCCAGAGTCCTGGGATCGATTCCCACATCGGGCTCCCTGAAAGGAGCCTGCTTCTCTCTCTGCCTATGTCTCTGCCTCTCTCTCTCTCTCTCTCTCTCTCTCTCTTTCTGTCTCTCATGAATAAATAATAAAATATTAAATAAATAAATAAATAAATAAATAAATAAATAAATAAAGCAAACAGTTGTTCTCTCGTATCTATTTTTCCTTCTTTTCTCTTCCTTTCCGAATCATCACTGCCTATACTTGTTACTACTTGCCTCTAGTTTCTACAATCCTATTTTTAACTTACATGCATAAATAGATGTAGAAATAAGTGTGGTTGTAATTATGATTTTGATGTGTGTGTGTGTAATGTACTTGTACTTCCTGGCTGTGCCTGCTGAGAAGACTTAGAACAAGTGACTATACTGAATGTCCAGACCCAAATCTCTACTTAACCATTCTCCAGTGAAATTAACCACGTTTTCTTGCAGAAATGTCCAATTCCAGGACTGGGGTAGAAATAAATCTGGAACATCTTATTGTGACCGAAAGTAAGGAAATGTTTAAAGAAGAGTGTCGATGTGTCAAAATTCATTTGAAAAGGAACTGCCTTTGGCTACATCTGGTGTAATTTAAGCATCAAAATAAATAATGATAGTGGTGGATTTAATTCCATTGGGTAAAATAGGAATCAAGGTTTCATGCTGAAATAAATAAATCTTAGTTGGCCAGGGCTGCTGTAATAAAGTAATACAGACTGTGTGGTTTAAATAATGAATTTATTTTCTCATAATTCTAGAAGCTAGAAGTTCAAGATCAAGATATTAGAAGGGTTGGTTTCCTCTGGGGCTTCTCTCTTTGATTTGTAGGTGGCAGTCTCCTCCTTGAGTCTTCACATGGTCTTCCTGATAGGCAGTGTCCATCTACTAATGTGTACTGGTAACATTGGATTAGGAATCACCTATTATGAACTCATTTTAACTACTTCTTTAAATATCCTACAAATAAAGTCACCTTCTGAGATATTGAAGCTGAAGATGTCAACATAAAATTTTAGGATAACATAATCCAGTCCATAACAAATGTAAAGGAAGATTCTTTAGCAAAATACCAATTAAAAGAAATGTGTATAAACAATGATTGAAATAGAAAAACTATATTTGGAAATTATCAGAGTGATTATTGATTTATACGTAGTTGTCAATAAAGGTCAAGGTTGGTGGTGGTTTGATGAGGAACTGAGGAATAGGATATTGGCTTAATATTAGAATATTTCCCCATGATAACAATAGTCAACTTCAAAAGGAGAAATGGTGACATTTTAGTGAAAATACATGAAGAACACCAGTATGTTGAGGTGTCAAGGTAAGCACCACTTCTGATGGACACAGGTCAACAGTGCTCACCGACATGATGCATGAAGAAAAAGAGCAAAATTTTGGTGATATTCTTGCAAAAGAATCATGGCTTTATCTGACTCTTATCTTGAGGAAACATTGGGCACAGGTTGAAAGAATTGATATAGAGTACAGCCTGTATTCTTTAAAATAATGGAAGATGTGAAAATAGAGGAAAACCAAGTACTAATTCTATTTTGAGGAAAATGAGAGACAAGATAATTAAATGTAACCTGTGCATTTGGATGGGATACTGAACCATAAAGGAAAAATACTTTGTAGGGACCAGTAGAAAAATATAAATGGGGTCTGTGGATTGGATGGTAGTGTGTTTCAACACTGATTTCCCCAATTGGAAGATTATATGGGGATTAGTGGGAGAGTGTCTGCTTTGGGGAGAAACAGCCTGCTTTCAAATGGTTCAGAAAAAGACCAACTGGTGATATTGTATGTGTGTGTGTGTTTGTTTGTATATGAAAGAAATGTCATTAAATGCTAAAAATTGGGAAATACTAGTGAAAAAAGATATGAGAAAATCTTTGCATTATATTTACAAATGTTTGTATATTTTTTACAGCTTTACAACAAAATTTCTAGTCAGTGTATCTTTCTTAGTGATCTTTGTCACAAATTCATCAATTAAAGGGAATTTTGTTTTAATATATTTTTCTTAGCTTACTTAGAGCAAGTCAGTAACTTTGAGATTCTGTCCAACTTCTGCTTAATTAGACTAATTGGACCAAAGGTAAACACATTTGATAAATTACTCATTGAAATTTAGTATTAATTATATAATCATCCAAGCTAATGCATTGTTGTCAGTAGATCTTGCCTTAGAACTAAAATAAAAAAAAAATCATAGTTTTAAATAGGTATAGCAAATTCATCAGAAAAAAGTACCAGAATTCCTCATTGTTGTTTTTAATGGAATCATGTCTACTCTTGGAAATGGGTATGAGTCTTTTACTTCCAACCACAAAAATAATAATGCTGTATTCAGCTCATTAATCCATATCTACCAAGCTTTTACTCTGACAAATTAAGACATATTTTGGCGACCTTGATTATGAAACATTTTTTTAAAGTATATCAAATAATGACCCTTGTTCCTTGGAAGAAATTCCTTACTATTATTATCATACCAGCACTGCAAAGCTCTGGTATTTTATCTTCCTCTTTATGTGCATTTAGAAGGATGCCTTTGACTGGCATTAAAATAAGAAAATGCAAATCTATCTAATATTCAAACCAAGGTTTTAAGCTAGTCTCATATTTTAAAGAATTAGGTTTATACCTATTTATGAAAGTAAAGTGATGATTCTGATGATTCTTCAATTTGTATTTTCAGTATTTGTTGATGGTGCCATGGTGTTAATAGAATGGAAAGATTTTTTCAGAAATCAAAGAGAATCTATAAAAATGAGACCAAAAATCAGTGATAACTGTTTCTTTTATTTCCTCTTCATTAAGATTGTCTTTATCCTTTCATATTCTCTAAGATGAAGACAATCAACTACTGATTGAGAGAAATTTTTATTCGAGATACTTATTTATCAATGGTCCCTTATAAAATTATCATTGTTATAATATCACAATCTGGATAGGAAATATACAACCAAAAAATAAATGTTCCATTTATTTCTTATCCATTTGACATTTATGATGAGATAGGCTATCTGCTGGCTGTTATTGTTTTTCATGGATTATCTCATTGAGTTGTCACTATAACAGAAAGAAATATTCATTAATATTACCCTAATTTTAAAGATGAGGAAACAGAAGATCAGAGGAATCATGCAGTATTCCTAACGTCACACAGCTAGAACGGGGCGGGGGAGAGGGGGAAGCCAGGATAAAATCACTTCACATTTCTTAATAGTATGTGATTTTAACCATTTTGATTGATTTTATTACTTCGAAAAGTTTAGGAACATTTATTCATTGAATGGTTAAACACCTTATTATTGATTAATTTAGTTTGATTTAAAATTCATGCAAATATTCCCAAAAGTGGAACTATAGATATCATATTGGTAATATCTGTAATGTAAAGGAATAATCTTTTTTAATTTTTGGAAGTGACAGTTTTATTTTTATTCATCATGTTCTAAAAATTAAATACTAATTAGGACATTTATTTCTTGTTCAGTTTGGAAATGAATAAGGAAATATGTATGCAGAGTATCCTAAAATATAACACCTATGTATTTTCTGTGAAAATTTATTGACTCTTCCCCAAACCATAATTATTTAATCCATATTTACTTAAGCATTATTTTATTTCTTGAAATGTGGCATATATACAGGAAGGAACACAAATCATGAGTGAGAACTAGAAGCCTCTCCAGCATTCTCTGAATCACTGTCTCCTTGTCTCCAGAGGTAATGTCCCTCTTGGCCTTGTAATAGCTTACATTAGTTCTGCCTGTTTGGGGAATATAAATAAATGCAATGAACATTATCTATCCTACTGAGTCTGGCTTATTTTAGAATAATGTTTATGAGATTTATCAATTTTAAAGGTCAATCAATGCAATTCATGACCTTAATATAAAGGGGCAATAAACAAATGGTGATAAAATAATAGATTCAGACAAAGCACTTGACAACATTCAAACAGTAGCTCATGATAAACATTTAACAAGCTGGTAATAGCAGGATAGAATTCTGAGGTAAGATGCACACAAACATCACAGTTTTGCAATGAATCTTCATTTTCAAAACCAATACTACGTAGTATTGTTAAATAACAAGTTGCTAAGTTTAATCAGTATCATCGTTATGTTATATTGCTGTTATTATAGGTGGTAAAGTTGATATATTTTATTACCATTTTAATACAATTTATTTAAGAGATAATTCATAGTTTCTTAATTTTTTTTGCAGACTTTATTACTTTCTTAGGGTTATCTTAACAAATGACCACAAATTGGGTGGTTTTTAATGGAAATTTATGATCTTAGAGTTCTGGAGGCTAGAAACATAAAACCAAGGTGGTGGCAGAGTCCTTAGACTCTGGGAAAGACTCATTCCTTCTTTCTTCCTAACTTTTGGTGGTTTCTGGCAATTCCTGGCATCCCTTGGTTTGTAAGCACAACATTCCAATTTCTGGCTCTGCTGTCACTGTAGCCTTCTACCTTTGCACTTCTCCATGTCTTCACGTGGTCTTCTTATAAGGACACTAGTCATATCATCTTAATCTGACATAAACTCGAAGGAACTAATTATGCCTGCCAGTATCTTATTTCCAAATAAAGTCACATCTTAGTTTCCAGGTGAATATGTGTCTTTGGAGGACACTCTTCTACCCAGCAAGAAGACTTTTCATTTTAATCAGAACTATATTTTTTCCATGGGCTTTGGATATCTTTAAAAATATAGACAGTATTCTTTAAATTAAATCAAGGCAATAGTGAATGGTCTTATAAAAAAATGACTCAACATTAATGTCATGTTACACTCTCAGATACTCATTTTTAAATATTAATAACTTTATCAGAAGTTTGTGATATGCCAATAATTTGTAAAGAAATCATTATTTCTATAATTATACTACAATTATTTCTTTGTTTTATTAGTGAAATGTTTTTGAATTTCTAATGTTTTCCTAATGGTATGGAGAAGAGTAGAATTTGGCATAAGGATTATTTTAGGCTGGTTATTTTTATGGAGCAGCTGACTTAAAAAAAATTCTGAAAACTGAGAAGTTACCCTTTTGTAAAAGACATCTACATTTATAAGGAAAATCCCCATTTATAAGGGTTTTCTTCTCTGTGCCAGGAAGAGTAAAATGACTGACTCTAAAAACCCTTGTCAGTGAAGAAGACAATGTAGGACAATCTTGTCTACTGTGCTCTTCATGGGGGCTGCAATAACTGCCCCCACAAATATTTCATTGTCAGCTAAGGCTGGTTTTTGGAGGTGATTGATGGGGTGAGCCATTCTGGAAAGTTACTCAGTTTTTTGGGTATCTGTGATGTATATACAGGAGAGTATACAGATTATTAAATTTCATTTTGCTTTTCTTCTGCTAATCTCTTTCATTAAGGGGAATCTCAGCCAAGAACAAGAAAGGATAAAGGGAAAATTAGGTTTCCTCTCCTACAGGTTCTTGCTCCTAATGTCCTCCATACATGATGGATTAATATTACTAGATTCTTATATTGTGTAATTAGTCTTGATCCGATTGTCTTGGGCCAAGGTGATAATAACACATTGTCATATTAAATGGTAGTATTTATATACACACATACCCACACGTATGTTATTTTTACCAAGGTTTTGCTACCTTATTTATATATAAAAATATACAATATCTGAATCTACAGGTGTCATTAAGCTTTCAACAATAAGCCTAATTCTCATACTGTGATTCATTATTTTAGCAACTTATTTCGCTTTCCCAATAATTCTCCGATGTCTTATTTTGAAATAAATGCTGTGTATGAAATAAATCTTATGTATATTTTTGTTTTTTAAAATAATTGCATACTCTATATTACATATAGAAAATATTACTATATAGAAAATATGTTGTTATAACATTATTTGTTATTAAATTATTTATCAAAGCAGAATACATTTAGGAAACAAGAGAAAATAAAAATGTGCCCCATCAAACAAAATGACATTATTAGGTAATCCAGGTAAAATTAATTATATAATTCATAGGCCATGTTCTACCAATAGATGCCATCAAAGTTCACAACTAATCACTGGGAAGATAGAAAACAATTTAGATGTTTATTTTCCTTTTTTAATAATATTTAAAAAATTATAGTGTATAAAGAACCAGCAGGATTATTTTTCATTAAGTATCAAATGAGTGGGGATTATTTACACAAATTGGTGAATAATGAAAGAAAAAAGCTGATTACTGAATATTTTGCCGGAAACTGTTTTGACATAATGGAGACACAGTCATTTACACCACCCTAATTATAAAAATTTTGGCAATTAACATAACACATAACAGTAATTGGAAACATTATACGATTCATTATTGAGAGACACAAATTTGATTTATCAATATATTGTTGAATTATGCATGTATTCACACCCTTCTCTCATTGAAAATTATTTTTCTAATTTTATTTGCTTGCTTATTGAATTGACTTACAGAGAATATTTAGTAATTCCAAATGATGTACTATATATTTTATTTTAATAATGAACAACTTTGTTAAATATGTAAATAGTTGGAAACGTTAGTTGGGGAGATATTCTAAAGAATATTTTTATGATGATCGTTTAATTATTGTTCCTGGGACCCTAGTTTTTTAGCACAACCTGCTCTTAAATTTCTTATGTCCTTAAAATTAAGAAGATAATGGTTAGATGCATAAGACTGCATTACTTCTTGGTATAACTTTGATGCTGCAAAAACCATTTTCCTCTATATTTCAGCTAAATAAGTTATCCAGAAGGCTTCAGAAATATACAATAAACCTAGAGTTTATGAAATCTTAAGATTATGAGAAAGCTTTCTATTGTTTTTAAGCTCAAGAGTTGCCAGTGAAACTATTATAGCTCTGGAAAGAAAGTATTCATATTTCAAATAGGCATTTCTTGTAACTACAACTCTAATTTCACTTGTCCAATGGAGTAATACATAGATGAAGTTTCTAGATATATTTTAATCCCATGCCAAATTAAGTAGGGAACTAATCTTAAATTTGTTTGTTATGTTTCAAAGGACACCCTTTCATATAGAAACAAAATTATTCCACGTGCAGCATAAAGACTTAATATGTGGGAGTTTCCATTCTGGAGTGAGAGAATAGACATACTTTTCAATGCCTTGCTACTGAACACAAGTAAGAACCCTGCACATTATGTATAAATTAAACATAAGATTTTGGAAAGTATTCTTTGGAAAACATTCTCTTAAATATTTGCTTCAGAAAGCAATGGTTTTATAAAATGTGTATAGTTTATTGATTGATGCTTTTAAAAGAATTAAGACTTTCCAAATCTTAAGATTATTTATGAAGTGATTAGGAAGCTGATAGCAATCTTAAAATTAAATAATATTCAAACCATGCCCCACACTCTAATTTTTAAATAAATATTAGTGATAAGTGAAATGGTGATTTGAAATCATGCACTAAACAATTTTCTCATCACTGGTGTGTCGACAGTAGTAAATTCAGGTGAAGGGTCAGCCATACCTTTATTTCTCAGATATTTATAGTGCACCATGTGCCTTGAATATGCCAGTTGCTGTGCTGAGTTCCGGCACAGTAGTGAAGATGCTGATTTCTGTCACAGCGGTGAAATTAGATCAAATGCAAAGACAAGAGCCCAAGTGCATACAGGGCGATAAAGAATGGATTCTGAGTGGAGCAAGGTATAGAGAGTGCCAGGCCTGAGTGAATCTTTGGGAGATGTAAGACCTGGCCTAGATTCCCACCATTCATGTTGTGGGATTTATGGATTGGTTCTTCCTAAGAGACCAGTGCTCCTAAAGGGAAATAGAGGAGCTGCCCTATAGGATGAGTTCGGGGAGGAGGATTGGGTACTCCATCGGAAAGCAGCAAAAAGAAAGCATCTTATTACCCAGGAGTTTTAAAACAATATATAAAAGCTATAAGACAGAAGTGTAATGGTTGGTATAGAATGCAGTGAAACTGGACCAGTGTAAAAAATGTCTGCTTTTAGACCTCCACTTCCCATTCACACTTAGCATCCTTATTTTCAAGATACCTTATGAAACAGATTTAATGTTTTGAGGAAGAAAGTGCCACAGACTGCCATTTCTAGACTTAATCGTAGAAGGGATAATTTCCTTCCAAGATCTTAAAAACATATTTTTTCTTGCTCCTAGGATAATCAGTTTTCTCAAGGAACTTTGAAGAATATACTGCTTTGAACGATGATTATAGAACATACTACATATTTTAAATATTAAGCTGTAGTATAGCTAATAATAACCCTCAAGCTTTTATCATGAATTTTAAATTGTCTATTAAAAGAGAAATGCACACTCAGCATTGGTAGGACATCACAACTTTGTTGACACATATTTCAAGGTAATAGGGAAGAGTCCACTCACGCTCTCTTTATGGCCAGTTAAGAGAAATGGCATAGAGGATAGGATGCTATGGAAAGGGAATACAAATGAGAAGTCATGAAATCTTCTTTGCTAATCACAAAAGATACCTCCTATTATTTTTTTTTCTATATCTAATCCTTAGAAATTGTAAACTGGTCTTGGATGTAATGGTGATAAAACTCAGAGATCCTTCTATTCAGAAAATTTAGTAAAGGTAATTCAATTCCAGTATATTTTAAGTTCACCTACACAACATTTAGTTAGTTATGATTATGGAGCATTGTAAATTATTCCTTTTTTGACATACAAATGATCATTTTTTTTAACTTGTGGAAAATATAGAAGTAAAAATCAGTAAATATAGCAACTGGTTTAATAGGAAACCATGTGGAACTAAAGAAAACATTTATTGCTTTTTCTATTCCCATAGTAACATTTTCTCACTCTATATTTATCAATATTGAAAATAGAAAAGGATTTAACAAATGTCTCTGAACTCTTGCCACAAATGAGTATTAAAAAGTTTGTATCAGATGATTATCTTTATACATTTATTTAATATTTTTTAGTAATCTCTTTACCCAGTATGGGGCTCAAACTCACAACCCTGAGATCAAGAGTCACCTGCTCTTCCAACTCAGCCAGCCAGGAACCCTTGCATTAGGTGATTATTAACACTGATTTACTCTGTTGTTCTTCCCAGGTCCATTTCCTTGCTTCCCACCCCTGAAACTGCGGTTTATCATGTTGTATTATAGTTAATATTTTTATACTGTTCACTAAATACATATATAACTCAATATATTCTTTTTATTTGTCTTAAATGGTCTACTATATTAATTGTGGAAGATTGTACTATTGTTCCTAATGATCCATGGTGCTTCCTTTCATTGAATCATGCATCCCCTTCTGTCTCCATGTGACTTCGGTGATGTCCCTCGCTCTTCTACTACCCCAAAGTCAGATGTGGCCATGTGACCTGCTGTCTCCATACTGAAACTTCAGGTGGCATGGCATGTTCCTTTTCTTGCTCAGTCACAAATCAAGGTAAGGGCTGATCCTTCAGCGAGCATCTCAGGATGGAGGGCATGTCCCATGGGGCTGCGGCTGACCTGCACCTTTTGCGTGATGTGCATGAAAAATAAACTGTGTTGTTACAGTGACAGTAGCTCGTTATGTCAGCATACTGTGGGGAAGGTGTCTAATACACTCATCCTTTTCACTCCACAGTTGATGTTGCTACAGAGAGCTTTGGTTCAGGGGCTGCCAAATGAAGACCCCACATATAAATCTGATCTCTACAGGTTTTTGTACAGTCTTTTTAAATTTTTTTTAAGTATTTGGGGACAAAAAGAAAATGATGTCTTGTGGCATGTGAAAATTATGTGAAGTTCACATTTAAGTGTTCATCATAGTTTTACTGGAATCCAGCCACACTCATTATGCATTATCTATAGATGCTTTTCATGCTACAGTGAAGGAGTAGAATAGTTGCAGGAGTAAAGGCTAGGACGCGTCTTCCTGCCATGCCAACCCAGCCTCCAATATATTTGTTTTACCTTTAACTAGACCTTCCTTACCATGCCTGCTGGCTACTGACATTTTGCAATTTATCTTCCATGTCCAAACACCCTTGGAAGTCCCCAGGGAATGGAGCCCTGAGGGGAGCTGTTCTGGCTTTATTCTCCTTTCTCTTCTCCAAGAGTCACGTCTGCTTCACTGTTGTTCTGTTGGTGGCACGTGGGCCATCTGCCCTCCACTTCCTCCCTCACCTAGCCCAACTCTACCACATGATTGTACCCAAGTACTATCACTCTGGTTTATATTTTGTTAATTAAAATATTGTGGAAATTTCTTCTGTTTTATGTAAATGCCTACTAGCACTGTTGATTTTGTCTCTTGGGCTGCAAAACCTAAAATATTTATTATTTAGTTCTCAAGAAAACATTTGCCCACTCCAGCTCGAGTTCATTCAATTTTAACACCTGTATGTTTTATCATTGTATGAATATGCCTCTAGTTATTTATCTGTTTCTCTATTGATGAAGACTTTTTTGTTTTTGCTTTCCTTTTTAAAATAATGAAATAATGAATATTCTTACTAAATCTCTTAGTACAAAAAATAAACGTCTTAGTACACTTGCACATTTTTTACTATTTATATGTGAATTAAAAAAAAGAAAAAGTATAGAAGTCACTATAGTAGTACTATTTTATATTATATTTTGCCAGATGAGGTCCAAATTGTCCTTTGGATTGTGTGTGTGTGTGTGTGTGTGTGTGTGTGTGTATGTACTTATTTGCACAAAGCAACTCAATACTAAACTTGTTCTAGCAGCCCTTAATTATTATTAATAAATTATACAATTATAGTGTGACCTTGCTACTTAATTCTTTTTGCAAATTATTCCAGAAAACAATTTTGAAAATGTTTTGTCTCCTTTTTTGTCTTAGAAATGTCTACAGTTATTAAAATTAAACTTTGGTAAAAAAATTACCAAATATTTTAAATTAATACATTGTATTTATAGCATGGTATTCGGTATCTATACCGCTAAATAAATTATTGATGTGAGAAACTTATTTTTTACACTATCTTGATTTGTATTTGCAAACTGAAGAAGAGAAATACATCTAGGTTCAGAATACACTTTTTTTTTTGATAGCTCTAATTATTCCAGAAACAGAAAAATAAAAATCACTTCCTAAAGGAAAAAAAAAAAAAAACAAGAGAAAAGGTACAGAGAAAATTAAGGATTTAAAAAATTGGAGCACATGCACACACATGTGTGCACATACCCATAGAGACTCAAATTATTTACTGAAGCAATTTTGAAGTCCTGAGATTAATATTCTTAGTCATTGAATCCAAAATGTGGAAATAAATACCTGACAAAAATGTTGGAATAGAATTTTGTAATTTGTTTTTGAATCTGAATGGTAGGTATGACAGCATTTCTAAAAATTGGGGCAAGCTAGCCAGCATTTTTCTAAAGAAAGAGTCAGAACTTTTCTATAAGTCAAGTGATATAACCTGACTATTTATAATGCTTGATATTCGAAAGAGAAGATAGTTCTATTTTATTGATATAAATTACATGAAATGCAAAGAATCTCAAAACTTTACATTCTGCCACAGAATAATCTAATAGTTCAAAATCTAGGACAGGCCTCAGCAAACTTTTTCAGCAAACAAAGGTCCAGATACTGAATATTTTAGGCTCTGCAGGCCAAGAGGCAAAATTGATGATGTTATGTAGATCTCTGTTGCAACTACTCAGCTCTTCCATTGAAGTGTGAAGACACAGAAAATATGTAAAAGAATGAGTATGGCTATGTTCTAATGAGATTTTGTTTTAATGACAATGCAAATTTGATTATCCTTCTTTTGATTCTTTTTAATGATTTAAAAATGTAAGAATGAACATTCTTTGTTCATGTGCAGTATATATACAAAGGGGAGTATATGCTGGATTTGGCATGGGGGCTGGATTTGGCCAAACCCTGACTAAAGACCCGAACCAATGAGTCATCCTACAATGTGGATAAAAGGCACATAAGATTAAGTATTGATTATTTCAAAAATCTGTTGATGATACAGTCTAGGCCTGAACCTGAGACTGCTGCTTTCTCACATGTGTACCCATGATGCATGGCTTTCTATGTAAGTTTATCAAATATGGACATTTACTCCTCACTTTCTGACAACTATTACAAACCACCTTAGTCTACCATATGAGAAAAGAATGCATGCTCATCACCACCAAGTCAAAATTTCTTCTGAAGGAAATAATTTGTTAGAATTTTCAGAAAGAACAGTCATATTTCATAAGTTACCCATTTGTTATGTCTGTCTTCCTAATGGATACTGTAAACAAGGCCTCTCTCTCTCTCTCTCTCTCTCTCTCTCTCTTTTTTTTTTTACCTATGTGGTAGATTGAATGGTAGCACCCAAAAAGATATCTCCACATTCTAATTCCTGAAGCCTGTAAATGTAAAATTATTTGGAAGTTAAGAATCTTGATATGAAGAGATGACCCTGAATTATACAAGTGGCCCTTATATCCAATAATGAATCTCTTTACAAGTCTTCTGACAGAAGACAGTGTGAAAATGGAGGCTGAGGGAGTGGTACAGCCACAAGCCAAAGACTAGGAATAGCCACCAGATGCTGGAAGAAAATGGCTTCTTCCCTAGAATCTTTGGAAGGAACAGAGTTCTCTCAACACCTTGAATTTGGACTTCTGACTTCCAGAACTGAGAGAATAAAGTTCTCATGTTTTAAGTTATCAAGTTTGTGGTAATTTATTATGGCAGCCACAGGAATCTAATACAACTTCATTTATTTCATAAAAGGCAATAAAGAATATTAGACCCCCATAACCCTAAAATACCATCTCTTTGACTTTATGTGTATTCATGAAAGTAAAGGTAAATTAATGTAACTCTTACAAACCACTCAGTGAAAGATGATAAAGACATTTCAAAGGGCTACAGATGAACCATGTAAAAAACTCCAGCTTTTGACATCAGCAACTTTTCTGAAATTAAGAGGAACTAAGCAAATTTCTAAAATATCAGACTATGAAGGTTTATCAACTTCTTAAAATTGACAGAATTAGTTATATCTTCCATACTTAATAAATATAAACTTATTGAGAGAAGATTCTGTGATGTATTCATTTTCTAATATCCACAAAGTCAAAGCTAGTGCCTCCAAATACTGGAAGGTCCTGTTGTGTTAGGAATCAATGGATGAACCTTGTGGGAGCCACCACAGATGACATTTTTATTACTGCTGGCTTTCACTTTATTGTAAGACTACTTTATCTGAGACCTTTCCAAACCTTTTTCTCTGGACCAGAAGTGAAACCCCAAGTTTTTAGAATATATTAAAGTGTGAACTTGGAGCCTAAAAGAGAGGAGAATGAAGATAAAATGGAGATAAGCTGCTAATTATCCCAAAGGCATAGGAGATTTCTTTGAGAGTTGCTATTTCAAACACCAGAATACTTTCAAAATCCTCTCAAATATTTGCTCTATTTTAGAAACTGTTAATAAATTTTGAGCTAAAATATTAGGGAATTTCAATGAATCATTAAGTTTTGATTTTAATAACTCTTCTGTTAAAGATTTTTATTTTCGTAGCTCTCTGTTATGCACTAAAAGAAATAACAATTGCCTCTTTTTTTAAAGATTTTATTTATTTATTCATGAGAGACACAGAGGGAGAAGCAGGCTCCATGCAGGAAGCCTCATGTGGGACTTGATCCTGGGACTCCAGGATCATGCCCTGGGCCAAAAGCATGTGCTAAACCACTGAGACACCCAGGTGTTCCACAGCTGCCTCTTTTTGTTACTACAATTGTTGTTATCAATGAATTATTTGTGAAATACTTAAAAATCAGTGGTCAGGGACTTTTTAAGGCTATTATTTTTCAGAGGAGAAGGAACCTTACACTGAGAATTGAAAACCCTAATTTGGCCCATGCAACCATTGTGAAAACTCTAATTTTTCTTTATTGCCAAATATAGAATATTATTCATGTGAATTTTATAGTTAGATGGGATTGATTAATATTATTTTGCATGGTCTTAATATTACAATGGTCATACTTTCCAAGTTTTTTTTTTTTTTATAAAAAAGATATTTGCCAATGTAATCCATTTTTTCCAGGGAAAAGCAAGAAATTTGTTTGAGGAGACATTTCTGCCTTGAAAATTAAGATATACTTACTTCATTCATTAGTCAATATCCAGACAAGAAAAGAATTCTGAATAATGGATCTAAAAATTGTTATCATGAATGAACCTGCCTATGTTCTTCTCTCTTTCCCTCCCACCCTCCCTCCACTGCCTTCTTGTCATTTAGAGAAAACAAAAATCTTTTCTCTGAACAAAAAACTGATAATGGAGTACCAAATTGGAAAAAAATGTAATCAAATGAAGTTGTTCTTTAATAAAACAACCTGCCATTTCAATACACTGTGGCTATATAGAAGAGAATTTTCAAACTTACTAAAATGTTAGCAAGATACTTTCATTCTGGAAGAGAGAAGTAATAACTTGCATGATAGGGAAAGACGCAGGATTGTTAATAGATCTAGTTAGACAAGACAATTTCCTTGAAATCTGAGGATTTTAGACTGGTTTCCCTCTTTCTATTAGCTGAAATGCAATTCTCAAAATACACAATAGCTACATATTGCTCTGCAGATAAAACCCTATGATCATTTAGTTTTTGTTGATTCCTGTTGAATATTTATATTATTTGAGAATGCATCTATAGGCCTATCTCAGAGATATTGCGGGTTCAATTTCAGACTACAATAAAACATATATTGTAAGGAGGTAAGTCAAATACATATTTCGGTTTCCCAGTGCATATAAAAGTTATGCCTTCACTATGCTATAGTCTAGTAAGTGTGCAATAGCAGTATGTTTAAGAAATGTACATCCCATAATTAAAAATACTTGATTGCTAAGAAATCATCCAAGCTTTCGGTGAGTTGTCATCTTTTCATGGGTAGAGAGTCTTGTCTCAAAGTTGGTGGTTGCTGACTGATCAGAATGGTGGTTGCTGAAAGCTGGGGTGGCCGGGGCAATTTCTTAGAATGAGACGACAATGAAGTTTGCAGCATCGATTGACTCATCCACACACAAATGATTTCATAGTAGATTTCATCTCAAAAACAAACAAAAAAAAACCCCTCCACTTTCTTTACTACTCCATAAGAAGCAACTCCCTATCCATTCAAGTTTTATCATGAGATTGCAGCAATTCAATGCCATCTTCAGGCTCCACTTCTAACTGTAGTTCTCTTGCTATTTCCTCCACATCTGCACTTACCTCTCCACTGAAGTCTTGAACCCTCCAAGTCATCCGTGAAGGCTGGAATTAACTTCTTCCAAACTCCTGTTGATATTGGTATTTTGACCTTTTCCCATGAATCACAAATGTTCTTTTTAAGATTTTTATTTATTTATTTATTGAGAGAGAGAGAGAGAGAGAGAAAGAGAGAGAGGCAGAGACACAGGCAGAGGGAGAAGCAGGATCACAAATGTTCTTAATGGTTTCTAGAATTCTTCCACAAGTTTTTCAAAATTCTTTGCCCAGATCCACCAGAGAAATCACTAACTATGGAAATTATAACCTTATAAAATGTATCTCTTAAAGGACAAGACTTGAAGGTTGAAATTACTTCTTGACCCATGGAAGCAGAATGGATGTTGCATTAGCAGACATGAAAATAACACTGATCTCATTGCACATCTCCATCAGAGTTCCTGGGTTACCAAGTATATTGTCAATGAGCAATAATAGTTTAAAAGGAATTGTTTTCTGAGAAATAAGTATTAACAGTGGGCTTAAAATATTTAATACACCATATCACAAACACATGTGCAGCCATATAGGCTTTGATTCATTTAAAGAGCAAAGACAGAGGAGATTTAACATAATTTTATAAGTTCCTTAGGATTTCTGGAATGGTAAATGAGCACTAGCTTCAACTTAAAATCGCCAGTATTTATTAACCCCTAACAACTCGTATCAGCCTTTCCTTTGAAACTGAAGCCAGGAATTGACTTCTCTTCTCTAGCTATAAAAGTCCTCGATGGCATCTTATTTTCATAGGAGTCTTTTTTGTATACATTGAAAATCTGTTGTTGAGTGTAGCCATCTTCATTAATGATCTTAGCCAGTTCTTCTGGATAACTTGCTGCAGCTTCTACGTCAGCACTTCCTGCTTCATCTTACACTTTTGTGTTATTGAGATGGCTTCTTTCATAAATCTTATGAACTGGCCTCTGTTAGTTTCAACTTTTCTTCTATAGCTTCCTCACCACTCAACCTTCAGAAAATTGAACATAGTTAGGAACTTACTCTGGATTCAGTTTTGACTTAAGAGAATAATATGGCTGGTTTGATCGTTCACTGGAGTAGCACTTTTAACTTCCTTTAAGAAGTTTTATCTGCAGTCACAACTTGGCTAACTGGTGGAATAGGCCTACCTTTTGGCCTATCTCAGCTTTTGACTTGCCTTCCCCAACTAGGCTTAGTCACCTGTAGCCTTTGATTTGAAATGAGAGATGTGCAACTCTTCTCCACTTGATTAGTTATTGTGATCATTGATCACAAAAACCCATTCATTGATCACAATAACCCATTGTAGGGTTTAAAAGCCTAATTAACGTGTCTCAGGGAGTGAGGAGGGAGTGAGGAGGCCCAAGGAGAGGGAAAAAGAAGGGGGAATGGCCAGTTTTTGGAGTCATCAGAACATACACAACATTTTACAATTAAGTTTGCAGTCTTATGTGGGTACAGTTTGTGGTGCCCCAAAAAACTTATAATAGTAACATCAAAGATCACTGATCACAGATCACCATAGCAAATGTTATAATAATGAACATTTTTGAGATATTATGAGGTTTACCAAAACGTGATACAGAGACATGAAGTGAGCAAATGTGTTGGAAAAATGGTGCCAATAGACTTGTTCAATGGAGCGTTGCCACAAAAACAAAACAAAACAACACAACACAGTATCAATGAAGCAATTAAGCAAAGTGCAGTAAAATGATTTAGGCTCATACTAGATGTATCTGATCTGAATGGAGTGGTATTTTTACTTCTGAGTTCAAATATTGTACAATTCCTTCTACCACAAAACTGGAATACCATTACGTAGTGCTGCTGGGACATGCAAGCATTGGATGTCTAACCACCTGCCCATGTGGAAATTTGAATACAAGTTCCACATTTGGGAAGTGATTTACCAACAACTGGAATATGTAGACTATGTTATACATGGAGCCTTGAATACGAACTGTGCAAATGGAATGCTGAACAAACACCTAGACTGTAGTAATTTGATTATTACTGTGGAAGGAATATGATCTCCGATGAAAAAGTAAAAGAATCTGAAACCTATAACCCAAAATAGCTGACATTGACATGTTGGATTTTTTTTGAGGAAATAATAATTTACTTGAATTTCCAAACTATATTTAAATAGTAGTCAGCTCATTTGCCAAAGTAGTAGTCAGAAAAATATAAACCATTAATCAGCTTCATGATTTTGGGGTAACCTTCTCATTTCTAGATCTTCTCTTTTATGGATTTCTTGAAGTTTCAGATAAATGGTTAATAGATTCCTTCCAAATCTAACATTCTATGATTTCATTGGAAGAATGCCATATCTTTTCTTTTTTCTCAGCAACTAACATCTGAATAACTTGCTGCAGCTTCTACATCAGCACTTCCTGCTTCATCTGTAAACTAACATCTGTAACCAAACCATATAAAAAACTCATTCTCCTTAACTTGGTTTAAATTAATACCACATTATTTTATGGGAACAAGAGACAGACTGGAGAATAGAGACAGAATATCACTGATATTTATGTAATGATGCCAATAACAACAAGAAAAGCGCAGATCTACAAACCCTTATGAAAAAGAGCAGTAAAACATTAATTTCTAGATATTTTCTCAAAAATTGGCAAGGTGCCATTGCTTTGGTGGAAAGACAAATAATTATCTGCTAGGGAAGGTCAGGCACATCATTGCTAACAGTTGTATGTGAATGAGGCCACTTCCTTAGAATTAAGAGCACTTATAATTTTTAAACATTTTCCATATGCCAGGGAAATGAGAATAATGATGGGAAGAAAAATAATTTCTTTCTATTTATGGACTTGTCAACTTCAGATTGAATTATACAAATTTCCATTTTGGAGGTCAAATAAAATAAAAATAAGCAATTCTACATGGTTCATAGATATGTATATATTACACATACACATGAATGCACATGTATACACATAAAATTTAACCATTGAGACTTTAGTATTTTCTTTTCTTGGGTCAAATGTTTCTTAATATCAGTTTCCAAAAATAGTATTACCAATATCATCCTTCTGATATTTCAACAAGATCCTACTTGTTACAAAATTATAATATATGAGTATAAGGGTTTAATTATTGATTTAAAAAATCTTAGATCTCACTGTTCTATTTTCTTTTTGTATCTCAATGAAGATTACTCTCTAGTGAAGTATGGTCCTTTGGAATCTTTGGGTGCATTTTTATAATTTCTATAGACCCATAAAACTGCCAGTCAAGCCAACTGCCATTTATTTATGGATCAATACAATTGTGTAGTACAATTGTTCTAAGGTTGCTAGCAAACAAGAATGGGGTGATCATTCTAGTATTGACTGACTCGTGTCACAAGCTGTCATGGAAGAAAAGAGTGCTAAAATTATACATGTGGTATAAAAATAGATGGGTCTGGAAGGAAAAAAATCCATAAACTTTGCATTTTTTTCTAAGTTGTTTCCCAATAACTTTCTGAAAAACAATCAGTGCCCTGGCCACAAGTACCTAACTTACTGAGGCAAAGGCAGGATGGGGTTGTATTGGAATGGCTAGGTATTTTACTAACACTTTGTTAATGGTAAGTGGGGAGTGATCACAGTATGTAAATAAAGAAATAAGTGGGGAATATGGAACAAACAATAATAGTTTTTTTTTAATCAATTTAACTAATGATTAGAAATGGTCTGGTATAAAAAAGTTTCATACGTATTTCCATCAAGCCATGAGGATTATGGAAAAATTGACTTTATTAAGCTGAGGAAATATTGATATTCATTTGGTAGCTGGACATTGTGCTTCCAGTTTGAAAATCCTCTTGATATCATCAGGCCTCAAGGAGATTCTGCTGGCAGGACTTGATAGATTTCTCGTCCATCTTGGTTATCTTGCATAGCTCCAAAAAGCCTAAAGTTTTACTTAGTTGGAAATGCCGCACACTCTTCTCCTCCACCTCCAAACTTCTGGATAAGTCACTACGTGGTGTGTCTAGTTCCCCCAGGGACATCACTGAGCCCTCCCATCCTGAGTGGCCCCCTGCAAAGATATAATATTGTGAACATATAAAAAGATTATGCCACATCCTGTGATTAAAAACAGAAAAAAAAATTGGCTCTGACTAATGTTTTGTGCTCATTAGTAAGTCTTGCTTTTCCATGAGGAGATTGTTAATTTTGTTTTTTCCTCATAGATAATGATTCACTCTTACCAGTACAACTCTTGACTCTCAACTGAAGGTAAAATTTCCCTATAGTTCAATCAAGGCAGTGGATCTTAAAGTCCCTGGAAGACAGACTTTCTAGATTTGATCTTTGCAACAGTAATATGCAGAGTAAAAATATCATATTTCTAGCACACAAATGGTGATTTCACTAATTATTTAAATCCAGCCTCAAGTTGGCATATACCAGTATGCTCTGGAGATTCTCCTCCAACTTAATATTTGCAAACTATGCTCTCTTCTGCCAGATAAAATTTGAAATGTCTCCATCAATTTGAATTCAAATAAAGGATATCACTTTCTTTCTCTGATAAATATATTTTTATCACATTAGCATTTAAACATGGATTTAGTCTCTTAGCAAGATGGGATGTGTGATAAAATGGAAGGGGAAAAGCAAAGTTCTGGGAAGGATCTGTAGTTCCCTGAAGGAAGTAATCTCAAGCTCAAGTTGGAAGCAAAAGAAAGAAGTACAACTGTACTATTAATACTCCTTAACTACAGAAATATGCAAACTGAAATATTAAGAACATTGCATAACATACATGTGTAAATATTTTATAGCCATTCACTAGAAAACTATTTTAAATCAATATTCAAATAAAAATCTAATCGTCACTTTTCCCCATTTTATTTACATCATCAGGCTTCTTGTCTAATTCTTATTTGACAACATCAAAAAGATTTTATCTCACTACACACTGACTTTAGCGAATTTCATACAAACTTAGTTAAGCTTATGCTTATTGCATGCAAAGGTCAATAATGCTGTTGCTTTCTCTTGAGTTTAAGCACATGATTATATAGATACAGGGTTTCAAATAAAGACTCTAGGCAACTTGCCACAATATGGAGAACACCATATTTTTAAAAAATATATATTGTTTTATTCTCAGGGAATGTGTATGTATGTTTGAGATGAGAGCAAAGATAAGGTCTGTGAGAGGAGCTCAATATCAGCCTATACAACTGGGTTCAACTTACTACTTAATATCGTTAGAATTGTTTCACTGTTATACATCATTGTTTCAAATGAGATCCTCAATCAGGAGGTCAGCTTATACATACTAATGGCATGCCATTTATATATTTATGGGTTTGCTTAATCCTATTTTTTTTGACAGCCGACATAGCCTCTTTCAACAATGTCACAGCTAATATTAGAGGATGCAATAGCACATTCATCTATGTCACCTGTTGCACTGCTTGATCTTTGTTCCCTAGCCACCCACCTGCACCATTTCTCCCATTCTGATGACTGCTCTCTTCCACCCTCTTAACAATTTGAGTCCTGGACAACCGTCTTGTTCTTGCATGATTCTGATCCTGAGTAGATCCCTATTTCCTTGACATTTTGACAGAAAGGTGGCAAGAGTTTTAAAATATCAACCTCTGGATCTGTTGGAAATCCTGTCACTTCATGAGGAGGAGGCTTCTCTGTTGGCTACAAGCATGACATCTGAGTGCTGAGGTAATGAGAGAATTCAAATCCCCATTAATATTGAGTCCCAGTGGCTGCACCACTCCTCCTGCTGTTAGATTTTTCAGTCCCTTCATAAATTAATTATGTAATGCAATATTTTTTGTGTGTGGTCCAAACTGGTCTGAAATAGATTTCAATAACTTGCAAATAAACTAACATGTGCTTTTCAACCAGATGCTAACTAAACTGTGTGTTGATGGGGAATAAGAATTCTTATTGTTCCAAAGAATGAGAAGCTTTTTGTTTGAGGATTTATAAGAACAATGACAAAATTAGTTGGAAAAAATGAGGCATTATAGGAAATTGCCTGAAAAAAAGTTTTTAAAGATTTTTATTTATTTATTCATGAGAGACACAGAGAGAGAGAGGGAGAGAGAGAGAGGCAGAGACACAGGCAGAGGGAGAAGCAGCCTCCATGCAGGGAGCCCGACGTGGGACTCTATCCCGGGTCTCCAAGATCATTCCCTGGGCGGAAGGGAGGCGCTCAACTGCTGAGCCACCCAGGCGTCGGTTTCCTGAAGATTTTTAACTTTACTTAATATAAACTAATAAACAGGCAACGATAATATTTAAGTACAGACACAAAACATCCCAGGTATAGGTTAATGTGTTTTATTAGATCATTTATTCATTTATGGAATAGGGTTGGAGACATACTAAATGTAGATAATGTCCTATATACTAGGGATATGTAATATGCAGAGATAAATTGTTTGGAGGCAAATGAATAGGGTAAAAGCTGAAAAATACAATAGAAATGTACTATAGTCACCCAAACAGAATGAGTGCAGAGGTGGAGTAAAGTAAAAAAGATTAATGATACATTTAGGATTTAGAATTTACAGATATGCTGATGGGTTAGACATGCATGAAGCCATCAAAAGAAGTGATATGCTTTTTGTTGCAGGAGATTCTTTGTCTCTATGCCTGAATTTGCTGCAATTTCTCAAGTCCCTTTGGGCTTTCTTTCTCAACTATGCAGACTTTATGCATTAAGTTTCTTTTGTTTTATTTGTTTCTGCAATTATAGCTGCACAAGTCTACACAAAGTTCTTTATTTACTACAAATGACAAATTCAGCCCACTACGCATTAGGTGCTGCACTGGGTACTTAGGTTGTAAAATTGGGTAAGCCTTGATGGTTAGGTTATCTATAAGTAGTGACAAATAGGAAGGTTGTCATTTAAGTGAAAATAGTGGAATGAAGTCATAGAGGAGTTGTCCTTAAAGAGTATCTTGTGCTATTGGCAAAGAATGTGAGGAGATGTTGAGTTCTAGGTAGTGTGGGGCCCAGAGGCTGAACGACCTTATTGCTGAAAACCAAGTTGAATTTAAGGGGAATTGTGTAAGTTTTGCAGAAAAGTGGAGGGAGGACAATTCCAGATTGAAGCCTCCTGTGATTAAAAGATGTGTTGGTATAAAATGGATTGTTAGGTCCAGCAAATCTCCCACAGGTCAGTGGAAATGGAGTAGGTCAAGAAAGAGTGACAGTAAAGCAGATAAAAGACAAAACTAAAGTTCATGCTATATCAAGTGAATATGGAAGGCCATTAGAAGTTTTGAAAGTGTAAAGAGCAAAATGCTCCCTCTTCATCTTCTTCATCGACTTTCTTCTTATTCCATCTGTTCTTGAGTTCTTACTAGAGTCAGTGATTGTGCCAAACATTTTATTTGGCAAACCTCTCAACTAGTCCTCATAACAGCACAAGAAAGGCTATTATTCTTACAATTCTAAAAGCAATAGAACCATGGCTATGGAACAGGCTGAGGGCCATGCAGCTGAGAACTAGCAACAATGGGTCCAAATCCAGGAATATTTTCTCACAACAAATTCTTGCCTACAAATTTTTGCCTAAAAAATAAATCTCACTTCATTTAATTCACTTCTACCTTCAATCTTTTCCTCACCCTTTTCCCACAAACACCTCAAAAAGCAACCTACACTTCTTTTATTGCTTACTTTCTGTTCAACCCAATCTCTAATAACTATTTCTTATTGATAGAATAACACTGACTCATAACTTACTGATTTTCCTGGCACACATATCTGTCACTGCCTCTAAGCCCATTTTGTATAAAAAGTAAGCCATTCTTGTTACAGCCATTCTTGTTAAATTAAATACTCAAAAGGTATATTTAATTGGATTTCCCTTATTACATTCCAGTGGTCTCTTTACATTTGTCTTCCCTACTGGACTGCTCCTGAAGGTGGGAACCATGTTTATTTTTTTCTTCAATTCCAAGTTCTTTACTAGCATGGTACCCAACATATTCTAAGTATCCAACCCATACCTATTGATCTAACAAAAGAGGAAAGAAAAAATGATATCTATCATTGCCCATACTTTTAAATATATTTCTTGAATTCACTTTTAAACCATCATCCAGTAAGTGCAATGACCCTGTTTAATTAAATTTTATAGCCCAATCACCTGCTACAGTTGCTCAACAAACATCAGTTAAATTAAAATTAAATTAATGAAAGAAGAGATGAAGATTAATGTAATTTGCATTTTATAAATGTGACTTGAGTATCTTTATAGAAGAATCATTTTATGAGCCTGAAATTAGAGATTACTTTTAGATTGGTTACTGAACCATTTATAAAGTTAGAAAAAGCAAATCATGAAAAATCAAGAGCTTTAGCATGACAAGAATGTGAATGTATTCTATTAGTATCCTCTGAAAGTGCCTTTAAATCCTATCTCTGCTTGAGCTGGGAGAGACTTTATAGTCCTCTAATAGAAGATTTCCATTAAAAAATATATTAGTGTGAGTCACTGGCCCGGAGGAAAAAAGTACCAAAAACACGGCAAAACAAGGAACTAAAACTCACGACCAATATGAAAAAGAGAAGTCCAAGAGATAAGGACTTACCAATCCTCTCAATACATAAAACCACATGAATGTAAGTTGTTAACCTAAAATTCCAAGTAGTCCATCCCTAAAAGAACTACAAGTATTTTGAAAAGATTGGCTAGAACTCATTTGCATTTTTACCCAAAGTATAAAGAGAAGTTAAAATAAATAGAATACTAAATCTCACAATACTATAAAAAATAACAAATACACAAAACATAGATTAAAATTATATAGAACACTCTGTGTAGACAGGACAATAAAAGAAATAAAGGAAAACCATGTGAAGAATTTATATTGGAGTAGAACATCAACTACATTCTTATGGAACTTTTTTTCCCTTGAAGAGTGATGACCAAGTGACCAAAAATAAATTCCATTTTTGGTAATTCACAGTTTGAAAGATGCCAAAATTTATTATACTGTTGGAGTTTACTCAGTTGTCTAAACTAAATCACATTGTAGTTTCTTCATTCTATATGCAAATGTAAGAGAGTATGTATGTGTATAAACCAAATACAGTTAATATTCTGTTTAATATATAGCAGAAAAGATAAAATATAATTTGTGTAAAAAATATAATACTGAAGGAAAGTATAGCAAATCCAATATATATTACCACCTTTTCATTTTCACAGCACAGAAAATACTATATCACAATGACTAAATTATATTTTAAGGATGATAATTGGATTAATAAGATTATTATATTTAATAATTAATTTTCCTCACATAGACAAAAAACTTTTGACCATACAAAGTATCATTAACCACAAATAATAGAATATTCTTATAATTTCTACTGCTGAATGACTTTGTTAATTTAGCACTTTATGGATTTCATTATTGGAATCAAATATAAAGAACAGTCTGGTATGTTTATTGTGTTTGGAAGCAATGAAAGTTCCTTAAAAAAAAATCTCTTCAAGTAAGTTGTAGAATTCTGTAGTAATTTTAGCTGCTCTATATCTCTAGGTCTTGCTGGCCTGTCACAGACCTGAAGTTAAGTAAATCCCAAATGACTGGAGCCCTGCAGGCCCATCCCATAGAAATGATGGTGAGATGTATCTATTAATCATATGAGTCCAATTCTGCTTCAGGTATTATGTGGCAGGTGTGTGTCAGCAGAGTAAAAGCATCCGGCTGACAAGACATCTTTTAAAATTAAAATGTATTTTTTCAGTATTTTTCTTTGAGATTGAATGCAGTGTTGCAATTTACTGAATACATACTTGAATTCTTATCAAATAGTCAACGTTTCTTATTTTCGATCAAACTAATTTTTAGTTTTTTTTCAGATGTGATGGAGGTAACCATAAACAGTGTAAATTGAAAAGCCCGGGGGCTCTCTACTTTTTTAAAAATTATGTGGGTCTCCAAGATCAGCAATGGTGATGTAGCTTCATTTTTAAAATAATTCATCAGAACAATATATACCAGGGGAAGTCACCAATCTTCTTTCCCATAATAATAGTTAAGAGCTCATATATGAAGACTGTTTTAAAGTTTCAAGGAACTTATCCATAAATTTCCAATCTGGACCTCAAAAAGTCCTGCCAGATGGGATGGACAGATATGATTTTTATCATTTATACAGAAGGAAACTGGAATTTATATCAGTTAAGAGATATGTCAAGTAGTATGGTCAGCTGGTGGTAGAGCCTGAGCTGAAACCTGAATCTTATTTTCAAGCTCCACCAGGAGGCAGAGCATTTTAAAATAGAAATAGCTTAGACTCTGAAATCAGTTTTTTACATTTGAATCCCAGATTCTCCATGTGCGGTCTAGAGCATATAGCATAACCTCTCCTAAAATCCACTTCCTTGTCTATGATGTAGAACTAATAATACTAAAACTTTTACATTTCAAGTGAGGATTGCATGATACCATTAACACTTCCTTGTTAATAGTTATTTGTGTGTGTCATTTATTTGTTTAATTTCCAAATCCTTTCTACACGACATTGACCTTCTCTAGTAGTTTTATTAAAATTTTGTCGAAGTGAAAAACCATTTGCTGGAAGTGTTTTTGTGAAATGATAGGAAAGCCCACATTTGGAAACCAAATACTCTGATTGGGCTTTGTAGACTATGGCGCAGGAAAGAGCTAAAGAATAAGACCTGCAAGACTGAGAGCCTGGCTTCCTTTCTGGTTATACTGTGTGATGATTAAGTTTATTTGTCCACTTGGCTAGGTCATGGTATGTGGTTTTTGGTCAGTCACCCATCTGGATGTTACTGTGAAGGTGTGTTTTAGATGTTATTTAAAATTGGATACAGTCAACAAAACTCAAAGACAACCTACAGAATGGGAGAAGATATTTGCAAATAACATATCAGATAAAGGGCTAGTTTCCAAAATCTATAAAGAACTTATTAAACTCAACACCAAAGAAACAAACAATCCAATCATGAAATGGGCAAAAGACATGAAGAGAAATCTCACAGAGGAAGACATAGACATGGCCAACATGCACATGAGAAAATGCTCTGCATCACTTGCCATCAGGGAAATACAAATCAAAACCACAATGAGATCCCACCTCACACCAGTGAGAATGGGGAAAATTAACAAGGCAGGAAACAACAAATGTTGGAGAGGATGCGGAGAAAAGGGAACCCTCTTACACTGTTGGTGGGAATGTGAACTGGTGCAGCCACTCTGGAAAACTGTGTGGAGGTTCCTCAAAGAATTAAAAATAGACCTGCCCTACGACCCAGCAATTGCACTGTTAGGGATTTACCCCGAAGATTCAGATGCAATGAAACGCCGGGGCACCTGCACCCCGATGTTTCTAGCAGCCATGTCCACAATAGCCAAACTGTGGAAGGAGCCTCGGTGCCCATCGAAAGATGAATGGATAAAGATGTGGTTTATGTATACAATGGAATATTACTCAGCCATTAGAAACGACAAATACCCACCATTTGCTTCAACGTGGATGGAACTGGAGGGTATTATGCTGAGTGAAGTAAGTCAATCGGAGAAGGACAAACAGTGTATGTTCTCACTTATTTGGGGAATATGAATAATAGTGAAGGGGAATATAAGGGAAGGGAGAAGAAATGTGTGGGAGATATCAGAAAGGGACACAGAACATAAAGACTTCTAACTCTGGGAAATGAACTAGGGGTGGTGGAAGGGGAGGAGGGCGGGGGGTGGGGGTGAATGGGTGACGGGCACGGAGGGGGACACTTGACGGGATGAGCACTGGGTGTTATTCTGTATGTTGGTAAATTGAACACCAATAAAAATTAATTTATAAAAAAAAAATAAAATAAAATTCTAATCATCAGACTTTGAATGAAACAGGTTATGCTCTGCCCCCCCTAATATGGGTGGGCCTCATCCAATCAATCCTAAAAGAAAACTTGAGAGACTTTGAGAAAGAAGGATTTCTGCCTCCAGACTGTCTGTGGACTTGGTACTGCAACATCAGCTCTTCCTTGAGTCTCTAGAAAACACTGTCTAACTTAGCCTCCATTTTTTTCCAGGGATTCAAATCAAAAAGTGAGTTTGGAAGTGTTTTAGAATATAGGAAAAAATATATAGAAGTAGTAAGCATTATTACACTGAAAAATAATAATAATAATAATAATAATAATAATAATAATAATAAATTTCTTTTGAGCACATCCTATATGTCAGGAGCTATTCTAAAAGTGTGTGTGTTATTGGGGTGGGGGGAAGATATAGCTCTTGTAGTCCTTGAAACACCCTGTGATACAGGTACTCTTTTTTTCTCTCTCTTTAATAGATTAAGAGACTGAGTCCTAGGAATTTTCAGTAGTTATCCCAGGGTTGGACACTTACTAAGTGGTGGAACAAGGATGCAACTAGGACTATTCATTTCAGAATCTCTGCTCTAGACCTACAAACATGTATGACACATCACTCTACAAATTTTCTGACTTTTGTGAACTGCAATTTTTACGTGATTTCCTCTTACCTCAGCTCCTCAAAATTTCCTTCATGTGCTTTAAGCAGAGAAGCAACAGAAAGACGTTCTAGGAAAACACATAGGGAAAAACACAAGCACAGAAGCAACAGAAAGACATTCTGTTCCCTCCGCCGTGTCAAACAGGACACCTGTATCTGTCTTCCTCCTATAACCAAGCATATGCTCCCAGGCCCATATTTCCAGCCAACCTCTGCACTCTTGAAGGCTCGACTCTGAACAACAGTGAGACTCCTCCCTTTCTCACATTCGGCATCATCAACTTTTCCAGATCTGTAGTTTCCCTAAACAAACATTTGTGACATATTTTCTCTCGGAAAATAATAAAAAGCATCCCTCCATACCACATGCTGTTCTAACTACCATCCCACTGCTCTTGTTCTCTTTACAGCAAAATGATTGTAAAAGTTGTTTAACTTAGCTGTCTCCACCTCCCTTCCATTTTTCACTGAACCCAATAGGAATATGAATCCAATATGTTTTCCCCCTCATTTCCCCTCTCTCCCCACTCCCAACCCTCCAGTCTCTTCTTCACATAGTAGCCAGAAAGAGCCTTTTAAAATTTTCAATTATCACTTCTCTGCTAGAAACCCTGCACAGAATAAAAGCCAGGGGTCTTGGCTTGGCCCACTGGGTTGGCTCACTTGTGATCTGGCTGTTTCCTCCCTCTCTTCTCTGGCTCACTGTCTTCCTGTCTCATCCACCTCCTCGCTGCATGACCACATACACTGACCATATTCTGACCACAAGACATTGACACTTGCTGTTTCCTCTGCCTTGAATCTTTTTCCATCAGTTACCTTCGTGGTTAACTCCTTTCTGCTCTTGGCTCAAAGTTTGCCTCATCAAAAAAGCCTTCCGTCCTCATTGACCCTAAACAGCAATCTTCACCCCACCCCTCACATCCACCATCCCTTAAACTGCTTCACTTTCTCCATAGCGCTCACAACTACTGGACAAATTAGATACCTATTATTTGTTTGCTTAGTGTGTGTCTCAAAAATTTTACAAGCTCCATAAAGGCAATTGCCTTGACACTTTTTGTTACTACTCTAATCCCAGCACCTAGAATAAGGAGTAGCACCCAATAAGTATTTCTGGAATAAAAAAAAAATGAATGCATATTCCCAGAGCTTGTACCATGATTCTTATCACTCAACTAGCACTAATCCTAATGTTCTTGTTCAAGCTACACTCTCCCCTGCTTCAGGAACATCCTATGTGCTGCACTCTCCAGCCTACCCCTAGTCCAAGTGATTTCTCTTTCGTGAAGTCTCCTTGTGGTGAGATGCTGCATATGTGAGCTTAAAAGTGACTGTCAGTGAGAGTTCTTTGTCAATACCTTCCTAAGGGAATAAACAACCCTTTATTCTTTCTGTGGCCCTGGCAACCATTTTATTCACTTGTAGGATTACTACTTTATTGTTTGCTTTGTTATTCCATGATGTCAAAGGCCATAACTTGCTATTTAAGCAGTTTGGATTTCACTGATTTTTCTCTATTTTGCTTTGTTGTGTTTTTAATTTCCTTGATTTTTGGCATATATATATATATATGGCATATATTATATATATATTATGTGATTTAGATTGAGTTTATTCTTCTTTTACTAGTTGCTTAAGGTGAAATCTTAGATCATTGATTTGAGAACTATCTTCATTTCTAATATGGATATCTACTGGCATACATTTTTATCTAAGCCCCCTTTTAAACCCAAGACCCACAAATTTTGATCCTTGAATAACACAGGTTGGAACTGTGTGGATCTGCTTATACACTGGTTTTCTTCCTTAAATGCAGTACAGTACTGTAAATGTATTTTCTCTTTCCTATGATTTTCTTACTGACATTTTCTTTTCTCTAGCTCTCTTTTTTATAAGAACACAGTATACGATACATATAATATACAAAATTTCTGTTACTTGGCTCTTTATGTTATAGACAAGGCTTCTGGTCAACAGTAGGCTATTAGGAATTAAGGTTTTGGAAAATCAAAAGTTATAAATGGATTTTGAACTGCACAGGGGGCTCAGCACCTCCAACCCCCAAGTTGTTCAAGGCTGCAGTGTATTGTATTTTCATGTTGTTTTTGTCAAAAGCATTTTCTGATATTTCTTGAAGATTACTCTTTTATCCACAGATTTTCTAGAGGTACATTGTTGAATTTCCAAATACTTGGATTTTCTAGATATCTATGAATAATTGGTTTCTAGGTTAATGCTGTTATTCTCAGGTGTACTTTGTATGTGAATTCTCTTAATAACGTTGTTTCATGGCCAAGGATATTGATATTTCAGGGAAGACTTGAGTGGTGGTTTATATTATAGTCCAGTTCTCAAAGTGTCTGTTATGTTACCAGTGACCTGTTAAGTTCACTTGCAGCCCGGAGGTAAGCCTGAGACTTGGGTCAGCACAGGTGCAGATTTAGCATATCCCATTTTCCAGTTCCTTGCTCTTTCCTCTCCAGACTCTCCAGATCACAGAGGCCTTGTTCCCTAGTACCTTCGGATGAAAAATTGATTTAGCTCCAGGTTTTAACCACTTGCACTATTGTAGACATTTATGTAACTGATTTCTCTTTTCAGAGGGAAACATCAAGAGAAAAATAGAAATAATAGTGATCTGCCCCCTATACTATTCAAACCATAGGATCCCTTTTTTACTCGTTTTTTTTTCTTGCCAGACAGGATTAGGTGTCAGCATGGCTGCACCATCATCATCCTGACACAGTAATAGTGAGATTTTAACACTAAAGATTCTTTTCTTGGGCTGGGCTTGGAAAGAGATATGAGGAAAACAAGGAAATCCTCCCTTACCCTACCCTTGGCATCTCACTGAAGGCCTTTCCCCCAGATTTTTATTTAGAAAGAGATTGTTTCTCTCAGAGTTTTTACTGCCTGAGCCTGCAAGTGGGATTCTGGGATTTAGCTACCTTCAAGTCAAAGCTGAGGGCTATATAGGAGGGAAAAACAGAAAACTCACAGTGGTACCTGTCATTCATCAAGATTTGACTTTCCATTCTGATGTGCCTGTTACTATTTACTTTTCAGGGTCCTCATGTAGCTTCTTTATATGTTTAGTTTAGTTTTCAGTTGTAATCAATGAGAAAAGTAGCATATGCTGGGCTAACTCCATTTCCACCCAGGGTAGAAATTTAAATGCTGGAGTTCTATTGATTCAAATATTGTTCAGATTAGACCCAATACAAATCATTTAATCAATTCTAGGGTAAAATGCTATGGATAAGATGCTTCATTCTCATAATTCTGTGAGTACCATCTCTGATAAAAGTAGAATTCAGCAGATACCTATCAAAAGTTAAAGAGTAAACCCATCTTAAAGGCCCCATGCAATAATTTCAATAGAGAGTATATATTTGAATTTTCAGTGCCACTGGCTATATGACACATAATAAAATACTCCCAACATAAATTTCCAGTGTTCCCATCTGGCTGCTCCCTTTGCACTCATTCTTTATTTTTTCTACTTAGGCCATTTATGTTGAGAGCCCTCTAGCCTAATAAAACAGATTAGCCCTATATCAATAATTTGGATATGCCACCATTTCAGAAAACAGTTTTATGAATAATCACAATTATTTAAAAAATGGCAATCCAAATCTTATCAAACAAGTCTTATGAAAATATATGGAACAATGGAACTTCATTAGGACTAGACCATGAGTTAGAATGAAGATAAAGTGGATGTTGTAATTCTAACACACGGTAGAGTTCAGAAAGAGTTTCAAGTGAGATTCAGAGGTTGTACAATGAAAAGGATGAAATGAAGGAGGGAGAGAGTAAGAAACAGCAATATTATTATGATTAATTTGTCTTTACAAAATACAAAATAATAGAAGTGAACACATATTTTTCTTGGATATGTATAATTAATACCTGAATCCATGGGTACAGAGTTATGAATTAAAATAACAGAGGCACCTGGGTGACTGAGTTGGTTAAGCATCTGACTCTTGATTTTGGCTCAGGTCATGATCTTGGCGTCCTGAGATCAAGCCCCACATAGGGTTCTATGCTGGACTTGGAGTCTGCTTAAGATTCTTTCCCTCTCCCTCTCCTACCTACCCCTGCCTCTAAAAAAATAAAATTAAAAAAAAGTAAAAGCACAATATACTTCTGGTGCACTTGTCTGGCTCAGTCAGAAGATTCGATTCTTGATCTTGAGGTTGAGAATTTGAGCCCCACATTGGATTTAGAGATCAATCAATCAATAAACTTCTTTTTAAAATAACAATACACTTCTGGTTTTTAATAACTGACTTCATTTTAGCATAATGTTTTCAAGATTTATTTATATTGTATGAATCAACACTGCATTTTTTTGTCTTGTTTCAAGTTTTTATTTAAATTCTAGTTTGTTAACATATAGTGTGATATTGGTTGCAGGAGTAGAATTTAGTGATCCATCATCTATAGGTAACACCAGTGCTCATCACAATAAGTGTGTTCCTTAATACCCATCACCCATTTAGCCCATTGCCCTCCCCACCTCCCCTCCAGAAACTCTGTTTGTTCTCTATAGTTAAGTCACTTATGATTTGCCTCCTTCTTTTTTTTATTCTCCTTTCCCCCATGTTCATCTGTTTGGTTTCTTAAATTATACATATGAGTGAAATGATATATTATTTGTCTTTCTCTGACAGGCTTGTTTTTCTTAGCAGAATACACTCTAGTTCCATCCATGTCCTTACATGGCAAGACTTCATTCTTTTGGATGGCTGAATAATATTTCCTTGCGTAGATACACTACCTCCTCTTTATCCATTCATCAACTGATGGACATTTGGGCTCTTTGCATGATGGCTGTTGTTGATAATGCTGCTTTAAACACTGGAGTGCATGTGCCCCTTTGAATCAGTATGTTTGTATCCTTTGGGTATTTAAATACCGAGTAGTGCCATTGCTAGCTTGTAGGGTAGTTCTATTTTTAACATCTTGAGGAAACTCCATACTGTTTTCCAGAGTGGCTGCACCAGTTTGCACTCCCACCAATAGTGTAAGAGGGTTCTCCTTTCTCCACATCCTCACCAACTGTTGTTTTCTACATTGTTAATTTTAGCCATTCTGACAGGTGTGAGGTGATACCTGATTGTGGTTTTGATTTGTATTTCCCTGATGATGAGTGATGTTGAGCATCTTTTCATGTGTCTTAGCCATCTGGATGTCTTCTTTGGAAAAATATCTATTCATTTTTTGCCCATTTCTTTATTCTTTAGGGTGTTGAGTTTGGTAAGTTCTTTATAGTTTTTGGATACTAACCCTTTATCAGATATGTCATTTGTAAATATCTTCTCGCATTCTGTGGGTTGCCTTTTAGTTATATTGATTGTTTACTTCGCTGTGCAGAAGCTTTTTATCTTGATGAAGTTCCAATAGTTCATTTTTGCTTTTGTTTCCCTTTCCTCTGGAGACATGTTTAGTAAGAAGTTACTTTGGATGATCCCAAAACTCCAATACACTTTTAAGCACTTTGTCATATGCTCTTGGGTATGTATTTATGAAACTACATTAAACTTCACAAGCAATTGGATACAATATAGAATTCTAAAGCCATTGCAAAATAAATAGTATAATTGAGATTTAAAGTAAATGTTTTACTTCCCCAAAACTCACATTGTTATATTCATCTTCTCTGTTATATACAGTTTTCAATCTCAGATTCTATCTTTACACACACACACACACACACAAGCACATATAGCTAATATGTATGATTTTTATGAATGATTACATTTAGAAATATATATCTTATTATTTTTAAATTATTTGATGTCTTTATAAAAATTTATCACCTCTTGTAAGCTAGCATCAGAAATATTATTAAAATTAATGTTTTGCAAACTAACAGTTTCAGTTATATTGAAAAACATCACCACTTAAATCTTCAATAAAATACATATCTCAGACAAAAAATATATGACAGAAATTCACTTCCTATCTGAATTGAACATAAATTTAAGAGTTAAGTTCAATTTTTTTTAAGATTTTATTTATTCACGAGAGACACAGAGAGAGGCAGACACATAGACAGAAGGAGAAGCTGGCTTCTTGCAGGGAGCCTGATGCAGGACTTGATCCCAGGATTGGGATCATACCCTGAGCTGAGGGCAGACACTCAACCGCTAAGCCATCCAGGTGTCCCAAGAGTTCAGTTCAATTTTTAAAAAATGCCTATTTCAGAGTGAGAGTTAAACTTCGTATGTAATTTAGTTACAGTTTGAACTCTATTTCTGTTAATATTTTCGTTGTCATGGGGGCTGTTCTTCGTCATCATCATCATGAATTTATTTTGCATATATACTATTTTCCAGGTTCTCTGATAGACATGTTTTTTTTTTTTCCTTTAAGAATGGCAGTGTGATGAAATAGGTTTCCCATTTCACAAATCAGGAACTGGAGCTTAGAAGGAATCATTCCCCCCCGCTTTCTACAGCTTGTGTGTGACTTTCCTGAAATACAACTAGACTATATCAGACACAGAACCTAAACTCCTAAATAATAAGCCATAATCATTCCAGCTAGGTGTCTACTTTTTGTCTTTTCTGGACAGTTAATACGAAACATTGGGATAAATGTGGAGTGGCTCTGTAAATAGGGTATATGTTCTAAGTGTGAAATCATTAGTCTAAATAAAATGACACCTAGGAATTGAAGCCATTTGAACCTATTAGTTTGTCTTAGTTATTTCCATTTCTTTCAATATAGTATGTCTGTGCCCATTCATTACTACTGGCAAGATCTACAAAGCTCTTGAGTCACTATTTCCAGCATGCATTTAATAGAGGTTTATGGGAAATACCAAATAACTATGTAATGAGTAATTGTTTTTCACCTTGAACAAAAGTGATTTGGAACTCTTCCTACCAGATTATTTTTAAAGCATCCTTCTTAGACTGATAAATAAGTGAGGCAATCTGTAAGCACTGAGCTGTGTTTAGGCATCCTGTGTATGTGGTCAAACAATAATATCAAATTAATGTCTTCATTTGTGTGAAATATGTAAAGCTATATCTCTCTAGGCTTGTTATACTTCATTACATGTTGATAAGAGAATGGAGTTCTTGTCTATTTGCTGATATAGAAATATTTCCAAGATATTTTTATTAAAATAGTGAAAAAAACCTAGGCGTATAAGAACATCTACAGCTTCTAGTTGTGTGTATAAAATATGTAGCATAAATGTTGCTTATATCTGCAAAATGACATTGAAAGTACCCATAAGAAAATAATATAAGTGATTGTTTATGGAGTATAAAAGAGGCCAAGGCTTGGATGTATCTTCTCAATGCGTCCTCCTAATTAAGCAGTTTCACTAAATAAACACTTAGTTTTAGATCTTGCTGTAAATTGCAAATCTCCAATTATTTCTTACTTGGATTTACTTACCTAATGAATCATTAAAAGCAGTAACTGCGAGTAATTCTGTTAAATTTGTATTAATCTCCTTAAACATAATATCATGCAAAGTCACATTTCCCAAAAATGAAAGGATAGAGTCATGTTAAGAAAAAGAAAAGGTAAAAGCTATTAAGCAATGCATCCTTAAGTTTTTATTTTGACACAGACTATAAAAACAGCTCCTATGCAATAATTAATTCAATGAATGATGCCAGGTAACACATGTATGTTTAAGGCTGTAATGTACAAAGTATTCCTTATCTATAGACTATGTGAGAAGCCAAGAATGTGGTTCCCAAATTCTGTCTTAAGAAAAGTGCCAGTCCATGACAAAGTGTCCACCAAAGCTAGAGAAACAAGGATGATGACATACAGAATGTATTTTTAAAAATCATATGGTAATGATTTGAAAAATTATGAGTATACTGAAATTACTACTTCTAATTTTTTAAAGATTATTTATTTATTTATTTATTTACTTGAGAGAGAGTGTGTGTGTATGGGGGGGGGTGTGCATGTGAGCAGCGGGGAGGGGCAGAAAGAGAGGTGGAGAAAGAATTTCAAGGCAACTCCTCGCTGAGCTCAGAGCCCAATATGGGGCTCGACCTCACTACCCTGAGATCATGACCTGAGCTAAAATTAAGAGTTGGATGCTTAACCGACTGAGCCATCTAGGTGCCCCACTACTTCTACTTATTTTGATATTTCTTTTATGACATATTGGTGATAAACAAATGTTTTTGTTTTTAATATATGCACCAAAAGAAAGTGCAACTTTATGTGACTCTGACTCCTCATTTTTCTAAATAGTACAAAATCCTAAAATCACTATCCTACAGAAACTATAAAACACTAAGCCAGGAATTGTATTCATAATGTTAAAAAGGTAATAACCATATTTATGTTCTTGTGTAGATTTGATTATAGCTACATTCCTACCTGGAAATTATGTTATTCCCCTGACATGAAAGGAATTTAAAACCTGCCTCTCATTTTTGCATCAAGACAAAAAGCATAGGCAGCAAAGAATGGGCACAAAGTTGCAAGGTTGCACACATAAAGCAAAAGGGATTTTCTTTTCTGTGCAAATTAGAAGTCTCTCTTAGGCACATTAGAGCAATTCTGCATTTAAGACAGGAATTCTGAATGTACAGGAATGGAATGCTTTCATTCAAAGAAATAATTATTTGAACACAGAATCACAGAAAAGTGAAGCAATTGTTTAAAGCATTGATCAAAAAGGAAGGGAGTAAGGAAGGAAGGGGGAGGGAGAGAGAGAAGGAAGGAAAGTCAGGAAGGGAAAAGGAAGGAAGGAAGGAAGGAAGGAAGGAAGGAAGGAAGGAAGGAAGGAAGGAAGGAAAGAGGGAAGGAAGGAAGGAAGGAATTTTAAAGAGACCAAAGCATATTACTCTCTCCCTTCCCCCCCCCCGCAAGTATTTAAATTAATTCTAAATAGGAATTCTGATTTATTAACAGAAAAGCACTTTATTTAGTTTATTGTTTATTATTATCTTGTCGTGGCTGCTACAAAATACAGTGTTGTCAATATTACTATAATAGTTGGTTCAGAGCTACATGGATGGAATTTGAAGGGAAGAGAGGTCTTGTTGAGTTTGATGTCAAAGGCACAGTGACCTCCCCTGCCAGCTGTCTGGCCCTCCTCTAGAGAAAGGCCACTTCATTTAAGCCATCAGCTCATGTCTCAAGCTGTCCAGCTGGGATGTGAGCAGATTGACAGAAGGGTACCTTGGAATTCCCAGGCTGGGAGGGAGGGCAGACTGTTTAAGCTGCTACATGTGACCCCAAAGCTTCTGGGCTTCCAGTTGATTTTATTGCTTCATTTCGTATAAGCTGTATAAATTTTATTAACGTGGCTTCACTGAATTTAGATGTTCAGGTTCACAGTTTCACTCTAACTGGGACAAAACCAGCTTTAATAAATGGAAAAAGTATGTTACAACATGACTTTCATAAGCAAATTACTGCATCATGACTTTTCTTTTTTTTTTTTTAATTTTTGCATCATGACTTTTCACTCACATAAACCTCTTTGTATTACACAACCCTGACAATTACGATACTGTCACCGAATGTGCACAACACAGTCTGTGTGGATTCCCATAGCTGTATATTGTGAGGCTAATTTACCAATGTGATAAATTAATGCATAATATATATACTATTTTATTTATTGTTATACTTAATCAATTCTTTGTCTCAATAGAATCCAAATAAAAGAATATTGTCTGCTTTTTCTGGTTGCTAGCTAATTAGGGGTTATAATGCAGCCAAAGTTTTTAGGTCTCGAGTAGGCATGCCGTGTGTGTAAAAACAAAATAAAACAAACAAAAAACCCTTAAAAAATGTTTCTTTCTCCAGAATTCTTCCCTTCCAGTTATACCTGACATCAATTTGATGACATCAAATTGCATCATTTGCAAATGAGATCCTAGGCATGTCAAATAAGTTGTTCTAAAAATATTGGAAGTTTTGTGATACTAATTTTATAGAAAGTCTCTCTACTATATCTCATATATATTTTTTAAGATTTTATTTATTTATTCATGAGAGACACAAAGAGGGAGAGAGAGGCAGAGACATATAGGCAGAGAGAGAAACAGGTTCCATGCAGGGAGCCCGACGTGGGACTCGATCCTGGGATTCCAGGGTCACACCCTGGGTGGAAGGCAGGCACTAAACCACCCAGCCATCCAGGGATCCCTCATACATTATGATCATGAATATGTTCCAAAACATGCTCCATGCCATCCATGATATACACTAATTATCAACAAAATTGGTGTGAAGGGAAATTGGGGGGAAAGTTTAATGATATATTTGGTATGCAATGTTATTTTTCAGTTTTTTTCACTCTCTTTTCTGAGCAATTCCCTCCTTTTCTTCTGATTTTTTTTTTTTAGACATTCTGGTTTATTTTTTATCTTATTTTTTTTAGCTCTTGCTGTGTTTTGATGTTTGCTGAAGATCCAATGACTATTCCCTGGGAATTTGAAGGCCACTCAGAGGTTATTATTCACGGTCCACAGGAGAATAATCCACCACTTGCAGTTATTCACACTAGTTTGGAAAGAGATCATGACTCACAGAGTTCCTTTGGGAGAGAATACTTTCCCGGCCAGCTCCTTTTTTTGAGTAGCCTACGATGGAGAGTCGATGGCTTTACTGTTACTTCTCAACTGTTAGAATGAATTAAGTAAGCTTTTCTCAAGAAGGGGCCAAGTCTCATCTCTGGTCACGAAGGGAGGAGTGTTTTTTTTCCATTAGTCTCCGTGAAATTCTTAATAACATATGGAGACAGTCCCCTTTGCTTCAACAAGCAAATGGTTTCACAGAATTGATTTGATAAAAAAGTTCACTGGGTTCATGAAGTTTCTTCTAAAATGGTCTCGCATGCTTATGTGCACAGTTCAACTATTTTATATTTTATCATTGTACAAATACTACTTGTAGACAACTTCAGATTCTTCATGGAGAGTTTTTGAATGGATTAAAAAGTTTTAGACTTCCAAACATTCTAAGAGGACCAGTAGGATAATATTTCAGTATATTTGAAACCTGTTTTGCAAATGAGATCCTAGAAAGAATAAAATTCTCAGACTACAGTGTGGATGATAGATTAATATGGCATGATCCGAATCCGAGTAATTTTTTCAGATAACATAATTTTCTGAAATATTTGTGATCTTTTGTAGACCATGAATATCATGTATTAATTTAATTATTCAGTTGTTTTTTTCTTTCAGTAAATATTTGAGAGTTTGTGGTTTGTCAATCCCCATGCACCTGCAATGGAAGAAAAATTTCAAAAGGTATGTGCTTTGTTCTCAGTGTTGTTTATACTCTTTGGGGCTGAAATCGTTACACACGTATGGATGGCATATTTCTCTTAGACATCTTGCTCATTAACCTGAACATATGCCTTGTGCCAAGGACTAAACTGATTCCTATGAACAAATGAGTAACCAAGTTTCAATCTAAGTAAGAAAAACAAATCTAAAAATAAACGATTTTATGCTATAAGATACAATGGTTCCCAGATAAAGACATAATTAATTCCGCTCAGTTGTTCCTTTAGCCATTTAAAGAATATATAAACTGGACAGACCGAAATAAAGAATATAATGGCAAATGTGGCATATGAGAAAACTAACTGATATGAGAAAACTAACTGACCCAAGGACAAGAAACTGAGTATTGTGGTACACCAGCTGTGCAAACTCACTTTCTGATGGTGTTACTACTCCTGTATCAGAGCACATAGGAAGACACATCCAAATTTGATTATTAGATTTGTGGTTGGCCAATTTCACTAGTAATCCACTATGTGAATATTAGTACATTTTAGTTCATAGTATAAAAGCCCAACTAGAATGAACATTATTCTGAGTGTGTATGGAAGATGGAGCTAAATGTCATTCTTCATGATGTGGGGACTCAGCTACCAGTAATGCTAACAGGCCAAAGAAAAGAATCAAATTGAGTCTGTGTATGTGTTCATTTAGCATATATTAATTTTGGAATTTACGACATAGAATTTTATTAGGAATATATGTAAAAATGGTATATCCAAAATAGTAAAGAGAAACAAAAAATAACTAACACATTCAGTTTATTTTTTAATATTTTATTTATTTATTTATTTATTTATTTATTTATTTATTTGATATATATATAGAGAGAGTATGAGTGAGATGAGGGGCAGAAGGAGAAGCAGACTCCCTGCTGAGCAGGGAGCCCAACTTATGGCTCAATCTCAGGACTCTGGGATCATGACCCAGAGAGCTGAAGGCAGACACCCAACCAACTGAGCCACACAGGTGCCCCAATATGTTCAATTAGGGAGGACAACTATTTTTTCGCCACTGTGTTAAATCATATTTTAAATGATTGATGAATTTTTATGGAATTCTAGTGACAAAACAGCAAATGAACACCATAGAAAATGCTCTTTGACTATTTTTCGGCCTTTTCTACAGAAATGGATGTAAGACTTAAATTTGTTCAGAAACATTTGATTAAGAAAAAAATAGCGTACTCTGTTATTTATGCATGTATTGAAAATTGCATGATAATATTTGCCAGTTAAGTCTTTATTATGTCTTTATCCATGGGCTTGGATTTTAATGTGTGGAAATGTAATGGTAGTATCTTAATTATGGGAACTAAACTAAAGGGGGTTTAAATATTTGATCAGTTGGCCAACAGGTATCCTAACAACAATCTCTACTCACAATTGGACTTCAACCTGATGCCACCGGAGCTCTGGTCAGCCAGATCTAATTGGATTTTCTACATAAATCAATTATCCGAGCTTGTTAAGACTGTCAATAGCAGTTCTCCTGCTTACTCTCTTTATCCTGCTCTCACATTTATGGCCTGTTAAGCTTGTGCTCAAGCAGAGCTGACTGACAGATTCTGATTGTACAGGAGAGATTCACTCACCCAAAAAGCAGCAATGTTCTACTACCTGCCATCAAAAGAGTTTTGTTTTTTCCCCCCAAAGAAAATTTCTGCCATAGTTCTCAGTCATTGTACAAAAAAACCAAGTGCTTCGGAATGAGTTGGGATGGGTACGAGTTTTGGAGCTATTGAGCCTTGCCACTCACCGCCTGGTTCTCTGAGTTGCTCACTGCAATTTTGGTTTGTCATCTGTAAAATAAGCATTCTGCATGCCTGCCTTTCAGAAGGTTTACATAATCCAAAAATATAGAGTGTCCAACATTCTACCTTATTTCAAAAAAATATTAATTTCATTTTTATCCCTCTTCAAACTCTCTAATTCCTTTCTAAATAAATGTATATTCTCCATCTTTTTAAGAGGAGGGGATGGTATAATATTATTAGCAGAGCAAAGAGGCACACTATTTGCATAATACAGGCGCTGTGATTTACCCAATGACTTTTCTGACAAAAATCCAGAGCTTCTCCATGTTTTTGGATAGGTGTTTTATTCTCTAATTTTAAAAAGCTTTTCTGAAAAATGTACTTTTGAATTAAAAATCAGTTTTGATTCACAAGGAAACAACAGAGAAACAATATTTTTCTTTTTTTCTGCTTGTACCTTCACTATTTGTTGGCTGACTTAAACATGATTGAATATCTATGAGAAAAAATACTAGCAGTTGGAATTTATTGGATCTTGATAATCTAACTTTTTAATTCTCACCATTTATCTAAAAAAAGAGTACTCTAAAGCTAAGTTTTTGTTGTTCAATAGAAGAATAATGAAAAAAGTCAATGAAGAGTTAACACTGGAACAGAAATTATATTGTTAAAATGTTAATATATAATATATAGTCTTTCTGCCACTCTAGTTTAACTTCTGGCCATGAAACTAACAAAAGGGTGTAACAAAGCAAAAAATAGTAAGATTGCTATTGTCAAATCTGAAATCATGGCAAGAACTTCACAAAAACTTGTAACAAAGATTTGTCGTTGAAAATGTATGACTTCAAAATTACTACTGACAGCAACAGAAGTTATATAATCATTAGCAAGAGAATAGATGCTGTCTTATTTGTATGATTCATTATGATTCCCAGTTTGGAAAATACAACTACAGTAGATATCAAGGTGCTATTAAGCCAACAGTCAGAATTCATTCTGAAATGTATGTCACATTTACATCTGAAACATTTATGTGTTTCAAAGCCTTGGATTCTCTTCCTTGAAAATGTATTACTACTTCTTGTGAAAGTGCACTCTACTACGATAGAGTATCCTTGCTTGGACCCCGTAATGGTTATTTGCATCCAGGACCCCAGAATTTATGCCTGATCCAGGTTAAAATTTCCAAATACCTGAATATTTTAGGATTTAGAGAGACAGGATGGTGGCTCAGTTTCCAATCTGAATGACTTGAAGATAATTATCAGTCGTTTTTAAGCCTCTGGATTTTCATCTGTAAAATGGGTGATATAATCATACAATATGTTGTGAAAATGTACATAAAACGTGTAGAATCATGACTGACACTTAGTAGTTGATAAATAAATTTGCCATGTAGTTCTCACATCTGCAATAAGCCGGAGGAGTGGAACATAAATATGATTAATTCCCCAAGTTTTCTTTTCAACTTTTGCATTAAAGCTTCCAATTCCCTAATTTTATCCTCAGCCATTTGAATTCTGATCTTCAACTAATGTTTTAATTTAATTGCTTGGGCAATTATCCTTTCCCTAGAACATTTACATTTTCTTAGCAGCTATGCTTTCTCAAGGGTGACATTGATGTGTGAAATCTCCAATATTTCTTTCAATATTGACTATACTATTTTTTAGTTTCAAAATCTTTCCCCTATAAAGCCATTAGAGGGATTTCTTCTGTTTTGATGCCACAATTAAATGCTGTTTATTTTATTCAGATGTTTGATGATAATTAGTTGTTAATATTTTAAATTAACATTTTACGATTACTTTTAAGCAAAATTAATAAGTATTCATCCTTAGTCCAAATGGGAATGTTGTTTCTTTCTGTCCTCATGATAAATTCAATTCTGATTATAGGAAGTAGCCCCCTCATGATTGCATCTTCCAGGTGTGGTAGTTTACTGCCTCTTCTGTTGCTGTGCTGTGTCTGGAGTCACTACTTTGCTGCTCTGGAACCAGGCCCACTCTGCTCATCTGAGGTTGTAGGACAGAATGGTGGATGGCTCTGAAATTCTGCATATTTCTCTTGCCTGCTGTGCTTCTAGTTCTGACTGTAGAACTATTTGTGGATCTTAGTGAGCAACCACTTTCTTATGATCCTGTCATCTTTGTACGTGACTATGGATTCCTCAGCGCTGATGGGTATTGCCATCAACCTGGTCCTTATGCTTTACATCTTCCAGAAGTCATTCCCTGTCCTTATTTCTTGTGCTCATGGCTTCTTATTTTTTAATGCTGAGGTCAAGTTCTGTTTATTTTTATACTTCATCAGTGTGTTCCTGGTCTAATCAATGTAGCGAAGTAGAGTTTCTTTCCATAAACCTACAACTTAATGTGATCCAGTATGTACATGGGATCCAGAGGATGGGTGCAGAATTTTTGTTTGTTTGTTTTTTATGTTTTCCCTCAGGGTACACCTATCAGTCCCCTGTCTGCGTTGAGTTACTGGCGACATCCAGGGGTTTCCCTGTCAGTGTGCCTCATTCTTCTTTTAATTCAGAACAATCTTGGAACACCTGGGTGGCTCAGGGGTTGAGCACTGGCTTTTGGTTCAGGCTGTGATCCTGGATCCCAGGATCGAGTCCCACCTCGGGCTCCCTGCAGGGAGCTTGCTTCTCCCTCTGCCTGTGTCTCTGCCTCTCTCTGTGCCTTTCATGAATAAATAAAATATTTTTTAAAAAATAATTCAGAACAGTCTTCCCAGATTGTCTATATTTCTCTTCCTCTTCAGGGGCTCCCCTTCTGTGTCTCAAGTCTAACTCAAGCCCCTTACCAATAATGTTTAACTGATATTTTTTCTTTGAAGAGTCAGAAGAGGAAACAGTTTCAGGTCTTTCAGGTCTCTTACTAGGGTTTTGAGGGGTGAAAAGAGTGAGGACGAACTGTCCAACCAAACTTGAACCAATATATGAACCAATATGTTGGACCACAGATAAATCTAGCATTGGAATTTTTCATGTCAACTCTCCTTTTATTATTGGAAAATAAGACTTTATTTGAGAGAAAGATGTAAAAAATGTAAAATAAGACTTTGAGAGAAAGATGTAAAAAATGTAAAAAATAAGACTTTATTTGAGAGAAAGAGAGCACAGAGGCAGAGGGAGAATCAGACTCCCCATTGAGCACAGAGCCCAACATGGGATCCATCCCAGGCCCTGAGCTCATGACCTGAGCCAAAGGCAGATGCTTGACCTGTGGAGCCACCCAGGTGTGCCTCTCTTTTCCTTATTAATACTGATTTTATTTTGTTAATGATGACAGAATTCATGTTGTGTTTTTCATCTTAACAAAGACCATCCTCTATTCTCCCTTCGATGTGAACCAAGACCTTAGGAGTTTGTTTTAAAAATGTTGGCGTAGGAAGAAAAATTTAGAAAAATCCATAATGGCATATGTCATTTCAGTGAGATTCTTGAAAAGTGGGTGATTAAACCATTAGGACTATTTATTAAGTCAGTTTTCTTTTTTTGTTGTTGTTGCTTTTTTTTAAAGATTTTATTTATTTATTCATGAGAGACACAGAGAGAGGCAGAGACACAGGCAGAGGAAGAAGCAGGCTCCATGTGGGGAGCCCAACGTGGGACCCAATCCCTGGATCCTTGGATCAGGCCCTGAGCCAAAGGCAGATGCTCAACTGCTGAGCCACCAGGGCATCCCTATTAAGTCAGTTTTCAAAATGATAATATTTCATCTTAAACTAGAAGTTGTAAAAGAGAAAAATAAATAACATGAAAATCACATGTGTTTGAAATAAAACAATGATGTTAACTAGACCCAGTAAATCTATTGGGAAGACAGTCATATATACTAGACCATGTTTTGAAAAGAATAAAATCATTTTATAGTATGTCATAATATCAACTTTAAACATCAACCAACCATGTGAAGTATTCTTTTGGGATGTCTCATAATCAATTCTAAATTTCACCAGTCAGATTATAAATTTTAGAGGTCTTTGAGCAAAAGAAAACATTGAAAATCACTTTTTACACTTTTTACCCTTTTAATCACAGTTTTTGAATAATCCTTGAGGTCAATAGAAAGGGATCCACAATTTCTCATGTCTTCCAATCCTTCCCCCTGTGGTAGACTATATGTTTTCTTCGTTCATCAACGATCCACTTAAATAGCCTACTTCACTTGGATTCTGATGCAAAAGCATCAGAGAACATCATATTGACCAGTTTTCCAGTTGAAAAGATATTTGTAATTTTCCCACTTAAGAGAAGCTAATGATTCCTAGGTAGGAACAGCTCATGAAACAGGGTTTTGTGTGTGTGTGTGTGTGTGTGTGTGTGTGTTTAAGGTTTTATTTATTTATTTGAGAGAGCGAGAACATGAGCAGGGGAAGGGGCAGAAGGAGACAAGAAAGCAGACTCCTCACTCAGCAGGGAGCCTGACACAGGGCCCAACCCCAGGACCCTGAGATCATGACCTGAGCCGAAGCCAGACATTTAACCAACGGAGCACCCCAGGCACCCCTCGTGGAGCATTTTTAATCCCCATATCTTCATCTGGTAAATGGGCATCCCCTCTTCCATCAGGACAAGATCAGCATGTTTCCCACAGTGTGTGTGGTAGTAGTAGAGCATTTTCACCCGATTATATGGTAACTGAGAAGTAGAAAAAGTTAGTGTTAACCCATAGGAAATGTTTTCTCCATTAAAAAATTACCAGAATGTGCTCGCTCTTTTACTACCGAGCCATTTTCTATCTGTTTTGTAATCCCTCAGAAGATTGCTAGATTTACTATAGTGTTGACATCTGCAGACAAATATTTAGTATAGTCTCGTTCTATGTACTACTGTTGAGATAAGGAAATCACAATTTGCTCATATTAACCATAACCCAGCTATCATCCGTTTGAATTTTATAAGACTGCTGCTTATTTTGAAACCCTCATTATTGTTTGAAACTATGTAAGTGGCATACTAAGCAGTTCAATATCCCATCTTTTAATTTTATAATTAGAATGCATTCAAGCTATGCTTCTAAGTTTTCCTAATGCCCTAAACACTAAATTGGAGTGTATTCTGAAATCATACATTAAACAGAAAATCTTTGAATTAGTAACTTAAAGTTTAGCTTTATACACCAAGGAGTTTTACTCATTAGCAGGTAATTTAAATTCTTTCTTCTTCCAACCCCTTTTGCCCCCGGGGAATGCTAAGCTTGTTTTTCAAACCCTCCTTCTGAAATATGAGGGGCAAACAGAGTACAAAAAGTTGGAATTTGAAGACACACAGATCCTTTGGCAGCCTCGATTCCTCTATTTGAACTCTTTGTATCAATCTTCTATCTGAGGACAACTGGGCTGTCATTGGCAAAGCAGAGAGAGAATCTTACAAACCGGATCTGCAAAGAATTTACTAGCATGTTAGGGGTTGTTTCTCTTTTCGCTCCTGTATTGGTTTGTTAAGGTTGCCACAGATACTGTCATAAACAACAGAAACTTATTTTCTCACAGTTCTGGAAGCTAGAAGTCTGAGATCAAGGCATGGCAGGTTTGGTTTCTTCTGAGGCCTCTCTCTTTGGCTTGTCATTTCTCTGTGTTTTCACGTATTCTTCCCTCTGTGTCTGTGTCCCAGTTTTCTCTTCTGATAAGGGCATCAGTCATGTCAGAGTAGGACCCACACTAACGATCTCATTTTAACTTAAAGACCTTATCTGTAAATATGTATAGCCACATTCTGAAATACTGGGAATTAGGATTTCAACATATGAATTGAAGGGGGAGGAATATAATCCAGTAAATAACACACTCAATAAACTCTCTCATTACCACACAAATGATTCCAACACACCCTAACCCCATGGCTGATTGCAAGGAAGCGCTAGGGCTAAGTGTCCCCCTCGTGCTCTGACTCACACAGGGAACAATGTGACTAGAGTCCCCTTAGAGAACTGTGGGTAATCATGCCAACTCTAAACAAGTTTGCCCATTTGTGTGGCCGGGCTCCTGACACTTAATGTCTCTTACAGCCTTGAGCATCCATAATCTTCCCTTTCAAAATATTTGTATGATTCAGAAATGGTAATATTTTTTCATAAGTTCAGCATGGATGGGGGCTGCCATAGGTGATATAGAAAAATGAAGATGAAATTTGCCTTGTGTGGTATTCATAGGCTTTCCCATCCAGCATAAAACTACATGACTAAGTGCTTTTTCAAGTTTCTGCTAAGCCAGATATCTGAAGAACATTCGAAGATGTTTTACTGATCTATAAATGCCATGAGTTTTGCTAATGGAATAACATATTTTGCCCAACTTAAGTTCTTGCACACAAATATATAATTTACAATCACTCTATTCTCAATTTTTTTTCCCCACCTAGTAGATTTTCCCATCTAATAAATAGCTGCACGGGCTTTTGTGTTCTAATTTATGTATGTTGGCTGTAGATAATAAGTTGCTGAGATGAGCATTATCCCAAAATTTAAATTTAGATACTGAAAAATAAACCATGATGAAATTCTAAAAAATGTTCTAAATAAAGCAGCTAGGACTTCTATACTAGAATTCTTACAATGAGAACCGTTTCCTCAGAAACTTCTTTGAAGTGGAGACAGTTTTCTTTGGGATCGTCCCAAGCAATCATGCTTGTGTGAATCCTGGGCTGTCATCACCCATGTGCTCCCATGGAGTCTGTCCTTTCCCACTGATGTTTTAGGCTTTCTTATTTGTCATCTAGCCTTTATGTTAAGACAGTCCCCAAATGGCAGCGATAATAAAAACAACAAAGAATATTTCTCTCTAAAACTTCAAGGGGCTGGGTGAGGCAGAGGGATTCAAAACGCCAAATCAAAAAACATTATTCTTTCACCTTCATGCGAAAATAGTTTCCCTCCAGCCTTGTGACACCTTGTTGTACCCTCGTCTACGAAAAGACTGGATTCCAGCATGATCTTTTTTGGTAACTTGATTTTCATCTGCAGGCATGTTTTATTCTTAGGGGATGATGACTATTTCATTATACAGCCTCAGCATCCTATACATCCCTCACACCTTAAAACCTTCACTGTTCGGCTTCTGAAACTCACTCCCAAGCCACACTTGGGAACTGAAAACTGTCCCAACCCAAAGCTTCCTCTACCACCCGTTTATTGGTAATTCCCAAATCTTACCAACCAGCTCCAATTCCTCTGATATTGCCTATTAGAAATCTGCATGATGAAGGTCCTACAGACACCCAAAATTCAGTATGACCAAACGAAGTCATTTTTGTCTCCCCTAACCCCCCCCCCCCATTCTCTCCCTATATGCTTGGATTTGTAAATAGTACCTTTAGAGTTGGGACAGACAGAGTTTCACAGTCCAGGTGGCAGGATAAGGCAGCCTGGGCCCCCTCCTCGCTCTGCAGCCGGGCGACATAGCCAGTCTAAAGCTCCCTTTCCTCTTGTGTAAAATGGGCACCATGATATCACCAAAGTTACTCGCCAGTTCAACAAAATTGGACGACATAATTCAGGGAATGATCTTAGCATACAGCCTGGCATGTAATTTGTTGTCAAGAAAAAGAGATTGTTTATTTACTATCACAATAAGAATAAACAGTAAGAATTTAAATACAACTAAAAATAACTTCAGTGGTCATCTAAGTCAGAAACCTGGGACACAAATCAGATTCCACCCTCTCTTGGAGGCTCCTGTCCCATCAGCCACTTAGGACTTACTTGTTTCTTCCTCTCTGATGCTGTCTTTATTTTTTATCTCATCTCTATTTGCTCCCCTAATACTGTAGGTCAGTCACGTACACCTCACTTGCACCGCTGCCTCGTATCCCAATTGGTCTTGGCGTCTCTAACATATCCTGGCTCTCTACTTTCTCCTGCATACTTTTCACAAAGTAATCTATATACAAGAAGCACGTTTAAATATATTACTCTCCCACTTAAAAAAAATCTGTTGTATTCAAGATAAAATATACAATTTTTCATATAAGCATAATGACCCACTATAATATGTCTTTTCTTTTTTGATCTATTCTGTTGCTTGCTAAGCTCCTGGGGTATAAGGTAATTTAAATTTTCAGTGCTACAGTTTCTTCCCCCCCACCATCTTTTTTTTTTTTTTTTTTTTGGTTAGTTATTTTTCTGGGGCCTGCACTTTCCTTTTCCTTATTTTTCATTTACAAAGCTTATTTAAGGGATCCCTGGGTGGCGCAGTGGTTTGGCGCCAGTCTTTGGCCCAGGGCGCGATCCTGGAGGCCCGGGATCGAATCCCACATCGGGCTCCCGGTGCATGGAGCCTGCTTCTCCCTCTGCCTGTGTCTCTGCCTCTCTCTCTCTCTCTCTCTCTTTCTCTGTGACTGCCATAAATAAAAAAAAAATAAAAAAACAAAGCTTATATAAAATTCAGTTGGTAGATATGTGGAATTGTTTCTTTTCTGCCCATACTATGTTTACTTAATATTTTCTTTAAATTGTCTCATTCTTTTTTTAATAAAATAAGTTTATTCTTTTGAAAGAAAACATATCAATGCTATAAATTTAAGATCATTACACCTGCAATAAATATGAGGTAATCATAAATGTTAATGCAATGAAAATAAAATAATTTTGTTACATTCTATTTAGATCCTATGACCTAGTAAAGAGGCAGTAAACTGAGATACTATATCTCTTTTTTCAAATGAAGAAAAATGTGATGTAGTAGAAGTAATTTTCATAAGATATAAAAGCTGGGAGGTGAGGTCCAATTACAGAAGCCTTTCATATGCAAAAGACAATCTATCCTCCTATTTTTGGATTCCAACAAATAAATTTTTAATGTTGCTTTTGTTTCTTTTTTAAGGCAACATTTTTTCTTCATATTTCTCATAAGTTCCCTTATCTGTTTTAGTATATTGATTAGTAGATTCACAGTAAGCCAATGCACATGTGGCTGTCCAATTTTATACCTGTTGCTCCAGTGTAATTATTAAGAGTAATAGTAATATTTAACTCCTTAAAATATACTGATATAATGATGGAGTATATGGTTGGGTTATTTTTTTTTTTTCTAATCTGTGTGCTTTTAACAGGAGCTATGATCCAGTATTATTTTTCTTTTGAAGTAATTGTGCTTCTCAGTTATTTTGGTATTTAGGCCCATGAGCTCATAATCCTGTGACATCATTGGCTACTTGTCGCTGCTTGTCAGTCAACGCATGAGAGAAAAGGCCAGATTGCCATATGTGCTATCCTGAATTTCATACTGGAAACAAATATGCTCACCTTAAAAAGCCCCAACCACCACAATCAACTTCAGTAATTTCTCACTCTTACTCCTCAAAACAAGGTTTCATCCTTTGCCGCCTTTAGAAAAGTGACTTTGGGAAAGACTACACTCCAGATTTTCATTCAAGAGTCATAATAGTTTGGAGGATAGCAATAAGCATATTTGCCTGGAGTTAGCTAAGCCTCACCCATTTTTCTCAGCAACTTAAATCACAGTTCAGTGATGTTCCTGATTTTACTTATGAGACACATGGGCCAGTGCGCTAGTCACTACTGTGGACTGTGGTTGGCACTGTTTGCTCAAAGCCAACGGTGAGGTGGGGCTGAGATGGTAGAGACTGGACAAAGGGGTGGGAGGTGAATGATTACAACCCAGTAGAGGTGCCTCAGGAGAGAGTAGGACTCCAAAATTCACTGCCTCACGTCATCCTGCCATAGTGGCACCTGGTTACCTCATGCTCCCGTCCCACTACTCCGGTCAAACCAGTTCAGTGTCAACCTCTGTCATGTCATGCTTTTCACACCATCTTTCTGTTTCACATTTTCCTTTTGTCATTCTTCCAGGCGTCGATCCTTGAGGAGGGAACTCAGGGTGATGCTAAGTTCAGTTCTCTTCGTAAGAAGTAGAATCCGATCAGAATCAGGGCCTCTTTGGATTTCTTCCATGTCCTAAAAAGCACCTCTTTAAGTTCGGGCAGTGACCAGCAAGACTCTCCTAAAGCAAGGGTGTTCTGCTACCATCAGGCACTTGCTGCTCTATCTGCTAAAGTTGTGCACAATTTCCCACATGGCACTCCTCATACCATGTTTTTCTGAGTATTTCAAAGTTTCACAAAGACTTAAATCATGGCAGATTGCCCCCGAACAAGAAGAGGCCTGTGCTTGTTTCCTGCTGTCGAGTGACACATTCCCGGACGTTTGAGCAGCTCTTCCCACCTCACAGTCCTACAGGCTGGAATTCTGAGCACTCCAGGACTCAGTCCTCTGCTCAGGATGTCACAGACTGAAATCAGAGTGTCAGCCGGCTCGGGGATCTCCTCTCAGCTCACTAGCTGTTGGCAAAATTTATTTCCTTAGAGTTTTAGGGCTGAACAACGTTTACCTTGCTTTGCTGGTGGTCCAAAGGGGCTGTTCTTAGCTGCTCAAGGTGCCTGCCACTCCCTGCCAAGTGATCTGCTCCGAAACAGGGCATCTTGCTTCTTTAAGGCTAGGACAAGAATCTACCTACCTTGTAGGATTTTACTCACCCAGGGTAATATCCTTCTCAATCAACTCAGAGTCAGCTGATTAGAGACCATAACTCCTTCAGCCATAAAACATAACATAATTATCAGAGTGATATCCCATCGTATTCACAAATCCCATTGACACTTGTGCCTAGGAAATTACATAGGGCATAGACTGAGGGGGGAGGACATATTAGAATGTTATGATGCTGCACAGCATATAATTAATTCAATGTATATTGAACTAATTATAAATGGTCAATACCTTGGTCAATAAAGAACAGCAATTTCTATACCATCCAATAACAATTTAAGATGCAGACTATGAAAGTTCAAGTCTTTCCAAAACGTAGCTAAAGCACACAAGAATTAAAGGTCACTGATTAACTTAAGAACGTCCTTTGCCAGGATTTGGTCATAGGGCAAATATTAGCTCCTTAGAATAATTAATAAATGAACAATAATTTACTTTTCTTGCTTCTTTTGAATTCAGAGCAAGTAGCTTTATGAAACACTGTAATTTAATTTATAAAGGATCAAAAGGCTATCAATACTAAAGTCCCCAATAATAACGTAATTATACCTCCACATGCTAGATTCCTCTCCTTTATGTTACTTTCTTCTCAGTAATCTCAAGCCTAATTTCCAAGTCTCTCAATATTTGCTTAAACATATATAAATTTGCTAACTCATCCAGTAATATAACACATTTTACACTGACCTTTCATATCTGAACATCAAGGAATAAATCTAAATAAGACTAATAATTTCCGGACAGTCCTATAAAAATCCCAATTATTGAACTGAGCATAAGGTAAGGGTACATTGCTAAAGGGAAGACCACCAGATCATCCAGCTTCTTCTTTCATATCTACTGATTTATTATAATCTGATGCACAACAATCTTTAATTTGATATGTTCTGTTTCATAATGCTATATGGAAGTTGATAACTTTAACAGATGGTCAGTTTGAACTGAGCTGGAAAAGGAAAAGACAGGAAAAGCCAGTGCATTATTTTCACATGAAAAGTAGAAAGCTAAGTACTGAGGGGGCCATTTTTCAAAAACAAATGATCTGAATTGCTCGGATGGTTAGTACTGGTCTTACACTACATGGAAAACTATGTACATTTCAATGCAATTAATGTAATCCTCCACTTTATATTATGATCCCTTGTGTAGATAATAAGTTAATCCACTTGAACATAGAGGTATTAGTAATAGTAAGTTATATGCACTGAGTAGAGTCTAATGGCCGTAACTGCTTCATGAGATTTATCTCTGTGCTTGAAAGTGATCACAGATATCAGTGAACATCTCTTTGGGGATTGCATATACTATATTGATCTATGCTCAGGTTACATTTTTTGAGGAAATAGAGCATAGTAGGAAAAGAGGAGAAATGGGAATCAGGGAGATGGAGTTCAATTTTTTCCCCACTTTGGCTATCTTGGTCAAATTACCTAACCACTTAGGACTTGATTTTACTTCTACAAACTAAAATAATAATAATAATGATAATAATAATAATAATAATAAAACATTGCTTATAAATGATATAGTGGCTAGAGATTCAAATGAGATATATAAGGTGCTTAACACAGTGCCTGATACATAATATATAATCAATAAATGGTAGTACTTTTAACTTTTTGAAAAATTAGTTACAGAATCCATAAGTTTGGGAATACAAGTTTCCCCCTCATCCGAAAGTTTGCTTTATGCCACTTTGCTTTTATAAATGATCTATATCGGTACCTGTTTTTTCCTTCCTGAAAGAAACCCAGAGGATTTTCACTTTAATGAAATGGTAATTACTTCTTCATTTCATGAGATTCCCACTTACAAAAGGTTTCATAGGAATGCTCTGCTTTTTGACGGGAAAACCTGTATCCCATGCTTTACCTATCTTTTGAAAACTCAAAGTGCACAATAGTTAATGAAATGTTTGACATGTGGCAGTGGGGGAGACTTATGGTCCTTTTATGTATTTATTTAAAACTAATATTATGGCAATTATTTCATAGATAGTGTGTGTATGTTTGTGTGTGCGTGAGAGAAAGGAGATGTTTTATGTTACTTTCATTCTGAAATCAACTACACTAGTACTATATTTCTACTTTATCTTTTTATGATCAGAAATAAGGCTCTTTCTGTTACATTAAACCCAGAATATGAAATAATTTAAATTGACAAAGTTAAAATTACATGCGGAAGCATTTTCTGTTAGATTAGGTAGCTCTTGAAATTCCACAAATTTTTATTTTACTTTTTCCTTCATAGTGGGGGTGTGCTGTCTTTTCACTTTCTCGTCGATGAGACATATTTGCTTGGAAAAAAAATTAAAGCCCTTGAGATTTCATTACTAACTTATCTGGAAGCAATTCAAGTTTTGTGAGTGTAAACTAGCATCCCTTTAGACCTCCCTGTTTGATAATTAAATTTCCCATAGACATATCTATGCACATCCCGAATACTGAAGTTTTTATACTGGGAATTGCTTGGCACTGTCTTTGGTTATTAAATATACCCCATTCTTTAACATGGGGTCAGTTAATTACTCAATGTTAAAAGAAAGCACAATGAGAATTTATCAAAACGATTTCAGTTTTAAGATTAACTACTTTTTAATACATGTGAATTTCAAATCAAACGCACTTCAGGTGAATTCTAAATTTTGGAAAAATGCAGATATCTCTGAAGCATGATTTATTTATTGATTGATTCATATTTATTTTATCTTTTTTTTTAGTTATAATTTGGGGATTGAGGAAGTGAGAGGGAAAAGCTATAAGAAAAGATGTGTATTTGCACTTAAATGGCAATGATTTAATCAATCGGAGAGCTCTCTTTCCAGATGTTACCCTTGGAGCATATTTGTAGCAGCTGTGCACATTTCCTAATACTACAGGAGCAGCAAAATGTCCTTCTTTTAACTTGCCTCTTTTCCCAGAGACAACATTGGCAGGTAGAATGGCTCTCTGAACACAGTTGAATGCACAGCTTTTAAAAAGAAGATGGGGAGGGGGGCGGAGGAGGGTAGGCAGGGGGGAGCATTACGGCTTAGTGGCAATTTTCAGGAAATCAAAGTCATAGAGTTAAGTATTTTCCCTTACCTGTAAATATTATTGTTTTGATTCCCTTCTCAGAGTTCAAAAATAGGAAAGTTTATCAAGAACCACATTTTGTTTTGTTTTGCTTGCTGTTATTGTTGTGATTTCCTAAAGACCCTAATGGCTAGGCGGGACAAAATTCAGGACAGACTCTCATGCAGGCATAATAGCCACGCAGGATTTTTTTTTTTTTTTTGTCCCTCCTGTGTTACGGTCCCCTTCTCCCTCCTTGCCCCAGTCTTCCCCCTCCTTTCTATGCCATGTGGCACATAATCATAATTCCCTAAACAAATCTGCTCACAAAAAGATTTTGTTTTTTTCATGAATTTACACCCAAATGTTATCTCTCTAAAGTTTATTTGCATTTTAAACCTTATCTCAGTCTGTGGAAGCAAAGAATTTAACACCCTGTAAAGGGGATTTTAGGCATCACTTGGCAGGCAGAGGTATGTTTTCTGTGAGCAAATCCTTTTTCTGCTTCTCAGAAATTGTATTCTCTGTAGTTGCTTCTCCAGGTGGGAAGGCAAAATAGCTCAGAAATAAAATCACAAGGTTCAGGAGCAGGCGGACATGAATTTGGATCCCTGCTTCTGTCAGTTACCTCTTGAATGATCTGGAAAAAAAATCACTTGACCTCTCATTTTACACATTAGTTAACTGAGTTAAGTAATCAACTCTACCTGTGGCTGTGTGATAATTGAATAGAGTATTGACAAAAATATGTAGTTAATAAATGGTAGCGATTAAAAAAAATAAATGGTAGTGATTATTATTGCTTTAGCCTGGTTTTGACTGAAGAGTTAGAAAATTCGATTTACCTTTCATTATTATTCTTATTTTTAATAGAATGATGTGAGTCTTGCCTGGTTTCATGGGAAATGTTAAAAACTCTTAAAATATTGATCACCTTAGATGGCTGCCTATGTCCAGCCCAACATCCTTGGAATTCTCCTTGATGTTTCCACTTGGGTGCCTGCCTGCCACCTCATATTCAGCATTTTCTCTGTTCTTCTTCGCACCAGGATCAATACCTACCTATAGCTGCCTGACCTCCTTCTGACAAGATATAATGCCTGAGAACAGGAATGCCTCAGGCTCAGCAAGAATAAAGCAGATTAGAGAGCAAGGAGAGTCGACTATAAACTCACAGATTAACCTAGCATCACCAGCACAGAAATTCAAATTTCATACTTCCTTACCATTCAGGGTTGAGATTCTAGCTCCATACACTAAGACCTGTCTTAGCGGGTTTTCTGGATGTGACAGATTTGTAATATCGGTGATATTTTCAAGACTTTGTTTTCTCAATATAATAATATCTGGTTATCTGATAACACCTCTTTATTAATTCTTCCTATGGCTTGCTGCTTTATTCATTAAACAATTTATATTCATTCAGCAAGCATTTACTGGATCCCAATGATACGCTTCTGAGGAGTCAAAGCATTAATGCGTTCATCCAGGACCTGGGCCTTTTAAAATAATCTGTTGTAAAGCGGTCAGAGATAAATCCCTTATTATCACTTCAGCCAAATTCTTCTCTTCATTTTACATTTTATTTTAATATTACCCCCCTTACATAATCATGCACTAATGAAAATGACCAGCTGCAATGTCTGGCTAATTCTTAGAAAGTAATGGTTCCTGTATCTCCTACACTTTTTTTTTTTTTTTTTTTTTTTTTAGATTCTGATTACCATTAGGTTAATTCATATGGGGATCCCCGTGGTGGCTCAGCGGTTTAGCACCTGCCTTTGGCCCAAGGCCTGATCCTGGAGACCCAAGATCGAGTCCCACATCAGGCTCCCGGCATAGAAACTGCTTCTCCCTCTGCTGTGTCTTTGCCTCTCTCTCTTTTTCATGAATGAATGAATAAAAAAACATCTAAAGTAATTCATATTCTTACCATTTTATGCTAATACACATTTTTTGATTCACCTTTATTTTAACCCCAAAACATTTAATCTGAGTGATATATTTAGGTCACCTTTCACCTTGCAATTCATATACAAATAAATAAGTAAATAGCCTAAGTGCATCTTCCCATCTTGCATCACACACAAATATTAATTCCTAGTGGAGTAAAGATCTCATTGTAAAAGAGAGAGAGTTTAAAATTAGGCTGAAGCATACTGAAACTTATTTTCATGATATCTGTTTAGGAAAAGATTTCTTAAACATTATATAAAAAGAAAATATCTTGAAGGAAAATTTAATTAATGTGATTACATTAATATAAAAAGTTCAGTTCACCAAGTAGCATCATAAAGCAGTGCAAGTAGATAACTTAGCTCTGAGAAGACATCTGATTTGCAAGGCACAGACAATGCCTATGGAATTCAGAATATATTAAAAACATTATGGAGAAAATTTGGCAAATTTCTATTTTAATCGAGAGAATGCAAATACTGTTTCACACTATCACATAGGTAAGAAGTTAGACTCTCTAAAAATAGCCATTGTTAAAAATATGAAAACTCTTTTATACCACTAAGAGTGTGTTAATTAACAGGAGTATTTGAAATAGGATATATGTTTTATAACACAAGTACAAAATAAGAAATATAATTGTATTTCTCTCCCATTGAAAAGTCCAAACTCTGTTATCTCATAACTTGAATGGCTTCAAAAAACTCAATCTCTGTTTCAATGTTTAATCATTTTGGTTGATCCAAGATGACCCACTACCATTTGTTGATCAACAAGAACAAGAATGTCTTGAGAAATCAAAATGAAAAAGAGAACAAAGCATGTCATCATCTAGAGAGAAAATCACATTTAAGAGATAGTTTGTTCATCCAATAATATATCCAGTATTTACTGAGTAACTATTATGTGAAAGGCACTGGCCTAGAATCATTCCCTTTATGGCATTCCATACAGAGAAGTTACCACCATTGGAGCTGGGCATTGAGATAAAACTCAATTTCCATCATTCACATATCAATAAATTAAACTCTATCTTATAAAATATAATACCAATTCTACATAATATCAGTATGCCAACTGTCCTCCTGAAAACTTGGAGCAGGGAATTATTTCATGCTTTGTTTTTCCAATAACATGATTCCTAAACTAAAGCAAATAATTAAATATATACTAATTCAACTAATTTGTTAGCTCATATATTTGTGCATCCATCATGTACATTTTGAACTTGACATGTTTCAGGTACCATGCCGGATAAAAAAACATAATATTTTACAAATATTTGTCCTCAAAACATTTCTATACTTTTGTGGGAAAACACCTATAAATAAGTAATTATAAAAGAATAGGTTAAATATAATGATAAAGCTAGATCAAGAAATGTATCGGATCATAAAGGAGGATTGCCTGATGAAGTTAAGTAGCTATAGCTAAGCTAATCAGAGCACCTGGGTGGCTCAGTTGGTTAAGCATCTGCCTTTGGCTCAAGTCCTGGTATCCCAGCATCAGGCTCTCTGCTCAGGGGGGATCCTGCTTCTCCCCCTCCCTCTGCTGCTTCCCCTGCTTGTTGCTCTCGTTCTCTCTCTCTGTCAGATAAATTAAAAAAAAAAATGCAGCTAAGCTAACTTTTCTAGAGAATATGATGCTTGAACTGAAAGATTAGATGAAATTGGCCAAAAACTACTACTACTACTAATAATAATAATAATAAATTGGGGTGGTAGGACATTTTCAGCGGCAAAAGAGAATAAAAATGATTTGAAATTAAAAAGAAGATTGACTATAATCAAAATCAAGAATATTCAGCATAAGTATCTCTGCTCCAATACATTTTGGCATGCATATTTTTGGAGAAAAGTGTCAGGTTATCAAACACTTTTATTTTTGGCCTATTTTATAATTTATTATAGTGCCAAGATTATGGTGAGGAGGAGGAGAAAGATGAGAACATAGGGGGCACAAGGAGGAGCAGAGTGATGGATAAGAAGATCTTCATCAACCAGTTGTGGTAATATATCAACTTTTTCTTTCTTTATTTTCCTAATATTCTCTCACACATATCTGATTATAATTTTAAAAAGTGAAAAGAAGCAGTTACTAGCCATTAGTTCAAACATCTGGTATTATAAAAATACTATGTGTTGTAAATTAAGTATAAATAGATTAAATTATTCCAAATTAACGTTTGCTTCTGTTCTAAGTCTTTGTGGTAGTCCTACCTGAATACACCATAATGCCTAAAAATTACTCAGCTAAGACATTGTTATTGGTATAGTATTTATTTTTAATGTCTTTCAAAAGCCAGATTTATATGACAAATTTCCAGTCAACAGGTAAGGCAAATGGTTGTTCCAGTCCCACATATTTTGTTACAAAAGCAAAACTACGAGAAGTTGCCAGAAAGAAAAGAAAAGAAATAAAAAGAAAGAAAAAAGAAAAGAAAACTTTCTGTTTCCTGAGTTAATTTTACAAAAACTTACTTAAATAATAATGGAGGTGATTTTTAATGATGATAAAAGCACAATGCAGACGATTTAAACTCAAAATATTTTACTTTTGGTCATTTTGTCTTCATTCTTTCAATCCCCAGCACTAATGTTAAGGCTTCTTTTCCTGATTACCTTATAGCAAAATAAATGTATATTCCATTCACGCAATGGCTATTGGTGTGGAGTCAAATGTTTGATCTGTTACATTTTTCATTTTACCCAACCCTTACTCCTCACAAGAAGGTGTTTTCCTTTTTTGTTGCTGTTGGATCCCACCCCCTGTGTTTATCCCTTGATAGAATGAACACTTGCAAAATACAGATCTCTCAGTCTCTGTGGCAATACCTGCCTTCTTTAACTTCTCAATAAGTACAGAAGGATGTGTGTTGGCTCTGGTTATTGTGATTTTGGCCAACAGTGTGTTAATGACAAGTACATTTTTATCATTTTATCTAAATAATTGAATTAATAAATTCGAAAAGTATTATTTATTGACATATATAGGAAGAACGCTACATACTGTGTGGATATTAGTTCTTAATTTAGGAATTCTGGAAGTGAAAACTATCATATATATGTATATATTCTTATTTATATGTTTATGGGAGTAGAATTTTAAAAAAACAAACTTATTTCCTCATCTAGTATATTTCATAAATTATCCTAATATGTCTATGTCTCCAATTTTCTTTTTTTTTCAATTTAGGTGGAGGGGAGGAGTGCAAGATGATAAGTTATAGTCAAATTGATTAATAAGGTGATTCAATTCTTCAACAAATGTTTGCACTCCAGTATTAACAAAACCAAAAGATAAATTATTTTGTTATTGGTTTCTTTCTGCTAGCTTGGGATACATTTCTCAATTGCATAGGTTAATAAATTCAAATTAACATATTCTTCAGTGAATTGGAAAAAATATATTTGAAGGGACACCACAATAGAATAAAACCTTTGATTTTCTATGAGTGATATCTAATTAAAGGAGTAATTTAGTTATCTATGTGGTTGATTTTAAGACATATATTTTATACTACAAGAAGAATTAGTACATAATTTTAAATTATATATTTTTTAAAGTTCTAACATAAAATTTTTAGTGTCTACAAATAAGAACAAAGACAGAACATGATATGCTGTCTTTCCCAATTATATCATTGTTATTTTGGTCTTCTAGACCCAATTTGATTAAGTCTGACTATGATACACAAGCTTAACAACTAGCACTAGCTGATATTTATTTTTAGCAGTTTTATGAGTGTGTATGTGGGTGTGTGTGTTGTGTGTGTATGTGTAAATAGGGATTATTTTACTCTGGGTATCTAATATTTTTGCTAAGTTTTTGAATTTAAGGTTGGTTGAACCACTTAAAATACTTGTTCCCAATATCCTCATCTCATTCTATATTTTACAATGCTTCATTTTGTTCCCTGTGAGAAGTGCATCTGTAGAGTTACAAAAAATTTATAGAATCTCCAGAACATTTAGACAAACACATTAAATTGAACAAATATAATACTATCAGCATATTTTTAAATATATTTTGTCGTCAATTTTATAAATACTTTAGTTAGGAGTAGTTAGGTTCTGAGTGAGATCATTTATATCTACTCAGAATTGTAATAAAGCTCACAGTTAAAGGATTAAAACATCCAACTCTCCTCACTTCTAAATTCAGAGATATTTCATCAGTTCAGGCCAACCACATTCCTATGAGTTCTCTGATGATCAACATTTCACAAAAAGCAATGCTTCCAATATCTGCACTCATGCTCCCTACACCCAAACAACATGAAAATATATCTGGGGAAAAAGGTAGAGTCATCTTTCAGGGAGTATAGTGTTTGGAGAGAAAGATACCTTCCAAAAGAATAACTGTGTATGGGATAGACTGGCATTTCTTTCCCTGCGTGACCATGTGCTTACTCAGAAGGAAAGGGTGGGGAGCAGCCCGGGTGGTTCAGTGGTTTAGCTCTGCCTTCACCCTAGGGCATGATCCTGGAGACCCAGGATCGAGTCCCACATTGGGCTCCCTGCATGGAGCCTGCTTCTCCCTCTGCCTGTGTCTCTGTCTCTGTCTCTCTCTCTCTGTCATGAATAAATAAATAAAATCTTAAAAAAAAAAGAAGGAAAGGGTGGAAAAGAAGGCTATGACTGTTTCATGGGGACTACCCTTCATGTGTGTGCACATCAGTGCGAAAGAGTGGAGGCATCCCACAGACAAATGGCCTAGGGAAGAAAGACAGCCCACAAGGGGGCTGGGAGGGGCACTGTGAGTTTATGGAGTCAGTAAAGAGTCTGTCTTGTGCCTGTCCCCCTACCCTGTCTGAGGACCAAGCATTTAGAGCAAGGGAGAAAAGTTGCCATGGAAAAGCAGACCGCATGACTCCACCTGCTCCAAGACTTAAGAGGAACAGTTCTCATCTTAGCTGGTCGAGAGAAGAGCTTTGAGTCAAATAGGAGACTGGGGTTTTCATAAAGTCCTAAATAATAAAAGTGACTTTTTAATAAAGAAGTATGACTGAGAAGCTGTAGAAACAAACTGAAATATTGTTAAGGAAGTGAGCATTCCCAGTGATAAAAAGGAGACAGGTTGGGGGTGAGGGTAGTGTTCAAATATCATAGATGGGACAGTTTTATAAAACAAAACAAGCTAAGCTCTCACCCTGTTTCACCAAATTGATCCTTTCTAATAAAGGAGTTACATATACATATCATATTAAATACCTTTATACTATTATATGATGATGTCCAGTAAGTGTCATGTTGCCTGTTTGTGGGTCTAGACTCTGCTTGCTTTGGTCACTTCACAGACCATGTATTTACACTATGGTTCCAAATGCCAATTTCCAAAACTTATCCTGGTAAGAGGTACTATTCAAGTAAAATGTTTTCATATAATTTATCTTAATAGCAGTATTTTATAAAATATTCCTAAGAGCCTTGCATAATCCTTCCAAAAGATCTCTTTCTCCTTATAGTTAAGCATTTACAGCTTCCTTAACTGTGAAATGGACACAGGGATAACTATCTCCTCTCAGAGAAATTCTGAGGTAATTAGAAGTACTCTAACATATTTCTCGTTATCATTATTGGTATTATCATTATCTTAGAGAGCACTAATAGACCAAGAAGAGTATGTTTTATTAATAGATGTCAGGAAAGCACTCCTTAGAGGCAATTTGCAGTAGGACTTTTGAAAGATCTTTCTTCTCCATTCTCCAGACCGTCTCTGAGGCAGCTTATTCTCAAATATAATCCAGAGTTCTTGATTTTCTACAAAATCTGGGAACTGAGATGACTATTTAGGATCTTGAGACACACGACAGATCGTGTAGTCCAGTCTCCTTGTTTCATCAGTGTGATAGATAAAGGGTCAGGATGTCCTCGATGGCACTTTATCAAAGGTACAGCTCAGGATAAAAGCCAGCCTTTGTCTTCCTCCACCTACCTATTCTACTGTCTTCCGTCTACTGGTCTGCCACTTTAGCTTACAGCCCCCTTTAGTACCCAGCAGATCCCTCCTAGAAGACCACGCACAAAATCCTGTTGAAACACAATATTTGTGAAAGTAAATAAAGTATTACCAAATGAGAGAAACAAAGGCTATTTGTTCAGAGCCTGCTAGAGCTAGGTTGTCGGCCTCTGTTATATGCATTTTGGCAGAGAATCGAACACAGACAGAGGAGTGGGAAAGGTTTAGACTGGACAAAAGGGGAGGCTTCCGGCGAGCCCTGATTGGAGGCTGTTGGCATCAAAAAGTTGTAGGCAATCAGAGAAGGACAAACATTATATGTTCTCATTCATTTGGGGAATATGAATAATAGTGAAAGGGAATATAAGGGAAGGGAGAAGAAATGTGTGAGAAATATCAGAAAGGGACACAGAACTAAAGACTCTTAACTCTGGGAAACGAACTAGGGGTGGTGGAAGGGGAGGAGGGCGGGGGGTGGGGGTGAATGGGTGACGGGCACTGAGGGGGACACTTGACGGGATGAGCACTGGGTGTTATTCTGTATGTTGGTAAATTGAACACCAATAAAAAATAAATTTATTATAAAAATATAAAATAAAATAACAATGATACAATCAGGGGAAACAAACAAAGAAACAAAAAAACTTGTAGGCAAAACATTTAAAACGTGCAGCAGGGAAAACAAGGTGAAGACATGTGACTAGTTAGGATTTTGAGACCTCTTTTTGCCAAGTTGGAAAGTGTGGAGAATATCTCTGAACAATGTATGCAGGGAAGTAATAATGAGTTTGCACTGTGATGTACTCACTCCGTTGTAATGAGGAGGAACACAAAGGGAGGCACAAAGCCTCCAGAAAGTGGCCCAAGAGTGATCCCATTAAGGTCATTTGCATTTTATCCACCCCCTTCTCCTTTTCTAAATCATCCAGTTAGAACCACGAATATATTTACTAAGGTGATGGAATTTAAATAAATGATATGAGTATTGTATAATTTTAAACTTCGTCATTAAACCAAGAAGACAATAAATACACCTTGAGTGAAAAAAAGTAACCTCATATTTTCGGCCACGTCATGATTTTTCTGTTTCCATTTTCCCCTTCCTTGTTTTTGCATATTTTGCATCTCACCTATCGTTGTTGTTGTTGTTGTTTTAATATGTCTTACTTCTGTGTACCTCCTGAAAATCAGAGGGGCATCACTTTCCCACAAGCCAAAGGAACAAGATCATCATTACTTGATGCCCTTAAATAAATGCATTAGTCAAAATGACAACCTCATTGGCAATCAATAAAGACGTAGGAAAAAATGGCTAAAGCAAGTGGTGAGTCCAGAAAAGCAGTCTAGTTAAACAATTGCTCACCTAACTGAACAAGATTAATAGTGATTGATTTCAAGTACACCTTACAGAGCATATTTGTCTAACCATTCATCCATTCCTATCTTCTTTCCACCTTTCCCCCCTTTCCTCTGTCACTTTTACTGATGACTTACAGATTTAGTGAAAGAGCTAATGATAAAGTCTTACTTTCTTAATACAAATCGAAGGTTCTAAATATATTAATATCAGTGGTTTAACTGTATTGAGGGATTTTGTACTTTATTTGGTAAAGAAAATATTTATCCATTTTTATTTGAGAGAGAGAGAGAGAGAACAAAGCGAGCCCATGCATAGGAGCCGGGGGAGGGGCAGAGGGAGAGAGAGAGAGACAAACAGAAGTCCTGCTGGCAGGGAAGCTCCAGGCTGGGCTTGATCCCAGGTCCCTAAGATCAGGACCTGAGCAAAAGTCGGATGCTTAACCACCTGAGCCCCCCAGGAGTCTGAGAATTTCACACTTTATTAGAATGTTACTTAATACTTGTTTGTGCTGAAAATATTGTAATTCTATACATTATCTGTGTGTACTTGATTGAAATACCTCGAAGAAAATGAAAAAGGCCCTTCCCTACCATAACTTTTTATTCCAATTCATCTCACTTTTATGTATATCTGAAAAGCCATCTTTTCTAACAATACTTTTCTGATTTGGTCATTGTCTCTTTTCTTTTTTAAAAAACACTCTTATTTATTTTCAGAATGAACTATATATGAAAGAAAGGGGTTAGGTTTTTTTGTTTGGATAATTGAACTAATAAGTTTGAAGTTGTTTTTTATGTAGCAAAATCTAGTGAAAGCTAACTAATTTGAATATGGCAAGCACTATTCTCTCAGATAAATTGCACAGAAAAAGTAAAATATTTTGGATCATAGGTATTGAGTTCAGTCACTGCCATTTTGCATTTGAGGTACCTGTTAATGTGTCCAAGAATTGTTATGCAACCAAATTTGGCTGGAGCTATAGATTTAGGAATATCAAAATTCCTTGATCGTCTTGTTCATGGAAATTGTATAGAGAAGGAAGACAAGAAGGCAAAAGGATAGAACCTGATACTTAAGGGCCCCTAATCGGAAGAGAAGCAAATGGGAAAAAACAAACAAACAAGGACAACAAAACTTCACAGGAACAGCAACAAAAAAATAACCAAATGGGAATTGACAGAGAGAAAGCAAACCAAGATAAAAAGGGGCTAAAGGAATACTTTTTTTTAAATAATAATAAATTTATTTTTTATTGGTGTTCAATTTGCCAACATACAGAATAACACCCAGTGCTCATCCCGTCAAGTGCCCCCCTCAGTGCCCGTCACCCAGTCACCCCCACCCCCGCCCTCCTCCCCTTCCACCACCCCTAGTTCATTTCCCAGAGTTAGGAGTCTTCATGTTCTGTCTCCCTTTCTGATATTTCCCACTCATTTCTTCTCCCTTCCCTTATATTCCCTTTCACTATTATTCATATTCCCCAAATGAATGAGAACATACACTGTTTGTCCTTCTCCGATTGACTTACTTCACTCAGCATAATACCCTCCAGTTCCATCCACGTTGAAGCAAATGGTGGGTATTTGTCGTTTCTAATGGCTGAGGAATATTCCATTGTATACATAGACCACAACTTCGCTAAAGGGATATTTCAAGAAATGGAGGAGAAGTGGCTATTGTTTTTAAGATAAAGAACTGAAAAAATTAATTTTGCTGCAAATTACTTGTCTTAGAGAAATTCTTAGCTGTACTTATAGTATAGTTCTGACCAGAGTTTTACATTAAGCCAGCATGCTGTTTGTGGAATTATCCTGCTTGGCCATAAATCTGATTTCTTTTCTTTTCTTTTCTTTTCTTTTTTTCTTTTCCTTTCTTTTCTTTTCTTTTCTTTTCTTTTCTTTTCTTTTCTTTTCTTTTCTTTTCTTTCTTTTCTTTTTCTTTTCCTTTTCCTTTTTACTTTTCTTTTTACTTTTCTTTTTTTCTCTTCTCTTCTCTTCTCTTCTCTTCTCTTCTCTTCTCTTCTCTTCTCTTCTTTCTCCTCTCCTCTCCTCTCCTTTCCTCTTCTCCTCTTCCCTTCCCTTCCCTTCCCTTCCCTTCCCTTCCCTTTCCTTTCCTTTCCTTTCCTTTCCTTTCCTTTCCTTTCCTTTCCTTTCCTTCTTTCTTTCCTTTCCTTTCCTTTCCTTTTTCCTTATAATACAAGCTCTACTGGGGAACCTGAGTGACACAGTTTGTTAAGCATCTGCCTTCTGCTTAGGTCATGATCACAGGGTGTTGGGATTGAGCCCTGGTATCAGGCTCCCTGTTCAGTGGGGAGCCTGCTTCTCTCTCAACCCATCTGCCTATCCCCTTGCTTGCGTTCTCTCTCTCTCTCTCTCTCTCAAATAAATAAAATATTTAAAAAACACAAACTTTACTGTTGCTATGAAAATATTGTATCCCTTTAACATACACGACTAGACCCTCTAGTATGTGTTGACATGCCATAGAGACAGAACTATCTTAGAAAGTCAAGAGTGACAAATTGATGGAGGTGTGTGTGTGTGTGTGTGTGTGTGTGTGTGTAATACCTGTGAACATATTTTGTAACATTCACAGAATGCAACTTAAATTATTATTTACACTTTTATATCTAGTTATGGAGAATGTAGGAAGAAGGTTTTAGGGTAATGACCATGTGAGAAAGAGGAAAATATCTATGTAAGAAGTCATAGAAATAGAAGGATGATAGAAGGATCCTTCTATCTCTATGAAGGATGGAATCAGCTTCTATTTAAAAACTATAATTTCATCCTTATCCATGAAGTGAACTCATATATGACTAGACTGGTTCCCATGGCATCCATAAATATAACATTATGTAACACTAGAATTTGCATCAGGTTAAAACACAGCCAATCTGTAGATTCCATAAGAAATTAAGCAGCATCTGAGTATTATTTACCTCGTTTTTGCCACTCTACATTAATATTTCTGTTAATCTAATTCATAGATCAGAATACTAACCACTTAGAAAAATATATATTATAGTATATTTATGTAATAGAACATCAAAATTATTTTTATTTTTAGTTTATTGGCTTTTCTATGATTTTTATATTGTCAAGCGATATTTATTTAAATGAGTCATCAAAAGAGAAAGTGAGTCTTGTTACACCCGGGTTTCCATGAACATACTTTCACTTCCCAAAACACTGATGTGGAAAACTCTGCTGTATTCTCGTCAATCTCTGCTCACTTAGCCACATGAAGGGAACAACCAATTTTTGCAGAGACAAGGACAAAAGAAATAAAGAGTAAAATATATTTATGTGGGGAAAAAAAGCAAAGCAAAACAAAACAAAGACCCAAACTTGTTTTCATTGTTTTTGTGTCAATATGAAATTGCAAGAATGGACTTGCTGTATATGTGGAGAATATCTTTGAATGTATCCTGGTGTACTGAATAAAATAGTAGAAATAAAAGAGAATAAGAGGAACTACGCAATAATGCCAGTAGCTCCTTCTGTGACCTTGGGCAAGTCGCTTAACCTCCTGGTGACTCAGCTTTTCCATCTGTAAAACTGAATGGTAATTACCTCATTTATTCTGCACTCAATAGGTTGCCATTTGTATAAGCCTTGTTCAGCATCAAGGACATTTCTTCAAGGCTTCCTTCTTTTCATTGCCTGATGTCTATTTTTCACAATTTAAATAACGATTAATGTGATCACTCTAACAAAATGGGGAGGGGGGAAGCATCCCTGATCTGCTTTTGCTGAGCTACTGCTCTGAGTTAAGCCGTGCCTTATATACATTTTCCTGTAGGTACAAGGTTGTGACTGAAAGGCAGGAGCCAGAGACTAGAACTAAACTACATTTAAGTAGATAATTACCTACCAGTTATTTCTTAGTGATGTCTGTATTTTAACTCAGCTCCTAAAATATTTATAAATGTTCTCAAATCAGAGTCAAAGCCATCAAGAGAGGGAACACCATCTGTTGTTCATGCCCATTTTTACCAAACTTTCAAGTGTTTATTTGTGAGGTCAACTGCTTACCTCACTCTTATACTTTGGAAAAATGCAAACAGATGTTCCATTTTTCTCTTGCATATCATCACTTCTGACTAATGATGGTAAAGTTCACGTTGGTGAATTTTCCCTGGCCCACATTATATCTTCCAAATAACTTTGAGTCTCACTAGCTTCTTGACACCACTTTTATCATTCAGTAAACACATTGATTACTTGACAAAGAAGACTTCAGCTAAATTGAACATTTTTAAGATCGATTTAGACACTGTCTCACTATTAGAAGAGCGAATACAATTTTAAGCACATTTATTTTTTTCACATCTGGGATGCTGGCCTACAAACACACTTTAAACCAGAGTATAGAAATCTTCAGTGATTCTTACAACCCCAAATCCACAGTTATGTTACAATTAACACCCATAATCACTAACCCCAGAAACGTGTACAAGCAAGAGAGGAGCACAATGTTTAGATTTGTTGCATAATTAGAATCTTTGATAATTGTGGTTTACAGATTTGTACATCCAAGTAACGTAATGAAGTGTTTAATTAGATATAATTTAAAAGGAAAAGTTGAAGATTATCATATAGTAAGAGTGGTATTTCAAGTCACAGAAGCTTAATATTACCCAAATCAACTATAAACCATGAGACTTTCCTTTTGGACTAATAAAATATCATCATGATACACATTCCAAGTTTAAAAAAGTCACACATGTGTATTTTTATTATTAAATACTTATTTCAATAAAACACCACAAATAAAATAACGCTATTGATTTTAGTCTGTTTCCTATTGTATCAAACATACGCGTTAAAAGCTTTCTTGAACACATGGTATAATGAACATCTATTCATTGTTCTAGGTTTTCACAAGTGCAGCGTCACCAAACCTTTCATCATGTCCCAGATATCTCCTTTTCTCCAGGTTACAGTAACATTTTCCTTATTGTCTTTAAAAGCCCTTACGATGCCTTCTGGAAGCATTTCCAGATTTTGCTAATAGTTTATTTAAGTCCCCTTGTAGCTTCTGTCCTCTGCTTCATCCCAAAAGCAATGTTGTATGTTGAGAATATTTGGGGAAAACCCCTCTTCTAAGTACTAGATTCTTCTTTTGTTTTCTACTTGTGCATAGCAAACTATCTGGGCCTAAGTACTTTAAATAGCAAATTTAAAAATTATTATCTCCTGTTTTTCTAGGTCAGGTATGAGGGTAGAGCTTGGCCGGTTAAGTCTTCTGAACAACGTGAGATCACAGGAGAGAACATTGTGGTATTCACTTGGCAGATGGGCTCAGCTGCAAGATACACAATGTCTTCACTCACAAGTCTGGTGGTTTGGGGAGGATGACTAGAAGGCTGGTCTCAGCGGGAACTGACAGACACCTACAGGATTTTGATGGAAACAAGGTACAGCTCAGGGACCCAAAGGGAAGGTTATGAACTAACAGCCCATCACTATTCCCTGTGACTATAGCTACAGCACCCATTAATTCTCCCTTGGTAAGTAGGCATTTAGCTAACTATAAAGGGTATGAGGAAATAATGCTATAAAATGGAGTTGTTTGGAATTGTAGTCAGTTGTCAAGGGGGAATAAATAAAAAAATAAATAAATCTTTATCACATTTGGAGGATTTCCCCCAAAAATGAGAGTGCTACTGAATAGCAATACCTATCAATGAATATTTTCTCCAATAAGGTATTAATAATACAATAAAGATATTAAATTAAAGCAATTAGTCTTGTCTCAAAACTTATACAGTTGTGGGAACAGAAATTTTCCCATAGTGTTTAACACCTTTCATTGGTGTGGTACATATTTTACAATTAGTAAACTAGTATTGTTACATTATTATTAACTCAAGCCCATACTTTAGGCACATTTACCCAGTTATTACCTAATGTCCTTTTTCTGTTTCACAATCCTACCCAGGATACCACATCACATTTAGTTGTCATGTCTTTTTAGGCGCTTCTTGGCTGTGACAGTCCCATACCTTTCCCTTTTTTGATGACCTTGACATTTGGAGACAATATTATTCACGTAGAAAGAATATCCATCAACTGGGATTTGTCTTATTTTTTTTTTTAATGATCAGAATAGACTACTTATATTCTCTGCCTTTTGGTTGGATTTGATCAATAAAGAACCCGAGTAGACAATCACGGGGGAATGAGGTTGTTTTATATTTCCATGGCTCTTTCCATGTGTGCACCTGAGGCTGCCTGTATCCCTCCAACACAGTGCACAACAACTCCACTGGAGATATCCTATCTACAGTTCTCAAGTTCGCGTAGCTATTCCTGCCCTCGTCACTTCTGGGACTAAGAGGAATTGCATCTTTACTCTTCCTATTCCTAGACTATTTTATGATTTCTCTACCCCTTACACATCTTTGCAAACAGTGCTTTCAGTAAACACTCCTTGAATCATTCTAATAAAGTGATGGCATCTTTTTCTACTGGACCCCTGATTGGTACATTATTGAATCAAATTCAGCTTCTTTTGACTAAACTAAAAGTTTATTAAAAGACGAATTTTACACATTTCCCTCGTTAGTGTTTATGATGTTATTGTCACCCATTTTTGAGTGAAATATAGCTCCCAATCCATTTGTAAACCTCAAACCTTCTTGAAGGATAGAATGCGCCTCCAAATCTCAGTAAGATTGAGATCAGTTGTTTCACGTAATTTTTTATCGCCTAATAGAGTGCCTGGTATATGGATGGAACTCAAAATTTAAAGTAACCTTTTAAGTTCGGAAATATTAAGGATGTATACATGGTTTGAAACAAGTCATTTTTCAGGGACTTATAACATTTCTGATATTTAAGAATGCAAATCTTTTTAAGATTGTATTTATTTATTCATGAGAGAGACAGAGAGAGGCAGAGATAAAGGCAGAGAAGCCTGATGTAGGACTCGATCCCAGGACCCTGGGGATCACGACCTGAGCCAAAGGGAGATGCTCAACCACTGAGTGACCCGGGTGCCCCAAGAATGCAAAGATTTTAACATGAAATGATTTTCTTATTAATTTAATAGTAATTATAAAATATTGAACTACATATATGACTTAATCTCAAAGTTGAAAAGTATGTACATAAGGCATAACTCGTAAAAAGAACAAGAAAAAGAAAAGAACAACAACAACAAGGAAGTCACCAGTCTCTATCAGCATGCACAAACAGTAGTATTTCGGCAGTGTTGTGTAATTAATTTGCATTGGCAGCATGCCCCATTGTGTGTTTAGATTTGCTAATGCACCAACTAAATGCACTTTGCCAGTTCTTGTGAAAGTTGACAGACATCAGATAAATTAAACTGTGCTACAGACAAAGCTTAAATAAATACTGTACTGTGTTAAAAATAATGACTGTAATGATTATTCCAATAACACTGTGTAAAGTGACTAACTCATCGTCAGCTTTTGGAATCCTAGACCGACTGTAAGAGCTATGGAAAGAATCCATTTCAGAGAGACAAGGGACAAAGGCAATATATTTTAACACATTAACTCTCAAAACAATCTGCTAACCTGCGTGTGTGATTGTGCCACTCACTGATTGTTCGAGCTCTCGTGCTGGTATGCTGACGTGAGAGCTGTTTAACAAGTATCCTGGGAATTAGAGGGTATCCCTCAGTAGTCGCATATGGCCTTCTCTGCTGCATACATAGCAGTGCTTCTGCGTATCCCAGACTGACCTAGCATTAACTAAATTGGATGTCAAGTGTGTCAACATGCCTTAACTGCCGGTGACATTGTTCTGTGGGCTTCTGAGATGAAAGACAGAACAGCCTGAAAGGAACAGACTACAGGATTTAAAGAAGCAGGTGGAATGCACAGGATTTGTCTTTTATATTTTGATTTATTATATTCTGAGACTTTAGTGCTTTATTGAAACAACCTCCATAAGCTTCCCATCAAACATGGAATTAGAGATGTTCCTTCATTCATAGACACACATAGACTCAGAGCAGGGCCGTTAAAACTGTGTGCTCAACATTTGCAGCCCTCGGTGTCTTTTAGATCTTATTTCATGGCAAGTACCTACCCCTTACAAGAGCCTAACTAAAGTTTGAAAGGTATTATCATAGAAATGATTCTCCTTTATTTGCAATTTCCTAAATAGTGGTAACATTAAAAACATGGCCACAGATATAACTAATATCTTTTTTTAATTAAAAAAATACTCAGTTTTCTTATAGAATGAAATTCAGTGTAGTATATTTTTTTAATTAAAAAAATACTCAGTTTTCTTATAGAATGAAATTCATTGTACTCATAACCATACAGTAAATTAAAAAAATTTAAAAATCTACTCACTTCCTGTGATAGAAATGCTATTTCTTTATAAAAACTGGTCAGTGGTCTCATCTAGATTTGACTTCACCCTGTTCCTGAACTATGGTTTAATAATATTGAATAAAGAAATTCTTGAATTTTAATCCATTCTTTAATGCCCATCTGAAACTATGTCCACTTCAGCAAGCTTCTCTGCACTTCTGCAGATTTTAACAGTATTATATTTATAAATTCTGTTAATGTTTCTAGCCGATGCCATGGAATTAGTATTGCTCATTTATTATATAAGTGGTTTCTCTTCAAGGGAGCCCATAATCTAATATGGAAAGAGCACATTCATAATCAAGTGAAAAAAATTAAATTGACAAATATTTGTAGCAATCACTGTTGGACACTTATCAATAACCATCATCCCCCTTCCATAGTTACCAAAGCCCAAATTTTATCAGGCACTGTTATCCAGAATAAAAGACCACATTCCCCAGCATCTTTTACAGGTTAGTGTGATTGTGTGTTAACGTCTCAACAATGAAATATCAGAACAATTTATGTGAAGGGCTTTCAGGAAATCTTGATATTAGGGCATTATTCTTTCACTCTGCTGCCCAGAAGTCTGTGGTGTAGCCATTGCTTTAGCAACTATTCTGAAGCAAGAGGTCTGAGGATTTTAGAGCAGGAAAGTAGGAGCTGGAACCCTGAAGACGGCAGCAAGTTTCCATAATGTCCAAGATACCCAACTTCAAATTTATTTTTTGAGATAAGGTCATGTTTTGTTTTAGCCATGCTAATATTGTGCATTTCCTTCCAACATATAATCAAGCCTAATCTAACAAGGGAGGAGAGAGGGATGATAGCACTTGGCATCTGACTCTAACAAATTTCATAGCCACTCAGTGTTTTCTTCTGCATAACTTTAATTTTTATATTTGTCAAAATTGATATTCTTAAAGTACACTGAGTTCACATATAAATGTAGATCACTTAAGTAAATGAATTAAAATTTGGCAAAATGGAGAAGAGAAATTGACAAGCCCAAATTATAAATGCAGATTTTAATATTCCTCTTTCAGTAATTGAAAATAAATTTTGAGAGAAAGTCAATAAGGAATTAGAAGATCTGAACAACATAATCACACTTGACCTAGCTGCTTTGTTCTAGAACATGACACTTAAGAAAGGCAGAAAGCATATTCATCTTAAGTACAAATGATAGATTCCCAAAATTAACTGCATGCTAGATCATAAAACATATCTCATTAAATCTGAGAAAAAATCAAAATATTCAAATATTTCTGACTGAGTGAAGAATAAACCACAACATATCTAAGCTAGTGAGAAGGAGTTAAAGCAAGGCTTAGAGTGAAATTAAAAGCCTGGAATGCTTATTTGAGAAAATAATAAAAGTCTAAATTAATGATTTAATGTAAAATATATCCCATAGAAGTAGAAAGAAGAAAATAGCAATTATGTATATAGAAATCAATGAAGAAAATATAAGATGACAAATCAAATAATTGATGATAATAGAAAAAAACATGAAATTTTTAGTTGATTGTAGGAAAAATTCAACAGAATTGATAGAATTCTAGAAAGAGATAAAGAAAAAAAGAGATACATATTACCAATATCACGTCTGAAATAGGGGACATAACTAAAAATCATATAGATATTAAAAAAATTTGAGAAAATAATATGAATAAAATTAGATCAACAAATTGTAAACTGAGATCAAATGAACATATTCATTTAAATATATGTATTACCAAACCTGACTCAACTGGAGAAAATCAGCTCTCTTTATACTAAAGAAATTGAATTCATAATTTAAAATCTGATACACATGCACACACCCCAGGTCTACATGACTTGACTATGTGATTCTATCAAATTCTTAAGGAAGAAATTATATCATCATATGTAAATTTCTTCCAAGATTAGACCAAAAAGGAAGGAAAAGTTTTCAGATTGTTTTAGTAGGCCAATATTACCCTGAGAGCAAAACTAATCAAAGTCTTTATGATAAAATAAAAATATAGAAAGACATCATTTATGATGATAGATATAAAAGTCCTTAACTAAATATTAGCAAATTGAATCCAGCGATATGTAAGAATGAGAATGCACCGTGACCAATTGGTCTTCTTTTCAGGAATAGAATATTGGTTTAAAATTCAGAAATTAATTATTGCAAGTTGCCAGATAAATGAAATGAAGGAGGGCAAAAATGAATAACTTACTAGATTCATGGAAAGCATTTAACAAAATTAAACCATGAGAATAAAACCAATAAATTAAGAAGAGGGGATTTTCTTAAATTGCTAAAGATTATCTATAAAAAACTTACAGCTACCATCAACTTAATGGTAAAAGTTTAATTATTTTTCTGTAAGATTGAGATTAAAACAAGAATATCTCCTCTGATTATTTCCATTTAACACTGAATTAGAAGTCTTAGCCAGTGCAATATGGCAAAAAGGTTTTTATTTTTTATTTCTTTTGGCAAAAAGATTTTTAAAAGGAAAATAAAAAATGTGCATACAAGTTGGAAAGGTAAAAGCAAAACTACAAAACTGTATTTGCAGATGACATGATAATGTACAGACAAAATGTGAAGAAATATATACAAAGTCACTAGAACTCATAAGTAAATTTAGTAGGGTCAATATACGAAAATAAGTTGTATGTCTGCATATTTCCTTTAAATAAATATATAATGTAATACAATATATCATTTACAATATCATCAGAAAAGACGAAACACCTAAGAATATGTTTAATAAGATAGGGGCAAGACTGGTACAGTGAAAATATAAAGTTTTGCTGATAGAGATTAAACATCTCCACGTATATATGTGGTTTAGAAGACACAATATTGATACAATGGTCATTATCTCAAAAATGATACATGGGTTTAATATAATTTCAATTAAAATTCTAACAGAACATTTTGGATAACAACAAGTTGATCGTAAAATTTATTTGGAGAAACCTAAAATAGGCCAAATAAGTTTTTAATCATTTGTTTTTTACATCATGAGAGGGGTTCTCTTTAATTCCCATCCCCTATGTCACCCGTCCCCCCACCCACCTCACCTCTGGTAACCATCAGTTTGTTTCTTGGTTTGTCCTTTTTTATTTCTTTGTTTGTTTTGTTTCTCAAATTCCACATATGAGTGAGGTCATACGGTATTTGTCTTTCTCTAATTTTGCTTAGCATAATACTCTAGCTCTATTCGTATCGCTGTAAATAACAAGATTTTATTCTTTTTTATGGCTGAATAATATTCCATTGTATATACAAATACCACATCCTCCTATCCACTCATCGACTGATGGCCGCTTGGGATGCTTCCATAGTTTGACTATTGTAAATAATGATACAACAAAAAAGGGGTGCATGTATCCCTTTGAGTTAGTGGTTCTGTATTTTGGGCATAAATACGTAGTAGTGCGATTCCTGGATTATAAAATAGTTCTATCTTCAAATTTTGAGGAACCTACATATTGTTTGCCACAGTGCCTGCTCCAGTTTGCATTCCCACAAACAATTCACGAGGTTTCCTTTTTCTCCACATCCTCCTCAACACTTGTTTCTTCTGGTGTTGATTTAAGCTATTCTGACTGGTGTGAGGTGATATCTCATTATAGTTTCGAATTGTATTTCCCTGATGATGAGTGATGTTCAACCTTTTCATGCATTTGCTGGCCATTTCGATGTCTTCTTTGGAAAATCGTCTGCTCCTGTCTCCTGCCCACTTTTTAATTGAATTTTTTATTTTGGGGGTATTGAGTTTTACCAGTTATTTATATTTTTGGGATACCCTTTATCTGATATGTCATTTGCAAATATCTTCTCCCATTCAGTGGGTTGCCTTTAGTTTTGCTGATTATTTCCTTCACTGTGCAGAAACTTTTTAATCTTGATGTAGTCCTAATTATTTATTTTTGCTTTTATTTCCCTTGCCTCAGGAGACATATCTAGAAAAATGTTGCTGTCACAGAGATTGCTTCCTGTGCTCTCTTCGAGTTTATGGTTTGAGGTCTCGCATTTAGGTTTTTAATGAATTTTAAGTTTATTTTTGTGTATGGCGAATGAAAGTCATCCGCTTTCATCCTTTTGCATGTGACTGTCCAGTTTTCCCAACACCATTTTTAAGAGACTTTTCCCATTGGGTATTCATTCTTTCTTTGTTGAAGATTAATTGCGAGTTTATTTCTGCGTTTCTGTTCTATTCTATTGATCTATGTGTATTTTTATGCCAGTACCATACTATTTTAATTATTACTCCTTTGTATTATAAGTTGAAATCTGGAATTGTGATACCTCCAGTTTTGTTTTTCTCTTTTCAGCCAAAATAATTTTTAAAATGAACAAAAATGTTTGAGAACATATAGTGCTTTATTTCAAAATATACTATGGAGGTACAAGAATCCAGACAATGCAGTATTGGCAGGACATATAGACCAAAGGAACAAAATAGAGTATAGAAATAGATTATATATAAATATTTTTCAGGAAAGAATTCAGGAAATCTGAGATGTTTTGTGGGTTTTTTTTTGTTTGTTTGTTTTTTGGTGCTGGATGGTGCTGAATAATTTGATAACCCTTACCTTTATTGCAAACAAAAAAAATTACTTTGGAATAGAACATAAATTTAAACTTAAAACCTAAATCCTTAAAATTTCTTCCAAAAAATGCATAAGAAAAAATGTTTGTGACCTTGGGATTGGCTATGATTTCTTAGGTAGGACCAGGAAGCACAAATTATAAAATAAAAAAATTGCTGAAATGGACCATGAAAAAATTAAGGAAATGAGGGGCACTTGAGTGGCTCAGCCTGTTATGCATCCAACTTTTGACTTTGGCTCAGGTCATGATCTCAGGGTTGTGAGATCAACAACATCTGCATTGGACTCTGTGCTTAGCATGGAGCCTGCTTGAGAGTCTCTCTATCCCTCTCCCTTTGCCCTCTAATTCCATTTCTTTCTCTCTCTCCTTTCATATATAATATTATATATATAAAGGAAATGGAAAGGCATTTAAAGACTAGGAGAAATTCACATATATAAAAATATAACCAATATGGATAATTAATAAGAACATACAGAAAGCTATCAACCTTATTAGTCATTGGAAAAATGTTAATTAAAGCCACCTACTAAATGAGATACCACTTCAGACCTACTATCATAGCTAAAATAAAATAAATTCATAAAACCAAGTGGTAGAATGAATTTTAAAGAACAGAAATACTCCTGCTTTGCTTATAAAGTGCTGATTGTCTACTGCTTTAGAAAAGTTTGGCATTTTAGTATAACATGCAGATATCATATGGCCCACCGATTCAATTCTTAATTATTAATCTAAAGGAAATGAAAACATATGTTCATGAATGTTTATTGCAGATTATTTCTCATAATAGCCTTGAATCCTAATGAGTCTAGTGTCCATCAACAGTGAGTTAACAAATAAATTGTATCCCATAAATACAATGATATATTACTTGGCAATAAAAATCAACAAGCTACTGATACACACAATAATGTGCACATATCTCAAAATTTTATTGAGCGAAAAAGAAACCAGAGAGAAAACAGAGTATGATTCCATTTGTATAAAATTATAGGAAAACCTCCAAATCACCTATAGTGACAGAAATCAGACCCAAGATTGCCCTAAGTAAGGGGGTTAAGAGAAATGACTATGAAGAGTTAAGAACATTATTCTGGGATATAAGAAACATTCTGTCTTAATTATGGTAGGAGTTATACAGCATATACTTTGCCCAAAGGCAGTGCACTGTACTTTATATATGGGTATGTTTTGTTGTACATAAATTATGCTAATGAAATTGATGAAAGATTAATAATACTTTGATTAAAACATGTATCCTATGCCTATTTGCATATTGTGTTTGTGGGACAACACCATACTACTGGCTTCAACGATAGTCACAATATTTTTCACCCTGACACATTTTGAAAACATATTCTTTATAAATATTCATATGACCTTTTTTTTGCAGTTCAATCCTATTCTTTAATGTAGTTTTATTTTCTTCAAGCTCAAGTTCATATGGCTCCTTGAACAAATTATCTAATATAGTTGACCCTTGAGCAACATAGGTTTGAACTGTGGAGGTCCACTTATCGGCTGTCTTTTACCCCTGCAGAAAGCTTTATTGTTTCCATTTGGCCCACAGCTTGGGAGAGGCCCCAGGTTGGTTATAAAACTACTGAGTGGCTGCAGGGAGAGGCTGAAGGAGAAGCTCTGGTACCAGACGGATGACAGAGGGGCTGCTCAAGATCGAGCAGCTGGGCTTAGGAAGCTCCTCCTTGTGCTTAGGGGTGAGCCTTTCTAAACTACCTCTCCCCGCCCAGCCTGGAGGCCGGCCCAGCTTGAGGAGGTGAGTCAGGGGGTCACCATGTTCTTAATAAGTTACCTCCATCCCGTCCAGGACGTTCTCCAAGAAGTCACAGAGATGAGGGTTTGCTCAGCCGATCTCGGGGCTTGCAAAGCCAAAGGGCTTGGTTTAGACTCCTCTCTAGAACTGTGGCATCTTCCCTGGCATCCCAGGATTTACCTTCATCCATCTTGGGACAGTTACTGGGGCAGAGGGAGCAGTTTGCTGTGTTGGTTTTGCATCTTCAAGAGAAGCTTGACACCCTTGTGCTTCTCCTCTGCCAACTCATGGAAGAAGTGGTCCGTTCTCCAGAGCTACATCATGGACATAGACGCCCAGAGAGAAGTAGGTGTAAAAGGCTCATAGATGCATGTTGATCAGGTGCTTGACTGTGGCCCCCAGTTTGGTAGAATAAGTCTGAATGAATCTGTGAGTTTATGGTTGATTGGAAAATAAGGAACTAAGCTTTCTAAAAAGACGGGGTGGGTGGGTGGGTGGGCGGTTGTTGGCTGGTCTGGAGGCAGAGGGCAGCTAAGAAAATGGTTCAGAGTCTGGCAACAGAAAAGAGGTTGGAGGGTTGTCGGAGGCTGGAAAAAGGGACATCCCTGGGTTGGGTCTGCCAAACACCATTGAAGCAAGGAGAGGCCCACAGGACCCTGGACACACTGACAGGCCAACTTTTTATAGTACATTATCACAAATACATTTTCTCTTACAATTTTCTTAGTAACATTTTCTTTTCTCTAGCTTTATTATAAGAATACAATGTATAATACATATACAAAATACGTTAATTGACTGTTTATGTTATTGGTAAGGCTTCTGGTCCACATTAGGCTATTCATAGTTAAGTTTTGGGGGAGTCCAGAGTTACAGGAAGCTTTTTGACTGCACAGAAGTCAGTGCCCCTAAGCCTGAGCCTTGTTTAAGGGTCAACTGTAATGGAATACTTCACATGTTTGCAACTGCAACAGATAGCACTGAGGGTGGGAGACAAGTGACATAATCAAAGACAGCCCTCCATGCTTACAAAAATGGTTGCATTGCTTTCTTTCTGCCTATAACCTACAACTAGATTGTAGCCACACATTCCAGGTGGAATTGAGGTGAAGCAATCAATAAGCAAGCTGAGTTTCACAATTTTGTAGCCTATTATTAAAAGACAAAGCACCTGGAATAAATGGTCACAGCTTTGAGTATCATTTTTCTTTAATTAAGTGACTCCATTAGGGAAAACTAAACCTCCCACCTACCTTCTACTCCCCACCCCTCTTGACTTCAAACTCAGTTCACTACTGATAAAATTGGTCAACCTGTTGGGCTGCTTTTATTTGGTAAATATTCTAGATAATTGATTTCCTTATGAACAGACTATAATTAGGAGTGTAAACTGTTGTAGTAATATTAGTCTGTGGTGTATTTTATATGAACAGGTGCAGGTTAAGAAATTGCTTCACATCAACATGAGCTTTGTTTCTTTTGTTTTTCCTTTTAGTGTGAATGAAGAGTTAACGTTCACCCTTAAGTGCGAAGAATTAGTTTCCTTCTGAAAGGAATAAAGGGACTTGGGGTGTATGTTAATTGTTTCCGTAGAAGAAAGCCCTCTAGTGACTTTGTTAGTTCTATAAGTTTTGTCCTAAAAATGATGGAGTTGATAATACTTCAATCATCTTTTTTTTTACAGGATTGTAAACTGCATGAAGGTTGTATTTACGCATACATATGCATTTTATGGATCTACATTTAAGTTGAAAGAAAGTTGTAGCATATACAAGAGGTCACATTGCAAGTGTAACAAACAGGAAAAGTCACAAAATGCAGAACTAATTTGAAGAAAATAAATGATTGATAGTGCAATCACTGTGCAAATAGCTCAGGAGAAACTTGAAAAGCAAAAGGGCATCGGGACAATGGAATGTATTAAATAAGAGTGGGAGTGGTGGGTTAATAAGTGCCGGGGTGGTAGACACTCACATAGGAGAAACAAATGATTAGAATGCACGATTTCAATGAGGACCATAAAGCATTCCCTGGGCATACATTGGTTAACGTGTATCCAGAATTGGAAATACGTTAGTAGGAAATGTTTACTCGAACATATTTTATCGTAACATAGTCACAAAATAATGAAATCCTTAAAAGTCAGATATTTGGCTATTGAAAATAACCCTGCCATTCATATTATATGCCAGTTAACATTTGATTTCTACAGTTCCTCTACTAGGCAGTGTATTAGTGCATAAAATCAACCAAATATCCAAAGGATGGGTTCACAAATTAAATTTGAATTATAACCTTAGATAGAAAACAGGCTTTTCTATAGTTTGGCCACAAGGTAACCTAACCAACCCAAGTTTTCTGTTGGGCACCAATCTATTTAAAAGCAGCTTCCCATCATCAGATTTGGTGTAACTAGAAAATCCTCCAAAGAGAATGAATCCAAAGAGAAACACATTAACATGCTTCTTCGGTGTCTCGGCATATAATTTTGTATAATAATGGCATCTGAAGTAAGTCAGCACATGTTTAGCAGCAATGAAGTAAATTATGCATTAAGTACCCATGTGCGTAACAGGGAAAACCAATAGGGTATCAAACGAATAGGGTCTGCATAGATGCGTTTGCTGTTCTCTATATGTATACGCCATTGTCATTGTGGTTTGTGAATGGGAAGTATAAAGGCCTGCATTAAAAGCCCTAAGTAATCTGCTGTGATTTATGTTTGTTGTTCTGTGTCTAGTTTAACGTAATGCTTCTGATGCTAATTGCAGCTCCATGGCACTATTTGGTGAACAAAAGTTCTGGTTTGTGTCAAAATGCACACCGGCCCCCCCTTAGTATAATCCAACAGGTCATTCTACTCAGTCTGTGTCTCCGAGGTCAGAGGGAGCTCCAGTGGCCATGCAGCCAGGGTGAAGTCCCTGAAGACACCACAGTGTTCAATTTTCTGTATTTTACGTAGTTGGAGAAGAAAGGAAATACCATCTAAGGTGCAAATACTATACAGTTGGCATGTCATACGGGTTCACTCCCTCGTCCCTTCAGCACTCTAAGAACAGTGCTGTTCTCATTCTCTAGATGATGGAACCCGTAGGTCCCATCCGTACAATGCAAGAAAACAGTCTTCCTTTGTACTTAGCAGTGATGTGAGGATCAACGAGAAAGTGCTTGCAAAATCCTTGGAAGAGTGACATTTTAAAAGAATTGATTAAAAAAAATTAAACAAGTTGTGTTTTCTGTGGGAGACCACGTTCTTTGCCTTATAAAGGAAAACTGTCATGGAAAATTATAGACAAACCCTTTGAAATACAGAGCTCCTTGTACAATCACCTTTGAAAACATGTAGTGGAGCTAGCTCATCTGAATGATTTGGGTTAAAGAGAAAGTTTTTCGGGTTTTTGAGGGCTGGCTACCTACCCAGTTCCATTGGAGAATGACTTTGTCATGTGGCGGCTCACGATTTCCCTCCCTCTGCCTCCTCCAATCCCAGAATGAGACCTCCAGATGATGTGGAAAGGCTGCTCTGTGTCCTTTCCCCTTGGGAAGAACTGCATAGACACCCTAACTGGGGCATTAACCAGCAGAGCAGCTTCTGACAAATGATGTAGATTTTTGAGCTTCTTTTCATCCACCATGAAATGGCTATGAAACATAACACACAGGGTTGTGAAGAAAAATGAATGAGGTAACACGCCTAACATGATGGTCATCTAAGATGACCTCTCTTCCCCTTTGGGAAGCACATTAAACAAAGTGCTTTTCTATTTGAATTTAAATAATTATCTGGTAAATTCTTATATACATAATTTTGTATCATCTGTCACGAATGCCAGACCACCAAACATTGCTAGAATGAGTAATCCTCAATATTGGAACATTATCAGCCCTTCTCCTGTGGGAGGCAACTAACACCCAACACAGGATCCATATGGTGGGCAGTCACAGCTGTAAGTTTTTCTTGGTAAATTCAAATGTCAGTGTTAGTAAATGAAGGCCATAAATACCAAAAGAAGAATATTCCTATCCTGAAACAGTTAAATGCTCATTTTTTTTTTCCTTTGGCAACTGATGTCTGTAGTACAGATTTGTTAACATGGTTGATAGATAGCCCGATATTAAATTAACCCTGTCTCTATTGATCACTGAATCATTTCCATCACTTCCTATGCCATAATTATGTTTTCACTTTCTATTACAGCAGTTGATGGCAAAGGAGAGCAGAATATTAAATCGTTTGTTTTTCATTACAGTTAATACTTTTAAAACTCCCGCATTCAAAAGTTCAAATTGCTTTCTCTGGGTGCTTAAAAAATGGAAATATGCTTAATAACTAATAGTTCATTAATCTCACTCAGTAATATTGAAGTAACAAACTGACATTCTTTATTATAAATTATCCTCTGTTAAAAGCTATTGTTTGATAATATATTTCCTTCTCCCTGTGAAACTAGCTATTTAACAGCCATTAGGTTTGTTTTTGTTTGTTTTCACTGTGAATCCAAATGGCTAACTTCAGGCATTTTAACTCCTCCGCTGATCTCAACCTCCTGAATTCAATCTCCATTAACTTCTCCAAAATGTTAGGGTTGACACTGATTAGCATATCAACTTGAGAGTTAAATGTTTCTCCTTCCTTTCATCAAAGGGACATTTCTGGATACATGAGATGTCCCTAATGAAACACTTATTACTTCTTCAAAGATCCATAGTTACTTTGTAAGGTTTAATTATCTTTAATTCATTATTTACTCCATGACTTTTGAAAGTTCATTAAAAAAACTAATCTACAAAGGTCTGTGGCTAGGGAAGTACAGTGTTCATCCCAGAACAAGTCTGTCTTTTCTAAAAAAACGTATTTAATCTTACCACATGTAGAACTTTTTTTAGGGTTTAGGTGAATAGAATTGGCAATGTGTCATCAAAATGACAGCAAATGGTGCATTAGTTGGCAAGGAATAATAATAGCCTTGTTTTCTTGGATTATTTTGTTTGTTTTGTTTTTATTTCCTTGGAGATTTCCTGTTGTAAAGCATACAAACTATGTATTCTGGGTTTTAAAGAGAAATGACCCATAGACCTTATAGTTTAACAAATTAGATGATACTTCTTTCCTACTATTTTATTTTGGACAAAAAAAAATCCCCAAGGGTTCCTAACTCAGCCAGATTTCTTCAGGTGTTTTCTTAATGTAACTGTAATATTTACCCTCATTTATATATAATAATAGATTTTTCAAACATTGATTAGCATCTATAAGGTATCATCAGGCTCTGTTCTAAACATTCGGGGGATAAATGCAAATTATAAAGAGAGCTCCCTTCTCTCGCTTGGAGCTGATTCCATAGGAGAAGACACAGTATTAAAGAGGAAAAAATAAACACATAATTTCAGACAGTGGCAAATTACATAAATACATTTAAATAGGTGCTATGATAGAAATTGCAGGTGGGTTGTTCCTTAGAGTGACCAGAGCAATCAAGAAAGTTCCTTCAAAGGAAATATTATTGAAATTGAAAGGTGAAAGAGGATGATACTAAGAATTTTATGGAGAAGTCTTAGAGGGAATAGCAAGTGCAACATTCTTTTTGGAACAAATTTGGCATGTTTAGGGGACAAATTGTATCAGTGTATCTGGGGATTATGAGGGAAGAAGACAATGATGGAGAAAGCGGATTCCCATCACAAAGAGTCTCAAGTCTGTTGAGAGCCTGGTGGGAAGGGTGACAGGGTGACTCAGTTGGGCAACCGACTTTTGGTTTCAATTCTGTGGTCTAATGGGTCATGGGTTTGGGCCCCATGAGTCTGCTTGGGGATTCTCTCCTTTTGCCCCTGCCTCCCTATTTCTCACTCTCTCTCATGGATAAATAAATCTTAAAAAAAAAAAAAAAAAGAAAAAGAAAAAAGCCAACGGGAAGCTATTGGGTGGCAATTGCAGGGGAGCAATAGTGTGATTAAAATTTTTTAAAGAGAACTCTGGTTAGTGGAAAAGAAAATTGGCATAGCAAGGCAAAAACAAGGAGAACAATGCAGTTGTACAGGTCAGAAATTATAAGAGTGTTGAAGAATTCATGCAAATAAAGGGGGGAAGACCTCTGCAAACATATCTTCAGAGAAATGGTACAAAGAAGGGTGACAGAGACTGAAAGGAAATTTAGGTTAAGAAAGAAAAAATCTATCTTTGTTTAAAATAACAGGAAACACTAGAAGAGGTTATAGTTGTGTGCCAATATGTATTTTCCAGCTGGCAGAAATAAATTGATGTGAGAGAGAATTGAAGACTTTGAAAGCACACGGTTGAGAGTTACTCAAGTACAGATCCTTGTCTTGAGAGGTGTTGGGGACACTCATTTAAACAAGAGAGGAAAGAGAGAGTGTGGGTGAATGAAAATAGTTCACGGTGATTGTCATTAATGGCACATGGAATGGTTAACGTTTGGAGACAGCCTCTCCGTCCAGTACTGCGTCTGTCTACTGAAGGGAGAGACCATCTCAACAAGTCACCTGCCATGCTGTGTCCCTCTGCCAGGGATATGCTAGCAGTTAGTAAAATGGAGTTGAAGTTTCCATAGTCAATCAATTAGAGACCATCTGCTGCAGATATACCAGATGATTTTGGTTTCAAAGACTATTTTAAAAAAAAAAATGTTTTATTTATTTATTCATGAGGGACACAAAAAGAAAGGCAGATACATAAGCAGAGGGAGAAGCAGGGTCCCTGCAGGACCCCAGCATCAGCCAAAGGCAGATGCTCAAAAACTGAGCCACCCAGGCATCACTTCAAAGACTATTTTATAAACTCCCTGCTGGCAGTATCTGAGTGAGCTGGGATGTATCACTCCATCTTCTCAGTCAAGTTCCTGTGGTTAATATTCACCCAACTAGCTAAGAGTCCTGGTGTGGTAATTTATCTACCCCAAGTATGGCAAGTTAACAGCACAGTTTTAAGTATCTAATCTGAACTAAATAATAGAGAAAGGTAACAAGAAGAACAAATGCATATTTCTTCATGCATATCTTCTACCAAAGCCACAATAAGGGCCAAAACCAATTCAACTGAGACACTATTAGTGGGAGGTATGTGTGAATCATTGGCAGGATCAGGCTTTCTTAATTACTTCAGCCTCTCTGTTCTCTTATCCATCTTGCAGTTTCCTAAAAGCATCTTAATTATCAGGTAACAGAAATTTCAGATTCTTCGGTTTGCCAAGGTTCATGATATTCTGATCATGATTCTCAGCATGTCTATAGCTCCTGGCAGAGAAGGCACTGAGCTGTGACAGCCATCTACGAGCTTTCAGACTGGACAGATTTTTCCCTCTTCCATAATCTTGCTCTAGACCCCTTTAAGTAAATAACCCATTCTTTATGTTGACATTTCCAAACCCTATAACATCTGCCACAGAAGGGACATGATATGAATTAGATACAGCCTCTAGGTGTAACCTTTATTTCCAAAAATGTTTTTGGTTTGGGAGGCAAACCAGAAGATGGTGACTATACCAGATGAAGAAAGTGAAGCTGAGAAATTATAAACAGGATGATCGTTACAGTTGATCCTTGAACAACACAAGATTAGGAGCACCTAACCTGTACTCCCATGCAGTCAAACATCTACGGACACCTCTTGACTCCTCAAAAATTTTACTACTGTTGATCAGAAGCCTTACTGATAATACAAACAGTTGATAAACACATATTTAGTATATGTATTATAGGCTACATCCTTACCATAAAGTGAACTAGAGAAAATAAAATGTTAAGAAAAATATAAGGAAGAGAAAATACATTCACAATACTCTACTATATTTATTGAAAGAAAAAAAAGCCATATATAAGTGGACTTATACAGTTCAAACTCATGTTGTCAAGGGTCAACTCTACCAGTTTTCCTGGGGTTGTGTTGGTCTTTGCCTATTTGTATGGCGTAGTTAATAATAATGTTAGGGGTACATTCAAAAGAACATATTTTAGGTTAAAATATATAGTCTAAGTAACTTTTCTTATGTCCTATAGCTAATAGATGGCAGAGTGAGAGTTTCAAGCTTAGATCTAGCTTAAAGCTCTGTTCATTGTTCTACAATCCAATAAATATGCATCTCAGCTCACCAATTTAACCTTTTTTTAAAGATTTTATTCATGACATACACACACACACAGAGGCAGAGACATAGAGGAGCAGGCTCCATGCAGGGAGCCCGATGTGGGATATGATCTTGGGACTCCAGAATCATGCCCTGGGCAGAAGGCAGGCACTCGACCAGGTGTCCTTAATTTAACCTTTCTACAAATTCTGTACCTACAAGATAAAAGCACCTTAAAATATTAATTTCAATGTCAATTTCTCTTTTAGACCTTCACCATTTCTATTTGCTATATTAGTCATTTTAGCAAACCATAGATGAAACTAACTTCAGTCATTTTTGCTTATTGAGAATTTTTTACTGAAAAAATTTATCTCTGATAGTTAATTTTTAGATGGAAGGTCTCTCAGTGAATACTTGTTTTATAGTTAACTTCAAATTCAGTCTCAAGTCTATAGGCCTGAATATGTGTCTACATGTTTCAGTTCAGATTTACATAAGAAAGAGTAAAAAAAATATATTCAACACAATTTTATCAAAATACCTATTTCAGGCAAAACTGATATTCTGTTTTTGGGTGTCAGTTATTTCTAATTTGTCCCTAATAACTATAATCAGTTTTCCATTTATCTCTTCTTTAAGGTAAATACTGGGGTGAGGCTTTATTTGTAAGGGTATATTTCACTCTTGTTAGCCTATCTAATTTATGTGCAAATGCGTAAACCAGTAGCCTTATATGTCAAAATGTGATTTTTAAATTTTATACCCTCTTTTAAATCTTCAAAAGAAATAAATTCAAGTTCCACATGTGGAAATAGCTAGAACTTTTACAATAATAAAGGATTGGGCTGAAGTTAGTATCACACCTCTTAAACACATAATTAAAGTGTGATATCTTATCTGGCACAATTAGCTTTCTGCATTTCAGTTTATCCCAATTAACTTGGTTGAGTTTGACAGATATCAGCATCTCTTGTCTTTGTGCCCTTGTTATATTCTGGCACATTAAATTTAGTCTTAAAACATAAAAAAATATGCCACCATGTCCCTGGTAAACTCAAGCCTCTCTGGAGCACTGAAATGACAGTCACAATCTCCTTCATTAAGAAAAAGAGACTTAGATGATAAAAATATGGAAATTTAACCAATTTTCCATTGAATATTTGGCATGAACAGTCTATTCAGTAGCTTTCAAGAAACGTTTCCCTGATGATTTCAATATAATGCTGATATAGTCTACCTTTATGATCATGCAAGATAAAAGGGAGAAAAAGTACAGTGACAAAACCCATTTCTGTGCATTTTTTTTTGGAGAGAGGATGACTATACTAGCTTAAAACTGAAAAAAATGGTCTCAATTTACTATTTCCATATGATTGTGCTAAATAAACAAATTATATATTTTTTTCAAATTTAAGTACATTTTTATATACAATGGACAATTTTTTGTCAGTGGTATGGAAATTAACCAAAGAAACCATTAAGTAGAATCACTTCTAAAATTTGATCAAGCTCTATTATTATTTTTTATTTTTTTATTATTATTTATCTCAAAAATTTCCACACAATTTAAGTGAAAACTCTCATGTAGCAGTGAATCCCAAGAACAATTGATGAGACCAACTCATGAATTGTGTTTACCAATATCGTACCTTATTCATATTTTTTCTTTTCCTTTGTTCAATTAACTTTTTGTGCAGATTATCAAAATCTAAATATTAGGGAAATATAATTTTCACAGTTTGAGGAGCTTTTGAAAAGTGCCAGATTCCAGAATTCCTTAAATAATCTTGAGAAAGTAGCTTGCTAATTTTTAATTTTTGATGCTACTTCCGGGGGTGCCACATTCTCAGAATATCTGATAAATGGGTGAAATTATGATACAGGAGTGATTCCATCACTGATGTGATCAAGATAATAAAACTTTATAAAAATTAGAATGATTTTAGAAACATAGCTGTTGTGGATCAGCATACTTTTTACTTTCTAGAATTTTTTGTATGTTGACTCAATATTGAAGTTTGAAACATATAATTTTATGACTTAAGACCTACTATATGAATAAAACCTTTCATTCCTTGATCCAAACGCTATAGTGTTTAAGAAATACATGTACTTCTTTTCAATTTAATTCTATTTAAATTGCCCATGGAAATGTATTGGGTTCTCAGTAAGTTTTCCTATTGGAAAAGAAAGAAAAAATGTTTCATGTAGATATCCTACTTCTGAAATGACAAGTAAGTTTAGATAGCTATTGCGATATCTAATAACGTAGATGTTTGATGCACCCTGGCAAAAAATATGTTGATTCATATAACTATAAAATATCTTGAATTCCTAACTTACTATAAATAATAAGAATATCTATTAATTTATATTGTAGAGGACTAGCTTTACTTATCAGAACATAAGACAGTTATTTTTCTAGACCTTAATCATTATGGTCAACTAAATAGATCCATTTAAAGATTTTATTTATTTTAATAGACATCCTGCATGTATGAACAGGGGGAGGGATGGAGAGAGAGGGAGAGAATCTCAAGCAGATACTGTGCGGAGTACAGAGCCTGACATGGGGCTCAATCCCATGACCTAGAGATCATGACCTGAGCCAAGCATGGGACACTTAGCTAACTGAGCCACCCAGGTGCCCCCAAATAGCTCCATTTAAACAATTCATTTATCCTTGTTACTTTTTACTTTAAAGAGTATATTCTATGAACCTAACAGAATGGAAAGAAGTCAGTTAAAATGGCAATTATAAATTCTGGCACAGAACATGGACCAATTGGGACTCTCATACATTCCTGGTGGCATAGTCATTTTGGAAAACAGATTGTCGGTTTCTTATAAAGCTACACTTATATTACCCAGCTAGACCACTCACAGATATCTACCTAAAGAATTGAAAGGTATTTTCACATAAAAACCTGTGTATGAATATTCGTGACTAACACTAATCATGATGACACAAAATAGAGACAGAAGCCATGAGAAATGCCAGAACCATAAATGATTGATTACCTAAGTGAAGATTCTTCCCAGGAATGCTGTGTCATTGAGAGAAATCATGGTCTCATATAAATGCGGTACTAACATTTGTTGGCTGAGTATTTAACATGCATGTAGCAATGACTGTATACCAGGAATTTTATAATTGATCTCTCCTTCAAATGTCCCTCATCTGATAAGTGGATAAACTGTGGTATAATGGTATAATCTTACAATGGAATACTACCCACCGATGGAAATGAAGGAACTGCTAACAACTGATGGCATACAATGGCATGGATAAATCTCAGATGAAACAATGCCTTACTCAAAAGTTACATTCTCCATAACTCCATTAATAGGACATTGTAGAAAAAACAAATGTATATAGATAGGAAACTCATCAGTGGTGCATGAGGGTCCACTTAGCAGAAGAGGATGACTACAAAATGAGAGAATCTTTTTGGGTATCTGGTATCTTTGTATCTTGGTTATGGTGATAACTTTATAGTTGTATATGATTTCAAAACTTAAAACTATATTTCAAAGAATGCAAATCTTACTACTATGCATTATAGCTCAATAAAATCTATATATCTTACATTTATGTATATGTTTAATTATAAAAGTTAATTATAAATTATCATCCTCTTTTAATTCCATATTATTTGCCTTATATGAGAAGTTTCAATTGCTTTTGTCAAGTTGCCAAGTAAATAACTATTTTGTAAGAATTACTAGTAATTATTTTGAAGCAGTGTCATTAAAAGACTATTTCAATTACTACCAAAGTTAGCTTTTGAATGATTACAAGCAAAATGTTGGAAATAAGTGGTGTATTTCATTACATTACATTAATGAAACAAGCCAGTTTTCCCTATAGAACAAGAACAAGGAGAAATAACCTTTTTGTGTGGGAACAAGAATTTGCAATTTACTAACAATGCCAGTTACCATTGTACAAGCTTGTTTTATTTTTAGATTATTATTTAAAAAATGAAGCATAAAGACATTTTCCTAAAAAGAAAGCAAAAAAAAATGGAAATTATGCTCACACTACTCAATGTCATTCATTTCATTAGACTTTGTTTTGTATTCATTAAAATAACTGACTTTTAGGCGTGGATATATTATATGTGGGGGCTTTGTCTCTTTTAAAAATAGTTTTGTTGGAAGTGATTTCATTTCTGTGAAAGAAGGAGAAAGCAGAGATAATTACAGCAATATGCTTTACAAGCTCATGGGGTTTCAACTTTTCCATAGTTACTTCTTGAATTAGTTCTGTTATAAAAATGAAACCCTTCACAGCTCATTGTCACTGGTGTTCTTGCCTTAAAATGAATCACTTCTCATCTTCTCTTCTGACAATATTTGACAAGGCACAACTATTTTTTTAAGCTCAGATCAAACTTTAAAATAGCCTCTTAAAGAAATATCTCTCAGAAGAAAGGTAAGAACCTGGCAAATGAAAATGAATTAAATTTTTAGCTTCACAAGAAAAGTTTTGATGATTAATCAATTTATTTTTATGTGTCAATTTGTCCTAACCATCTCAATAAATCAGAACAGTTCCTAATAAATGATCTCTTACTTTTTGAATATTTATAAATTTTAAATAAGCACATACTGGTTTTTAACAAGGAGCGTATCAGAATACATAAAGTATGAGATGTTTCCAGAGTCTAAATTTCAAGAAAAATAATACAATTATCATTTTATTATTAGATTATGGACTAAATATCACATCCTATTTAAAGAAGGGTTGATTAATTTTGCCTGGCTTACTATTAACCATATCTTTCTCTTCCTCAAAACTTGATAACTGTTTTTAACTTAAAAAAAAAGCATAATCAATAATTGCAGGTTATTTTCTCTTAAGACCCAAGCAGAAGACAGGAGATAGAGGGATTACCTACTATTGGGTTATATACTTTGTCTCAGGGATACAAGCTTATTAAGGCATGGCATTTTCATACTCTGATCTTATTGATTAGCAATATTTTAATTTTTGATTATTGATTCATATTTGTTATCTAATTTCTAAATCCTAGCAGGATCTTAGTTCCCATTATGTAAGGAAATGATTAAGATTCCAAGAGGAAAGTTTCTATTCTGAGGCTTCAATCAGCTTCATTTAGTTTTCAATTCTAATCCAGAAGATCTAATGATCAAAAGGAGAACTTTAGGAAATATCTAAAATAATAAGGAAAAGAGTGCAGATCTTAGTACTGAGAGATGTGAATCTAAAGTTCACTCAACAATAATGTAAACTTAGACAAAGTTTTTAATTTTCTAGGGCTTCAGTTTCTTTAGGTCTAAAATAGAAAGTGAATACCTACTATAACAGATCATGTTAACAATGAAGTGAGATATGGATCATAAAATGCCTGGTGCACAGTCATTGCTACATGCATGTTAAATACTCAGCCAACAAATGTTAGTATCACATTTATATGAGACCATGATTTCTCTCAATGACCCAGCATTCCTGAGAAGAATCTTCACTTAGGTTATCAATCATTTATGGTTCTGGTTTTCCTCATGGCTTCTGCTTAGTTAAAACTGAGAACATCATTATCATTCATTGATTATTTTTATCAATGAACTTATGACTTTTTGTCCCAGTGACTTATAATAATGAAATATCAAAAAATCTCATTGTTAGTAATATTATGCCATTAAAATGAATAATTTCTTTCACAATCTTGTGCATTTCAATTATTTGAAATTTCTTTCCAGCACCTCTCATCAGTGCTCTTCTCCAAATCATCTATGATCCCCTTAATGGTTCTGTGTACCAGATGCTTGAGGAGATAACTATGCCCAAAGTTCAGCCCTCTCCCGTCAAGCAATTGACTTGTGTAGGATTTTGAAAATCCAGCTCCTTCCCCTCAATGGAGAACAAACTCTGCAGTGTTTTTTTTATGGTCTGGATCTCTCCTTTATCAGTGAAGCCAGCACTTCACCTGACTGGACCAGTTTCTTCTTCCTTTTTCATCTTGCTTTCCCTCAGTCCCTTACTAGATTCTTCTTGGTATATCTTCTTGATAAATCATTTCTCTAGGAATTCTCCTCTGAGGAAACCATTAGCCACCATTCATGATGCTAAAATATTGTGACTTAACACGTTTTAAGAGAAATGTTCTCTCTAAATTATAAACCATAACCAAACCACTCTAAGATACATCTTTCTGTAAAAATATTAGTAACTCCACATCTATCCACCAGAAAATCTGAGCAGCATATTTATAAAAAATTATTTAGAAATGTGTGCTTAGTGGGGCACATGGGTGGCTCAGTGGTTGAGTCTGTCTTTGGCTCAGGTCCTGATCCTAGGATAGAGTCCCATATGGGGCTCCCCTCGGGAAGCCTGCTTCTCCCTCTGCCTGTGTCTCTGCCTCTCTCTGTGTGTCTCTCATGAATAAATACATCTTCAAAAAAATGTGTGCTTAGCATAGATAATGTGATTTTACTTTACTGGGAAGTATCTCATTATTAGCTACTGGCAGAGGCAACACAAATTATATCCACCTCACAATTACACATTTATACAACTAATTTAACCTGAACTAAAAGTTCCTGGAGGCTTTGTTTATATTTACTTACTTACTGCCTTTACAAATTGGTAGTGCCACTTCTTTTTATGTTTTTATTCTTTTCTCTTACCCTTTTTCACCTGTATGGTATAAATGTTCATGGTATGCCTGCTAGACAAAACAAACAGGAACATAAGGATTTGTGCAAGTGGGTTCATTCATAAATATAAAATGAAGATGAGTTATTTGGTAAATTTTTTTGAAAATTAAAATGTAAACAAAAATTTATCCATACAAATTTTAAATTATTCTTCATTTTTCATATTTCAAAAACTATTTCTGTATAATGGGACAAAAGACACAAACTATTAAATGTTCAAAAAATTCTTATTTCACTAAAAATCTATTATTTTTCATATTAGTATGTGATTCAGAAAGAATAAATTGAAATACATCTGAACATATATTTGTGAGAATCTCATGTAGCACATTAGTAAACCTGTAGCTTAAAGCTCAAATTCTGTGAGTGCCCTACTAATTTTTTTCTATTTAATAATCCAATGTTTAATCAAGACCCTTCTTGAATTCATTAATCTTAACTTTTTGGTTTAAAAATATTGGAAAAAATATATTGCTTTTTAAATCAAGTAAACTTTCACTTCAACCACCCATTTCAAGTATACTTAAACAACATTTTAAATTATTTTTATGGTGAATTCTGATATGGAATTGTAGGTTTGCATTACTAATTCTTTTTGAGAGAGTAAGAAGCTAATGTTCTATATGGTGAAGAAATCTGTCCAGATCACACAAGTGGCAAATGGTGGAAGTGGGTCTGGATTGTACGCAGGGTCAAATGACTTCAAAGTTCATGCTGATTTCCACTCTTGCTGCCCTCTTTGTGAGAAATAAATAAAAGGATACTAATGTTAATATGCAACTCTATTATAAATAAGAGGTAATGCATTTTGAAAGTACAAGAAAATTGCAAGGAAATCTCACAGATAATGAGGATGAGGTAAATGAGGTCCTAGGTGGTCTAAGGGAAACATGGCATTAACTCTAGCCTTAAAGGCTGAGTTGAATTTAGAAGTCAAGAAAGAGTATGACTTTATACAAACTTTTTTTCAGACATTTTATTTTTTTAAGATTATTTATTTATTTGTTCATGATAGACATAGAGAGTGAGAGAGGCAGAGACACAGGCAGAGGGAGAAGCAGGCTCCATGCTGGGAGCCCAATGCGGGACTCGATCCTGGGTCTCCAGGATCGCGCCCTGGGCCAAAGGCAGGCACTAAACCACTGAGCCACCCAGGGATCTGATTGTCAGACATTTTAATAGGTTTTATGTAATTTAAAATCTGAGTGCCCCTTCAGTTACCAATTCTAGATAAATGTGTTAGATATTCTCATATGCCCAAAGATATAGTAAGTATGATCATTACCCTTCTAATGTATAAAAATCTAAAACCTAAAACTATATAAATATCCGTCAAGAGAAGAATGGGTAAAGTTGTAACTAAATAATGGAACAAATAGAGATACAGTTTGAAATAAGGGGAGATAAATATGCGAGATATTATTAAAAAATAACTTTCTGAACAATATGCATTGTTTGACTCCATATATGTAAAAAGAAGCACGTTAAATCAATATATCTGTTTATGCATTTTCAAAATTCTGAAAGGTTATACCACAGCCTGGAGATGCAAGCTCTAAGGGAAGTATAATTACTGTGAGACAATACAGGTTGGCATTGTGGCAGTAACAACTAATGCAGTTTGTAAGTTCTTATTCTTGATAATTTTCAGTGATTAAATTTTTGTTCATATACTCAAATATTGTTTAAGTATTAAAATATTGTATCTTGTTCTAGAGGAATAGGTCTCTTGCCCCATAGCTTTCCTACTATCCTTCAGAAAGCAAAGAACTAACCCTCCCCTCACACCACTAGCACATAAGTATATAAAACAATTGTCAATTTTTAATCACCTCTGTAATTTATCTAGATGTAGTCAGGAAACTTCAGTTGGATTCTAGTGTTATAAGTGTTATAAGTTAGAGACTAGAATCGTATCACCTATCATTCTTATAAACTGTGATAGCATGGGAAGAGTATTTCTCAATTTTCATTTGCACAATTGTACATTGTCTTTTGAATTTCCAATCTATATCCATATGTTCTTCAGTATCTGATGAGTTTCTTTCTTCCTTCCCTCTCAACATATTTTTCCTTTGCTCTCTGAAATCATGTTAGCAGTATTCATTAAATAGTTTGGAGTCTGGTTTATATCCTTCAGGATCTTCCAAATTCTGACACAATCTAAGGTAAATTTTAAAATTCATTAAGATTTCAAACAATTTAGCTTAACAAATACTGGACACTATCCAATACAAAAAAGTAGGAAAAGGAAATGAGCGGTAAATATTGTAAGGGAAGACATTATTTACAAAGATCATCTACATAGGAAGTCCAAAAGAATCAATCAAATAATTATAAACAAATAAGATAATACAGTAGGGGGCCCACAGTGAACATTGTATGCAAAAATTAATAGCTTTCAGATAATGATTTCTGGGATATGACACCAAAAGCACAGGCTTCAAAAGAAAAAATAGCTTAATCGGACTTTTTCAACATTAAAATAGAACAACACTATCAACAGAATAAAAAGGCAGCCCACAGAATGAAAGAAAATATTTGCAGGTAATATATCTGATAACATATAGATAACATATAGAATATATAAAAAAAACTGCTACGACTCAACAATCCAAGCAAAAATGGTCAAAGGACCTGACTAGACCTTTCTCCAAAGAAGATATATGGATGGTCAGTAAGTATATAAAAAGATTCTCAACATTCCACTGGTAATTAGAGAAATGCAAATTGAAACCACAGTGAGATACTACCTCACATCAATTAGGGTGGCTATTACCACTTCATATTCATCAGGATGGCTATTATAAAAAAGAAAAAAAGTATGTTGGAGACGATGTGAAGAAATTGGAAACCTGTGCCTTGCTGATAGGGATGTGAAATGGTGCAGTCACTGTGCAAAATGGTATGGTGATTCTTCAAAACAAAACAAAAACAGATTACCGTATAATCATATGACCCAACAATTCCACGTCCGGGCCTATACGCAAAAGAATTAATATCAGAGACTTGAATAGATATTTGTACACTCATATTATAATAGTGTTTATAGTATTCAAAATGTAGAAGCAACACAAGTATCTACTGATGGATGAATGGACAACAAAATGTAGTGTATAACAATGGAATTATTCAGCCTTAAGGAAGGGAATTCTGGGGGCACCTGGGTGGCTCAGTCAGTTAAGTGCCTGGCTTAATTTCAGTTTATTTTTTTAATTTTTATTTATTTATTTATTTATTATTTATTTTTTATTTATTTTTTTTTTTTTCAGTTTAGATCATGACATAATGCTATGTGAAATGAGCAAGTCGCAGGACAGATATTGTATACTACTGCTTATGTGGGATTCCTAGGATAATCAAAATCATAGAGTCAGAAAGTAGAATGATGGCCATCAGGGGCAAGGGGAGGGAACAATGTGGAACTAGTGTTTAATGGATACTGAATTTCGTTTGGGGAAGATGAAATTCTAGAAATGGATGGCGGTGAGGGTTGCATAATAATATGAATGTATTTAATGCCACAAAAATGCACTACTGGTGTGTTCTATTGGCTGGAGAATGTGGTATCTAGATGGGGAGTCCCTCAATGGGGTGGGAGCCCCCAAGTGTGGGGCGGTGATCAAGTGGAAGCCAGTGTGTCAGAAGTGAAAGAATTCACCTGATACAGAACAAAAGAGAAGTTTATTGAATCCACTGCCAGGAACAGTGGGCAGGACAGCAGAGGTTAGGTTGTCTGCAGTGAGACAATGGGTAGTGGCTGTTTTTAAAGACAGGAGATAAGAAGGTGTGGCAACACATGGAATCTTCCTTTTTTTTTGGTAACTGTGCCTCATTGTAAGTAGCCCATTGGTCAGTTAGAGCCTAAGGGTATTTTGAGGTGGGTGGCCTGACGGCCCTGCCATATTCAGCCAGGGGCTGGCTGTAGGCCCAGTTTTACATTCCACTGCTCAAACTGGTTTGCCTAAAAGCAGCCCCTACAGAGAATATTAAAAAGAATTTCTCCCATGTTAAGATGGTTGTACAAATTTTTCCTCGCTGTTTTGTGGTATCAGAACTTTCAAACAACCTGAGTTCCTATCATTCCCTACTGTAACCTCGGCACATTCTCACCTCTCTTCTAAAGTCACCTTTGCATTGCTAAGGGGACGCTTCCTATATTTTCTTTTCCCTTATGGTCCAGGATTCCATCTTTGCCCAATGGAATCATTCTGGAAATATTTGGAAGGCAGAGGGAGGCAGAGTCCTTTATTCTCATGTGTTGGTTGTAACCAGATGCCTGGGGAAATGAGAGATTTAGAGCAATTTCTTGGTGAGTGCCTGAGAGCCACCTGTTGTGCTGTTGTACCTGAGACAGCTAGTGGAAACTCACAGAGCCTCTTGAAAACAGCAGCAGTTCCCACATCAGTGCCCCAGGCTGGGATTCTCTGTCTCTTCCAAAACCTACCAGCCCGTCTTCGCTGGCTTTCCATGACATCCCATGGTGTTACCCTAGATCTTTCTATTAAAACTCTGTATCTGGATTACAGAGTGCTTCTGTTTCCCTGACTGAATATGGATTGATGTAATTAGGAAGGCAGTTAAATTACGGTATGCATGAGTATGCATGAGATACTCTACAGTACGTAAAAAATATGAAGTAGCCCAGTGAATTCTAATTAAGGAAAAAAATAATAAAGTCATAGGGAAACACAAACAGTGCTGTCCCACTTAAGGCTGTATTTATAAAATTGTTAACAGTAGTTGTCTCTAGAGAGACTGTTGGAGGGCTGGGTAGGATGAATGGAGACATTCACATTTTTATTTTTTTATTTTATTTTATTTTATTTTATTTTATTTTATTTTATTTTATTTTATTTTATTTAGTTTATTTATTTTATTTATTTTATTTTGTTTTCAAGAATTTTTTTAAAATAATTTATTTTTTATTGGTGTCCAATTTGCCAACATACAGAATAACACCCAGTGCTCATCCCGTCAAGTGCCCCCCTCAGTGCCCGTCACCCATTTACCCCCACACCCCACCCACCTCCCCTTCCACCACCCCTAGTTCGTTTCCGAGTTAGGAGTCTCTCATGTTCTGTCTCCCTTTCTGATATTTCCTACCCATTTCTTCTCCCTTCCCTTCTATTCCCTTTCACTATTATTTATATTCCCCAAATGAATGAGAACATATAATGTTTGTCCTTCTCCGATTGACTTACTTCACTCAGCATAATACCCTCCAGTTCCATCCCCGTCGAAGCAAATGGTGGGTATTTGTCATTTCTAATGGCTGAGGAATACTCCATTGTATACATAGACCACATCTTCTTTATCCATTCATCTTTCGATGGACACCGGGGCTCCTTCCACAGTTTGGCTATTGTGGACATGGCTGCTAGAAACATTGGGGTGCAGGTGTCCTGGCGTTTCATTGCATCTGAATCTTTGGGGTAAATCCCTAACAGTGCAATTGCTGGGTCATAGGGCAGATCTATTTATAACTCTTTGAGGAAGCTCCACACAGTTTTCCAGAGTGGCTGCACCAGTTCACATTCCCACCAACAGTGCAAGAGGGTTCCCTTTTCTCCGCATCCTCTCCAACATTTGTGGTTTCCTGCCTTGTTAATTTTCCCCATTCTCACTGGTGTGAGGTGGGATCTCATTGTGGTTTTGATTTGTATTTCCCTGATGGCAAGTGATGCCGAGCATTTTCTCATGTGCTTGTTGGCCATGTCTATGTCTTCCTCTGTGAGATCTGTTCATGTCTTTTGCCTATTTCATGATTGAAATTTCTGCATCACTTGCATCCTTTTGATTAAAATCCTAATGATACTCTTGAAATTAGAAATAATACCAAAAAGAACACCCACAAAGGGTAAAAAAAAAAAATGCCTGACCCTTCACAATCCCAATGATTATTATCTCCTACACAATAACTTCTGATGGTTATGTCCAGGACTGCACTTAGATTTTATCATTTTTATATGTTATAAATATTATACACACATAACCATGTGTACTCATGTACACACACAGGCACACCCCTCCTGCAGAAAATGTGTACCTTACAAAAGCAGTCTCCTAACATACAATTCTAACTTTCCATTTTGGCATTAATGTTAACCCACATTTCAATATCACAGAGACCTATTACTAATGTCTGCAAATTTTCTTCAGGCCACCAGCCTATTTGTTGAGTTGTCTATTTCTTTTTATTTATTTCGACTTTACCGAGAGAACCCTAACTCCCTAAGATATTTCTTTTCTATCTTCCTATGAAAATTCAAGCCGCAAATCTGTTTCCAATCTTATTCCTCCATGCCTAGACGAGGAAAAATGCATTCTGTTGAAGCATATAATTCAACTTTCAGACATTTGTTATTTGAAGCTAATGAACTACAACCACAGCTGTTTTCTCAATGTACGGTCACCATTTTAATTTTCCATAGTCATCTCTTTTTCATTCCTGCTCAATATAATTCGAAGCTTATTTTTTCACGTAAGATTTGACATGAAACTCTTATTTCATAAATGTCCATCATTCATTCTCTAAAAAATAAAAGTGTGGCCACCAAATGAGTTTCTTATAGTTTTACTTCCTTGCCAAAAAATATATTTATAACAATTCAAAATTCCTGTCCTCAAATATCAGAGGATAATTCATTCTTACTGCACTGGTATGAGTTCTCCATCTACTTGGTTTCCCTACATACTTATTCTATAGCTTTCTTTTTTCCATATATATTTCCCCTAAGCATATTTGGAATGCTCCCATTACAGGAAGTTTGACTTTAGGCACTTTTAAAAATAATCTCTAATGGATCCATTGCCTTTTACCGAAACTTCTCAAAGAATACTAATTGTTTTTTCTATTCCCTTATTGCTAAGGGTTAGCATTCTCATTAAATCTAAGAATAATAATGATGGCAATAAATAGTATTTATTGAGTGCTTACTATATTCTAGGAATCTTTTGAGCACATTAAATATTTAAAATCTTCATCTTTCCAACAGTCCTACGAGATAAGTACTATTATAATTCTAATTTTAAGATTTGGAAACTGAGCTATAAAGAATTTGGATAACTTGCCCATATCACACATTCAATAAGTGATAAAACAGCATTTTAAGTCAAACTGGTGGACTCTAGAATCCAGCATCTTCATCATTATGTTGCACTACCTTTCAACTGCACATATTAGTGAAATAATTTGATCCTTTAAGTAAAAGGAGGATGGTTTTTTGTTGATGATTCACAGGAGTGGTAGATATTTTTTATGATGTATATTCTCTAAACTTTGCAAATAGGTACAGGTTTTTACACATGATACAATTAAAAAAATAGTAACGTCACCACAGTGGTCAATTTAGGGATCATTCCCAAGATTCTAACTGGTTCTCTTGCCCTTGGTTTATATCTTGTCGGAACAAGAACTTGTTAAAATTGTCCACAAAGGTTATGAAAGGGTTATGAAACTCTTGTTTTATTTTTGTAAGAGTAATGTTACTCCTAGAGCTTTTACATTTTTCCAATTAGTGCAATTTATAAGTTTTGAATCTTTCTGGAATCATGTCTCAGTGGACATCATTAGAATGAACATTGGCTCTCAGCAAAATACCACATTCCAGAGAAGTTTCTAGGAGGGGGAACATTCAAGTACAATTCTAAACAATATCTAAGCATTACCCCTATTACCTTTTGTCCTTTATCTAAAAATAGAAAGTTTATCGTCTGAAGGTAGTAAGACTCTTCCACAGACTAAACAGGGGTAGCACACTAGACATTTAGTGTCTATTGACAAAAACACATAACAGATTTTGAGTGACTTTCAGCAAACAGCCAGGTATTCTGAAAGACGTTATTACTTTCTACAGAGAAATGCTACAACTATGGATGAATGTTGAAATCCAATTAGAATTTCATTTTGCTTCATTTGTCTAAACAGATACAACTGATCTATGGACATGTACGAATTAACCACAAGTAAAGAGGATTCCCAATCCGGAATTTTAAGCTTTTGGTTTTCTGTCAATCATCTTGTGAAGAGTGGGCTATGGCCTTAGGCTAATCTGCTTGAGAGAAAATGGCAATAACATATTTATTGTTCTATCTGTTCCATAGTGTAAAGGAAATGATTATATGCCAGGACCAGATGCCTTAAGCAATTTGGACATTTTTTCAAGTTCTACCATGATAATGTTATTCAAGGGAGAAGTGCCACTTTGATTCACTAGCAAAGAGTAGATTAAACTCTGTTTGAAACTATAGCCCTTACAGACACTTCCTATATTTCTCTGCTGCGACTCACCATTTCTAGGTGTCACTGTAAATTGGGAAAATCATTATGCAATTATTGCTCTTTCTATTCTAACATCAGTATCCAGAAACAAATGTGGAGTTTCCCAGCCTGGAATTCTGTTCTCTTAAATATTGATATAATCAGCCCTTTCTTGGTTATTTACTTATCAGCCTAATAATTATGTTCTTAAAAAGGCCTTCCTTCATCGCCCACATTTCTGACTTTAGTTTCTTTATTAAAATTTCAGTTCCATAAGAAGAGGAAAATTTTCACCTTCCTATAATATCTAGACTGATATGTAATACATATGATTCAATGACTGTCTAGTATAACGTTTGGTACAAAATACACATTCAACATTGATTTGGTGAATGGATGAATCATTGATACTATGTTTTTTAAAGCATGGAGATGAAATCTGAATTTCACAAAAATTGAAATAATGAAAATACATTGATCAGTTTGCCTTTCTCAATAGATATTGATTAAGTACATGAAACATTACAAATGGTATTTACTGTGAAGATTGAGAAAGGACTCTGACAACTACTTGTGATAACGTTGGACGCCAGGAATCTAAAAATAACCAAAAAAAGTATTGTACAGGGTTTTATCCTAAGTTATCAAATAATTCTATTAAGTAGAGCTTTTCTTTCCAATTTTGAGCCTTAAAATATACATTACTAACACCACATTAAAAATTCAAGTCTGAATCTGTACAGATCAAAATACAAAATCTGACTTTTAACATGTTAATGTGTATGGAGAAAAAAAGATCAGGTTTTCTGTTGTTAAAGTATTGAATTGAAATAAAAGTAATTGGATATTTCCACTTTAATTTTTGTTAAGATTTCCAATTTAAAATATAATCTCTTATACTATGCACAATTGTGTAAAGCTAATATGCTTGTACTTGCATTTAAAGAAGTAAAAATAATGATTATGAGTTAGCAATATGATTTCCTTACCCCCAGCATATACCTATTACCTGCTGGGCAAATGCCCATGGGAATTTAGGTTCTGAGCCCAAACGTTAAAACCCTTACTAAGAAGGGAATCATTTCCTTTCTTACATTTTGCAAGATATCTTTATTTCCCATGGAGTCAGTAAATAAATAATTATTTAACCATGCATAAAAGTGTTTATTGGTCTTCTCAGCTATATACAATTTAATAAAAACCAAAATAAAACCAACCACAATGTACTTCTTTAGCACCTTTGACATGATAATCACAGTAAGGGCTTGATTGAATTATAAGGCTGAGATTATTATTTTTTTAGATTATTTTTTTAATTCTTATTTTCTTCACTTATGCTTCATCAGAAGGAATGAAACATGTGACTCTTTTTTTAATAACATGATACATAATTCCCACCAATAGGTCCACCAAAATGTAAGTAGCTTCAAAATCTCCTTATAATGAAGCACAATTTGCTCACCTTAGTAAGCCCTTTGCTAAAAGAAAGGCTTACCCCTGGATTTTCAATTCATCTTGCTTTGCCTTAACAACTGTTAAGATCCCCCCACCCCAGACTCCTAGTTTTAGCCTGGTTACAGGAGCACAACTAGATGAATATTTTTAATTATATCCAGTTTATGTATATCAGGATGTGTTATATCTGGCAGCGAGGTAGGAGCCTTTGTGCAAAGGGTGATTAAGAATTTAACCAGTGGGGCACCTGAGTGGCTGAGTATCTGCCTTCAGCTCAGGGCATGATCCTGGGGTCCTTGGATCAAGTTCCACATCCGGCACCCCTCAGGGAGCATGCTTCTCCCTTTGCCTATGTCTCTGCCTCTCTCTCTCTGTGTCTCTCATGAACAGATAAATAAAATCTTTAGAAAAAGAAAAAAGGAATTTAACCAGTTTGTAGAATTCATTCAATCAGCCTTGGTCATCCCCATATTCCCTAAACTGAATTTAGTAGTTATGATCATAAAGGATTCTCCATCCATATAATTTGGCATCCCCACTGTTCCATCCCCTCTCTCCCTTTCTAAAACACTGTGTCTCTGTTGTCACACAGGAACCTCCTTGGCTTGGATCCAGCCCCTTACCAAGTCCTGGGTAGAATCTTTTCATTTCTAAAGGAACCTCTACTCCTCCCATTTACTGGCTGCCATCCCACTCTGAAATGCACTTCTGCTTTCATTGTGTTTAATAATAATACCTGTTAACATGCCCTCCCCAGCACTTCCTAGACTAGTGGCTATTGCCATTGGCAGAAATCAAGACCTAATTCACTATGTTTCTTGGAGTTAGGAAAAATACAGTTTGTCTTTGAGAGACCAGTGCTTAATTTTAGTGGTATTCCTGGTTTTTGTTGTGCCTCCTCTCAGCCTCCTCCCCTACTCGATGAGTTCAAGTTGAGCGTCCAACAGCTTGGTAGATGATCCTGCTATAGTAGGACAGATTTTAAGACATTACAGATGTTTTTGAATCCCAGGGTAAGAAAATTATTTTTTATAAGAAATGAAAAGTTATTGTGAAACTTTAGAGAGGGCAATAAAAATAATTAAAGGTTCTCCTGAGGAAACTTGTTGAATAGTATGAGTTTGTGAAAGAAAATGGAAGCAGGAACATTTTGCTGTGTTCCGGTTAAGAGTTCAAGTACTTAATAACTTAAAAAAAAAAATACAGTGACTGGTAAAGAGAACTTTACCCCTTTATATCCCTTTATGGAATGTTTGAAAGAAACAAATTCACACAAACATTTCAACATAGATTTTTTTTTAATTTTTATTTTATTGTGGTAAGAACTCTTAACATGATCTCTGAACTCTTAATAAACTTTTAAGTGTACAATATGGTATTGTTAACTAGCCACACTATGTTGCACAGAGGATCTGTTCACAGATAGCTGGATCTTATGTGTAGAAAATCCTAAAGATGCCATGAATAAACCAACAAAATGTTAATAAAAGAACTCTATTATAGATCTTTTCAGAATTTCTATTTCTTCATGAGTCAGTCTTGGTAGGTTATATGTTTCTAGAAATTTATTTCTTCTAGGTTGTTCAGTGTGTTGGCATATAATTGTTTATAATAATCTCTGGGGATCCTTTTTATGTTTGTGTCATCAGTTGTAATGTGCCCTTTAATTTCCAATTTTGAGTTCTCTTTCTTTGTTCATGACTAGTCTAGCTAAAGATTTATCAACTTTATCTGTCCAAGAAACCACTCTTAGTTTCATTGTTTTTTTTTAAACTATTTCCATTTCATTAGTCTATTTCTCTAGTTTTTATTATTTCCTTCCTTCTGCTAACTTTGGATATAGTTTGTTCTTCTTTTTCTAGTTTCTTGAAGTGTAAACTTATTTATTCCAGATCCTTTTTTTTTCCTTTTTACGTGTTTACTCCTATAAATGTTTTTGTTACTGCTTTGGCTGTGTCTCATAAGTTTTGATATGTTGTGTTTTCCATTTTCATTTGTCTTAGGACATTCCCTAATTTTTTAAAATTTCTTTTTTTTTTTTTTGCTATTCAGAAATATATTTAATTACCACATATTTGTGAATTTTGCATATTTTTTTCTGCTGTTGGCTTCATTCCACTGTAGTCAGAGAAGATACTTGCTCTATTTTCAATTTTCTTAAATTTGTTAATACTCATTTTACGACCTGCAATTTTATCTATCCTTAAGAAACATTTATGTACTCAAGAAATTGTATATTCTTCTGCTGTTCAGTGCAATGTTCTCTGTATGTCTATTATATCCATTTGGTCTATAACATTGTCAAGTCCACTATTTGGTGATTTTCATATGGCTGATTTTTGTCCATTATTGAAAGTGGGGTATTGAAGTCTTACACTATTATTGTAATACTATTTCTCTCTTTGATTCTTTAGATATTTGCTGTATATAATGTTTGTTCTGTGTGTATATGTATTTATAACTTCTGCTTTTGTATGTTTTAATAATTATATGCATTTTTGTATTTATAATTGTGTATTTATATCTTCCTGTTGAATTGCTTCTTTTATCAATTCATAGTATAAGTTTTCCTCCTTGTAAGAGTTTTGGACCAGAAGTCTATTTTGTCTGCTATAAGTATAGCCAAGCCTGCTTTCCTTAGGGTGCCATTTGCATGGAAAACTTCTTTTTCAAGATTTTATTTATTTGTTTGAAAGAGAGAGGGAAAGAGAGAGCACAGGAGCAGGGAGAGGGGTGAAGCATACTCCCCATTGAGCAGGGAGCCCAACTCGGAGCACAATCCTGGGATTCCAGGATCATGACCTGAGATGAAGGCCAGTGCTTAACTGATTGAGTAACCCAGGTGCCCCTGGAACATTTTTTTCATCTCTTCACTTTTAGACTCTGTGTCTTTGAATCTAAAGTGTGGGGATCCCTGGGTGGCGCAGCGGTTTGGCGCCTGCCTTTGGCCCAGGGTGCGATCCTGGAGACCCGGGATCGAATCCCACATCGGGCTCCCGGTGCATGGAGCCTGCTTCTCCCTCTGCCTGTGTCTCTGCCTCTCTCTCTCTCTCTCTGTGTGTGACTATCATAAATAAATAAAAATTAAAAAAAAATCTAAAGTGTGTTTCTTGGAGCACCTGAGTGGCTCCGTCTATTAAGCAGCTGATTCTTGATTTCAGCTCAAGTCATGGTGTCAGGGTTGTGAGATTGAGCCCGTCTTAAGATATTCTCTCTCTCTCCTCCTTTGCCTCACCCCACCATCTCCACCCTCCTCCTCCTCATATGTTTCTCTCTCTCTCTCTCTCCCCCCCCCCCAAAAAAAGTGAGTTTCTTATAGGCAGCATGTGGTCCAATATTATTTTTTATGCATTCATCCACTCTATGTCTTTTGATTGATGGATTTAATCAGTTTACATTTAATGCAATTATTGATAGGGAAGGATTCCTTTTGTTTTCTGTTTGACTTATATTTATTTTGTTTTTCTTGCTTCCTTTGTGTTTTGCTGATTTTCTATATTATGCTTCAATTCCTTTCTTTTTTATAATATCTATAGGGGGTGAGGGTTTATGTTTGAGATTATCATAGGGTTTACATAAAATATTCATAATATTCCATTTTAAGGTGTAGCAACTTAACATTGATCACATACGAATTCTATGTTTTAACTTTTCCTTCCCAAAACTTTGTTATTGATGTCATAACATATATTTGATTTTATTGTGTATCTATTAACATATTTTAGCTATAGGTATTTTTGATGCTTTTGTCTTTTAACTTTTATACCACAATTCAAAGGGATTTACCCACCAACATGACAATAATAGAGTATTCTGTTTTTGTCTATCTGTTTACCTTTACTGATGAGTTTTAGACATTCTTAACCTACTATGTTGCTATTTAACATCTTTTCAAATTGAAGAACTCCTATTAGCATTTCTTCTAAGTCAAGTCTAGCGGCAATGACTTTCTCAGCTTTTGTTTGTCTGAGAATATTTTCATTTCTCCTTTAATTGTAAAGGGCAGTTGTGTTATGTATCATATTCCTGGTTGGCAGCTTGCTTGCTTGATTTTCTTTCTTTCTTTCTTTCTTTCTTTCTTTCTTTCTTTCTTTCTTTCTTTCTTTCTTTCTTTCTTCTTTCTTTCTTTCTTTTAGTATTTTGAAAATATCGTCTCAGTCCCTTTGTTGTATAAATTTCTGGTGAGAAATCTGTTTCTAATCTTATGGAGTTTTCCTTGTATTTGACAAGTGCTTTTACTTGCTGCTTTAAAATGACTTCTTTGTTTTTGTCTTGACAATTTGATTATAACTTGTCTTGGTGTGGGTTTCTTTGGATTCATCTTATTACAATATTGTGCGATTTCTGGATCTGGATGTCCATACCCTTCACAGATTTGGTAAATTTTCAGCCATCATTTCTTTAAATATGTTTTCTGGTCCTTTCTCTTTCTCTTCTCCTCCACCCCACCTCACCTCTGGGACTCCCAAAATACATTTGGTAGTGTGCTGTAAATGCCTCAGGCTTTCTTCCTTTTTTTTTTTTTTTCTTTTTTCCCCTCTGACTAAATAATTTCCAGTGACTTGTCTTTAAGTTTGCTGATCCCTTCTTCTGCTTGACCTAGTCTGGTATTGAATTCCATTAGTGAATTTTTCAGTCCAGTTATTGTTTTCTTCAGCTCCATGATTTCTGTTTGGTACTTTTTTCTATCTTTTTGTTGAAAATATCACTTTGTTTATGCATTGTTCTCACGACGTTAGTAAGCATATGTATGATAGTTAATCTGAATCTTCTATTAGGTAAATTATACATTTCTGTTTCATTAGAGACTGTTTCTAAAGATTTATCAAATCATTTGAAAAAAATTTTCCTGTTTCTTCATTTTCTTGACTCTATATTGATGTCTGTGTATTAGACATCAGTCACCTCTCCTAGTGTTCATGGATTCATCCTGTACAGGAGAAGAGCTTCACCAGTAAGTGTCGCCAGATATTCTTAAATCTTCATGCTAGGCCAAACTACTCTTTTTGTTTTTAGAGGCCCCCAGGCATTTAGGGTATGTTGAGTCCCATCACTACTCTGAGATAAGCTAATTCCCTAGGCAGTCCCTAGAGAAATTGGATTGTTGGATGTTCAGTGCATCTTTTCCCTACCCTGAGAGAAACTGAGACCTGGGATTTTTCAACTACTAGCTCTGTGTTGGGCCAGAGAGAGTGGCCTTGGTGACTTCCAGCTCAAATCACCGTTTCTGTTTCTACCAACTTCAGGCCACTATCATATCCCATATTATCTCAGCATTCTCAGGCAGGCTAGATGGAAGTCAGTACTCTGGGTAACATTTGGAAAAGTTGAAGCATTGGACACATGAACACTTGGTGTAACTCTTTTCCTCCCTAAGGAGAAGCTGAAATCTATTTTCCTTCCTTCCTTCATTTCTTCCTTTTTTCCTTCCTCCCTCCATTCCTTCTTCCCACTGACCCTCCTTCCCTCCCTCCCCTCATTCCTTTCTATTTGTTTATTTCTGCTAGTGTGACACTATGCTGGAGATAGAAATTGTAGTAAGAGAGTATTGTGAAATTCCCTATTGGTTTCGATGTGGCAGGTTTCACATTCATCCAGGGTACAGGAGTCTCTGAACCAGTTTCTAGATTTCTTACAAAGATAATGTGTTTATGAATTATTATTGAATGGATGTGTTTGTTGGAGGAAAAGGGGTTGAGGTCTCCTATTCCATCATCATGCTGCTTTATTAAGCATGTTTTAAAAGGCTATTTTTTCCCTATATCTTTTTACATTATTTCTGAAAGTACTGCATACAAAAGTGAAAAAAAAATTGTGCAGTATGTTCATTTTGTTTTTTGTGTGTATTAATAAAGTCTATATTACAGTTAATTATGTCTTAAAAAAACTATACAACATTTTCTGAGACAATTTTTAAAATAACTTACATAAAAACTAGCCTGGGGTCAAAAGGTCCAAAATTTCCAAAGGGCACTCCACTTAAAAGTATTTGTGAACAATGATAAGTTCTCATTAACCATTCAGATCTCCTACAAAGCAAAAGGAGAGATCACACTTAAAGGAAATCTGTGTAAAATATTTGGATTTGTACTATAATGACCACATTTTCCTTTTTAATTGAGTTAAAGCAAACTTAAAATATTTTAGATGTCACAAAAATTGTTAATGAGAGTAATTGCAAATTTAATGATTGTGATAGAAAAAAGATCATATTCATTAAGAAGGGAAACAAAAGGCAGTTACTTTTCAGTTTTAGATAAAATCCAGAACTAGGAAACTTTGACAAATTGAATTAAGGGTTCAAACAGGTAGATGTTGTTCTGTATCTGAGGATAATCTACTCTCCTAGCATGTTCGATGTGGCATCTCTATTTCATCCCATTCTGATACATCTCAATACCTACCCTAGTGCTTCTAAGCTGATTCACATGCATAGAGAATAAATTTATTTTTTGTGACTTAACAGTTTTAGCTTTTGATGATAGATATAGATGACCCTCATTCAACTAATTAACCAAATGAAAACTTCCTTCTATGTCATTAATGTAACTTCTTTGCTAAAATGAAAGTTAGATTAATCTTTTTGGATTACATGATTGAATGCTTAAGTAGTCTAAATAGTAACTAAAGAGACATGGTCATTTCTATTACAACTGAATCATACTTTCTCTTACAATACACATATATTTTTGTGAAGCAGCAAGATACATTAATGACTATAATCACAAATGAGAAAAGACTCAGAGATTTGATAACAGATGAACTAATAAATGAATAAAAATGTAATCACAGCATCCCCCCCCCCCAAATGTTCATTGGTAGTCCATAAGATGGTTCTATCTAAAGTGAAGATACTAGCTTTTCCAAAATGTATTACCCTTTTAAATAGACGAATATGTCTTACCGGTGCTGACAGGTGTCTGTGTGTGGGTGTGTGAGTGTATCTGTGTGTGTTTGAGAGAGAGAAATAAGACTTTCTTTCAAAATACTTCAATTCTTTGATTTCCAATTACAGCCACTATTTTAGAGCCTGATTCTGCTCATAGCATTGTTTTCTAATGTGACATTCCACCTCATATCTTTTTCAGAGAGTTACCACGTTGCAGATTGTTAGTCACTAGGCCCTCTTCTGTTTGCCAATATCTGGCAAAAAAAACAAAAACAAAAACAAAAACAAAACCAGAATGAGTCACTTCACTTTAAAATCAAGTATCAGCATGCCTTTCTTTCTTTTTTTTTTTTTTGTCATGCCTTTCAAAGATTGTTTGATTGAGTATGTGAAGTGAGTATGTGTATGTGTAATTGGATACCAGCCTGTCTAGTTCATTTTCTTAAATAATACTATGAGTCTTCTATTGTGATGACAATAGCATCAATAATGGCAGCACAATAATGGCTCCCATCACAACCTTCTGTGTGCCTAGTGCTGGACTAAATATAGCCTCTTTTACCCAATTTTTCAATTTTTTTTCCCTAAGAAAAGAATTATTGTCTGAATTTTTGTAGTTAGGAAAATTCATGCTCATTCACTCATTTGTTTATCTGTTTTTTATTGAATGTACATTCTGTGCAAGGCTCTTTATTAGGTACTGAAGTTCAAAAGTGAGTAAAAGACTCAAGCATGCCTACTTTTGTTGTTTTTATTCTATTGTGAAGAGATGTGAAATAAACAGAATTAAAATGCCTAACTTATATAGTAAATTAGAAGGTGATTAGAATTATGGGAAACATGAAGCGGCTAAATGGGGATACGAGTGAAGAGAAGAGGGTTGCAATCTTGTGTATTTATGTTTGGTTTCAAAGAAAAGATAACTGTTAAGAAAAAAAAAAACTTTATGTGGTAAGGAAAAACTTATCCTGGGCAGAGGAATCACCAATAGAAAATCCTGAAGGTGGGAGCTTCCCTGATTCTTGGAGACCATCCATCTGCCTACCTGGCATGGAGTGAGCAAAGGAGAATATGATGGGAAACAGGGTCAGAGGTGGAAGCAGGGAGGGAACTTGTAGTCTCATGTGTGCTTTTGAGCAGAAGATTGACACAAACTCACCTCTGCATTTTAGAAGGAGCATCTTGGTCACTGTGCAGAGAATAAGACATATGGATGCAAAAGTAATGGCAGAGAGATTCATGAAGTAGCTGTTGCAATAACTGAGAAAAAAAAAGTGACATGATAGTTTAGAAAAGATACAAAAATTGTCCAGTTGCACAATGATTTCAATCCAGGTCTGCCTTTACTTCAAACTTCTACTTGTTATCCTTATGTGTTCAGTCCATTATTGCTGTAACTCAGCTTTGGGAATGTGCACAAGTTTCTTTCTTGGCATTATGAAGGACATCACAGTCACAGTTTGTATTCTGAGGTATAGGATTAAAGGAATTGGCTTTTGTTTTGATAGACTTCTGGCACCAGTAAATGTCATAGTCATGTTATTAAATTTTTAATATTTCTTTTTACTGGTCTGGATAGCACTAAATGAAGGAAGAAGAATAAGAAGAATAACATTTCTATAATGGTGACATAAATTAAGCAAGTAATGCCTTGCAACTGAGAGAAAGAAATCAACAGAGTTTTCAATGATTTTTTTTTTTAATTTAGCATGTGAGAACAATTCTTTGACAAAGGACATGCTACTGTGAATCCTTCCTATTCTGCAGAGTATGGATACATAGCAGGACTATATTTAATTTTTGAGGGAGTAGATAACATTTCTGCCCTTCAGATGAAGTTCAAATCTTATCCTTAATCAATAGACTTGAAGTGAGTATCTAGATAATTCTTAAGAGAATTTAGAAGATGCTATGGATACTGGGAAACGTTGAAAAAAAAAGTCTTGATAAAGTAAAGCAAAACTAGATAAATATAATAAAATATATTCACGAAATGTTATTTCCAAATAATAAAAATGTTGCATGGATTAAAATCTTCCCATATACATTTAAGTGTATTGCCATTTTCTTTTAAAAAATGAATGTTGAATAAAAATTTTTCAACTAATTTTATATTTTAGAACTATTAGGATTGTCTTCCATAAAATAATAGTAATTGGATGTTTACTTCAAGAGCATAGATATCAAACGAAAAGGAAAAGAATGCCTGCATGTATAACTGATTCAGATGATGTTTAGGCCTCATATTTCCCGGCTTCAGACAGCCAAGGAGGCACTTTTTATGATTCTGAGCTATGGTCATCTAAGTACAAAGTCAGTACTCAGCATGCTGAACAGATGATAGGATATAATTTCCTGTGTTCAAAAGGAAGAGTGGTTTATAAATATATCAAGGACAAGGACATGTGCACATGCACACACCCCCATACAAGAAAGCATTATTGGGGAACATCAATAAATATGTGATAATCAGAATGCAGTTGTCAGAATTCAACTGTGATTAAATAGGAATTCCTCTTCAGTGGCCTTGTTAGGAATTTCAAATTAGCAATGAAAGAATTGGCTTTGGTTTTGACAGACTTCTTTGATTTTAGTCCCAGAGGAATGAGAAAAAGATTTTTAATATCAGTTAAATAAATAGTGAAACATAGTACCTTATTTTTCCATAGTTGCATTTGTGATCACTTTTTAAATGCAAATTGAAAAACCTAAGTTATTATTTCAGTTTCTTCTTAAAATGTCAAGAATCTTGTTCCATCATCACTCCCTGCCCCACATTTTTTTCAACCTTTATCTTCGTCTATAACTGTGTGAAATCCCCCTTCCTGGGAGGGACAAATTAATGAGAAGAGTAATCACCATTCTGCCGTCATTTCCTCTTTATCCATCATTAAACTCATTGCAATTTGGCTTTATCTTATCAAGCCTCTATTGGAATTTGCCTCGCTAAATCTCTGGGACTCTCCTACCTTCAAAGTCAGTGGATGCTTTAGTCTTGATTTTTGTTAATTTTTCAGCAGCATTTCTCTCCACTGGATATTCTCCACTTCTTATAAAGTCTTTCTCGTGAATTTCTTGAAAAGCATGTCCCTTGTTCTTCTATTGCTCTTGTAGTTAATTCTGTCTCATTTTATTTCATTATGTTATACACTGTTCCTCATATGTCCACCCTATAAATGCTCCCCAGATCTCCATAAAGAATCTTCTTCTCGACCTGCCCCTTCCATGAGATCATGCCCATTTTCACTTTTTTCACTTATTACCAAACTCAGGGAAACCTAAATGTAAATAAACCAACTGAAGTCTGGTTCTTTAACCACTATATTGTACCTCTGCTTAATAAGAGCTTGTGATTTGTTCCTAGTTACTTCAAGCATAGTTTTTTTCTAAAAATACATATATACATCTTCTATAAAACAAAACAAAACAAAAACAAACTCCTCTCGGTAGTATGTACTGGATTGAAGAGAACTTCCCTCAATTGTCCCAGCTAATTAAACCCGAAACATATCCTTCTTATTGACCCGATGTAGCCAAGTCACAAAGTTCTGTAGATTTTAAATAGGTACCATCTATTCGCTCCTCACTCCTCCAATCTCTGTCGCTGTTTTCTTCAATCTCTCTTTCTCTCCCTGGTGACTACTTACTGAGATCACTGTTTTGAATCTGGATTGTCACTCAGCAACTAGATTAATTTTTTTGGTTTTAAAGAGAGGGAGAGAAAGGGAGAAGTTGGAAAAGAGAACAAGCAGGAATGAGGGAGGGTCAGGGAGAGAGAGATTGTTCTGCTATAACAAGTTTCATTTCTGAGAGCTTGGGTTACCAACAATCATTATATGAATAAGTTTTTTACATTTTGGGTGGGGGGAAGTGAGCTAGGGAGTTTCTAACTAGCAAAAGCTCCCTCCACGAGAATCCGAATCACAGAGATTCTTCATATTTATATGACTGTATTGAGAAGATCTTCAATTTATAGCAGCAAATGTATACCCTAGGGAGGCCCTTATTTTTTCTGGAATGAATGTATTAAGAAGATCCTTAGAATATGGTCTTGAGGGTCATAAGGGCCCCAAAGAGCATGCATTAGAAAGTGGTTTGTGCTTCTACTAATCACCAGGCTTCTGTTTGCTAAGCTAAGCATCCTAGCTGAGGGGGAAAACTGAATTGTTTAGGATGATACAAAAAAAAAAAAAGAGTAGCTCTTTAAGTGAAGAATGTAGGGATAGATAAATTATGTAGCAGAGAAAAGGAACTTTGCTGGTAGGACAGAGATTCTAAATTAGAAATGTCATGACATTTTTCCTGATATAAGTACAACATGCATCTTTTTCCCCACTCACCACTCTTCCTCTCCCACAAACAAACAACCGTTGGCATAACACACACATTGGTACTTTGGTCTCTACTTATGTGATCGTAGGATGTCCCGTTAGCCTTATAAGTTCTTAACATATAGGAGAAACACCTGTGCCATATGAATGCATTCTTGTGACAATATGTAACCTAGCCTCCTCTATTCTCAGTCTACACTTTGTGGGCTCCTATTTTAATCACTCTCATCTGCGACGTGCACTTGTCTGCATCTTCCAGTCTATTGTGAGAATCTCAGAATATAGAAGCCATACCTTCATCCTGTATGATTCTCTCTGCAGCCTTCCAGCTTGGTCCATGTCTCCAGAATCTAAAGTAGTGCTTGAACTATAGCACACCAGCAAGTAAAAAATAATTTTAGGAGGTGACAAGGTAACAAATGTCCTATGACTTAAATTCAGTCCCCTCTACTAATTATGTTACTATTATTCTCTCTGCGTGGAAGAGGCCAGAAAATAAAACAGAAGTTTTCAAACTCTTAGCATTATCTATGGTTAAAATCAATCTCTCAAGCAAACAGAGATACCTCAGATAAATTTTTTATCTGTTATAGAATGGAGCCGCCTGAAATCAAATGCTGCTTGCCTAGTTGTTGAGGAGAACTTGCAACGTTTGATGTGTATGAATAAACTTTTCTGGAAGCTGTGTTAAGCCTTAGCAGCAAGTATCTCTATATTCCCTTTCTTCTGAATATGACTGTTTAAAAATAAAAATAAAATGTTTAATAATATGCTTAATAATAAAACAAAATGGATTAGCTCTGTTACCCACAGCATCGCTATATCATTGCTTTTAGAAATAGATCATTTATATATGTATTTTTAGAAAATACAGGCTATAAAGCAGTTCAAAAATATAACACAAGAGTTAGTTTGTGTTCTGCAGTTGCTTACTACCACTGGAAGCTACGAACACTGCATTTCAAAAAAAAGTTTTTTGAGGTCAGAATGCCAGTACCCTCAGATGAGGGTTGTAAACCAGAAAATATCATCGGTATCACAAATTATTGCTTTATGAATATCCACATCAAAATTCATCTTGGGATTATTATTTAACCAGAAAATAATATGTTATTGGGTAGAATAAATATCTACTATTTATTCTCTCTGATTTTATTAAAGGAAGCCTATTCCGTACAGAATGACATTTTTAAATGGGTTTCTACTCTCCTAGCTCCATTATCATCATTGTCATAAAGTAGGGTTTGTTATAATTCCTGGCCAATACATGGACACTGCATAAACACAAATAGCTTTTTCTCTCTTTTTTCTACGGAATAAACAACATATCTTGAAGCATGAAAGAGCAATTTTTATGTTTCTTCATCTCTTGAGGAAATTCTTACTGTTGCTGTAAGTCCCAGTGAGTTATAGTTCTTTTATACACATGAAAAAAGATAATGGTTATAATCCCACCATGTGAATTTCAACTTTCACCCCTCTCTCTGAAGTTAAAAGTGAGCTTCCAAAGCTTTTAGAAGGCGGCTGCCCTTTTCAAACTGCATTTCTAGTGCATCAGTCTTATTGATTTATTCATAGTAAATGGTACCTCCTCATTCTTTGTGCGTGAAACCGAAGAAGGCTGAATAAGTGCTTCCTAAACCCTGGCAACCATCTCAGATGTAACTTGGCTAAGCAGTGAAAACGTATTCTTTTTGGTGAGGACAATGAGCAGGCTGGAGGGGGAAAATGGGGCTTTCAATGCCACCAGGCTAGGTCATAAATTCTAGTTTACCACCGGTATCAAATGTGAAATGTTTTAACATTCCAGGAACTATTGCTTCCAGAAAGTGATAGAGCCTCTCCAGTAATGAAAGCATTGATCCTGAACTGAACTCTAAGTGCATGATGTAAATCAGATAAGTTTTCTTGGAGAAATCCATTTCTGAGTCTCGAAGTCCTTTAGGTGAATGCATATCCAAAGGAGAAAAAAGAAAAAAAAAAAAGAGTGAAGCATCTTAATTTTACCACCCCAAATACAGACTGACTTACAAAGAGAAATAAAGAAATTACCTGTTTTGGTTGTGCTGAGATATGTCCTTTCCTTTTATTTGCAAATGCGTTCATGCATGTTACTTTTAAACATTTAGCCCTGATTTTGCATTGTACAGTTATTCCATGTGCCATTTTGCACTGCACTAAACGCCTTCCTACCACATAAGTGTTTATAAGACAGAAAAGAACTGCAGAGCTATTATTTTTGACCAATAACCAAATAAAGTGTAGAATTAATAAGTTCTCTTGTCTACTACCTTCATTGGCTATCCATTGAAAAAACTAGGTAGGGACCACATTGCCTCTCCTTTCCTAATTCCATGAGCTGACTTTTAGTGTCTCACTGTTACATATAAATTGCCAAGGAGCACCTACCATTTGAGATAAACATTCATGATTAAGTTTTGATGTAGTCTCTGTGCTAAAATGGGACACAGAGACAATGTTGGAGGTGAGAAAAAATATGAAGAAAATATACTTGAAGGGCAAAAAATAATAATTCCCTAAGGAAGGAAGGATGGAAAGTAGGAGAAAAGAAAGAAGAAAGAAAATAATTATCAAAAATTCAAGAGAAAATGGAAAAAAAAATGCATTACAGCAGATTTTTTTAGAAATAGAAAATTTAGCAAAAAAAGAAATATTGTGGGAAAGGTGACAAAAATGGAGATTAAAATTAGAAGATAAAATGTTCATATTTTTTGCTTTTTGATATCAAAATAGGTAAGCATAGAAATCAAGTCCAGAGTTGTTCAATTGAACCAATTGAACATTCTGTTTATAATCACAATAATTAATGTGAACATTATCAACAATAGCATTAACTAAGTTCTTCTTTTTATTTCTTTGAATCCAAATATTTCCCCTAACTTTATCTTTCAAAATTAAGTCATTGGTCTTTATTCTTGTGAGATGGGGAGGGAGATAAATTACATCCCTTCATGGCTGTGTAGTGCTTATCCACGTGTCCCATTACTACACAGAGTCCTATCATTTTAAGTGGAAGATGAACACTCTACATATTCAAAAAAATGTTAAATCTGTACAAAAGAACTTCTGTACATTTAAGTTGATATCAATCCTGGGAAACCTGTGTGGTCTAATACAAAGGATGGCACCTGTCACAACTGAATGTTTATTACACCTTGAGTTGAGTAAAATCTGCAGACTTGAACTTACACAATATTATAATTATATAAACCTATTGTTATTATAATTATATAAACCTATATTATATAAACTTATTTTTGGTATGGATTTTTGTACATGTATATTGTTTATCATTATGAGAATGCTTAAAATGATATATCAGTATTTTCTCTCCATGCATGTTAGATTTTAAAGGGATGCTTTCTCAGCATGGTGATTTTTCTTTTTTAAAGATTTTATTTATTTATTTGAGGGAGAGAGGGAGAGAGCACGAGTGGAGGGACAAAAGCAGAGGGAGAGGGAGGGGGAGAAATACTCCCCACTAAGCAGGGAATCTGACACAGGGCTTGATCCCAGGACCCTGGGGTCATGACCTGAGCCAAGCCAGCTTCTTAACTAACTGAACCACCTAGGCACCCGCAGGATGATGATTTCTTTAAATATTGTTTACCTCATATACATTGTATATTTGGATCTAAATGATAATCTAGTTATCATTAAAAGAAAAATCAAGATGTAGGAACATCATGAAAAACCTATTCAGAGGAATTATGTTCAAGTGAAATGGTTTGAAAACCACTGTGCGTTAGTGCTGATATTGGTGAGATTATGAATAAGCGTGGTTTAAAAATCATCAGTGTGATGTCTTGAGAAAGACAAAAATTGGAATCTGCTTCCCTGTAGGATAGTTTTTTTTTTATTATAGATAATTCATTATCTGGTCTAGTTTCATTCTTATTATACAAAATACTTATCTCATGAAAATCATTGACTATATCAATATTGTGAATGCTTATTATGTGAAAGATACTAAGATCGATTAGGCTCTAAAATATTTTAATAATACTTCCATTCCGTTTTGGCTATACTTCCGCAGGATCTGTTCCAAACCTTTTCCACTTTTCTTAGTTTTATATTCACTTATATTAATTGAATCCACCATATTTATTGAGAAATCAAAGTTATTTGAAGTGATTTGGAGTGATGTCTCTCCTCTCTATTTTCTTAGCTCCTTCCTACCCTCCAGCCTCAGGCACTTGTACTACTGCCAAAAAGCAATTTTTCCACTTATGTTTTCAGTTGTAGCCCAACCTGTATGCTGTATGCTTCAATTCTCATTCTCCTTAGTAACTTTTAATTTAACCAAACAGGTAGATAATCAACAAACACAGAGAAAATCACAACACTGCTTTTGCCATTTTTTTCTCTTCAAATTGCATCCTTCCTTTTAAATTACTAAGTTCTAAGAATTAGTATTTCACAATTTAAACTACTTATTTTTTTGCCTTACATCCCCCTGTCTTGTAAATTCCTTACTCTCAACCATTAAAAATAATTGGGATTCACAAATCACAAATCTTATCGTTCCTAAGCCCACATTTTCCTCGACTTTCTTGAAGTAGGTTGTATTTCCTTCTCTTACTCATTAAACATCTGAATTCTTTGTTTTTTCAATCTTTACGACTACTTGCTTCATTCATGAATGGATGCAATATGTCTATTTCCAATGGTCTATGGCTATTTGCACATTAATGTCTTTTCCTGTTTTAGCACAGAACATCTATATCTAAACTCATAATCATAAAATTAGGTCTTTACACTGGCTGTCCTGTGTCCTCGATTATATAAATGGGATCAAATTCTTTTTTTTAAAATTTATTTATTACAGTCACACACACAGAGAGAGAGAGAGGCAGAGACACAGGGAGAGGGAGAAGCAGGCTCCATGCACCAGGAGCCCGACGTGGTATTCGATTCCAGGTCTCCAGGATCGCGCCCTGGGCCAAAGGCAGGCGCCAAACCGCTGAGCCACCCAGGGATCCCAAATTCTTAATAATTTTTCAAACATTTCACTTTTTTCCTCTGTGCCTTTCTGTCTTCCTGCAAAAGGTAATGTAGTTATTTACCAATTTACGATTGAAATATCCCTCACCTTCTGGTGATAGGGAGATGAATAGTGGTAAGTCATGTTTTGTTTTGTTTGTTTGTTTGTTTGTTTATGTAAGCATACTAAGGACTTTATTTCAAACAAAAATTAGAAATACAAATACAAATTGAGAGCTGTCTCCCCAGGTGTGAGGGAAGGATCAGGGTGAGAAATCCCCATGGCTATGCTAGTTTTACATGCTGGTAAAGTTGTGATAATTCCCTCTGGTGCCTATGAGGGGAAACAGCAAATGCAAGACCCTATGCCAGAGACCACCAATCAAGAACTCGGGCTAAGGGTCAGTTCCTGGGAGAGGACAGAGTCCTGTGACAGCACAGCCAATGGCCACCCACAGGATCAAGTTATAAGTACCAAGAATGTCTTGCCCATGGAAGTGATCTTGTTCAAAAAGATGGTCCCCTAACTTGAGGCTGCCCAGGGCCATGTACATCTGCTCCAACAGCTGCTCTTTGGTGTACAGGTGCCAGTCTCTCAGAAAGCATCTGTACAAAGCCCACTGCAGTATTTGCACCTGGTGCAATGACCTTCATCATAGCCCCCATATGTTCTAGTAACCAACTACCAAAGCATGCCTGACTCGTGAAATGCATTCACCTTCTGTACTTCCTTTGAGAGGATCTTGCTCTTTCATTTTTTGTTCGTTGGCTGGTGATTTTATTTATTTGAAAGAGAGCACAAGCAAGGGGAGTGAGAGAGACAGAAGCAAGATTCCCACTGAGGAGGGAGCTTGATGGGAGGCTTAATCCCAGGATCCTGGGATCATGACCTGAGCTAAAGGCAGATGCTTAACCGACTAAGCCATGCAGGTGCCCTGATCTTACCCTTTTGTGCATTCCAGGCACCAATGCACTCCATGGGGTACCTGAAGATAAACATGTGGGTAGACCTGTGACCTTCCCACCCAGCCTTGCAGTGGGTCTCCTTAAAGATATTGATGATGTCGCACCACTGAACCCTGAAGTCAGCTCCTCTATATACTACGGGCAAAAGCATGTGACCTGGGTCAGCCTCAGGTTCATCAGATGCCATTCAGAAAGGTCCTGCCTTCCCAGCAGTGGGGAAAGTGGATGGAGATATATGGATTAAGTGGCTCTGGCTCCAGCACAGGGTTGCTCAAAATAATAGCTGGTGGATGCCACCAGGAATAGGACGAGGTGGGTGGTGCCCTTCTTATCCATTTGCACCTGTTCCCTGATGGAGGGAAGCCCCCCTCCATGAGGCACCTTTTATTTTAGACCAACTCAATCTATTTAATACAAAAATTATTTTAAAACTGTTTTTAAAATGAAAATAATGGAAGTGAAAAGCTCAACATGATTCACTAGATTATGACAATGCAATTAAAAGATAATAGGTGCAAATTATCCATGAGCATAAAAAAAATGATCCAAATAAATGACCTAATCAGAAATCAAAGAAGTATAAAATGAGAGGTAAAAGCAATGAGAGGAAAATAACCACGACTGCAAGACGTTTGCAATAATATTAGTGTAGCATCTATGTCTTTCAGATGCAGAATGAGAAGGCTGAGGGAAACAGTTGAAAAATTGACACCAGGGATGTCTGGGTGGCTCAGTAGTTGAGTGCCTGCCTTCAACCCAGGGCTTGATCCTGGAGTTCCAGGATGGAGTCCGACATGGAGCTCCCTGCAGGGAGCCTGCATCTCCCTTTGCCTATGTCTCTGCTTCTCTCTCTGTGTCTTTCATATCTCTCATGAATAAATAAATACAATATTTTAAAAAAAGAAAAGTTGACATCAATAATCCCTAGAATTTGGTGAAAAGGGTAACTTTTCAAAGGAAAGTTTGAGTTTACAGTTCAAAGAAGCTCCTTGAACTGCAAAAATGATGGGTAAAAAGAAAACCATATTGTCAAAGTATAGAAAAGCAGAGGCTAAAGGAAAAATCTTAGAGTCAAAGGATGTACTTATTACACAGAGAGGAATGATGATATTAACAGTCATCTTCTCATTAAAAATGGGGTGGTGCTGGCCAGAGAAGCCAAGACAAAGGCCAGGACATGCCCTTTTTGTTTTTGTTTTGTTTCTTAAATTAATTTACATTCAACTAATTAACATACAGTATATTATTAGCTTCAGATGTAGCATTCAGTGATTGATCAATTTCATATAACACCCAGTGCTCATTATGTCACGTGCCCTCCTTAATACCCGTCATCCAGTTACCTCAACTGTCTACCCACCTCTCCTCCAGCAACCCTCAGTTTGTTTCCTATGGTTAAGAATTTCTTATGGTTTGTCTCCCTCTCTGATTTAGTCTTATTTTCCCCTCTCTTCCCCTATGATCCTGTTTTGTTTCTTAAATTCCACATATGAGTGAAATCATATGATAATTGTCTTTCTCTGATTGACTTATTTCTCTTAGCATAATACCCTCTAGATCTGTCCATGTTGCAAATGGCAAGATTTCATTTTTTTGGTGGTTGAGTAGTATCCCATTGTATATATACCACATCATCTTTATCCATTCATCTGTCAATGGACATCTTGGCTCTTTCCATGGTTTGGTTGTTGTGGACATTGCTGGTATAAACTGTGGGGTACAGGTGTCCCTTCAGATCACTACATTTGTATCTTTGGCATAAATACCTAGTAGTGCAATTGCTGGGTGATAGGGTAGTACTATTTTTGACCTTTTGAATAACCGCCATACTCTTCTCCAGAGTGGCTGCACCAGCCTGCACTCCCAGAGGCCAGGACATGTCCTGAAGACTGAGAGTGAAGGGAGGACCATAGTTAGATAGGTAAAAGTTGAAAAACTTTAAGTTATAGCATAAAACTAAGTTACATAGGATTTTATTGGTATGAGAATAGGAAAAGTAGATCAATAGAACAGAATAAAGAATTCAGGAAGAGACAAACACAAGTACATTTAATTCTGGACAGAGGTGCCAAAGCATTTCAATGGGGGAAAGGAAGTCCTTTAAACAAATAGCCCTGCACTAACTGGATGCACATATGAAATAAACAATCTTAATCCCAGTTAGTAGCAGATAGAAATCTTGAGATGGAGCCAAATTTAAATGCAAAAGCTAAAACTCTAAAAGTTTAGGATAAATAATAGTGGATTCTCTATTCAACCTGAGGGAGGCAAAGAACACAGAAAGGAATAACAAGAAAGATAAGACATAAATTAAGTTTCCTTAAAATCTGACTTCATCAACATAGGAAAAGTAATAAAATGCACAAGCAAAACCTATAAAAGACAAAAGGCTGGCATAAAAAATTATGTAAAGTACTTTAACAATGAATAAGATAAGCAATCTAATAAAAATGGGCAAAACAACTTATGTACCTCACAGAGAAAGATACACAAGTGTTCGATAAGCATGAGAGAAAATATTCAACATAATTCATTAGGAAAGTGTGCGTTAAAATCAAATTTATATGCACTCACTAGAATGACTAAAATTTAAAAGGTTATCAGCACCAAATGTTGGCCAGGATATGGAACTACTAGATCTCTCGTATATGCTGGTGAGAATATAAATAATACACCCCCTTAGAAAAGAGAAAATTTGGTAGCCTATCATAAAGGAATACATCTGTCCCTGATCTTATTTACCCAAGGTCAGTGAAATCCCATGTCTATAAATAGTTTTACACAAGAATGTCCAGAGCCACTTTATGTACAGTCAAAAACTGGAAGTGGCCCTACTTTAGAAATAGGAAATATTTTATGGTAAATCCGTATAACAAATTTGTGTATCAATTTAAAAAACTTCTAAAACATACAAAAAAAAGATTCATCTCAGAGACACATTGGAAAATGAAGCAGATACAAAAAATTATATGCTGTATGATTCTATTTATATTATGTTCTAGAACTGGCAAAACCAATGGATGATAGAAAAGAAAAAAAGTCATATCTATTTACCTCTGTGGAGGGTGAGGGTATTGATTGCAAACAGCTATGTGCTTCTGAGGTGATTTGAATCTTAAGCCTTAACAGTGAATTCCTTTGTCAAAACTCATTAAATTTTACATTTAAGCTTTGCTCATTTCACTCTAATTGAATTTTATCTCAAAGAAACAAAGGAATGGCAAACAAATATTGAACTCTAGGTACGAGGTTTTTGTTTTGGTTTAGTGGTGTAGGTTACCAATTTTGAAGTTGTCTTCTGTTTGTTAAGCATAAGCAAATGTGTGACGATATTGAGGTTAATGCGAACCAGGTTTGTCATTGTCTTTGAAAGGAGTTAAAAATATATGTGTATATATATATATATATAAAAACAACAACAACTAGGTGCCCTGAATTGTTGGATAAAATTAGAGACATCAGTATGAACTTGTTGTTTTAATAGAGACGTATTTCCAAGTCTGTTCACTGAGAAGGCAGAGAAGCTGTGAGTACACTTGGTTCCCAGGTTGGTTTTCTAAGAACTGTTCATTGAAAAAGGAGCAGGGAATGCAGCTGACAGTGGGGCCGATCCGTAAAGAGTATGGGGATATGTCAAAAGGACACAGGAGACAGCCACGTACATGCAGAGAGAGGGAGAAAGAGAGGATACAGGGCTATTGTTGCAACTTTTTTGTAAATGTGAAATTAAATCAAAGTGAAATATGTAACAAAATATATTCTAGTAGATGTCTTAAAAATGGTTGAAAACCCCTGAACCATTCTATGCGGTCTAGCTGAACCCAGTCACAGAATTCTGACTCTATTCTTTTTTTTTTTTTTTAATAATACTTTCACAATGAATGCTGATTTTCTACCTCCCTGTCACAATCTGTCCCTCAGAATTCACCTAAAGGGCTCCCTTCTCCGTGAGACCTTACAGGATGACCCTTAGGTGTGACTGTGTAGACCATGCAGATGTAACTTATGACTGCTTTCTTTATTACTCTTACTTTTTTTTGCTATGTCTTTGTTTTAAAACTTCCAAAACTCTAAGAGGCAGAGGCACTACTCTATCATTGCCAGCCTAACTAATACAAACCTACTTTGCCTGAGCCAAGCAGGCACTTAATATTTTCCATTCCATTGTTTTTGGTCTGAGAAAAACATATCCCAATGAAAGCCTGGCATTAAAAGATATGTAATTCTTTGTGAGTTTTTATGCTTCTATTTTAAAACTTGTTTGTAAGAAGCTGAATTTATATTAGAAAGTTAAGTTGTTGTAGGGTTTGGAACAGTTGCAATTCTTTTGAAATCTGAACTCGTTTCTTACATGCAAATATATTTTAACTTGGGAATTATTTTAATAAATTAAAACGTGAGTCGGTTCATGACCTTACACTTGCTAATCTTTCTTATAGGGTATAGTCTCTTATCGGATATTATCTCTAGTGTTCAGTTGAAATGTTTTCATACCTTGGCACTATTTGAATCACATGTATCGAAACTACTGAATTTCCTGGTCCTTGCCAGATATGACAGGGTCTTGGTAGGCAGATAGCATCATTATATGAAAGCCTTTGTCTTTGTGGGTTCTGGACTGACAAGAGGAAGAGGGAGTGAACAGATGTTTTCGAACTCCAGTGGCCATCTGCTGAGCCCTAAGCAACGCTCCTGCCGGAGGAGCAATCTGCAGAGCACTTACTCATAAAACACCCATTTTGTGAATGAAATGAGTTTAGTGGTCTCTGAGGCTGTCACTTTGTCATCCTCTGTCAGTACTAAAATTAATGTGGAAATAAAAGTAAACAAAGCATCTTTCCTTCCTGTGTTTCCAAAAATTTATCGACTTGTTTAAACATCTGACTCTAGCGCAAACAAACATGGTTTTATTATAATTGCATTTAAATCTTGATGAAAAGCAGCAACTTCTCATCAGAGTTTTCTCTCTTTAGGCATACAGGCTTAAACCTGAACTCTGTTCTACTCTTCAGGTAGAAGACCCACATTTTGTTTTTATTTTCTTGTGTTTTTTTTAAATTATTTTACAGAAGTATTTCCCCCTCTAGATATACTAAATGACATATATGAATATCCATATGGACTAATATCACATACTAAAATCTGCATTAGTCGACTAGGGATGCTGTAACAAAATACTGCAGGCTGTGTGGTTTAAACAACAGAAATTTATTTCTCACAATTCTGGAGGCAAGAAAGCCAAGATTGAAGGGTCAGCATGTTGGTTTCCTCTGAGGGCCTTATGGGAAGGGTCTGTTTGGGTCTCTCTGCTTGCCTTGTAGATGGCACCTTCTTGCTGCATCTCTGCGTCATGGTCCCTCATGTGTACAGGTGTTCTGCTTCCCTAGATTCCTTCAAAGCCCCTCTATCATGTGATTTGTCTTCCCTTAATCTAGATGCCCTTTATTCTTGTCGCTGCTGAGACATGGCATGGGACCATTCTTCCTCAGTTTCTCCTCTTTCACCCATTTAATATTTCATCATTTAATGAACTCCTACTATTAGGCATAGTGTTAATTACTGAAGAGATAACAAATATGATATACTCCCTCCCCCATGATATGTAGTGGGGAGATGACCTCTGATTGTGTTTGCGTACCTACACATGGCAAACGGTCTTGTAAAGTAGGTAAAGACAGTCATAGGTGAGAGTCTAAGAGAACTAGTTTAGCTTTACATGTGTTTAATTTGAGGAAACTGGAGTTACCAATGAGGAAATTGTATAGAAATGCTAAAACTAGCAGCAGAGTTGCAATTTATTGCCCTAGAGGTAGTGGATGAAATCAATTATAACACTAAAGATATTAAAAGATTTCCCTGGCAGCGGACATGTGGAGAAAGAGGAGAAAAAGCAGAAAGGATGGAATTTAGATGATCATGCATTGGGCAAAAATACAGCAGAAGCTGCTCCTCAACTTCAGGATTTCAGAAATTCCTAGATTTTATGAAATTTCAAGGTAATAATTAATCTCTAGAGTTTGACCATATTTTAATAGTTTAGAACCTACTAAAGATCGAAATTCTACAGGTGAAAGCTGGAGTGGGATGCATTCATTCTCTTGTCCTGGTATCACACATACAGCCCAAAGTTTTGTCACTTTGCCTTTTGCCTTAGTCCTCCTCAAGGCTTTCTTGTAACTGCTGAGTCATTGCATCCCTTCCCAAATTTGGATTATCTCCATCGATTTTCCTTTCATCGTCTAATCCAGGGCTGATGTGTAGACTTCTTTTCTCTCATCCCAGCAGCCTCCATCACTGATACCTTCACCTGGGATCTCTCTCAAATGAACGTGGAGACCAGATTGGCCCCTACTTCCACTGGTCTCAGAGACAAGTACCCAGAGAGTTTTCTCTTTCTTTGCCAGCTATAATGGACATGTAACATTATGCAAGTTTAAGGTGTACAGGTGATGATTTGGTACACATATGTACGGCAAATTGTTTACCACAACAAGATTGGCTGACTCACCCTTTGCCTCACACAATTACCATTTGTTGTTTTTGTTATGATGAGGCCATTGAAGCTTTACTCTTATAGCAATTTTTAAATATACAATAGTGTGTTTAGTCACTATCCTGCATCTTAGATACCAAGAACTTAGCTTATAAATTAAGAGTTTGTACCCCTGATCAACATCTTCTCATTTTCCAACCCCTCAGCCCCTAGCAACCACCATTTTGTACCCCCTGTTTCTATGAGTACAATTTGTGTAGGTTCTACATGCAAGTTAGATAATACAATATCTTTCTCTGACATACAGATTTCTTATACTAGGTCTTAAGGCAAATTATCAGAGGGAAAGAGAAGATAGAAACAATTGACAGATGAGGCAATGGCAAAGCTTAGTAAATTCTTAAGCCAACAGCCATTGTACTTAAATCTCTGCCTTCCACTTAAGATTGTAAAAATAAAGATTATTCGGGGTTCAGATTCTGGCTTCAGATTTTAGAGAATAGGATTCCACATTTCTCCTACCCTCAATCTTCTACCTCTACCCAAGCAAAGTAAAGGGATCTTGAAACCTCTGCCCACTATATTCACTATGTCTGAAAGAAAAATTAACTCTGATGATGCAAATTAGACAGAATGAGGCCTGCCCCCCTCTCTCTCTCTCTCACTTTTAAACAAGAGACTCAAAAAATTAATTTTTCTCTTAAGCATTGTTTCAAATACCACATTCATATGGTCCAAGATTTATTTTCTTTAGCCAAATTCTCATTTCAAGGAAAAGTTTTAAGTGAGGTGGGATACTGGTGCAGTGAGGTTCAAAAACTAAATATATCTCAAACAGAACGTTGAAGTATAGATGTCAGTGTGATCAGAGGAATGGCAATTCTTTAAAGCTTTACAATCCTCTTTCTGATACTAGAGTAGGTATAAAGAAGTATTTGGAAGATGCATTTCTTCAGATAAGGATAGTTATTTTAACTAATGAAAACATGACTGCAGTCAAGTGGCAACTGGATATTCTTTACCATTATACATGAACTCTAGCCCTAGTCATTCTCAAACTTTTTGCACCTATCAGTGAGCTATCACTAATTCCAGGAAGCCGAGGGATACCTAGGCACTACCATTGCACACTCGCATATGACAATTGCACAGACAAAATTCAGCAAATGAAAACCTCAAAGGCTGTATTGACTGGATCAATAGTAGTATTTCTCCATACAATATTAATCTTATTCCATCATTATTCTATGATGAAATTTTATCTAAAGTTTCCTTAAAATTCATTTATTGTAAACTGTGTAAAGTTTTGTTAAAAAAAGTACTTATGGTTAACTATTTTTAAAATTAATTATATGGGAAAGCATTTTTTTAAGATTTTATTTTATTTATTCATGAAAGACAGAGAGAGAGAGAGAGAGAGAGAGAGAGAGAGGCAGAGACACAGGCAGAGGGAGAAGCAGCCTCTCTGCAGGGAGCCCGATGTGGGACTGGATCCCAGGTCCCCAGGATCATGCCCCAGGCTGAAGGCGGCGCCAAACCGCTGGGCCATCTGGGCTGCCCTGAAACATTTTTTTTTAAAGATTTTATTTATTCATGAGAGACACACACACACACAGAGGCAGAGATGTAGGCAGAGGGGGAGAAGCAGGCTCCCTCTGGGGAGCCTGATACAGAATTTGATCTCAGGACCCCAGGATTACAACCTGAGCCACAGGCAGCTGCTCAACCCAAGTGCCCCTATCTGAAAGCATTTAAAGCCCTGTTCACCTATTTCTCAACAAAACAAAATAAAGCCTAATCATTCTGCTGCTGTAAAAATTAGTTTAAAAATAATACAACTTTGATTGAAGGACAGTCCCTCTTGAGGATTGAATTTCTCTCATTCTTTAGTTTTATCTGTACCTTATTTTATCTTGAACTAGCTTCTAAAATATAGCACTGAAAAGAGTGTGAGAGCAACTGAATCAAGTTCTCTAGGGGAGTCTACTCACTTTCTCCTAAGGGAAATGAGGAATGCATGTGGCTGTTGAAGGATGATGCTCTTCTTTTTTATTTATGTTTTTCTCAGATAAATGCATTTTCTAGTGTGGATGGGAGAACTCAGTTCTTTCAGACATTGGCTGAACAGATTAAATCAGAATATTGTTCTTGCTACCTCCTGATTTCCCTAATCCTTCTCAACTTTCACTTAATGAATGTCTTTCTTTGAGCCATAATTCATCTGCTATAGACCGTGCAGGTTCAAGGAAGGGTAGTAATTTCCTAAGGGGACTTGACTTTCAGGAAAATTCCAACAAAAAACTAATTTTAAACTTAATGTTTGTTATAAATCACACCTAAGAAGCCCAAGGGAGTTTTCTTTTTGAATGCTTTCGAGTCAAACCAAACTAAACAAAAAGGAAATTTAATGGTTGATAAGCATGGATGGAAGTCAGAAGAAAATATTCTGTGTTTATTTGGTTCTTTTGGTTCCATTCTGTAACCATTTGTAAAATCTTCAGTTTTCACACCCTGAATATGTAACTTATCAATAATGTTATCAGGTGAATATTAAGAGTGCTACCAATAGGTGAGCTAATGCTTAAAACAGCAAAAGATTAAAAAAAAAAAAAGAATTCCAATAAGTCCTTCCAGTTCTTTCTAGGTAAAGGAACGAGCAGTGGGCCTTTTTTTTTTTTTTTGATAAGACAGCATAAGTGTTTCCATAAACTTAGATGGAAAATCCCAATCACATATAAAACCAAAGAGAAGACAGGATCCTCCTCCAGAAACACATTTGTAAATTAAATTAACTTAAGATCTGTATTCTATCTCCTGTTCTCTCCTATAGGCATTTTCCTATTAAATCTTTTATCAAATATTTTGACTACAAGGAACTAATGAGGATAGACAAATGAGTATACAAATTCTTAGCCATTCGTAATTCTTCCATTCTAGTAAAATTTTCCTTCAAGTTTGGCTGAAGGATTGCACAAGATAGGAAGCACTCTAGAGCTGCATTCCTGGTACCATTACAACCATGATAGGGTACAAAACTTCCACAACATCAGCCCAGGTGTCATAAACCTCATTCTTATTTCTAATTAAGAACAACTTATACCAATGTTTGATGTTTTCACCTATACAGATGCAAATTAGGTGGGTCTAGCCATTAGAAAAAAAATTGATATATTGATATCTGTTGCAATGAATAAGTAGTACATTAAACTATATTGAAATAAACATGTATATTACTACTCATTTTTGTATTTGCATGTGTATGCTTAAATACATAAGCTGTACCTGTAGTTAAAGGCAATATTTCTGAGGACTAACAGATTCAGATTTCCATTTATTAGTTGTATGCCATTGGGAGTGTTGCTTAGTCTTTCTAACACTTGCTTAGTCTTTCTGAAAGTTGTTTTCCAATATACAGAATTTGGGCAATTCTCTCTGACATCTCATGATTGCTCTGAGAATTATGCCAGAAAATTGTTCATAAATGAAGGCGATTGGCCCATAGAAGATAATTCAGGGTGTCCACCATACCTATTATTGAACTTCAGCAATTTTTGATATTATAAAGGATTATTGAAGGGAGACATTACTCAGAATTCCTAAAATTTTATACTACTCTGAATTTTCTTCATCTTCTGTTATCCATCAACAAATATCCCTTTCTTCATTTTACTTATTAACACAAATGTGGTTTTTAAAAATGTTTTCACCCCTTGGATCAATACCTTGTTTGAGGCTCAGGTGTGTCTTCTAACTAGTTTAAACTCATCATGGTAATATGATTGCTTTTGCCAGTCAATGGTAGGGTTACATGACAATGACACCAAAGAGTAAGTCCTCTGCTAAATTCTAGGAATATTTTCTCATTCTCAAAAAAATGACATGTAATCTCTTCTTATTTCAAACGTAATCATATTGAATGTTCCGTCTGAAAATGATAAAGCCATCTTGAAACATGAAGGGGGGTAGCATGAGAAAAATAAGGATATTATCATGAAATCAAGATCCAGAGATTAAAATAATAAACTCTGGAATAATTGTCTTTGTACATTTTATATGGGAGATGTTTTTGGTCTTAAATTTTAATTATTTCAAGTGGCCTTTATCCTACTTTGAATACAAAGTAATTTCACCCACATTGGTAAAGTGGAAAGTCAAGTTCAAGATATTGGTGCTTGTTGGCTAATGCCTGCCAAACACAGATACACTCTTTTCTTTCTTTTTTTTTTTTTTTTGTAAAAGTAAGCATTAATACTTCTGACTAAAATATTTCCCATTCTTTTGTAAATATAATATTTGTCTCTTGGGGCACCTGGGTGGTTCAGTGATTGAGCATCTGCCTTTGGCTAAGGTTGTGATCTGGGAATCCTGGGATCAAGTCCACATCAGGCTCCCCGCAGGGAGTCTGCTTCTCCCTTTACCTATGTCTCTGCCTCTCTCTCTGTGTCTCTCCTGAGTAAACAAAATCTTTAAAATATATATAGTTGTCTCTATATATTTTTATGTGTTGTCTAATTTGTATTAATTGGATTTACTATCATAAAATGTTCAGGTAATTTTGTGATCAAATGTTTCCCACTTGGGGTATGTATTTTTCTTTGCCTTAAAAAAAATATCTGTAGACTTTAATTTGTAGAAATTTGGTGGATTAACTACCCATTCTGATGCTGAAAGCAACTGAAGAATGATGGATAAAATATGTCTTAATGAATTGAAGGGGATATAGAGGATATTGAGATATCAAAAAGGAGATGAAAGGGGGGTCCAGGAGCTCAGTGAAGCACTAAAGCTTACTTTCGCCTTAAAGATATTAGATAAACCTTATTAACTTTCAGGCCACAATGGATAAAGCTCAGAGCCTACTGAGATGTGCAGAAGCGAGCGTAAGAGGTCCCTTGCCCCATTAAATTGGGATCCAAGAAGACTTAATCCTCACTTCAGTGTTTAACTGTAATTGCCAGCCTCAATTCCAAAGTATATATAGCTCATGACTGTATAAACCGGACTCTCAGGATGGGAAGCATTTCTTTTCTTTCTTTAGGTTCCATAACCTCAAATCAACATCAGAACAAGTCTGCACCAATTCACACCCACGATACCTGGTAGTCTCAACCATACAATTTATTTAAGGTGGTTTTGCTCCCATATGAAATGTCAGAAATGGGAACAATTTCTCTCTAGAGTAACCTACCTTCAACACTGGCCTCAAATTTTCCCTCAAATGAAACTTCCCAAAAAAATAAACAAATCATAAAATATCTAAGAAAAAAACCCCACACAAGTACCACCTTGATATACATTGTCAATTGATGCTTATTCCTATTCTTGCTTTTCTAAGATCTTCAATTGATGACAGTTCCTAGAATTCTTTGATGAAAGTTCTAGTTAACTTTCACATATACGACGCATCGACATAAAATCTGAAAAGCTGAAGAGAATAAGAAGCAGTCTAGTAGATGACACAGCGATAGGGTTCTTCCACTGGTGGAGATGTTCCTCTGAGAATTGCTCGCTTGTCTACCCAAATGAGCTACACGAGAGCGGGTGAACTGCAACATCCTGCCTCTTTTCTCACAGCTTCCACTTGTCATCCTGAATCATCTTTTTTAGAGTTTCAGAAAGGTGAGATCATTGGCTAGAGATCCTAGTAATTGCTACATTTCTGGATTTTCTGAAAGCTACTGACAGAATCACTGACATTTGGCATACCAGCCCTTTCAAGTTAGCATAAGCCTTTATTTTACTAATTAATATTTTTCCTCAAGACTTTTGTAGTGACATCCATTTTCCTGTAAGACTGAAAAACATGCGTGGTTAACAAAAAACACGCAAAAAACCAGACAACAGAAGGAAAGCTCAAATAATTCAGAAATTAGAATTACTGAGACAAAATATAAAATGAGTGTTTTAAACAATGTTTAAAAAACATAAAGATAGGATGAAAATATGACTAAGGGGCAAGAGACTATACTAATGATCAAACTGACCTGATAAAATAAATGGTCATGACTTTTAGAAGTAAAACAAGAAAATCATTTTTTTAAGAGTGTGAGGGGGTGGGATTATGGGGGAGGAGCAGAGGATGAGTGATTGAGAGAGAGAGAATGTTTTTCTGTGTTTGAGTAATTTTATTTATTTACTTATTTATTTTTATATTATTATACTCAATTTAAATTTTAGGCTGTGAACATACAGTGCAATATTGGTTTCTGGAGTAGAAGTCACTGATTCATCACTTACATACAATACCCAATGCTCATCATAACAAGTGCCCACCTTAATACCTGTCACCAGTCTAGCCCACCTCCCATTCCCCATCTCCCTCCATCAACTCTCATTTTGTTCTCTCTTTTTTTTAAGATTTTATTTATTCATAAGAGACACAGAAAGAGAGAGAGGGAGAGACATTGGCAGAGGGAGAAGTAGGCTCCCCATGGGGAGCCTGATGTGAGACATGATCCCAGTGCTCTGGGATCACACCCTGAGCCCAAGGCAGATGCTCAACCACTGAGCTACCCAGGTGCCCCATGTTCTCTTTCTTTAACAGTCTCTTATTCTTTCTACCCTCTCTCCTTTTTTTTTCCTTCTTTTCCTGCTTCCCATATGTTCATCTGTTTTCTTTCTTAAATTCCACATATGAGTGAAATCATATGGCATTTGTCTTTCTCTGACTGACCTATTTCACTTGGCATAATACAGTCTAGCTCTATCCATGCCATTGCAAATGGCAAGATTTCAATCTTTTTTGATGGCTGAGTAATATTCTAATATATATATTGTATATATTAGAATACCACCTGTTGGGAGCGGTCCCGCAGTGCGAGGCAAGGTTCCAAGGTGAGCCAAAGCTCCTTGTCGTCCCTGGCCAACCCGCAGTCCTGCGGCGCGAGGCAGGGTTCCGGGTTGAGCAAAGGCTCCTTGTCCCACCTGGCCAACCTGCTGGGGCTGCACCTAGCTCTCCCCCCTTATGGAAGTAAATGCACATATTTGCTTCTCCTTTAAAATGTTATCGAGACAAGTTCCCATAAAGTAAGCAAGAAGGTGGCCTGACACATGACCGCCTTGGCAGACGTTACTTAATAAGCAAACCTCACTGTTTAGTCTATATGTGGCCTTCATGCTCTGTTGCTTAAACAAATAACAGGTGTCAGTTTCAAAAACAATGTATGTTTGTGCGCGAGATGTACTTCTCCTTAAAGAAACAAGCCGCCTGCTTACGGAGGCTATATAAACTCTACATGCAACAATAAAGCTTGTCCATTGCAGCCATCAGCCGCATGGAACCTCCTATCCCATGAACTTTTAGTCTCTTGTTTCTTTCTCATCCCCTTGCCCTCGGTTCCTGAATCCGGACCTTCTCGCGCCGGCCGCAACAACCACCTCTTCATTTCTTCATTACCCATTCATCAGTCAATGGACATTTGGGCTCTCTCCATAGTTTGGCTATTGTTGATAATGCTGCTATAAAAACAGGGGTGCGTGTACCCCTTTGAATCTGTATTTTTGTATATTTTGAGTAAATACCTAATATTACAATTGCTGAATTGTAAAGTAGTTCCACTTTTAACATTTTGAGAAGCCTCTATACTGGTTTCCATAGTGGCTGCACCAGGTTGCATTCCCATCAACAGTGTAAGAGGGCTCCCCTTACAAGGGCTCCCCATCCTTGCCAACACCTGTGTTTCTTTTGTTGTTCATTTTGGCCATAGTGTGAAGTGGTATGTCTCCAAGGTTTTGATCTGTATTTCCCGGATTATGAGTGATGTTGAGCATAGTTTCATGTATCTGTTAGCCATCTCTTTGTTTTCTTTGGAAAAGTGTCTATTCATGTCCTTTGCCAATTTCTTAATTTTTTTTTAATTTTGGAGGTTGAATTTGATAAGTTCATTGTGGATTTTGGATACTAACCCTTTATCAAATATGTCATTTGCAAATATCTTCTCCCATTCTGTATACTGCCTTTTAGTTTTATTGATTGTTTCCTTTGCTGTGCAGAGGACTTTTATGTTGATGAAGTCCCAATAGTTCATTTTTGTTTTGTTTCCCTTGCCCGTGGTGACATGTCTAGTAAGAAGTCACTGTCTGTGTTCTTCTCTAGGGTTTTGACAGTTTCTGTCTCACATTAAGGTCTTTCACCCAGTTTGAATTTATTTTTGTGTATGGAATAAGAAAGTGGTCCAGTTTCACTCTTCTGCATGTTGCTTTCCAGTTTTCCCAACACCATTTGATCATCTTTTTTCCAATGGATATTCTTTCCTGCTTAATTGAAGATTAGATGACCATGTCATTGTGGTTCCATTTCTAGATTCTCTATTCTGTTCAGTTGATCTATGTGTCTGTTTCTGTGCCAGTACCATACTGCCTTGATGACTACCGCTTTTAATATAGTTTGAAATCCTCCTTTTTTGTTTTTCTTTTTCAAAATTGTTTTGGCTATTTGGGGTCTTTTGCATTTCAATACAACTTTTAGGATTGTTTGTTCTAGCCCTATGGGAAAAAATGCTGGTGATATTTGATGGAGATTGCATTAAATGTGCAGATTGCTTTGGGAAGTATATACATTTTAACAATGTTTGTTCTTCCAGTCCATTACTTTATGTCCTCTTCATTTTCTTTCATAAGTATTCTATATTTTTCAGAGTATAGATCTTTTACTTCTTTAGTTAGATTTATTCCTAGGTATTTTATTGTTTCTAGTACTGTTGTAAATGGGATTGATTCCTTGATTTCTTTTTCTACTGTTTTGTTATTGGTGTATAGAAATGCAACAGATTTCTGCAATTGATTTTTATATCCTGTGATTTTACTGATTCATGTATGAGTTCTTGCAATGTTTTGTTGGAGTCTTTTGGGTTTTCTACATAGAATATCCTGTTGTCCACAAACAATGAAAGTTTGATTTCTTCCTTGCCTTTTTGTTGTTGTTGTCTGATTGAAAAGTCTTAAATACACAACCTAACCTTATACCTAAGAAGCTAGAAAAGGACCAGCAAATAAAGCCTAAAGCCAGCAGAAGCAGGGAAATAATAAATATTAGAGCAAAAATAAGTGATATAGAAAAAAAAACAATAGAAAGGATTAATGAAACTAAGAGCTAGTTCCTAAAAAGAATTAATAAAATTGATAAAACCCTAGACAGACTTATCAAAAAGAAAAGAGAAAGAACCCAGGTCGATAAAATCACAATTGATAGAAGAGAGATCACAACCAGTACCACAGAAATACAATTATAAGAGAATACTATGAAAAATTTTATGCCAACAAACTGGGCAACCTGGAAGAAATGGCCAAATCCCTAGAAACTTAAAAACTACCAAAACTGAAACAGGAAAAAATAGAAAATCTGAACAGATCCATAGCCAGCAAAGAAATTGAATCAGTAATCAAAAATCTCCCAACAAACTAAAGTCACAGGCCAGATGGCTTCCCCGGGAATCTACCAGACATTCATTCATTCATTCATTCATTCATTCATTTTTAAAGATTTTATTTACTTATTCATGAGAGAGAGAGGAAGAGACATAGGCAGGCTGCTCGCAGGAAGCCTGACACAGGACTGATCCCCAGATCTGGGATCATGCCCTGAGCCAAAGATGCTCAACCGCTGAGCCACTCAGGTGTCCCTCTAGCAGACATTTAAAGAAGCATTAAGGGGTGACTGCGTGGCTCAGTCAGTTAGCATCTGCCTTTGGCTTGGCTAATGATCCTGGGGTCCTAGGATCAAGCCCTACATTGGGCTCCCTGCTCAGTGGGGAGCCTGCTTCTCCCTCTCCCTCTGCCATTCCCTCTGCTTGTGCTCTCTCTGTCAAATAAATAAAATCTTTAAAAAATAAAGAAGAATTAATACTTATTCTTAAACTTTTCCAAAAAAAGGAAAATTTGCTGACTCATTCTGTAACACCAGCATTACCTTGATTCCAAAACCAGACAAAGACCCCCACTATAAAGGAGAATTACAGGTCAATATCCCTGATGAACATGGATGCAAAAATTCTCAATAAAATACTGACAAATTGCATTCAACAGTGCATTAAAAGAATTATTCACCTATGATCAAGTGCGATTTATTCCTGGGCTTCAAGACTGGTTCAATATTCGCAAATCAATCAACATGATACCTCGTATTAATAAAAGAAAGAATAAGAACCATGTGATCCTCTCAATAGATGCAGAAAAAGAATTTGACAAAATACAGCATCTTTTTCTGATAAAAGCCCTCAACAAAGTAAGGATATATGGGATATACCTCAACATCATAAAAATCATATATAAAAGACCCACAGCTAATATCATCTTTAATGGGGAAAAACTGAGAGCCTTTCCACGACGGTTAGGAACAAGACAAGGATGTCCACTTTCACTATTACTATTGAACGTAATGCTGGAAGTCTTGGCCTAGCTGCTGTTTTTAGATCTGCCACACTCCCTTCTGAAGGCTCTTGTCATTTCATGATGATAACTGAGACTCTGATTGGTTTGCAGCCTTTAATCCGTACCTCTCACTGTGTCTGGGGTAGAGTTTTTTAAATCAGAACTGTTGAAGTCTCTCTCTTTTAAATTTTCTAGTACTCCAAGTGTCTTCAAGAATTGTATAAATCCAATTATATAAATGAATTAGGATAGATTAGGCTGTACTATCAAATAAACTCTCTAAAGCATACAATGGCTTGGTAACAGATGTTAAATTTCTTGCTTATGAATCGGCCACGAGGGTGTTACTGGTTTTTCAGAGAGCTCGCTGTCATACACTGATTCAGAAGTCCACATTCTTTCCATCCTTTGGCTCTTATAATCTGCTCCTACCATCAGAAGGAAAAATAAAAAACAAAGAAACTCATAAAACAATGTAATAAGGCACCATCATTTTCTGAAAGGCCAGAAATGATACCTATATTCTATTGGCTGGAAATCAGTTCCATGGTAACATATAGCAGAAAAGGTACCTGAAACTGAAGTCAGCCCACGTGCTCGGGAGAAGGAAAAAAAAATGTGAATTTTGGTAATCTCTTACCTTTAAGGATGTGATGATCTGGTCCTATCTGCCTTATAATATCTCTTGTCACTTCCTGGTTCCTCAAATATCTCTAGGCATGATGAATTATCTACAATTCTTTACATTCTCTTTTCTCAGGACTGTTACATATGTTGGCATTTTCTTTTTTTTTTTTTATGTTGGCACTTTCTGATTGAATTTAATTTTCCACACCAGGACCATTGTTATGAGCCCAGATATAGATGTGTACCCTCAAATTCATATTTTGAAGTCCCAAGCCCAGTACCCCAGAATGTAACCATCATTGGAGATGAGCTCTCTAAAGAGGTGATTAAGTGAAAATGAGGCCATTAGGGTGGGCCCTAATCCGATATGACTAGTGTCCTTTTAAGAAGTGGAAGAGACACCAGAGATGTGTGCACAGAGAAAAGGTCATCTCATGACACACTGGTAAGGTGGCAGCCACCTGAGAACCAAGGAGAGAGGCCTTAGAAGATACCAGATATTGGCAATAGCTAGCACCTAGTGCTTTCTTTATGGGCAAAGTTGTGATAAATGAGTGGGTGGGCCAACCGAATTGAATGAGGGTTGAGGTGAGAACAAAGGACAGAAAGCAAGAAGACACAATGTGAGAAGCAGACATCTAAATCACTTGAAATGAGTTTGTGAAGGGAGCAGACTGTGCTCCCAGATCATAAAGTGACCTACTGGAGAAGCTCTGATAAATAAAAGCTAATGTTTCTGCTAACTTTGAACGTATACACGGCTAGCTGATTCATTAGCACATTACCCGATACTGATGCATAATTTTTGCAAACTACAATTACAGTCCTGGGGTGTAGGACCCCAAGAGCCCTGCAGTATGCCTCGAAATAACATGCTTGTACTTTGTCTGAGCAGGCATAAATTATCAGAAAGATACAGATTTACTAGGACTAGTAATTTAAATGTTGTATCCATTAACGTTATTTAAGAGGCTTGGTGAGTAACAGCTAACTCATTTGTCCCTCTTGTCACCGGAGTTCTCTTAATCTGCTGAGTAAACAAGATCTTTGAGATTTTGGTGGTGGATATTTTTATGCTACTATATTCTGTGGTATAGAACACAGATAATTTTTTTCCCTGCCTGCTCTCTTAAGCAGATAAATGCACAATCTCAAAAGTTATTAGCATATCAGTGTCTAATTGACTGTAATAAAAAATGAAAAATCCTAATAACATTCCTATATGTCATTCCCATAGACCTCAATTATTCAGAAGTTTCATAATGCTGCTGCTGCCTAGTAGAGTATAACCCATTAAATATGCATCTGGGCTAAAATATAAAAGTTTCCCAAATGCTCATAGGATGAAATCATGGTGGTGTTTTAAAATTTAATGTTGCTTAACCTGCAACACAATGAATTCCTCTGCCTGGATATAAAGTTTATGGTGTGAAAGTCAAAATTAATCCATAGTGTTTTGTAAAACTGGTCACACCAAAATTTTTATTTTCCTTTCTTTGTTAAACTTTTGATTTCTACTCTAAATATGCGGTTTGCTTCTAACAAAGTTTTAAAGTTTAAAAAGAAGAATGGCCATCTAATAAATTGTTGTGGCTGTTGTTCACCTAAATCACAGGTAAATAAGATCAAGAACAATAAAATAGAAATTAATCAAGTTGTTATATGCTTCAAACTCTACCTAAAAATCAATCTTTCTGTATATCTGTCAATCAATCACAGTCTATCGAAGAGCAAAGAACCATGAGCAACCCAAATACATTTGAAAAAGAAAAAAAAAACTAAAGTACTTCAAAGGTAGTTTTTTCATAAGTCCCATGAAAAATATTTTAGTTATTATATGTTAGGCAATAGTTAATAAATTTATTATATGCCAAGCATGTTAGGTAACATGTCTTTTTATTGTTTTGAAATGTGCCACACATTTTCTTGTATATTCTTAATTTTCTATAAGAAGGTATACACTATTTTATTTGACAGTAAATATGAATGTATACCTGAGAAAAATTCACAAATCTACACCTTGCGTCAAACTCTCTACTAAAAGAAATTGTAGAAAAAACATCATTTTATATATATCCACGGGATTTAACAAAAGCATAGATAATTTGTAATTTCAGTATCATTTTTGAAGAGCAGTATTTCCAAAATTAAGTTAAACCAAGGATATTATCATATTCGAAGTCTATTCCTTACTTTAAAACGCTCTCATCATTTTTAGAATTTATAATGTATTTCATACAACTATTTTTTGTCCTTAACCTTTTTATAGATGTGGACATTCTGGAAAACATTCTGAAAGCAGTTATCAAGATGATGAATTGCTTTGGACATCAAGTCACTAAAGGTTAGAGTTTTATTTTCTCTTTCTTTCTTTCTCTTTCTTTCTTTCATTCTTTCTTTTTTTTTTTTAAAGCAGCCCGGAATCATATATACAGGAGTGAGAGACAAAGAGAAAGATAATGCATGCAGCTCAGGATTTGGGAGAGATTTTCAAATTTGCAGAGATACCCAGACATATATTTGTTTCTTTCAATTGTAATATATAATATTATCAGCTGAAAATATTTAAAAATAAGCCAGCAAAAGAGTTGTTGCTGGTTTATGCTGAAAGGATTAAGTCACGAGACAGTTTGACTTGGATTTTAAGAGCAATATCAACCCTTTTTTTCTACCTTCCCAGAAAGCAACAGTTGGAAAACAAGAGAAACCATAGTATCAATCTTCTCCCTTGAATAAGGCAAACAATATCTGTTCAGTACTCTTTTTTTGTGTGTTTATATTTATTTTTTATAGTAATATCTTTACTGACATGATATCAAAGGGAAAAAATTAAAAATTGTGCTGGTGCTCCAAAGATGTGCACACCTGTGCATGCATGCGTGCACACACACATACGTATGAACCCCCAGCATTTAGTATGTGAGGGATATCTTACCCCATGCCTTTAGATTAAATGGGGGAAATCAAACAGCACGAAGGAATGATTAACCCTTGACTAAACTGTTCTCATGGAGCATGTGGAAGAAATCCACTTGACTCTACCTTCAAAGAGGCAGTCATATAAAACACTTCAGCCTTATTCTATGACTAGAGACATTCATTTGCCAATGAATTTATTAGCAAAAATATATATTCTGTAAAAACACATGTAACATGCACACACAGGCACAAGAGACAATGAATAAATATAATGCCTTTATTGTGCTAAAAATTGATTTAAAATAAAGATATGTGTTTTAATAATGGTGCACTCTGCAACTTTGGAGGTCTGAAAATACTTCAAAATTCAAATATAAAACTCAAGGAAATTTTCAGGTTAAAAAAATGTTGTAGAGAACAGAAGACAGGTTTCTAGTTCTTTTCTCTCAGGGACATTTTGAAAGCGAAATTAAAAGCTGTCTTTAACATTTTTCCAAAAAAGACATCCAGGTAGTTAACAGACACATGAAAAGATGCTCAACATCACTCATCATCAAGGAAATACAAATCCAACCCATGATGAGTTACCACCTCACACCTCTCAGAATGGCTAAAATCAACAACACAAGAAACAACAGGTGTTGATGAGGATGTGGAGAAAGGGGAGCCCTCTTGCACTGTTAGTGGGAATGCAAACTGGTGCAGCCCTCTGGAAAACAGTATGGAGGTTCCTCAAAAAATTAAAAGTAGAGCTATGCTACGGTCCAGCAATTGCACTGCTGGGAATTAACCAAAGGATACAAAACTACAGTTTCAAAGGGATACATGAACCTCAATATTTATAGCAGCATTATTAACAAAAGGCAAACTATAGAGAGAGCCCAAATGTCCATTCACTGATGAATAGGTAATGAATTCTGTTGTGTGTGTGCACACATACACACAAACACACACACACACACACACACAGGAATATTACTCAGCCATCAACAAGAAAGAAACCTTGCCATATACAATGACATGGATGGAGCTGGAGTATTATGCTAAATGAAATAAATCAGCCAGAGAAAGACAAATACCATATGATTTCATTCATGTGGGGAATTTAAGAAACAAAATATGAAGTTTTGAGGGGGTAAAAAGTAAAGAAAAGAGAGAGGGAAACAAACCGTAAGAGACTCTTAGAGAACAAACTGAAGGTTGCTGAAGGGAAAGTGGTGGGGGAGGTAGGAGGCTGGGCGTTGGGTATTAAGGTGGGCACTTGTTGGAATGAGGACTGGGTGTTGTGTGTAAGTGATGAATCATTGAATTCTACTCCTGAAACCAATAATGCACGATATGTTAACCAACTAGAATTTAAATAAAATTTTGAAAAGTAAAAAAATGAAAGGTGTCTTTAAAAAACATGTAACAAACCAAAATTATGTTTGTAAGCTGCACTACTACTATCTCATCATATTTTTCTATCCTCTTAGTCCTCTAAATTCATTACTGCCATCACCCTCAAAACATAACACATTGAGGTTTGTGGCAAAACTTACATATTGTCTTCAAGAGGAAGTATTTGAAGAGAATATATGAGTTCATTTATTTTAATTTTTGTTTGTTGTTTTGAAATAAACGTTTTAATTTTAGGGGAGTTTTAGATTTATAGAAAAGCTGCAAAGTAGAGACTCTACATGTATCCTGCGCTCAGGCGCTCTTACTATTAATACTGTCTATTAGTGTGGCCTCTTTGTCACAATAATGAACCAATATAATTCTTTACTAAAGTACATACTTTATTCAGATTTTCTTAGTTTTATTTAATATATTTTTTTCCACCCCTATTTCAGGATCCTTTCCAGGAAACTACATTATATTTACTCATTGTCTCTTTAGGTTCCTGTTGAATAGGACAGTTTCTCCGACTTGTGTTTGGTGACCGGGCCAGTATTGAGGAGCACTGAAAAGGTATTTTTTAGAATGCTTCTCAATTAAAACATATGTGAAAATTTTATCAGGAGTGGATACTGGATTTTTCAAATTCTCTGCATCCAATTGTGATCATATATTTTTCCTTTATCTGTTGTTATCATAGGTTATATTCACAGAGTAAGAATGTTGAAACAGCCTCATGTACTTAGAATATATCCCACGTGGTCTCGATATATAATTCTTTTTTATTGTTGGATTTGTTGAGGATTTTTGCTTGTGTTTTCTGAAGAGTTTGGTCTTTAATTGTCTTTTTTTAATAGTAATATTTGTATCTGATTTTGCTACTGGGTTATGCTGACAACACAGCATGCATAAGGATTGATCCTCCTGTTTTTATTTTCTTGAAGAGATCTCAGAGAATTAGCATTATTTTTCCTTTAAATCGTTCAAAGAATTAATTAGTGAAATAATAATTTGGTGGTTTGTTTTGGAAAGTTTTCAATTATTGATAAAATTTTATTATAGATGAAAGGCTGTTAATATTCTATTTTTCCTGTGAATTTTGATAAGTGTGTCATTGATCCATCACATATAAATTTTCAAATTTGTATGCATAAAGTTATCCTTAATATTCCCTCATTGGCCTTTTTTTATGTCCATGTATTAGTACTGATACACAATTTTTAAATTTTTGATATTTGTAATTTGTGCCGTCTCTGATTCTTTCTTGGTTAGCCTGGCTAGAGATTTATTAATTTTACTGCAGTTTTCCTAAAAGAATAGAAATGGCTTTAGGTATTGTTGATTTTATCCATTTCTTTTTTTCAATTTTGAGTTCTGTTCTAATTTTTATTTCCCTTTTCCTCTTGTTTGAGGCTTACTTTGCCATTCTTTCTCAAGATGTCTAATTCATAGATTAGGTTATCATTTTTATATAGATTTTTCCTTTCTAGTACATATATTTTTATAAGTATGTTATTTAATCTACAAATATTTGGGGATTCCAGGTATTGCCTTTCAATGATTGACTTCTAATTCAATCTCATTGTTAATCTGAGCACTTCATTTATATGATTTCTATTATTTTAAATTTGCTAAGGTATTTTATGGCCAAGAATATTGTGTAGCTTTGTGAATGTTTCATGGGAGATTAAGAAGATATATTCTGGTATTGTTTGTATGTTGTATTCTATAAATGTCAATTAAATCAAATTGGGTGATAGTGCTTCTCAGGCCGTTTAAATCCCACTGATTACATGCATGCTTAATCTATCAATTACTGAGAAAAGGGTATTAAAGTCTCCAACTATAACAATGTAGTTGTCTATTTCTCCTTTCAGTCTCTGTCCATTTTAGCTTCATATATGATCCTTCTCTTTATCCCTGATCATCTTTCTTAAGTCGGTTTTGTCTCAAATTAATATAGCTACTCCAGCTTTCTCTTGATTACTGTTTGCATGGTATATTTTTTCCCATAGTTTTAATTTATTGGGTCATTAAATTTTATTTATTTTTTATTTCTTTAAATATTTTATTTAGGAGAGAGAGAGGAAGAGAGAGAGCAAGAGAGCACAAAGAGGGGAAGTGGCCGTGGGAGAGAGAGAAGCAGGCTGTCTGCTGAGGGGGAGCCTGAATCAGGGCTAGATCCCAGGACCCTGAGATCATGACTTGAGCTGAAGGCAGAAGCTTAATCTACTAAACCACCCAGGCATTCCAGGGGTCATTGTATTTTAAATGGATTTATTTTATATCATATATGTTTGAGCCAAGTTTTTGTTTTTGTTTTTGTTTTTCAGTTTCAACTTTTTATTTAAATTCCAGTTAATTAACATCAGTGTAATATTAGTTTCTGGAGTAGAATTCAGTGATTCATCACTTACATATAACACCCAGTGCCCATCAAAGTGTCATTAATCCCTATCAACCACCTAGCCCATCCCCTGCCCACCGCTCCTCCAGCAAACCTCAGTTGTTCACTATAGTTAAGAGTCTCTTATGGTTTGCCTTCTTTTTTCTTTTTACTTCCTTCCCCTATATTCATCTGTTTCGTTTCTTAAATTCCACATATGAGAGAAATCATATGGTATTTGTCTTTCTCTGACTGACTGATTTTGCTTTGCTTTGCTTTTTCCTCTAGCTCCAGCCATGTCATTGCAAATGGCAAGATTTCATTTTGTTGGATGGCTGAGTAATATTCCATCATCCAAATACACCACATCTTCTTCATCCATTCATCAGTTGATGGACATTTGGGCTCTTTTGTTGATAATGCTCCTATAAACATCAAGGTGCATGTACCCCTTCAAATCTGTAGTTTTGTATCTTTTGAGTAAATATCCTGTAGTGCAATTGCTGAATTGTAGGGTAGTTCTTTTTTAACTTTCAGATTACCCAATTTGTTGGCATATAATTTTCATAATATCTTTTTATAATTATTTATATTTCTGTGGCATTGGTTGTGATCTCTCTTGTTTGTGATTTTATTTATTTAGATACTTTTTCTCTTCTTTTTGGTAAATCTGGCTAGGGGTTTAGTACTTTTATTAATTGGGAGAACCAGGTCCTGGTTTCATCTGTTCTACAGGATTAGTTTGATTGTTTGTTTCTATATCACTTATTTCTGCTTAATTTTTATTATCTTTCTTTCTACTGGCTTTAGGCCTCGTTTGCTATTCCTTTTCTAGCTCCTCTAGGTTATATTGTTTATTTGAAAATTTTCTTGCTTCTTGAAGTAGGCTTGTATTGGCATATACATCCCTCTTAGGACCACTTTTGCTGTATCCCAAAGGGTTTGGACTGTAGTGTTTTCATTTTCCTTTGTTTCCATGCATTTTTTTTTTAAACTCTTCTTTAATTTCCTGGTGGACCTACTCATTCTTTACTCGGATGTTCCTTAACCTCCATTTATTTATCCCCTCTGAAAAGATGTGTCAAATGTTTTAGTTAGGACATTCATATCCAAAGTGATTATTGATACAGTTGAGTTGATATGTAGCATGATTAAAACTGATTTCCATTAATTACATTTGTTTCTTATTTTCTGCTCTCTGGTTTTAACTGAGCACTTTATGATTCCATTTTATCTCTTAATATGTCTGTTAGACTTATCTTTTTTTTTTTCCTTTTTCATTCTCATCCCTTCTGGCAACCAGCAGTTCCTTCTCTGTATTTATGAGTCTGTTTCTATTTTTGTTGTTTGTTGTTTTGTTTTTAAAATCCACATAGAATTGAAATCATATGGTATTTGTCTTTCTCTAAGTTATTTCACTTAGCATCATACTCTCTAGGTTCATCCATATTGCTGCGATGGCAAGATCTAATTATTTTTTATGGCTGAGTAATATTCAATTGTGTATATACCACATGTTCTTATCCATTCATCTATTAATGGCCACTTGGGTTGCTTCCATATTTGGGCTATTGTAAATAATGCTTCAATGACATAAGGGTGTCTGTATCTCTTCAAATTAGCGTTTTCTCTCTACTTCCTTCCCTCCATGACTCTACCTTTCTTTCCAAACACATACAAACAGGTGTAAACTACTTTGTTTTTTAAAATTCTCTCAGGTTAAGCACTTGACTCTGGCACTGTGATATTTTATTGAGATTAATTATGATGCTAACTTTGCCCACTGTTCCCATTAACTCTTTTACCTTTGGAAGCATGAATATTTGATCCAACTATATATGAAAATACTAGGGAAAGGGGTGTATATATAGGGCAAATATTTTCATATGCTTCATAAAATTGATGTCATGTGTAACATTTGTCCTTTTTTATACTCTATATTTCCTTGAATATTTTTACCTCTGTGTATTTTGATAGTTAAAAAAAAACACACCTTTCCTTTCTCTGCTTTTGTCATATAAATATTTTAAACCCATGCCCTTAGCAGCTAATCAATCGTATTTTATATGAATGACCGGAAAGTCTTAGAAGATATGTGTAAATATATGTAATGGCTTTATTGCACTGACAACAGATGTGTGAGATATCTGCAATACGCATGGATTAAATTTTTTTTACCTCTGTTCACTTGCAGTGTTCATAATATATTTATAATCTACTCCACTTACATTATTCTTAAATAATAAAACACTCCAACAAAAATATCTATAAAATCAACACATCAAAGCCAATATTTTTTATTACAATAAGGCATTTTTAAAGAATAACTAGTGTCTCCAAAGAACAAAATGAAGATTAGTAAATTTATGATTAAAATGAAAGTCCAAGGAAGATCACATTTTCTATGTATTCATTCTCCACAGGGTACATAACCCCCTAAGAATAAAACAAATACTTTCTAGAGCTGAAAGACTTCAATTTGAAAAGAAATGTTTATACTAACACATTGTGTTTTTTTTTTACCATCACATTTCCTTGACATATAGAAGAGTTATATTTCCTTATTACATTTCACTAATACGCTTCTTTTGACCAAAAAATGTTTTGCACCACAAGGTATATTTGAATAAAAATATAGAACATGGAAATATGCTGAAACTAAAATCTTTTGAAAGCAAAGGATAAAAAAGTTTGGAGAACAATGGTGTTTAAATATAATAGCTTATTTCATATATTAAGTGCATCTTAAAATACTAATATTAATAGTGGTGTGTCTTTTTGTTGTTAAACATTGTAAATTTAATGATAATAATTGTCATTGTAAAGAACAACATTGACTCTTTACTATTCTTATTGCCTTTACTTAAACATATGCAATATCTCTACCTTGGCATATTCTAATAACTTCTTAATCACCTGCACATCTTGTTCTCTCTCATCAAAACCCGTGCTCCCTACTACATACATTGTCAGCATGATCACTTTTGTGTGTGTCTGTAGCTAAAGAGGAACATCATAATTGGAACTACTTTATTTAGTTTTTCTGTTTCTTAAAAATGGTTAATTCAATTTATATGTTTATTTCAATGCTACCTTTTAATTTATTTATCAATGCTGCTTTTAAATTATTTCATGTGTTTTTCCTTTGGGTTTAGTTTTCTTCTAGGTGAAGTGCATTTGTTTATAATTCTTTCAATGAGAGATCATGCATCCTAAGCTTTTAGATTTTATATCTCTTCAAGTATCAATATTTTGACTCAATTTAGGGAAGGTAGGCCAGTTGGGTATAGAATTTTAGATTAGCCATCAGTTTTCTTCTAGACTTCTAAATTTATCACTTAATAATCTTCTAGTCTTATTTTTTTGGGGGGGGGCAGGTATTAGTATAATTTGTAGATACTCTGTATCCTATTGCTTCACTTTTAGTTTTATAAAGTTTAATTAGGATTTCTGTAGGTGAAAATTGATTTTGATTCATTCTTCTAGCTAATAAGAGTCTGCTTCAAATAGGAAGATTTGTGTTTTTCTATAATTCTGGAAAATTCTAAGCACTGTTCTTTTCACATATTGCTGCTGCTGTATTCCTCCCTTTATCTTGCTTTTGGAGTTCCTATTAGATAACTATTGAATCCTGTCATCTATGCACCTATTTTCTTATTACTCTTTCATAAACACGTATGCACACATACACACATTTATTTGATCTTTGTGTATAATTCTGTTGGAGTCGCTCAATATTATCTATTAACTCATTTAGCCTCCCGTGATATCTAGTTTATACCAATTCTAAATTCTCTATTTAAACTGTGTGCCTTTTTTTTCTTAATTTTAGAATTTTTATCACCCTCTTCTGCAGAAGCTGAAAAACTGCTAGGATTTAAAATGAGTACTTTTGCTTTGGTTCCAAAACTAAATTTTATTTAGTGTAATAAATAAAACTAATTAAAACGTTTTAATTTTATTGTAAACGGTGATGACTTAAAATATCTGGATGGTTTTGTAAAGGTCTACTATGTAATTATGAGGAGTTGCAATTTTGCTGCTTAATGCAATTATACAGTTCAAAAAAAAAAAAAAAGAAAGAAATCAGAAACAGCGTTTTACAAAGAACCCTGTAGATATTAACCTCTTCCTTTGTTTTTTGGTTTTGCTCTGCTTTTTAAAAGTTTTTCAGTTTTATTGAGTTATAATTGAAAATTAGAGTTGTGAGATATTTAAAGTGTATATCATGTTGATTTGGTATACATATACATTGTGAAAGGATTCCTCTCATTTAATTAATTAACAAATCCATCATCTCACATATATATTTGTTGAGAATATTTAAGTTGTCCTCTCAGCAAATTTCAATTATACAATATGGTGTTATCAACAACAGTCACCATGTTATACAGTAGATCCTCAGACCTTTCCTTATTGTTAAAAGTTTGAGCCTTTTTTTTAACAACTTCACACTATTTCGTCCACCCCAGCCTTGGCAACCACTTTTCTACTTTATGTTTCAATGAATTTGTTTTGTTTTGTTTTTAGTTTCCATATTTATGTAATGCTAGACAGTATTTGTCTTTCTCTCTTTGGCTTATTCACTAGCATAATGCCTTCAATGTTCAATCCGTGTTGTCACAAACTGCAGAGTTTCCTTCTTTCTTGTGGTTGAATAATATTCCAGGGTACATATAAATTGTATCTTCTTTGTCCATTCGTCCATTGTGGACACTTAGGTTGTGAATATTGGGAATGGATATATCTCTTTGATATTCCATTTTCATCTTCTTTGAGTATATACCCAGAAGTAGAATTACTGGATCTTATGGTAGTTATTGTTTTAATTTTTCGAAGAAATTCATATTGTTTTCCACAGTGTCTGAACCAATTTATATTCCCACTAACAGTGTAGTTCCCTTTTCTCCACATCCTTCCCAATATGTAGCCCTTATCTTCTTTATGATAGCTGTTCTAACAGGGGTGAGATAATATTTCACTGTGGTTTTGACTTACATTTCTCTGATAATTAGTGATGCTGGACATCTTCTTATGTACCGATTGGCCATTTGGGTGTCGTCTTTGAAAAAAAAATTAGTTCCTTAGGTCATCTTTTAAATTGATTGTTGTTGTTGTTGTAAAGTTGTAGGAGTCCTTTATGTATTTTGGATACTAATCCCTTACCTGAAGTATGGTTTGCAAATATTTCCTCCCACTCTGAGATCCATATCTGGTTTGTCTGGCCTTAAAGTTTGAGATGTTAACCATTATGCTAACATACAACAAAAGTTGGTTATTTGTTCTAGTCAGGCCTATTTTATGTTTAAGTGTTGTTTGTGAAAGGCATTGGGGGAGAATAGAAAGAAAACTAATTTGAAGTCAGAATGCTTGGTATAAAGCAGCTCTGTTATCAATATAAATATCACTTCTTGAGCTTTGAATAAATCATAGTCCCTATGTCTCATCTCCAGAGATTCTGATTTAATTAGTCTAGGGTAGGGACTGAGCATTTCATATCTGCAGAGCACTACAGGTGGTTTTAAAGTGCTAATGGGCATGATAATAAGTAGAATTGTGGAAAGTACAAAAGGTATAAATGTTTATCTCTACTAATTAACAGATTTTAGATCTTGAGATCATAATCCTGCAAAGCATTAGGTTCCCAATCTGTGAAATGGAGAAGATCAAAACCTGTTTTATTACCTCACCTGTTTCAGTTAACAAATAATTGAAATAATGTATTTGCAATGCATTTCGCCAATTATTACATACATAAGTTATTATTCTTAAATAGCCTCTAGATTCCTTTATCATAAAATATCAGTGTTGCCCTCAATTATGTAATTCTAAAGCAAAAATGTATAACACTCAAAACACTGTTGCTGAAAGTCAATACCATACTGAAATAAGGTGAATTTTAGCTCTATTATACATTCCTCCCTACATCTTCTACCCAAATATTGCAATAGCCCCTGTTGTGGTCACACTTCTGAAACTCTTTCCTTGTGTTTTTACAGCAGACAAGATTTGTCTTGCAAGTGTAAAGCTTCCATATATAAAATATATTTCATGGAAATAAAGAGGAGATAATCATGTAATAATTGAGTGTGGTAGTTGTTCTGAAACTTACCGGCTGTGATTATGTAGGGCAAATTCTAAATGTGACTCTGAAAATGACAATGTAGTAGAGATTATCACATATATACACTCATTTTTCTCAATGATTGACAAGTAGGGCACATTGGAGAAAATTGCTAAGGAATACTTATCTTTTTAATGAAATTTTCAGTGATATTACTCTTGAGGAGTGGGTGTTTCTTTTATATTTTAACCAATTTGCTGTTTTACTTGTAGCATTTCCATTTCTTTCCCTAATTTGGCTTTAAGATAATTAACCAACAGGTTTTCAATATAGGTAAAATCAGTACTATAATCTTTCTTGTTCTGTGGTCCATTGAACAAACTATGCCTAACTTTTGAGCAAAAGAACCACAAAGACATTCCACTCATGAAGTAATGCAATAATTTCAGTAATATATCTGTTTTATTATATATGGACTTACTGGAAAAGACTATAAATCGCTACCCATCTATGTTCAGTTGTGGTTATTTTATCTTCTTTGTACACATCAAGTCAGAAGATGTAACACTTGTAGTGTTTAGAAAGCCATCATTGCAGATGATGGAACTGGTTTTATCTGAATGTAAAATCTGCAGATATACAATTATCCATGTCACTGCTTTGACAAGAAAGAGATATGTCATGTGTAATTGAGAATTTAAATGAGCCAAATTTCTTAGCAGCTCATTTCCACCTATATCTGGCTCTTTGCATTCTAGGTAGAACAAGTGACTTTGTCTGCCTTACTTTCTCCAAACTGCATTTAGCTCCAATATTTTGCAGAGTTGCCTAAAAGCAAGATAAGAGCTGTCAACAACATAGCCTCTGCTTCCATCACCAGTTCACTGTGTGTGCAATTCATCGCAAAGTTGACCATTTTTACCACCTCATTCCTCAGTTCGGAATATGTTCAAGACTGGCCTTTGGCTTTATAGCATAACAATTGCCAATGTCAAAACATTTTTTCCCTATTTTTGAAAATACATTTTCTCTTGGCCTATAGCCATATTTTCTAACTCAGGTCAACTCAAGAAATTTCCTTAGCAATCTGATAGCTTAATGAGCTCATTTTATGAATGTGCTCCATTCAATGTGTGAAGTACATCATACCACTGGTTTATTAGAAACATGGACTTCTGATTTGCTTTCATGCTCAATTCATTGAAGAGTGTTTCTGGGTGTTGCTGTTGTTGTTTTGTTTTGCTTTATAAAATGTGCTGATTATAACATTTTAGATGAGTGCATGAATCATGTTTGACTAAATTGCTGAAAAGCAAATGGGAGATGGCAACAAATACATGAACATTTTGTGAACAAGATGCTCCCTGTGTTAAGCTATTTCCTATGTAAATTATTCTTCCTTGGCAGTATGATTCTGTTCAGTTTTAAATTATGATTGTACTATGGAATTTTATAGTTGTCAGGGACCTCTGAAAACCTTATTTTTAACAATAAGGAACTCAATAGTGGAGAAAGAACGTGCCACCCACATAAAAAATACTGTTAATGAATAATAGACTTAGGACTAGTTCTCATACCCTCATATATTCTCTTTAGTTTCCTGTTTCAACTGTAAGCTTCCCATCTAGGTAATCTATTTTAAAGACATATATAAGAGCACCTATTTCATAATGGCTAAAATTTCACATTTAATTCATTTACTTGTTGCTGTTACAAAGTATATACAACAAAAATCAAATCAAACAAACAAATGAGTACTTTGCTAGCAAATACTAACATTTGGTTCAGGGCAAATGTTCTTATTTTCTATTGCATCTAAAATAAACATTAACTTTGCTATATTTTGTTTAAATGGCATGTTTTTAACACATCAATAAAATTTTATTTAATTTATGTGCCACAGCTGTCAACTACATGCAAATCCTGTTAGTGCAGTGATATGGAAATCTTTCCCTGAAATCTTGTTAAAAATACCTCTGGGAATTCATATTCATATCCATTTAAGAGAGTGGATGAACAGAATCTGCCTAACATAATTGGGGGAAAAAATCAATAAGATTCTCTTATCGACTGTCCTCATTGCCTTCTGGTTATACACAGTAGGTATAAAGAAGGAACTATTTCTGGTCTTTAATTTATACTATTTATTTTCACAATTGTATTTTAGTTTTTCTGGAAAGTAAAGAAAAGAATATGAATTTTGGATAAATATTCAATACAAGTATTTGAAGGTTAAGTTAGCCATCTTTTCCCCATATATCAGTCATTTGAAAGTTATTTTAGAGACGAGGTAGTAAAATAAAACTCTCATTTTACAGGATGCCAGAGTTTAGAAACAGTAGGTCATTAGTTAAGGCTGCCCATTTGGAGATCAGGACAAAACTCTGACCCAGGAATCTAACCTCTCACGGCCTTCTTTTCACTGACTGCATTCTCTTTGAGGACACAAATGTCCTGACTACACACATATCTTTGATCCATTCAGAAATAATTTATCACATAATAAATGATGTTGATTTAAGTTAAAAGTAGGTGTTGATTAAAAATGGGCAAATATATTTTGAAAAATTAGAATACTTTTCAAGATTTAAATTCTAGTGACACCAAAATGGCATCCTATTGTTTAAAATTCAACAATTATTACTGTCTTAGTGATTTGGGGCTACTATAATAGAATAGCATAAACTGGGTGGCTTATCAGTAAAGATAATTTCTTTTTCACAGTTCTGGTGGCTGGGGAAGTACGTATCAAGGCACAGTCTGATTTGGTGTCTGATGAAAAATCTCTTCCTGATTGCTGGAACCATCTTCTTGTTATGTCCTTTCGGATCTCTTATTATAAGGACACTAACTCCATTCATGAGGGCTCCACCCTGCAGACCTAATTATCTCCTAAAGGCCTCACCTCTGAAGACTATCACTTTGGGATTAGAGTTTCAGTATATGAATTTGGGGGGAGACACAAATATTCAGTCCACAGCATTATGGACAGAGCTGCAGGTGAGACATGTCCTTTTCTCTCCCACCTTGAAATGATTTGCATAATCGTTTAGACACACAGCCAACAAGTACCTGTGAGGAATCAAATAGCTTCTCTCAGAAGCACAGGTGCTCTGGCAGTATAGGCTAAAAAGAAGGTGCTGGTGTTTGAGCCAAAAAAGCAGGAGAGATACTAATTATTTAAGCTGAAAAGCTACAAAAATAGAGCTATTGATGCGAGTAAAGGTATATTTTGATTATACTAAATGTAAAAATTTGAAATAGAATTTTCTTGGGCTACATGTTGATCCCTAACCAAATAATGTGTTAAATGATCTATTTGGAGCATAAAGCAATGCAATTATAGCAGCAGACACTTAACCAAAGAAACAAAATCAAATTTTAGGCATTAGGATAGGATATATAGATCAGTTTTAGATACATGCAAAATACTTTGGTCCCATATCTCTTTCATGCCAAATAGCTGCTAAATTTCCTGAATGCAAAATCAAAGTTCAGCAAACAGTTTCGGGATCAGGATATAAAACTGTTTTAGGGGTAGAAAAAAAAGATGTCTTTATTATAAATATTGCTCAGTTACAGTCTTTTGATGATAGTGCTCTCAAAAATAGAAAACATAATCTTGTGGACATGAGCCTGTAATGTGATGTCTCCTGGTATAATTTCTGAGAGCTTTACTTAGATACCTAAAATAAACATTGTCCTCAAATAAATATATTCCATTTCATATCACTTAACTTTCACAATATCCTTAAGAAAACAATGTGAAACATTTGATCCTTTAAATGGGTACATTATTTCTGCAGACTGGATTGAAATAGATTAATTTATTCATGACAGCAAATATAGTTTTAAAGTTGTAATTCAGAATTGGAAAGTCCTAAGTGCATTTCCATTAATTAAAAAAAATCAAATGTTGGCTTTTTTTATTATTCTGCTGATGAGAAGCAAGTAAGTGCAGTTAAGTGATTGTGCGCTGTGGAGGCATAAAATTTGGTACTATCAACTAATCAGTATGCTCAGTCATCTGTTCTCACTTTACATCTAAAAATGTAAAGGCCTTTCTGTAGTACTGCCTTCTCTGTTTATCTGAAGGTTATATTCAAATTCTTAGCTTTCTAAAAATCAAGTATACAGCAAAAACCCAGGGAAATACCCCATCCATCACCAGTTTTTATCTTAAACAAAAGCGTGTATTTTTCCTAATAAGATATTCATGAGATCTGTTAAATTCATTTATTGAGTTCTAGATTGCATCAAAATATAGCAATAGAATTGAGTCATGCAGATGACTGCATCAAAGACTGAATGATTGGAAACCAAATGTGCTATACTATTCATCGTCTCACGTTTTAAATAGAGAGGAATACTATAATCTATAATTTAATTCAATGAGCTTTTAAGTAATGGTACATACTGCTGTTTATGGTTCAAGCAATATAGCCACAGACTTCTTATTTGACAGGAATTGGGACACCATCCGGTTTCTGATTGATTTAAGTGTAACAACAGATGGACCCCTCACAAGGAATAAAAACAGTGAGGGCAATAGAATGTTACCTGGAAAAAGAATGTGTCAAAATGCTCTCAAGTAAATTAAAATGATAAGATTGGAGATTTGGTTTGATTTGGTTTTGGGAAATGCTATTTTTCTTAATGTTTGCAGGTTTCCACTTTATAATGAAAAAAAGTATTTGAACACCTAGGCAACCTGTTAAGTCTCCTAAAGATTTTGCTGTTTAGAACTCCCTGGTTATACTATGCACATAATGAATTGTCCCCCCTGATGTGATAAATTATGTATTAGAATAATGGACAGATCAATCAGTGGCGCTGTGTAAGTGAAACACACAGCTTTTGGCAAAGCCGGGTTTGCATGTTTACATTTATCACCCAAATGCCTTGACTTTGATGTAGACCTTTGAGAAGCATTTATTAATCACGATTTCATTAACATTTTTGGCAAACTAATGACTTTTATTTGTCAGAAATATTGCTGATGATATACTGGTGGTGTCCAAAAACACTAATCTTCTTTTTGCTACTTAACCTTCTGTGAAATTGTTAAACAATAACTTTCATGAGACATCATACTTTAGATTACTAGAAAGGTCCTGGTGTCAGAACTAATCAGATTGTGTATCTGCTGGTAGCTGAATGTTATGGCTTTGTCTAGTACAGTCCTGGTGGGGGTTCACTTATGACACCTCATCTGTTGAAGAATGAAGAGTTCTACTCTAGGGGAAAATCAATGTTTTTGCCAGTAGTATATATCGAATGATTAACAGTACAAATTATTAGTATTTCAGTATATTTCAATGATTGTGAAAAATTTGGATTTGAGGAAACTATTCAAAATAACGACGTATTTTTCTATATGATCTCTTTTTATTCTATAAACATCTATTGTGATACAAACTCTAAGCAAGTTACTCTATGGGGAAAGAAAATTGAACTTTTCCTTAACTCCAAGGAATGTACGATCTACTTGGCTAGACAAAAATTGTTACTAAGGAGACTAATATAATGAATTATATATTGGTAAAATACCTATAAATGATAAAATGAAAAAAAAAGGGAAAATGAATAATACAAAATATAGCACTGTTAATTTGGAAAGGGGAAGAAATCTATGACTTTTTTCTATAAATTATATTTAGTAGTTACAATTTATAATTAGGCTTATAATTTGAAGTTACCTGGGAGAATGTTTTCTAGTCTTCAAAAATAATTATTGATATATGTTTTTGCATCAATTACAGTGCAAGATATTAACTCTTGTAAGTTTATTTTTCTATTTTAATAAGAATCTAAATTAATATAGGCTTTATTTATTCAAAGTTACTAAAAGAAAGATTGACTTAATTTTCTAGGTAAGAAAACGGGTACTGTGTGTGGTTTTATTTGCTAATGAAAATCACCCAAATGAACCAAATTTCTCAGGTTTTGTGTTGCTAATCCAAGGGTCCTCAGTCTTATATTGGTAATTAGATTTTTTTTAAGTAGAAATGAACTTGACTCAGGTTCAAAATCATAGATTTCACCAAAGAGATGCAAGCCAAATCCTAAAATGCCTATCACTGAAACTCCCCAAAATTCATCAGCCCCCTGCAAAGAGGAAGGCATTGTAAGAACCAAGTCTCTTAGTGAGTACTGTTTTTCTCATTTATTCTCTGATTGTTGATTTTCATAAAATGGAGTGTTTCCTTAACTTACAGTAGATTTAACCCAGAAGAAACTGTTATAAAGTTGAAGTGGATTGCCTCCGAAGGCATCTCTTTGTTTCCTTATTATAATCATATTAATGCATTTAGATTTATAAATTACGTATGTGTATTACTCTGATTTTTTTTAAAGGTAAATATGTCATTTTAAAAAGAGCCAGTAGAAGAGCAAGCCAGTCACAGTGAAGAGCAGATAAAAAGGCCCAGAGTCAGGAATAAGCTTGGTATGTTCAGGTAATTGGGGTGGGTGGGGAGGAGATTGCTAGAGCATAAGAGACTACTGATAAAAAGAAGAGAGATCAAAGAATAGGAGACTATAAAAAGACTCCTCTGAAGTTTATTTCTGCCTCAAGGTTGCTCTCTGAAACCAATTGTTATCTGGAAATGGTCGACTACCCCCATGTTCGATCCACACTCAACATATATCCTTCCCAATTAATTCCAAAGGCCATTCAGGAAAACGGATTGTGTGCTTTATCTTTGTCCTAGGTCTTCCCTGCCCTAGCAAAGGGTCTGAAGTATAGTCAATCCACAAAATGTATTTTGTGGGATTTTTTTTTTTTGGTGTTGTTGTTGTTAATTAGAGATCAAAGAGGGTCTTAGAGATGTACTTACAAGTCATAATTTTATAATCAAAAGAAGATGAAAACAAATGATAAGACAAATATCATTTGGTAAAAGCTGGGATTATGTATATGATTCTAGTTTCCTAATGCAGAGTAACAACCTTATCTGACATTGTTATTATAAGTATTAGGGGATAAAGCCAAAATATTCGTAATAAGCCAAATTAAATTTGGGTGCCTAAGAAATCTTAAAAACTCTTTAAGGGCTAAATATAAGATGAATAGTTGTTGTTTTTTTAATAGACTCAAAACAACAACAACCTTTAAAAATTAATTTAGAGATATCCAGTGAGACTCAGAGAAGGATGTGTTTTCCACTTGGACAAGATGCATATTACCTTCACCCCATAATTCTAGTTTCCCTAAATGGATTTAGTATGTTTTGTGATGGAAATATCAAGTCATCAATAAATTAAACAAAAGAAGCATCGGTAAAAGTAGACTAGAACAAGGGTACACTCACTGTATATTTTCATTTTATTTGTCAAATTTTAGAAACCAGCTTATTGTAACACATATAAAGAAAAAATACATGCTTAAACATTGTAAGCACTTAATTTTAAAGTGCATGTATGCTTACTCTTTTTGGCATTATCCTGTACATAAATATCAACCAAATGAAAACAGTTTTAAAATAGTATTCTTTTTTAACATCTAAGCTTACAGCATGCACAATGCAGTAAAATTAGTCATGTTAGCATGAGATCCACCTTACTAAATACCAAGTTTCATTTAAGAGTAATGGTATAAGGAATATGAAATTAGGTTGTTATAAGGGTAGCTTATATAAACTCTCTTCAGCAGGGAAAAAAATACAACATAGACATGAACTATGAATAAAAAAAACTCCGCATTATTTAGAAGAGTGTGCTTCTTTCCTGAGGCAGAAACTGCACTTTATCTTATCTTCAAAAAGCTTACTTTGTATTTGTTTTTGGTTCATCTCCCTAACATGTGCTCTGTTTGCTTCTATACTGTTACTCCATTTACCTAATTTGAAAATAGTTTCCCTTTTCAACACGAGTGCTGTTGTAGTAACTCACCTCAAAAGTCAGAGAGAGAGGAAATCAGCAGTCCACTTTCCTCTGTGAAGGAGAGATGAACCTGTTAAGGACTCAGGGCATTGTGAAAAACAAACCTTTACTGATAGTTAATAGGGCCAGAAGAGGAGGGGAAGACTTCCTTTACAATATGGGAGCCGGCGGCTGTGAATTAGGCCATAGGACTCATTTTTTTGTCAACCACATATTGTTGAAAGTGGAAATCTTGGGGATGAAACCAACTTTACTTCTTCAGTGCTCAAGCTGCCACAGTAATTAACAGTCAAAGCCCTCATTTTGTAGGTAAGAAAACTGATGTCCTGAGAAAGTGTGTTTTATATTACAAGTTTGTGAAAAGGTGATACACAAGTCTGAATTTATTGAAATCTGAGCCCATTGCTCTTTCTTGTGATCCATCAAGCCAGTTAAAACTTAAATGGCATTTATTTATCAGACATTAGTTTTCTTACTGGAAATACGGCAATGAGCCACAAGAGATCCATTTTAGCTACCCTCATGGAACTTATGTGAATTGCATTGATAGATATTTGAAGAGCAGCTATTAAATAAGATTTTCAAAAAAACAGACATTTGTTACTCATGAGCTTTAAAATAGTATGTATTTTTTCTTTAACCAAATGGCATTAAATCACTAAGAGTTAGAAACTCATTTATCCATTTTCTTGTAACCCTTATGCTAGTTAAAAAACAAATCTTGTGATAAAATTATGCTATCAAAACCAAGTTTTAAATTCTAAAAACTTCTGCTTCTCAAAGAAGTCCAGGATTGTCTTCTAGTCAGACCGCTATGGAAACCAATATGATAACTGAGTAATTGGTAATGGCCTTGACTCATGGTAGTTTCTCCCCCATTGTGCTTTTGATTCCCTTGCATAGAAGGCAAAATGATCAAGAATGAGGAATAACATCTTTGGAGGATATTGCATTGCTGGAGAAAAAATAAGAATGCAAATTAAGAGCATGTCTTAATTTTATACTTCATAAATTATGGTGGTGGGCACAAATTTCCTGGCTATAAACAATGAAAATTTGGTCAGTGTGAATCAAATGAGGAATCAAAATATCCAAAGCTACATTTTCAGTTAAGCAATTTTGTTTATAAACTGTTCAAATTACATAGAAAGAATGATCTCAGAGCTGAAAGCAATGATTTTGTTGTTAATTACTTTAATATTTAACTTAATTTTCTGTTTTCCTTTTCCTCTAAAGATAATTACAATGAACTGGTCTTTTGCCTACCCCCACTCTATCCCAACCCTAAACATATGGGAACAAAGCAAAGCTTCACAACTCAAAGGAATGGTTTGTTTATAGGGATGGAAGGAACAGAAGCCTGAATTAGCTTTCCACTTGCCATCGACATAATATTAGCCCGATGATCCTGACCTCAGTTCCGATCCTGTGGGTGGCTTTGTATGTTCTGCTTTTGTGTATTTTCTTAGACAATAAAATGAGCGTATTCCAAAAGCTCCAAAGGAAGACTTGGTAAAATATTTACAGCATGCAGCCTGGATAATAATGTGAGTTTGTGGATGAGACAATGTCAAAGAAAGATGTTATTATCATAGAGAAAAATAGAGCCACTCGTTATCAGAACCACTGATGCTGCTAGAAACGAGACCAGGAGGAGTATAAAAATTTGTTTGTGCCTGTGTTTTACTTTCTGTTGATGAGCATATTTATATAGGAACAAACTTTTCATTTTAACATTGCTTAGGCATTCTTCTTGGCGTTTCATTGAAAGAAATAATGCAAAGCAAGAAATAGAGAAATGTGCTTTTAAGAAAGTGATTTATGTCTGTGATATACTTAATCCTAAGGAACACCAGGCCAAGTGTTATTATCTTAACACGTTTTTAAGTTATGATAACAGATAGAAGTGTGGTAACCATAAGCATGATTCTATACCAATGATATTATATTATTTCTCTTAATAATCTTTCAATCTCCTAAAGCACAATACACAGTAAGCAATGATCTTTCTTAGGCTAGACCATGCACATATTGTTTTGAACTACTTTGCCCAATTTGGCTGCATTATCCTAACTGCAAATGTCAGGTGTGGTCTACCAGATGATAATTAATAATACTTGGAATGCTTCTTCATGATGAGGTTAATGAATGTGTTAAAATAGAGCAGTGGATGTTATACTGTGGACTACAATGCATGTACATTTTCTATAAATTAAGACAAAGTTTTTCAAGCTAAAAATAGTGGTGGGGCCTAGATAGATATTTTGTCAATAAAACAATTACATACGCACAAAAATCTAAATGATCTGTCGGGGTTCAACTACTAATTTTTAATTTCCTCCTAACTATGACATTTTAAAACCCTGCACTAACTCTCTGTTCTCTTTTGTTTAAAATTTCTCTTCTGTTACTGATCCTCTTATATCTAATTCACACTATCCATGTCCACATCATCATGCTCTTGGCTGACCATACCCTTTAATTTGTATCCATATTACTATGTACAGAAAATTCTAAGTCTCCAAATAGTCAAAGTTTACAATAATTACATATTTTAGTCATACTTTTTAAAAGGGGTTATTTTGCTTTAAACACCATTTTTAAAATACCGCCTTCAGAATTTTTTTGTATGTGTTAATAAGGGCAATTCATGATAATTGCTCTAATGACCACGAAAACACAGTGGCTTAAAACCATTTCTTGTTAATGTCATAGTTTAATGAGGGCCAGTTGACTCTCCTGGACATCTCCTCCATGCCAGCTTCTAAATATTGCATTCCATCTCTCTCCCTATTCATAGTAGGTCCTCACTTTTGCCCCAGAAATGGCAATACAAAGTTCCATCATCCAGCCTCCACAAACCAAACCCCTGATCTCCAGTTCATCCACAGCTTTCTCCATCAAGTCCAGATAGTTCTCTTTTCAGAAAGGTGACCTGTGAATAATTGCGACAAGTTATCGCATGCATGCACACACACATATCCTAAATATATAAGAATGAAACAGGGACAAAAATAACTGGAATAAAATACTGTATTTAGAAAAGGAAAGAATGAAAGGCATACAAAATATCTGGTCCATCTGATTCTTGAAATACACAGAATCCAGATAATGAGACAGGTATCCGGCTTCTTCCATTGTATGTCTTTGTCATATCAAAATTCTTTGAATTCATGTCGGAAAACTGAGGTCAATATATTATGCAAGAAAATGGAGACATTTTAAAAAATAGATTTAAAGTGTCTTATTTCTTTGGCCAAAACAAAGTCACATTGAGGAGTAAGAGGTGACTGACTGGTAGTATTGTCTTCTTATATGACCAGTGGAAAAATGAATTGGTTTGAGGAAAACAAAATTATATTTGCTGCATTATAGAATGGCTTGTATTCTTCTCCTCAGCCTCTGCAATTCTGCTTTCTTTCTAATCTAAAATCAACATACTGTTCTATCTATATTCTGTCTTCACTAAAACGAGAGTGATATCTTTAGAAAAATTCTCTATGGCTGTAGTAATAATTTCATGATTGAATCGAAGCTGCACTCTATCCTGCCTGGGATAGTAACATGAAAACCATGATAATTTTTTGTGTAATATCATCAATATCTTCTATGATCACAGTGGCAAGGGGTATTTTGTAGTTTGGAATCTAAAAAACCAGCAGAAGTGGCTTGATGTTTCTTATCTGAGTGCTACTACCCAAAGTTCAAATTATTTAGAATCATATCTGAATATGTTAGTTTGGTCGTCTGGGCTATGTTCTTTCTACTCCACATGTACATTTTCTCCTCATATGCATTAGTTATGAAAAGCAAGGTCTACACTTTGGTCTGAACCAGTTTCTCCCTTTTAATAGTTATTTGTGTCCCAAGATAAGCTGAAGTACACTAAAATTTTCAAGGGTTTACTTGATTTCATCCATTTGAATCTGGCAGTGCTTAACTGAAAGTGGTTAGGGGAAATCTTCTTATATGGCCTACCTAGAAGCAAAACAAGGAACTATTTGATTGGCTATAGCTAATGTGGTTACCTTGTTTGGGAAAACCTAGTATGGTACTTGTGATTGGTTATCCTTAAATTTCAATTCTTGGACATAAATGCGTTTACAGAATTGACTGGGGCTTAGGTTTTGGTTTGCGCATGCAGGCTATCAAGGCATTAGGGATATTTCAGTCAATTGGACTCTTTGTTTAATTATTTAACATGTACAGGGATCTAGGCACAAGATTAAAAAAAGTTAAATGAGTGCTTAATTTAGCATGTTGATTACTTTAATGTATAGTTACTAAGACATTTAAATAAGTATAATACTCTATAAAATGCATACTTTTCTTTGTTAAAGTATAAAAATGACTAAGTGTAGTTTACTAAACTAATAATAAATTATACCTAAACACAGACAAGGGGTCATTACTTGCTATGATTCAAGTATACACATTGTCTAGCACAGGTTTTCTGAATTCAGATATTCCTTCTTCATAGAGGGGAGTAAGAATATGGATTATTAGGTGCTAACAAACAAGTAAACAAAACCAAGTCATTTTTATACCTAATTTGAGGTTATAATTTTGAAGGAGGTAATGTTAAAATTAAGCTTTGTTCTGATATTCCGAGCATAGAAACACAACAGATCTTAATGCTATGCTAAAATTCTCCACAGTGCTTTGAATTGAAACACTTTTGCATTTTCAGAAATACTGAGCTAAAAATAAACTTCTAAAGGATAGATTATTTAAGTAGCTAAAAGACATAAAAACTAAAATAAAAATTAAATGTATTTATTTATCTGTATTCAATCCATCTGAACATAATTTAAAATCCTCCCCTTATGTAAAACAATGTCAACCAATCCTGAGTAAATCAGGATTTGAATAAGCACAAACTGTAGTAATGGCATAATTCTATTTTCTTAACCCTCCATTTGGATGGTATGGCTTTGAAATTACTATATGTCTTCAAAATTAGATCACTGAAGATTTTTATATGCTTCTACTTAGGAGAGTTTACATTTTTATTTGAAAGAAATAGTGCAATAATTAGCCTTATCTATTTTTCTACATCTTTAATCTATTTAGTTCTCCAAAATTTCAGAATCACAAAATTTGTTATTCAAAAAACCTTTAAGTTTCAAGAAATAGAATCATACATTAGGCAAAGGAAAAAAATATAAGAATGTGGTACACTTTCTTTTTTTAAAGATTTATTTATTTATTAGAGAGCGAGAGAGAGAGAACAAGTAGGAGAGACAGAGGGAGAGAGAATCTCAAGCAGACTCCCCACTGATTGTGGAGCCTGATACAGGGCTCTATCTTAAGACCCAGAGTTCATGACCTGAACCAACCCAAGAGTTAGAAGGCTCAACGAACTGTGCCATCCACTTTCTCTTGCACACAAGCACATCCTTTCTCAGGCATGAAGGAATTTTTCCTACTTCACAGTTCACATGATATACAAAGGCAACCCAACCCTGGGTTATACCTCAAATTAAATGCATACAGTTCAGCTAACTAGAACAGCTAGGAAAGAGATTCAATAATGTGAGGGTTTTAAATAACCTTTGTACACAAAAATTACAAATAAAGAAAAAGGTCACGTTATTTTTCTGGAGAAAGCTTAAAGCTCATTGTCAAAAGTGTGTCTGATTCTAGTCTTAACCCTCCTTCCTCAAAATACCAACTTCAGTTACAAAGGCTGTACAGATTCATGTATAATTACATATAGATGTAATCTTACATAGAAGGACAGATACATGTGAGTTTTACTAGTACTAAATAGAAGAGCTTTGATGGAATCTTCCTTGAGTGAGAAATAGAAAGTTTAACTGGAATTAAAACTTAATACTAGAAGTGGATTAAATCTATTCTCGGTAACTTTTAGGAGCAGTTTATGTATTTTATTGAAAAATGTCACATCATAGCTCAACAGATTGTCTTGTGTTAATCTACCATATTATTTCAACAGAGGTACTGGTCCGAAAGAAAATATTGCTCCATTTAAATGCTAATGTAAATACTGCTAGGAGGTCTCTTCAAGATTATGGGTTCTGAGTGCTTAAGTCATAGAACATTTGGCCTTTATAGATAAAGTTCCTTTACTTCAGTTAAAAAGCTGTATCTATAAAAGGAAAATGACTTTGTCACTCCGTTGGTTCCTAATACCATTAAATATTTATTAAGATTCAACAGTACACTAAACATTTATAAAGTAAGAATAGAATAATGTTTACTTTAATTAAGCTAGTATCCGAAGATTCTTAAGGGAGATAGATGTGTGATATACACATTCATGTATTGCTTTTCCAGGTAGGGTTAGGTTTTGGACTCACAATAGCTTCTCTGTTATATTTTGTTTATTTTTATGGAATTAGAAAAATTACTTAAAATTTCTCTATATCCATGATAGTAAGTTCATTAAAATGAAGGCAGATATATCCTGGAGATTGCCCTTACGGCATATTGTTATGATTATGTTTTGCTCTTTTGGTTCTTATTTTGATATTTATTCTACTAAACAATGAATAGAATAATCAAAAAACAATAGGTATGTTTATGGCTTATATTAAGACACTATGATTTTTCTGTAATACATGGAAACAACAACCATTAGAGCCTCAGGAGACATCTCAAATACACTCATTCACTTTGCCAGTAAAAAAAAACATGTGGCCCAGAGAACTTAAGGGCCATTGACAATCCAATGCTTTTATCAACCTGTCAATCATGGAAGCAGGCAGACATTCAAAAGCAGTTAAATAGCTATGCATCTAGCCAGAAAAAAACAAAGAGAGGGAGAGATATTGTGAACCTAAAATAGCAGTCACTGTCCTATCACTGCAGATAGACAGGGACCCAGATTGTAGGAGAGTTCCTGTGGTACTGCCATGTAAAAGACTGAGTTCATCTTCTTTAACATGTTTCCTGGAAATGATGATTCTAAAGCACTTTCCTTTGAGTGAACTAAACCTGCCTCAAAAATGAAGTCCTGGGTAAAGGAAAAATTCAACATATTTTTAGAAAAAAAAAAACACTTCTCTCTCTCTCTCTCTCTCTCTCTCTCAGGATACAGGGCAAGTAGAAGAAAGCTTTCTTTCTTGTTAAGTGATCTTCTATTATTAAAATATTTCATATATATAGTAAATTGTTCCCCCATTAAAGTGCAACATTTCTCATTAAATTTTCAGGGTTAAATACTACTATTTTGAAGTTAGCATCACACAAATGCACACAGGCCAAAGACTAGGCATAAATTTCTATGCTTAATATTTTTAATCAAATAAGGAGAGTGGGGATGATGCTTCGATACTACCATGTGCCAAGAGATGACTCAACACACTCATAGCATCTTCTGGAGTTACTGTGAAATCTTCATTGCTGCAATGATGCATGATACCATTTGGCCTCACATAACAGGAGAGGATTATTTGCCTATTAGGTTCACCTCTGTTCTTTTCTTATTAGGCTGTGCTATATCCAGTGAAACTACTTGGTATCCAAAGCCAAGTACAGACATGGAAATTACCTCCCGTAGTCCTGGTGAAGATGATGATGATGATGATAATGCTGGAGGTGGTGAATGATGATCATTAGTAACATGATTAGGGACATGATCGTTATGTTGAGCATTCACTTAGGACGTCCTATATGCTACGCTTTGTTTTTATTTTAAATGTGTTACCTCATTTATTTATGGCAATAACCCTATGAAGTTGCTAATATGGTCATCCTCATTTTTAGATAAGTAAACTCATACACAGTGATGGAAGTACCTATATACAAACCCTGCATATCATACTGTAACGTCCTAGCTCAATCTAATTATAGGGTGTATATATGCTCACATTTATTAATACTCTTATTAATATACATGACATATATTTTAGATATATCATATTTATTTAAAAGATTGTACAATTAATTTGAAGATCTCAAAAATGAAGTTCTTGAATTCCAGTTTGAGATTTATCTCCATTTTTATGTCACTGGTAGAAAGCATTAAAGCAACCACTCTGGATCACTCTTTATATGACTCTCCTAAACATTATAGGTAAAAAATATTCTGTTTAATATATCACAACTGCCTTAATATCTTTAAGCAGAGTAAAAAACAAAGAGCATGGGGCAATTTCTAATAATTGACACATTCAGTAATTTTCTTTAGTAGAAATTTTCACGTTCACATTTTAAATTGTTTTGGCTTTAAGTCGGTGACTCAAATTATACCTTCCACAAGGTTAGAAAGAAATCAGTGGTCCAAAAGTCATATAAACCTGTATACTGATGTCAGCTGCCTGTAAGTCTCTGACCAGATAAAATGGGCGACTATTTGGAAATTTCCTAACATTTGTATAGTTCTGGTGAATTGCACTTATTTTATCTTCAGTGCAGCCTGAAGTGAGAGTTTGATATATAGGGAATATTATTTTCTGAGTGTAGGCTCGTTCAATTCAGTGCAGCATAAATACTTAGGTATTTCAGGCTTTTCAAAGAGACAAGCTCAGTAATTCAAGACAACCACCTTTTCCCTTCTCCCCAGCAAATGCCTCTGTTCCCTCTGCATAAAAAATGATGTAGTTCCTGTTCCGAACTGAATATTTATGTCCCCTCTAAATTTGCATGTTGGAGCTCTAGCTCCCAGTTTGGCTGTCTTTGGAGACAAGGCCTCTGAAGAAGTAAGGTTAAAGAGTCACAGAGGTGGGTCCCTGATCTGATAAGATTAGTGGCCTTTCCTAGAAGAAATACCAGAGCACTTCCAGCGCAACTCTTTCACTCTCCCCAGGAAGGGATCATGAAAGGGCACAATAGGATGGCAGCTCCCCAACGACAGAAAGGAACCTCAGCAGAAATTAGTGATCTCATACCTTCATCTTGGACTTCCAGCCTCCAGGACCGTGAGAAAATAAATTTGTGTTGTTTAAGCCACCTGGTCTGTGGCATGTTGTCCTCTCAGCCTGAACCCACTAACAGAGTTCCTAAATATGATTTTCCCTTGTTCCTTTTCATATCCCTGTACGGTAACGTATTTTTCATACTGAAACTATTGGGGCAGTGTAGTACCTTGGGCTAAATTTTAATGTTGTCTTTAGGCACTTCAGTTTAGCTTGCAGAGTTATTACATCTGACCTCAGCGTGGTGTTCTGGGGGAGGGCGGCTCTGGCTGTAGGCTCTGAGAGCTCTATCCGGGGACATGTAGCTTTCATTCTAGATCCCGGACTTAGGTTTGTTTGTTTGCATTAGTTTTGATCAAATATTTTCTAAGCCAAATGTGGGAAGTCAACTAATTAACACTTAATTGTCCCCCACAATGCCTTGTAATGGCAAAATAGGAGTGAGAGACATTTAGAATGGGGTAGGTAAGGGATGCTGAAAATTGTGGGGTTATCTATGGGTGTATCTATGTGGAAAAAAAGATCACTATCCTAGAACTAATTTAGATAGTAAGATATTTTTAAATACATTTATGCATTTACCTCTTTAGCCCCATTTTGAATTTTATTATTAAATGGGGCCAAAGAAAAACTTAAAGCAGATCTAGTCCAGCAAGCTGGCATGAAACTTGCTTATTATTGGTTGTGAAACTGAATGTTAGACACTTCAATTGGATAATAGTTTTTGTATTGTTACCTCTTTTCTTTTTGTATTGTTACCTCTTAAGAAAACAGCCTCTACACATTTTTTTTCACTTCTGAAATAGTCTCATTTAAATAAAAAGGAAACCGGTCCTTGCTCTAATATATTGGCAAATATTAAGTAACCTGAATGATTTTGATCTATCTGAATAATCTTCTTCACGAATAGTTATTTAGAGAGATTACAATATTGGAAAGCACCTAAAGAGGTCATTAAATTCTTAACCTATACCAGGCAGAAAGGTGAAATACAATTTCAATATATTGATTGGAGAAATCTAGGCTGTTAATACCAATGCTATAGCTGTGGTATTATGTGAGGCCTTACTATCTTTATTCATGGTTATACTATAATTAGTATAGATGTACTATTAGGAGAGTAAGGATTAATTACACAGGCTTTAGGTATGCTTTGTAAATAAACAATCACTTATTTATAGCTTAGTTAATGTGATATTGATCCCCCAGCTCATTGTGGACCTAGTGTCAAATCCTGACATTAGTCAGGTAACGACACTTTTCCTCAAGGATACAACCTGAATTAGTGAATGGCTTAATATTTTCTGATTTTGTACAAAACTACTTTTACAAAGTTTGAAGGATAATAATTTTGATTAAGCTATTTTAATGGATTCAAGAGGTAGAATTTTTTCATCTCTGCTTGAGATTTTCTCTGGAAGTATCTGCCTCTGGAGAAATTAGATTCCATTAACTGTCTGATTCATTTAACCTGCAATTCTCAGAAAGCAAACAACACTGGCCGTCACCAGAGGTTTTATATTTGAAGAAGAGACCACTTTGGTTTTATAAGCCTGTGGATTCTTTTTCATCTGCTCAGTGTGCTTAGGTAAATGGTATCTAACTATTTACTCAGAGCCAAAGAAGGATGTAAAAAATACTTTCACTTTTTGGAACTTACCCAAATTAAAGAAATAAAGTTTCCATGGAAGTACAGCTGGCTCCAATCAGGTCTGTCCTCTACTACCTTTGTGTCTTCCAACTTGTTTTCCATTCTAGACAGGCTTTTCTTCTCTGACATACTATCTCCTTTGTGCATATCATCATTGGTCCTTTATTTTACTTGCCTGCCAAAATCCACAGGGGAAGAGAATGTGCTATTATTACTACTTACATAGGTAAGTTTGGGGATTTTGCAACTATAGTTGTGCGTATATTGAACACTCCCCTACCTTCTCCTTCATTTGCATATGGGGGAGTTATATACTTAATTCTACCCTCCTCCCCAACAAATGATTAAACTTTGAGATGGAAAAAACAGATGCTCAATCAGTATAGTAATTTGAATGTATATTCACTGCCGTTTTAAGTAAAGTCATTCTATTATAAAACATCCCTAAGATTCTTTAAAGTTACTACCAAATATAAAGCAAAGAGTAAGTTGAAATGTGAGAATTGCAAAGATAAGATCTTGATGCAAGAATCTCCATGTTGGTTCACTCTACATGAATTATGGTGATAAGAAAAAGCCAAATGGAATTAAGGGCTCTGTGCCATGCAAGGTATTGCCTTGCTCAGGATCTTTTTTCATAAAAACCCCTAAGAGCATTGAGAAGACTGATCCTCATACGAAATTCACCAGTGGATATTATTGACCTGACTTGGTAGTTAGCTGGAAATTCCAATAGCTTACATAAGATGTCTCATTAGAGAAATTTATCTTTTCTGACAGACACATAATATTATGACCATGAGATAATGGGGTAGAAAAGATCTGTCTTCATACAGGAAGCAGTGAATTCTTTATAAACATCTCCCTATTCTGTAGTAACGGAAAGACAAAACAAAACCAGATATGACGGACTGGTTTTTGCTCATGCGTTATTGATTACTGTTCTATGAAAACTGTCCAATCCTTTAATCTCTTTCAATTTCTATTCTATAGATATATTCTATTCTATAAAATAGAATTTAAAACAGTTCCTGTTTTTCTTTGTATTTCACAAGAAGTTTGAGGGTAATCACATTTTTAAATACCGTGTGTGTGTAAAGTAAAACATTTTGAAAAATGTAAACATCTAAATATTAGATTAAAAACAGTCTGAAAGGGATATTTATTCTCTTTTATTTTTATAGAGGGTTATTCCAATTTTACGTCCTAAAATTTCACATTTTGTATAGTACTATATATTCATTCTTTTTATTTTATTTTATTTTATTTTATTTTTTATTTTTTATTGGAGCTCAATTTGCCAACATATAGCATAACACCTAGTGCTCATCCCATCAGGTGCCCCCCTCAGTGCCCATCACCCAGTTACCCCAACCCCCTGCCCACCTCCTTTTCCACCACCCCTTGTTCGTTTCCCAGAGTTAGGAGTCTCTCATGTTCTGTCCTCCTCTCTGATATTTCCCACTCATTTTCTCTTCTTTCCCCTTTATTCCCTTTCACTATTTTTTATATTCCCCAAATGAATGAGACCATATAATGTTTGTCCTTCTCCAATTGACTTACTTCACTCAGCATAATACCCTCCAGTTCCATCCACGTCGAAGCAAACAGTGGGTATTTGTCATTTCTAATGGCTGAGGAATATTCCACTGTATACATTATATATTCATTCTTGATGCCCAAGTCGTCAAACTGAAATGTGATTTTACTAAGTGTTTATAACATGCAGGTACTGGACTTGGCTGGTCTTTTTAAAAAAATTAATATGTCTACTTTGCATTTATGCTTCCTATTTTGACATAAATGTTATTTATTTATTTGAGATTATATTTATTATTCATGAGAGACACAGAGAGAGAGAGAGAGGCAGAGACACAGGCAGAGGGAGGAGCAGGCTCCATGCAGGGAGCCTGATGTGGTACTCGATCCTGGGTCTCGAGGATCATGCCCTGGGCTAAAGGCAGGCGCTAAACCGCTGCACCACCCGGGCTGCCCTGGTTTTTGTTTTTAACTATGACACTGGTATTTAGACCACATCAGAGATCTTTGCTATTGCACCAATATTTGGTGTATAAATGTGTTTGTTTCACACCTCCCACAGATGTACACTCCACTTTCTCTAACACTTCATCTCATTACAGTTTTGAACACAGGGGACTTCTATGCATCCCTCTATGAGAAATATATTTCTTATTTTGTTCTATTCTTCTTTCAAGTTCAGGTCATATTTTCTCTCCTCTTGAGTTTGGAAGCATGGGTAATATCCTCCTTCATTCACCTCCCAGAATCTCACTAGGTTTAGAAATGGAGTTAATAAAGGTATTTTCAGTAGCGGTAACATTATGAAGGCTGATAAGAGAATTCCATTACTGTCTTTGTCCTTTTAATTTAATTTTAGGAAAGATGGAAATTTTTTTCTTCTTGAGAGGATGGGTAATTTGTATCAAAATTTTAAGTAAGTTGCTTTTAAAATATTTTCAAAGAGCAGACTCTAAGTAGTAGTATCAAAAGCCACTACATGGCTGTCTTGAAGGTAGAAACTCATTGCGAGCCTCGGTGTCCATTGAAAGATGAATGTATAAAGAAGATGTGGTTTATGTATACAATGGAATATTCCTCAGCCATTAGAAACGACAAATACCCACCATTTGCTTCAACGTGGATGGAACTGGAGGGGATTATGCTGAGTGAAGTAAGTCAATCGGAGAAGGACAAACAGTGTATGTTCTCATTCATTTGGGGAATATAAATAATAGTGAAAGGGAATATAAGGGAAGGGAGAAGAAATGAGTGGGAAATATCAGAAAGGGAGACAGAACATAAAGACTCCTAACTCTGGGAAACGAACTAGGGGTGGTGGAAGGGGAGGAGGGCGGGGGGTGGGGGTGAATGGGTGACGGGCACTGAGGGGGGCACTTGATGGGATGAGCACTGGGTGTTATTCTATATGTTGGAAAATTGAACACCAATAAAAAATAAATTTATTAATAAATAAATAAATAAATAAACTAATTAATTAATTAATTAATTAAAACTACGACAGGGATGCCTGGGTGATGCAGTTCATTAAGCATTTAATTCTTGATTTTGGCTCAGGTCATGATCTCAGGCTTTTGAGAGAGATCACACAATCTCTCCCGAGCTCCTGGCCAGGCTCTACTCTCAGCAGGGATTCTGCTTGAGATTCTCTCTCATTCTTTCCCTCTGCTCCTCCCCCTGCTTGTGTGTGCATTCTCTCTCTAAAAATAAATAAATAAGGGGCAGCCCGGGTGGCTCAGCGGTTTAGCATTGAGTTCCACATAAGGCTCCCTGCATGGAGCCTGCTTCTCCCTCAGCCTGTGTCTCTGCCTCTCTCTCTGTGTGTGTCTCTCGTGAGTAAATAAATAAAATCTTTAAAATAAATAAATTAAATAAATAAATAAATAAATAAATAAATAAATAAATAAATAAAATATTAAATAAAACATAGCACAGATACAACAATAAATACTGGCTCATATAAAGTCCAAAATGTATATAATTCTTGGAAAATTCATCCCCTGGAGTAAAGGGTTTTAATATAGTAATTCTGATGTATATTGGGAACAACTTTATAAAAAATAATTTTTTCATAGATGACATGTTTTTAAGATATGCTAAGATATGAATTTAATAAATGGCTACTATGTTATACTCTAAGTGTTTTATACCTCAGTGTATTATATAAACTTGGGTATTATATAAAAATAGGTTGTGTTTTATGACACCTATTAAACATCTATTTTTAAATGAGAAACTTAGAGGTATTAAGGGACTGGCTGAAGGGGCTGTATCCAAAAAGATATAGAACCAGAACTCAAAGTGAAGAAATTCTTTAGCCCACTCATGTGCAGCTTCCTGTATGCCTGAAGGCTATCCCATTTTCTTTATGTTCATCTTGTGGTGGAGCAGATAAACAATAATTAAGAAAAAGATATTTTAAAAATTAAGTGAATTTATTTTATTTAAAGATGTTAGCTTCTCTCAGAAAAACCTTAATATATGTGTATGTAGTGTATATGGCAGTGATGCATATTGCAGGATCAAGGTCTGTGTCTATAGGACTGTATCTTCAGTGAATATCTGTATGCATGCGCTCGGTCTACCTCATTTGTCTCTCCATCTAGAACTGGAGTTGACATGCCTGTTAGACATATTCCATTTTTCTGTCTGATTGTTATTTGTCAGTTTCTCTGTCTAGAAATATACTTTAGTATGCATCTAATGTGTCTACATATATCATTGTTCAACCTCAGAATGCTTGCTTTGTCCTATTCCATTTTTCAATCCCTTCCCCATATGAAATACTTAATGATTTCTATAATAATGGCAATGGATGCAATTCATAATCTAAAAGGCTTAAATCTGATATACTTGAGCCTGTAGCAGTGTGTATTTTTCCTCTTTCCTCTGATTTTTTAAATGTGCTTGTATCATTCATGTAGACATGATAATAAAATCAGGAGTGATTACATTAAATACATACATACTCTTAAATGTGTATTTTATTATAAACACATACCTAAAAATTATAGGCATATTAATCTTAAACAAGATGTTATGTCACTAAGGTCCTATATCAAGCTGATCTTCCATACTCAATTCACTGTTTTATAATACAGTGTTTTAAAGGGCATACTTTTGTCACCAGTGCTTTATAATAAGATTCTAAAAAGCTGATGTGAACACATCTAATTGAAGCAGGAGCATATTCTTGTAATGGATAGCTTGGGCAATAGATCCACCAGAGTGTATAACACTGCAGCAATGATTACTTTTAATGCTGGACAAGATAGTTAAGTTTTCTAAAATTCAGTTCTCTCTTTGGAATTACAAATAAATTTGTCTCAAATTGTCACTATGGGATTTTTGCTTCTGGCTATGATGGAGTAATTGGCACCAGATTACCAGATTAGCATGAGATATGGAATTCTTAGAACTGTCTTCAACTTGAGCAGAATTATTCTATGATATCTGAATAAAAGGATGATTAAAGTGATCCTAGCACTTTGCCTGGAGGTACTTTCCAGACTGCAGTGTAGGAAAGCAATGCTGAGGGTTGGATACAGAAGTCTTAAAGTATTGAGAAGGGAAATATTAGAGTTCATAGCTTCAAGATGGTCTGAAATTTGTATGACAGGACGGTGTTGGACAGAGACGTTCTATAAATTTGTATAGGAGTTGTCTTAAGTTTTTGACCAGATAATATGAGGTGAAAATGCAGTGTGAATCTCCATGAATCTGACAGAAAAGTTATTCTGAGGCAGTATTAACTACACAGTATATTGGGATATGTAAAAATTCCAAAAAGTCAGTCAGGAGACCTATTTGAACACCACAGGAATTTGGTTAAATCCCTGAAAGGCCATGCCCAAGGATTAAGCTTGCTAGAGTCTTGTAGGTCTGTCTTAAGCTAAAAAACAAATATCTAAAAGATAAAGCTGACCCATTAGTAAATTAACTAACTGACCTTCCAAAAAGAACTTTAATAGTTCTTAAAGGAAGACAATAAAATTCGTTCTCAACATTACAGTACTTACAATGTCTACTATATAATAAAAACATTACTCGGTATGCAAAACAGAATAATGGGACCCATGAACAGAAAAAAAAAAGTCAATAGACAGATAGCTAGACATATACAGTTGTTGAAATTAGCATCAACAGATTTAAAATGTCTGTATAAATATGTCAAAAGAGTAAGAAATACATGAACATGATGAGAGAAAAAATAGGGAATTTTAGTAGCAAAATTAAGACTGTAAAAACCAATCAAATAAAAATTTGCTTAGAAAAGTCAATATCTAAAACGAAGAATTCAGTGAATGTGCTAAATAGTAAATTTGATGCTGAAGATCAGTAAACTTGAAGACAGATCGAGAGAAACTATCCAAATTAAAACAGAGGGGCAAAAAAGCTCAGTGATATCAAACAATCTTGCATCTATGTATGTGGAGTCATAGAAAGTTAGAGAAGGAAAGAATATTTGAAGAAATAATAGCTGAAAGCATTCCAAATTTTATGAAGATATAAGCCTGTGGATTCCAGAGGCTTACTAACTGTGTAGCATAATGCAAATCAAAGGACACCATAACTAGGCACATTATAGTCAAGTCACTGAATATAAAAATAAAATATTAAAAACATCTAACAAAATATATCTATTAAAGAGAAGGGTGACTATGAGATATGATAAGAAATACTATTGATTTCTCTCCTGAAACGGTACATACTATAGACAAAGAGATGAAGTATAAAAGTGCCAGACAAGTGTTTAAAAATCCAAGCTAGAATTCTGCAGTCATTGAAAATATCCTTAAAAAAATGTAGAAAAATAAATAAATACTTGAGATAAACCAGTGCAGAGAGACTGACCACCAGGAGACCAGTAGCACAGATATATTTAAAAGAAGCTATGATGGCTGAAAGAGATTTATAGCAAGTTGAAATTCAGTTCCACATAAATTACCAAAGACTGTAGAAATGGTGAATATGCAAGTAAATATAAAAAGTTGATTTTACTTTATATTTTTATTAAAAAGAGATGATCACTTAAAGGAAAACAATAATGAGTTTTAAGGTTTATAACAGAAGTAGGAACAAACATGTATGACAAGAGAAACAGGTATGAGAAAGGGTTAAGATGAGCCATGATGTTGTAAGATTTACATTATACTACCTGAAGTGCAATAATATTTACTGCTGGTAGATTGTGAAAAGCATAAGAAGGATATTGTAATCCCTATAGCAGTTTTCAACAATAATACTAAAACCATAGAGAAGGTAAAATGTAAAATTAAAATTACTTAATCCAATGAAAACAAGAAAGGTGCAAAAAATAGAAAGGAGACAAATAGGAAAAAAAAACAAGTAGAATAAATTACATTATTAATTCCAATTATTATAAATGGGATGATAACCTAAAGAATAAAGATTGTCATAATGGAAAAAAGCAAGAGCCAAATGAATGCTAATAAAAAGATATATTTTAATCAGAAAAACAGTTTAAAAGGAAAAAATAACAATACTAATTATAAGTAAATTAATATCAGGAAATAGACTTTAGGACAAATATTTCTAGACATAGAGAGTGATACTTTATTACAATAAAAGTCAATTAAAAATAACAATACTATATATATATATATATATATATATATATATATATATATTTGACCCTTGAACAATGCAGGAGTTACGGGTGCTGACCCCCATGAGTCAAATATCCTATCTTTGCATAATTTTGACTCCCCCCAGTGCTTAACTACTAATAGTCTCCTGTTGACTGGAAGCCTTATCAATAACATAAATAATTGATTTACATATTTTGCATGTTATATGTATTATATACTGTCTTCTTACAATAAAGTAAGCTACAGAAGAGAAAATGTTCTTAAGAAAGTCGTAAGGAAAGAAAATACGTTTACAGTACTGTACTATATCTATTGAAAAGAAATTCACATAGAAGTGGACCTGGGAAGTTCAAACCTGGTTGTTCAAAGGTCAACTGTACCTAGCAATTGAGTTCAAAATACTGGAAGCAAAAACTGACAATTAGAAATACTTCAACCTATAATCATATTTAAAATTTAATCCTTTTTCATTAACAGATAGAACTAGTAGATTGAAAACTTAATAAAATGCACACCTATGAGAATAGTTGAAGTCTAAAAAACGGACACTGCCAGTTGCCAGGGAGAATGCAGAGCAATGGGATCTTCATCCATGGCTGCTGTGGAAAGCAAAATGGTTTCAACTTGGAAGACCGTTTGACAGTTTCTTACAAAGATAAATGTAGTCTTACCATATAACCCAGCAAAACATGCTCATAGATATTTTTCTGACTTATTTGAGGTGTTATATCCACTAAGAAAACCTCCTTTGAGTTTTTAGAGCACCTTTATGCATGATCTCCAAATTGGAGGCACTCAAGATGCTCTTCAATAGATTAGACAAACAAAACATTCCGTAGACTACTGTTCAGTAACAAAAAGAAATAAGCCATCAAGTGACAAAAGAAATGGATAAATTTAAATATATATTGCTAAGTGAAAGAAGCCAGTCTGAAAAGATGAAGTATGATAGATTCTAATAATAGGAGATTCTGGGAAAGGCAAAACTATAATGGAAGTAAAACGGTGGCCTGGATTTGGGGTGGAGGTGAAGTATTGAATAGGTGAAATGGCTGGAACTTTCAAAGCAATGAAACCATTCTGTGTGGTATTGTAATGGTAGACATATGACATGGATTTAGCAAAATTACAGGATTTTACCATATAAATAATAAACCTTAATGTATGCAACTTAAAAATCACTTAGGAAGTTAGAGCACCAGGAAGAAATGTAAAAAAAAGATAAACCAATCTAACCACAGTACAAATATGTGAAACAACCTCAGTGAATGGGATGAGGAGCATAGTGCTGGCCTAAGTAGCTTCAGAAAGGAGTGCAGTCCTAAATCCAAATGCAAAAATGAACTGTACGTAAGTCCTGTATGGTAACTGATGAAGTTGCTTCCCTTGACGTGCAGGTTAACAATATTGATACTTTGCTTATGTATGCAGGACTGAAAATTGTGTAAATTCATGGCATATGGTGAAAGCTAAATTTTTCATTATTAGAGTGAAAATTTACAGATAAGCATGGGCAAGAGGCTATAATGGCCTTTGGGGCAATGAATTCTAGGAGACATCAGAATGAATTTATGCCTAGCTTAATACAAATACAGGTGTTTACACATAGAAGTATAGATAAGTGAAGATACATAGGCTGAAAGAGCCTAGAAGCAAAAGCACTCCAGTAGCAACAAGCGCCCCCAATAAGCATATCTTGATTTCTGATGTCATTCTCCAGTAAAAGAAGCTAAGCCTATTTGGAGAAATGGCTGATCTAGTTTTGGTGTCCATAATATCCATAATATAAAAGATGTTTCTGGAATATATCATAAAAAGAATCCACTTACCCACCCACACACACATTTATGGGAATAGGCAAAGATACATGGTGCTAAAAGAACACCCAACATTTTGAGCATAAAATAAAGTAATATTGCACGATAATCCCAAATAAAAATACTATCCATGAATCTATACTGACGTAAGTAAATTATTTAAATATATAAATAAATAAAGGAGAATAAACAAATCTTATGTACACAAAAGTTTCAAATAAGGTATGTATATATGCTGCCTTAAAGGAGGCTGTACATAAATCCTCACTTCTTAAGTGTAGATTGCCATAGTAACCCCTTTCCAAGACGTACAGTACAGGAAGTGGGGGGGGGGGAGAATAATTGCAGAGAGGAGAAAGTTAGCAAATGCTACCCGAGCCATGGGATCAACGTCAACATGAATAAGGACAATTCATGTTGATAGTATGTACCCTTGTTATGATGGGATGAAGTGGCACTTTATCTTCCTGGACTCCTCTTCTAAACTCAGAGCCCCAGTCTAATCACGACAAAAATATCAGAGAAACTGCAATATTTGAACAGTCCTAAAAACTGTCCAGATCAGCAAAAACGAGGACAATCTGAGAAAATGTCCCAGTTTAAAGGAACCTAAGGAGACATAACAATTAATTGTAATGTGGTATCTTAGATGGAATTCTGAAACAGAAAAAAAAAGGTGTTAGGTAAAAACTAAGTGTTTCAGAATAAACTATATATTTTAATTAATAATAGTATAGAAGTAGCAGTTCATTAATTATAATAAATGGAGCATACTGAGTGCTGGGTACACAGAAACTATCTATACTCTATAATTTTTCTATAAATCTAAGACTGTTCTAAAATTACAAGATTTTTTTTTAATTTTTATTTATTTATGATAGTCACAGAGAGAGAGAGAGAGAGAGAGAGAGGCAGAGGCACAGGCAGAGGGAGAAGCAGGCTCCATGCACCGGGAGCCCGACGTGGGATTCGATTCCGGGTCTCCAGGATCGCGCCCTGGGCCAAAGGCAGGCGCCAAACCGCTGCGCCACCCAGGGATCCCACAAGATTTTTTTAATAGCAACAAAAATGCAGATACCAACTTAATCTAATTTTCTTTGTACAGTGCTACATTTAAAACCTGCAGTATGCATATTCATGAAACATTCACTATGATGGACCTTAATATTCACTACAGTTAATTAAACATGGTAGTGCCATGTACACATGCATTCTCTGGCCTTGGATAATTTATATTATCAATAAAAAAGAAAGATATTTTAACAAAAATTCAAGTGTTTGGAAACTCAGAAACCATTCTAATTGTATATATGTGTTAAATATAAAATGACCAGGACAGTGAACTTGTTTGGGACTGAATGATAATAGAAATGAAACTTAAACCTAAACTTTGGGACACAACTGCAGGGTCTTAGAGGAAAAAAATGTATATATCACAAAATTAATGTATTAGAAAAAGGAAGATTATAATAAATGATATGGAAAAGATAAGAGCAGATATCAATAAAATAAATGATGGAGCGTATCAACTAAATACAAATTCAATCAGAAATAAAATTCAAAAACCCTAGTTAAACTCAACAGTCTATAATAGTATATAAGTATATATCATTGTATATTAATGCATGTTAAAGATTAGTACATCATCCTTATATATTAAGTATACTTAGTTACTAAATGTTAAATAATTATTAATGAAGTATTAATGTATAACCTTAAAATAATTCAACATAGCAAATAGTGAAATTTATAAAATGCATCATATACCATGACATTTATTTTATCTGGGGAATACAACTTGGTTTTACATTTGAAGAACAAGCAATACAATTTATCATATTTACAGATTAAAACAAAAAAGATATGATCGTCCTAATGGATTCTGAAAGCCTTGCATAAAATTCAGTGCCAATTCATGAGAACAGATTTCTACAAGAGAATAAAAGATTTACTTAATATAATAAATAATATTTGAGAAAAACCTACAACTATAACCCTAATAACTGGAACTGAACATTGGACTGAACATGTTTCTCCCAAGAAGAGAAGCGATGCAAGAATGTTCTCTTTCATTATTTCTAATCAGCATTCTACTAGAGGCCCTAGCCAATGCAAAAAGGAGAGACATAGAACAAAAAGGTATATAGATTGGAAAAGAAGAAATAATAATATATTTTTAGTAGATGATGTAGGGAATGCTAAGGTATTGGAAAAATACCCATAGATATAGTTAATAAATTTGACAAGGTGGCAGGTATAAGGTCAGTATATAAAATTCAGTTATGTTCTATTAAGAAAATGAAACAAAGGGAAAATAGAGTTTTAAAAATAGGATTTTATTATTTTTTAAAAGATTTTATTTATTCATGATACACACACAGAGAGAGAGAGAGAGAGAGAGAGAGAGGCAGACACCCAGGCAGAGGAAGAAGCAGGCTCCATGCAGGGAGCCCGACGTGGGACTTGATCCCGGTTCCCCAGGATCAGGCCCTGGGCTGAAGGCAGCACTAAACTGCTGAGCCACCCAGGCTGCCCTAAAAATAGAATTTTAAAAAGAGTTTTCAAAAATGAAAAACTCTTAAATAATACACTTATGTCTAGTTTCAATGAAAAAACAAATACACTTAAAAACAGTTGAAACAAATTAAAGAAAACCTTAATTAATGAATATACAATGTTCATGCATTTGATAAATCCATATTGCTGATACCTATACTTACATATTTATGTATAGTTTCAAAGTAAGCCCAGTCAAATACAATCCGCTTTTTGTAAAAATTAACAAATTGATTTTAAAATTTATATGGAGATATAATGCACCTAGAATAGTGCAAACCTACTTGACAAACAATAGTTTTTCAGAACCCACATTACCTTATTTGATATAACCTACACCTGACAATATGGTAGACCTTACAAGAACAGACCTATAGATTAATTCAGTGTAATGGGGAATGAAGAAACACACTTGTATGTTGAATTAATTTCTGAAAAATGTAGCAAAGCAACATAATAAAAGAAAAAATATTTTCAACAAACCGTCTTGGAAGAAGTGGATACCCTAAGGGAAGAAAATATGGTATCACACCATACACAAATAATGAATCCTACATTAAGAAGGAGGTTAACAACCATACCTGTTGAAGGAGATGACAAGATGCCTTTGTGCGTCAGTTGGTGGCCAAAATTAAAAATGTTTCCCGAACAAAAACTGAAATCTAGCTTTCTTAGGAAATCTAGCTTTCTTAGGATTATGAAGTCTGAATATCTATTACCGTCTGACCAGAACCCTATCACATGAGCAAAGTCAGGCAAGAACCATCCAGTTGAGCACTGTCAACCCACAAGGTCATGAGAAAAAATAATTTGTTATTTTAAACCGATATTTTCCTGACATGGCTTGTTTCTCAACAGCAGATGACAAAAATGGGAGAATCTCACTACAGAGAGAAAACAAGCAAAAAACAGAACAAGCAGACATAAACCCATCAGCAAAAGAGTGGCAAAGAGAATACACAAAGATATTAAACATGGCAGGAAATAATCCATAATAATGGAATTCAGATGGCATAGAGGATTTATGACCTCAAGAGCTTATGACAATAGATAATCTGAAAGGACACATGTTACGTAACAGGGGTAGGCCAGATGCAATAAATTATAGTTTCTCTGTATTTTACTTGAGAGATTGAATTCTATCCTAATCAAAGCTGAAACTCATGTGAATTATGAACAGTGCTGGGTATACCTTACAAAGAATGCAAAGTATGACTTGAAGTGAAATACTATTTCATAAAACCCAGTAGTATTTATATTTAAGCCAAGGGAGTAACCAGAAATTCTTATAATAATTAATTAACTTGGCTATACTAAGTACTTTTTACTAGTAGATAGTTTATTTTATAGCAATTTACTGTGCTAGAATAACAACTACTATATATTTATATTATCATTAACTTGCATTGTTTTAAATTATAACTTGACTGAAGAGAGCAGAGCAGCTTGGGAATATAAACACTATTTATTACATTGTTTCTTGGGAAATGATATTCTGAATATTAGAAAACTAGGTTATAAACAGATAATTAAATGTGAAAATGAATTTTGTTTAATGGGGATCAATTACCTTATGTGAACAATATAAATCATTTAAGCTTTGTTGTTAAAAACAACATGCATATTCAGAAAGTCTATGATTATCCTTTATGAATAATAAATAGATAAATTTTCAATCAGGTTACCTACTATGTAGGGGAGCGCTAACATCGCTTATCTTTACAATGAACTTTCAGTTCCAGGTCAAGTTGTAGCGAAGCATCTGCTGTGGCCATATGTCATCCCAATAGACTGCCACCAGGTGAAATTTGTAATGTAACACACCAAATTCTAAAAAACTATCACAGGAGATGCATTAATACCTGAGGCTTTCCCTTGGTTGGCCTCCCAGTCCCAATGGGTGACATGATTCCACATTTCAGCTAATATCATTTGGGTTCTTGCCATAATGCTGGAGAATATTTCTTGCTGCATAGACTCTCCCGCTGGCATCTAGAAAGTGATCATAAGTTTAAAAGTCAGAGAAATAATGTATTACACATCCTGGACTGATCCTAAGTTTCTCACTCTCAGAGACTCCCAAAGAGTGATTAGATTTTTCTGCCATTTTGTGGCACCCATGGCACTTTTGCTACTGTCCCTAAAGCATGATCATCCTTGATAAGATACTTCCAATTCCATAAGTACTTAGAAGTTTGATACCATAGTTAAGCTACTGTATCCATTTTTCATTAGCATAGGTTAATCTATTTGCTTATTTTATTTTTTATTTATTTTTACATTTTATTTATTCATGAGGGACACAGAAGAGAGGCAGATACACAGGCAGAGGGAGAAGCAGGCTCCCCACAGGACTGGATCCCAGGATCCTGGGACTACGACCTGAGCCAAAGACAGACTGACCTGAGCCAAAGACAGACACTCAACCAATGAGCCACCCAGGTGCCCCTCTATTTGCTTTTTAAACAGAATGAAGTCTCAATCTATCAATAAATTAAATATATTAAAATATATTAGTATAAAAAGCACATTAAAATGCATATCACACATAATTTTAAAATAAAATATATTTTCATATTCATCTACTCAGTTTGGCATAGAAAGAAATGGAGAAATTCAGGTACGGAAACATCAACATCACAAAAGGCACTGTGTTCAAATAGACAAAATACATTTCCACACTTAAAATATAATGCATGTATCTGGATGTTAAAACTACACCCCTTACGTTGCTGTTTTTAAAGTTTTTTATTATTGAAGTATAGTTGACATGCAGCGTTCTATTAGTTTCTGCTGCACAACATAGTGATTTGACAATTCTCTCCATCATGCAGTGCTGATCCTGATAAGTATAGTCACCATCTGTCACCATACAACCTTATTAAGTTAAAGCCTTTTCTAATCTGGTCACCTAGAAGAAGGGAGGCTTATAATGTTTGGATCAAATTTGGGAGAGTGATCTGTGCTGGGCAGAATTATAAAACACCCCAGCTTTCTGCCCCCTGATATAGGTACCCTACGTAATCCCCTCCTCTTGGGTGTAGTGAACCCATGGATATGATGGGATGCCATTCCTGTAATTAGATTCCTAATCCATTCACTTGGATTTAATCAAGACAGAGGTTATCCTAAGTGGACCTGATTAGTGTGGTGACCCATTTAAGAGAAGGTGAAGCATCAGAAAGATGGTCCCATGTTGCCCTTGAGACAGCTGATCACCAGGCTGGGAAGGCCATGGGACAGAGGGCAGTGGGTGGCCTCTTGAAGCTGAGGGCCTTCTTCCTATGAAATTACCAGGAAATGAATTCTGCCAATAGCTAATGAATTTGGGAAAGGACTCCAAGCTTAAAATGGAATTGCAGTCCTTGCCAACGCCTTGATTGCAGCCTGTGGGAGCACAGGACCGGCTAATACATGTCTGGACTCCTGACCCATGGAAACTGTAAGATAAGAAATGGCGTTTTACACTGCTAACGTTATGGTAATTTGTTGCAAGGCAATAGAGAACTAATATATGGTCATATTGCCCTTGTACTCTCTCCAAAGTACTAAACTGAGTAAGAATGATAGCAGGTATGCACGTCCAAGTCCAATTCAGATAATACCAAGCCAACCTCAATTGACTTTTGTTCTTTCTCAGCTGTGAAAAGCTTACATGCTGTACATTTGGAAGGCATGCAGCCTGTATTTTTGAGGTTGAAAATGTAGTAATTGGATGAGTAATGCACAAGTGTATTATATACCATAGATCATAACATACACAGCATAGCTTTGGGAAGATCAGAATAGAAGACAGTCTTCCTAAAATATGTAAATCACCTAATAATAAGTGAAATGAAATCTATTTTATAAATCTATATAAATTTGTGGGATAACTGCTCAGAATGCAACAATTCAAGTATGCATCTTACACGTAAGAGGGAAAAGATTTGCATGTGACCCAAGATCAGAAGGCAGCACAGTAGTACTTAACAGTTCAGGTTGACGACCCAGGACGTGAAATGCCAGCTTTATCTCTTGCTACCTAGATATTTGTAAAAGTGTCTTTTAATCTCTCAGTGTTTCAGTTTTTAAATCTATAGAGTGGGGATAATGTAGACTTCCTTGTGTTAAATCTTTGAAGGCTGCATGAATTATAGTACGTAAAATCTTTCTCATAAATAGAAAATGCTTATAATTGGCTTTTTACTGTATGTCAGGAGCACAGGAGACCTAACATCCTGCTTATACAACATTACTGCAAATGTTTATTTTTTTTTGTTATTTCTAGCACAGTAATACCCAAATTGAAATAATTCTCCTCAAAAATGGAGACTCTCAAAATGAAGCATTGTGTTTCAATGCATGCTATGCTTAATTAATGTATTGCTTAGCTAGATGCACGATTTGTCAAAGTCTTTAAAGATGTTGATTTTGAGTCTAAAATTAGCAACTGATTTGTTCTGTTTGCTCTATTCAACACTGTAGTTTAGTTTTCCTATTTCCCCTTCAAGTTACCTTATTTGCATGCCTTTAAACCACCCTGTTTGGTTTTATCATGTGGCCATGTTCACAGTTGCTTGGTTGTTTATAAAATTGCCAAACTGAATTCATCAAAAGAATAATGAATACTACATATGACATTCATTATTTTGATTTTCAATAGAGTAAATTGCATCCAATTTGTTACTCATTTCACTTTGAAATGAAACAGATAGTTTTTTCCAATAATTATTCTCTTTTTATTGACAGTAACCAGTCTCTTACATGAATATCAAGTAATGGTTTTATTATATATCTGTATATGTAACTTTTCACCAAATGGGACATTTAGTTATTAAGTTGATGATCTGCTTTTAATGAAAATTAACATTGAGCAATACCACCTAAACAACACAGAAATTAAGTATCACCCCTGTGGAAGGCAAAATAATGTACTTCCTAACCCCTTTCCCCCCACATATCTGCATCCTATTCCCAGGAGCCTGTGGGTATGTTATGTTACATGACAAAAGGCAATTCAAGTTAACAGGTAGAATCAAATTTGTTAAAGAGCTGCCCTTCACATAAGGAGATTATTCTAGATTATCTGAGTGGGCTCAGTGTTGCCACTTCAAGAGAAAAGAAATGCAGAAGAAGTCAGAATGATGCCAGGCAAGAAAGATTCAACCTCCCCAATGGAGGCCTTGAGCCAAGGTTTGAGGGCAGCCTCTGGAAGCCAGAAAGACTAGGAAATGGTTTCTCCTCTAGAGCTTCCAAAAAGGACACGGTCCTGCCACCCCTTGATGTTAGTCAGGTGAAACCTGTGTTAAATTTCTAACCTACACGACCAGAAGATATTAAATGTGTCTTGTTTTAAGCCACTCCATTTGTGGTAACTTGTTATGACAGCAGTAGAAACTAATATGGCCCTCATCTTCTGGGGGGTTCCATCCTTGCTGATTCATAGACAAAGCAGGCGAGGTGCAAATTGAACACTTGTGACCGTAGACTCACTTCAGTTTCAGACAGCACAATTTACAGAAAAGGAATATTTCATGAGCCCCCATTAGAGAAATGTTACAAGTATGACAGCAAGTCTGGGAATGGGAATGCAGATAGCAATTGCTGCCAATTTTACAAAACTGCAAACAACTTCCTTTGGAGGAAAAAAAAATGTTAGCTTAACACATCACATGAATCTATTTTATATCCTCTAATAGTTTGCCTAGTAATTTTAAATTTTACTCAAATTGTGATAAACATCATACAGCCTCCCATTTTTTGCTTAACTGCTTAGAGAGAGGGTCCCTAGATCCATTGTTCACATTGCTTATTCAGGGGAATTATATGTGGATATATGTAAATATCAATTATACATATAAATTATATGTATATAAATATAATACATATATTTTTTTTTCTTTAGCCTTTTCAAAAAAAGAAGAAAGAAGCACCACTTTGGTTTGGTTTTAGAACTCTATGGCTATATTCACTCATGAATTTGCCATAATGCATTGGAATGTGCTTTTTTTTCCTCCCATCCTCTTACAAGAACATTCTTGCTTTGCTTGCTAACATTTGAAGAGGAATGAAAGAAATAGTTCATAAGGTATGAAGGAGTAGGAAATTCCTTCCTAAAGTTGTCATGTTATCTCTCTGGCCACCTGGCCTATATTCTGACACAGAGAGACCAGTTTAGTTTATTATTTAAAGCTGAACACATCAGTTCTTCAAGAGAAGGCTAAGATCTAAGGGAGGTACTTCACTGCAGACAAGAAATTACTATGACCTTGACTACATGTTTCATTAATAGTGAACTATTTTCATTTTAACTGTCTTTTTATATTAAAGCGGCAGGTTGTGTTGAATGTAAAACCACGGAGGGGAATTGTGACATATTAAAGATTTTCAACATTAGAACTATTGAGAGTTATTTGGGTTTATTTCCAGAATGATAATGAGGTACATATAAGAAACAGCAATCTAAAATGTGGCAATTTTTTTAAAGATTTACTTTTCTAAAAAATATTTTATTTATTTATGAGAGACACAGAGAGGCAGAGACATAGGCAGAGAGAGAAGCAGGCTCCCTATGGGGAGCCCGATATGGGACTCGATCTCAGGACCCGGGGATCATGCCCTGAGCCAAAGGTAGACACCCAACCATTGAGCCACCCAGGTGCCTCTAAAGATTTACTTTTAAAGTTTAAGAAATAGGTTTTTCACACATCAGAGAAAGCACTAATTTATGAGTACTTATTTCAGTGATTTCTCCTTTACCTTTCCCCTCTCCCTTAAATAAGTACTGTTAACCAACTCTATAAAAAAAGAACTGGTACAATCAAATGGACTATGTTGCTTCTTGCTGCATTAAAATGCAACATATAGTATGGAAATGGCAAATTCGAACTTTTTACATGATGGGAATTATGCAAGCAAGGGTCAGCACACATAATGCTTACTATGTGAAGGCACTGTTTTAAGCATTTTATATATGTCAATTCACTTAATTGTTATAAAAAAATAAGACTACTAGGGGTTGCCTTTTATACAAGACAGATTAAGTAACTTGCCAGAGTCACACGGTGGGTCTGGTAAGCACTAATAATCTTGCTTCTAGAGAAATTTTCTTTTCTGTGTTTTCATCCAAAGCAGGGATTAAAATGGCTCTTTGGTTGCAAATAACAGAATAAATACAAGAAAGAAAAGGCAAGATAGTAAGAAGAAAAATACTTTAAGGGCATAGTAACATCTCAAGGACTAGGACAGGAGACATCAAGGAAGAGATTGGAACCATGCATTAAAAGAGCACTTAGAATTATATTTTCATCTTTCACTTCCTATTATTTTCTTCTGTTGCTTTCATCTGTCTTCTCCATCAAGTAGCCTTCTCCATCCCCTTATTTTCATGGTGGTTAGCAGTTGGCCACCACATAGCTCTCATGGCCTATCATTCCATGATTCATCCATATGAAGCTTGTCCTAATGATATGTTCTTGTGCTGAGGAACTGGATTGGTCACACTTAGCTTAGCTATCCAACCCTGTCAAAACAGTTCTGTTTAATAATTTGTCAATGAATAAAAGGAGTGGAGTAGAGGCAATTGACAAGAAAATACCATAATTTTGGTAACTGGAAGTTTCCAATGTAAACTAACATATTCATTATATAATATTTTTTTTTTTTACAGATAACTGATTTTTTAAAATTTACTTTTAAGTGATTTCGTTTATTGCCATTTTCTTTTTTTTTTTTATAAATTAATTTTTATTGGTGTTCAATTTACCAACATACAGAATAACACCCAGTGCTCATCCCGTCAAGTGTCCCCCCTCCGTGCCCGTCACCCATTCACCCCCACCCCCCGCCCTCCTCCCCTTCCACCACCCCTAGTTCATTTCCCAGAGTTAGAAGTCTTTATGTTCTGTGTCCCTTTCTGATATCTCCCACACATTTCTTCTCCCTTCCCTTATATTCCCCTTCACTATTATTCATATTCCCCAAATGAGTGAGAACATACACTGTTTGTCCTTCTCCGATTGACTTACTTCACTCAGCATAATACCCTCCAGTTCCATCCACGTTGAAGCAAATGGTGGGTATTTGTTGTTTCTAATGGCTGAGTAATATTCCATTGTATACATAAACCACATCTTCTTTATCCATTCATCTTTCGATGGGCACCGAGGCTCCTTCCACAGTTTGGCTATTGTGGACATGGCTGCTAGAAACATCGGGGTGCAGGTGCCCCGGCGTTTCATTGCATCTGAATCTTCGGGGTAAATCCCTAACAGTGCAATTGCTGGGTCGTAGGGCAGGTCTATTTTTAATTCTTTGAGGAACCTCCACACAGTTTTCCAGAGTGGCTGCACCAGTTCACATTCCCACCAACAGTGTAAGAGGGTTCCCTTTTCTCCGCATCCTCTCCAACATTTGTTGTTTCCTGCCTTGTTAATTTTCCCCATTCTCACTGGTGTGAGGTGGTATCTCATTGTGGTTTTGATTTGTATTTCCCTGATGGCAAGTGATGCAGAGCATTTTCTCATGTGCATGTTGGCCATGTCTATGTCTTCCTCTGTGAGATTTCTCTTCATGTCTTTTGCCCATTTCATGATTGGATTGTTTGTTTCTTTGGTGTTGAGTTTAATAAGTTCTTTATAGATTTTGGAAACTAGCCCTTTATCTGATATGTTATTTGCAAATATCTTCTCCCATTCTGTAGGTTGTCTTTGAGTTTTGTTGACTGTATCCTTTGCTGTGCAAAAGCTTCTTATCTTGATGAAGTCCCAATAGTTCATTTTTGCTTTTGTTTCTTTTGTTTTCGTGGATGTATCTTGCAAGAAGTTACTGTGGCCAAGTTCAAAAAGGGTGTTGCCTGTGTTCTCCTCTAGGATTTTGATGGAGTCTTGTCTCACATTTAAATCTTTCATCCATTTTGAGTTTATCTTTGTGTATGGTGCCAGAGAGTGGTCTAGTTTCATTCTTCTGCATGTGGATGACCAATTTTCCCAGCACCATTTATTGAAGAGACTGTCTTTCTTCCAGTGGATCGTCTTTCCTCCTTTGTCGAATATTAGTTGACCATAAAGTTCAGGGTCCATTTCTGGATTCTCTATTCTGTTCCATTGGTCTATGTGTCTGTTTTTGTGCCAGTACCACACTGTCTTGATGACCACAGCTTTGTAGTACAACCTGAAATCTGGCATTGTGATGCCCCCAGCTATGGTTTTCTTTTTTAAAATTCCCCTGGCTATTCGGGGTCTTTTCTGATCAATTCCATGTGACACCACCAGTGAGAGGGTGATGATCTGCTGTGAAAATTATGTGACTAGACCAAAGAACATCAAAGGTAAAATAAGAAGCTATTCTTTGACTCCCAACTCCTCCCACCTGAAACAGGTACAAAATAACTGTAAGAGCACAGAGCAACTCAATCATATGAAGAAATATGATTAATGAAAATAGTGTAAATATTATAATTGGTGATATACACTTTAAATGCATTTTAAATATCACTAAATGTGAAAGTTCATTAATATCTCGTGATTCTTCTGGGGTTTTTTGGGGTTACATGAAAATTTTTGAGTTCTTGAAAAAATAAATTCCATTATTACATATACTTGATTTAAAAACAACCGGTTGTGGACACCTGGGTGGCTCAGTGGTTGAGCGTCTGCCTTTGGCTCAGGTTGTGATCCCAGGCCCTGGTATCGGGTCCCACACCGGACTCCCCATGGGGAGCCTGCTTCTCCCCTCTGCCTACATCTCTGCCTCTCTCTCTGTCTCTCATGAATAAATAAAATCTTAAAAGAAAAAAGCCAACCAGTTGTAATTTGAACAGGGCAGTATTGTACCTGCTTCTCACACATATCCTCACAAGACATATCTGGAAGATTATTAAATAGCTAATTTTTGAATAAAACATAAATTTTATGGATTTGGGGGACTTGCAGCACACTTTAGAAAACTCATAGTGGCCAAAGATAGCACTAAGCATGTGGGGAATGTAAGGCAGGGACAGCAGAGTAAGTGTCAATACCAGCAGGAGGTAGGACTATGGGCCATGGTCAGGAACACAGCCATGATCCCAGCAGAAGGAAGTGAAAAATCTTTCTGAGAGAAAGCAACACTAATTTGGTCCCCAGGTTCCTACAAATTATGAATTACTAAATAGTGATCTCGCAATCAAATATCACCACACACACACACAATCATCATGAATGAAAATTTGTAGGGGGAAAAAGTAACAGATTAGACTCTGAAGAACTTCAATGTTGATATTTCAGGAAATAAATATAAATTAATTAGCATTGAACTATATGAGGAGATAAAACGTAGAATAGCAGAGAGTACACCAGCAATACGTAACTAAGTGAAAAAAAACATTAAATACTTTCTACATTATAATACTATTTTAAACAATGAAAAATAAGTACAACTAAATATATTATTTAAAGATAAATGTGATAAAATTAGAAAAAATAAGCAAAGGATGATATATTCAAAAGGAGGGCGGCTGTCAGGGATTTGGAATCCAAGTGAAGGAAGTATTAGATGGGGAGAGTTATGGACTTACAGTGATGTTGTGGTTTTTGAAGTTGTCTGTCCGTCCTCAGGAGCTGTTTTACACATCAAAACTTACATGTGTGTTACATATATTTAATATAGAACAAGTATTTTAAAATAATAAAAATTAAAAAGGGAATAGAGTGATTATATAAAATATAATCGCTTAATATAAAATCAAGTGCTGTTCTGTAAACTTTCTTTTTGTGCTTTAAACTTTGTACTTTAGCATACAGAGGAATACAAGGTCTAAATCTTGTGTTCCTGAAGGTTCTGAAAATTTCTCCTCCTTTTCTTCCTTTTCCTTTTCCTCCCTCACTGTCTCCTCCCTCCCTTCCCCCTTCTTGGTGGAAGTTTTTAGCTGTCTCAAATTTACTTCAATTATAAGTTTAAATAATTAATAGTAGTACCTTCTGCATCATTTCAGTGGTTACGTAACTATTACAACTCTAATGGCCTATTATAGAATGAATTCAGTAAGTGGATTTACTTCTATGTTTATGATCCGTTGAGTCGACAAATCATTTTACTTCTTAATGATTTCAGGTTAATGAGAAAAGGATGGAGGTCAAGGAGAAAGTAAGCAAAGTGTTCTTGCTAAGACAAGGGCATGGGACCTCATGGCAAACAATGTAAACTCAAGTTTAGAGTAGTTTGAATAATAAAACTAAAATTGATTCAAGAATGGAATCATCCCATACCTGATGCAAGAGTCTTAACTCAAAAAACCCATACTGATGTGGCAACTGGTGTTTTTATATTTTAAGTGGTGATTTGGTTTCAGCGAAACATCTCCCATGTATTATCATCTAATTCATCAATATTGTAATAATTACTACTAGTAATTTTCTGGTTTTGTAATCATATAAATTATGTAATACTTTTTTACTAGTTCCATGTTTATACGTTTTAGTTAACTTTATAATTAAATAATTTGTCAATACTGAAATCGGCTAAATATTTTTTTGCTCTTAAAGGCTCTTACTAGTTGAACATGTTTAAGATGATCAGATTGAGTCTGGAAAAGCTTAGGTATTTTTCACGAGTGGTATAATTCAGTTGACAAGTTCTCATTTGAAAATCCAAAGGAATCATAATTAACAGAATAAAAATTTCACATCTCAATCAGAATTTTAACTTGCTAAGAGGAGGTTAAACCAATAATATTAGGTAGCAGGTAAGAAGGCGAACATATTTATGTTCCCACATTGAGCATTGTGCATAATTACTTTTTAATTTTTCTAAGAAAGCTTGAAAGATAGTGTATGAATTCTTGTTAGAAAGGTGTAAGTAGAGGCAGCCCCGGTGGCACAGCGATTTAGCGCTGCCTTCAGCCCAGGGCGTGATCCTGGAGACCTGGGATCGAGTCCCATTCCGGTCTCTCTGCATGGAGCCTGCTCGTCCCTCTGCCTGTCTCTCTCTCACTCTCTCTCTCTCTCTCTCTGTGTGTTTCTATAAATAAATAAATAAATAAATAAATAAATAAATAAATAAATAAATAAAATCTTAAAAAAAAAAGAAAGTTATAAGAACTTCTGTAAAATATGACTGGTATTTGTGCATAGCATTCCAGCTCACTGCACATAGCTTATTACATGCAAGATAGTAATGTTTATTTTTATAAATCGATGAATGCATGAGCAAATAAATAAACAAATCTTACAGAAATCTATTTCATATCTGTAGCATTGCTCTCTTGGAATAGATGCATTCCAGGATTCTAAGCATCAGACACTGGTTATCTCTTCTGGTCTATGCCTGATTTTTTCATGCTTCTTTTAATCTCCCAGTGTTTGTTTTCTTGCTCAAATGCTTCTTATAAGTGCATCTGTATATATTTAAGTATCCAGGATGCCTTCTGAAGCCAGTGTTATTTCACTATTATATAATTAAGATATTTAAAGTATAACAGGTTGTAAAGTTTGAGATGTTGCCTAGGACCGTAATGTTCAGTAGATATGGAATTCCAAAGATAAATCATCATTTGAGGAATTTGTGAAGGAAACTTAGAACGATAAAAATAAATTGATCTTGGTGTCTTGAATCCTCTCACCTTGAGTATAAGAAGACATAAGAGAAAGAAAGGAGAGAGGGTTTCGAAGGAGAAGATATTTTGGATAAAATGTGATGTGATATTCTTTGCCTCCACCCCTCCCTTCCTCTACTCAAAACAATCTTGTGAGTGCACACTCTCACAGGCATCTATGGAGAGTTTGATATGTGATGCCTTCATATGGAGGCAGAGACGATAGCATCTGACTCCCAGTCTGGAATGCTTGCAAAACAAAAAAAATAAATAAAATAAAATAAATAAATAAATAAAATAAAATAAAATAAAATAAAATAAAATAATAAAATAAAATAAAATAAATAAAATAACTTAAAAACCCTTTAAAGAGTAACACTATTCTGGGGTCGACCTACACACACTCCCTGATGGTGTGGTAACTCTACTCCCTGTAGAGATCTCCTCTAATGAATGTTCGAAGTGCAGAGCAAGTCGTCCTGACTTCTGTCCAATACCACCACCTGGAGTCATGGAGGGAACACAACAGCAAGGACCTGAAGGTGCATATATATTGGATCCTAGGACAAGAATGGCGCAGGCCCACCTAGAAGAGAAGTCAAGACAAAGGCAGAGGAGAGATGGCCAGCAGGGAACCACAGAAAAACTCAGGAAAGAAACCCTCCCCAGATGTGTCAGACCCCCAGAGATGGAATGATAGTTAAAGTGAGAATTGTCCTTACCTTGAGAGAGTAGCATCTAGAAAAAGAGGACAAAGGAAAGTATTGTTTATGAGAGAAGTTTAGATGCATAAATAGAAAAAGCCAACTATATCCATTTTTAATCCTCAAGGCTTCCAGCCTGAAACAGTCTGGTGTTCACATAAAGTGGCAAAAATATGCTATTAAATTTCAGAATTGTAAAAAAAAATCAAAATTGTGATGAATATCTTGGATTGAACATTCTAATTACTGAAATGCGTCTATGATAACAATTTAAATTTTCCCTATATATAATTTTATCTAAGAGTGGGCAGCAAAGTCCTGCAAATGACCTCACGCAGTATATTTTGAAGGGGCAATGGTTATTAAAAATAAATTTGCATTTTGGATTCCTCAGAAGTTGTTGTCAACCTCCAGGTTACATAAGAAAATGGAAAACTTTTCTTACATAAGCAAATTCAGTCTTCTGCTCACTACTGTGCAGCAAGGCGGGGGGGGGGGGGGGGGCTGTGTTCTTTGACAAAGTTATGACCTCCGTGCCACCTGCCAGATTCCTGCTGCAGACACTCTAGTGCATGTTGGAAATATTATATAGAGGCTCATTTTCAGCTAAGGTCAAGGGAGAAGCGAGATTTCCCCTCCTTTTCTTCCTTCTTTATTGGTGAATGTCTAAAGTTAAGTCTTCTATTTGCTTTAATGTATGGATTTGGAGATATCTTCCATGGTGAGATGCAGTTACATTTAAGCAATCTGGCAAGTTGAAGCTTAAACGTTGCTCGAAGAGTCCTTCTAAATATGTCCCCAAGCAGATTTAAAGCTGTTGCTTTCAATTGTATTTTGTTTTTAATTTCTTTTTTTTTTTATGCTCTCTACTTGCTGCTTTACCAAATAACTTGAGAACTTACCCTTATGTGTATATAAACCTGGCAGTGGTGCCATTTAATTGGTGTTCAAGAAAACCGAATCATCTGGATTTTCATCTGCATTTCCGCTTTCATTACATGCTCACCAATTTCAGCATCTTCTCTGCAAGATAGGTCTCATGTAAGAATTGCACATATTTTGAAGATATATGGATATTATGTATCTCTAGGAGCTACCATCAGTTGAACAACTTCCCATACAAGTGGGCATCTGTTGTTAATGAGCTTTGCTGTTTTGGGATTGCTATTTGCAAAGTAACATATTTAAGATTTCTACTGGTCAAGCTGTCTTTCAACACTGTAATGGCAACTACTACATCTTGTGTGAACATTTTGTATAAATATGACAAGATACTTACAAAAATCTTTTCCATGTTATGAGGTTTATGCAGGGCTTAAAAAATCCTGAAGATAGACTGGCTATCTGTTGGCATATAACATTAGTTTTATTTTCTATTTTGCTGTGAATATAACTGTTTTAGGAACACATAATTGAAGTATGTACATAAAACAACATAGCACATACTTTTGATACTTGAATTTATCTCAGCCTTTATCATATTTATCTCATTGTCATGATAGTTCACTGACTTTCCATCCTATAAATATTTTGTGATCATATTGCCATGCTGTTAGTTGAGTAACACTCTGAATTCTCTCATCAAACAAGTGAGACAGAAACTCAAGCTAATCATAAATCCATGATAGTGTCAAATCATAAAAAGTCTCATTTTACATTTCCTAATACCTCATGTATAATAAATTTAAGTGGCATAATTTATTATACAACCAACGTTATATAGTAGTACACCACTTTGTGTACTACTTCAGTAATTTGAACAAAATTAGGGTAGCACAAAATAATGAAGAAAAAACAATGCCCTAATAATGGAAAACTTTTGAAGGAAGAGCTTTTTTTAGCTTTATCCAAACAAAAATGAGTAAGACTTTTCCATACTAAAAGCTGTAGAGCATTTGAAATGATTTGGCCTTTTCTTTCTTTATTCATCCCTCCCTTCTTTCCTTCCTTCTTTTTCTTAATAAACTCTACCATTGGTTTGTGTTTTCCAAAGTCTTCCAGATATCCATGAGTGACTAAAGAATTTTTTTTATAATATGGGTATATATTATGATTACCAGGCATAATTCTTCAAATATAGAGTATTCGCATTAACACATATGGCTTACACATGTTACAATATTCCTTGATGATTGATTGATTGATTTCTAACTTTTATGTTTGTGCTATTTTTGATGTCCCACTTCTATAGCTCTTTATTTTATTTTTTTATTTTATTTTATTATTTTATTTATTTTATTTTTAAAAGATTTTATTTATTCATGAGAGACACACAAAGAGAGGCAGGGACACCAGCAGAGGGAGAAGCAGGCTCCCTGTGGGGAGCCCCAGGCAGGATCAATCTTGGGACTGGGGATCATGACCCAAGCCAAAGGCAGATGCTCAACCACTGAGCGATCCAGGTGCCCCAAATAGCTTTTTATTTTAGATCAAGAATTATACCTTTCTCTCTGTTATCTTTCTCACATACTTTTTTTTTTTACAAAAGCCAATTCTCTGTGCTTTTAAATATCATTTCAAGAAAGTACTTATTTCTTAATAATCATTCAGGATGAAGAGGTGCAATAGACTCTTGCTTCCAACTCCTGTAATTTGTCTGCATTTTAAAAATACTAGAGGCTAATATATTTCCTTTCAATAAAACCAATGTCACCTTGTTTTTCTATAGAACCATTAAAAGGTCTCTATCAGCATCTTTACCAAAGGTGCTTCCCTGTCCTTGTGATTTGTGCTTCAAATACTTTGCTGATTGTGCATTCACTCAGGTGATATTTTGAGTCTCATTTATAGTAGATCTTTGAGTGTCCTTTATGCCTTTATACCAGATGTAAATCTATTTTGCCCCTAAAAGTGAAACATTTGAGAAATGTTGAACCCACACTCCTATAGTTCTCTTTCACATTTTTGTTGCACTGTGCCTCTGGGGAAGGGAAGATACACTTATATTTTATATTTATATACAAATTTACTTATATATATTTGTAAATATTTATGTAGATAGTTAAGAAGCATAAAAATGTAGGTAAACTAGATCTCTAGGTTTTTAAGAAATTTTTATTTCATTAGAAGAGACAGACAAAAATAATCAGACAAGCTCAGACCAATATATACATGCTGTAGAGCAGTAGTAAGTACTTTGAGGGGACATGAAGCTGAGAGGACAATAAATAGTGACAGAATTGCTATTTTTTAGTAGAACTGACAAAGTAGCCCTCTCAGATGAAGTGACTATTGGAAAAAAGAACTGATGAAGGGAGAGGAATAAGCTACATAAACATTTGAGGGATCAGCATGCCAAGTACAAGGACTCACAGGTGCAAAGCCCTGAGTTAGGAGCATGTTTACAAACATGTTCAGGAAATACAAGGATAATGTGGATGGGAACTGGTAAAGTAATAACAACAGGAGTTTAAATCACAAAGGTAGCTAGAACAGAGGTGTAGGGCAATGCTTCCTGAATTTATAAAAATTTATTTTAAGATTTATTCATTCATTTGATGGGGGAGGAACAGAGGGAGAGAGAGAATCTCCCACAGACTCCCCACAGGGCCAGGAACCTGATCCCATGACCCCCCCCCCCCCCCCCCCCGCTCCGATGATAACCCCAGCCAAAATCAAGAGTCCAATGCTTAATGGTCTGCTACTACTTCCTGTTCTTATTGAACTGGTCATGCTCTTGGTAGTGCTTATGACAGATGTGTGTGTATGTGGGTGTGTGTGCATGTATACATATATTAGGATATTAGGGGATCAGATCATACATAGGGGATCAAAATGTGACATACCAAAATATGTCACTTATTTTGAGCTGAAAGCATATGAGATTCAAAGGATGAAGAAAGAAGCCTTCTCAGAGCTTCCCTTATCTGACAGAAAGAAGTCATTTTGGGGATATGAGGACTACCATAAATCCCCTTTTCTGGGACAGTTTTATGGCCACGATGAAGATGGAAAGTTGGCCTCAAGATGAACCTCATGAGCCAATCTTACTGTTAGTTTCCGCCCATATAATTAGCTTTTCATAGTTTGCTACCTTGGAAGCCTAAAACCTTTTCTTTTGTCACTTCTCTATACATTTATTGTTTTTCATTTAGATGCTATATGAGCCAAATTTCTAACCACCCCTTTGACTTCCTGCTTGTGCAGGCACCACATATGTTAATGAGCTCCCTTTGTTTTTTCTCTTGTAAATCACTCTTTTGTCAGTCTGATTTGTAGGGCACCAGCCAGAGAAATTAGGAGGTTAGAGGAAAAAGGCTTTTTTCTCCTTTACAATATATTTTTAATTTTGCCATCTTTAAATAGAAATTCTAGATTGTTTAACCTATGTGCGCATAGTGTTTTTTCAAAGGCAATATACTGTCCTAACAGCATTATGAAAGAAAAAAAGAATATAACTTATAAAAATATATATTTCAATATAAAGGCACAACTGTACTTTATAAGACAACAAAGTTGTGGGATGCTTGTCTTCATATATAGAATTAATGTGATTGTTGCAGCTAGCTGTACAGCTTGTGGCCTAAGTTGGCAACTCAACACTACAGACACTTTTGATTATAGTAATGTGATTGTTAAAAAAGTGAATGATGCTTGGCAAAGTTCTGATGAAAATGCAGCCCTGACTTCACTGGATTTACTTAATTTTTATCTTCTCAGGAATGGAACAATAATTTAAATGTAAATACATTTCCACTTAAGTGTAAAGTAGAACTAGAGTCTAGACAAGACAATACAAAATGCTGAGACATGCAGGGCAATTTCTTGTTGTGTAGTATTGTTTCTGAATTTCAGAATGCCTTGCTTTCTATTCTTTTAAAATATGGTTGAGTCACAGTCAGTGGGATAACCGAAGAACTGAAAATTTTCCAAAATTCTTCCTTGGATTTTGGTAAAGATCTTAATTTTACTCTAAGTATAATGGGAAACCACTCTAGTCTTTAGATGGAAAGTCTTTAGATGGAAACCACATGATCAGATTAATATTTTAAAAGATCGTTCTGTTGATAAAATGTTAAGCTTCTGGGTGTGAAAATTAAAAACCACAATCAAATCAAATAATTTAATTTACATATTTTTATTACTTTTTATTTTACTCTTGATGTTTCAAAATAATATATTACTTCGGGACAAAAACTGAATGTATTAAAACCAAACAAAGCAAAACAACTTATTCCTTGTTCTGTTAACAAAACCCAGTTATCAGGCTTGAAAGTTATGGTAGGGAATTTCAGTTTCAAAAAGTTATAAAGATAAGGAAAGTTGGGAAAACAGTACAAAACTGAACATTTGGAGTTGTTATTCATGAGTTCTAAATAGTGTCTGTATTATTAACCACTGTGTAAAAGTGGGTAGCTACTCCTCCACACTCATAAATGTGAAACTAAAATTGTATTCCACCTCTGAATGACCTCACATTAAACACTGCATTTTGAGGATAACACAGTTTCCTTTCTCGTTTCAAGAAAATACAGCAATGAACCAGAAGAATAGGCAACATTTTGGATTAAAAGTGAGCTTCTGTTTATCCTCTCCCTGTCTGTTTGTATCTTCTGATACAAGTTTTTCCACCCCATAATTCACCCTAAGAGTGAGCTGACCAGGGTAGCCAGGAAGACTACTCAAATCAAAGAGATATGTGGTCCCAAAGGAGACAGTACTTCTCTCTGAACCTTATATCATACTCAGTTGATTCAAAAAATGGTAGTTTAAGGGAGATGTTTTTTTCCTAGACCCAATTCATCAAATATATTAGAAAACTTTTCACACTAAAAAACTGTGTGTAGCAATAAATCACTCAATAGTATCTGTAAGAGAGGAAAAGAAAAGCTTCTTTAATTGTTTCAGCAGTTAAATCAGTCAAGAAGGACATACCAATTTAGGAATTTTGACAGTCAAATCTTATTTATGAACCATCTGCTAAGTTCACCCTCAAGTTTATCATTAATGCTATATGTGAAAGCATTTGATTTGATGTTAACATACAAATGTAAACATATACTAAGATTAGTAAAAATGAGGGAACAGAATCAAACAATATTACATGTATAGTGTTGAAGGAAGTATGGTGTTTCATTTAAAAGCAGGGACTTGAGTCTGGCTATCTGGATGTAAGTGTTAGATCCGTCACCAACCAGATATGTTACCTCAAGCAAGTCATTTTTTCTCTTCTACATCTAGTTTTTTCTATCTGTAAAGGGATTTCTAACTATGTATTTGTTGTGAGAAGCAAATCAAATAACCCATGCACTGAAAATACTTAAAGTGCATAGGATGCATAGGAATCTACAAATAAAGACTTGACATTCCTGCTATAATTTAGAGAATGAGGTGTATTTATGTTTTGATTTAAGAAAGAAGAACATTTTGATGCATATAACTAGGTATCTATGAGTGAGGACATATAACTATGTACTATATTGTACTTACCAGATATTTTTTTCCTATTGTATCGTGAACTGTGATAATTACATTTAAATTTCTCTCTTTCAAAGTGGAAAAGTTCACATACATGAGATTTAATCTTTCTGCAGAATAAGCAGCTTCTTTTGTCACAACAGGGATTACAGGCCAGATGTATGTGTTGACAGCACTGGGATTCTTAAATAAACTTGCACACGTGGCTTGAGTTCATGCCCTTTTATGAATTTCCTAATATTTAAAGCCAAAAACAATGGCTATTATCAAGTTTATAGTAACAATTCTAAAAAGTACAAGTGAAATTGAGGAAGAAAAATTAGAGTTGAGAAGCAGACAAACTGAAGAAATTTTGGAGATTATTTCAAAAGAAGAACACCTCTGCCTTCACTCAAGCCATTCAAACAAATTAGTCAAATGACCTATAGGATATTTGACTAACAATTCAAATAATTGCCTCTATTTTTACTTCAATTTTAATAGAGACATCTTTGGTAAAACATAATTTCCAGAGAAGGCAGCATAAATGAAGAAATTAAAACATTTCCAGGTACATGACACAAACTGTGACTCTAAATTTAGACAGTTAACAAGCATACATTAAAGATTCTCTTTAAAAAAGAGAATGATAAAAAAAATAATAAGTTGAGACACTTTATTAAAGTTGACAACCTATGAATAAACCCCCCCAAAAGCAAGGACACTGCAAAATATTAATTGTAAATGTTTTATTAATATTAAAAGTAATAATATTGCCCTGACCCTTAAACAAAGGCAAAGAAGATATGGCTCTTGGATTCAAGTTGCTTCTAATGTTGGGAAGAAATGAAGAATTATAAGAACATTGGTGAGTGTTGAAAGGTCTATATATGGGGCTAAGAAGAACGTTGGTGAAGGAAGAGTTTGGTGGGGAATAGGAATTAAAGAAGAAATGAGGTGAGAGAAGGAACATTTAAATTGAATTTTGAAGATGCACAGGTATTCCTCAGGACTCTTGGGAGACATGCATTATAAGCAGAGGACACAGGAGGAAAAATATTTGGAAGTCTGCAGTGATAATTGGGGGATTACATTAGTCTGAAATGAATAGATGATTCCTTTTATGGAGTGGAAGGGCAGAGGTTGATAGAAAAAGAAAACATAAATATACCTTGCCTTAACATTTCTTACTAAGAGACATTAGTAACCTAATGCCACAATTTTAAACCTTTTTCCAGGGCAATGCTTTCCTACTTCCTGATGGTAAAACTTCCCTTCAGTCTCTTTAAAAACTGCCTCCCACTCAATTGCCCAACTGGCACCCCATTAATAAAAGACAACATATTTAATTTTTAAAATATAAGACTCCAAATACAATTCTTGGGAGGCATACTTATTGCCTTCAATCATTTGAAATTATACAGGGTTGATAGATGCTTCTTTACTGAAATACATTTTGATAGGCAACGATATATAGAAGATGCTAGAGATAAGGACGTTTCCAGCAAGGGAATGAAACCAACACTGTTAGTAAGGACAGTTAGCCTTGCTTCTTCCATTTGGTGTCTGGGCCTTATTGTGTTCCCTAGTAGAGCTTAGGAGAGACTCTGCCATTTTTTTCTTTTAGTTCATTCACACATATGATTTTTCTACCTGATTTAAACTAAACCTCATTTACAAAGTTAAATGCCATCTAATATGGCAGTCACCATAGAAAATGGTATGGAGGTTCCTAAAAAAGTTAAAAATAGAACTACCTTATGATCCAGCAACCATACCACTGGATATTTATCCAAAGAATTCAAGAACAGTAATTCAAAGGGATACGTGCACCCTTATGTTTAGACCAGCATTAGTTATAGTAGCCAAGATATGGGGGCAGCCCAGGTGTTTCATTAACTGATGAAAGAATAAAGAAGATGGGACATATATAGATCTAGATATCTAGATATCTACACATCAGAATAGTATTTAGCCATAAAAAATAATGGAATTTTGCCATTTGCAACAACATGGATGGAGCTAGAGTATAATGCTTAGGGAAGTAAGTCAGAGAAAGACAAATACCACGTGATTTCACTCATGTGGAATTTAAGAAACCGAACAAAGGCAGGGGAGTAAGAAGATGTGAGAGAGAGATCAAGAAACAGAAAATCTTAAAAAAAAAAATAAAATGTGCCTTGGTGCAGAGAGTAGGTAAAGTCAGTAAGCGTTTTGCGGGATTAAAAGTCATTTTAGAAATAAATAAATAAATAAATAAATAAATAAATAAATAAATAAAGTCATTTTAGGAACACTGATTTCAATTTATCCTAATTAAATATTCACTGGTAGGCTGAATGAAAACTTTAAGCGCTGTTTTACAAAGTTATGAGACAGGCTTGCATTTGGGTCTTGGCTATGCCACTAACCAGTTCTGTGACCCTAGGTCAGTTATTTAGTTCTCTGTGAGTCAATTTCCTCGTCTGTAAAATGGGTATAATAATCCTTACCACTTCTCAGCGAGGATAAAATGAGACATCATTTAGCTATAAATGACATTTAACTATAGAGAACAAACTGACGGTTAAAGAGGTGAGTGGGGGGATGGGTAAACAGATGATGAAGATTAAGGAGTGCATGTGTTGTGATGAGCACCAGGTGTTGCATGGAAGTGTTGAAGTAACTATACACCTGAAACTAATATTACACTGTATGTTTTAACTACCTGGAATTAAAATGGAAAGTTTTAAAAAAAAAGTTCTGGCAGGAAAGACATACCAAATAATTTGAATTGGCGTTAAAATAAATGGTGTTTTCTTTTCAGACTCAAGTTAGCCCGTGAATGCAGGAAAAATCCAAACCTGCTATTACATTATTAGAACCATAAAAACACTAACTACTCATCAAAGCTGTGGATTTTTTTATGGGGGAGGATGTGAAGACTACCCTATTATTTTTTTCATGATTGTTAACACCCATTTTATGTTATTTGTCTCTCAAATGTTTAAGAAGTTATTGTGCTTCCCACTCATTTGCGTAGCACTTACTGTCCAGTACCTACAATGTAAGTTATTATTTTTCTCTGAGTAATATTCTCATCTGTTCATGCTGATACAGTTGTCAGCAGCAACAATAGCAGCAGGAATTGCCATGATATTCTAGAAACTCTTATAAAGATAAAAGTGTCTGAAAGTCTCAAGGAAAGGGCTGAGGATTCCCTCTTCAGTTACCGTTTACCCAGATACACATTTGGCAAAATTTGTTGGGTGCTTACTATGTGTCTGGTGACTTCTTTGGGTAATGGGAACGCAAATCTGAATGAGCCAGAGTCATTGCTTCAGAGACACTCACCAAAGCCCCCCAGCAGCCCCTCCACAGAGTATGTATATACCTACACTTGAAGCTGCTAAGGCCGTTGATGCCTCTTCCCTTGTCATTAGGGTTAGCCACTAGCTTTTGGCAAGCCCTTTCACTCCCATTTCAGAGTTGATGATGAAAATCCAGTTGAGACTAGAATGTCATTAAACACGAACACCTTCCCTATAAATTCATGTTTTACTGGGAAAGATATTTACTGGTGGTGGTGACCCAATGAAATATTTCTATTGGCAAGAATCTAAAATTGCAGTGTAGACCATGAACGAGTTGTCATGGCTTTAAAGCAGAGTTTTGAAATGTCTAAAACCAGATTAAGTGAATTTTACTATGATCATTTTATTTGTGTGAGGATAACTGGTCTCTGTATACATCCTACCTTTTTTTTTAATTTTTATTTATTTATGATAGTCACACAGAGAGAGAGGCAGAGACACAGGCAGAGGGAGAAGCAGGCTCCATGCACCTGGAGCCCGACGCGGGACTCGATCCTGGGTCTCCAGGATGGCGCCCTGGGCCAAAGGCAGGCGCTAAACCGCTGCGCCACCCAGGGATCCCTACATCCTACCTTAATGTCAAACCCATACATGTACATATTAGATTTTATATAAATATAAAAAAGTATCTTTTGTACTTCAAAACTTAAAAGTCAAATGTGTATGACATACATATAAATGTATTCTATGGCTATGTGTATGTTATACTGCATAAAGTAAACGGCTCCAAAAAATCCATAAATGTAAGGAAATAATTGCTATGGTCTTTAATATAACATCTGATGCTTTTTTCAGATCTTTGAGATAACTTTATTTGCCACATGAAAACAACTTACAAAAATTATTCTATATATTACTAAATGTCAAATATTTAAAAGAATGTGTGTAGTTTAATAAAAGTCAATTAAACGAGCTCATGCTTAACCTTCTCTCAATGCTTTAATAAAATCGCATTCCATAAGGGACAGAAGATTTTTATCACCCAGGTAAAAGTGGAACCTGAAAGCTATTGAACATTGTAGATTTCCCACTGTATCATAATTATAGAAACACCTGTGTTAAATAACTCTGAGTTGATCCACTCTAAAAATATAGAGTGCTTAATAATCCTGCAAAGCAAACACATTGCCAACAAGCCACAGGTGTTCACCACAGGAAGCCGTAAAAAACGTGATGATGAAGGATGTGATGACATTTCCCAACCCATAATATCTATATCCCAAAATGAACTTATGCATGTATAATTGAATTGGTTTTTAAAATTTGTTAATGTGGCATTTAAGTTATTTTTTTAAAATAAAAAGCAATACAATTTCCAAAATGTACATGATATATAGGTCTCTGAAATTGGATGCAAAGGGATAAAATGAAGCTAAGAAACAGAGATTTAATTTAAAAAAAAAAAACTTTTATCCACGATAACACTTGAATTGCCTATGTCCTACATTGAATCTACAGTTGTATGCAGATAAGTAATTACGTGAATGAATCTTCATTATAATAAAACACAGCTTTTGAATTCTCTTCATTAAAGTAACAGTCTTCAGATAGACTGTTTATTGCAATAAAAATTTATAATGTTTCACCTAAGATTTAGTTATGTTCACATGAAAAGTTAAATCTATAGGGGGCCATAATCAAATTGCCCCATATTTCTTTAACATGTACACTAATCTTTCAACTTAATTCCATTCAGCACAAAATAGCACTTAGTAAGGCATTTTCCAAGCTTTATTAATGCCTTCCAGACCTTGATGTTTAGTTAAACTCAACACTTGATTATGTTGGAAGGCTGATGGAAGACTACAGAAGCATGGATAATTGAAAGTAGTAGGTAATTCAGAAAATTGCTATGCACTCAAATGCACATACACAGAAACACACTCTTACATGGTTATTCAAATATATCCTCCCGCTTCCAGTCCTATAAGTAAATGATCCAAAGCGGTTGAGGAGAGAGAAGTGGTTTCTGCCAGAGTGCACGCAGATAATAAAATATATGTGCCGCCATCTGACCAAACACAAAAAAGAAGTAGGTCTCCTTTCTGCTTCTAGAACCTAACTGATGATTTTGTTTCTATGTAGGTAGTTCAAACCTTTCTCTTTAGGTCAGTTCTATCTTTTTTTTTTTAAGGTTTTATTTATTTATTCATGAGAGACATACGCACAGAGAGAGAGAGAGAGAGAGAGAGAGAGAGAGAGGTAGAGACATAGGCAGAAGGAGAAGCAGGCTCCATGCAGGGAGCCTGATGTGGAGCTCAATCCCAGGACTACAGGATCGTGCCTTGGGCTGAAGGTAGACACTTAACCATGGAGCCACCCAGGTGTCCCTGCATCAGTTCTCAGGTGGTTCAGTTGTAATGCCAAATCATTATCAGTCTAAAGAAAGAATATGGATTAAGGTTACTATATTTGACTGGTAGATCTGACTGGTAGACAAGGGTCAGTGTAATGGACTATAGATCAGAAATGGAAATAAACCCTAAATTTGACATTTTTGACATAAAATACATTATCAAGGATATTTGCTCAACTACTTCCAAAGAAACCAAATGCCAGTGGTGTAAATAAGATAGAAGTTTACTTCTCATTGATGTTAAGCACAACCTGCCAAGAGTGGCAAGGTGTCAGGTTTCTTTGCTCCATAAAGCCAGGTAGGCATCCAGGCTTTTGTATGTTCTTGTTCAAGCATCCACTGCCAGTCTTCTAGTAAAAACCATACCCATTTCTCAGCCCACAGAGGGAGAGGGAAGAGGAAATAGAAGACAAACAGTTTGCCTTCAATGAAGGTGCTCTAGAAGAAGCCAATGTTGTATTTTCTGGAACTTAAGCACATGTTCTAGGCTGAATGCAATGCAAGCTGTGAATATAATTACCACTTGGGGCTCATTTATCCAACTAAAACTTAGGAATTCAAGGACGAAAATGATTATTTGAAGATAATTATAATCATTTCCAGAAGAGAGAACAAGGAAAAAAGATAACTATAAATTATAATGAAAATAACCAGGATCTGTTTCTTTTTTTCTTTTTGTCTCAGAAATGGTTGAAATCAGGTAAGATTCTGAGGAAAGAAAGTGAGACTAGCACCATTGATTGTAAGAAGCTTCCCACGCAATGATTCTGGGAGTGTTGGAAGTTCTCATCTTCCCTTTTGAGACAGTAATCATAATTATTTCTTGCAAGTGAGGTACTATATTCTGAAAAAAATTTTCTTAGAATTCCATATTTAGTGGGAAGTCAGAGCTTAAAGGGTAATGTTTACAGTAATGCTCATATTTTCCAGTGTTCTCTAAAATATGTCTTCTCAATTCCTAAGTCTCATGAGACAGTTTATGGGAAAATAATTATTTTTTTTGGTCAAATAGGCTTGGGAGACATTGTTCACTGTATTTCCACTTGGATGATTATAAAATAAATTAGAATACTAATAGATATTGCTACACATAGTAGAGAAAACTTAAAGGTCTTTATTCCAAATACATTTCAGAAAATTGATTTAATTCAAACTCCTTATTTTGCAAGGGAGTATAACAAACAAGAATCAAGCATTTATATACCTTAATGAGAACTAGATAAGTCAATTAACCTACTATTGACAATTGTATTGATTTAATCCAGGGGTCAGCAAACTGGTTCCTGGGCCAAACCAAGCCCAGTGTCTGTTTTTATAAATAAGATGCCATGGGACAACAGTTGCACTCATTCACTTACATGTTGTCTGTGGCTCATTTCTTATTGCAATAGCAAAGATGCGTAGTTGCAACAGAGACCATATGGGCCACAAAGCCTAAAATATTTACTGCTGGGCTTTTTACAAAAAAAAAAAAAAATTTGTTGACTCCTGATTTAATTCACTCAGAAACACCATATAACCTAAATGTGAGTCAGTATCTCTACTACCCCAGTGTATCACAGGCCTGCTTATAGAAGAAAGCCAATTTGATATGAAATTGAATTAAGCTCAGAAAAACCTTTTGGAGATAGTAATTATTCTTATCTCAACCTAAGTGTTTTTTTCACAAAACTTATTGGTGAGCAATTGAGCTGAATAATAGCTAAGATATCTCAACTGGGTTTTGTCTGTTACTTGAAAACCACTGAACTCCAGTGATGCATTATGCTAAGCATTGTTGATAAGGAGACAAATGGGGCATAGTACCAGCTTTTGACCAGCTCACTGTCCAGCAGAAAAGATAGAAAAGAAATCCATCAATTACTATGTGGTGACAAGATCTCTAATAATATTTACCAAACTCTATATAAGAGAAAGGGATGCCGCAATATTTAAGTGTAGTCTTTTTTTTTTCCCTTTTTCTCTCTCACAGTTCCCTGTCATATATATGTTGGGCACCTTTGTATTTACTTTATATATGTTAATTCATATACTCATCACAACTATAAATATTAGTACTTCTCCGTATGAGAAGATATAGATTAAAGGAAGAAAAAAAAAAGAATTTTACTCAGAACAGAATGTGCCAGAACACAATGAAAGAAAGGTGCTGAAACAGAAAAAGTGTTTTGCATATTAAGTATTTCATGTAAATGAAATCATATCTTTTGTTCCAAACGCATTATCAAGAAGGATGGGACACAGGAGTGTATGAACCAGCTCGGGAGGGCATCTCGTCTAGAAGATTGTATCACAATCAGAAGAAGGTTAAAAAAAATTGAGTACCAGATGGCAGATATTGAAGTAAGATAAATTCAGAGACTATTCTTAATATCATTATTTTGGTTTAGTCCAGTTTGATTTTTTAGCATCAGATGTGGTCATATTGTGAAATTTCTGAGTGGCTCCATGATGGTTTGAATTACTTCACAAAATTCCTTTTGGTGTCTGATTCACTCAAACTGTTTGGTTTATGTACAAGCTGGCATTATTAAAAATAGTTTGAATAAAATAATGGTCTAAGAAATTATATTTTATACACATACTTGATATGGATAGAGTGGCATTGATAAAATAACAATAAAATGATCTAAGAGATTATTCAGTCCAGTATCTTCATGGACTCAGAGAAGTTGGGCATGTTTTATAATGTCATGCAGCTAATTCCATTATTACAACTTCTAAAATATTAGAAAAACCTTGTAGTGTGGTATATGACTTGCATTAATAAGTTACAATACAAAGCTGTTTTTTACTGAAAGAGTATTTGTATATTTAAAATGTGACTTTGGGGCACCTGGTTGGCTCATTTAGTGTCCAACTCTTGGTTTGGCTCAGGTCATGATTTCAGGGTTGTAAGATGGGAGTCCCATGTTGGGTTTTGCACTCAGCTGAGTGTCTTCATGAGATTTTCCCCCTCCTTCTACCCCTCCTCCACTTGTATATGGGAGCACTTGTGCTCTCTCTTTCAAGTAAATAAATAAAATGCGACTTCTATCATAATAAACTATATCTAGTTTTGTAGCTAGTATTTTTGAATAGCATTCAAAAGACACTTCTAATACTGCCAATAAAGCATGTTTTCAGGACATTATAATGTATTGGTTGAAAGTTTCACTGTTACATTCTTTAGGATAAGACTTAATTAAAAAATGCCATTGGAAAAGAACCCAGCTTGTTAAAAATATTAAAATATAGAGTCAACAGACATAGAGATAAATGTTTAATTTTGGAGAAGCAATCTCTCAAATGTATAAATATGAAATAAAAACCAGTGCCAGTTATAAGCATAAGCAAACACGTCTAGTTATCATAGTAAAAACAAGTTTCGCGAAACAATTTGTTGTTAGGAAAGTAATTGAACACTGGAATCAATAAATATTTGCATAGTATGTGGAAAACCAGACACAATCTTTCTGTTGTACTTTGGATTAAGTACAACTGGACTAAAGAATTATGTCTGATTCTGAACTCCAAAATTGATTAAAGAAAAAAATCTATGAGATAGGATGGAATGGATATGGAGCTTACTCAATAGCATAAGTGGGAATATCCTTGCAGGAAAGCCAGGTTAAATAGCAGTATATGGTAATATTTATTTTAATGCTTATGCATTATAAACCTTGAGAGCAAATGGGAGAGTTAACCTGCAGCCTGAAGAACATAAATTCATTAAAAAGAAGCAAATAATAAACACTGGATTAATTAGTAACATTAGTAAAAAGATTAATAAGAAGATTCACTTTCCCAACTTCTGTGTTGAAAAACTAGGATTGGTATGTCTGTCTGGGATCACATCTAGTCTAGAGCATCTGTGATTCTAAGATGGCTAGAGACACAATGAATAGTGATGTAGCAAACATAGGGGTAAACCAAGACATCTGTCATTAGGAAGATCACCTCAGACCTAAACTTTGTCAATAGGTTGTAGTTTTTCTGAGAGGGAAAAACGTAATTAATACTCATCTTCCATTGTTTGGTGGCCAAAACAAGTATTCTAGAACAAGACTGAGTTTAAGTCCCCACTCTTCATTTTATGAATTTTGTTACCTTGGGAGAGTCAATTAATCTCTCCATACCTAATTTTTAACACTTTTAAAATGATAATAATGAGGAAATCTGTCTTATGATATATTCTAATACCAACTTTTAGATTTCAGAGAAGACAGACATAGATTAAGCCTTACAAGTAAAATATCTCTATTGGTATATGCATAATAGACCTCTCGGTCAATGATTGTTTTTATAAACTGAACTGGTAGTATAAAAAAAAAGTTATTTTCCTAACCTATATTTTAGAACTTTAGTGCTGCTTATGTATTTATAAAATACCCCTTGGTTATATTAGTATTAAAACCCATAAAAGATATTCTGAATGAAAGTATAGACAAGAGTGTGTATGATAGGCACATGTAAAGTGCATGGACTCTTCTAGCTTCTTATAGTACCATTCATTACCTTCTAAAGCAGAGCAGAGGTACCCAGCTATCTCATTTTTTTTTATTTTAAAAGCTAATAAAATTGAAAAATAAATAATCCAAAACAGAAGAAATAACATCCCTCTGCTTAGTGCTACCTAAATTTTTTTCTCTTCTTTCTCAAGAAGTCAACTGCCAAGACTGATGACTCTGTTGCGTACTCTCAGTTATAAAACTGGACTTACCTGATTTAAAAACCCAGTAGCTTCTCACTGAGGGAAATCCTGCCTGCAGGAATAAAAATCAGGCAGTCTGGATGCCCAAGCCTCTTAAAGGAATGGTATAACTGAAAAATTGGTAAATGATTCACTTAAATTCATAGTCATCCTTCAAAAATATTCTGAAATTATTTGAAACTGCTGGACAAAGATGCAGGTAGCCAGGTCCCCAGAGGTATTACGAGAAATCAAAATGGCTTAAACACCTTGCCACCAAGAGACAGTGGCAGTTTACTCCTTGAATGATACGGAATTATGACTTAGAGCTGGGTGCCTTCATGGGATTTCAGCATGAGTGAGGCTTGTCCCCAGCTAGTAGGACTGCTTTCTCAGAAAATACTATTTTACTGTTCCAGAAACTCAAAAATTATTGTGCCTTTACCTGCATTAAGACAACTCCTATACAGGCCTTTTGCCTGGTGGTGCATTTCTTTCAGTTACATCATTATAATTGGTCTTACAAAACCACCGCTCTTCTAAGAGAGAAAAAGCTACTAAAATTGGTAATTTGGACTCCATGTGGAATATTTATGTCATAGATCCAAAGCATGCATGCCTTTATAAGAAAGTTCTTGCTGCTAATAATGCTCTCATCTCCTGGGGCGCCTTGGTGGCTCAGTCTGTTAAGCATCTGCCTTCAGCTCAGGTCATGATCTTGAGGTCCTGGAATCTAGCCCCACGTTGGGCTCCCTGTTCAGCAGGAGGTCTGCTTCCCCTTCTGCTCCTCCCCCTTCTCATGCTAGTTCATGCCCCTCCCCCCAATAAATAAAATCTTTAAAAAAATTGCTCTCATCTCCATCTTCCAATTTTTCTGAATCATTGAACCAAACAATCTATCTGGGGTCCTCTAGGAGACTCTTGTCTATTGTTCCTCTCTCCCTTTCATGTCTCTAGCAAAAGTCCCTTTCCTTAGACCTAAGATACATATTAATAGGTTCACCCTTCTACAAAGTCAGGCTCCTTATTGCCTTCAAAGTTGCAGCAATTAACATGAAATACATGCTAAAAGAGTGTGGAATTTCTTTGATTCTAACTTACCCATGCTATTTATTACTAAATATCTTGGAAAACAAAATAAACCCTCGTGTGTTTGCATCGGAAAAAATAAATAAATAAATAAATATCTTGGAAAACAGTCAAGACTTTTGCTATGTTACCATGTTGCCAAAAAAGTTAGTAAATATAACGAATAAAAGCTGGCTAAAGTGTTGTATTTGTCGAGTAACTGACTGATGAAGCATGTCTTATTTTTATTTCTTAACCAAATAAATGATGTGATAAAAAGTAACTGATGGCGGAGAGCAAACCACTTCCTCATACTATATGTTTGGTCGTCTCGCTTTGCTATGAACTAGTAATCTTTCATATATTTTTGGGCTAGGTACTTTTATGGTGTGAAACTGAATTAGTTTTTACAATTTATCTTCATTTTCTATCTATGTTCCTAAGAGTGTCCATTTAACTGTGCCTGTCTGAGTCCTAGTTCCTGAACAGATAGCAACATGAGAATTCTGTATTTTTCCATTCATTGTGGATTTCTACAAAAACCTTCAAGGAGATTCAGTTCATCTATATCACATCCATGACTCACTCAGCTCTGATCTTTCAGGATTGTTCTTTCTATTACAGACTTTCTGACTAAAAGATAATTCAGTTTACAGTGTTGATTCTGACAGAAGAAAACATGAATTATTTCTTTAGTTTCATAAAAACAACGCTTCTGGAGAATGGGATACACATAAATATATTACACTCAGGACATTTTAAAGCCTTAGGAATTAGAGCAGATTTTATGACTAGGTCAGGTAGAAATGATATTAAAACATTTTTCAGTCATTTATAGTATTTTTAGGTTAAAAAGTGCCTTTGCAAACAGCAATAAAAAATGAAATGTTAACCATTTAGGACAGAAATTTGTCAGCAATACTGAAAGAAGTAGAAAAGAACATAGCCTCATAATTAAATAATTTCACTTCTGGAAATAGAGCCTAAGAAACCCCCCCCCCCAAACACACACACACACACACACACGGATCTCTTGCATTCTAATAAATGTATGATTAATATATAAAGTCTTTGGAACTCCAAATAACATGTAGAAATGGTGAATAAATATTAAAGTATAATAAAATTCACGACCATGCTCAAAGGATGACAAATTTCTCTATAGTCCAATGGTGGAAAAGAATCTTCACAACCTTATATGAGGGATAATTTCATGAGGCTCAGGAATTTCAGATGGACTATTGGGGCCATTTGATTCCACTGTGGTAACTAGGACCAAATTTCCCATCACTTCACTGGATGATTAAGAGAGGCCCATCATTTTATATCAGGATCCAGAGCAGTTTCCTGTGCTCCCTTAAAATGAAGAGACAAACTCTGACAGCTTCCTGGAGTTGCCACTTTTATGAGATGTCACCAAGGTAGAAAGAACTAAGAGAAGGCCACACGTTAGAACTTGCACCAAAGTATTCACTGAGCCAAGAACCAAGGTATTCACTGGTTCAGTGAAAAGATCTATGGTATTAATCACATGACCTGAGAGCGGAAAACCTCGCTCTCATTGAGGAATGTACAAGACTGGGGTGAAGTGGCAGTTGGCCATAGTGACCATAACTAGGGAAACACATACACACAGAGAGAGGAAGAATGAGAAGGAAAAGGAGAGGGAGGGACGGAGGAAGGAGGGGAATGGAAGGAAAAAGACAAAGACTCTCATTCAAAATGAATATACCACAGAGCCTTTTTTTAAGAAAGATTTATCTATTTATTTTGGAGACATAGAGTGAGAGAGAGTGAGTGAGGGAAGGGGCAGAGGGCAAGAATCCTCAGCAGACACCCCGTTGAGCGTGGAGTATGATGGGGGCTCAATCCCAAGCCCCGTGAGCTCATGACCTGAGCTGAAACCAAGAGTCCCACACTTAACTGATGTCACCACTTAGGTGCCCCAGAATCTTTTTTTTTTTTTTTACCCCAAAGAACTTGAAGAAACTTCCAGCTAAGGTCCAGTTATTGTCAGTTTACATCAAAATAAGTGTTAAGTGATAGATCACTCCAAAAATAATTTAAAATAAGTACATTTAATTTCCTCACAGTGATAAAAGGAATAAACAGCATACATTAAAATGATAAACTATAATATGGAAATAGATATTAATAAAAAACCAGATATTTATTAAAAAAAAAAAACATTAAAAGGCTGACTGGGTGGCTCACTGAGTTAAGGGTCTGCCTTTGGCTCAGGTTATGATCTCGGGGTCCTGAGATGAAGCCCCACATCAAGCTATCTGCTCAGCAGGGGGCTGCTGCTCCCTATCCCTCTGCCCATCCCCTGCTTTTGTTCATTCTCTCTCTCTTTCAAATAAATAAATAAAAACTTAAGCTATGAAAAATATTAGTAAAAACTATATCAATGAATATTAGATAATATCACAATATTTGGGCTTAATTCTAGAAATGACTCAGAGAAAGAAATATGGAAAGAGTAGTAATTAATTTACCCATAAATATGCACAAAATGCAAAGCAATACAAGAATAAATGATATATTTAGAGCCTCCAAAAATAGCTCCAGAAGTCAAGATTGGATCACATATTAGAATTGCAATATTTGAGGAGATAATAAGGTTTTTCCACAACTGAAGAAAAACTGGCTGAAAACTCAATGAAGACTGAATAAGATAAATAAAATTAAGCTAACGGAAATAAACTGTTAAAAATCACAAAATCTCCAAAGGATTGCAATCACCTCAAATTGGTAGTTTTAGATTCAACCTTTTTTTTTTTTTTTGCTGTTTACTTGATTTACATATAAAATAAACCAATAGTAAATACTGCACTGAAAACTATAAAATGCTAAGTCAAACAAAAGCTGATGAAAAGAAAGCACAGATAGTACCATAGGACAGGGCATTTGTCACCAAAAATATTGCGGTTGTAACAAATTACCACAAACAATGTCTTAAAACATCACAGGTGGATCATTTCACAGGTCTGGAAGGCAGAAGTCTGAAATCACTCAAATTCTTTCTAAAAACTGGGGAGAATCTGTTTCTTTGCCTTTTTTCAGCTTCCAGAGGCTACCTGTATTCCATGGTGCAAGGTCTCTTACTGTACAAAGCACATTATCCCAATCTTTACTTCTGTCATAACATGACCTTTTCCTCTGTGATTCCTTTTTCATGCCTGAATAATCCAGAAAAGTCTCTCCACAAGATTAGACTTAACCACATCTGTAAAGAAAGTCTCTTTTGTTACTATAGAAAGTAATAATCACTGATTCCAAAAATTAGGATGTGGGCAATATTTGGGGGCCACTATTCAGCTAACACTGGCAGACAATGAATAAGGGCACTTATTTTTGGAGAAATATAATTCTTGTATAAAGAAACCTATAAATTCTATTTGCATCAAGATCTGAATATAATTTTTCAAAAGCCTGACAGTTTGGGAGAGTAAATTCTAAACAAAACAAAACAAAACAAAACAAAAAAACACAACACTAAAGACAATGGGGATTGTATGTTATGAAGAGTTACAAATGTATAGTAATTATGATACAAGCAAAGAACTATTGCTTGCTAATTGGTATAGGGAAATATGTCTTAAGTTGGAAAAACACACTTTAGATATTTACAACAGAAAATAAACTTCAGATAAAGGAGAAACACAAAAAAGGCGGTCGAGGTGAGTGCTTGGGTAGCTCAGGCCATTACCCCTCCGACTGTAGAGTTTAGTTTAGGTCATGATCCCAGGGTCCTGAAATTAAACCTCGTGTAGGGCTCTGCACGGAGTGTGGAGCCTGGTTAGGATTCTCTCCCTCCCTCTCCCCTACCCTGCTCATTTGCATGCTCACTCTCTCTCTCATCCTGTCTCAAAAAAAAAAAAAAAAAAAAAAAAAAAAAAAAGAAAAGAAAAAAGAAACTGCAGAGGGGCACAGTTAGAGGGAGAAGTCCAACAAGGGCCCCAAACCTGGAGCCTGGGATCACGACATGAGCTGAAGGCAGATGCTTAATGGACTGAGCCACCCAGGTGACCCAAAATATTAAAATTCTTAATATCTGAGCAGAAAAAAATAATTCTTATTGGGTTAAGCAATGCAAAAAATAATAAGTAAACTACTGTCTGGCATAAGATATTTGTCACATAATTTTGTGCAGCTCTAAAAGTGATGCTGCTGAACATCAGACACTTCATTTATAACACCTGTGGTCTGGAGCAAAATTAGATGAACTAGAAAGTATCCATTTTAAGGATGATTTAAAAATGTAGACAAAACTGTGATTTTAGACTGTTATTAATACTTATTAAAATAAGTCAGTTAGGTATGCCTGGGTGGCTCAGCGGTTTGGCACCTGCCTTCCGCCCAGGGCGTGATCCTGGAGACCCGGCATCGAGTCCCACGTCGGGCTCCCTGCATGGAGCCTGCTTCTCCCTCTGCCTGTGTCTCTGCCTCTCTCTCTGTGTGTCTCTTATGAATAAATAAATAAAATATTTTAAAAAATAAAATAGTTAATAAGGAGTTCTGAAGATACTGCTTTGATATTAAGACATATAATTAATGCATGTATTTATAAAATAGGTAAATTTTACTTTCCAATCTAATTTCCTGACACAGACAAATGTCATGTGTTATATAGGGAATTAATTATAGGATCACCAAATTTTAATTACTTTTTTGTCTTTGGCAATGCTCTTTTTGTTGAAAAATTTCTAGAACTTTTACATACTCTTATCAACATAAAACGTTATTTTAATAAACTTCAAAAAAACTTATGACTGTGATAATTGAAAATTTTTTATGTTTAAGTATTAACTTGTAAGATACATGTCAATATGGAAAGTCGAGTCTAAAAACTGTTACTTTTAAGAAAGGAAATACTAATGCTAGGGAACTTGATTTTAATTGATTCATTTTACTGTTTTGTCTCACTTGGCAAATTAAATACTGCTGTATCCATAAAAATCAATTTAATAAAGTCCATTGATGAGGTAGCTGGCTTCAAAATCTTACTAATGGAAATTAATCCTATTCTCATTCTTCTTTAAACATAGAGGAGAGCGGGTTATCACTCTCATGGTTTATTTGCATGAAAATATGCATTTCTTGTTTTGATAATCTTGTAATAAGTTGATTTTTTACAGTGATTATATAGGTGGAGAAAGCATTCCATATCATATTTTAAAATGTGTTAAAATGAAGAATGTTTCTGAAATGAACATTTATTATCTCAAGAGCCAGGGCCAATTGAGCTTTTTAGAAAATTAATATATTCTGTACTAAAACAAAAAGCTTATAAACCTGTCTCTGGTTAAAAAAAAAAAAGCATTGGTATTTTCTTTAAAAAGAAGAGTTTTATCCTTTTGAAGTATTCAGAGATTAAAAAATCATCTGCAAGGAATTAATTACAAGTGACAATAAAAGATGATTAACATTTTGGTGGCGATGGAGAACTCATTTACCTCAGAAATAAGCACTATGACTTCACGGACAGAAGCTGTGTTTGAATTTGACGTAGTCCATCCAAGTATGCAATTTGAAGTTCTTCTTTATTTAAGGACAAACTATTAGGTGAGGCGAATTTGTAAATTAACTTTTAAAAAATTTCCAAAACTGTCTTTCTAGTGCTTCCTTCCCCCTCCTCTCCTCTCCTCCCCCTTTCTTCCACTTCCCTTTCCTTCCCTCTCTCTCCCCTCTTTCTTTTAATTTTTACTTGAGTGAACCCAGAAACATTTTTTTAATTGAATCATTACATTTGGGTCCATAGTTCCAAATCATATTACACTCATTAAAGTTTATGAGGAACGGTCAATAAATGACTTCTTCAGGATGTGATGGTTGTTCTAGGACCTGTGCTTCCCATGTAAATTTTACAATCAGTTTGTCGGTATCTACCAAACAGCTTGCTGAGGCATTGATTTGAATTGGGTTGAATCTGGTGATCAAATTGAGAAGAAATAACATTTTCACAACAATGAGTTCTCTAATTCATGAACATAGATCTCGGCTTCTGTTTGTCTTCTTTAGTTTCATTATTTTATAATTTCTATTACATACAGATCGTGTAAATATTTTTATGTTTATACCTAAGTACTCAGTTTTTTTAGTGTTATTACAGATAGTAGTTTTTTTTGTTTTTTTTTAATTCAAAGTTCCAATTGTTTATTGCTGAAATATAGGAAAGTGATTGACTTGTGATTTGATGACTTTGTATTTCAACTTTCTATCCCGTGACCACTGCATACTTGCTTATTAGCTCCAAATGATTTTTGTAGAATCTTTGGGGTTTTCTATACATACAGTCTTGTGTTTGAACAAAAATACTTATTTCTTCTTTTCAAATCTATTATTTTCATGTCTTACTTCATTTACTAAGACATCCAGTACAACGTTGATTAAGAATGGTGGGAAAGGATATCCTGGCCCTGTTCCTAATTTAAACAGGAAATTGTCCCACTTTCTCACCATTAAGTATGAGGTTGGATGTAGATTTATTTTTTGTATATATTATTAGGCTAAGGTAGCTCATCTCTGTTACTTATTTACTGAACTCATTTACATGAGTTCTTATCATGAATAAATGTTTATTGAATGCTTGTTCTGTACCTATTGGCATAATCATGTTTTATCTTATTCCATCTGCTATTATAAGGAATTACACTGATTGCTTAATAAATGTTAAATAGCTTTGCTTTCCTGGAAATAACCTCACTTGGTCATGATATATCTTTATATATTGCCAGATTCGAGTCACTAATATTTTAAGAACTTTCCATCAATGTCCATGAGAAATATGTTTGATATTTTCTTCAGTTGTAGTATTTTTTTTTTCAGATTTTGTTATTAGGCTAATGGTGGTCTCACAAAATTAGTTGGGAAGTGCTACCTTTGCTTCTAATTTTCAAAGGATCCTGTGGGCAAGTGGTATCATTTCTTTCTGGAATATTTGATAGAATTCACCAGGAAAACCATGTGGTTTTGGCGCTTTCTTTTTTGAATATTTATCAATTATTGATCCAATTTTCTTTAATAGATATGGGTCCATTTATATTATCTATTTCTTTTTGTGGAAACTTGGTCCTCTGTGTCTTTCAAGGATTTGGTCAGTTTCATGTAAATTATCAAAATTATTACATAGACTTGAATGTGTAATTCTTTCAGTATCCTTTTAATGCCTATCCAATCAGTATCAATAAACCCTTTCTTAATTCTGATATTGGTAATTTGTGTTTTTTCTCTTTATTTTTTTGGCTAGGCTGGCTAGTGGTTTATTCATTTGATTGATCTTTTTAGTGAATAACCTTTAGTTTTGTTGGTTTTCTCTATCATTTTTATGGTTTCAATTTAATTCTTCTCAAATTTTCATTAGTTCTTAAAAGGGGAAATAACACTTTCTGTCTACTATATACCAGCACACTTCTGACACCAAATACATGAGGGTTTTCCTATGCCAGCCAATTTTCCAACGCTTCAGACACCAAGTCCTACAATTCAATTCAATTCTAACACTACCTTCTTGGAGCTATTATCAGATCTCACAGGTTGAGGGCCCAGGTCTATGAAACTGCCCCTCACTCCAGATAACAATCTTAAGTCCAGGCCTCTGGTACTTCCGAGTGACTAGTTTTAAATCAAAGTTCCTACTGCCTCCTCTTCAGGTTTGGTAATTTTCTAGAATGGCTGACAGAACTCAGGAAAACATTTAACTTACTAGGGTGCAGGTTTATGGTAAAAGAATACAACTGAGGGGGCACCTTGGTAACTCAGTTGGATAGGCGTCCAACTCTTGATTTCAGCTCATGTCATGTTCTCAGGGTGGTGAGATCGATCCCCACATTGGCCCACTGTGGAGCCTGCTTAAGATTCTCTCTCTCCCTATGTCTCTTGTCCCTGTCTCTGTCTCTCTCACTCTCTCTACCCCTCAAAAAAAAAAAAAAAAAAGAATATGACTCAGGAGCATACAGATAGAAGGGATGTATATGCCAAGGTAAGGGGAAGGTGTACAAAGCTTCCACACCCTGTTCAGGTATGCCACTCTCCCAGCACCTCCATGTGCTGGTTAAATTATTGGCTACTGATAACTGAACTCCTTTTCCAGCCTGTCTTTACTCCCCTTAGTCCTGGAGTGGGGCTGCAAGTTCTAACTTTCTAATCACTGGTTGTTTCCATGTGTCACCAGCTTCCATCCTTAGGGGCTTCCCAAAAGTCACCTCATTAACACAACTGAAGGAGGTGTGTTATGAACAACAGATATTCCTCTTTTACCTTTCTTGAGCTATTTTGAGACCTGGGAACAAAACTCCAAAACAATAAAAGGTGTTTCTGTCACCTTTGCTCTTATCATTTAGGAAATTCTAATGGCTGAGAATAAAGACTCAAAATGGAGACGTATTCATTTAATGTAATTAAGCTTCCCTCCAATAACTGCTTTTACTTTCTCCACAAAGCAAAATTTGTCCACTTTTGACAAATTGCATTTTCATACTTATTTAATTTAAAGAATTTTAAAAGTTCTCTTGAAACCTCTGACCCATTGATGATTTAGAATCATGCTGTTTAGGTTCCAAATATTTGGGGTGAAAATTCCAGCTATTTTTGGCGCTATTTGTCATTATTGTTATTGTTCTACTTCTTGACTTCCAATTTAATCCCATGTAGTTTGAAAACATAATTAACATGGTTTATATTCTTGTAAATCTTTAAGGAGTACTCGATGACACAGATTATAGCCTATTTTGGTTGAGTGATCCACATGAGCTTAAAAAAGAAGATATGTTTCCCTTTGTGCATTCTGTAAATATTAATCAGATCAAATTGCATTTTATACCATCCGTAGGCCTACAGACTTTTTACCTGCTTCATCTATAAATTACTGATAGAGAGGTTTTGGTGTTTCCAACTATTTCAGTAGATTTTTCTATTTTTGTTATCATTATACCAGTTTTTATCTCAGGTATTTTGCTGCTCCTTTAAGTGCATACATGTTTAAATATTTGTATTTTTTTGGAAATTTGAACCATTGATTATTATGTAACAGTGCACCTCTTTATGTTTTTGATAGTTTTCCTTTTAACAAAATCTACTCTGTCTTAAATGAATATAGTTACTTTAATTTTCTTTTTTATTAGTGTTAGCATGGTATGTATTTCTGTGTTCTCTTTTAACCTATCTGAATTTTTTTAAGTTTTTTTTTTAATTTTTATTTATTTATGATAGTCACAGAGAGAGAGAGAGAGAGAGGCAGAGACATAGGCAGAGGGAGAAGCAGGCTCCATGCACCGGGAGCCCGACGTGGGATTCGATCCCGGGTCTCCAGGATCGAGCCCTGGGCCAAAGGCAGGCGCCAAACTGCTGCGCCACCCAGGGATCCCCTTATCTGAATTTTTATATTTAAACTGAGTTACTTGTAGATAGCATATATTTGTTCTGTTTTTTTTTAATTCTCTATGACAATTCCTCTTATTTTGTATATTTAGGATATTCACACTTAAAGTAATTAATATGATTGGATTATTATCTACCAGGTCTGAAACTTACATTCATTCTGTTTCTTTTTATCCTCACCCCACACTCCTTTTTAACCTTTTCTGACTTTAATGGAGCATTTCATATAACCACATTTTCTCCCTTCCATGAGCTCATCAATCATACTTTAAAAAAAAAAAGTAGTTTCCCTAGAATTACAATATACATTTTTAAGTTGATCTTAGTTGTGTTAACTTCTCTATCTGATCATTCCAATGTGTGTCTTCTCTGATTCAATTTTTTATGAGGACTTTGTCTTCTCACACTTTCTTTTTCTTGCCCTTTTTCACACCTCGTAAGTTTTTGTTAAAATCCGTATGTGTTGTATGGGACATTAAAAAGTAAGATAAATGACCCTTTAATATGATGTCAGTTAATCTGTCCAGGAGTTTCACTGTTTGCTTGTCGGAGCTTGTTGCTGGAGATTAGGTACCAGGCTTCTAATCCTTCTAGTGTCTTTATTTTTATCTCTTCTCCTGATGTTGGGATTCCACGTATACTTCTCCAAGAGATTATATCTTTCTCCTTTTTTTTTTTTTTTCAGACATAATCCTCTGCTATTAGGCTGAATGAAGCCTTGTTGGCTTGGTTATAAAATGTGGGATGAGAGGAGCACTCTGTGGTTTTCTGATTAATTCCCAATCTTTTAACCCTGTGATTTAGTTCTGTTAACCTTCACAAATATTTCTCTAGTAATACAGCTTTTTTTTTCCTGCTATTTCATACTCCCTTCCCTAGAGAGAGCATTTTGACCTATTTTCTTGAAGTTTGCCCCCTGTTACTGTTTTTACCTTTTAGATGACATAGAATGCCAGAAGAAGCATTGTGTAGGGAGAGGTTCCCTTCTCTCATTTGCGATAAGATTTCTGAATTTCTGGCAAAGCACTTTTCCTAGGGAGGACACCCATGTTTTGGGAAAACACTAGGCATGTTTCACAATGATCCATCTTCTTTCCATGCCAGGGACAAGAAAAAAAATCTTTCTTGGATCCTCACCATAAAATCTCCTGGCTTTCTAGAGAGAACCCATGAGACTGTGAAGGTTCACCTAAGAACCTGGGAGTTTCCTGCTCAAGCTAATCCACGCTTAGCCTCCAGTATTAATCAAAATTACCACGTAATTGGTCTCACCAGTTTATGGATTCAGGTATGTCTGCTCTGGAAAAGCAGACCTCAATTACAGTAACACTCTGAATTTGCCTGTCTCTCTAGATTTCAGAGTGGCATTTTTGCCCTGTGGCCTCTGCTCTGTGATAGGTAGAAGAAGAGTGATTGATTTTTAGTAGTTGAATTTTAGTACCAAGTACATCTCATATTGAACATGCTAAGTACCTCAAATTCCTGAGCCTCTCGAATCTCTCTCACAAGCAGAGATTTATATCTTGGTTTTTCCCTTATATAGTGTGTGCTAGTTTGGTTTTCACTCATCCATCTGCTTTACATCTGAAAAACCTTGACATCCTTATTTTCTCTAGTACTTGTGGACTTGGAGTTTTTTCTTTCTCTTTCTTTACATTTAGTGAGATTTCACTGGTAAGGATTAGCCAACATGTGTCTACTCTTCCATATTTTGTGAATTTTTCTCTTTTCCATATTTAATTGTTGAAGGTAAATCAAGTAAGTTTAAATTAAATTTAGTTCCTGGCCTTATTGTGCTTATGGTAATTATGATGACAAATGGATGAGAAAAAGCGTAAATATTATATTGAATTAAACAGACTCGACTCTTGAAACTTTATGCTTCTTCTTAATCTTAATTTAAAAACCCTGGATGGGCTACTTCTTTCCTTATCTCCATATACAGTCTTAATCAGGTTCTATGGATTTTCAATCTGCAGACATTTATTTCATAGATTCATAGACTTCAATCATATAATCAACTTTGTTTCCACTGACGATGATGATATGTCTCTTCTAGCTGATACTGCCTTTCTAACTTCCATCAGTCAAGAGATTCTATGAACTAAATAGAAGGGTATTAAGTATTAGAAAATATTGAATTTGAAACCTTTATGAATCTTTGGAATCTGCCTCAGTCACAGAAAACTACTTCACTAAAGGCCACACCCTTCCTGGGGCAGTCTGCACCTGATAACTGAGCGACACTGGGGTATTGAGATCCAGATACCTTATCCAGGTGTAGGATAATTATGATAAGAAATAGTCACTCCAGAACTCTCTGTGGGGTTATCTGTTATGGAATGAATTTCGTTTCTCCTCAAAATTCAGATGGTGAAATCCTAGCCTCCAAGAGGATGGAGTTAGGAAGTGAGGCCTTTGGTAGGTTTATTAGGTCATAGGTGTGGGGTCCTCATGAATAGGATTAGTGCCCTTGAAAAAGAGACCTTAGAGACCCCTCTCGCCCTATCTGCCATGTCAGCATACAATTAAAAACAGCCTTTGCCCTCCAGAAGAACCGGAGCATGCTGGCCCTCTGATATTGGAGTTTTAGAACTTCAGAACTGTGGGAAATAAATTTCTGTTTTTTATAAGCCATCCACCTATGATATTCTGTTACAGCAGCCTATGCTGACTAACACATTGGATAAGGCATTGTGGAGCCTGAATCAGTTTGATTTCTCTCTTGCCCAGTCCTGCATTACTGACTTTCTTTCAAAAGCGTTGCTCCCTTAGAAGACAACTTATACCCCAAACTGAGTATTCAGCATTTGCTGAGAAGCCAACTTGTGACAATAACAAAAATCGGTTAAAACCAGGAAAATTTCTAAATATTTGTTTTCACAATGTTATCTTGGCACAAGTTGCATTGGAGAAGCAGTTTCTTACACACTGTACCAGCATCACATTTACCTTCAAAGGATAGATAAACTCTGGGGCTAATGACAAAAGTACTCGTGCAAAAGACAAAGGGTCAGTTCTATACTATCTTTTATTACATTTGTGTTTGTATAATAAGTATTTTCACCAAACCAATCTCTTAACTAGAATCTGTGTAAGCCACTTCAATGTTGTGTGTTGGTTTAGCAGCTAAAAATTAGCCTAAATTAGAATAAAAGTTCAAAAACTTGACTTAATTGGGCACAATTACATTGAAAATACACAGCTGAACAAGGGTACCGTGTTTCACTTTTCCTTGGGATACCTGTTCCCCCAGGATAATGAAAGCAGAGTACATGAGAAGTGTAGCCTGGATTGCAGTTTACCTGAGGACATTACTGTTACTATGTGCCCTTCATTTCTTCCCTTTTCAGGACAACATACACACATAAAAGTCTTAACATTTATTCCAACACCATATTTAAATATGTTGCGTATCTCCTGGAATGTATTCATCCCCAATTGAATACCACTAACTAGATTAAAGGTCCATGAAGAGGGAAATTGGTATGTATGGTGTTTGCTGATATTTTAAGTTCCTCACATAGTATGTGACACAACATGCAATAATATGCATACATACATATGCCCATGCATGTGTATGTATATATACATGCATCATATTTGAAAGAGACATAAAAATGTAATGATTCATAAAACCTTTTAAAAATATAGAACTTGGGCAGTCCAGGTGGCTTGGCGGCTTGGCACCACCTTCAGCTCCCGGTGTGATCCTGGAGACCCAGGATTGAGTCCCACGTCAGGCTCCCTGCATGGAGCCTGCTTTTCCCTCTGCCTGTGTCTCTGCCTCTCTCTCTCTCTCTCTCTCTCTCTCTCTCTCTCTCTCTCTGTGTCTCTTGTGAAAAAATAGATAGAATCTTAAAATATATATATATGTGTATGTATACGTATATACATATATATATAACTTATTCTGTGAAAAAAGGTGAGTTCTCATCAGCTTTCTTGTGAGCTTTTTAAAAAAAAAGTTTTCAGCCATAATTAGCTGTTCCTTCCTCCAGAGCTCCCTCTACCCTGCTTTTTTTCCATATTCATAAACCTATTTAATTTGATGCCATCCATTCTTTATATGGTTAGCTCTCCACTCTTCTGTGAACACCTTGAAAGCCATGTCTTTATATTAACTGCCAAACCCTAGTGCCTAGCAAAGAGCCTGGAAATGTAAGAACGTTTCATGAGTCTGTTGAATATAATTCAATCTACATGAACTTCTTTATCCAAATAAGCTAGATTATGAGAGTAAGATATTAAAGGTATTAAAGATTTTTGCCTAAAATGAAAATCACAAAACCAAACACATATAATACTTGTAGAGTAGATGGATTTAGCTGATTATTTTTGTCTCTGACACTGTCAACAAAAGCAAATTAAGAAAATACAAAGGAACGTTAATAAATCTTGGCTGTATTTATGCAATATTAGGTTTTTCCTCCACAGCTGAATGATTTGTGACAATGGGAATCCACAGTAAGGTTTTGTAAGTAGCATTACTTCTTTGAATGATCTCTGTTAGCATGATGTTTCCTTTTTCTTCATTTTACTTCCAAATTCAAGCTAAGGTCTGGAAAAGAAACTTAAATATATAGTAAATAAATTAAGGAAAGATTAAAAAAAAAAAAGATTTATGGGGAAGAAAAGCAGCTGGAAATACTGATGTCTTTCTGTCCTCCTTACCAGACTGACAAACTCCATGTTAGTTTGCCTCTTCCTTATCTTTGTTCTCTTTTTTCAAGGTTAGTTACTTCCTTAATTATACTCTAGTAGCATCTGTTTGTTGTTTACTTATGTATATGGAACTTTGCTATTTCTCTTTCTTTTAATGACCACTATCTTTAAGTGATTGAAATACAGATTTTTGAAAATAAGCCCTATTCTCTCACCAGCTGATAAGCTCCTTATGAATAATTTAGACCTGGAACTACCTTAGATGTGGAGAGACTATAACTTACTATGGACACTCTCATATTACCCATGTGTAAATTGAAACACATTGAATGTGGAAGCAATCATCATCATAATATGATTGTTATAAAAAATCATTACCTTTCATGCTGGAAATGTCATTTAAATGTCAGTTTGGAAAATATAGAAATCCACCATGGGCCCTAACTACACGCTGCTTAATTCACCTATTTTGGATGAAGTGACATTATACTAACCAGCCATCATCTTGTCACTAAATATTTTCTTGATTGAGTAAATGGCTGGAATATGCACAATTTATCAACTAAACTATTTCAATTATTCCTTTTTATTCTCAACTTGTAAGACCAGCTGTGCAAACTGCAATAATAACAACAAGAGAAGTAAAGTACCAGAGGAAATATGCATTTTCATGGGTCCTATCTGGTTATGCAGAGTAGTGAGGTTTAGCTATTTTAGAACTTTGCCTACTTGAAGTTCAACTTTATAACTTTTCTTCCCTAGTAAAATGTAGGATGAAAAAGTCTCCAGAACAGTTCGGTGAATGAAATGTCAGGAGAAAATGAAGAATCTTTGCTATTGGAACCCCTCTGTTAAATCTCTAGAAATAATTCGATTTTTAAAGGCAAGTTGGATTTAGTGACTCATTAAATAATGAAGCATGCAAATAACTTTAGAGGGAAGAAAGTATTGTCCACTTCTTAATAGTCCCCAAAATACCGTATAAGGCTTCCAAAAGTTTTATCCTCATAGTCTTTCACGCCGGAAATAAACATATCTCCCAAAGAAGTCCAGCTTGCGTGGTATTTAATGAAGTAAATAAGACTCTATTGCATGCAATTTCAGTGGAGACACATTAACAGCTCTGGAGGGGAGAGATAACACGGTGCCATTAACAATGACTTCTTACAGCTACAAGCAATTTAACTAAAGGAAACCACATGCTTTACAACTGGTCTGCCTTACAACTAAATCTAAATCCCATGTGATCTCTCTACTCATATAAATTAGTCCATATCATGAAACAGAAGATTACAAAGGAATTGTCATTTTTTTTAAAAAAAAGTTATTAGGATTTAGAGGGCTGTGAAGAAAAGGTACAGTTATTAGTGGAGTATCAGTGTCTGCATTTCTTTGGCACATTTCCCAAGATAAGGCCCCCACTCTGCTCTCTTACCAGAAGTCACTGGAAACTACTATAGAAAATGAATATAACTGTGAAGAAGGATGCCACTATGAAGTCACTACAGGGCATGCAGGGATTCTCAGTGATCTTTCTTCATATCCCAGCAGCAACCGGTTTTATCTTCCATTGCAGGGAGAGGATACTGAAGAATTTCACCATTTCTCCCAAAGTGTTTATATCTCCTCTATCCTTGGCCTCATCTTCAAATTCATGGAGAGTTGAGACTAGCAAGTACAAGTTCTTCAAGTTTATTATACCTGTCATCCTCCATCCCTACCGTAACCTCTGCAGGCTCACAAATCCTGTCCTTCCTCTTTCTCTAATCCAGTGGTTCTCAAACTTTATTGTGCAACAAAGTCATCTGAAGGGTTTTTTAAACACAGAATGTTGGGCTCTAAGCCCAGACTTTCTTTTTCAGTAGGTCTGGGGTTGGGCTTGAAATTTTTCATTTCTAAAAATTTCCAAGGAGATGCTGATGCTGCTGGTTAGGGGAACACTTTGAGAATCACATGTCTAAGAAAAAGATGTGAACTTCATCTTATCCAAGTTTAATTTTACCACTGCTTTGCATTACAACCCGTTTTATCTTATTTCAATCAATTATTCCCTCGCATTTTTATTCAATTTATCCTTCATAATATAATTATCTTTAAATACCTCCTGTTTGGGAGACCCGCTGATGGCCATGTGTCTATTGAGCTAGTGGCCACGTATTTTTAATATATCCACTTTACTACCCAACACTCAGCTCTTAGTGCAGTGCATTCTTGTCTTTAAATCATGCTATTTTTCCAAATCTTTTTTATAAATTTAACAATGATTTCCTAATTACCATATTAAAAAATTATTAACTTGGCCATTCTGATTCCCTTCTCATCTTGAAACTTTACTGTGTCTTCTCTGCTACCACTCATGTCTTGCCATATTTCTCTGTGCTTCTGATTTTTCTCACTTTTCTCAAATCCACGTCTGTCTTAGTCTGTCTGGGCTGCTATAAAAGAAAACTATAGACTGGGTGACTTATAAATAACAGAAATTATTTCTCACACTTTTGGAGTCTGGGAAGTCTAAGACTAAAGTGCCAACAGATTCGATGTCTGCTGAGAGCCTGCTTCCTACTTCATAGACATTGTCTTTTTTCTCTACTCTCCCATAGTGGAAAGGGGAGCATCCTGGGGCTTTATAAAGCCACAAATCCCATTCATGAGGCTCCATCCTAATGATATAATCACCTTCCAAAAGTCCTACCTCTTAATACTGTTTTAGTGGTTAGGATTTCAACTCCTAATTCAAATCATATGAATTTTGGAGGGACATACATACTCAGTCCATTCCAATTCCCCTGCCTCCGTTTTGCTGGTGTGTATTGGAATTATCTTATCATCATTTTTATCATCAATCCATGCATTTACTAGGTGGATTAGCTTATTCATACCCACAGGTTACCAGATACTTACATCCTTGTGAATCTAAAATCTGCCTCTGAATCTTAGAGCCCTCTCGGGAAGTTCAGATCTATACAACCAAATTCCTATTGGACATGACTACCCAGATGTACTTTAAACTCCATGAGAACAGAAGAAGATGGTAATTTTGTTTTTACATGCCAATCATTTAGTATGTATTCATCTTCATTAGAAGCATCTCCACGTAATGACTTATGCAGTAAGAAATTTAGGATTTCTGCTCTGTCTTACATGTTGTCGGTCAACAAAACCTCCCAGTGCTGCTCAAACTCTTGCTATAGTTTGGCTCCTACATTCAACTGCCTCCAAATCACACTGCTATATTGCTGCCTGTGCAAAATTTCTGAAACAAACTCTGATTATTTTCAATCCCCTGTGCAAAACCTTTCCTAGGATCCTCCCTCTAAATAAGATTCAAAAGGTCTGCCTACATGTCTAAACTTAATACCTGTCTCCTCTCTGAGAGTTTACATCCTCACCTCCCAATTTAATTGCAGCTAACCAAAGATAATATGTTACTTTTTATTCTTTTTGATATTAGAGCCAATTGGAATTTTTTACATTCTTTTTTAAGCTACGTTGACATTTTCCTGTGAAGTTTACTCTCCTCCTCAAATAATATACTTTAAATGTTCTGTAGAAAATACTGTACCATTTGGTAATTTTTAAAAGTTGGATTATTCTCCTGGATTTGTTTCTTTATGTCAAGAATTTTGAGTTTTATGTTTTATGTACTTAGAGTGTACTAGATTGTCTGGTAGGTAATAATTGCTCAACAGATATTTATTGAAATGAACTCAGATTTAATAAAATATAAAACCATTTGAAAATGAAAGGGTCTATAAGGCTATTGCTACTTGGACCCAAGAGAGATAAATATCAACATAAAGATTTAATGCAATTATTCATAGCAATTTAACTCATAATAATTAAACACTGGAAATAAAGTGCCAACTTGTAGAACAATAGATAAAAGTGGAATATCTCAGCAATAGAAAGAAGTGAACTATTGTTAGACCCAACATGGATGCATCTCAAAAGAAAACCACTATGATCTAAAGGAGCTAGTCACAGAATAATATATATTCTACAATTCCATTTACATTAACTTCTAAAACAAAAGGGGCCCAAGGAAACTTTTCAGGGTGATAGAAATGTTCTGGATCTTGATTGAACTTGAGGGTCTGTACACAAAAAATGGATATATTTTATTGTATGTAAATTATAACTAGATTTTGTTTATGATTCACATAGAAACCTGACTTTATTTTTTACTTATTATTTTTTTAAAGATTTTATTTATTGGACAGAGAGAGAGAGGGAGCACAAGCAGCCAGAGCTGCAGACTCTCTGCTCAACAGGGAGCCCAATGTGGGGGTTGACCCCAGGGCCCTGGGATCATGACCTGAGCTGAAGGTGGATGCTTAACAAACTGAGCCACCCAGGTGCCTCTATAAGCCTGGTTTTAGATTCAATGCTTCAAGTTCAAATTCCATAAAAATAAGGCGAGAAATATGTATGCACAGAGATCTAGATGAAAGGTAATATAAAATGATAAGAATTGTGTTAAATCGGAGATTGCATGCTGTACGTAAAAATTTTCAAAATATTATTAAATATTTGTCTAGCCAAAATAATAATAATAATAATAATAATAATAATAATAACTCCTTGATAGAGTCTGTTCATGAGAATTGGTTGGTAATACCTACATTAGATAAAATAATAGTTTTTGCAAGATCAGGCTGAAATAATAATCATATAATTAAGTTAATTTATTACAATAAAGATGAAAAGTAAATTTTATCTTTTATTATTTCTTACAGTAAAATAGTTCTGCTATAAATTGACCTGGTGAAATTCATAGTGAGTCCAAAAGTATAAACTATTTTCTGGAAAAATATAGCCAGTCCATGTGAGGTGAATTAATTATTTCCATATGTAGAGGTGTGTGTGTGTGTGTGTGTGTGAGAGAGAGAGAGAGAGAGAGAGAGAGAGAGAGAGAAAGAAGAAGAAGGTAGAGAGGAAGAGAAAGAGAGATGGAAAGACTAAGAGAGAAAGGGGAGATATATGTATGTATGTATGTGTATATATACACATACACACACACACACACATGCATACACACTTTCACACCAAGAACACATATATCTATAAATGGCCTTTTGCAAAAATCATTAGGCTACAAAATTTCAATTTAGCTGGCAAAACACTTGGTAAATAAGCTAAAGAGACTTGGAGCTTTCTTGAATTAACTGCTGTTGAGGTGGTCTTCAGTGTCTGTTCCATCAAAACGTTTTTAAAGACGTCAGTGTCAGGTTACTAAATCTGAGATTTCTGATAACAGAGGAATCTTGGATTAAACAGGCATTTTGCCATGAAGCCAGTGTTATCAGTTCAGAGGTTCATGACTAGGTTATCAAGATGGACACAGAAACCTGAAGTTCAAGTTGTCAAACTGTAGTGATAATCGGCAGCAGCAGAATAAACATTATGGAACAGATTCACATAGAGAGACAGAGCAAACCTCTAGAGACAGGTCATCACCCGAACAGCAGATTGCCACAAAGGCCTGATTTCTGTGTGTCTCCCACTGGGAGTCTTCCTCATTAGCAGATCTTCACTTGCAGATTGGTGAGGTCTTGGGATGCCTGGGTGGCTCAGCACTTGAGCGTGAGCCTTTGGCTCAAGGTGTGATTCCGGGATCAGGAACTGAGTCCCACATCGGGCTCCTTGAAGGAAGCCTGCTTCTCCCTCTGCCTGTCTCTCTCTCTCTCTCTCTCTCTCTCTCATGAATAAATAAATACAAATCTTAAAGAAAAAAAGATTAGTGAGATCTTGACTGCATCAGAATCCTATGTAGGTCTTTTATAAATATGAGTATGTCATGGCACCACTTTAGAATTCCTAAATCTAAATTTCTAGGGTGAGATTCAGCCAATTTTCTTTTTATTTTTCAAAATTCCCGATAATTCTGATGTCCCTACACATTTGAGAAGCTCTTGACAAGTCTCTTTTCACAGAGCCTGCATGCTTCTCTGACACACGTGCTCTCCCATGTTCATTTGTGCCATATCTTGTCCTTGGTGAACAACTTAGCTACACATTTCTTATTCCCATGTTAAGTTTAAATGAAATCATCTTGGGAAATATGTTGTAGTTAGCAGATTTATGTAGAGCACCACTCCTGGCATTTACAGGTCAGGTGCCTAACACTTGGATCTATCTGTATACAGTCCAGAGCCCAGAAATCAGTGCTAACCCTCCATCCTTTCCACTCCTTCTGTAGTTATTTTAGTTGAAGTCTCATTACCTCTCACCAGGACTATTGTTTTAGTTACCTAATTGGTGCCCCTGTCTCCAGTCTCTTACTTTTCTAATCCATCCTACACAATCCTGTCAAATTAATTTCCCTAAATAACAGTTCTATTCTGGTCACAGTCCTGTTCAAAATCGTTGCCTAATTACTAAAATACAAATGTTATTCAAAGCCTCTAAGACCAGGCCTACATCTTCACTTTCAATTTAACAACTCTCTACTCCTATTCTTACAATACTCCCCAGCCAAGTTAATTGTCTCCAAAATGGCCTTGTGGTTTTCTGATTCTATGGTCAAAAAAAAAAAAAAAAAAAAGTTTTCCCACCAATATAACTTTATCCCTCAAGAGGGGGCTGGTAACCCTTGTCAAAGTACACTGGTTTTTTTCTTCTCTAAGTGGTCAGTCTTTCCTAAAGGTCATTCTTCCAAACAGGAAGCTAATATTTTCTTTCTGTCCCATCTCTCACTGATACCATACCAACAACTAAATCAAATTTTACCATGCCCCTTCAGTCAAATACAGACTGGGATAAAATTCAGGAAGAGAAAACATTCATGTTAAAAAGGCCACATTATATTGACAAAAATGTGGGGATTTTAAGGAAATGTGAGCAAAATCAACCAACAACAAAAACTCCTGGGAAATATTTAAAAATGGCCTAAAACTAATAATATGATTTCACATATGAAAACATCGGCATTTGGAATGCTTGTTTGAAAACTGAGTATTAAAAAAAAAAAAGAAAGAAAGAAAACTGAGTATTGTGCTTCCATTTTCTCTGGCTGCCTTCATAAAAAACCTTAACTAATCATTGACCCTATTTAAAGCAAATTGAGGGGCCAGATAGCCACTGCTAAAGTGCAGAGAAAATAATCTAAATAACTATGGAATTAAGGACTCTCTTAGGTGTAGTATACTGTTCTCACCCTCAAGGAGCATCTCTTTAAAGTACTCTGAAGTCTCTCTCTCTCTCTCTCTCTCTCTCTCTCTCTCTCTCCCTCTCTATCTCCTTCTCTCTTTTTTACATATATTTGTTTTTTTTTAAAGGAAGAGGATTTTTTTTAAGATTTTATTTATTTATTCATGAGAGAGAGAGAGAGAGAGAGAGAGAGAGGCAGAGACATAGGCAGAGAGAGAGAAGCAGGCTCCATGCAGGGAGCCCGATGTGGGACTCGATCCTGGCATTCCGGGATCATGCCCTGGGCTGAAGGCAGGTGCTCAACCGCTGAGCCACCCAGGCATCCCTTTTATATATATTTGATACATACACTTGTGTGGGAAGCACCAGCATGTTGAAATGCTTAGAACTTCAGCTTATATGGGCTTCCTGATAATGAAATGGAAAAAAAGAAAAAAAACAAAAAACAAAAAAAGAGGTTTTGGGAGGCAACCACATGACTAATATAAGCGGCAAATTCCCATCACTGGAATAAGTCAGCTCTCAATTTCTACACCTTAGTATGGTGATCAGAGATCTTAGAATCATCTAGCCATTTCACAGGATGCCATACTTTATGAAAGGGATCACACCTATGTTTTGGGGAGAAAAAAAAAACCCTAAACACTATGTTAACCCAGCATGTGCACTAGAGAATAAAAGATAAATTATATTAAAAGAGCAGACTCTGGGATCCCTGGGTGGCGCAGAGGTTTGGCGCCTGCCTTTGGCCCAGGGCGCCATCCTGGAGACCCGGGATCGAATCTCACGTTGGGCTCCCGGTGCATGGAGCCTGCTTCTCCCTCTGCCTGTGTCTCTGCCTCTCTCTCTCTCTCTCTCTCTCTCTCTCTCTCTCTCTCTCTGTGTGTGTGTGTGACTATCATAAATAAATAAAAATAAATATCTAAAAAAAATAAAAATAAAAGAGCAGATTCTACTATCTCTGTAAAGTTTCAAGGCATAGAGTGCTATGTTAGCATAAAGACCATGCCAAGTTATTTTCTCCTTAATGAAGGACAAGCTGTTTTGACCTTGTTACTCCATCAGTAAAATGGCTGACTAATGGTTGATATGTTCTTTTGAGTCAACATGTATATATGGTCTGTTGCCTGGGCAAGAAAAGCAAAACAAAGAACAGATTTGCATGAAGACCAGGCTACCAACTGGTCCAGTGTGTGGTATGGTTATGTCTGTCATTCTACCATAGGGAGCTGGATATTCAAAGCTACTTAAGAGTTTGGTGGAATCTTGGCATTTTTACCTGTGCCACACTCAAATAAAATAATCACAATGGAAAAATTCAAAAGATTTGAGGCATTTCAGGACATAAGTAGTCTTTGGGAATATACTTCGTGCTTATACTAGGCTTTGGGGGATACTGAAGACATCTGTACTTTCAGGACTTTAATAAATATAGACAGGCCCTGAGGCAATTCAAACATGAAAAGCCTGGAGGACATTACCTGAGATCTTCCACTTACAAGCACATCAGGTGCTGCCACAAAGTCATTGCAAGCTCACACTCATCCTTTCACTGGGTGTTCCTCATGAAGACTGAGTGAGAACGAAGGTCTATACCTGTCCATAGATCCTTCTGCTCTATGCCTGTACCAGCTGCAAGGTGGCTGCTGTCCCACAGAGACAGTCATGCATGTCTTAGCCAGAACAGTAATATAACAGAAGTCAAGGATTTGATGGAGAAGGAAAAAAATAACTCTTATCCTCAGTGTTGGGACTTCTCTTTCAAGTAATAGAAATTCAGTTATATTTTCTTCAGATGTGTCCATTGTATCTTTCTGTTTCTCCCATCTTAAATTTCTCATCCAGGGTGACCAGGTTCTGTTGTGAGAAGAGACTGAGATGAAGGTTTTTACTTTCTTTTTTAGACTCATCTGTACTGTTTGACTTTCTAGCCATGTGTATTCATTTCTTTTTGTCAGTAGCAGTTATGTAAATGGTGACTTCAAAGACATTTTAAGCATGTTCTTTATAATTCTCTACCAAAAACAATGAAAGTTTATTAAAAATAATCAAATGCAAGAGTAATACCGTATAGAGATTTGAGGGGGTAAGATGAAGGAGAGGTGAAAAGAATGTAGGAGTCATGTGTACCGGGCAGCCCGGGTGGCTCAGTGTTTTAGCGCCGCCTTCAGCCCAGGGCCTGATCCTGGAGACCCAGGATCGAGTCCCAAGTCAGGCTCCCTGCATGGAGCCTGCTTCTCCCTCTGTCTGTGTCTCTGCCGCTCTCTTTCTGTGTCTCTCATGAATAAATAAATAAAATCTTTTTTTTAAAAAAAAGGAGTCATGTATACCACATAAAACACATCAAAAGACATATACTATAAAAGCTTTACAAGGTAGTACTATTATTAAAAATAATAACAATAAAATACAGGGAGAAGAGTAATAGGAAGTGGGGTCAGTGTATTTGAAATAGAGGTAGAAGCATATATTCTGTTTATGGAAGGAGTCACTTTTTGATCTAAAAAAATAAAACTCATAAAAGTTTACCTCTTAAAACAAGGACTCTTACCTGGAGAGCGAATTTTACCTCTGGGGACATTTGGCAATGTCTGGAGACATTTTTGGTTGTCATATATTAAGACAGTAGAGGGATGCTATGGGCATCTATTGGTAAGGATCAAGGGATCCTACAAACCATTGTGTAATGCACAGGACAGTTCCCCACCCAAGGAATTGTTTAGTCCAAACTGTTAGTAGTGCCAAGTTGAGCAAATCTATTATAGACAGCAATGTTAGGATAGGTGGGGAAAGAATAGAAAGCAAACTTTCATCTATTTGTAATGCTGGATTTTTTATTATTTTTATTACTTCCATATTCAACTTATTGTTAAAGATGTATTATGTTCCAGAAAAAAAATTATGGATACACACTGACATCTACATTTGTAGATGAAATTTTTATTTGAAAAAAAAAATCCTGGATGAAGCAAAGATTGCAATTAAATAGATGCATACATTAGAGATAAAATCCAAGCTGGCCTCAGAATTATCCTCAAAAGATCTTCCAGGTATCTCCACAGGACTACGTCCTGGATGATAACCTCCCCAGAACAATTGCATTTTAAGGAGGAAAGTTTGAATCCCAAGAATTCAATTTCCATCCTAGTAGCTGTTTATATGTAAACAGAGCAGAATTGGATTGCTAAGTTTCACTGGCTGTTTTTCTTTTCAGAATTATGCAAAGGTAATAAAATTTGTGCCACTCAGTCTCATTATATTCTTCTGGAACATTCCTTAGTAGATACTCTGTGAAGTTTGAGGAGAATCCAGGGAAGTAGAGTTGGCTGTGCCTTTTCATATCCCGTTCCTGAGGTACTTCTTCCACTCTGTGGCCCAAAGGAAGATGTCAAGAAAATCTTTCCACATATTGGGAAAACTAGTTACTCTTCCTGGCTAAACATTTTCAGCATTTGCTGACATTTGCTGAACCCAAAGATGTCATATGCTCACCAAACATTTCTATCAGGAGTCAAAATAGTGCTAAGAAAAGATGATTGGAACACTAGGTAGCTCATTTGGTTAAGAGTCTGACTCTTGATTTCAGCTCAGGTGATAAGATCGAGCCCCAAGTGGGACTCTATGCTCAGTGGGGAGTCTGTTTGGGATTCTCTTTCTCCGTCTGCCCCACCCCCATGCTTGCACACTCTCTCTTTCTCTCAAAATAAAAACAAATACATTTTAAAACAAAGCAAAATGTGAGTTATTATCTGAAACAACCTAAACTATTATGGCCAAGAGAGAGGTCGAGTTTTCCCTGGGACCGAAAACACAGCCTACAACACAACGAGGATTAAGATATCTGCCTGCTGAGATAAGGAGGCCCTGGGAGAGAACTGTTGGAGTTAAGAAGTACATAGCCCTTACCAGGAAATGATGTGTGGGGATGGTGGGGCTCCAAAATTCACTAAAATAGTCAGTAAAATATATGGTATTTGGGTGCCTGTCATTACAGTGGATGGTCATAGGCAAAAGTGAACTGTAAACAGTACCAACTAACTACAGTCATGTTACTCTGGTTCTTCTTATGCCTTCTCCTTCAGATCTGACTCTGGAGAGTCAGAGTGTGAGGAGTAATAGGCAAAACTGAACCATTTCCTATTTTCCCACCAACATCTTTAAGCTGCGGAAAATGTTCATATGAGGTATATGAGGTTAGAGTTAGTGTACAGACCAAATAAAATTTCTTCAATCCGAATTAAAAAAGGACATGATTCAAAATCCCCAAATGTCCAAAAAAATAGTAGGACAAGAGAAGCTTAAGCTGTAAACCAGTTGTGTGTATAAGTGTGTGTGTGTGTGTGTGTGTATGTGTGCAATGGGAAGGCAAGTTGGGAATTTCAACTGATACACCAGATGCAATAGGAGAAAAAAAAGATCCTAAAATGAAGCTTTAAATACAGATACAGCCTTTAAAAAGCAATGTTAGCACGTCATGTCATGACTCATAAGCCATTTTTCTAGGCATCCTCACCAGTTGGAAGCTGTGTGTTCACCAACAATGGCAGAAGCTGAGGGGGAGTCAGGCACAGCTGCCTTTTGCTTGTGGGAGTTGTCAGAAGGGCACACACTGTGGAAAATCCTCTGAAGAACACCATGAAAGCACTCACAGGGGAAAGGGTCAGCTTTAACCCCACCAGGCCTGGAGTGTCCAATGTTCTCTTGCAATAGGTCTAGTTAAGTAAGAACTTTCCACTTTTCTTCTCCCTATGCTTCTTTACACATTATCCTCAGAGGAATGGAAAACTAAAGCCAGTTGCAAGGGCGAGGAGGCTCCCAATTTTGAAAACAGTTGCCCATTTTGTATTCCCACACTGAAGTTTCTCACCTGCTGAATGAAAATTCAATTATGAAATTGGGTCTGTTTTCAACCTGAATAAAGGAAGAGCCTCAACATAAAAGAAAAATGAGATTGAAATATTATATGCTGATTATTGGTCATGAATTATGTACATTGCAAGTACTCAAACTATGGAGTAGAGTGTGTGTGTGTATATGTGTGTGTGTGTTTTTTTGTGTGTGGAAAGAGAGAGAGGAAAAGAAAAAGAAATTGGTCAAAGGCCCTGCACTCATACAATTTAAGAATCTATTGAAGAAGAGAGATGTGGGGGAAAATATTCAGATAATTAGTGATCAGTTCTTTAAGCAATAAAACAGTTGATAATCTATGACCCCCCTGGCCAAATCCCACTCACCAATAAACTTTATTGATTTTTTATAAATAAAGTTCTGTTGGGACACACCTGTGCTTTTTCATTTATATCTTGTCTATGGCTGCCTTGATAGCTCAAAGGCAGAACTGAGTAGTTGTGAGAGTCTCACTGGCTGAAAAAGCCTACATTATTTACTATCTGTTCGTTTGTAGGAAAATTTTCCAGCCCTTTTGCAATAAGAGATTAAAAGCAATGAGAGATTCTAGGTTGAAATCATGAGTTGACCATATGCATACAGTTTTGCTCTCTCTGAAACTTTACTAAAACGATTAAGGAAAACAGGTATACAAAGAAAGTGAATCATAAAGTTAAGAAAGCAGGGAGGATAAAGGAGTATATTATACATCAACAAAATATTGGAAGCTGAAAAAACAGATGGTTTAGTGTGAACAGAATTAACAGAACTAACAATGCTGAATTCTAAGCAGGCAGTGGGGAAAGCTGAGGAACAGAAATATTTTATAGTACAGAATTCTTAAAAGATTCATAAATGGTAACAACAGAAACGGATGAGGGAGATGGCTCTACTGATAATGTTTGGCTGAACTGAATGTCAAGACAATAAAGATGTGTGATTCTTTTATGTATATTAACATTAAAATCTGGTCCCTCTCATCAGTCAGGATTCTGGCAAGACCATACTGATCACTGTTAAAAAAAAAAAATCTGTGCTGATAATATTCTTGTATCTCCAGAAAGCTGTACAAGCCATTATTATTACTAGGGTTGTCTTTGAGAAGAATATCTAGTTATCTGGGTGGAAGTTATGAAAAAACTTTTTTTATATCGATTTGACCTTTTGTACCTTTTGCATTCATGAACATTTATATATCGCAAATCAAAAAGCAATGATATAAAAAGCACCTTCTAAAAAGGCTTTTCTTCTAAATAACATTTTTACTACCTTTTCCAAGATGTAACAAAACTTGGTATACTTTTTTTTCTGAATACCTTGTTGGGAGGAGTTATTAAACAATGGATTTTATTTTACAGTACTGAAATCACAAGTTGTGAGACCCCCTGAAGTCCACTGATGTCTTCATCCTTCCCCACTATCCTCAGACACACATAGTCCACTGATAAGCTCTGTGTGTTCCAAAATGGCGGGGTAAAGTGAACAAGGTCAATTTGTGGAAATGAAAGGACACTCAACTGAGGATGAGAAGATGAATTTCTTTGTAAGCAAATTTCCTTAAAGAGACTCATCTACTCTGTTCCCAGGTGAAGGTCCTATATCTCATCTCCCAGAACCAGCCTTACACCTGAATGCTATGAGGCAAATCTGACATTAGTCAAATAGATATGTGTGTGTGTGTGTGTGTACACACAAAATAAAAGTATACAAATAAACAATATATGTACATTTGATAAATGCTATTTTATAAAGGAAAACTGCAATAAACCTAAGGAGCTAATAAACGTATCTGATGAAGTCAGCAAGATTAGAGAACGTTTCTCTGAACACATTACCTTAGATCTGATCATTTTAGGAGTGGATTAGAATTATATAACGGGTAGTTAGAGCATGTGCAAGCATTTCTAATAGAGAAAATCACATGTGTAAATTATTTATGGCAGAAGACAACATGGAAGTTTGGTAGATCTCAAAGAAGGCCCATATGCTTGGAAGGGGAGAACAAGAGAGGAAATGATGACGTAAGGGTGGATAGGAAGCCGGATCCCATCTGTAGAACCTGTGGGTAACACGAAGAATTTTCTTTTTAACCCAAAAGCATTAGAAGCCTTGAAGATTTTGCACAGTTGTACTACACGATGAGAATAATCTTTTTAGAAAGTCACCTGACAAAATTGAGACTGGGTTACCAAAGGCAGATACTCTTTAAGAGAGTGCTGTAGTATAATAAGCAAGATACTGTGATAATGTGGGTTTATTGGAAAAGAGGGTAACACAGAGGACTCCTAATATCCAAGGGTTCAATTTTGGAAACTGAAAGTTTGATGGTGAAATAATGGCCACAGTAGGGACTACTGGGGAGCACTAGTTGATTATACGTTCTATGTGTCGGGGAATGCTGGGTGGATAAGAAAGTCTCAGACCCTGCATTCACAGTATTAAAAACAAAACAAACAAAAAATAAAATAAGAAACACTTGTGTTACGGATTTTACTACAGTACAGGGAACCAAGACACCATTTTCCTAGGAGTCAGGAAAGGGCTGTCTACAGAGTAATATTTCAACAGGGGCCTGAAGGATTAAAAAGAGGTAGCCCTATGAAATATTCAGGAACCTGTGTTCCAGGCAGAGGGGCTGGACAACATGTACAAAATGTTGCATAAAATGACAACATGAACCTGAAAGAAGTTTATAATCTTAGATATCAGAAATGGAGAAGAGAAACCATGAGAGATGTGCTAAAAGGAAATGATATAAAATGTGGATAAAGATTTTAGATGCAATTTACTACAAAATTATTTAAAGTGGGATATATTTGGAAAGAAAATGAATATTCATTAATAGAGAAATGTCTAAATATATGACTTTAACAGCTAGTGGATCCATATTGTGGATACAGCTAGAAGATTAGATATTATACAGCCATAAAGCATATAATTGTATATGCAGAATAAAATATTTATGCTTTCATATAAATATAAAAATATTACAGTTGCAATTAGTAAATCTGTATGGATGAGTGTAACCTTCTTTATTATAATTTCATGTATTTTTAAGAACTTCCATGATAAGTCTATTTTACTAGTAATTGAAAACAATAAAAAAGAAGACTTGAAAGTTCCTAATAGGTTTCAGAAGACTTTCTAATATGATAACAGAAAAGGAAATAGTATAATAAACAGCTGTGAATGAACTTATTTGAAAATAGAGCTGTTGCAGATGTAATTATTTAAGATTAGGTCATGCTGGAGTAGGGTGGGACCTTATGCCAATATGGCTGCTGGTCTATTTTTTTCTTTCTTTCTTTTTTTTTTTTTTAATAAATTAATTTTTATTGGTGTTCAATTTACCAACATACAGAATAACACCCAGTGCTCATCCCGTCAAGTGTCCCCCTCCGTGCCCGTCACCCATTCACCCCCACCCCCCGCCCTCCTCCCCTTCCACCACCCCTAGTTCATTTCCCAGAGTTAGAAGTCTTTATGTTCTGTCTCCCTTTCTGATATCTCCCACACATTTCTTCTCCCTTTCCTTATATTCCCCTTCACTATTATTCATATTCCCCAAATGAGTGAGAACATACACTGTTTGTCCTTCTCCGATTGACTTACTTCACTCAGCATAATACCCTCCAGTTCCATCCACGTTGAAGCAAATGGTGGGTATTTGTCGTTTCTAATGGCTGAGGAATATTCCATTGTATACATAAACCACATCTTCTTTATCCATTCATCTTTCGATGGGCACCGAGCCGTTACCCAGGGCAATTTACACATTCAATGCAATCCCTATCAAAATACCATGGACTTTCTTCAGAGACTTAGAACAAATTATTTTAAGATTTGTGTGGAATCAGAAAAGACCCCGAATAGCCAGGGGAATTTTAAAAAGGAAAACCATATCTGGGGGCATCACAATGCCAGATTTCAGGTTGTACTACAAAGCTGTGGTCATCAAGACAGTGTGGTACTGGCACAAAAACAGACACATAGACCAATGGAACAGAATAGAGAACCCAGAAATGGACCCTGAACTTTATGGTCAACTAATATTCGACAAAGGAGGAAAGACGATCCACTGGAAGAAAGACAGTCTCTTCAATAAATGGTGCTGGGAAAATTGGTCATCCACATGCAGAAGAATGAAACTAGACCACTCTCTTGCACCATACACAAAGATAAACTCAAAATGGATGACAGATCTAAATGTGAGACAAGACTCCATCAAAATCCTAGAGGAGAACACAGGCAACACCCTTTTTGAACTTGGCCACAGTAACTTCTTGCAAGATACATCCACGAAAGCAAAAGAAACAAAAGCAAAAATGAACTATTGGGACTTCATCAAGATAAGAAGCTTTTGCATAGCAAAGGATATAGTCAACAAAACTCAAAGAAAACCTACAGAATGGGAGAAGCTATTTGCAAATAACATATCAGATAAAGGGCTAGTTTCCAAAATCTATAAAGAACTTATTAAACTCAACACCAAAGAAACAAACAATCCAATCATGAAATGGGCAAAAGACATGAAGAGAAATCTCACAGAAGAAGACATAGACATGGCCAACATGCACATGAGAAAATGCTCTGCATCACTTGCCATCAGGGAAATACAAATCAAAACCACAATGAGATACCACCTTTTTTTTTTTAAGATTTTATTCATTCTTTGAGAGAGAGAGAGCACACAAGTCAGGGAAGAAGGAGAGGGAGAAACAGACTCCTCAATGAGAAGAGACCGATGTGGGGCTCAATCCCAGAACCGCAGGATCATGACCTGAGCTGAAGGCAGACTCTTGACTGACCGAGCCACCCAGATGCCCCTGGATGGTGGTCTTGTGAGAAGATAGACGTCCCAGAAGGGAGACGATGTAGACATAATGGGGGAGTCTACTGGGAAGAGAGTGCCATGTGGTGACAAAGGTAGAGAATGGAGTAATACAGCTGTGAGCTTAGGAGTGGCAAGAATTGACTTTCACCACCAGAAGCTAAGGAGAAGGAAAAAAAAAAAAAAAGATTTTACCCAGTATCCAAAGGAAGCATGATCTGCTGATACCTTGATTTTGCCAGTTCTTTATCAAGAACTGTGTGAAATAAATTTCTGTTGTTGTAAGCCACATCTTGTTTGTGCGATGGCCCTGAGAAATGAATACAGTTTTCTAGAATAGCTTAGATGAAATAGTTTGTTAACAAAACCACCTAAATCAAGAGTCACTCCCCTCACTGAAATGGACCTTTGAATTTGTATCCAGATTTTAATTGCGCCAGAAAGCAAAGGTACTTTCGGATGTGTGTATTTGGGTTTATATATGTTTTTGTGTGTTTCTGTGTCTGGGTGTGGGTGTCTGCAGATATCTAGCAGAAGTGCCGATCAGAGACAGGGGATGTGTCTTTTTCTGTTTTTCTGTTTGGACTCCATTAAAGTGTTCTATAGCTTGTGTTTATGTGGAAAGGGTAGACTAGCACATTTCAGATATTTTTAAATCAAACTGACAATGCCAGCGTGAGGACCACACTCTACATATCTGATTTATAGTCACCAAAAGCCCAGCTTTACAGTTCTTTGAAACATGGATTGGTTTCAAGATTTACTGATCAAAACATAAAGAAATGCAATCATATTCAAGATGAGAACTGTCTCTGTGACAAATCAAATAGTCCCTATTTTATAGGCATTCAAAGACTTCCCACAAACTCAGATTATTTTCCTTACAAGTTTGAAGATAACTTAGCCAAGGAAAATGAATGCTTCCAAGCTTCAGTGCTTTACTACAATTAAATTTTTGCTGACAGTAGAGTGTGATCACTTTCTTTCCTCTTTAATAAACACCAAGTGGAGCAAACAGAATTACTTTCCTAAACCTCTTTGGTGAAATGATGATAATGGATCCAATCCCTTGATCAGAGTACTGTAATAAAATACAGCTAATTTTTTATCTTACTATGTATAGTCCTTTTCCTTCCTCCTCTCCTTGTTTCTAGTTTCTTCTCTTCCTCTTTGCTCTCCTTCCCCACCCCCTCTCGATGTTAGACTTCTTTCTCTCCTACTTGGCCTATTTATCCTTCCTAATGTATTCTTAGTAACATTTCAACATGTGACACCGTTTTGGTCCTCAAAATATTGTGCCAATCTGTTCAACTAAATGAACAAAGGTCTCCAAGCATCTTTTCTATTATTATAGAAATATACTCATTAACTTAATGCCAGTTGAATTATGGATATGTACAGTGATTTAATGCATTTTAAGATTTCTTAATGAAATGGTTTTATTGCTTTAAAATGTAGACATTATGCATTAGAAATGCATTTGGAAAGCCCTATGAGCAGTAGAATTTATACGTTTTTGTTACTTTCTAAAAATGGATGTGTCTGCTTTTTATACTGACAACTCGCTGAGAAACACAATTGCTTTTTTAAACAACTGGATGTCATAGATTTACAGCCTAGTGAAGTCATTTCTAGTTTTTTAAAAATATTTCTATACTAATGTTATGCTTAGGGAGATATATTGAGTTTTATTTCTTTTTAAATATTATTTTATTTTATTTTATTTTATTTTATTTTATTTTATTTTATTTTATTTTAATTCCAGCATGGTTAACATTTGGTGTTATCTTAGTTTCAGGTTTTTGATTTAGTGATTCAACAATTCCATATATTATTCAGTGCTCATCAGGATAAGTGTGCTCCTAATCCCCTTTTCCTATTTCAATCATCCCTCATGTATCAGCAATAGAAACTCCTCTTATTCTTTTGTATCTCAGTGACCCCAGCAGACAGCTAAGCAGAACAGTACAAGAATTCATGTGAGGGGTCCCAAAGGTACAAACAAAAATGCCAAATTCCTCATGATTTATCCGAGGTGGCTACAACCATCATAAAAAGCAGTTCTAGGAGAGAGAGGGGCTTGTTTTGATGAAGGAGTGTGTCAAGCAGCGTGATTGCTAACAAAGAGACAGACACACGCCCTTTTGTAGTTTCCTGAGCCTTAGGATCCAAAGACATATTTAGAAAACTGCTAGCATATAGAAGAGAGGACACAAAAGATAGCAAAGGGTCACAACAAGTAGATGCAAGGCAAATACCATCTCCACCACCATTGCCACTACTGAGAGTGTGAAGCTCCCACAGTGAAATAAAACAGGCTATGGAGTCAGCATTCTCTTCTCCTGAGTCATTGGCACAAAATTATGTATACAGGCAGAGACACAGACAGGAGCCTCCTGGCCATGCCAAGAATGTTTCTAGCTTCACAGAGTCCAGATTCAGGGGACCTAGGGACTGCTAATTACTTGCCACCACTCAGATACTGACTGGTTACAAGCTGCTCCAATGGAACTGAATGCCCTGGCTGGTCTCATCAAGAACTATAGCCTGAGCCAATGGAAGTCTCTAGCAGTAGACAAGAGCGTAGAAGACATTACCTCATGTTGTTGCAGACTCCCCTCTTTGTAGTCAGTGGCTACTATATACTTTGAAAATGTAGCAAAATTTATAGGATACAGGTGGGGAAAGTTCTTTTAAGGAAGGAAGAGCCTGAGAATGAGATTATAAATTTTCCCCGCCACTTTGAAATCCTTCGGTGTGACCATTTGACTACTCTGGCTAATAAAATGGAATTGCAAATGATCTGTGTTACTTGAAAGCCAAATCATGACACTGCTGGTGCTTGGCTTTCGTGCTGTCTGTTGCCCTGTGATTGAGGAGATTTTGAAACCCACATAATGCAGTTTCATGATCATCAAGCCTTAGTCATCATGAGACCTAAATTACCATAAAGAGCAGATATGTTTTACCAACTTGCACTGAATATGTAGCATGAGTTGTGTGTGTGTCTTAACTTACCATGATTAATATAAACCCAAGTTCTGAAATAAATAGGGAATGTGGCCAAAAAAAATGAGATGGAGGTCAAAAGATTAAATATTACTGATAAGGGTTAAATTATGGACCCCCAAAATAGGTGTTTTTTTTTTTGACTCAATCTACAAACTAGTTAGATTAGCCCCCAGTTGTAGACAATGCTGTCCCAAAGCAATTCTCCCTATCAGATCAGCATTCATGGAGAAAGGCAGCCCACAGCATCCCACCATCAACATTGTTCCTTTGGGTTGGTTTTGGAATCCCTGGTGGGAAATACAGATTTAGTCCCCAAAAGTCTCCTAAATATATGGGAACAGTACATTAATTATATTAACTCCAAAGCCACTCTATAAGTCTGAGGATTTACTCTTTATTCCATTTCTCTTTCTTAATGATATCCAAACTAATATACCAATAATATGTAAGGAGATTGACAAGATACTCCAATGGATAGACACTCAAATAATAATATACGATTGACAACATTTTAAACATTAAACATCTTTCACTTTTAACTTCCTAAGATAATTAAAATTTGAATATTAAATATCCCTGTGAATTTATGTCCAGATACATTGAAGTCCAAAGGAATTCATACGTGAAATATTTGGCAAGTTTTCTTGCCAAATGACTTTACATATTCAGTGAGCAAAACTTCTTAAATTAAAGATCAGGAAACATGTTTCCTCTCTTCCTTTTACTCTGTTTTCTTAATTTGCTAATTCTCAAACTAAAAATTTTTCAAAATCTGGTAGGAGTTGAAGTTATATCAGGACATTCAGCCCAGTTCTTACAGGAATAAAAGAAGTTTAACATCAGAGAATTAAGTCAACAGATATTTGAAATCTTCCATTTTGAAAGAAGCCAGCATTTAATAAAACATTAATATTAATTATTTTGCTTCATAACAGACCACTCCAAACTTAGAAGCTTAAAAAAGCAATCCTTTATTTAGTTCATGATTTCATGTATTGGCAATTTGTTTTGGGATTGGCTTGATAGTTCTTCTTAGCTTACTTGACTGTCCATGGCTAATTTATCTCATTGGACAAAGCAGGTGACAAGCTTAAAGCCAGTCAATGTGGGAAAGAACATAGACTTCACTGATTGACGTTAGTTGCTGAAAATTCTTCTATTTTTGCAGTCTACTACAAATATAGAAGATTGTCAAAGTACAGTCACCAAATTAAAAAAAAAAAAAAAACATGCTAATCTCTCATCTTTCAAGTGGTTTTCCCATCAAAGTTTATACCCCAGAGAAGTAGAGATGCCAAAAAGGCTGAGGCTCATTTGAATTAGAATGAAGATAGGGAGGTAAAAAAATATCATGATGCTTTTTAAAGCACAATGCCAGTTCGTTTATGCCATTAGTCGAGACCTGCACTATCCAATGTGGTAGTTACTAACCATGTATGGCTATTTACATTTGAATTTAAATTATAAAAATTAAGTTAAATTAGATTAAAGACTTAGTTCCTCAGTCACAGTAGTCCCATTTTTAGTGTCTAGTAACCATACAAGGCTAGTGACTACCATATTGGGAAGTGCAAAATAGAATAATTAGTTTCATTGGACAAAACTGGTCCAGACATTGTGACCTGTGAACATAAAATCAAATGATAACAATACTTTTCAGTCAAATGATTTTCTCAGTACTACACTCTTAATTATGGGTTTTTTATTTGTTTCTTTCATTTTCCTTGGAGGGACCACAGTCCATTAAGAAATTATAAAAATCGATGTCATAGAAATTAAGAATTTCTGTCCTGTCCGGAAAGTGATTCTTATGACATCTGGCCACAATATTGGTCTGAATTAATCACATGGCCAGTCTTTGACTTCAAGGAGAGCAGAAGTACACTGTTACTATGTGCCCAGGAAGAAGAAAAATTGATAAGTAATTTACCACATCTCATTAAGTTTTGCACTTTTCTTGTTAAGTTTATGCAGAAGTATTTAACCTTTTGTTGATAAAGAATATGTAGCCCTTTATTATATATTTAATTGGTTATTTTTATTTAGGTAAACTGTTGATGTCTATACATTAATTTCATACTGTGCTATTGTTTTCCACACTTGTTTCTATTGGTTTGCTAGGTTCTCCAGGTATATAATACTATTACTTGCAGATAAAGGTAGCTTTACCTTCACTTCCAATTTCTAACCTCAAATTGTATTCTCTTGTAAATGATTACCTCTAGTACTATTACAGCCTCAATCGGGAGCGTACCTGTAATGAAGCAGCCATGGAAAATGTTCCCAGTGGCAAAATATCAAGTAAAACAATTGTTTGTCTTCATTCCCTCTAATGAAACATAACCAGAAGTTTGGATCTATTACAATTCATGGGTGGCAACCACCAATTTTGCTGGAGGACCAAGGACACAAGATGAACAAGACCGGGGCATATATGACAAAAAAAACACTGAAGAAGAATTATGTGGATGGACTTCTCAAAATGAGCAAACATGATGGCAATATTCATTTCTTGTGTCAATACTTACTTATCAAAGATATTCACTGCAGAAAGTATTAGTGATTATGACTTTATCTGTGAATACTTACCAGCCTTCTTCCATAACTATTCTGTACTTGTTCACAGGGCCTAAATACCACACAGACATGGGATATGGTTAGAAGCTAGGGTTGAATTCAAGAATTCTGAATTTCCCTATGAATGGTCTGGTCATCAACACTGCTAAGGGGTTCTTTCAAATAGCAGAAACCAATGCTGAGTCCCTAATATTATTCTCTTATGAAGTAGTCATCTATATGTTGTCAAATTGATTACCCTGGAATGTTTCAATGATGGAAAGACAATTTAATTTCACTGGAATAGACAAATATTCAAGTAATGGATTCAATTTTCCTCTCCAAAGTGTTGCTGGCAACATCACCATGTGCAGACTTAAGGAATTCCTTGTTCACTCTACTACTACTATCCAACACATTGTTTGTGAAAAAAGAATGCATTTCACATGGGAAAAAAAGTCAACATTGCATGCATGCCTATGGACTCTACTTTGCTGGTGGAACAATGTAATAACCTACTGCAGATTTAGTTGTAGTATTACAGAGACAACAGAGTTTTTATTGGAGTCATATCATACAGGAGCTAGTATGTTTTGAACTTACAGCCAATATGTGTTGCTCTTTCTCTCATAGCTAGAATATACAAGTCTAGAAATCAAAGGATAGAACCGTGACTCTTTTCTTCATTTTCTTTCTTTCTTTAAAGAAAAAAAAAGATTTTATTTTTGTATTCATGAGAGAGAGAGACAGAGATGAAGGCAGAGGGAGAAGCAGACTCCATGCAGGGAGCTTGACATGGAACTTGATCCCGGGTCTCCAGGATCACCTGGCCCTGGGCTGAAGGTGCCGCTAAACAACTGAGCCACCCAGGCTGCGCATTTTATTTATTTCTATTGACTTTATTGATGTCTAATTTCTGTGCAGTAAACTGTGTCCTTTTATACCATATGATTTGATGAGTTTCAGCAGATATATAAACCAATACATTCACTGCAACAATCAAGACAGAGATTTTCCATAAACTCTATAAGAGATTTTTTATAACCTTTTGCAGTCAGGCCTCAATCCATTCCTGTCATTTAGGGTCAGGTATAGAATACAGAAGACTTGAGGTCTTTAATGCAGAGCTTGAACTGGAAATTTGAAGCACTAAGTTCATCCTTTTCTTTATCTCCTTTCTCCAGAACAGTTAGGAACCACCAGCCAATCCTTGTATGTTCCTTAGTTAAACTAAAATACATGGTCACCCGGAGCCTTGCCTTTTATAGACAGTTGATTAGGAATAACCAACAGTGACATTTCACATATCTGTATTGTCATGTCACACCATGGCCCACTAGTACTACATGGTACTAGTACTACCTTTGCCACAAGACATAGAGCTGTGAACGCCTACAGATCTGAGTAGATTAGAGAACCAACTCCAGAAAATCCAGAACTAATTCATAAAACTCATTCTTAAGATTCTGTTCTTTGAGAACTCCTTTTCATAACAAAACCTGAAATCAGTCAGATTTTACTAAAGACACACAACCAGTATCAGAAATACATTAAGAGATTTACTGCTAGGAACAGACATACATGACCATGGAGACCGGCTAGGCAAGTGAAAAACTGTAGGACAGCCTATGAGGAAAGGCAGGCTGGAACTCACAGGCCGGTTGAGGCTGCTACCCGACAGTCAGAATTTCTTCAAGAATGCCTCAGCTCTGCTCTTCAGGCATTTCAAAGAATTGAATTAGGGCACACAGAATATGTAGGACAATCTCCCTTATTTAAAGTCAACTGATTACGGACGTTGATCACTTCAACAAAATACTTTCACAGCAATACCTGTACCAGTGTTGAACTGAATAACCAGGGACTGAATAGCCAAGGACTGAATAACCAGTTGACACACACACACAAATACATATATACTATCCATGATATATAACTTTTTCATTGTGTTGTATTTTCTACATTGTCAAGTTTTTCCTTTGATCTATCTTTAGTTGAGAAAAGTATTTCATTAGTTAATGATCACTGTGTAACAGATTACCACAAACTTGCTGCCTTACAATAACACAGATTCATTTTATCACAGTTTGTGGGTCAGGGATCCAGCTACTGCTGAACTGGGCCCTCTGCTTCGTTGTGTCACATGAGGCTGCAATCCAAGTATCATCAGTGTCTGGGGTCTCCTCTGAAAGCTTAGCAAATATGAACCAAATTCAAGTTCATTTATATAGTTTTTTTTTTTTTTTTTTTTTTTTTTTTTTTTTTAGCAGATTTCAGTTCCTTTTTGGTTCTTGGACTATAGGCATCCATTGTCATGGACTTCTCTAACATGACCACTTGTTTCATGGAAGTCATCAAGGGAGTGTGTATATTGCAAGATAGAAGTAAGGACAGTTGTAAACTAATCATGGGCATGACATTACTCTCAATATTGAAATATTCTATTGGTTGGAAGAAAGTAATTTAAGGAGAGAGAATCATACCAAGATGTGGGCATCACTCGTGGTCACCCTAGACACCACCTGCCACAATTATGTAATTATTTTATTATTTTTATTCTTGTGTATCTGTCTAAAACTGTTGATTATGGTTTCTTTTGTGAAACTCTTTTCTTACATATTTTTGTATTTTTATATTTTTGTGTATACAATACCAGCAGCACCTTTCTCCTTATATCTCAGGGGAAAAAAAAAAGCTATCTTCTCCTGAACAGAATTTTATTTGTGATAAGTAATTAGTGAAACACACAGATTAACTTGAATTATTTAGGTACTCCAAAAATGAAAAAAAAATCTTAATTTTTCCAAAATTAGAAGGTGCACATAACTAAAACATTTACACTGAGAACTTTATATCTACTTAGCCACATGACACTCACTTGTCTTTCAAGGGAAAAAAATAGACTTACCCATTTTTATAATGATAGATGTTTTATTTCTCAATTAAATATTTTTATTATCTTGAGAGTCTCTTGTATATCTGACCCTTATGCTATGTACATCATTAAAATATTATTAGACTGCACAAATCACAGTGTAGAATTGATAATACCCAGAATTAAGAGGAAGTTTAAAAACACGAATATTTTCAAACTTTAAGCAGATTCCTCTTTTACTACATCATTTTGAGGAAGAAAAAACACAACTTTCTTTAAAAAATATATTTTGATTGTTATTACTCCCTCCCACATGTATAGTCTTTGTTATCTCTGTGTTTTCCATTTTTTATGGTTCCTGTATTTCTGAACACTTCTGTAGGAGAATTTAGCACAGTAAGACTTAAAACATTTTTCAATTACGTTCCCAACTCATCTTACATTTAAAAGCTTGGCATCTGTTCTTTTCCTGGGGAGTTGCTACCTGCTAGTCTCCTGGAAACTCCAAGCAGTTGTGAACCATTCAACGTTTCCAACACTACCACCTCGTGTGTGTCTTATTCAAATAGATCACTCCAGGCACCCTTGGATGGCTCTGTGGTTGAGCGTCTGCCTTCAGCTCAGGGTGTGATCCTGGAATCCGGGATCGAGTCCCACATCAGGCTCCTGGCAGGGAGCCTGCTTCTCCCTATGCCCATGTCTCTGCCTGTGTCTCTGTGTCTCTCATAAATAAATAACATCTTTAAAAAAGTATATCACTCCACACTTTTCATGACTTTGTTTCTCATTGGTTGATGATCTAGTTCATCCCATTCATGGGAGTATATGGTTGTCACTTCAGATTGTGCCCTCTTTCCAGTGCCAAACAGGAAGTCTTTTGCTATGAATGAAATTGCTTCCCATCACCCTCCCCCCATATTCAAAGATTGGAGCCCTGATCCATCAATATGACAGTGCTTATAGATAGAACTTTTAGGAAGCGATTAAGGTTAAATGAGATTTTAAGAGTAGGGTCTTCATCTGATAGGAGGGGTGCCCTATAAGAAGAGGAGGGGACAGAGAACCCTCTCCCTATAGACACACACATGCACCATGCACACTGTGAGTGCAGCGAGAAGACCATCTCTCACCAGGAACGGAATAGGCCGGCACCTTGATCTCAGACTTCCAGCCTCCAGACTGAGAAATGAATTTCTGTTGTTTAAGCCACCCAGGCTGTTATTTTGTTATGGCAGCCCAAGCTGACTAAGATAGCTTACATCCTGGAACAAGTGTGATATGTCTGCCATCCTAGCAACCTTCTGTTCCGAAAGATCTACATCCATTCACTTTTACCCCTAGGTCCTGAGAATACTCCAGCAATCCTAGTTTAGCCACCACTCTGCATGATGGATAATGTATGATGTGATTTACATAAAGACAAAAATAAAGCAGACAAAGAGTACAGTTCCATACACAGATGGCTATACAGAGCAGGAAATGCCTCATAGTTCTCCCTATCAGAGGACTCCGGATCCGACACCCAGGCCATCAGCCTGCCAGCTTCCAATAATGTCATCTGCCTGGAGTGGTGATTTCATCAAGTATTTTAATAAGCTGGCTTAGCTTCCCTCACAAAGTTTCCACACAACTTTTGGCCTCTTCTAGCACTTCTGAAAACTGTAGATATGTGCCTATCTGCCCAGCAGGCATAAGTAACTGGTAGCAATCTCAGAAAATTCTGTGTACTTAGTAGTAGGTGGTTGATATCACAAGAATATCTTCTCTTTATCAAGTGCTTATCAGGCCTGGAGTCTATCCTTTCTGGAAATTACACATACTCTCATTTTACAGTGAGTAACATTAACACACCTGTATTTATGAGCCATTAAATATAATGAAGCCAAAATGCACGTGGCTTAATCTGATTCTCCTCATCATGTTTTATATATTTTAAATCTCAATAAATTGCTTTTTAATGATTCACGAAGATATGTAAAACTAGATTTTAGTGTTCCCTACTTCTTTCTATTTAAAAACCTTAAAAATACTGTGCATGATTTGGGAACAGTTTTCAGTTTCTTTTCCTTAAACTTCTTAAAACGCTAATACAAATTAACAATTTGTCGGCAATTTCACATAAAACATTTAAAAGTTTTAATTACTCCAGGGAACACAAACAAGGATCTCTGTATAATGCAAACCATTTTCTTCCTGTATGTTTTTTTTTTTTTTTTTTTGTCCTATGTACTCATGGAATCATTTATACCTAATCCTGATGTTAAAGGATCTTTCTAATGTAGATGAGTGATGCTAATTACATCATCACCCTTAGATAATGTAATTATAGTAGCTTAGTGTTTCTAAACTTATTTCAGTATTCTGAGATACTAAATGGAAGTTAGCTCATAGGTTATTTAAAAAAATTACAGAGCTAGATATCTATTGAACCTTCAAAATAAGAACAAAAAAGAGGTTTTATATTTTATCTAATATGTAATGCAAAAAGGTGGACTTCTTAAAAACATCTGTCATTGTCAGCATGGCTAGCAATATTTCTTTACACATAAAGATGTAATATTTAGTATATTAGGATTTATATGCTTAATTTTTAAAAGATAATTTGTGATTTATTATCATTAATTTTAAAAACTTTATTTTTTACGGTAGTTTTAGGTCTGCAGCAAAACTGAGAGAGTGTGTGCATACACATACACACAAACACACAAACATACATATATGTTTCCCACATACTCCTGCCCCCACACATGCATAGTTTCCCCCATTATCTCCCACCAAAGTAGTTGTTATAATTGGTGAATCTACATTGACAAATCATAATTTCTCAAAATCCATTGTTTGCCTTACTTGGTGTTGTTCTTTCATTGGATTTGGTTGAATGTGTAATGACATGTATCCATCATTATGGAATCCTGTATTTTCCGTTCCCTAAAAGTCATCTGTGCTCTGGCTATTAATCCCTCCCCATCAATCCCCGGCAGCCTCTGATCTTGTTATTGTCTCCAGAGTTTTATGTTTTTCAGGAAGTCATATAGTTGGAATCATACAGTACGTAGCTTTTCAGATTGTCTTCTTTCACTTGGTAATATACACTTAAGATTCCACCATGTATCCTTCATGGCTTGATCACATTCCATTCTAGCACTGAATGATATTCCATTGTCTGGATGGACCACAGCTTGTTTCTCCATTCTCTTGCCAAAGGGCATCTTGGTTGCCTGCAAATTTTGTCAATTATGAGTAAAGCTGCTATAAATATCAACGTGTAGGATTTTATGTGGACATGAATTTTCAGTTCCTTTGAATAAATACCAAGGAACACAAATTGTTGAATCATTTGGTAGGAGTATATTTAGTATTATAAGAAGCTGCCAATCTGTCCTCCAAAAGCAGCTGTGCCATTTTGCACACCCACTAGCAATGAGTAAAGGTGCCTATTGTTCCACATCCTTGTCAACATTTGTTATTGTTTGTGTCCCAGATTTTGGCCATTCTAATAGCTATATAGTGATATTTCATTTTGTAATTTGCATTTCTCTGATGACATATGATGCGAAACATCTTTTCATGTGCTTATTTGGCATTTGTATATCTTCTTTGATAAGGTGTTCCCTTATGGTCTTTAGCCCATTTTTCTTGCCACGTCAACTTCTCCACAGGCTCCCTGAATGTCTTCATGATATGTCAGCTGGCCTTCCCAGTAGTGACTGATGATGGAGAGAGAGAAAGAAAGAGCCCAAGCAGAAGTTTCAGTCTCTTATGATCTAATCTTTACAGTGACATGTGACACACCATCATTTCTTCCTTAGTTCAATCACAGAAACCAACAACCTTGGTAAAATGTGGGAAGATATGACCATTAGGACAAGGGAATCATTGGGGACAATTTTTTAGATTGTTTTCCACACTGAGTAAAGCGTGAGGTTCTCTCAGATCTTGAGCAGCATACCTAGAACTTGGTAAACAAGTAACAACTTTAGATCAGAAATTTTTCTTGTGGCAGAACTGTGTGGCACTGAAGTACTCAGGGAACTACAGTAACTCATTTTATGGGTTATTGGATTTAATGGACAAATCTTTTTTTTTATTAATGATAGTTCATTTTTAGAACATTGTTATTATTAAATAATAAAATGCATGGCAACTATAAAAAAAAAAGCCAAGACATTTTAGAATTAGAATTTCTGCATCAGTTTTCACCAAAGTCAATGATAATGTGAACTGGCATCCAGTATAAATATTAAATACAGGCTGATTTCCCTCCTAGTCATATGCATTTAGACAGTCCCCAAGGGTTTACTTCAGACATCATGAAGCATAGCTTTTTAAAAGCAGTTGCCATTTTTATGAGAACTGATTTTGTTTTCCAACAAAGTAAACACTTTAAAAGAAAATTGACATAAATCATGTTATGTGTACAGGTCTAGGTATGAACCAAATATTTCAGGTAAAGAATACATTCAGTGTTATTCTGGATATTTTAAAGAAAAGACATATACTTCATAATTTCTAAGATAGCTAGTAGAGTTTAAAAATAAAATAGCTTTCCATGTAGTAGCTACCCGAGGTTTGAATTACATCATGGTTTCAAATTTGTTTTTTTTTTTATTTTTTATGATTAGGACCCCAGAGTTTTCATAGGAAAAATAAACTATTGGTATACTAAAAACTTGGTAGAATAAATCAAATGGGAGATAATATATATATATATATATATTTAACTCTCTAAAGATTACATCTTGCATGCTATTTCTGTAATATTCTCAAAATGACAAAACTATAGAAATCAAGAACAGATTAATGGTTTTCCAGAAACTAAGGTGGTAGGCAGAGTAGGTATTAAAAAGATAACACTAGGGAATTCCTTTGTAATAATGGAAGATTTTTGTATCTTGATTGTGGTAGTGGTTACATTAATATATAAGTGTGGTAAAATTGAATAGAACTACACGCATGCACACACACACACACACACACACACACACAGAGTGCATGTAAAAATTGGTGAAATCCAAATAAGGCCTCTAGATCATTCCAGTTGACGAATGAATCTTCCTGGTTTCGATATTGTACCCACAGTAACACAATATTTTATTACTGTGGAAGGCTGGATGAAGAGTACCTAAGATGAGTCTGAACTGTGTTTCTTCTTCCTGAGTCTATAATTATTCCAAGATAGAAAGTTAAAAAACAAAAATGAAAAAATGATTAAGTGGATTGTAATCAGAGTAGGAATGTTTAATGCCATATTTTACATTCCTTACATAGGAATATATGGAGTCCATACTTATCAAAATTCAAGGAGAATTAAACTAACAATGGAATCATAATTTAAGTAAATCATAAATATATAATTTAATAACTATTTGAAATACTAACAATTACACTTTAAGGTTGATATATTATAAATGAGAACACTGAATTTAATAGCATTAACTTATTAATGACACTTTTATATTACTTTAATGAAATGCTGAAAGTCTGTCCTTAAATTTCAAATTATATTAACTATCAAAGACTTATCTAAATGAATTAAAGGTATTATTCTTCAAGGTTATGTGAATTTAATGTTACTGTATTTTTTTCTGTTATCATAACATCAAAACCAAGGATATCTAAACCTTCTATCAATATTAAAGAATTTATTTAATTGCCACACATCACATTACAGAGCAGTAAATTTAATTATCTAAAAACAGAAGTAGGAGGATGTATCTAGAGCTATATATATATATATATATATATATATATATAGAGAGAGAGAGAGAGAGAGATAAAGTATACATACACACACACAAATTATAGAGCCAGATATAAATATAAATATATATATTTGTCCATGGTTTTGTTTAAGTCAGCATGCATATTATTTTTGTGAATTTTTCTGGCATATAAATATTAAAAAAACAACTCTTGGTAATTAATTGACATTGTATTTTAAATGGGAAATTTTTATTTTGCATCCTTAATTTCTCTACTGAGAAAATTTTTTGATAATTTAAGTTGAAATGTATATTTGACTATCAATTATAAAGTATTGGTGAAAGTATAAGAATAATTTCTATTGAATAGTGGTACACATTTTATTTTCCTTACTATTGACAGAAGTAAAACAAAACATTTTAAGTGTTTTTTTTTAATTTTATTTATTTATTTATGACAGTCACAGAGAGAGAGAGAGAGAGAGGCAGAGACACAAGCAGACTCCATGCACCGAGAGCCCAATGTGGGATTCGATCCTGGGTCTCCAGGATTGTGCCCTGGGCCAAAGGCAGGCGCCAAACCCCTGCGCCACCCAGGGATCCCCATTTTAAGTGTTTTTAAACAAAATATTTATATTTATCATGTAAATTATGCTCCTTCATCATTTTTTATTTTATATTGAATATAAAGACTGTTTAACTTCTGGAAAATTCAAGAAGGTGATAACTGTGATGTGACATTTGTATGAGAAGATACAGAATTTTCTATCCATATGATCAACAGAAACAACTGAGAAACTCCAAAAATTAGCAAACATTTATTACAATTCAAATGGGTCCTTAAAAAATGTGTCTCCCAGAAAAATAAAGTAGGAGAAATAAGGAATGGAACAACATTTTTAAACTTTCCCTGAGAGTTGTAAAATATTATGGACTCAAATAATTTTAATGTATTATTTGTGTTGATAGCACACTTAATAATGGAAACCAATAAAAAAAAAAACTCAAAAATATGGGGGATCCCTGGGTGGCTCAGCAGTTTAGCGCCTGCCATCAGCCCAGGGCATGATCCTGGAGTCCTGGGATCGAGTACTGCGTCGGGTTCCTTGCATGGAGCCTGCTTCTCCCTCTGCATCTGTCTCTGCTTCTCTCTCTGTGTCTCATGAATAAATAAAATATTAAAAAAAACAACAACTCAAAAATATATCTAATCACAAAATTTAAAAAACTAATATATCAATATGAATGAATCATAAATATGTGGGAGGAAACGCATTGTTAAGTAAATTATGTGTAGAAAATTCGCTATTGCTTGGAAGGGGAAATATCAAAGTATAACCATATAGCTTAGCATTTATCAACAAATTCACAGATGAATTAAACATTTCTTTTAGGGCAGCCCCAGTGGCACAGTGGTTTAGTGCTGCCTGCAGCCCGGGGTGTGATCCTGGAGATCCGGGATCGAGTCCCACGTCAGGTTCTCTGCATGGAGCCTGCTTCTCTCTCTGCCTTGTGTCTCTTCCCCTCTCTATCTGTGTGTCTCAATAAATAAATAAAATCTTTAAAAAAAAAAGAATAAAAGTATGGTTGCATATTTACTTAATACTTCAGAAGGTTTCTAAATCATATTATGCAAAATGACATTTGAAAGGTACAAGGAAAGCAAGAGCCCTAATGCATTTTTTTGTGTGTTGGGATTCGGCAGACATGAAAACTTTGGGGGGCATCTGAGTGTTTTACTTAAAACTCTTGCTTGGTGAGTAGGGAGCTATGATCATCATCACTAGCAGTATCTTGGGTAGTTTCCTTGCCCTCATCCCTCCAGTACTTCCAACAGCTTTATTTTTCTGTCTGTATTCAAAATTTTTGCTTGGTATATATAGATTTGTTTCTATTTTCCTGACTAAAACTGGCTAACACAATGATCACTTTTTGGGAAAAGATGAGGTTTAAATTGAGGTAGAGGAGTGCATTCAACAACTTGAAATAATATTTCATTTTCAAGGAAATTGTAAAACTTAACTTAAGGTCTAAATCATTACTTAATGACACATGATTTACTTACTTGATTTTCACCAGTTTCTGGCATAAGCCTATTTGCTCAATGGTCTCTAATTTAATTTTGAATATTAGATAGCTGAAAATGTTCAGTTATACAACTGTCTGAGCAAATTATGAGGAAAGGCAATTCCAAATGTGTGTTGAATATGTCTCACAATATAAGATTTGGATTATTCTGTCAAAATTGGCCTACCAGATCTAATGTCCTCTTGAAACCTTAATAATACTTTCTCACAAAGCAAATCTAATAATAAAATACAGGGGAGTAAAATAGTCCTGTGTTTTTCTTCCTGAAATATATTACCTAATGATTATAGAATTTCTATTTGTTCCAAAATGTTTATTTTTTTTAGAGATTCTGTGAATTTTTCAGAAGAATTTTGTTTTAGTTGCTAAATCTTACATATTTTTAATCTTTAAATAAATATTTTTCCAGGGGCACCTGTGTGGCTCAGTGGTTGAGTATCTGCCTTTGGCCAGGTTGTGATCCTGGGGTCTGGGGATCTAGTCCTGCATCAGGCTCCCTGCACGGAGCCTGCTTCTCCCTCTACCTATGTCTCTGCCTCTCTCTCTCTCTCTCTCTGTGTCTGTCATGAATAAATAAAGTCTTTAAAGATATATTTTTCTGTATTTTATTACAATGTAAATTTTTATTAGTGGTCATCTTTCATGATTAAGTGTTTTAAAATGATTGCATTACATAATACTATATTTTAGGATAACCATTGGACAATGACTTACTGTTGTGAATTAGGGAAAGTACTTTGGTCAAGTCTACCAAAGCCATGTACTAGTAAGCCAAATTTTCATTGGCTTGAGCTGTATTAAACATGACTAGTTCTGAGTGGAGAGGCTTCTTTGTAATTATAAAATTTCCAAGTAGCCAACAAGATGATGTAATTCTCTGGGACCAAAATAAATGAGACTGAAAACTTAAGATCCTCATATAGATAAAATTAATGTAACACACAGTGCCTGCCTCTCCTGAAATTGGGAAGAATGAATTCATTCTGTCCACAAACTCCTCTTTCCATGTTATCCTAAGTAAGATCTAATGTAGAAACCACTAAACAGAGCCCCAATGGATATGTCTTTTCCCAAAGCACTTCTATTGTAAGATAATTAGGAATATGCTCAGAAAACAATCTAAGGATTGTGCATAATTAAAACCACAATTATGTAAGTGTTTCTGCCATTTTTGTTAGAAAAAAATATTTGTAGTGATTATAAACCAGGATTTGCCATTGCTATAATACAGAGATGGGGAGAAAATTGGGTGCAGCTCTCAAAATATGATACTTCTTCATTTGTGTATTTGAGGACACACCAAAGGAAGAAATAAGCTAAAATCTGACACCTATAAAATATCTAACACTTAGGGAAATTAACAGAGTTTAATGCTCACAACATTTCCCTAGGGAATTTGTTTCCCAAATTTATGTGTGAGAAAAATGAGCCCAGGCAGTATGGCAGAAGCCAATAGCAGTTTACCAGAATTTATGCTTTTTGTGCCTTGTTTTGTTTGGTTTTCTGACTATTTTTTTCCTAGTGTTAAAAAACAAAATTAAACGAAGTACATTTGAAGATCTAAATGGCTGTATTAAGCAATTTATAAATTGGGCAGCCTCCCATCTAGCAAGCAGTAGAGCTCAGTTGAACTGCAGAAAAGGAGAGGTTTTTAAGGGCAGAGAGGGAGAAGAAAAAATACAATTATTAGCAAAGAATGCATTGTTTTAGGCAAGGTTGCCCTCCTAAGAAAAATCAAAGGGATGGAATACACCCTAATGCTGACCAGGAAATTCCAGTTTGTCAAAGGTTACATTTCTGGGGACGAAGCTGAAATGGCAGTTAAGTTGCGTATTAAGTCTTAGTTTGCTGATGGTGGTGAGGGGTTGGGGGACCTTAACATCAGTGACTCCATTTTGGTCCATCCATGGTTTTCTTTTTAACCCTAGTGTGTTATGAAGTTGATTGTGTACACATGACTAAATTGGATCAATTGAATTTGTGTATAGGAGCCCAGGTGATGTGTGCCATTTCCCATACAGGTTTATGTAAATATCCCACAGCCTTCTGCCATGATTTCTTTTCCCTTCTGGTTGGATTGGGAATAACTTCCAAGGACACTAAGGAAGCATATTGTGGAAACAGTGGTGCTTTGGTCAGTCTGGCCATCTGAATAACTGCATGAGGGAAGCCTACTTGCCTATATGTTCACTCACTTATCAAAAGTAATGGTTAAAACTCCACGATGCTTGAGTTACACATTTTGTTTGTTTCTATTTGTTATTGCTATTAGCCCTCTCCAGCTAATTAAGTTAGTTGAATAAATTATCTAAAGTCTTAAGCTTGGTAAATGGAAGAAATAATTCTTGAATGCAAGTTACAGAATTTAAAAATCCCAATTTCCCTACCACAAAGAAAGTTCTGTGTATGTGATGATAAATAGGCGTGGGTACAGCAGATCCTTCTGACTGTGATCACTCACAATGTACATAAGTGTTTCTGAAGAAATTGATTTATAACCAATAGGCCTTTGTAATGTACACACATATTTTAAAAGTTGTTCTTTCATTCCTGCAACTGCCATGTGTCACTGTTTATAACTTTTAGAACTACTTGGCTTTGTAAAAAGAAAAAAAAATAGCATTACTATGGTCTTAAACATTACATGCTAAGGATCTTTGTCTTTATCCTCTCTCTTACCTGGGAGATCATCCATGATTCCATTTTGTTTTATTCAAGCCATTGGGTGTTAATCTGAGGATATGAGTTTGGGTAGTGTAGAATATCAAGCAAGGGTAACATACTTGACTAGATAGCCACTGGTAGGTTTTTTTTTTTTTTTTTTTTTTGTACAATGAATCTACATAACTTGCATCCTATGTATCTTTTATTTTCATGGATCACTGTTAACTAGGAGATGATACTATCTATTGTTTGTGTAGTAAGAAGTAAGTAGAGAATTTTCCTAAAGAGAAGAATGAGTAGATTCTCTCTACTTAATACAAAAACGAAGGGAAACAATAGCTCCCCTGGCCCCTGGCCCTCAATGATTCCATCTCACAGAGTGATTTTTTCCACACCCAGAGATCACCAATCCATTTAACATTTCCTAGGACTACCTTATTCCCCCTAACACAGAGTCCTTCTATCCACCCTGTACAATTCAGGGAGAGTGATTATATTTAAATACAGGTCTAGTCAAGTGTTGAATAACTTCTTCTTTTCCAAGACCTTTAATTGCCACTTTATCCAAAGATTATTAGTATAAAGTTCTAACTTTCTGTATTCGTAACTGCTATATTCCAAACTTCTAGAAGAACAACTCCTGATCTATTTTAAACTCTACATAATTCATTTTTTAAAAAATCTTGAGTTTCTTCAATTTTTTACTCATTAAATTTGAACAAAAAAATGAAAACATGTAAGATGATTATGGCTTGGAAAGGTTGGGTAGTGGGGAAATCATGAGTCATGCAGTTAAGTCTTCTATGAATGGATGCTTGTGGGATAACAGGGCTCCAGAAATCCCAAGAGAATAGTAGAAAAATGTTTTTTTTAAAGTGACAGTGAGGAATCAAGGTAATAACTTCACATCTAGATTCCATAGACCCAGGTTTCAATCAAGGCCAGGAAATTCAGGGAATGTTCAATTACAAGATAAAGACATAGTAAAAGGTCTGTTTTGTATTGTTTTGTTTTCCTTTGGTGGGGCATGTCTTTTGTGTTCTATAGCCTCTTACATACATTAATATTATGGGTGTAGAACATCTCCTTGATGTTATAATAGGCTTCAAAAATACTACAGCATGACTCAGCACTTCTGCTGCTGCCCCCCCAAACCCCCACCCCCTCCTCTCCTGTGTTCTTCTCCATTAATGTCTTTACTTAACATTTCCCAGGCATTTAGCTTAGTGACTAGAATTATCCCCAGAATTTTCCCATTCCCATTAAAATTTTAACTCCTCAATATTTCTTCAGTTGTGTCCCTGTTTTCACCCACGGTATCTATGCCTTTATTCAGATTATCATTTCTCTTGGGTATTGCAGTTATTTCCCACATATTTCCCAACTTTATGGGGAGAGTCTGGCACAGGATTTGTAGCAAAGGCTTCATGTGAAGGCAAAATAAACTAGGATATGAATTCATCCCATGCTAATGACCTTGGACAGGTTGATTATCTACATTTTTCTTATTCTTAAATACAGTTTTACATATGTAATGAATGGGGTTCAGAGCAGGTCACCCCAGAATGTGTCATTTTAGCATGTGGGTTATTTCAAGCTGAAAATAATCCAGGCCAAACAGACTCAAGAAGAGCTTTTTCCTCCCCCTTCATTGCCTAAAAGAATTTAGATAGGGAGTCCATACTAGGAAAAGAGCTATTAGCAAAGATAACTTGTTTTTACTTTTGTTTTTATCAGCAAAACTTCTCCACATGGCATGGCAAGGCAATCATTTGTTTACCAAACTTTTGCTCTTCCCATATTCCTGTGACTTGTCCTTTCTCCTTTAAAGTCTCACACCCAACTCCCCTTTAACCATTATTCATGTGACTTAGACAATTATCTCTTCTCTTTATTCAGGGCGCATATTGCACAGCACCGTACCAAGCTTCTAATATATGCTAACTATATTTTTTCTCCCCACTTCAGATGTGGAGTTTCAATGACTTAAATGTATTTTATGACATCCAAACAATTATAGAAATATAAGTTACGATTATATACCTGTATGTTTTGTAATATAATTATCAAGTATTCATGTATCAAATAATTTTTGCCAGCATATTAATCAATTCAGAAATTTGGCTGTGTATATCAGATAAATGATAACATGCATTCAAGAAATACTGCTAAGCTAAAGATGATATTAATGAAAATAGCAAAACAGATTCTTAACATATTGTGATTTTAAAAGTAGATGGTAATGAGATATTAAGCATTATTAGATAAAGAGAAGACATTTATTATAACTTAGAAATTCAGACTTCTTATTTTGGAAATTACTGGAATGAGGAGAAAGCAAAAAAGAAAAATGCTAAAGCCTACATAATGTAAACCGAATGGCTACATATATTTAAATTCATATATACTCAAGGGTACCACTTCTGAGGAATCTCACTAAATGTCAAGCTTAATTATAAAACTGAAGAAAATTTTAATTATCAATTAATATAATTTTAGAAGCTTTTGAGAATTTGAGAATCTCTCAGTTCTTACTTAAATCAAGTTCATTCCAATTGTTAATGCAGCCAGCTGTCTTAGAGTCAAGAAAGTATACTTTACTTACTACTAACATTTTCAATAATCTTTTTAAAGATAACAAATGGCTCTAAAAAAGGTATCAGAAAGAATGCTTACCTATAGAGGAGAGATTTTTGTGTTCTCCAAATTTTATGTAAAATGTTTTATAGAAACTTTTTTAAAAGATTTATTTAGCATCAGCTCAGTAATGCATGCGTAAAAAAAAAATACTACATGTGTTAGTTATCTCTTGCTATATAACAAATTACCACAAACTTAGTGTCTTAAAAAACACATAATTATCTCACAGTTTCTATACTCCAAGAGTCTTGTCATGGCTTATCTAGGTCCTCTGAAGGCTATATTCAAAGTCTTTCCAGTCTGGGGCTGTCGTGTGAGGAGAGATGATCCTCAATCATCTCTTTTCTCCTTACTCAAGTTGTTAGCAGAGTTCATTCCCTTCTTGCTCTGGGACTGAAGCTTGAGCTTCTTGTTGGCTGCTGCCTAAAAGTCACCCTTGACTCCAGAGGTCAAGTGATTCCTTGAGGCTACTCAAATTTTTATGGGCTATTTTTTTTGCCGTTTAAACTCCCCATCATGGCCTTGACTTCATCAAGCAAAACAAGGAGAGTCTCTAGAGCAAGCCTCCTGGCAACACACCATTTTATGTAAAGCACACAATTACAGGACTGATATCTCATGATCTTTTCATAGTATATTAGTGAAAAGCAAGTCACAGGTCCTGTCTACAGTCAGAGGAGAGGATTACATGAAGATGTGAATAGTTTGGAGGGGAGATTATGAGGGCCACTCAGGATTTTTTCCAACAGATTATAGAAACAATGAACAGGGGATCCCCGGGTGGCTCAGTGGTTTGGCTCCTGCCTTTGGCCCGGGGCGTGATCCTGGAGTCCCGGGATAGAGTCCCACGTTGGGCTCCCTGCATGGAGCCTGCTTCTCCCTCTGCCTGTGTCTCTGCCTCTCTCTCTCTCTGTGTCTATCATAAATAAATAAATAAATCTTAAAAAAAAAGAAAGAAAGAAACAATGAACATTTAAGATTTTAAGTCAAATTTCAGATCAGTAACGATGAATTGTAATAGATATTCAATTCTCTGAGCAACATTTCCTTCCTAACACTTTCCTAATAAAGGTTTTGGAATGTCATATTTTATCCATAAATAGCTATTGAAGGAATGAATAAATGAAGGATTGCATGTTTGGTTTTATCTTATACATTCACTAAAATAAATGATCTTTCTCCATAAACAAATGAAAAGTAGATGATTAAAGGAGAATTTAAGCTTAATGGCTTTCCTTTATTTTGGTGACAAAATGGGTCCTTTTCCTTTTCAAAAAAAATAAGGTGTCAAAAATTTTTTTTAAAAAAGGGGGTCACCGCACTTTTTGAGAATGTACATCTAAGGTACTTTTCCCATATACTCACCAACACTATATATATATATATTTTTTCCATGTTTCCAATGTAATAGATTCTAATGAGTTATTTATAAAAGGCAGAGACATTTGGAAAATTAGGAACCCAGTTTCCATTAAACTATTACAAATAATGGTTTAATGACAAATAATTACAAATAATACAAATGGTATCATAGTATATATGCTGGTGGTTAAAGCAATAAATCTTAAAATGTAAAATGTATTATTTATCAGCCAAAGGATAAAATGTTATATAGTGCAGATGTAATTAGTAAAGCATTTTTATCTTCCAACTGTGCCAGCTTTTTATTTTCAAGTGTGTTAGAATTATGCACAACTGTATAGCCCTTAGTGCCAGGTCAATGACTCCCTCACCACGTTGCTGTAAAAATTCATTGCAAGGGACCAAAAATATAAGTTTGCTGGGTTTTTTTTGTTGTTGTTGTTTTTGTTTTGTTTTGTTTTGGTATTTTTTTTATTGCTATGTGCGGCCTCTGGTCAAGACAAAGCTGCATTTACTAGCTCTTAGGTACAGGAAATAATACTGGGAAGAACATGTTAGGAAAAAATGCAAAAGAGCTTTTTTTTCATGTCATAATCTATGCAAATGTAGAGTTTGACTTGTTTATGTAAAATTGGAAGCTCTGAGAATATATTGATTTCAAGTCTGTGTCATTCTTGCAAATAGATAACTCTTGCTTAATTTAGTGAGTTATTCTACTTAAATAAAGGCTGTGAATATTTTTGCTGCAACATTTTTTATAAGAGCATAAATTTAAATATAATTTGCTATTTTCAAATTTTAAAAATCAATATTTATATGACATTGTTATTTTGAGAAATGTTAGGAAAATATGCTATTGGAATTATTAGGTTGTTAAGAACTCCTTCTATATCCTCTTCCTGGCTCCTATTTTTCTTCCTTTTGCAAAAGATTTTTCAACTTTCAACATTTATGATATTCTGAAATGTAGCAAAACAGCTATTTAATTATTTTTAGTTTTAGATATTAATCAAGATTTTGAAACTTTCTGAATATGAATAAAAATAACTAATCTAAAATAAATGGAATTAATGCAAATAAAATTATTTAAATATCACTTTAAATTCAAAACAGATATCAACTAACCACTGATATAAATGTTTGTAAACATATTCGATGGAACTTTAAATGTTCACTGCTCTCTAGAAGTTCTTCACTTCTAGCTAATACTGTTCAATGTGTCCTGACAGACTACGTAAATTTTACATGAATTTCCAGCTTGTTAAACTTTTTTTCCATTAAGAACTTTTGAAAATTTGTCAATCTATTATTGTTGCATATGCATGAGTAGTGTCATACAAACAAATGACAGAATCAGAAGTGTTTGAAAATCTTTTAATTTTTTCACATTTCATCTCTTCTAAGCCAATATTCTTTAAAATATGTGTATAAAGTTCTTGTCACTTCCTCATTAAATATTTCTGCAATTCCATTAAAGCTTTCACACATGACAGCAATGCTATCATAGGCCTGGCAACACATTTTCTTCAAATAATGATGACTATACTGAATTGTTTTTTTTTTTTTTTAACTATTGAAGTTATATTCATCATCTTCTTTATCAATTGAAATCCAAGGATCATCTGGATGGTCTCTCTGGGTATCATATCACATTGACAGATATTACTTCAACTTATGGACACGGTATTGATACAGAAACTGAATGTTTGTATCCTATGATACAAAACTCCTGTGTTGAAACCTTAAGTCCTAAAATTCTGGTAAAAGGAGGTGGGGCTTTTGGGAGGGGATTAGTCATGAAGGCAAAGCAACCATGAATGAAATTAGTTGCCTTATGAAAGACGCCCCAGAGATCTCTCTCACTCTTTCTACCATGTGAGCACAAGAGGAGTAGCAGGCTGTCTTCAACCTGGAATGAGGGTCCCAACAAAATCTAGCATATTAGCACCCTAATCTTGGACTCCAAGCTTCCAGAACTGTCAGAAATAAATGTTTGTTGTTTAAGCTACCATAAGACTATGGTAATTTGTTACAACAGTCTGAACTGACCAACACATTTGATAATCTGTATAATTGCTGATCCTAGTCATCTTTTCTTTAGAGATTTTATTTATTTATTTATTTACTTACTTACTTATTTGGGTGAGAGAGAATGTCTGTGAGATGGAGGCGTGGGGGGCAAAGGGAGGATGACAAGCAGACTCGGCACTGAGTGAAGAGCTTAGAATGGGGCTTGATCCCAGGACCCTGAGATCATGACCTGGGCTGAAATCAAGAGTCAAATGCTTAACTGACTGAGCCACCCAGGTGCCCACCAATTATGATATCTTTTGACATTTGGATCTTTTTTTGCTAAAGATTTTCTTTTAAAAATAGACATATTGTGAATGATGTCTATTCATCAATGTCAACTCCTATTTTCAAGACTATATCATATTATATTCTAATCACCAGATATTTGAGGACTAGTGCACACTTTTAAATTTGTCATGAAATTTTTGTATTTCTAAAGTAACTTTATAGAATGTCTTTCTTTTTTAAAAAATATTTATTCATGAGAGACATACAGAGAGAGAGATAGAGAGAGAGTTAGGCAGAGGGAGAAGCAGGCTCCATGCAAGGAGCCTGACGTGGGACTTGATCCCAGGTCTCCAGGATCAGGCCCTGGGCTGAAGGCGGTGCTAAACTGCTGAGCCACCCGGGCTGCCCCTATAGAATGTCTTTCATTATATTTGCCCTAAATTCATATGGTATGCATGATTTTGAATTGAAATTTAAGGTATTTTTGCCACTGTACTGAGGCCAGGCTTAACCTGATAACTTACTATCAGTGATGCAGTTCATTCTTTTGTATTACTATCACCAGTATTGTCCTATTTCTCAGACATGTGCTCCAAACTGAGATCTTTGCACTGGTTGTCCTTTTGCTTGAAATACTTTTCTCCACATATCTGTCTGGCAAAAACCTTTACCCCCTTTAATTCTTTCCTCAAATACCATACATTCAAGGAGGTTTGCATTGACCCCACTTAAAAATGTTCTCTGGACGTTTTTCATCTTTTCCCAAGCCAGGCACTCCCAGTTTACCTTACTTGGAAATAACTCAATTAATTTTTACCATGGCATTATCATTAGTTATCATAATATATGTTACTTATTTTGTACCAGCATTATTTATTGTCTTTATACTCCAGAAGACAGAAATAATTTATTTTGTTTATTGATGTGTTCCACATGCTTAGAAGAGGTCCCAGCATATAGTTGGGAATGAGTATGTATAAGTTAAATAAGTAAACCAACTTAGGAATGAATGAAAGTATCAGCGAAACCCTAGATTCCCTAAGACATGCTGGAACTTTTTTATTAAAAATGAAAATGTAGGGACAAGTAAGTGGCTCAATCAGTTAAGCATCTAAATCTTAGTTTCACCTCAGGTCACCATCTCCTGGGTGGTGGGGTCCCGCCCAGCACTGGGCTTCCTGCTCAGTGGGGAGTCTGCTTGAGGGTTCTCTCCCTCTGCCCCTCCCTCTACTCATGCTCGCTCTCTGTCTCAAATAAATAAATAAATCTTAAAAAAATGAAAATGCAGATTAATGTTTTGGTACACTTTTGGAATAATCAAAGATAATGAAAAAGATCAGATGTTAGCCATAATGTACCAGAGAACAATTTTGGAGAGCTGAAAGAAATAAATATCTACAAGAGTAATTTCTTTCTATGAATAGGTAGAAAGAATACACAAATTTAGAGAGCATGTGAGTGATGTATTATTTCTATTGCTTTATGCCAAAGTGTTATAATTTAATTTCTACCTTTAAAAAAATCAGACTACCTTGTTGCTTTTTACCCTTAACCAGATAGAACTGTGGGTTGTATTTCAGAATTTACATACCTTATTTTTAAAATTTTATTTTAGCAGTTCTGCAAAGCTTTCATAGCTATAATTCTTTTTTTTTTCTTTTTCTCTACAATGTTCAGTAGAAAACACACACCCTTCTTTTACCTTGTCTAGAGGTTGTGTTCAGGCAAAAAAGGCCAACCTTCTAGTTAGATTTCCAAGATGAAAGCACCTAAGGTATCTAAAGTCTTTCTAAAAATCAATAATCAATTCAAGTCAAAATTAGTCTAGGGGCGCCTGGGCGGCTCAGTTGGTTAAGTGTCTGCCTTAGGCTCAGGTCATGATTCTGGGATCAAGTCCCATATCCCCCTCCCTCTGCCTGCTGCTCCCCCTGATTTTGCCTGTTCTGTCTCTCTGTGTCTGTCAAATAAATAAAATATTTTTAAAAATTAGTCTGAAAACCATTAATTTAGTACTGTATTCAAGAAATATTGGAGCTCCTGGGTGGTACAGTCAGTTCAGTGTCCGACTCTTGCTTTTGGCTCAGATCTGATATCAGGGTCTTGGGATTGAGCCCCATGTTGGCTCCATGCTCACTCAGTGCCTCGTCTGCTTGGGTTTCTCTCTCTCTCTTCTTCTGTCCCTCCATACTTCACTCTCTCTAAAAGAAATTAATACATCTTAAGACAAGAAAAGAAAAATACTTACCCCTTCCCCATTGTAAGTCCAGCCCAGCTTATTGGTTCATGAGTAAAGGAACAGATAATTATTTTTTCTGCTAAATACCAAATAAAATATTTGACTGGAACTTAGAGGTCTAGTATTAGAAGAAGAAGAAAAATATCTTTACACACTACAGCTACATTCAGATTGGTGAAATGATAGGGAAAAGCAAGGGAAAGGACGGTCACGTCTCCTATCAGAAAAGATCTCACAGGTATTGGCTCATGACTGGAATTGCAGATGGGACTGTATACACTTTTAAGATTCTCTATTCTTCTCTGTAACTCTTTCTCTATCCCTCCAACTTAAATATATATCCCTCTCAGTACCATTGAGATCACTGTTAAGGCATAGGAATTTGATTCTCTCTATTCCCCTGAATAGTATAAGTATTGGTTGGGGGTACCCTTGAAGGCTATAATTTTCTTGAAATTCCACCCCATACAACAAACTGCAATCAATCTCCCAAGGTTTCAAATAAGGTCCTATTTCCCCTCTTGTCTTTCTGGGGCAGTAGTATTTTGTAAAAGGGCTGGGGGGAAAATATTTGCAACACAGTTAAAACTTGATCCTGAATACTATTTATTCTCTCATAAACATTGACGGCTTGTATTTCACCAAATTCCTCTGTTGAAACCCTTAAATCCCAGTGTGACAGTATTAGGAAGCAAGTCCTTCGGGAGGTAATCAGGTCAGTAGAATGGATCCCTTGTGAGGGGATTAGTGTTCTTAGAAGAAGAGAGCTTACTTTCTGTCTCCTCTCTGCCATGGAGGACACAAGAAGGCAGCCATATGCAAACCAAAAAACAAATTCTCACAAGACACCATATCTGCCAGCACCTTCATCTTGGGCTTCTTAGCCTCCAGAAGTGTGAGAAATGTGTTTGATGTTTCAATTATACAGCCTATGGTAATTTGTTAATAATGGCCTGATCTAACTAGGACAGTGGCCATATTTGCATTTGATTCAGCAGATTTTAAAATCAAGATATCCTAAGTAAGTAAGAAAATAAATAAATAAATAAATAAATAAATAAATTCAAAATATATCAACCCTCTTCACTTCCCCTTCCTGCCCAACCTTAATGTAAAAAAAAAAGAAAAGAAAAAAGAAAAAAAAATCCTCAATCTCGAATTCAATCCTTTGGCAGTACTGGCATAAAGCTACGACTCTACATGTATAAATTGTGGAGTGTAATATGATCTGCAGAGCCAGAAAACTCAAAGTCAAGTAAATTTGCATCAACGTGAGATGACTAAAAAAAAAAATGCAATATATTGTATCATGGAATAATATGCCTTTTTAGAAATAGTGAGTTTCTTCTGAATTTATTGACTAGAAGAGGCTTCCATGATGATTTAAATGACAAGAGTAAGTTGTAACGAAATGTATCTACAGATCTTCCTCACCTTATGATGAGATTATGTCCCAATAAACCCATCATATATTGACAATATTGTAAGTCGAAAATGTATTTAATACACCTAGCCTATCAAACATCATAGCTTAGTTTAGGCTATTTTAATTGCGCTCAGAACATTTACCTTAGCCTACAGTTGGGCAAAATCATCAAACACAATGACTATTTTATAATTAAGTGTTGAATATCTCATGTACTTACTGAACGCTGTACTGAAGTGAAAAATACAATAGCTGTATGGATACAGAATGGGTACAAGTGTATCAGCTGTTCACCTTGGTGATTACAGGGCTGAGAGGAGCTGTAGCTTGCTGTTGTCCGGCCTCATGAGAGAGTATCGTACCACACATTGCTAGCCAGGGAAAAGATAAAAATTCAAAATTCAAAGTATGGTTTCTAATGAACGTGTATTAATTTTGCGCCATCATACAACTGAAAAATTATAAGTTGAGTCATTGTAAGTCGGGGACTATCTGTACAGTATTATATCTTGATGTAAATCACAAATGAATAAGCAAAGTCTGAAACTTAGATAATTGTATAATCATGAAGACGGATTTGGAAGGGGAAATATTAATCTAGTAGCACTTTATAGAAAGGACATAGAAAAGGGAAAGAAGAGGGGAAGATGTAGGTTAGATTATAATAAAACAAGTAACTGAGCACCTCAAAATTATACAGCCACACAGGTGATGTATAAAATTGCAAAAATTTAAATAAGCACATGTATGTTTATATACATACATATGCATGCCATGAGGTTTTGGATGGATTAATTTTATTACCTCCAAACATGTAATTTTCAGCTAACTAAAAATTGTTGTACATTTATTTTTAATTAACATAAGACTGTTGATGGGAAGAAAACTTGAGCCATCTTATATAGTGCAATCTCATTTATTCAATGTATATGATGGAGAATTTATAAGTTCTCTTTAGCAAATTATATTTTTAATTTATGTCTTAAGTAATATAAGTAAAAATAAAATATTACTTCACTAAAATTCAAAAAAATAAGGAGAACCTATGAAAATTGAGAGAAATTCTTTTGGGGACAATAGTCATTCATGGTTAAAAGGAACCAATGTGCCGTTTTTAGTTAAAAACATGGTTCAGGTACAGGCAGTGATATATGGCCCTTCTCTCCTCTAAACATTTTAGTTTTTATGTGCCTGTTAAAGGTGGTTCATCATGGAATGTTAAGTGTAAATCTGTAGTCATTCAATCACATCATCTTAGAGTTCAACTAGTTTTTCTTCTATTTTTTAATTTAAATGATTTTGAACAATTTTCTTAGTTTCCAGAACTACAAATTCTGTATTTTTAAAATCATTTTTTTGTAGAAGGCTTCTCAAAGTAACATCGCCGCATCCCTTTTTCCAACTGCAGGGCTGAAAGATTCCCACCTGCCCTTGCTGTCACCACACCTCATTTGAGATCCCTTGTTCCCCAATGCCTGGCTTCCAATATATACAGAAAAATGAACAAGAGAGAGAATTAATAGCACTTGAATCAGACACTGAGATATTACAAGTCTACAGCGGTCTTCTGGGGCTTAACATGTCAAGATACCTTTTAAATTTGCTGATTCAAAGCCCAAACAAAATCCCCTTTCACCAGCAAACGCTTAAGATATCTGCCATCCATCCCCTGCCTGCTCCCAACTTCCCTCAGACCAGCAACGGGTCCAGGCAGGTAGTTTTAAACAAATGACAGGGTAATTGAATAAATTATTATAAATTCATCCTTCCCTTCAATTCTTATATAATCTATAGAATGGGAAAGAAGGTTGAAAGGTGATAAATATTCACGTGTTAGGCTAAGTATTTCCAAGTGGAATGAAAAGTGAAGGTGCATTGTCATATAAGAATTTCACATCCTAGCACTCCCATCCCTGTAGTTAATCTCTGGAATAGTATTTAGTTCAGTATAAAATGATATTCAGCCTTTTTCTTGGTTATTACCCTATTAATATTATTAGTAACACTTAACTCAGTATCCCATTATTCAAAATTGTTTGAGGTAGTAAAGGTCAGATTGTATTTATGGCTCCATACAAGGACTGCAAAGGTTCTGGCTCTGACTAGACTACTCTGGTCTTTCATCTCTTTGGTTGGAAGAGTTTTGTTGAAATCCTTCTTTATAGGATACAGGCATAGCCAATGCACTCTAAATTTAGCAGGGCTAAATCTAGGCCAGGAAAAATTCTAAGAGTATATGATCAAGTTTTTGGATGCTAACTCTGGATAATCAGCATATATCACTAAGTAATTTTTTGAAGAATAAGTTAATATGCATAGAATTTTAAGTATAATGCCCAACACATAGTAAGTGACAAATGATGATGATGATGATGATGATGTTATTGATTTATTAACAATATTACAGTGACTCTCAAATATTTTTGGTCTCAGGGACTCTTATACTGTTAGGTATTATTGAGGATCCAAAAGGGCTGATGTTTATGTGCATTTTATCTACCGGTACATACTGCATAAGCAATTGAAACAGAAATTTTCAAGATATTTATCCATTTTAAAATCTCAAAAATACTTGATTACGTCTTAACATGAATAACATACTTTTTTAATGAAAAATAAGCATATTTAAAAAATTATTTAGTTCGATGTTAAATTAGCTTTCTTCGGCTAGATATTTCATTTTTTTTTTAAATTTACGATAGTCACAGAGAGAGAGAGAGAGAGAGAGAGGCAGAGACACAGGCAGAGGGAGAAGCAAGCTCCATGCACCGGGAGCCCAACGTGGGATTCGATCCCGGGTCTCCAGGATCGAGCCCTGGGCCAAAGGCAGACGCTAAACCGCTGCGCCACCCAGGGATCCCCAGATAGATATTTCAGTAGAATATATACACATACATAGATATATAGAAATAGACTTACTATGAGCGATTGGCTCATGGAATTATAAAGACTGAGAATTCCTATGGTCTGCTGTCTGCTGGAACCCCAAGAAAGCCAGGGATATAGTTCCCTTCCAAACCTGGAGGCCTGAGAACCATGGAAGATAATGATGTAAGTCCCAGTCTGAGTCTGAAAGTTCAAGCACCTGAACACCAGTGTCCAATATCCTCAGGCAAGAGAAGACCTATGTCCCAGCTTGTGCAGAGAGCAAATTGGTCTTTCCTCTGTCTTTTTGATCATTTCAAGCCCTCCATAGACTGGATGATGACTACCTACATTAGTGACAGTGATCTAATTTACTTAGTCTACTCATTCAGATGCTAATCTCTTACCAAAACATCCTCACAGACACTCCCACTAATAATGTTTTATCAACTGTCTGAACATCCCTTAGCCCAGTCAAATTGACACATAAAATTAACCATCACAGAAATGACCTTGCTTTACATATTCCTTTCTTTTTTTTTTCTTGGTTGGTTCAGTGCTATTCAATAGGTATATAGTGCAAGACACAAATATTAGACATATGTACAACTTTAAATCTTCCTGTATTTACATTTTAAGAAAAGAACACATGGCATTCATTGTAATATGTTTTATTTTCAATATATCCACATTATTTTCAATTCAACATTTAATTAATATAAAGAATTATTATGATGTTTTACTTTTTTTTTCAAATACAAAATCTTTAAATCCAGTAGCTGTATTATACTATAGCTCATCTCAGAATTTGTCACAGTGTATGTGCTCCATGGTCGTATGAAAATAGCAGCTACACAGCATATGTGCTCCAGGGCCATATGAAGATAGTGGGTACACAGTGTATGGGCTCCATGGCTGTATGAAGATAGTGGGTACTCAGTGTATGGGCTCCATGGCCATGTGAAGATCATGGTACTCAATGTATGGGCTCCAGGGCCACATGAAGATAGTGGATACACAGTCTATGTGTTCCAGGGCCATGTGAAAATGGTATGTGCTCAGTGACCTGAACAGCACAGGTTTGGTTTAGTGAAAGAAAACTATGTTTAGTCTGATGTTACCATGTAGCTTCCCAAAATCTTCTCTGTACTCACGAGAGAAATGAGAATAAAAAGATAATAATTTATAATTATTATGAAATTTGATCTGAGAGACCTGCAATTGTCTCGGTGAAGGAGGTGGAGGTCTACAGATGGCACTTGGAGAAGCCCTGCTGCACTGAAAAGGTGCATTGATTCCTATGAATTTTGAAGGTGTAAAGTGGGTCCTTCTTTCCTACTACTTTACCCCTATTCAGTGGGGACAGAAATAGACTGACCTCCCATCTACCATGTGGTTCTCAGGACACCCATCGAAGTGGTTGAGTTGGGAATGAGAGGTTGTACCGATTCTGTGCTAGATCTGCCTAGCTGTCAGGCCAACCTAGGAAATAGAAAACTTTTCCATGAGGCTGCTGCCTTCTTCAGGTTTATATTGGAAATGCTCATGTTTTCTTAACTCTTGCCTGGGTGGGGTTTTTTAAGAACTTGCCGGGGTCCTTTGTTTGTTTATTTTAATCTTGGTCGTTTTTAAGGAGCCTCACCCCTAAAGCATCCCTCATCCCTATTCACAGTCTGCCCTGTAGGTGGGAGAAGACAATGGTCCTCTTTTTTTTTCTGTTATTGTAATTTAAATTTTTTTAAATTTTATTTTAATTCCAGTGTAGTTAATGTAGTGTTATATTAGTTTGAGGTGTAGCATACAGTGATTCAATGATTTCATACATTACCCTGATCTCATCATGACAAGTACACTCCTTAATCCCCATCACCTGTTTTACCCATGCCCTGACCACCTCCCCTCTGGTAGCCATCAGTTTGTTCTCTATAGTTAAAAGTCTGTTTTCTTGGTTTCTCTCTCTCTCTCTCTCTCTCTCTCTCTCTTTTTCCTTTGCTCATTTTTCCCCCTTAAATTCCACATATAAGTGAAATCATATGGTATTTGTCTTTCTCTGGCTTACTTCACTTAACATGATACTCTCTAGCTCCATCCACAAATGGCAAGAATTCATTCCTTTTTATGGCTGAATAACATTCCATTGTGCATATGTATACCACATCTTATTTATCCAACAATGGGCCACTTTCTAGAGTTTAACATTCAATTCAGTGTTTAAAGCTAGTTGTCTCTCTCTCTTCTCTCTCTCCCTCTCCACTCTACCACACAGGTAAATATTAAACAATTTCTCAGGGCAAAGTAATCCATTCTCTCTATAGTGTCCTCTTTAATTAAACACTATTGTTTTCAGCTAAAGTTTAGGCTCTGAATCCCTCAGCCTTTGGCTTTCACCAATCTCTACTTCTTCAAAGTCAAAGGCACCTTTGTCTTTACTGCTTCTGACCAAAATTTACTTGGCTCTGAATTGTCTCTTTTCATCCTTTGTCTTCCTGTCTCTTGTACCAGCACTGCTCTGAAGGCACTGAACACAGAGGTGGTCTAGTTATCATCTAATAAGGAAAAGGGTGGCAGCCCCGATGGCCCAGTGGTTTGGGGTCACCTTCAGCCCTGGGTGTGATCCTGGAGACCCACGATCGAGTCCCACATTGGGCTCCCTGCATGGAGCCTGCTTCTCCCTCTGCCTGTGTCTCTGCCTCTCTCTGTGTGTGTCTCTAATGAATAAATAAATAAAATCTTAAAAATATAAAGAAATAATTAAGAAATAGGTTAAAAAGAAAGAAAAAAAAAAGCCAGTGAAGGAAAATTAGGGAAAAAAGATACACTAACCATGAGGAACACCTGAACTGATATCTCTGGATTTCAGCCTACACAGAAGTAAATTTAATACTACATGGTTTCTATTATTTTCTTTTAATGAGTTTAAAGATCAAAAGAGTATCATAAGAAAATCCAGTAAATAAAAATGAAGAAGTCCTGTTTTAAGGAATCCAACTTTCTTATGTTTGCCAAGTACCATTTTGTAAGGACTAAAGGTTAAAAAAAAAAAAAAAAAAAAAGAGGCTTAAATATCCCTGATAATAAGGGAAGAAATGGCCCTCCTTCCTTATTTTTAGGTCATTTACTTTAGAAAACTTAAGTACTTTCTCCACTTTTTCGAAATGTATATAAATCCTTTTGAAAGTGAGATAGAACTTTTGTCAGCACGAGGTCCCAAGAACATTTTTCTCAAGGATGAAGAAGCCATCTCTGAAATGTAACCATCATAGGGGATAGAACTTCTCTCTCTCAATTTCTGTGTGAGTAGGAGCCAACTTCTTCGATGCACACCTGGGCTCCAAGCTGCAGAACCACCTCCTCTCATAAAGATATGAGCCGTTTATTTGGCTCATACATAAAGCCAATTAATTAACACAAATGACCATGCAATGAAGAATGTGTGTGGTGTGGACGGATGACTGTGGTGTTGTCAAATCCTCTTGAGGACTAACTGCTTATCTTGAGAACATATATGCAAAGGGCTGTACCTGCTTGGCTGTATAGAAGCCAGTATACAAAAAGTATTTTTTGTATTTTTAATATCTTAGCAGATTGCCTGTTAGGTGCATCACATTCAGGCTTAATGCTTATTCAATAATAATAACATGTTTTTTTTTTTCCTAATTCCCTTGTTAAGAAGATTTCTGGAGCGGGAGAAAATCTTTTAAAATATATTTCCTCTGTATTTTGCCTTAACAATAACAACAGCAAAAGAAAGAGAGAGATGGAAAGACAAAAGCTAGACAAAGGCCAACACTGTTATAAATTATAGGTTAATAAAAGCATGCTATTCAGCACTATGTGTGTTGCAACTGCCTGGCTGATAAGCAGCACGGATATGAATTGAATCAAGGCCACCTTTCCTGCTGGGCTGTGCTCCATGCACAGAGGTGGCTGTACTGATGTGCCAGGAGAAAGGCAGAAAATAGTCTGAGCTCTCACTGAACGCCTAGAGAATGAGTGAGAATACTAGGAACATTATATCAAAACATGATAATTATAAAACTGAACCGATTCCCAGACAAAATGGGCAAATACTGAACTCTCAAGAGGCATGGCTTTCTTACGTGAAGGCGGTTCCATGAACACAGCTCCTAGCAGAGGATAGTTAGCACATCTTGGGGAGAAGAAGCAAGCTTAGCATTTGAGAAGTTTGTACCGAAGCGAGGTGCTAGAAGAGTGAACTAACATCTATCAATATTGTGGATAATATGTTATGAACACTTTTCTCAGTTAAACAACTAAATTACTAGATAGATGATGATAGATGATAGATAGATAGATGATAGATAGATGATAGATAGATAGATAGATAGATAGATGATAGATAGATAGATGATAGATATAGATAGATAGATGATAGAAAGAGTTGTAGGTACTACCATGGAGGTATCACAGCATAGCCTACTTTCAGCCAACTTTCTTTTCTCTTTTTTTTTTCAAAGATTTTATTTATTCATGAGAGACACATAGAGAGAGAGGCAGAGACACAGGCAGTGGGGGAAGCAGGCCCCTCGCAGGGAGTCCAGTGAGGGACTTGATCCCCGACCCAGTGATCATGACCTGAGCTGACGGCAGACGCTCAACCTCTGACCCATCCAGGCGTCCCTCAGCCAATTTTCTAACTGAATCCTGGAGACCAAGAACTATCATTTGATAACACGGAGGATTGTAGGACGGAAGATAAAACTTGGGACTGAAAAAAATGAGAGGTTTAAGCTGGGGCCACAGAGGAATACAACCTATATGCAGAGATGGACAAGAATTTATCCTCACCACGCAAAAGAGTATAGTAAGATTTGTCTGCCTTGAAATGATCACAGATGGGATAAGAAGATAAATTAGAAATTTAAAATCCTAAGTGGGCCCTCCTGTGGGTTTGCAGTCCAAATTCACCCTCATGAGTGCAATTTGTAGAGCCTTCAGATAAGAAGCAGTATCAAATGTACATTTTCTCTAGAGGGAATTAAGTTCAAGCCCAGCGTTAAGTAGAGATAAAATTCTAAGGAGAAGAAAGCACTCACAGAAAAATCTTTTTTTTCTTCAAAATGCAGCACAGGAGATCTGAACCTGACCAAAGTCTGAACGTAGCTAGCCAGCCAAGCTCAGGCTAAATAACCCAAAACATATCCAAATATGAAAATTAATATTCACAGATCCACAAAGATGACAATTAATGTGTGCTCCTGCTATATATCATTTTTCACGGTACTTCAGATCTCATCCTCCTATAATACACATGAAAACAATTTCAAATCTTCAAATACTTGACTATAATGCTAACTCATGTGTACGATCCCGTAGAATAGACACACCACATTTGTTTCTCAAACCTTTCCAAATTAATGGGCTTCTATTTTGTTCTCTATTTGGCGAATAGCTCCGTTTTTCACTTTTTTTATTTTCACTCTGCATTTTCTTCATTTTTCTGATATAGAATGGAATGTTCCTAAATTATGCCATATTGTCTTTTACTGTATGTCCTTTTAAATTTTCTAATGTCATCTTCCAGGCCTTCGGCAGTTTTGATTCAATTACTCAGTGTTTTTTATTGGGTATTTTTTTTTTCATGTTAATTTCTAGGAGTCTGCTTCTTCGCATTGAGGATTTTTCTTCTTTTATAGAAGTAACATCTTAATTTTGCAGACACTAATTAGATAGTTTTGAAGTACTCACCACCACTAGTTTACTTGCTACATGGTGAGGATAGATAATAACATAATTTATGTATCTAAGACTTGCCTTTAAAAAGGAAATTCTGTTTTAATCACCTCCTATTCACCCTATCGGTGATGGAAGGCTTTCCATACTGGCTAGTGAGATTGGCAGCAGTTTTTTAATTGGGTGAACTCAGAGACTGGAAGAGGAGGACACAGTGCACCGTGCAGGGTGATGTGGGAACTGCACCCAGGAACAGTGTGGACAGCCAGGGTCTCTGGGAGGCAGTCTTCATAGTAACGAGAGGAAAAGGTAGCTGAAATAAAGATATAAAGTAAAACAACAAAAGGGAGATTGTTTAGTCGATTTGTCTTAGCATTTAAAGCAAACAAATAACAACTAGACCACTTATTGAACTAATATTTAAATCTCTATTCACATGTATGTATTATTTCTGTAAAATATCCATTGTGAACTTGTAATAGTTTTAATTAACTTTAGTGTGTTAATGTGCTTGAAAACATATATCAATGGAATGAGACTGAGATAGAGACATAAATAACATCAACTTTTCTAATTACGGGTAAGCATGCCCGTAATTAACGTTTACATTTAAAGATTATGGAATGTTTTGCACAGATTTTAAGCAATGCAGATTGTGCACAAGTGCATACACACAATCACTTATTGGTTTACTGAACAAATTAATGCAATATTTAATAAATATTTAATAGGGGCACCTGGGTGGCTCAGCGGTTGAGTCTCTGCCTTTGACTCAGGTTGTGATCCCGGGGTCCAGGATCGAGGCCCACATTGGGCTCCTGCAGGGAGCCTGCTTCTCCCTCTGCCTGTGTCTCCACCTCTGTGTCTCTCATGAATAAATAAATAAAATCTTTTAAAAAATATATTTAATAAGTAGTTTTTGAGTGATATGCACTGAGCTGTGCCAGTCCTCAAGAGGAATATAGCCACACTCTGTGTGCTCATGACACAAACAGGATAGACATGGGCATGCAAAAACTTAATAGAACCTTTTGATGAGACTAAACCATAGGTTGTGGGGGTATGTGTGTAAGATACAAACGATTGTAGTTAAAATCAGTTATATATAAATATTTTGGTATTTAGTTTATAATTGCTAAAACTATATGGGAGATATTAATTTTCAGAAATATATTCTGAGTAATTCAGTTAAGCATATCTTGACCAATGTTTTACTACATAGCATCTAATTATGCAAGTATGTTTTGCTTAGGAATTTTTTCCAACATTTAAATTATGCCATTTTTTATGACACTGCATGTGTATCTTATTCTTTCCAATAGCTGCATACTGTTTTGTAGTTTAAAGTATTATAATTTATCTAGTCCCTTTAAATGTGATGGTTATTTCGGCTTCTCCTATCTATTTATATTTTAAAACAAAGTTACATAAAAGATTATCTGACTCTTTCTGCCTACACGCAGATATTTCTCTAGGACAGATAGCAAAATGTGGGATTATAAGGTTAAGTATAATTTTTTTACTGTTTTTTTTTTTCCCCTTCAATTTTCAATTTTCTCTGGGATTTTTCTTGGTCCTTCTCTTTTCAGCTACTCTTGCTGGTGAGTGTTTTGTGACATTGTTCTTTAATTCTTTATTCTTTGAATAAAGAATTTGTTTAATTAATTTAGATGGTAGCACATGTGTTTTAAAATGTACGTTTTGAAGTAACTTGTCTCAAACAAATTATTCCTTGAAATAGAAGTCCAGCTGTAGAGAGATACAAATGAATGGACTTTGCAAAATGTCAGGCTCTTATTAAAACAGTTGAAAGTATGGGCGGCCAGAATTTACCTTAATTGCAGGTTTGAAATCAGGCCCCAGCTGCTTTCAAGACTCTGATCCATTCAAATCCACCATTCCCCACTGCTAAAATTTAAGACAAGATGTGATGTAGCCTCATGATAAACATTTGGAAGTTGATGGATGAAGGAAGAGGAGTCAATAATGCCTAAATTTTATAATTTTCCATGGTGCTCAACACAGGCCACCCTCCGGGATATCTTCTAATTCACTCCTTTAAATAAATACCAGGGCCCTTAAACTCAGCAGGAATATTGTATTTCACACAATCTTATGAACTTGGTTTTCTGAGAGCTGCATGGTTTTGTTCATTACCACTGAGAAAGGCCACTGGGGTGTGGTAATAAACAGAGGAAGGCATTTGCCAAATATAAGTGGCCTCAGATTTATTTCTTGAGCTTCAGAAGCATGATCAGTGAACCACATAAAATGATCTGTGGTTCTTCTTGGGCCCCACAACGATACCAGCATATAGAAACAAAGTTCATAGAAAAAAGGGAAAGCCTTCTGAATGGTTAGTTTGTAGTGATTCTCAATCTTGGCTGAACCTTGAAATCATCCTCCCAAGGATTTCAAAATATCGATTCCCAGGCCTTATTCTAACCATTTGATTCAGAATCCCTGGTGTTAGGTACCAGGTAGCAATACATTTTATACTTATCTGATGACTCTAGTGCACAGCTAGCTTGGGAATCATAGACTATTGGTTTGTGGATAAAGAACCAGCCACCTGCTTGGGAGAGTTAGAAAATCTATATCAAGTAATTATGACTTTTCTCCAAGTGAATAATTTAATACATTTCCCTTTGGAAAAGTGTTGCCTTTATTGGATTTGAGGTATATATTCGTGCATGTGCTTGTAAACGTGTGTGTGCACATGTGTACCCTTTGTCTATGCTTTTTTGGGAGGATTAAAATTACAACAGTTTTTGCAATTTTTTTTTTCTACACTAGGATCCCGAGCCCATACCAAGATAATCAGTTTTTTAAAGATTTAGGTTTTCTAGTTTTGTCCTCAGGAAAATACTTAGGGCCAGATATTCCTTCAAAACTTTCTATCTGTAGAACGGGAAGATAAAGGTAGACTGGCTTAGTTCATCTCAAAAATACACAGTAACTTCATCATTAATGTAATAATCAATTAAAATAGCTCTATAATTACGATAGTGAATGTCATATCGTCTACCGTTCTTTTCCGTAACTCAGAGAAACTACTATGTATTTGCATATTTGTAACAGTGGCTTTTTTTCTTAGGCTTATTTTTCATTATATAACACTAGCCAACTTATGCTTTTTAGTACCTCACCAAACTTTCTAGATTGGACATGACACTACATCCTATATTATTTTGTCATTACTCTTATCAAAGTATGTATTTACATTTTTAAAATTTTATTGCAATTTCAATATTAGATTTAATTCAGAAATGCATGTATGTGCATCCACTATCTTAAAAGGAAAAGATTCTTCCGGTGTTTAGTTGACTTTAAAACATTTATTTATTTATTAAATATTTATTAATGCAGTTGAAATAATATATGGTTTTACCTCATATCCAAAACCATGTCAGAAATATTTTTATAGGGGGAATATCGACCTCATCAATAACTGAAGTCAATTGTAAGATGTGAAAAATATCTGGAAAAGGGTCTGTTAGCAGACCTCATACTTTATGGTGAAAGGTTGAAAACCTTCCTCTTATGATGGAGAATGAGATAAGGGAGCACACTATTCCCACTTATTTTTAACTCTGTAGGGGCTGGTCCTATTCATTTCATAGAGACAAGAAAAGTAAATTATTTTCATTCTATAATTTTAATATGGAATTCCAAAAAAAAAGAAATAAAATATTAAATTATTTAGAGAGTAGAAAAAACAAATTCAGAACATATACAAAAAAACCCCAAACAATTCCACTTCAGTACTTCAACAATAGCTAGGAAAAAAAAATAAATCTGAATATAAGTTTGATAAGGCATTTATGGAAATAATTATAAAATGTGATTTAAAATATAAACAAACAGATAAATGGAGATAAATCAAAATTATAGATCTCAGCCTTCAAATTTTCTATAGTGATATCATTAACATGCAATCCTTATAAAAGTTGCAATTGTTTGGAACAACTTGATAATCCGACTAGATTTATATCAAGGAGCAAAAGTCAAAAATATCAAATCCTGAAGAAGTATAAAGATATCAAAAACTTAAAAAATATATCAAAAGCTTTATCAAGATTAATAATGAAAATAATTAAAATACAGTATTGAAGCAGAGATTGAAAAACTAAACAACAGTACAGAATCAAGAGGCCATGGAGAAACTGACACATATATTTAAATTTGGTTAGAGTCTGCATTTGGTTATTTATTACTACTTTTAAATCTGCTACAAAATTTAGTGGCTTAAACCAATATCTGCTTTATTTGTTCAAAAATCTGTAGATTGATCTCATTCTACTTCACCTGGTATGGATGAAGTTACAGGAATGACTGGAAGTCAAAATATTCTCACTCATGGCTTGGAGTTGCTATTGTCTGGCAGATGACACCTCAACTGAGACTGTCAGTAGAGAGTCTGGTTTACCTTCTTCTGAGCCTCTCTGCAAAGATACTCGGGTTTCCTTACAGTATGGTGGAGGGAGGAGGAAGAGGTTCCCAAAAGGGGTATTCCTCAGTGAAAATAAGATCTGCAAGTCTCTGAAGGGATCAACCTCAGAATTAAACAGCAGGACATTCCATTCATTTTTTTGTTAGAATGGCTCATAGGACCAGCTAAGATCAAAAGAGAAGGAAAGTAGATTCCCCTTCTTGATGGGGGGGGGCAGGGGGAGTGTGGTTACATCACAGAAGAACACCTCAGTATCCTACTGGCTGTTGTACATCACTGGAGAAATAATAAGCTTTTTAATAAATTGTAATAGGACAATTGATGTTCCTTAGGGGGAGAAACAAGATAAAACTTTAGATCCTTGGTTCTAAATCCATAATGAAACATCACAATGAGAGTGATTTCACAATGATCATAAAAACATAATAGATGTTTTTAAGTCATATGACCTGACAAAAGACAAATAATATAAGCAGAATTACTATAAAATTAATAAACAGAATACCAAAAGAAAAAAGAAATGAATAGAAATTCTGTAAAATTAAAGAACAAATGGCCTACAAATATTTCAAAAGATAGCTTCACCATCAAGTATGGGGATGCCAATCAAAACTATATTTTCACCTTTGTATGCATGAAATTGAAAGAAAAAAAAAGTACCATATATTTACAAGGATATCAAGATATATTTACAAATGTGGGGGGACCTCTAACTCCATTTTTTCCTTGAGTTTTCCTTTTTTTTTCTTAACTGGAAGGATTTATTAGGCACCATTTGATTCCACTTAGAGGTCAGAATAAAGGGTATAAAAGGCATACACTCGATTTGATCTTCATTTCAAGGCTGAGTTCTTTTTTTTTTTTTTTAAGATTTTATTTATTTGACAGAGAGACAGAGAGCACAAGCAGAGGGAGCAGCAGGCAGAGGTAGAAGGAGAAGCAGACTTTCCCACTGAGCAAGGAGCCTGATACAGGATCCGATCCCAGGACCCTTGAATCATGACCTGAGCCGAAGGCAGACGCTTAACTGACTGAGCCACCCAGGCATCCCTCAAGGTTGAGTTCTAATGATGTTTATAGTTCAAAGGCATTCTGACTTACATCTTTTCTTAGCTGCTTATTCCAAACGTATACAAACTTGAATCACTGGACCTTCTGTATTCTCTTTCCTTTCTTCATCCAAACCAGGCAGTTCTTTTCTGCACTCATCCCTTTCTGACATCCCTTTCTGAAATGTAACCCATTGAAATCAATGCACATCATGCCACTAACATCCTGTTTTACAAACTCTCCTGCTAGTGCTAGGCCTTTATAGGTATATCACCTATCTTTAAATTATTTTAATCAAAACTTTCTCATAGTGTTCAATCTTGAACATGAATGTTCATCTTTCCTGCTTGCAACCACTTTTTCCTCATTGCCAATTCCTATAATTACTCACACATGCATAATGTATGATAAACCCACATCAGTGACAAAAATTATAAAGAAAAACGGGAAGATAATTAATGAGAAAAAACAGTAGCATTATTATTTTTATGGGAGAAGAAAAGGGTGCTATTAAAAAAACCACACGTTTTCTAAGATATGTGACAAATTGTATCCTAGTTGCAAGTACACATATTTTTATCTTATATTGTTCTTTAACAGATGCACTTTCAAACACTTTTTGCATATATGCCACAACTTTTTTTGCACTTAAAACATATTTGGTGCCTGGATTAGGTAGAGAAGGCCACTAACATTGCTTAGAGAGAAGGTGACTTTGAAAGAGATTAGTGAGGTCTGCATATATCACGTATAAGGTAACTGTTTGGGAAAGATTTTTACTGGTGAGGAATAGAAAGATAAATATTATTTGCAGAATAGCAAAGCAAATTAAAGAATCGGAGAAATTCAGAAAGTTAATGAGCAGTGGGGTCTGAATGTGAATTTACAGATCAATCAAAAAATGGAAAATTCATTTTGCTAGGGAAATATGAAGTCACTTTAAACTTTTAGCTTTTATTTTTGTCAAAATTAATGCTGGCTGATGGTAACATTGAGTGCTAAGTGTAATACAAGGGTAATACAAATATTTATATGATTGTGGTATAATAAGTACAGTTGGTGTTTGTCCCAAGGCCCTAATGCAAAGCTCGGAAAAGCCTCGGAATTTCCTGAGTGATAGGAGCGTGTCTTGTTACTCCTAAGGTGCTCCTCTCTGAGCACACCTGAGTTTGTGCTAATAAACTTAGGGTGGGACCCCTACGTAGCTTCAGAATGGGGTTGGTCACTAGAAAGACTGAGTGATTAGAGGATTGGAACTTTTAGCCTCACCTACAGACTTTAGCCTCAGCTACAGAAAAGGGGGCAAGGGATCCAGATTATGCTTTATAAAAACCACTGAACAAGAGTTGACAAGCTTCCAGGTTGGTGAACATACACAGTTCCTAGGTGACAGAAGCTCCTGTGTGTGGGACCATCCCGACCTTGCCCTGCACATCTCTTCATTTAGCTGTTCACACATATCCTTTATTATATATTTTCTAAGAACGTGGTTAGAATAAGGAAATATTTCTTGTAGTTCTTTATCAAATTAATTGAACTTGAGGAATCGGGGTAATGGAAGCCTCCAATTTGCAGCCAATTTGTCAGAAGCAGAGGTAGCAACCTGGACTTGTGTTTGGCATCTGGAATGAGGGTGATTTTCTGGGATTGAGCCTTTAACCCATGGGATCTGAAGCGATCTTTGGGTAGATAGTGTCAGAATTGAATTAAATTTGTAGGACTCGGTGAGTCAGTGTCAATTGAGTATTGGAGAATTTCTTGATAGTGTAGGAAACCAGATGTATTGTTCTGAACATTGCCATTAACTTATCAAACACACACACACCTCCCACACCACCCATCCACCCACCGCTACCCCCCCCCAACACAGATGCACACATATTCATGGACATACTGAACAACTCTAGAAAACAGTGATGGAGGTTTTACACATATTATTTGGCTTCTGTTGTTCAGGGTATCAAATTCTCCTCAGAAGTATAATACACACGCATTTGAAAGAGAAACAGCTTAGGTTTTTAATTACTATTTACTACTTGATTTTGTTTTTGTGAACGGCAGAGTTCTTATAAATAGAGTAAGTGCTTACTGATATGAAATAATTCAATTGTCCATAAAAATAAATCTCTAATATTAGAGTAAACCAATTAAGTGTTGTTATAAGTAGATGCTTCTGAATAAGGGCTGTAACTATGCCATGAGAGAGTGAGAAAAGCTGGGAATATAAATATAAAGCTAAAAATATTTCAAGAGCAGGTTAAGTAAAAAACTCTAAATCTATAATTCATCACATGAAAAAATAATTCTTCTCAGAACAGACTAAAATTTTGTTCTGTCAAAATCAGTTCTTGTATTCAAAGTACAACAGTTGTACTAACGTGGTGTCAAATAGGTAGCATTCCCTTTATTTCCTTTACGTTGTAAATTTTCAAGATTTGGAGAGCTTACTTGTTTTGATAGATAAAACAAATAGACAAACTTCCAGGCCTATGATGAAAGATAATTTGTTGTCCTTTCTCTGTCTCAATCTTACTCATATAAGGCAATTTAAATTATTTTGATTGGTGTAGGTTGATACTAGTGAATGGTGGCATTATTTGTGGCACTAAAAGGGCCAAAATTTTAAAAAGAGAAAATCCAACTATTGGTGAGGCCATGGAACAACAAATCTGTCAAATATAGCTGGTAGGAATATGATTTGCAGCAATTACTTTGAAAAACTGCTTGGCATCATCTATTAAAGCTTAACATACACATTTTTGAGGTATACTTAGAAACATACCCTCCTAGATATATACTCGGCATGAATGCATGACTATGCACACTCAATAGCAGATGAGTCATTATGGTCTCAAACTGGAAGCAGTCCAAATGTCTATTACAAGCAAGTGGATGAATTAATAATGCCAGATTCACAAAACGTAATAATACACTAGATGAAAGTAAATCACTCGTAGCTCAACAAAAGTACACAGGTGACTTCCCAAAACAATACTGAGTTGCGTAGAAGGTAGGCAAAGAAAACACATCGTATACTACTCCATTTACTATAAGTTCAAAAGAAAGGAAAATCATTCTAGGTTGTTAGCCCTCAGGATAGTAGTTAACTTTGGGAAGGGGAGAGGAGGATTGGAGGCAGAACAATTGACTTCTATTTCCTGATGTAGATATTAATTACATGGGTGAATCACTTTATGATATTTCATGAAACTGAAATTTATGATGAGTGTGCCCTTCTGTATGTGTGTTATTCTTTGATAAGTAGCTGTTGTTAATGTTGGCACTAGAGAAATCAGCATTGGCCTCCTTCTCTGATCATTTCGATTGATGCCTTAACTAATACTCTCTCATATAACTTAATTATGTCACTGGATATCTAGAGGTATTTTTAAGTTGTTTCCTTAAAATCTCATAAGGAGAACCTATATATCAAGCAGCAGGATGATTGATATGTGGGGCTGGTCTTCAAAATTATAGAGACATTGATTTAAATATTCTACAACTTATCAGCTATGTTGCCTTGGTGGACACAGTATTTTCATCAGATTATGAATGAGTGATTTAATTAATTTAGCCACTTCCATAAAAAACAACTGCTTTAGACAAAAATAATGTGAAGATGAATATAAATACAGACCATCTCTTAGGAAATTCACAATTTGGAAGGGAAACTTAAATAAAGGTATTATTATGTGGTAAAATAATCTGCAGGGTAGTTTGGAAGAACAGAATGTATTTTGTAGGGTAATAAAGAAACTATTGGGATGAAATGCTAACAAAGAAGAAACACATGCTAGCCCGAAGAGACACCAATGAAGGAAGTGAGGACAGAGAACTCTGAAGTTGGGATTACCGGAGTAAAAAGAAAGGCCTAGGGAACAAGGGAGGGGCTGTTAAGTGATGTGGGGCAGGACAGTGAATACCTGTATGTCTGCCTAATTCTGCTCAAGCAGTTATAACAGAAAGTTCCATACACTGGGTGGCCTGAATGACAGACATCCATTTCTTATAGTTCTGGAGGCTGGCAAGTCCCAGATCAGGTGCAGGCAAGGCGGATTTCATCCTGAGGCCCCTGCTGTCAGCTGGTAGGGGGCCACTTCTCACTCTGTGCTCATATGACCTCTCTGTGCAAGTGTGGGGAGAGAGAGAGTGTGTGTGCGAGTGTGTGTGTATGAGAGAGACAGAGACAGAGAGTGAGTGAGCTCTGGTGTCCCTTTTAAAAAAGGACACTACTGCTATTGGATCTGGAACCCTTCCTTATGACCTCATTTAAACTTAATTACCTTCTAATATGCTCTATCTCCAACTACAGAAACATCGGGGGTTAGTTCAGCATATGAATTTGGGGGGAGAGACAAAATTTAGTCCATAGAAATGTAAAACTTTAATGTTTTTTTTTTAGATTAAATTTACATGAAATGTACAAATATAGAATCTTCTTCTTCATAGAATGAAGGTCATAAATATTTAATGGTTTCTTTCTCTCTTTATTTCTTTCTTTCTCTCTCTCTCTCTCTCTCTCTCTCTCTCTTTATCTCTCTTTCTTTCTCTCCAACTTGCTAGTTACTAGGAAGGAGAGATAGATGTCATGTACGTGACAGTAACTTTAATAGTTTCAACATGTCATGTCTTCCTAAATTGAGCTATAAATTATATGTATTTTTAATTAAGAATTCCAAAGACAAATTTTAAGATAGTACATTTAGAAAATCTTTAATGACAGCCGATAAAATTTTGAAACAGGAGAGGAATGAAAGAGCTTATTCTTCCATACATCAAAATGTACTATAAAATTATAATAATTAAAACTGAGATTTTCACGAAGAGATTAGTAAAACAAAATGAGGCAATATAAGTAGAACCATGTCTATGAAATAATGTTAGATCTCAATCTCACAGTATACAAGAGTACATTTCAAATGAATTAAATAACCAAAAGTGTATGTATGTATATATCTTCCTTAATGTACATCCATCCACACACACAACTAGGGCTATGTATGTGTGCACATATGCTTGTGTGTGTGTATAACTTCAAAATATCTTAGGGTGAGGAATATCACCCTAGACAAACATTTTTTTAAGTGAAAATGCAAACGAGATTTTGGTTTAAAATCATGACAAAAGTCGAATGGAAATAGAAACACAACAACTGGGATCCCTGGGTGGCGCAGCGGTTTGGCGCCTGCCTTTGGCCCAGGGCGCGATCCTGGAGACCCGGGATCGAATCCCACGTCGGGCTCCCGGTGCATGGAGCCTGCTTCTCCCTCTGCCTGTCTCTGCCTCTCTCTCTCTCTCTGTGACTATCATAAATAAATAAAAAGTTTAAACAAAATATTAAAAAAAAAGAAACACAACAACTTCTCTAGGCCAAGCAAATGAGAGGGGGAATAAAAGTCATAAAAAGAAAAAAAAAAAGATAAGCCAATGGGATAAAGGTCTAGCAACATATATATCCCTAAGTATTCAAATACCTATAAGCAATGATGGAAATTGATAAGAAAAATGATGAAACCCCAAGTTATCTTTTCCCATGACTAAAATTTAAGTTGGCTTCCACCTAACATGATGGAGCAGTTACTATTTCAACTACTAATAGACTCACTCTGTTCCCAATGGGAGATCACGTACTGCTGCACCACGTACTGCATTCCAGTTGCATAGTGATGTTATCTGTAGCCACGGCTTTTCCTCCGGTCCTCTAGATAGATCAGGTGCTGATCTTCATTATCCTTCAAACTTTGAGCTAAATGAGAAAATGATCATCCTGAGTGTAACAGATAGACAATTTTGGGCCAAGAAACCCAGTATGGTTAGGTGGTTATGAATAGTTGTCAAGAAAAGAATTTCTGGAATCAAATAGCCTGCTCGGAAAGCCCAGCTTCATCATTTACTGGTGGTATAAGTACGTGCGTGTTATTTCACACCTCCATGCCTTGTTTCCTCATTTGTAAGAGAGTCTGTAAGAGCTAACTTTTTCTCTGTGTGCTTGTGGTATAGCCAGGACTCTTCAAAAAACTCTATATGTGTTAACTCATTGAATCTTTACAAACCCCTCATGTGGGAAATACCATCTGTATCCTTATTTTTAAAGCTAAAGAATAGGAATCCATCGAGGGCCAAGGTGACTTTCACAAAGTCAGAACTGAGAATTGGTAGGGCCAGGAAGAGATCTCTGGAGGCAGCCTCAGATCAGAGGATCATCTGCGTCCTTGTAAGGGCGAATCTTCTCGTATGGCAGGTCTGGCTGCCTGGCGGGTTGTTTGTAAGGAGGGCTCCCCCCGTGTCTGGGGCTTCAGCCCTCCTCTGAGGGAAAATCTGGAGAAGGCCCACGCAGGTATGAATGCCCACGTAATTATAAATGTCTTCAGAATTTTTGGTTACTTAGGGAGATGAGATGTTCTCTTTGGCAAAATTCAAGCGTGCGTGTGTGGCTGTGATACCCAAATGTGTGTGTCTGTGTATGTTTTTTTTTCAGCTTACTCTTCTCCTCTTTGACATTCTATGGACTCTATACCAGTGCCAGTTGTTTGTTTGCTGGTCAGATCTGTCCATGAATCCCTCTCCAGATTCACCGCTTTGCAAGTTACTGTTCTAGGATAACCCAAATGGAAAGCTTTATTGCTTAGCAACCGCGGAGCCTCCCCCCAAGCCTCTTCTAGCCTGAGGGCACTGGTGGTAGGCAGCGTTCCTTGGGAGTGGGGCTGCAGGGACCTTTTCTTCCATAATATGTTTCAGCTCATCTCCTCATGCCCCCTGTCACGTAGCAACACTAATTAGGCTTTACAAAGGGATGCACTAAAGAAAGCTTCCACATAGGTTGTGCAGCAGAAGAATGCGGGTAGTTGTGTTTCCACAGTCCCCTAAGGTCCTCTCATGTGTCTAAATTTAATTTGCCAGGATGATTCTACTTACCAAATGGGCAGACCTTATGCTTAAAGGTCATACAGTAAGATATCCTGTGGTTTCAAGTAAGAAATGATTGATTTCTGGCAAAGCATCACTCCAAGCCACATGTATTTTTTTTTTTTCCCAATAGGGTATGAAGTCCACATTTTCATTTCTGTTTTAAGCTTAGTAACCCGAGACTACATTTTTGCTCTTTTCTTATGGGCTAAGTAACTATTGTATGTACTTCCTCTAAAGCATGCACTTCATGTGACGCAAGATCTAGACTCCTAGAGGTTTCAGGGGACAGCTTCATTAGTTGATTTTGTACTTCATTACTCGGAGGTAATAGGTTAATGCCCCAATATTGGGAAAAACCTCACTCTGCTCTCTGTAGTCTCACTTCTAGCTATCCGATGCCTACAACTAAACTATTTCTTTCTCTCACTTCTAGCTATCTGATGCCTACAACTAAATGATTTCTTTCATCGTGATTGTTACCTTCAAAGGATAAGGACACTCAAACCCGCTGAAACGTAAAGGGGAATTCATGTTTACCTCTCAGCAGCCAAGGAGTATATAGCACCCACCTCTATTTGCTGACCTGATTCAAGATCGGGTAATTCATGCTGATGTTACTCTCTGTGTCTTTGAGGCAACAACATGGGCTCATGGCTTTTTCTCACTCATACGTCTGAACCACCTGTCATAGAAACACATTCTTGGAAGATACCTCATTTGCAAGGACTAGGTTAGCTCTTCATCCCTTATCAAATCATCTATGGCTAAGAGGCAGAGCCGTATTTTCTAATTTTTTTTAATTTTTTATTTATTTATGATAGTCACACAGAGGGAGAGAGAGAGAGGCAGAGACATAGAGGGAGAAGCAGGCTCCATGCACCGGGAGCCCGACGTGGGACTTGATCCCGGGTCTCCAGGATCGCTCCCTGGGCCAAAGGCAGGCGCTAAACCGCTGCGCCACACAGGGATCCCCCAGAGCCATATTTTCTTAAATGGAAATGATGCACAGACATCAAATGATGGAGAGTTCTCAGACAAAGTAGCAGGGGCTGGAGTGGTTCATTACATTTTGCCAGTCACTCAACATATGTGAGATAAGGTGACAAGAATGGGGGGTGCAATATATAAAGCATTATTATCAAGGATGTACCAAATTTAAATTCACAAAGGATGAGCCCAATCCGAGACAAGAAGAGTGGTCCGAGAGTCAATATTATCCAGTGGCTAAGGATACAAGGATATGGTTGGCATCAGGTAGCAGATTTGGTTTGGAATCTCAATTCTTCTTATCACCAGATGATTGACTCAGAAAATTATTTAACTTCCCCAAGCCTCAGTTTCCCCTTTTATAAAACATAGAAATTTTTTTAAGAATAAAAACAAATGTCCTTAGTATAATCTTATTAGCTTATTAGTAGCCTTGAACAAGATGCCCGATCCACAATAAGTGATCAAAACAGTTTAGCCAAACAAATAACAAAGTAGTCTTGAGTGTCATGAGCATGCTATGAAGGTGCACACGAGTTGTGTCTTTCCACAATGTCAGCTTTACTCAATCATAAGCAAAGTTAATCATAATTATAAAGCAGATTCAGGAATCCAAACTCAATGACATTTTACGTGTGATTAAACTTGGCCTCTTACACAGCACACAGAGCAGGACCTAAGACAAGCCACACAACAAACTAAATGACAGAAGGGAGTAAGAAGAAGTAAACTAACCAAACATAAAGTCAGTCTGTGGGCACGTAGTTGAGATAAGGCCTTGGTCCAGACCAGGTCAGCTCTCAGCACTCATTGCCTATTACGTTCAAGCAGTGAAGGATGTCAGTTCTCTTCCAAGAGTGATCGGGCCATAGCCTTTGGTGGCAACGGCCCTTTTTAAGTGGTCAGAAAAAGAGAGGTCACAGTTGAAGAATTTGACAGTTTGCTGCAAAAATCCTCCCCTATTTAAAGGAATTTTGTTGGTCTTGAGCCCCTGCAGACCTCCTTTGGTTCTGCTGGTTATCAGTTCTGGGTGTTTGCAGACACTGGTCCCGGTGATATCTCCTGCTGGAGTACCTTAGCTGCTTGCATCATTGCTTGACACAGGCCCCTGCTTGACATGGGGGACTCCCATCTTGCTCTCTACAATGACTTACAAAATGAGCATAGTAGAGGCAAGCAGGACAGATGAGCGGTGGAGATGTTGAAGAAGACAGAGTGAAAGACTATTATTTGCTTTTGACAATTAGAACTCCTATTATCAGAAAGGTTATTGATTATGGCAGCTGTCGAAAGAGCAGGAAGGGAGGATGAAAATAGAGAGCGTTACAGTTGTATTGAGCCATATTGTTTATGATTATAGAGAGAGTAGGGCACCCAACAGAGAGGACAGTATATGTGGACAGTGTATCACAGCTACTTATGGAACTTAGGAAGTAAGATCTATGATGTTTGACCTAAAAATAAATCTCAACAAACAATATTTTTCCAACTTTTTCCTGCCTTTTCAGATAGAGATTTTAAGGCATAGAAAGTTATAAGCAGGGGCTCTTGAATAATATGAATCCTGACAACAGCCTGCCAACTATTGGGGTCAAGATATGTATGTATATCCTTGCTGCCTAGCATGGCACCTGATACATAATTCATGCTTAAAAAGGCAAGAATTCTTTCACTTTCCTTTCTTATATTTATTCAACAAATATTCATTTAGCATTGACTGAGTGTCTGGAGATATGTTAGGTGAGTGATACGAAAAAATAGGATGCAGATTTCCTTCACACGTACATCACTCTACTGGCTGATGTATGTTTTGAAATACTATTAACGGGTGCTCGCAAGTACTAAGGGAATGATTAATTTTGTGAAAAATACTTTCTGGGGGAAATGACATTTAAAATGCATCTTGAAAGTTGATTGGAAATTCATGAAAGAGAAAGACAAAGAGATTATTCCAGTGAGAAGGAATAGCAAAAACAAGTTCAAAGATGAAAAAGCAGTTCATTATGCACCTGAACTATGCTCCCATGTGATTATTTACAAACCATAAGATACTTTCAGATTTATTTGTGATATTGGGAATGTGATGACATTTTGATCATATTTTAAACATTTATGTATTTCAGTAGTGAGGGAATGCTATAAATACCAATACTCTATCTAACTGCACCCTCTATGTGGTTATAAGACTTAATGAAAAATTAGGCTTTCAGGAAAAATAATTACGGTAGATTGCATAAGATGTATTTGATGACTGAACACACGATATTTTGATTACTTGTCTTCTGTAATGTGAAAAAGAAATTTTAAGATAAATCACTAATGATAATTAAGAGAAACTAATTTTAACAGATTTGGTATGCATGGATCTTTATCCCAACACACATACACACATACGTCATAAACACCAAAGGATTACAGAGAGATGTAATCTAGGTTAAAGGGTGAAACATAGGATTTAGGGCTTCTGAGACCATAAATATTAAATAATCAATTCTTATCTGATCTTGTTAAGGTTTCTATATTATTATATACCTAGAGCCCTAACAATGACATGGAAATCTTCAGTGGTTTGTTATTTGTAAATAAATTTTAAATGAAAGTTTGTCACTAAAGACTTATGGGAAACTCCTATAATATTAACTATCTGGTGCAACAGAAACAAAACTGGAATGCAAGTGAGGAGACCTGGGTTACAATCAGATCTGAAACTATTTCCACAAAGTACTATAAACCTTAGTTGCTATATTCATGAGTAAAAAACACTCAACCACGTTTTTGGGTCAGAGACCTCATTTGAGAATCTGAGGAAAGCTGGACGTTCTTCTTTTTCATTGCTCTTATTTTCTCTTTAAGTCTCTTTAAGTCTTTAAGTCTATCTGTAGCATTCAGGAAGCAAAGATTACTGAGTCAGTTATTTTCATATCACAGAAAGGCCTGCCCCAGTCTGGTGTTTTAATTCAGAACAGGTCATATTTTTTTTTCATTCATTCATTTATTTATTTAATTTATTTATTTGAACAGGTTTTCTTTAATTTTTCACTATCACTGGAGGATGTTGGTCAGGCGGGCAGTGGAACTAGACTGAGGACTAGAAAATGAGATATATAGAATTTCACCATTTTTCTGGAAGCAATAGTTTATTTTTTTTCTTTTTTTAAATTTATGATAGTCACAGAGAGAGAGAGAGAGGCAGAGACACAAGCAGAGGGAGAAGCAGGCTCCATGCACCGAGAGCCTGACGTGAGATTCGATCCCGGGTCTCCAGGATCGCGCCATGGGCCAAAGGCAGGCGCCAAACCGCTGCGCCACCCAGGGATCCCTGGAAGCAATAGTTTAAAGAAGTCCTATTAATATAGAAATTCAGCTACACTATTGTAACAGATGTATATTGTACAATTTGGAGTTTTTTTCTCTTATTTCTGTAAATATTTCATTCCACTCTCTTCTCCTTTGTGTGGTTTCTGAGAATAAGTTACATGTATCCTTATCCTTATGTTCCTGTAAGGTGTTTTCTTTCTTTTCTTTTCTCACCCCCCTTCCTCAGGCTTCTTTCAAGATTTTTCTTTATCTTTGATTTTCTATAGTTTGAAAATGAAAATTATATATCATTGTATCATTATATATTAATTATATATATAATATATATATTAATTAATTATTATATATATTATAATAATATAATATATATTAATTACTATATATTATTATTATGTAATATATATTATATATATTAATATATATATTATTATATATATAATTATATATATATTATATATCATTATAATATATATAAATAATATATATAATAACATATTATTATATATAATTATATATAATAATATGTTATTATATATAATCATATATAATATATAAATAATATATATAATATATTATATAATAATATATTATATTAATATATTAATATTATCAATATAATAATATATATTAATTATATAAATAAATATAATATAAATTATATAAATAAATAATAATATATTATATTGATATATTAATATTATTAATATAATAATAATAATAATATATATATCACTATATATATTAGTTCATCCTGTTGGTGTTCTCTGAGCTTTCTGGATCTGCAGTTTGGTGTCTGACATTAATTTGGAGGGAATTCTTGGTCATTGTTATTTCAAATATCCCCTCTATTCCTTTTTCTCTTTCTTCCCTTTCTAGTATTCTCATTATGTGTATGTTGTATCTTCTGCTGTTGTCCCAGTCCTTGGAAATTCTGCTCTGTTTTTTTAGTTTTTGTTTTTGTTTCCAGTCTTTGTTGTGTTTGCCTTTCAATTTTGGAGGTTTGTATTGAGATATTCTCAAGCTAAGAGATTCTTTGCTCAGGCGTGTCCAGTCTGCTAATAAGCTTATCGAAAGCATTCTAAATTTCTTTTATAGTGCTTTTTACTGTAGCCTTTCTTTTTGGTTCTTAGGATTACATTTCTCTGCTTAATTGCTGGTTTGTTCTTGCATGCTGTCTACTCATAAGAGTCCGCAGCATATTAATCACAGGAGTTTAAAATTCCTGGCCTGATGATTTGAATATCTCAGCCCTGATTCTGATACTTTATCTCTTAAAATTGTGTGTTCTTTTTTTTTTTTTTTTTTTTTGCTTTTTAGCTTGCTTTGTTGTTGTTTTTTTGTTTTTTTCTTAATCGCCAGACAATGATGTGCCCTGTAAAAGGAACTGTTGCAAATAGGCCTTTAGTAATATGGTGGTAAGGTGTCAGTGGAGGGGACAGGTCCTACAATCCTATGATTGGAACTCCATCCTTTAGCGAGCCTGCACCCCTGGACTGTGAACTCTACAAATGTAACAGGAAGGTTGGTGTTGGTTGGAGCTGGGTTGGGTATTACCCGTCCCCCAAGCCAGTTCGGCTCTGATAATATCCCAGCAAGTGAGGCTCCAATTAACTAGATTCCCCTGAAGGCAGCTCTTGTTAAGAACAGAGGACTCTTGAGTATTTCAGTATGGCTCCTTTCTCTGCTCCTCCCTAGAAGCAGGAGGGTATTTTCTTCCAATATTTACTGTGGGAGCCTGGTTGAACTCCTGGTGGTAAAGTCACCATATTGTAGGGCCCCCTGTGATTGGATTGGAACCCCCTGGAGTTTCTAACTCTCAGAGTTGCCCACATTTCACCCCCAGCACTTTGTCAGCTACCATTTAGGTCTACTACCAAAGTACAGTTTCCTTGAGTGTCTTCTGCTCAGGGATCTTTGCTCCAAGAAGCCTACATTTGCCTGTCAGTCCCTTTAATTTTGGGAGCAGCAGTTTGCCCTGTGTCTTCTCCTCTTTCTTGGTTTGAAAAGAGTTGTTGGTTTTTCAGGCTCTTCAGTTTTTCACTTGTTAGAATAGAATGGTGACTTACTTCCAAAGCTCCTTTCACTTGAAATGAGAAACCGGAAGTCCATTGATACACTTTCATGGACTGCAGACTTCTCCATATTCTAGGGATGAAATGGTGAGTGAATGTAGTAGCTAAGTTAAGATCTTCTGAGACAGAAAGAAGAAGTAAGTATGGGTGCAAACACAGGTACTTTGGTGTATATAACAGATAGCCGCTACTCTCCCTAACTCCTACAAATAATTCTAGACTTTCTTGGAAATATTTCAAAACACTTGGACAGACAATTGTCCTAAGCTGCACTGGCACCTGGATTCTTATTTCAATGCTGCCTCCTACTGGTTACTGGTTATGACTTTGGGTGGCACACTTAGCCTCTCTGATCCTCACTTGGTTACTAGGGACAACTAAATGATGATATCTTTCCTCATGACTGTTTTATTTAAAAGGAAATAACTTGAGTAAAAGCACTTTGAAATCTGTCAAGACCCAAAGAAATGTGAGTTATGAGTATACTTTCTGGAAATTGTTTTGTAAATGACATTAGCATTTTTAAATGACCGTCTGATTAAACACAATCCTGCATTTAATCCTGGATATTTCAACGGCATGTCCATAGGCATGTTTTCATTTACGCATTAAATGCAGAACTTTGCAGCTGCTTAAATATATTCAATCACGCCTCTCACGAGTGAGGCTAAGGTCAGAGATTTTTATGGTTAGCAAGTTTATTCAAAGATAGATCATTAAAAAGACCCTTCTCCTATGATCGTTGACCAGTGATGTTCTCAAATTCTCCAGTCAAGTCCTGGTTCTGAAACCGTTTTCATGTTGTGCCACTTTGTTTGCCTGAGCTATGCTGCAAAAATCCCTTCTGACAGTCCAACATCAAAGGAAACAATGTTGTTTCCTTAAGCAAAAAGGACAGAGCTGTGGCTGCCTGGGCTTTACAAGTGCCAACAGCATTTCTTTCTAAAGCACCTGCTGTTACACGTCAGCCTCAGCTGGCAAAGGACACAGACAATGACAGCAATTTTTTTTATTATTATTCCTTTCCAGTGTGTGAAAGCAGGGTCATGAATTTTATACAGAGAGCATTAATTTATGGCACGCAGACAAGCACTTGCTTCCTTAACCTCCAGACTCATGAATCGTAAATATTACTGTGGAAGGTAAGAGAACAAGTAGCTGCTATAGAAAGTAATTGACAGGCAAAACCAAAGAAAGGACTCGGTTTGGAAGATGTTCACTATCACAGAGCACTGGATGTGAAGCAGAAAATGAGATATGCACAGTCAAAAAGAAAGCTAGTTACAATGGTCTTGCTCATCTCTTTATCATATCCTCCCACCTATTTTTGTTTTCTGTCGTTTCTCTAATCTCACTTGACTTATGAGAGTAAAACCTAATTTTTAAAAATTCCACATACTGTTTATACAGGCAAACCTCCATCAATTATGCAGATTTTGCCCCCTGCCTCTCGAGAAAGCAAATGTGTACAGTTAAATACTTGCTTTGGTTATTGTTTAGAGGCTCATCTATGAAGATCCTATGATTTTTAACCTTAGAAACTTTCAAGTTTTTTTTTCTCTTTAAGATCTTATTTATTAATTTATTCATGAGAGACACCAAGAGAAGCAGAGACATAGGCAGAGGGAGAAGCAGGCTCCCTGTAGGGAGCCCGATGTGAGACTCGATCCCAGGACCCCGGGATCATGACCTGAGCCAAAGACAGACGCTCAACCACCAAGCCACCCAGGTTTCCCAGAAATTTTCAAGTTGTTAATATCGGTCTTAGTCATAGGCTGTGTTGTCTTTCCCACCCAGTGCTTTATGCAGATAATATCACATTTTATCTCATGAACTTTGAGTTAAAAACGTACCCCAAGTCAGAATGCAATCCACTACTCAAGTCTGAAATCTTTTCATTGATCTGCTCCTGTCTTTATCACTCTTCTCTTTGGGGGAGCTCAGACCTCCTCCTTACCAACAACAATGGATGCTCTGATTTCTGCTTACTTCCTTGGTTCTTTTTATTACATTCCCATTTTTATGTCCATTTTCCTCCTAAGACAACTTTATGCTTTGGGACTTCTCAAGTCCTCCCTCCTCTATGTCTCCTGTCTTCCTTAGTCCAAGACCTCTCCCGAAGTTCACTTCCCAGCACCTCTAAACAACCCAAGGTTAGGAAACTTAAGTAATCCCCTCATTTCCTCTGAAAGAAACAAAGATTAATTTATCCTCCTTGGGAAACAGGAAACTAGATGTTTATTTCTTTTATTTTTATTTGAAAGTTGGAGCAGTAATAAAATCCCTACCATAAAAACGTCAACGTTGTTAGTGTTGTTATTACTGCTGTTATTGATAAACCTGGATCTTTCAGCCTCTATAAAAATAGATTTCTTTCCTTGATGGGTGGCAAGAAAGAAATGAGGGAATGCCCCTGTGCCTCTTCTTGTAAGCAATCTTAGTGTCCGGCAAAGTCTGGTTATGTATTAAAGACTGAATTTGTGGGATTTCTGTTGCTCAAAAAGTCTTCTGGGCTGCTTTTCGTGTTGCTCAGAGTTCTTCAGATGACATAGTCCCTCACTGTTACTCTGATTGTTAAGAGTATGGTGATGTTATCTTCTTTTTGTGTTTTCTATGAAATAGGAAATAAAATATGTTTTCATTACTTTTGAATATGTCTGCTTAAGAAGTCTTTGGATGACAAACTGCCCAAGGTACCACTATAACCATTAGCAGAATATTTACTCCCAATCTTGTAGATGTCCCAGCTCCTCTCCTGAAACTTCTTTACAAAAAAAAAAAAAAAAGTTAAGATACAATGTTTTATTTCCTTATTTTTGATATTGAAGGAGGCTTCTGGCTAAGTGCAGTTTTCTAGCACAAGACACAATTAATTTCCCTCACATTGCCAATTTGGTTCAAACAAATTTAGAATGAACCCTGGGGACCTAAAAGATTATGAGGAGAGGAAAAAAAAAAAGATGATGTGGGAAATGTATTGGATATTTAGACAAAATAATGTTAAGGTAAAAATGATGACAATATTCAAAGCTTTTTCACATTTTTCTCTTCCCCCTAACCTTCTTTGACCCACCTTCACCCCTGGCAATATCTGCCACCTTCTCTTTATCCCGACCACAAGATGTAGAGGTAGGTCTAGTGTTAGCCTTGGGAATGATGTGGCTTAGAGTGAAGGCAGTGGTACTTTCTTCCTGAACTTTGACCTTGGCTCAGCTGTGCAGATGTCTAAATTCCCGAGCCTCAGCAAGAGCTAGAGAAGTATAGCTGAGCCTCCGGTTATCCTCACAGGGTGGACGCAAGGACATCAGTGTCAGCTTTGCTCTTTCGCTAACACTAACATTTGTGCATCAGAGTGAAACTAAATTCCTGCTGGTCTTTCTTTTCTCCTCCAAAGCAAGCAAGAAGCTTATCTGTCTAATTGCCCCATGACATGTCTTAGCTCAGTTTCTTGCATGCACTTTTACAATCCACTCTTTTCTTTCTCCCTGGATCTATAATCCATTTTTCATCCTACTATCATTCATCCTACTGGGTGAATTGCAAGCTCATTAGGGCAATGAAGAAGGTCCATTTTAATTTGGCACTGACTGACTTTTTTTTTTTTTATGCCATACCTACTAACAACCCAGGCTTCTATGACTGATTTATAAACACCATATATGTCTCATTCTTTGCTCTTGTTCCTTTGGGCCCTGTGTCTGTAATATATATTCTCAATTTGCCCTTTCAGTGAACCCTTGCTTACCTTCAAGATTCAGATTAGTTACTATTTGTTCTGAAAATTCTTTCCCAAATTCGGTATTTCTATCTCAGGTGGAGTTGGATGATCTTCTGACTCCACAGACATGTAAACCAAGATATAATTATATTATGGCATTTATCACATATAATTGTAAATATTTCTCTGCCATAGCAATATCCATTTTATTAAGGGCAATAAAAAAGGTCTCTTTTTTTTAGATTTTATTTATTTATTCGAGAGAGAGAGAGAGAGAGAGAGAGAGGTAGAGACGTAGGCAGAGAGAGAAGCAGGCTCCATGCAGGGAGCCTGACGTGGGACTTGATCCCGGGTCTCCAGGATCACACCCAGGGCTGAAGGCAGTGCTAAACCTCTGAGCAACCCAGGCTGCCCAAAAAGGTCTCTTAAAAAAAAAAAAAAATTTTACAGCTATGGAGTTATACATGTGCTTATAATACCAGGTATACATCGGTCAGTTTTTCTGTAGTAACAAAAGAACATGCGAATCTTAATCGCCTGTAAACAACAGAATTTATTTTTCACTCCCATAATGTTTTGATGGCTATAGGTCTGCTACATCTGCTACAAGTTTGCTGACTTCTGTCACTTATGATCACCTGCTCCATGTGTTTTCCCATTCTAGACCTTAGGTTAAAAGAGCAGCTTCTGCTCATAACATGCTTCCCTCATGGCAGAGCAAGATTAATGATAGAGAAACATGTATTTTAAAATTTCCAACTCATATCTGGCATATTGTCACTTTGGTTCATATTCCATCATCTTAATCAAATCATGTGACTGAGCTTCAGAGCAACAAGCTGTGGATGAAACTCCTCCTACAGGAGCAAGAGGACATAACAGGACAATAGATGGGGAGACATACCCCAGAGATACAGCAGGTCTGGTTCCAGACATCACAATGAAGCAAATATTGCAGTAAAATGAGTCAAATGATTTTTTTAATTTCTTGATACACATAAAAGTTAGGTTTACATTACACTGTACTCTATGAAGTATACAACAATACTATTATGTCTTTAAAAAAAGCAATGCGGGATCCCTGGGTGGCGCAGCGGTTTAGCGCCTGCCTTTGGCCCAGGGCGCGATCCTGAAGACCCGGAATCGAATCCCACGTCGGGCTCCCGGTGCATGGAGCCTTCTTCTCCCTCTGCCTATGTCTCTGCCTCTTTCTCTCTCTCTCTCTCTCTCTCTCTCTCTCTCTGTGATTATCATAAATAAATAAAAATTTTAAAAAAAAATTAAAAAAAGCAGTGCATATACCTCAGTTAAAATACTTTATTGCTAAACTTGATAATTATCTGAACTTTCAGCAAGTTGTAAACGTTTTGCTGGTGTCATCCTGATGCTGATGGCTGCTGACTGATCGGGATGATGATTGCTGAGTTTTGGAGTTTCTAGGGCAATTTCTTAAAATAAGAAAACAATGAAAGTTGCCACATCAACTGACTCTTCCCTTTCATAAACATTTTCTCTGTTTTTTTTTCACCAAGACATAGTATTTATCTGTTAAGTTTGCTATTTATCTGAGCATACAAATCAATTATAGTAGTAAATTCAAAGATCAAAGATCATCATAACAAATATAGTAATGAGGATGAAGTCTGACATATTGTGAGAATTATGAAAACATGGCACAGAGAAATGGAACGTGCAAATGCTGTTGGAAAAATGGCACCGACGGACTCACTCAATATGGGGTTGGGCCAACCTTCAGTTTGTAAAAAACAGTATCTGTGGAGTATAAGGCAAAGCACAAAAACATGAGGTATGCCTGTATATAAAATGTATATGTATAATATATAGGTATACATAAATTTAGGCATGGAAGAAATAAAATAAGGTATGTATAATATATCTAATCTTTTAAGAAGCAAGAGTGTATAATGAGAAATAATAATGAAAAATAATATAGTTTATACTCCTGGCTACAAATATTCACCTCTTTCTTTTTCATACGCAAAATACATTACCATTCTTCCCAAGGAGCTCTCAACATTTCCATCCATTGTGGCATCAACTAAATACCAGAATTTAATGATATATTCTACTACATAAACTGTCAATTGATTTAGAGATCTATGTGCTAAAACAATGAGTATCTCATTCTGGCACTCATGTGCACACATAGCCATAGGGAGTATATGAAGATGGACCAGAGACTGTCTCTGACTTCCCAATAGGAAGTACACTTTAGTGACTGGTTCGTAGCAGTTCTGAAATCCTCCTGGGCAAATATCATAGGGACTCCTTATTCTGAGAGTAAGGTCCTTATTGAACTTCTTTGCATTGCTTCTCAGCCCACTGATCTTCCTGGAAATTTCATTTGAGTGTTTGGATGTTCTTCCAAATTTCTTGTTGCCCCATTTGAAGAACATTCTAGAAAATATGTCTTCCTTGGTGACTGTTCACTTTTCTTAGTCCAAGCCTATCTTGATGTTTTTAAAAATCACTAAAAAATATAATAGCCTTAGACTTTTAAAAATATGGTTGATGGATCATTTGGAAATACTGTTATGGTAGCATTCAATGGCTTGACACCAAAATCTATATTTAAGTCAGATTTGATGTAATAATAAAAATCTCAAAATTTTAGTGACCTACTATAATATACATTTATTTGTTGATCTTAATTTATCTATTGATCTTAACACATTTTGTCAGCTACTGGCTTTAGCTGTTGAAGTTCTGTTCAGTTCGGCTTTCACATCTCCTTATTTCAGAACCCAATTCAAGGAAGCAACTCTTATTTGTCATGGTAGAGGGAAAAGAGCAGAAGAGATAGTAGCAATAGATGATATCTCTAATGGCTTCTGCACTGAAGTAGCACAATGCCACTTCTGATAATATTCCAATGGCCAAAATAAGCCATATGATCCTGCCCAATATTAGTGGGTGTAGAAACTCATGTCTTATAGGAGGGGCTGCAAGGCAGATGACAATGGGCAAGAGTGCATAATGGTCTTCTAAAAGGTCAAAAGGATAGTTGGAAACAATAAGGCAATATGTCCTACCATTATTTAAACTTGAAGATATTGGAGCATAACCCAAGTTTTAAGTGGCCTAAAAGAACTATAATAGAAGAGTTTTATTTTTTTTAAGATTTTATTCATTTATTCATGAGAGACAAAGACAGAGAGGCAGAGACACAGGCAGAGGAAGAAGCAAGCTTCATGCAGGAAGCCTAATGTGGGACTTGATCCCAGGTCCCCAGGGTCATGGCCTAGGCTGAAGGTGGTGCTAAATTGCTGAGCCGCTCAGGCTACCCAAGAGAAGAGTTTTAAAAAGCCACAGAAATTTGTTATTTACTTCTCAACTTTCTAGTTATTCAACAAATGTTTCTTGGACAATTACTTAGTGTCAGCCATCTTACTTGGTTTTAGTCACAAGATCTTAAATAGCTGGGATGCCTGGGTGGCTAAGTGGTTGAGTAAGTGCCTTTGGCTCAGGGCATGATCCCAGGCCCCTGGGATCAAGTCCTGCATGGAGCCTGCTTCTCCCTCTGCCTATATCTCTGTCTCTCTCTGTGTATCTCTCATTAGTAAATAAATAACATCTTAAAAAAAAGAGAAAACTTAAGCAGATACTGTCACTGAAGTAATGTAATTTCACATAGTGGGTAAATTGGGAGTAGGTAATAAGAAGTTTTTATATACTGACACCTACTATAAAAGGTTAAGTATATCCTGTTCCAGAAGCACATGGAAAGTGCTAGACCCAAGTATGTAGTGAAAACCTGATCTGTATTTGAGAGGGTCATGGCATATACCTGCAGTAGATTAGGAGTAGATATGTGTGAAATGCCAAAGAACCAAAAGCATTTGGAGGATCGATTGACTGGAGCATCTCACTGAATTTTAATATTGTCTCTGAGGCTGACTATGCATAATATTTAAACATAGGCCAGCTTATAATTTCCTTCAATTCAGATATTACTATAAATATATTCCTCACTCATAATTTTCAAATAATAGAATTTTTTCCATGCCCACCACTGATGGGGAATCAAGCTGCTGATGTATGCTCAATGCTAGCAACAATTTAAATCTAATATTAGACGAAGAAAAATATTGATGGTTACAAAAATTTTTAAGTAGCATGTTAAGTGTCTGTTAATTGTTAAACTTATTCCAGAAACAAATAATATGTGGCTTTTTTTTTTTTTTAAGATTTTACTTACTTATTCATAACAGAGAGAGAGAGAAAGAGAGATTGAGAGAGGCAGGGACACAGGCAGAGGGAGAAGCAGGCTCCCTGCAGGGATCCAGATGTGGGGCTCGATCCCAGGCCTCCAGGATCAGGCCCTAGGCTGAAGGCAGCACTAACCTGCTGAGCCACCCAGGCTGCCCATGGCTTTGTGATATTAACATATTTTCTACTAATATTCTACATTCAGTATATATGTCCATCCATTTATAAATTTATATAAATCATTCTTCCACATGGATTGACAACTGTATGGTGCATTCACTTAAATATCTTAAAGAGATAAATAGTAAAACATGTTAAAATACATTTCTGGTGCATCAAATGTATTTGCACGTATATACAAAGTGCAGTGCACATAGATAGCGTATATGTTTGTGTATTTATTTATGCAAATATATGAGCTGTGAGATGTATAATATATGAACACTAGTCTAGAGGTAACTCCATAGTAAAAAGATCCCTGACTTAAGGACCCTTAGAAATAGCTCTCTAACTAATTGAGTTTATGAATACCTATGAGCAACAGACTGTTTGAGCCTCAATTCCCCCCCCCCTTTTTTTTAATTGAAGCTGTTAGTTCTAGTCTGTTCTAACTTAGGAACTCAATAATCCTTTTAATATCTAACATTCTATTATATAAGTATTGGGGAATGGAGGCATGGAGATGTCAATTTAGTTTCCCAGTTAGGGGTGGGACAGACGGAAACACTGAAACTATTTCTTGACAATTTATTTCAAGGGAGAAGTCCTGTTTTCATCTTTTAGGTACTCTAGTTTTATCCACTGCCCTTGAATTTAAGAAAAGGTGAAAAAGGATTTCCGTGTATCTATTTTACTCTATTCTTTACTTAATATGCCTTTATTTTATCACCTTTTCTCCTTCATCTTCTCAGAGCAATTCAGTCTAGTCTTTTTAATATCCCCCTCATTTGGAGTTCCCTCCTGGAGTATTACTTGTGATTACAGTCCTCATTGTCCTTCACTAGCCTTTTCTATTTCTCTTGAGTTTACTTAGAGACTAGGTGACCACAACTGAAAACTTTACTGAAGGTGAAACAGACTGTGATACATGCACCTTGTACACATGCAATGGGATTTTTATTTTAATTCATTTTACTTCCCTTAGAAATATATTGGGACACTGTGAAAATATCACCAAATTCTAAACATATGATCATACTTTTTTTTTAAGTGAGGAAGTTATTTAAACATTTTAAGACTATAATATCCTTAAATATTCTAGTATTTTTACAAAAACTAATTTATTCCCTCTAGCAAGTATTTTTCCATTAGCAAATATTTATCTGCAATTTCATCATTTGCAATATTTCAATGGAATTCACATTTGTTAAGGATGGACTATGATCAGAGCACATATAAGTGTTGCAGGTGAATACAAATAGACTAAAATATCTGTTATTAATGGCATTACATTTTAGGCAAGCAAGTAAACCACTTGAGCAAATGTATCTAAAATATGGTAAGTGATATAATGCAGTCACAAAGTATAGGAAGAAGATATTACTTTTTTGGGGAAAGATGATATAATTAAGGAAAATACCCCCACTATCATATTGCTAAAGGGCATATTGTTTCAATCATACAAACCAAGAAGCTGTAAATAATATTAGCATCCACAAGTATTTGTTGTATCAATAAAAAATTTAAAAAGGATCATCATAAAATATGGTCACTTCAGCTCTTTACTCTGTTTCTGTAGCTGAAAATTATGTCCAAGCTGATATTCATATCCTTCCTTTTCCCACTACCTTTCTGAAATTGTCTTATCCACTGTTATCAAATCCTATCAACCACTTGATTGAAAGGATTTTAGAAATTTTCATCCCCATAGGATCCATGTTTTAGTGTTCCCATATGTTTTGATTTGTATAGGTGGCTACTGCCAATCAGTTAGTTCCTCAGAGAACTCAGTTGCCCTCTTTATGGCACAGATCCACTGTAATACACCTTTACCAGGAAGCTAACTGGTAACCTCAGAACACGGTGCCCTATGTGGGGTCTAGTTTTGAGCTTTACTATTGGCAGATTGGACAATCAGTAGTGTTAGCTAGACTTGCTTTGGTGAAGGGGAAGTCCACCACATTAAAACTATGCATAGACTCCATCATAGGAATTTTGTATACAAACCCATTGAGTAAAAGTCAGGTTGACTAGGAACAGAAGTTGACTGACACGCAGAAGACAGATCTTGCACATTGTTTGATAGGTTTATCTGACATGGATATTCTCTGCAGGACATCAATGTGTGATGTGGACATCTCAACATCCTGTGTCCTTTCTGATATCTTCATCTACATACCTCTTCACAATAATTCCTTGTCATTAATTTTTTCAATGCCATTGTTTTCTGATCATTTAGCCAATGCATTAACCTATGAATTTATTTATAACTCAGGGTATTTCAATATTTAGACAAAATAGAAAATTCTATATATTGCCAAATTTATACTACGTGGGAAGATTTCTTTTCATCTTTGCCTTTTGGATTATCTATGAAGAAAGATTTAGTGCAATGTTTACATAATTGTCCGTTAACCAAACCTGTACTTTTTCCTCACATGTCTTAGCTTAAATGCAGTTAAATTTTAGGTTTGTTTGTTTGTTTCTTTCTTTCTTTTTTTTTTTTTTCACAGACACTATCTTAAATAGGTTGTAGAACCTCACTCACTCAAAGGACTGAAGTATACAAGATCTTCCTGCTGCACAAAATAGGTTAGGAGAGATTTACATGAATAATGACAATATCTTTGGGGTGATTTTGAAATCCCAAGAAGTTTTAAATTATCTATTATCCAGAGAGGATCACAGTGTGTCAAGTGCATTATGTGAATGTGGTTATATTTTGTATCTGAAATTTACATGGTAACATGACCAATCTTTGTTGCTCTTGAATTATAGTTCATATTAGTGACTAGTTTTTGTTTATTTGTTTTCTGTTTTCATCTTCAAACTACTCCAAGGGAAACAACTGGAAAATTATGTTTCTTAAATTTGGTTAGGAAACTAATAAAACATAGAATTGGTGAGATTGGAAAATTCATCAGAGTATTTCTAGACCTATGAGTATTAAAGAAGCTAAAAATTCTGATAGATAAGTGTAATATAACTTAATGGGAAACATTTGAGAATTATGTTAACAGCTAGAACTTTAATGTACTATTTCAGTAGGAAATAAAATAAAGGAAAATCTAATTTGGACAGGGTAGGATTTCAAATAAATGGTTTACTTTTGGTTTCAGGAATTTTTATCATTTTAAGGACAAAATAATTTACATTGAACCTCCAAAATAAATCTTTGTAAAAATGTTTTTGCTCCTGTATATTTATTTTCTTTTAAAAATTATGCTTTACTTATTATAAATTTATAAAACTTGTATATGTTGTAGGTATCTTAAAAATGTTAGAGGCTATTTCAATTGCACAATACCTTAACGAATCTTGTTAAATGTAAGATATTAGGGGAAATATACAATTGGGATTTCAATTTTTGTTTTATGAAAGAAAATTATTATTTAAAAGTTATTATCAGTGTTCTTTAAGTGGCAGAGCACATGTGTATTTAATAATATGTGTTTAGATTTTACCTTTTTAAAAAAGATGTAATGATGTATGGGGAGATGGAGGCAGAGAAATTTAACCTAAAGTTGTAGGAATAGATTTTCCAAATGAAGAAGAGAAACAAAGATGTAATAATACTTAAACCATACTTTTATGCACTGGGGAGATGTTACAATACAGTTTCCAGGCAAAAATGAATGACCACAGACCAAATAAAAGAATGGAGATCCATAAGAAATATATAAAAGCAATACATAAAGATTATGATGAGAGTTAGTACTTGTGTTTCTCAAAAAGAAGTGGAAAAGTGCAGAGGTCGTGACTGCATTTGAAGGAATGAAGGTTTTACCTCACATTTAAAAATAACTATTTGATAATTGCATAGCTTTCTTTCTAGGCTAAATTAAGTACTTGACTTCCTAAAGAGTAAAGAATAGTAATTACTATGAAATCAAGTTGGATTAATGATCGAATTTCTTCACTCTTTTAATTATTCTATTTATGTGCATTTGGGTTGATGTTTAAAATAATTAAGTTCTTATTATAGAATATTTGAACAATACAAAATATTACAAAGAAGAATCTGAAAATTAGGTGTTTTTTTTCAAAAGTACTCTGTTACTTTTCTATGCATATATGGGCACATATATATTTTGCAGAAAATTGTATTCATTTTATAAAACATAATTCTAAAATATATTTAATATATTTCTTGTTTGGTCCCCCCCTTAGATTTTTAAATTCTTTGTACTAGTTTCCAAACTTACAGATGTAGTATAATTAAAGATGGACTCTCATGTAAATTGTTTGCATTTTTACAAATGTTTCAAATACCACTGTTATGAAAAGACTTGTTTTCCAAATATATTGTTAAAATAAAATCCTAAAGTAATAATTTCAGGATCAAAAGTGCATTGGGCACCTGGGTGGCTCAGTTAGTTAAGCATCTGCCTTCTGCTCAGGTCAATCCCAGGGACTGAGTCTCACCTTGGGCTCCCTGCTTGGTGGGGAGTGCACTTGAGATTTTCTCTCTCTCTCTCTCTCTCTCTCTCTCTCTCTCTCTCTCTCTCCCTCCCTCCCTCCCACCACTTGTGCCCTCTCTCAAATAAATAAATAAAATCTTTTTTTTTTTAAGAGTGCATCAATAGTTATCTCTTAGGACTTTCTTCAATAGTTGGAATTCAAATAATACATTTAGTTCTTAAATACACATCGTACATTCAAATCTTATAACTAAGTTCTTAAATACACAGAGACATATACACACATGTTCTTTTTTTTTTTTTAAAGATTTTATTTATGCATGAGAGACATAGAGAGAGAGAGAGAGGCAGAGACACAGGCAGAGGGAGAAGCAGGCTCCATGCAGGGAGCCTGACATGGGACTTGATCCCGGGTCTCCAGGATCCCACCCTGGGCTGAAGGCCGCGCTGAACCGCTGAGCTACCAGGGCTGCCTGGTATGTTCTTATGATGTGTTACATTTTATGCTCCAATATATAATCTATTGTTTGTGTTCCTCTGTATTTGTATTAGGTAAAATATTAGCCTAATTTTAATGTCTGTGTTTTCCATTCTGAATCTTGCCTAACAATATATTTTTTTCAGTGTTACTCTTACACATTTTAGGAAATGGGAGGAAGTTCATTTTTATTGTCTTGAAAAATGTTTTGTAGAAACAAGCATTCATATTCATCCATTAAGATCACTCAGTGAATCTCTGTACTCTCAAATCCTTTTGGCATTTGAATCCAATTGATTTCATTGTATAGATGAATTTGAAAGGACATAGTAGTCATTTGTTATTAAATGTATATATTTACTTTAGCTTTTTATTACTTAGGTAATTTTTGTGCTTTCCTAGCTACTTCATTTTTAAGCTTATTCGTAATTACTTATTTTATATTTGTGTTGTTGCATCTATAAGTAAGGTTTTTTCATATGAAGGTTTTTCATATGAAGGCATCTATAAGTAAGGTTTTTCATATACTATATATATGTATATATATATATAGTTATATATATGTATAATTATATACATATAATTAAGCTGCTCATTGTTTATAAAATAACCCATTGGTTTTGAATAACAATTTTATAAATTATAATATTGCTACATTATTTTATTTTAATGTTTTTTTTCAGCTAATTCACTTGCTTGTTCAAATAAAGATATATATTATTACACATAATTGTATTTTCCTTCTTCATAATTTATCATTTTTTCATGTATTTGCATTGGCTAGAATTTCACAACTATTTTGCTTTATAATTAATATTAGATCTTTTTTATAATTAATATTAGATCTTTTGAAATGAGATACTTTAAAATCAACTTGACAATATCCTATTTAAATCTTTTTAAAAATTAATTATATCAGAAATGTGTGAAGAACATCATCAAATACTAATCTAAATCTGTAGGCAGATTACTCTGTCCTTTGCACAACTTAGCAGGTATGGCAGGCAAAATTTTAAACTAACTCCCAAGAATGTCCACACCTGGTTCCCGGTGACTGTGATTATGATTATGATGAATGTCACTCCCATGATTATAATATGTTATATGGCACAGTTGACCTTAAGGAAGGGAGATTATCAGGATGGGCCTGAACAGGAAATATTCTCATTTCTTCAGTCATTTTAAGTATGACTAGGTTTTTGTCATTATTCTTGAAATATTTCATTGTTATTATTATAAATTCACTAACTTTATTAATATCTTCAAACTTTTTACTAAGTTGAGGTTTTTATTTGCAACAACATTACTTAAATTGGGTCCATTCTCTATAATAACTAGAAAATGGTTTATAAATAACTGTTGCTCACATCTTGGGCAATTATAAAATTTTCCATTTATGGATATCATTGTTAGATTATTAAAATTTATTATTTGAGGAGCATTTAAAATGTAGAAAAGCAAAGAAATGAAATGAGACATATCTTTTTACATCTGGAATTGATATTTGGAAATACTCACTTGTACTTATTTCATTGGTTTTCAACATAAGAAATAATTAAGCGCAGATACATTTGAAGTCCACGTTACACAATCTCATTCCCGTTATGTCCTTGTTGTTCATTCTGCAGCCAGATTTTACACATTTGCGCTCATACATTACATATATATTTTGCTTTGTGCTTTAAATGTTATTTTATTCTTCACTTTGCTTTTTTCACTAAACATAATGTCTTGGAGATTTAGTTTTGTTGGCAAATGTCAAGCTTTTTTTTTTTTCTATTTGATGTTTTCTTTTGTATACATTTGCAGCATTTTGCTTATTAATTTCATTCTTTTAGGATATTTATGTCAAGTCATTGAGTATCTTTGTATTAGGTCTTGAGCATTATATCTTTTTTAAAAGATTTTATTTATTTATTCATGAGAGATACAGAGAGAGGCAGAGACATTGGCAGAGGGAGGAGCAGGTTCCCTGTGGGGAGCCTGGTGTGGGATTTGATCTCAGGATCCCGGGATCGCTACCTGAGCCAAAGGCAGATGCTCAACCACAGCCACCCAGGTGCCCTGAAAAGTAGATCTTTTATAAGAGTTTCCCTCTGTGTATTCCTAGACACAGAGTGGTTGAATTGTAGAAAAGGCATATTATAAATTTCACCAGGTGTTCTAAAATGTCAGTCTTGATATTTCAATATGCTTCCGTCCAGTACTATGGGTTTTTCTTTTTATCTTTTCACTAAATAATGCACATTTGATATTTTTCTGACTTTTAATTTTATTGCCAATCTAAAGGAAGTAAACTAAAATCCCCCTTTTTTGGTCCTAATTTTTATTTTTATTTTTTTGTATTCAGGTGTGTGTTTACCCTTTATATATTTTCTATTTCTGTTCCTTTACTATAAATTATTTTTGTTTAAAGTATTTTTTTTTCATTTTTAATTAACTGTATTTGTTTCCTTTTTTATATTTAGGACTACTTTATATATTCTGGAGAAGATATTTATTTGATTACATACATTAATAATCCCCACTCCTGTCTATACCTATGTTTTTATTTTTTAAAGCTTATTAGTTGCATTTAAAAATCCTAAATATTTAATCTCACTAAGTTTTCCCTAAATGATCACCAATTTGTGCATACTGTTTCTAACCATTATTATAAAAATAATTTTAAATACTAATTTTTATGGTCGGTAAAAAATTATTTTTTCTCAAATATAGTGTGACACTTATAAAGAAAACTAGAAGGTATCTGCAATGTGTTTTCTAACATTACCCTAAGTACGTTTTTTTGTTTTGTTTTTGTTTAGTTTTTGTGTTGTTTTTTTTTTTTTTTCTAGAGAGCATAAATTGGTGGGGAAGGGCAGAGGGAGAGGGAGAGAGAGAATCTTAAATAGACTCCACACCCAGCCTGATGCAGGGCTCCATCTCATAACCTGAGCTGAAATCAAGAGTCAGATGTTTAACCAATGAGCCACCCACATATCCCTACATTATATTTTTAAAATTTGTATTTGTGAGTATATTCCAAAATATGTCATGAGATTTAGATCATTGAATGATATACTCTGTGTTCATCCATTCATTTCTCAAATAAGAACCACTAGAGAAAAATGTTTCTTGGATACTATGCCTTGTGTTTGTTTTCTGAAATGTCTTATTTTTGCATAAATTAAAAGTCATTTCAAACCACATGCACAGTGAAATGTAGATAGACATGACAAGAGATATTTCCCTCACTGGAAAAAAGTATTAATTTGTTTACAATGTTTACTCTGCATACATTTTATTTCAACCAGATGCTTCTCAAACTCTTCATTTAAACCAATTTGGCAACTAAATTCACAGTTTTATTTTATTTTTTTCCTATCAGGCAACAGAGGTATATTCTTTTAATTCCAGGATAATTAATGTACAGCTTTATATTTTTTTCAGGTATGCAATATAATGATTCAGTAATTCTATACATTAATCAGTGCTCAGCATGGTATGTGTAATCTTAATCCTCTTCACCTATTTTACACATTCCTCTACTTACCTCCCCTGTGGCAAACATCAGATTGTTCTCTTTATTTAAAAGTCTGTTTTTCTATCTTGTTTTTCTTTGTTTATTTCTTAAATTCTATGTGTGGGTGAAATCATATGATATTTATCTTTCTCTGATACCTGATAGAGGTTGCATTAAACCTATAGGTTGCTTTGGGTAATATGGATATTTTAACAATACTGGTTCTCCCAGTCAGTAAGTGTGGAATATCTTTCCATTTGTTTGTATCATCTTTAATTTCATTTATTGATGTTACATAGTTTCTGGAGTACAGGTATTTCACCTCCATGGGTGAGTTTATTCCTAGTTACTTTATTTATTTTTTTTTTTGGTGCAATTGTAAATGGAATTGTTTTTTTAAATTTCTCTTTCTGCTACTTAATTATTAGTGCATGGAAATGCAACAGATTTCCATATATTAATTTTTACAACCTGTGACTTTACTGAATTAATTTATCAGTTTTAGTAGCTGATTAAGTTACTGATTAAGTAGCTGATTGGGTTAAGTCTTTTGTGGTCTCCATATATAGCATCATGTAATCTGTGAATAGTGAAAGCTTTATTTCTTCCTTACCAATTTTGATGCTTTTCTTCTCCCCCATGGGTGATTGCTGCATTTCCAGCATTGTGTTGAATAAAACTGGTGAAAGTGGACATCCTTTTCTTGTTCCTAACTTTAGAGGAAAAGATCTCAGTTTTTCCCCATTGAATATAATGTTTACTATGGGTTTTTCACATAAGAACTTTATTTTTTATTTTATTTTATTTATTTTATTTTATTATTTTTTTTACATAAGAACTTTATTATGTTGAGATATGTTTCCTGTAAACCTTCTTTGTTGAGAGTTTTGTCATGAATGGATGTTGTACTTTGTTAAATGCTGTTGGTTTTTTTTTTTTTCATCTATCAAGAGGATCATACTGTTTCTATTCTTTCTCTTGCTAAAATGATATATCATAATTAATTTGTGAATGTCGAGCCATTCTTGCATCCCTGGAATAAATCCCACTTGATTATGGTGAATGATTTTTTTTAATTCTTGTTGAATTTGGCTTGCTAATATTTTGTTGAAGATTTTTCATCTATGTTTATCAGAGATATTGGCTTGTAGTGTTGCTGCTGTTGTTGTTGTTGTTAATAATGTCTGCTATCAGGTTTCAGGTTTGGGTATCAGGGTATTGCTGGTCTCATAGATGAATTATAATTTTTTTCATTCCTCTTCTATTTGTTGGAATAGTTTGAGAAGAATAGATATTAACTCTTCTTTAAATATTTGTTAGAATTAACCTGTGAAGCCATTTGGTCCTGGACTTTCATTTCTTGGGAGTTTTTGTTTACAAATTCAATTTCATGCTAGTAATTGGTCTGTTGAAATTTTCTGTCTCTTCCTGATTCAGTTTTGCAATTATTTATGTTTTGGATATATTTCTAGGAATTTATCCATTTCTTCCATCCAATTTGCTGGCATATAATTTTCCATCATATCCTCTTACAATTCTCTGTATTTCTGTGTTTCCAGTTATTTCTGCTCCTTCATTTCTGATTTTATTTATTTGCATACATTTCCTTCTCCTCACCTTTTTTGTATAAGTCTGGCTAAAGGTTTCTTAATTTTGTTGATCTTTTTAAAGAACCAGTTCCTAGTTTTATTGATCTGTTCTATTGTAGTTTCTTTTTTTGGGAGAGGGTCTCTATTTCATTTATTTCTGCTCCAATTTTTCTTATTTCCTTCCTTCTACTGGTTTTGGGGTTTGTTTGTTCTTCTTTTTCTAGTTCCTTTAGCTGTAGGTTAGGTTGTTCATTTGAGATTTTCCTTGCTTCTTGAAGTATTGCTATAATCTCTCTTAGAATAGCTTTGCTACATCCCACAAATTTTAAAATGCTGTGTTTTCATTATTTATTTCCATGTACTTTTTGATTTCCTGTTTGATTTTTTGGCTGATCCATTAATTGTTTAATAGCATGTTATTTAGCCTCCATATATTTGTGTTCTTTCTAGTTTTTTTTTTTTTTTGTAATTGATTTCTCCTTTTATATTGTTGAGGTTGGAAAAGATAAATGATATAATTTCTCTCTTTATCACTAATTTTTGCAATCTTAACTATTATGTGTCTTGATTAGACCTCTTTGGCTTGATTTTGTTGTTGACTCTCTGTACCTCCTGGATTTGGATATCTGTTTCATTCCCCAAATTAGGGAAGTGTTCACCTATCATTCCTTCAAATAAATTCAAATAAATTTTCTTCCCCTTTTCTCTCTCTCCCTCTGAGATCCCTATAATGTGAATGTTCCACTTGATCATGTGCTGAATTCCTTTAACTTATTCTCATTTTTTTCCCTGAAAATCCACTTCTTTTTTTCTGTGTTGTAGACAGATCCAGTCAGTGTGCTCTGTTTTCTGTATGTGTAATAATTTATCAAAATAAGCTTTCCTACAAGATTCTTCCATCAACTCTGAAAGGCCTTTATTTGGGTCTGACAACATACCCAAATAAAGCTCTTTAAGATAACCTCTTAACATTTGGAAGAAAATGTTTCAAATCTTTTCTATGCCTAGTCTCATTTTTTTAATGTTCTTTTTCTTTTTTCTGTTCAGCCTGATTGCTTTCCATTACTTTGTCCTCCAGGTCACGGATCCATTCTTTTGCTTTCTCTACTCTACAGTTAATTCCCTCAAGCATATTCTTAAGTCCAGCTATTGAGTTCTTCATCTCTTATTTATTCTTTTTCATATTTTCTATCTCGTCGTCAAAGGTCTCACTGAGATCCTCCACTCTTTTCTCAAGTCCAGTAATCTTTATAACTGTTACTTTGAATTCTCTATCAAGAATCTTGCTTGTCTGTTTTGCTGTGATTTTGTTCTATTTTTTCACTTGGGACATATCCTCTGTGTCCTCATTTTGTCTAACTCTCTGTGTTTGTTTCTATGTATTAGGAAAGTCAGCTACATCTCCCACTCATGAAAATAATGGCCTTGTGAAGAAGAGGCCCTGTAGTGTGATGGCCTTCACCAGAACCAGAATTTTATGTGTTTTGCATGTGCCCCACCATTGTGGCAGAGTCATATTTATTTTCAGTCTAGTCAGCTGCAATGTCCTACTCCACTGTTATGTGCAGGATTTTGTCTCTGTGCTGTAGAGGGGTCAGGCTGTGGCTGTCCTGGGCTTGTAGTTGGGTCTGACCAGATGCTTGCCCTCATCCAGTTTGCCAGGGCTGCAGTAACACCAAACTGAAGGATGCGCTATTCCTGTGTTGTCTCTGAGAGGCTTTTGTGGGTGGGCAGGTCCTGCAGTCAGACCAGATATCTGCCCCTCATCTGTCTGTTGGGGTTGCAGTGATTCCAAACAATAGCGGTCTTTCCTTGTTGTGATCCCCCCTGTGAGTTTTCTGTTGGTGGGTAGGGCCAGGGGTCAGATTAGATGTCTTGCCCATAGGTAACTGCTGGGGCTGCAATCAATCTGGTATGTGTGGTTATCTTTCTCTTTCCCTGGGGCAGGAGTCACTTTTAAATGGTACTGGTCACTGTTGTGGCTGCTTGTAGAATAAGATATCTCAGAGACATTTTGGAGAGACTACTGCCAAGCAGTGTGGGTTGGATGGGGCAAATCCTCTGAGACTGTGAAGGCAGGGAACTCAGTATTAGCAAGCCAATGAAGGAGTGTTCCTGCTGGTTCCCACTGGTGTCTGGGTACCTAGGCTGGGGGTGTATGGAGTGGGAGGAGAAATGGAACCTGCCAGCTCTTTTGGTTTGGGAGAAGTCTCCATCAGATCCCTGCCCTTTTAGCACATGTTCTGAGATTAGTAAATAAATCTTCCTATACAACCCAGATCCAGATGGCTTTTCAAACTTTTGCTTCTACATCGCATCTTTGTGGCGCTGTTGGTTATGCTACCTCTTTAAGGGTGGGGACTCAGTTTCTTATCAGCTCTCCCAGAGCTAAGCCCTAGTTTGTAAAGTACCCAGAGTTAAGTCCAGTTGGCTGTACAGACTCTGGAAGTTAAGTCCCACTGGATTTCAAAGCCCAGTGTATGAGGAATGATCCTCCCAGGGCAGATCCCCTGTGTCTGGGATTCTTGGTGTGGAGTCTGTTCCTCTCCCTTCCTTGTGCTTGTGGTGTCGCTCCCATTTGTGGTTCGTTTCCACTGGAATTTGGTTCTCTGCCCCTCCACCCCTTTTCTATATGATTTATCCACCTCTTTCTCTCTGTGATTAATTGTAGAGTCTGTTCTACCAGGCTTTTGGGTCATTTTCTGTATTAGTTGCACTGATGGGGTTATTATTTAGTTATATCCATGGGGCAAGACGAACTTAGAATCTTCCTACTCCAGCATCTTTCCAGGCTCTGACTTTTAATGAAAATGTCAGTTTGATATGAAATATGTAAAGTGCTAAATGCTAGAGCTCTTTAGTTACTTTTGAATCAGTATTTAACTTCCCAGTTAGACTCTCAAGTTAGGTAGAGCTGAGACCAACACAATAATTGATAAAATGCCATCAATAATTGAATAAACTATCATCTAGTTACTAATTATATTAAAAATATAGATACATTACAGCAGAGTGGTATGGTTTATAAGATTCAAACTCAAATGAAGAATATTATCTTACAACCTGACTGTGATTTAATTTATTTTCCTCAGGGTGCAGTCTGTCTTGGGTGTCAAATGAAATAGGAAAGTCGATCTTTTGACTAAATTAAGAGGAGGAAAAAGTGTGTATGGGGATGTGTGTGGGGATGTGGTGGGATGAGGTGCCACTGATCGCCTCACTTTATTTCTTCTGTCTTCTGCCTTTACTGATCCTGTTTTTTTTCTAAACCTAGTATTTACATTTGGATTTATTGTAGAAAGAAAATATGCCCTTTTCTCCAGAGCATTTTTCTCCCACACTCTGACATATGTTTTTCATTTTATGAATCTCCTGAAAAATGGTCTATTTACACTCTCATTTGTGGCTTTAGAGCCTTCAAAAGACCCCCATACCCCTCCTATAGGTAAGAACCCCTATCAGTCATTTAAAGGTGACTAATCCATCAGGAGTGACCAATAATACTTTTTTGCCATTCTTTTGGTAAAAGTCTTAAAGATCAAAATATATCTGGTTTCACCAATATTGAATGATCCATATCCCTTAACGAATATCTCTTTGTCCAGTAGTCCTTTTGTTTTAATACATTACCGAATAGTATTTGCTAAAATAATATTTAGGAATTTGGCTTACTAATTATTGGTATAATTGGCACGAACCTTTCTTTTTCTGCACTATTTCTGACAGATTTGAATGTCTGTTAATGATGAATGCAAATACATGTACACAGTTACATACAAAACAAAAAAGTTTTTAGATTAATACAAATACAAACACAAAATTTTCTGGTCTCTAGAAAATTGTAATGTAATTCAAAAAGTTTTTTCCTTAATGGTCTCAGTGGATTTACTTTGCCACTTCATTGGGTTATTGCCCTTTTGTAATTTTTTTACCCATGTCTTTCAATCCACACTTTCTACTTTGTTTGGGTTTCCCTTTTTTTTTTTAAAGATTTTATTTATTTATTCATGAGAGACACCATAGAGAGAGAGAGAGAGAGAGAGGCAGAGACACAGGAAGAGAGAGAAGCAGGCTCCATGCAGGGAGCCCGACATGGGACTCGATCCTGGATCGCCAGGATCAGGCTCTGTCTGAAGATGGCGCTAAACCTCTGAGCCCCCCGGGGCTGCCCTGAGTTTTCTTTTACATATGCTATATCAACTATATATTCAATTGCTATAATATTGTTTTTATATAATTAAATAAAATATGATTATATATAAAAATTAGATACAATTTAATATAAATATAATTATATATTTTACGTAATAGATTTTTAGATTTTTTAATAAAGGAGCTCTTAGATTTAGCAATTATTTGGTTATATCTTTTATAATTCATGGTTATCTGGTTCTATTTTTATTATTTAACTTTATTTATTTTTAATATTTTTAGTTATTGATATAGTTATTCAATGAAGTGGTTTTCAAAAATTCTTGTGCTTAGAACCAAAAATGAATTTTTGATAAAATTGATTTTAATGTTCATTTGCCTTAATAATTCCTTAAAAATATTTTAATTGTATTTAAAATATGTTACTGTATGTTTCCTGTGCCTGCTGTAAAAAATTACCAGAAACTTGGTGTCTTAGACAACAACTATGTATTATCTTATAATTCTGGTAGGCAGAAGTCAAAAATCATTATTAACTCTGATGAAATCAAGATGTCAGCAGGGCTATGCTCTCTCTAGAAGCTCTAGGGGGGAATCTCTTCCCTGACTCTTCCAGCTTTTGGTGACTACAGAATATATTGGTTTGTAGCTGCACTAGTTGAATCTTTGAAACCACCATGCCAAATCTCTTTCTGCTCCCTTTTTTCAGTGTCTTCCCTCTGTTAAATTTCCTCTGCCTTCCTGTATACAAGTGATGATATTTAGGGTCTACCAAAATAATCTAGTATTAACTGCCACCTCAATATCCTTAATCACCTGCAAAGATTCTCCCTCTGTCTTTAAAAATAGCAATTGAAGGCAATATTCACCAGTTCCAGGGATTAAGACATGGGTATCTGATGGGAGTGCATTTTTTAGCTCACTAAAATTAAAATAATTTCTCTGTATATTTTTATATCTGTTTTTTATGATCTATCATTTTTACCATTTTATTATGGCTTTTTAAAAAATATTTTATTCACTTATTTGAGAGAGCACAAGCATCAGGTGAGGGGTGGTCAGAGTGAGAGAGAGAGAGAGAGAGACAGAGAGGGAGAAGCAGACTCTCTGCTGAGCAGGGACCCATACATGCTGACACCAGGCTCAATCCCAGGACCCTGAGATCATGACCTGAGCCAAAGGCAGACACTTAACCCACTGAGCTTTTGCTTCAGCACTTAATTGCCTTATTCAGGTTTTCTCTACTAATATTGATTCCAGTTTCCTTTGTAATCCTGCTGAATTTAAGTACCAGAATCTATTAATATATATTCAAGTTTGATATTTTGTTTGTTTTCCCCTTTGGTCTTGGTCTTTAGAACATAACTTCTCAGGAAATTACAAAGCAGCAATATATTATATTTTAACATAGAGATGCAATAGGAACTAAATTGTAAAAACAAAAAGATCACCATACCATTATTCATAAAAGCAAAGAATGTAAATATGTGTATTTTAATACTATATATGTTGTTTAATATGTTGTACTAACCCCATATGATAGATAATTCTATGCTTCTTGTATTTTGTAGAAGGATATTTAATTACACTTAATTGCAAAAGTGTAACAATATGGTGACAAAGAATAAAGAACACTAAAAAGAAGAAAGAATAAAATAATTTTGTTTTTAAAAATATGTATTTTGAGGTAATTGTAGATTTACAGCAGAGTTGGAAAATAGTCAAGAGAGTTCCACATACCCTTCCCAAAGCTTATATTGCCTCTTATTTAACCATGCTACAAAATTAACAAAACTAAAAAATTATAATTTACACATTCTATGGCATTAAAAAAAAAGACAGTTTTGATTTCACTGGTTTTCCCCCCTAAATTTCATTTTCTTCTCCTAGATCCAATCCAGGAGACCACATTGCATTTAGCCACTATGTCTCCTTAATTTTCTCCAGTATGTTATAATTTCTCATGTTTCCTTATGTGACAACCTTGACACTTGATAGTAGCAAGTATTTTATAGACTGTTTAATGACTTGAGTGTGTCTGATGCTTTCTTATGAGGCAATAGCTCTTTGGTAAAAATACCACAGAAGTGACTGCCCTGATCATTGCATCATCACTATGCAGTATGTGATATCAATCCGATTTACTGGTAATGCCAACTTCGAATGCTTGGTAAGAGTGGTGTCTCCTAGATTTCTAAACTCCAAAGTTATTATTTTTACCATTCCATTCATTCTGTTCAGGCTTAGTTTTATGTTACATTTTAGGAAGGCACATTGTGCAATTTACATTGTTTTAAGTGGGTTAAAGTTTGAGTTGTGTTACAGAATATGGTTTTTCTTTGTGAATGCTCCATGTACTGTGTATACTCTTGTTGTTTTGGGGTGGAATTTTCCACAAATGTTAATTAGATCAAGCTGGTTGGTAGTGTTTTCCTGGTCATCTATCTCTCAAGAGAATTTCTGTCTAATTGGCTTATTAATTACTGAGAGGACTGTTGAAGTCTCTAATTATATTTGTGGATTTATCTATTTTGCTTTTCATTATCTGGTTTTTTGCTCATGTATTTTAAAATCCTGTTGTATATTACATACATAATTAGGTTCGTTATGTTCTTGAGAATTGACCATCATGCAATGAACATCTTTAACCCTGACAATATATTTATCTTTATTTCCCCAAGTTCTGGAATTTAAAACATATATTTTGAAATAATCTGGATACCCTTGACTAATATTTTATGTCTTTGCTTATTATTTAAGAGACTTATAACTTTATATGCCCAATTGATTTCTACCATCCTTTGTTCCATTATAGTCACAATTTCACTTCTTCAAATGTTATAACTTTTGCTGCAAAAGTCTGTTTTCTTTTAGAACAATTAAAATTCAAAGATTATATTTTATCTTCATTGAGTCCATTTCTGAAACTCAGCATCTCTTTGTAGAGATCCAAGTTTGGACTAAATTGTACTTTATCCAGCTAAATAAGTTATCCTCCTTTCTTCTTTGTAGACACCTGGTGGTAATCATGTAGGGAAAACCCAACCCATAAGAGGTTGCAACTCCCATATGCCTGTAGACCTCAGAGTTTTCACACGTTTATACAAACATTTGGTCTTTACCAATTTGTTAAACATTTTTAGCTTTATCATCTTACTGGCTTATGTGGCATTCCATAGCATCTGCTCCAAGAAAGCAAATGCTGGGATTTTGTTTCTTCTAGAAAATTCCTGTCACTTTCCAGATTTAGTGTTAGTTATTGTCTATGGTGTCATTTTTCTTAAGGTTCCAATGAAAAGGTAATTTGCAATTTGGCCAATACTTATAAGGATTGGAGCAACATTCATTCCATCTCTATATCTGTCATCTGAAAGTCCAATAATTTAATTTTGTAAGAAAATACAGAGCTAGATTTAATAAAGTAAATTCACTTCAAAGGTAACAATGTCTGTTTGCAAGATGTACGTTCACATTTTGAATCTTTCTACATTTCCCAATATAGTAAAATCTTCCTGTAATTATTATATAATCAGAAAAATATTAAGATTGTAGAATTATGAACACAGTATAGTGGATATGCAAGAAGAATTAGAATGGATATGTGAGGGAAAATAGTACAATTGAGAAATAGTATTAAAATACGATTATGTAGAAGCTAGAGTTAACTATGTACTTATCTCCAGCTCTTGCTATTTCAAAATATTAGTATAAACTGAAAATGGTGTATTTTTAATAAATAGTATCTGCTTCTTTTTCTTTGTTCCTGGCAGAGGAACAGAGAAATTTGGACTTCACTGAGAGCTGATTTGAATTCTGTTTATATTGGTATCCCACAATTCCATCTTACACTTGTGGATATGGGTCTCAAGAGACCTTAAAACTCTTCTGGATTTTGCCAGGGACTTCATGCCGTGATCCAGGGGGAAAATGACTTAGCCTTCCCTGCAATTTTCTTTTTCATCACAAAAGGGGAATGACAATAACTTTTTGTGTCTTCCAAGTCTATTTTGATGACTGATGATATGGTAATCTCTATTCCTTGGAACAAAAGCAATAGATAAAAATGCACGTGTAATAGAGTAATATTATAAGTAAAGTTTAGAAACAAACGAAATTGGAAATGTATAAATACATTTCATTGTGAGTGCCTCAGTCCACTATTTGCATTCACTTTGATTTCATTCTGTAAATTGGCTTTTATCTTCCTCATCTATGACAATTACAATTCTTACAACCACAGCTTGTCGCACATTAAATATATCTCAGAAGGGCTGCTTCTGCTGGTCTATCCACTATTACAAGCTGACTGAGCATTAAAATTCCCACCTGCTGTGGAATAGCATAATCCCAAATCCAACTGCCAGAATGAAAAAAAAAAAAAAAAACTAGTAACACTGGATTGCACCAACGAGACCCTTTCTCCACCTGATTGTGTCCCAGAACTCCTGAGGAGGTCTGGGTTTGAACCTCTTCAGAAAGACAAATAGAAAATTAGGCATGCTTAATTTTGATTCAATCAATTCTATCTTCTTGATATTATAGAGATAACCATACACTTTATAATTTAATTATTGACTCATAAAATGGGCTCTAACAACACTTTGTGCTGTGTGAAACCCTACTATCACTTTATTTTTTTTTAAAAGACTTGATTTATTTATTCATGAGAGACTCAGAGAGAGAGGCAGAGACACAGGCAGAGGGAGAAGCAGGCTCCATGCAGGGAACCTGATGTGGGACTTGATCCCGGGTCTCCAGGATCACGCCCTGGGCCAAAGGCAGGTGCTAAACTGCTGAGCCACGCAGGAATCCCCCCACTATCTCTTTATTACTTAGGAATAGTTCTTTTTCTATTCTACAGTAACCTGGAAATTTTCCAAATTTTTTGTTTTGTTTTGTTTTTTTTTTGTTTTTTAACAAAGAAGGCAGCCTGCACCCAGAAAATGGACAGAAAAAAAACATGTGATGATAACAGATTTTTTTTTTAAAGATGTCTTTATTTATCTTAGAGAGGGGAGGGGAGGCACAGAGGGAGAGGGAGAGAGAGAGAGAATTTTAAGTAGAATTCATGCCTAGCATGCTGCCCGACTTGGGGGCTGGATCTTACAAACCCAAAATCATGACCTGAACTGAAATGAGGTCAGATGCTCAGCAGACTGAGCCAGCCAAGTGCCCCAGTGGCTGCTGCTGTTGTTGCTGTTGTTTAATATTTTATTTTCTTTGTCTTTGTGTTGAGTTTAGTTGGTAGGACCACATCACTTGTTAATGGTCGACATCTCATGGGGAATATAAAAGTAAAGAAAAAACAATTAATGCAATGTAAGAAAAAGAAATGGGAAGCAAGGCTGAAGTCTGACATTGAGGAAATATATATATATATATATATATATATATATATACAGAAAAAGCCATATAATAAAACTATCTTTGTTATGGATGAAAAATTAGAATATTATTTTAAATATAATCATGTTTAATTAGCATATGTTAGTGTATGTTTATAAATAGCCACAATTTATTTTATGCCAGATCTGCCAGTATTAAACAAAAGAAAATTATATTTTCATATGGATCCTTTTAGGTAATTTTGACAATGCACTTTATCTGCAAATACACTTTTTTTTTTGTAGGAAATAGCCAGAAAAGCAAATATAGATTTGAAAAGTGAATTAAAAATATTTTTAAAGGAAAGTAATAAATTTACATAATTTTTAAATAAAGCATTAGGAGTACACTGTTTAAAACATAAAAGATCAGCCTTATGTGCTATGTTTCCACCACCCTTCAGGTCTCTTTCCCCAGCAAGGACTTGCAGTTTTTTAGTTGTTTCTTCCAACAGAGCACATTCCAATTTTCACTCTGATATTGTATGTCCCTTCTCAAGTACTTTGCTGCCTTCATCTCCTTTTAACAGCTTTTCAATGTTAGAAAGCTGTTGAATTACCTTAATATATCTGTTTTAAGCTGGCCTTAACAAGCCCTGTATATTTGTCAAGGCTCTCCAGGAAAAGAGAACCAATAGAATATATAATAGAAAATATATAATATAGAGGGTAATTTTTAGAAGAATTGGCCCACATGATTATGGCAGCTGAGTCCACAGTCCACTATATGCAAGCTGAGAACCAAGAAAGCAAGTAGTGTCAAAAGCCTGAGAACCAGGAGAGTCAATGGTATAAGTTTCAGTCCAAGTACAAAGGCTCAAGAACCAGATGTTGGATGTCCCAGCTCAAGCAAAAAGGACAAATTCTTCCTTCCTTTATATTTTGTTTTATGCAAGCCCTCAACAGATTGGATGATGTACATCACATTAATCATGACATCTTCATCAGTCTACCGATTTAAATGTTAATCTCTTCTGGAAACGTCTTCACAGACACACTCAGAAATAATGTTTTACCAGATATCTGGGCATCTTTTATCCCAGAGAAGTTGACACATAAAATTAACCATTCACACTCTGCCTTGTGGAACCAAACTCTAGGTCAATTGTGATGATGATGATTCCTTGATCTGGCAAAAGTGGTTCATAATATAGTGTAACCAATCTTTCTAGATCATGGGATGCCAAGGCCTTGGACTTTCTTTTCCATCCCTCAATGTCCAATATGCAATGTGAAGTTATTTGTGCATAACATCATTGTCACTTATATTAGCACTAAAATAATAAATAAAATTACTTATCCTTGAATCAGTTCAAATTACTTATCCCTGAATCAGTTCATATTGATATATCATGATAGTAATTTGTAATTTTGGTTTTTCTCTATTTCGTAGATCCAGAAAATATATAATGTTAACATTGCTATTAACATTATATATTATATCCCTCATGTAGTAGGAGGGCAGCCTGGGTGGCTCAGCAGTTTAGTGCTGCCTTCAGCCCAGGGCATGATCTTGGAGACCTAGGATCAAGTCTCATGTTGGGCTCCCTGCATGGAGCCTGCTTCTCCTCTGCCTGTGTGTGTGTGTGTGTGTGTGTGTGTGTGTCTACTTCCTGTGTGTCTCATGAATAAATAAATAAAATATTTTTTAAAAAAGTCAGCAGGATAATGTAAGATTGGAAACTGACCTCTGTTTGTAGTAATTTTATTTTTTAGCATTGTTTTCATAATTAAATGTGTCTTGGAAAACTCAACTGTGTGGGACATGTATAACTCAACTTTGGTGGAGGCACTCTGAAATTCTATTGCTTGACTTGTCTTGTGCTTTTGTATCAAATTATACAATCTGAATCTCTATTTCCCTGACAGATGATGAGATAAACAGTACAGACAACAAAATATTGTCTGCCTTCTTCTTTCAGCTGCTTAATGACCAAGGAGAATCAAAATGAAAGGAGTAGGAAAAGAAAATAGATGAAGGCCCTGTTGGACTGATTTCATTAGCTAAAGCAACCTAACAGGGAAAAGAAGGATCACATTAAGGTGAAAATGAACTTCTTGTAGCAAGTTTGATAAATTGTTATTATTCCAGACAATTTGAGATAATGCAATCTCCATGTCTGAATGACATAATTACTAGATATGTTGTAAGTTGTCAGGAAATCCAAAGATCAATCACCCAAAGACTTGACTGGCTCTGCATTTATTTATTTGCACCCAGGGTAAAAATCACCACAACAGTACAAACAACAAAGATTTAAAAAAACAACAATAAAAAAAGAAAAGAAAAGAGGCTAAATAATAAATACAGATGCTCAATTTCTGGTGTTTAAACAGAAGAAATGTTCAAGTTTATAAATAAAAATCGTTGTGAAGTTTACCTTTACATAACGCTAGGGTATAAAATCAGAAGGTAAAAAAACAAATATGAATACTGTTTTTATTATTTAAAACACAGATTAACTTCAATCAAAAGTTTTTGATAATTGTCATGAAAGTTAACCTGAGTATATTTACATAAATTTAGGAAGTTCCTTAACAGAGTGTGTCAAAATTAAGAATGAAGATGGGACGCCTTGGTGGCTCAGTGGTTGAATATCTGCTCAGGGCATGATCCTGGGATCTGGGATCGAGTCCCGCATCAGGCTCCCTGTGGGGAACCTGCTTCTCCCTCTGCCTGTGTCTCTGCCTCTCTCTCTTGCTGTGTATCTTATGAACAAATAAATAAATCTTTAAAAAATTAAGAATGAAGAGAGGAGAACGTGGAATTTATGGCTAAGCTATATATTTTTCTCTATTCCTAAGAGGTAAATATATGACGATAAGGTGTAAGGGATCTAGTCATATCAGGATATAGAAACTATATGAAAGAGTGGTATGAATCACTATATTACTTAGTTTATAATGGCTAAACTAGAAAATGTACAAAAAAAAACCCACAAAGAAGTATCATTTCACTACTCAATGATATTATCCATATGCAGTAAATGAAAAACAAAAACAAAACAAAACAAAAAACCATCATCCATTACAAATGGAAGCCCTAAATACTGCATTATGACTTTATTTCACATGCATAACTTTCTCTAATGGTTTAGGAAATTTTTAGAGGAAAGATACTATGCTCATAAAGAATCTGTTTCACTTGCTGAACAGACTCAATCTTCTCCTTACATGGGGCAACCAAGTTTAAATGTTTCATCAGCAATTCAATCTAATTCAACAAAAACTAAATTCATCATCATCCTCCCAGTAGTCCTGATCCATCTTCATGCTTTCTGTTTTGTTTAATGATATCATCATTCACCCAATCAACAATTTCAAGATCTTGAACTCTTCATTAATTTTCCTTCTTTCCCATCATGTCAGCAATTCTATTGGTTTCATCTTGACCAAGTAGTTAACTTTCCTTCTTTTTCCATCAAAACAGTGATGTCTTTGCCAATGTGAAAACCCGTTTGTATTGTCATGGTGTTTTCTTATAAAATAATTTATTTTAAAATTCCTTTTCTTAATCTGCCTAAAGCATTGCCTCCTCAGCAAAAACTTTCTGTTTCATCTCTAAACATGACTGTATTAGTTAAGATAGAAATTCAGCTGTGTGCCATAAAACCCTATAATGACATTTGTTGAATGGGTATAGACGTCCCCTTTTCTCTGAAAATGGGTGGTGTGATGATACTTCTCAGTTATCCAGAGACCCTGGCCCCTCCTGTCTTCTTTGCTCTCTATCCGTCAAATAATTTGAGGTGACCAGCTGCTGTGAACATGGTGCTCGCTGAGGATGGAGGAAGGGGATAAAGGGTAAGGACAAGCATTGCACTCTTTAGCTTACATCTCATGAATTAAATCTTAGTTATATGGACATACTTACATTCACAGGTGACTGGGTAGTTGTACCAGCCTTGACAATACACCACTTGAATTTCCCCTCAAGAGAGAAATATAGCTAGCTGATGACCTCCACCTGCCACACAAGTGGGAGCCACCAGTGTTCAAACTGAGGCCATACTCTTCCTTGGTTGTTACTAGCTAATGACTTAGCATTAAAGGTGTCCTAGAGCCAGGCTGTTCCTTCCCAACATAGGACTTCTCTAACAATCTATCTTCTGGATCTCTCTTAACCCTAGATAAATATTTCTTAGAAGTGTACTGCAGTCTGAAGCTCTTCTTACTCAATCTTCCTCCCTTCCTTCTCTCAGTCCACAAATATCAAACCTAAATCTCCATTTCAAGACCATCTCTGCCTATTCATGTTTCTTCTCTCCTTTATCCTACACAGGCATTTCCTTCAATAAATGTTTTGAATGGAAAATTTATCTTGTCATCTCTCTTTCAGAGGATCAAATTTGGCCAGCCATAGTCCCACTAAAATCAAGAGTTCTTATATGATAATGGAGAGATCCATACTGGGGAGCCATCAGCTGTCTCTGCAATAAGTAACCTGTCTGCAATTGTTTTCCAGAACATACAATACAATTTTTAAAAGTAGCTTCAGATGAATACTAATTATCGGAGTAGTAGTAGTTCATATGCAACCAAAAAATATTAACTATAAAATGTTAGCACATAAACAGCTCTGCTTTGGGAACCTCTTGAGCATACATGGCACAAAAATCTTTTAAAAGTGTTCTTATGGATTCTGATACTAAATAAGCATCAGTTCAAAAGTCAGTTCTGCAATCGACAACATGTGAGATGTTGAGTCACTAAATCTACCTAAACCTCTGCTTCTGGATCCATTAAAAGTGGATATGGATTGTTTTCCATTAATGTCATTATAACATACAGTGAGACACTGAGGGATATAAAAGGCTTAGCAAAGTGCCTACACAAAGGGAGAATATCTCCTTCTTCCTCCCCCTCTTCACTATTGATATTGTATTATTATTGCTATTATTAGTAATAATTTTTGTTATTTTGCCTGCAGCATCCTAAGCTATTTCTTTTTTGAAAATCCCAGTCCCAGCATCTGGGGGAATTGCCTCTCATACATTTGGCCTTTCTATAATTAGTGTTTGCAGCATGGTGGAATTAAATTATGTTTGAAACTTTGTGAGACATTTATGAGAATTTCCAGACCTACCTGGAAACACAGCTTTATAGAGGTGCCTGAAGTTGTTCATTATGAGGTGTGAATAAGAACTGACAAAATGTGAGTTGTCATTTTTCATGTACAATCACTTCCAATTTGTTTTATAGATTGTTGCAGTCTTTGAGTGCTTAAATTACTTTTTTGATGTTCTACCTTAGATTGCTGTGAATTTGGTTGAAACTCAGTTTTTTATCTCATTATTGGCATTCTTGAATAAAACCAAGAGGACAGCCTGAGAAGAATAACTGCTAGTTGGATGGGACCCTAGGTGGGCAGAGCTGATCACTATAATACCAACATGAAACAAAAGAGACATTACTGAGTCTTTGGGAAGTGACCTAATATCTTTGTGCTTCAGTCCTCTTCTATTAAATGAGGCTAATATTAATTCATAGACTTGATGTGGTGATTAAATTATACACATAAACTACTTGTCACCATGCCTGTTGCATAAGTGCATCTAAATGCTCCTAGGGAAATATTCTGAGCAAAATTTGAAAACCAGTTCTATACAATTTTACGTGTTGCTTTAAGCTAATAACGATGATCAGAAATTCTCTTGACAATTTCCAGAAAAGGAGATGCTCTGTAATTTATTGTTTAGGAATAAACCTCCCCTTCTCTCTAACCTGTGGGGGGACTAACTATGCTTGGATTGAACAGTAGTTCTTGTCTTGTTACAGAAAACTACTTAGAAATGCCTCAACAACTAAGCTCATGCTCCGGCAAAGGCAATTCAGCAAGCAATAAAACTAATGAAAGAAGCCATATAGTGTCAACAATTTCAGTTGTTTTCTAAATGTGTATTACTAAACTCTGGAGAGGAGGGTTTTTAGTGGGAGCTAGACCCAAGGCACTGAGTGTTATAGTTCCTTGAGGCAGAAAGAGAGAACAAACACTTCTCCAAGGCCTTGAGTTCAATCCATCTGTGTCTTTAAAGTGAAAATAAAGGAAATCTCATTAGAAACAGAGTTGGGTAGCCCTGGAGGGGGGAGTGTTCATGTTCTACCCCTCATTGTAAGAAGCATACTTTACCCTTCCCAATTGGAAGAAGCTTGCTTCATAAATCTCAGCAGAAGGAAGGATTTCTCCTGTCCCAGCAATAGCCTCACCAATGAGAAACCAGCACACTGCACCCACTGAGAAGCCATAATAGCACCTCCCAGGTTCTGCTTTTCCCTTATAAAAGCAAACCCCTCTCAACTGGTCTCCAGACTCGCCTATCGCTTACTGTTCTGAACCCGAATTCTCTGTTATTCCGAAATAAGCTCATTTTGTTGGTAAATTAGCTTGCTCTTTTGTTTTTAAAGGTCAACTTATGTGGTGATCAAAGAGGGATCCAAAAAGGATAAATCCCTAAGGAACTAACCCCACAAATGAGTGAAGTACCCACTTAACTCCTTTGTACTCTCCATTTTTGTGAGTTGTCTTTCCTTTAGAGTTTGGTAAGTCTCCTGTCAGGTCTGAACTCCTTCCTTTTCAGTGACCTCTCTGATTTTATTTGGAATCTGTTTAAAGGCTTTTTATCTTTCTTGGCGAGTATGCCTTTGTTTTTGTTTTGAACCTCTGATTTTGAATGATGGTATCTCAATCTGCTAAATTCTTTCAGGAGCATCCCCTTCTGGGATCGCAGCCAGTTTTATATTTAAAAACTATGGTCCCTCCTCATGTGCATTTTTGACTGATTGATTAGGTTAATGAAAAATACTTGTATAATTCCAACGAGAATTATATTATGGGGAACTTCCTTCCCAAACTTAGTTTTCTTAGAACCAAATTAGAAGACCACACTTCTAAAATAAAACAAACTGAATAGAACTTATCTCAGTTGGTATTGTGAGGTTTTATGTGTATTCATAATCCTAAACTTGCTTCTTTACAAAATACCACTTCTAAATTGACCAAGGCAAAAAAAAAAAAAAAAAAAAAGAAAAAGATAAAAAGTCATCAAAGGCCTCTTTGCTCCATCCCCTACACTTAATTTCTCTTCCGCTATAGTACCTCTTTATACCTTCCACTTCTTCATGTAAACCTCTCGATGAACTTAGCAACTGCACCTTTAAAATCAGATCCTTTGAGGATGCTTAAATTTGGACCCTAATTTTTATGTTCCCTAAAAGTCAGGCTGAACTGTGAGACACAGTCAAAGATTTTTCCAAAGTAGCTTAAGATCCTCATAAATTTGCTGAGGAATTTAATGAGTCTTTCAAACTTTGGAAAGAAAGCAAAGTTTTCTCCAATTTGTTTTTTTTTTTAAAGATTTTATTTATTTATTCATGATAGTCACACAAAGAGAGACAGAGAGGCAGAGACACAGGCTCCTCCATGCACCAGGAGCCCGACGTGGGATTCGATCCCGGGTCTCCAGGATCGCGCCCCGGGTCCAAGGCAGGCGCCAAACCGCTGCGCCACCCAGGGATCCCTTTTCTCCAATTTGTACCAATTAGTTCACATACTCGTTGGAGAAGGCCAGGCCTCGTACTGAATGAAAACAACTAATTGGGATCCTGAAAATATCTAGAACTTCAAATAAGAGACCAACGTCCTGCCTTCTTTACGGTTAGGCCTCCTTACAGAATTAGGCAATCCCTAGGGCTTTCCCAAACTTGTTGATTGGAATAAAATGCAGGCTTGTACGCAGAAACTCAGTAAACCTGTGCATGGTTACAAATTGTTTTTAAGGAAAATCCTGGCCTTCCTCTGGATGTTGAATCTGCTCAGGTAGCCTTTAACTCTATATGCATTAATAGGCTGAACTGAGACATTTTTCTACTAGTTAAGAGGATCAGAGTAGAATTAAAAACAAAAAAACAAAAAACAAAAAAACTGTGTCCACTCCTCTTTCAGTTAACTTAAGAAATCAGTTCACACATACAATAGATGATTCAACTAAAAAGACTGCTAAAATCTGTAATTCTTAACTACAACAAATGGAGGCCCCTAAACAATGCCCCATCCCCCATCTCTGCCATCACTACAAAAAGCCAGGATGCTGGGTAATAGACTATCGCAAACTTAGTACGCTGGGCACCTTCAGTCCAGAGTACTAAGTTACTGGCTCCGAGGAACTACAGGGTCTTTTCCACTCCTTCCTCTTAACTGGCTCAGATAAGGGATTCTCCAGATTGGGAATGAATAGCTCAATGGCCTGTGCCTCCAAGTACTACAAGTGTCCTTGGTTCCTCTACCTCTGTTTATTTAGTGGTTGGAGATTTTTTACAGAAATATGCCAGAATTTCTTTCTCCCAAAAGGGAGTGATAAATCTAGAATTTAATAGCAGCAACCCAAATAGCCAACCAGATGAATCAAATGACCTTTCAACATCTTTTATTTGTTTCATCCCTGTTGATATTAAAACTAATTTTAGGGATACTGACGATTTGTCCCTATTGAGTCAGCCGTAAGGCATCTGGCTATCATATAAGATTCTAGGACTCCAGGCCTCAATATCCCCTGAGCAGTATCCTTCATCACCCATAGTTTCTTTGTTCCCAGTTACTAAAGCTCGTTGCTAAAGAGCAATTAGACTATTTGATAACATGGAGAGCAAACATGCACTGAAAACATATCAGAAGAAATGATTAGCATTTTTTTTGTGTTAGTAAAATTAATGGCAGTACAAAAATTGTCAGTGAGCAGTTCAATGAATTTTCACACTTAGACACCATTCAGATGAAGAAATAGAACATTAATAAAACCCCGGAAGTAATGTCTCCTTTGTGATCATTATCTCTAATAGGTAACACTATCCTGACTGTAATTCCAGAATTATCTCAAAAAGTTAAAGTTGTACTTGGCAGATACTTTAAAAAGAAGAAAAGCTTTACTAATATTATATATTTTAAAAAACCCTCAAACCTAAAGTCAGATATTAGTGATGAAATAGATTATGACCTAATAAAAAGAGCAATTCATTTGAAAACAAAATCTATAATCTAACGTCACCTAACCACATAGCCTCAAAATAAAGAACAAAGATTGATGTAATTATCAATAAGTTGATAAAGCCACAACTATATAATTTCTTGTATTCAACTTTTTATTTTGGAAATAAATGATATTTGTTCACTTATTTCATACACAGATGTATACACTTTTTTTTTCTTTTTTCATTTTTTTAGTGAGGGGGAAGAATCCTGGCTACTAAACTATTAACATGAAATTGATATAATTTGAAGATAGAAGGATCCCTGGGTGGCGCAGCGGTTTAGCGCCTGCCTTTGGCCCAGGGCGCGATCCTGGAGACCTGGGATCGAATCCCACGTCGGGCTCCCGGTGCATGGAGCCTGCTTCTCCCTCTGCCTATGGCTCTGCCTCTCTCTCTCTCTCTCTCTCTCTCTCTCTCTCTCTCTGACAATCATAAATAAATAAAAATTAAAAATAATAATTTGAAGATAGACAATATAAATGTAAGAGTTCTCATTTTATTTTATATTGAGCATTTTAAATAGTTAAAATTTGCTAATATTAATTCATTATGAGGAAAAATAAACTATATTCTATATTAACTATTGCCTGTAGTTATGGCTCAAGAACAGATTATTCTGTACTGTTACAGAAGTTGAAACAATACCTTTACCGATAAAATTCAGTAAGAATGTTAGGTCAGCAAATGTTTGGTCTACTCAGTTCCTGTAAGTTTTCTTAATACCATTTGAAGGTATTCCTGCAATGTGGAAATTTATAAAGAACTACATATAAACTGAGAATTTGGGAACGTGCATTAACTAAATTATTTGTCCTATATCTATCATCAATCTATCCTTAATCTAACATTTACATTTTTCATCTAAAGCCTCAATAAATGCAACTATAGCTATGGTTTTCTTTTTATTTATTTATTCATCAAATATTTATTGATGTTACTCTGGCCAAATAGAATTCTAGATATCGATGAGAAAACAATGGGCTTATATTTCCATGTTATGGCCTTCTGGTAAACTATAAAACTTTGAGTTTATTGTGGTTCATGTATAGATTCTTTTGGTTCAGAATATATTTTATGGTTCTCCATGTTCATTTATGTGCCTTGCTGATCTATAGCCAAGTATAGCCCAAGGATTTTCCTGAGGCACTTATGCCTATAAAATTTCCTTTGAGTATATTATGGTAAGTAATTTTAAGAAACTTTAAAAGGAAAAAAGAAAGAAAAAGTAAAAATAAAAGTTAAGAAAAAAAGAAAAAACTTTATAAGGCACTTGGCAAAAAATAACACGCCAATATATACAAAATGAAAATTGGGCCTGAAGCATAATATTTATTCCTTTTTTCTATTGTTGTTCTTATTATTGCTGTAAGTTGTTCAATTTATTCACTATCAAACAACTTTTATTTCCTTGCTGTACCTAAAATTGAAAGCTCAGAATATTTCTGTTAAACTCTTTCATGTCTATTCATAAACACCTTATTTATTCAATCAGTACACTTGAGATTCACTGTCATATTAACACACAACATAAGATATTTTTAGAAATTTAGTAATTACTATATTGAAAGAAAACAAAAGACAAAATTATTAAATTGTGTCTATGAAATTAATTTGATTACAACATTATCTTTTAAATATTTTCCATTTTAAATGGGTATTTTTTAAAGAAATAAACTACATCTTATTTAACAAAACTTAGAACATAAGGTAAACATTTATTTAAAAATGTGTGTGGTTTATGTCTCCTTTAGGAATAATTTTATTGCTTTGTACAATTTCTATTTTTAGTAAATATTGTCAAGACATTTAAATTTTATAAATCTAGCTACATATACACTTTTATAAATAAAATAAAGTTGTGCATTAAACTAATTCTTGAAAGGGTTTTACAATAATGGAGGCTAGATTTTAATTCTTAATTAAATGGAATTTCATTAATTGCATTCTTGCAAATGTTTATGTTAAAGAGTGATGATTTCCATACGATTTTTAAAAATATTGTTCAAAATAGTGCACTCTCATCTTCCAATATTAGTTCAGGAAGCTTGGCCAATCCAGCAATATCCAAATCCTAGTTAACTGATGGTTAGAGTTAATCCAAGGATGGATTCATAACAAAATCCAGACTCACAGACACTAAATATATATTTATAACATGCTAGTTCATTTGTTACATTAATATATTTGAATAAGGGATCCCTGGGTGGCGCAGCGGTTTGGCGCCTGCCTTTGGCCCAGGGCGCGATCCTGGAGACCCAGGATCGAATCCCACGTCAGGCTCCCAGTGCATGGAGCCTGCTTCTCCATCTGCCTATGTCTCTGCCTCTCTCTCTCACTGTGTGCCTATCATAAATAAATAAAATAAAAATAAATTTAAAAAAAATATATTTGAATAATGTGGATGTTCTATCTTTATTTAAAACTGGTCTTGTGTCTTAAAGATATGAGCATATCAACAAGTGTGGAACTATCACTGTCATTTTGGCCATATTTAAATGTTCCCACATTCACAGAGAAGGAGCTTGATCTGCATTTGGTCATTTTAAAATAAATCTTCAATGAACATACTGTTTATGTCTTTTTTCATATCATACTCCCGAAACAGTTTTTTAGTAATGAAATTATTATACTGAGGGATAAGTGCATTTTAAATTTCAGAAAATATAATATTCCCCATCAGAAGTTTGTGCCTATTTATACAGATAACATTATCTATTGATAATTCATTCATATGTTCTGCTTTATCCCACTCCCCTTGGGCACAAATTATTTTTTATTTACTATGCATTTCTTTTGACCTTATCATTTGCCCATTTTAATATTGTTTATTTTTTTAATTTTTTTTGTTTTATTTATTTATGATAGTCACAGAGAGAGAGAGAGAGGCAGAGACACAGGCAGAGGGAGAAGCAGGCTCCATGCACCGGGAGCCCGACGTGGGATTCGATCCCGGGTCTCCAGGATCGCGCCCTGGGCCAAAGGCAGGCGCCAAACCGCTGTGCCACCCAGGGATCCCATGCCCATTTTAATTAAGTCATTTTATTTTTTGTTTTAATTTTCTAAAATATTTCTAATTTTTAAGATTATGTCTATTCTATGCTGTTTTGTCTGATTTTAAAACTTTATGGTATCATGTATGTTGATTAATAACTCGTGGGTTTTCTCTTTTGCTTTGGAAAGACTTCCTCAACCTTACTCAAAAAGTATGGTCCTAATGATGTTTTATATATTATAAATATATATATATGTAATATAGATGCATTTGTAAAATTTATTTTTAAAGATTTTATTAATTTATTCATGAGAGACACAGACACACACACACCCACACACACACACAGGCAGAGGGAGAAGCAGGCTCCATGCAGGGAGCCTGACATGGGATTCGATCCCAGGTCTTCAGGATCACTCTCTGGGCTGAAGGCAGGTGCCAAACCACTGAGCCACCCAGGAATCCCTGATGCTTTTTATTTTATTATACTATTCATGTGAAATTATTTTTTTCTGATTATTATTAACATATTACATTGATAATTATTTCTATTTGTTTTGTTTTCTCTATGGTTAGCCGTTGTTTACAAATATTTTATTGACTACTACATCTTTCCCCATCTATCTGAATTCCTAACATGAATTAAATGTGTCTAGATTCTACTGTGTTACAACTACTATGTGTATTCACATAAATTTACCTACTTTATTTTTCAGCTAACTTTGAGATTTTCAACAATTTATTTTTGTCATTGTTTTTTTTTTTTTTTTAACTAGGCCCTACACCCAATGTGAGCCTTGAACTCATGATTCTGAGGTCAAGAGTTGCATGCTTTACTGACTCAGCCCACCAGGGAACACTTTCTGTCATATTTATTTTTATTTTTTATATGTTTAATGAAGAATATTTCTTCATCATTTTATTCTCCAAATGAAATTTATTATCAACTTGATGAACTTTAAAAATTCTTCATGCTCCGAACCAAAGGCAGATGCCCAATCACTGAGCCACCCGGGCATTCCTCATTTTTCCTTTTATTCTGAATAACAGTCTTGGTGGATATAGTATTCTTGGCTACATATTTTCCCCATTTAGCATGTTGAATATATCATGCCATTCTCTTCTGGCCTGCTAAGTTTCTATAGACAGATCTGCTGCTAACCTTATGTGTCTATCCTTGTAGATCAAGGACCTTTTGTTTCTAAATGTTTTCAGAATTCTTTCTTTATCATTGTATATCACAAGTTTCACTATGATATGTCTTGCTGTTGACCTGTTTTTGTTGATTTTAAGTGGAGTTCTCTGTGCCTCTTGGATTTGAATCCCTGTTGCCTTCCGTGGATTAGGGAAGTTCTCAGCAATAATTTGTTCAAATAAACTTCCTACTTTTCTTCTTCTGGGGCTCCTAGGATACTGATATTATTGCACTTTGTGGGATCCCTGAGTTCCCTAAGCCTATATGCACGATTTAATAGTTTCCTTTCTCCTTTATTTTTAGTTTCATTGTTTTCCATAATTTTATCATCTATATAACCGATTCATTCCTCTGATTTTTCCACTGTGGTGATTATGTCCAGTCAGTTTTACATCTCAGTTATAGCTTTTTTTTTTTTGGCCTATTTTTTTTTAGTCTTTCATATCTGCAGAAAGTTTTCTCTTTTATCTTCTATACTTTTTTCAAGCCCAGCTAGTATTCTTATGAATCTCATTCTAAGTTCTTGTTTAGATATGTTGCTTATATATGTTTTGAGCAAGTCCCTGGCTGTGAATTCTTCTTGATTTTTCCTTTGGTGAGAATTTCTCCATCTTGTCATTTTGGCTAAGTTTCTATCTTTTGCATATTTTGAAAGCTTGTTATGTTTCCTGTTCCTGAGAGTAATGCTGTATTAAAAGGGAGCATGCACTGTCCAGCGCCTGGCACTACAGGAAGTGTTTCTGATGTATGCTGTGTGTATTCTGCTGTTGTATTTTGGTTGCTCTTTGTCCCATACATCAGTCATCTACAGAGTTCTTTCTTGCTTATAGTGGGAAGTGTTTGGGGTTTTAACTAGGTGTGCTTTGCCTGGTTTGTGAAGATAGGCATGATAAAATAAAAAAAAAAAAAAGAAGAAGAAACCTGGTTAAAAAAAAAGCAAAGGAAAAGGAACAGGAAAGCAAACAGACAAACAAAAAATTATAAGCTTGATTCCAAAGAAAAATAAATACAGAAAGAAAAAGGAAGAAAGGAAGTGTGATCCAAAAAAGGAGAAACGGGAATAAACAAATGAACAAAAAAACTATGAATTTGATTCCAATGAAAAAGAAAAAAGTACATGTGAGGGGCTTCTATTGGGCCTTGGGATAGGCCTGCTCCACTGGCTCAGTCATATCTGCCTTAGCAAAGATGCCCCTCCAGGGTGCAAGAGGATGGGGTTTGGTATAAGCAGCTCTAGCCTCTGCTGATGGTGCAGTGCTTCTCTCTGACATTGGACTGTGTGGGTGGGGGGAGGTGGAAGATGGCATCACCCAACCCTCTTATCCCAGGGAGCCTCCACTGATGTGGGTGGGGGTGGTGGAAGATGGCATCACCCCATTCTCTTATCCCCAGGGGAGGGGAAATCTCTGCCACCACTGTTCAGAGGGCTCTCACAAAAAAGTGAACAATCTCCCTTCTTATGGCCAAGCCTCTGTCAGATCCCTGACCTCAAGCTGTGCTTGCCCAGCCATCAGCATGTCTGGTGCCCCAGGTCTCCTGTGTTTTATCTCTGGTATGCTGCTGAGATTCAAAATTCCAAATCTGAAAGGACGAGGCAAAGCACAGACCTGCTCTCCCTTGGAGACTGGAGGCCACTCAGACTTAGAAAAGCAGTTGCACGACTATGAAGGTGGCTAGAGTCTATGGGTACAGCACAGTAAAAAGCTGCAACCATATTATCTGCCCTCTGCATATACCTCTCTCCCCTGCTGTTGAATGGTCACTCTGTGGTGCCCACTGGGTCCCTTGTCCTTGCTGAGGCAATATACCCTCTTCCAAATGTACTCCAGGAAGGGAGACATTCTCAGTATGACCTAGGGTATCCCCACACCATGCTGTCCACTGTCTGCACCTGGGCCTCCCACCTTCCTTTCCCTAGGAGCACCATTGCCCACCTGGCTTGATTCTGGCAAACGGTACAGACTTGTAAAACCTCAATTTGGGCTCCACAGTTTGCAAAAAACCTGTCAAAATACTTGTTCTTCTTGATTTCCCAGTTGGTGGTCGTGGGGGAATGTTTTTCTTGCTCAAATCCAACATGCTGCTCTCTCTTTCTCACTTTCTCTCTCCCTCTCTCCCTGTCCTCTCTCTTTAAGAAGTGCCCCCACCACCTTTGTGGCACTGTAGCTTTTCTCTCCCCCAATTCATGTTTCTGAACCTCACAGCCACTACATTTTCTCCCTCTAACTGTGCATATTGTTCTTTTAATCTTCAGATTGATTTTCTATTTGTTCAAAATACTTTGTGCCAATCTAGCTGTGTTCAAGGGATGAGGCAAGCCCAGGGTTCCCCCAGTACTCCACCTCACAATTCCTCCCTCACTCCATATTCTTTATAGAACTGTCAATTTATCTCATCTATATATGTTATCAAATAATTAAGAGAAACAGCAAATACAACTGTTTCACCCAACAGGAAATTATGTTGTGAATAGTCTAAATGTAATTCTAACTTCTGTCTTAATGTAGGGGTGAAAAGTATTAAATTGTGTTCTATTTTATAATAGTCAATTTAGGGTTATTTGTATAACAATGAAAGCAAAATTCAGTGGGATAGTTAATTTGAGACACCCAAACTTCTAAATATAAACACAGAACAATGCTGTAGGACTCGAATTTTCCTAAATTGAGTAGCATTGTTGATAGTATGAAATTAGTAATAATTGGTTATTAACCTTGAAGACTGGGTGAATAGAGGATTGACTACCAAGGCATATTGCCACTGAGCCGCAAAGTCTTACTGATGACCCCTGTGCTTCTTAGTGAAATTTAAAGTATAGATTTCTATTTCTAAACTCTGATAAGGTTTGGGATTTAGTTACCTTGGAGACTGCCTCTCTACCCTTGCCAGAAAAAGGATCATTTGAAGGTTCCTGTTGTTTCCAGCTCAGAACAATTGAGAAAATAACAGTTTCTTTTGAAATATACTCATAGTTCAAAATCTCTACTATAAAATACATCAGGAATATAAATTGCACATCATCAATAGCTGTGTACCACCGTTAATATAATAGCCTAAATTTATTGAATGCACATTTTGTGACCAGTATTATCATAAAGCTTTATAGAAGGTATCTCTTAAAACTCATAAGAACAACAAACCAATATGTCAAGACTATGGATCTCCCTTTTAAATAAGAAAACATTGAGCTTGTTTAATTATATTTTCAGGGTAGACCTTCCAGTCTCTTCCAGGGAACATGTTCTCATTACTCTCTTTTCTGACTCTGCTGTTTACCTTGGTTGTTATAAAAACACAGTGTGATTAAGTGCCTGTGTAACAGGGACACTATTTCTATAATCACCTGAACTCATGGGGGAATTTTCAATGGCTATGTTTAGTCTCATCTTGGTCAAGAGCAAAGTTTTGCATTAATTACCATCTAAAACCACACCTCAAGATTTCCTAATGTTTTATTCACAGTTCAGAGTCTTAGGACCATCCCGGGCTGTTAATAGGCCACTGTGATGTGCAAAATATGAATGACACCGCAGGAATACTGAATGTTCAAGACATTTGGTATTTTATCCACTAGAAGTTAATAGTGCTAAGGGGAATAAAAGTTCTATAGCATGAATATGTACATTTTATTAAAAATATAAGTTTTATATGACATTTAACTCCCACAGTTCTTCATATTGTTTTGAAATTATTCAGGGTGAGACATTTAAGCAAAAGGTATACCATTAAATGAGTAAGAGATTAAGCATCGTAGATTATGAATATGCATAATTACAATACTCAGTAGGAGATGATCAATAATAAATTTTCTTTCTTTCTTTCTTTCTCTTTCCTTGCACCCTTTCTTCCATTCTTCCTTGCCTTCTAGTTTTCTTTCTTCCTATCTTCTTTTCTTAATTTTTTTCTCCTTTCCTCCCCCATCCCACTACTTTTTCCTTGACTCTTCCTCCCCTTCTCTCCCTCTCTTCTTCCTTTTCTTTCATTCTTTCCTCCCTCTATCCATCCATAACTCCCTTACTTCTATCCTTTCTCCTCCCCCCCCCACCTCTTTCTCTTTTTCTCTTTATCATCTCTCTGTCTTTAATCGCTATCATCTATCATTTGTCTATCTACTCAATAAAATAAATAAATAAAACCTTTTAACAAAGAGCTTTTTCTTCAATCCTTTAATATGTAGATAACTTTGACATGTGGCTTAATTATGGGTTGGTTTCCTTTTTTCTGGCTTTATTAAGATATAATCAACAGATAAAATTATGTAAATTTAAGGTGTAAAATGTGGTGATATAATATTTGTGTATATTGACAAATTCTTATCACAATAAGGTGAGTTAACACAACCTTCACCTCAAATAATTGCCAATTTATTTTGTTATGTTGAAAACATTGAAGCTTTCCTCTCATAGAATTTTTCAAGCATGCAATACAGTATTAACTATAGTCACCATGTTGCACATTATATCCCCAAGAATTATTCATATTATACCCAGAATTTTGTACACTTTGACTAACATCTCTTCATTTCCCTTACCCACTAGCCCCTGGCAACCAACCACCATTGTATTTTTTCTATGAGTTTGGCTTTTTTTTTTTTTTTTTTTAGATTCCATATGTAAGTGATATCACACAGTATTTGTCTTTGTCTGACTTATTTAATTTAGCACAATACCCTGAAGTTCCAACCTGATTGTTGCAAATGACAGGACTTACTTTTATTTATGGCTGAATAATATTCCGTTGTGTATATTATAATAATATATAATATTAGTATGAATATTATTATATGAAAATATAGACACAACTTTTTCTATATCCATTCATCCATTGATGGACTCTTAGGTATTTTCCCTTTTAATTTTATTGACTATTTATTTTGCTATGCAGAAGCTTTTAGTTCACTCTAGTTCCAGTTGTTGATTTCTTGCTTTTGTTATTTGTGTTTTTGGCATCACATTCAATATATCATTGTCAAAACTGATGTCAAGGAGTTTTCCCTCCATATTTTCTTCTGGAGTTTTATAGTTTTAGATCTTATATTTAAGTCCTTAATCCATTTTGAGTTAATTATAGGGAGTGGTATAGAAGAGTGGTCCAGTTTCATTCTTTTGCATGTCAATATCCCATTTTCCCAACATCATTTATTAAAGAGACTTTTACGAGTGCATATTCTGAATGCCCTTGTCAAATATTAGTTCATCATTTGGGTATGGGTCTATTTCTAGGCTATCGATGGTGTTCTATTGGTCTATGTATCTGGTTTTTTTTTTTAGATTTTATTTATTTATTCATGAGACACACACACACACACACACACACACACATACACACAGGGAGAGACACAGGCAGAGGGAGAAGCAGGCTCCATGCAGGGAACCCTACATGGGACTCGATGCTGGGTCTCCAGGATCACGCCCTGGGCTGAAGGTGGTGCTACACCGCTGAGCCACCTGGGCTGCCCTATGTATCTGTTTTTATACTAAGATCATATTATTTTGGTTACTATAGCTTAATAATATAGTTTGGAAACAGAGAGAGTGATGTCTTTAATTATCTTCATTCTCAAAATTGCTTTGACTATTCAGGGCCTTTTGTGGTTCCATACAGATTTTAGGTTTGGTTTTCTTTTTTCTTTTTTCTTTTTTTTTTCACATTTCTGCAAAAAAAAAAAAAAATGCCATTGCAATTTCCATAGAGATTGCATTGACTTTATAGTAGGCTTTGGGTAGTATGAGCACTTTAACAATATTAACTCTTCTGATTTATGAACATGAGAATCAGCATCCTAAATGAATCAGATATTTATATCATAAATGGAAAACTGAAAATATTGTAAAATATGGTAGGTTTGACTAAAACTGACACAAGGCAGTAAGATCCCAATTTTTTTGTCACAGTAGTCTGGAGATACTAGTGTTCTACAGAAAATTTTTAACTATTTGGCTATTGTGTATATTGAGACTTAAAATATGGGGAAAAGTTTTGTTTACAGGTAACTCATTTGAAATTGGAGAGAAAAAATTAAAATTATATCTTTGCTAAGAGTGGCCATATTCACTTAGAATGAGTGAAAATTTAGTAATCATGGGGATTTAGAAAAGTTAAGGCTTATAAGAACAACAACATAATTTTTCCAATTTGGGAGAAAATAAGACTGAAACCAAAAAATAATACTGACCCCCAAACCTCTCCCAAACACCACCTGTGAAGCATTATGTGACTGATAAAGGAGATAACCTGGTTATTGTGAAGATATGGCTGTCTAAAACAAATATGTACCTGCCAGAGACAATTGGTTAAATTAAATTAATTTTTTAAATTACCTGTTAGCTGAGACCAAGAGGGAAGGAAGGCATCACATTAAGGCGTTATGGCACAAAATAGAGCAGAGAGCTTATTATGATGAACAGAAACTTCTAGATCCACAGCCTCAAACAATTCCTGATTATGTATATCTGGTCATGAAGTTGAATGAAAACAAGTAGAATAAACTACTAGTTCTTTTTTTCATCATTAAATAATTTACTTTTAAGAGCATCTGTAAAGAAAATAAAAATAATCCAACCTTTAGTACCTATTACAGACTTACTGTATTCTGACAATGTTTACAAATTGGTTACAGTTTAAAAGCTCATACCTTAATTATTTTGGTTTTTCAATTGTTCACACATTTAGAATTATTTTTTTTTTATTTTTTTAAATTTTTATTTACTTATGATAGTCACACACAGAGAGAGGCAGAGACACAGGCAGAGGGAGAAGCAGGCTCCATGCACCGGAGCCCGACGTGGGATTCGATCCCGGGTCTCCAGGATCGCGCCCTGGGCCAAGGCAGGCGCCAAACCGCTGCGCCACCCAGGGATCCCGCACATTTAGAATTATTATATTTGATTTGCTATGAGTTTTAAAAATTATGTGATGCTTTTTTCAATCCTGATGTTTTTAAAGAATTGTGTTAACAAAGTGACCTCAAGCCAGGGGAAGTATATCTCTGCTAAACTTTATTTTTTTTTAAGATGTTATTTATTTATTCATGAGAGACACACAGAGAGAGGCAGAGACGCAGGCAGAGGGAGAAGCAGGCTCCATGCAGGGAGCCCGATGTGGGACTCGATCCTGGGACTCCAGGATCACACCCTGGGCCAAAGGCAGGTGCTAAACCACTGAGCCACCCAGGGATCCCTCTGCTAAACTTTCTAAGTAAACACAAGTCCCAGAAATTGTAGCCTACGGATAGCATGTTGTTAAAGTAGTGCAGGAAAGAAGTTTTCTATAACATCCACTTTACAGTATCACAGAGACAGTCAGGGTTATACTCTGAAAGGGGAGAACCAAAGGTCTCCGATTCACAGGGTATGAAAATCACTTTTCTGACAGAACAGGAACTTTCTGTATACTTGTCCAACAAGTAGAATAAATAATAGACAACTACAAATTTTCCCATTGGCCACTTTTATGAAAAGCAGGGTTTTTTAATTACTTTTTTAAAAATCCCAATATAGTTAACATACAGTGTTATATTAAGTTTCAAGTGTACAATATAGTGATTCACCAATTCTGTATATCACTCAGGGCTCATCTGATGAACGAACTCTTAATCCCCACCATCTATTTCATCCATCCTCCCCCCTGCCGTCCCCCCTTTGGTAACCATCAGTTTGTCTCTATAGTTATGAGTCTGGTTTTTTTTTTTTTTTTTTTGGTTTGTTTCTTTTTCCCCACTTTGTTCATTTGTTTTGTTTCTTAACCTCCGCATATGAGTGAAATCAGATGGTATTAGTCTTTCTCTGGCTGACTTATTTTGCTTTGCGTTATAATTTCCAGCTCCATCCGTTGTATTGCAAATGGCAAGATTTCCTTTTCTTTTTTAAAGGCTGAATAATTTTCCATATATATATATATATATCTTCTTTATCCATTCATCTATCAGTGGACACTAGAGCTGCTTCCATATTTTGGCTATGGTAAAAAATACTGTGATAAACATAAGGGTGCACATAATCCTTTCTAATTGGGTTTTCATATTTTTGGCTAAATACCCAATAGTGCAATTACTAACTTGCATGGCAATTGTATTTCAATTTTTTGAAGAGCCTCCATACTGTTTTCCACAGTGGCAGTACCAGTTTGCATTCCCACCAACAGTGCGGGAAGGTTCTTTTTTCTTCACATCCTCCCAACACTTGTTTCTTTTGTTTCATGAGCATAGAATATCTTTCCATTTTTTTGTGTCATTTTCGATTTTTTTTTCTCAGTGTTTTATAGTTTTCAGAGTATAAATCTTTCACCTCCTTGGTTAATATTATTCCTTGGCATTTTACTGTTTTGGGTGCAATTGTAAATGGGATTGCTTTCTTGATTTTTCTTTCTGGTGCTTCATTTGTGGTGTATAGAAATTGGGTGGATTTCTGTACACTGAATTTGTATCCTATGACCTTACTGAATTCATATATCAGCTCTAGTAGTTGTCTGGTGGAATCTTTAGGGTTTTCTATATATAGTATTATGCCATCTACATATAGTAAAAGTTTTAGTTCTTCCTTACCAATTTGTATGCCTTTTTATTTCTTTTTGTTTCCTGATTCTGTGGCTAAGGACTTCCAGTACTATGATGAATAAAAGTGGTGAGAGTGGAAATCCTTGTCTTGCTCCTGATCTTAGTGGGAAAGCTTTCAGTGTTTCTCCACTGAACGTCATATTGGCAATGGGGGACATATATTTTTCATATATGACTTATACTATGTTGAAGTATGTTCCCTGTAAACCTACTTTGTTGAGAGCTTCTATCATGAATGGAATTTGTACTTTGCCAAATGCCTTTTCTGCATCTATTGAAATGATCATATGGTTTTTATCCTTTTTTGATATGGTGCATCATGTTAATTGATTTGCAAAATTGAACAATCCTTACATCCCAGGAATAAATCTCACTTGACCACAATTTTTTTTAATGTACTGTTAGATTCAGTTTGCTAATATTTTGTTGAGGATTTTTGCATCTTTGTACATCAGAGATACTGGCCTGTAGTTTTTCTTTTCTTTTTTTTTTTTTTTGTGACATCTTTATCTGGTTCTGGTATTAGGGTAATACTGGCCTCACAAAAAGATTTTGAAAGTTTTCTTTCCTCCTCTATTTTTTAGGAATAGTTTGAAAAGAATAGGTATGAACTCTTTGAATACTTGGTAGAATTCATCTGCGAAGCCATCTGGTCTGGGACTCTTGTTTGTTGGTTTATTATTATTATTATTATTGTTATTGCTGATTAAATTTCACTGCTGGTGATTGGTATGTTCAAATTTTCCATTTCTTCCTGATTCAGTTTTGGAAGTTTATATGTTTCTAGGAATTTATCCATTTCTTCTAGGTGGTCCAATTTGTTGGCATATGATTTTTCATAATATTCTATTATACTCTTTTCTATTACTGTAGTGTTGGTTGTTATTTCTCCTCAATCATTTCTGATTTTGAGTCCTCACTCTCTCCTCCCACTTTCCCTCCCTCTTTTGAGGAGTCTGGCTAAAGGTTTATTAATTATTTTTTAGTTAATTTTGTTGATCTTTTCAAAGAACCAACTCCTGGTTTCATTGATCAGTTCTGTTGTGTTTTAGTTTCTGTTTTATTTATTTCTTTTTAAAAAGGATTTATTTTTTTGAGAGAAAGAGAATGAACAGGAGGCACAGAGAGAGAGGGAAAGAGAGTCTCAAGCAGACTCTGCAATGAACATGGAGCCTGACATAGGCCTCTATCTCAGGACTCTGAGATCATGACGTGATCTGAAACCAAGAGTCAGATGTTCAACTGACTACACCACCCAGGTGCCCCTCTTTATTTCTGCTCCAAGCTTTATTATTTCTTTCCTCCTACTGGTTTGGGGTTTTATGTTTCCTTGTTTTTCTAACTCCTTTAAGTATAATGTTAGGTTGTTTATTTAAGGGTTATTTATTTATTTATTTATTTATTTATTTATTTATTTTGAGGTAGGTTTGCATTGCTATAAACTTCCCTTTTAGAACAGCTGTTGTTGCATCCCAGAGATTTCGGCCATTGTATTTTCATTTCCATTTGTTTCCTTGAATTTTTTATTTCCTTTTTGATTTATTGGTTGGCCTCTTCATTATTTAGTAGCATGTTATTTAACTTCCATGTATTTATGTTGTGTCCAGATTTTTTCTTGTGGTTCATTTCCCAGTTTCATAACATTGTGGCCAGAGAAGATGCATGGTATGACTTCAATCTTTTTAAATTTGTTGAGACTTATTTTGTGGCCTAATTTGTGATCTTTCTTGAGAATCTTTTATTCTGATTTGAAAAGAATGTGTATCCTGTTGCTTTAAGATGGAATATTCTGAATGTATCTGTTAAATACATCTGGTTTAACATGTCATTTAAATACGTATTTCATTGTTGATTTTCTGTTTGGATTATCTGTCCACTGATGTAAGTGGGATGTTAAATTCCCCTATTATTGCACTGCAATTGATCACTTCCTCCATGTTTAAGTATTTGTTCCCAAGCTGGGTGCATAAATATTTACAACTATTATATTTTCTTGTTGGATTGTTACCTTTAATTATGTAGTGTCTTTCTTTATCTCTTGTTACCATATTTGCTCTAAAGTCTGTTTTGTGTGATAGAAATATTGCTACCCTGGCTTTCTTTTTATAACCATTGCATGATAAACATTCTCTATTCTTTCACCTTTCATCTGCTTCCTTCTTTAGGACTGATATGAATCTCTTGTAGGCAGCATTTAGATGGATCTTACATTTTAATCCATTCCATCACCTCATGTCTTTTGATTGGAGCGTTTAGTCCTTTTACATTAAAAGTAATTATTGATAGGTATGTTTATTGCCATTTTGTTACCTGGTTTATGGTTGTTTTTGTAGCTTTTCTCTGTTTCTTCTCTTGTGATTACTTGGTGTGGTTAGTACTACACTTAGATTCCTTTCTCAGATTATTTTTACATATCTATTACTGGCTTTTGATTTATGATATCAATTCAGTTTGTATCTGCATAGAACAGATCTGCATAGAACAGTCTATATTATGTTGATGGTCACCTAAGTTTAAACCCATATTTTATTCCTCTTGTCCCCACATTTTAGGTATACTTTTTATGCTTTATTTTGTGTTCCTTGACTGATTTTTACAGATACATTTATTTTTAGTGCTTTTATACTTCCTAATTTCCTTACTCCTGCTTATTGTCTTTCCTTTCCACCCAGAGTCACCTCCAAAAGGCAGTTTTTATTGTAATTATCATTCTTTATAACACTCTGTATCTTTGTGTATGTAGGGAAAATAATTCATCCTTTAGCATGACATTACCAAACCATTAGGACATGCATCTAAACATGATGAAGAGAACTGAACACTAACCACAGATCTGGTACTTTAGGTTAAATATACTAATTAACTTTTGATTCTCTCTATTTCAGGAAGAATTGAGACATATTTTATGTGGGCATGAATATTTTTAAAAATATATTTGTAGAATAAGTTCTTGGATAGCCAAGGACCTTGTAATGTTTTTTTGGGGGGCGGGGGGGAGGATTGAATTGTGATAGTTGTTCCTCCATCTGCATTCCATATCTCTCCCTTCCGTTTTCCTGCTAAAAACTGAACACGTTTTCCCCAAATATCCACCCTTTTCTATTATAATGTAGTGGAGACTTAGTAGCCTGTGTTTAGCCTAAATCAGTGGTAATACCTATGTTTCCACCTGTCAGTGATTGGTTGGAAAACAGATATGGGATTTATTCAGAATCAAAATAATTGAGAAATCCGCAGAGGGCTTCTGAGAAAGTTCTTCCTTATTCTTCAGCAAAGAACCTAGGAATAGGAGTAAGCCTCTAACATTGATTGCTGCTGGCAGTCACCTTGTAACCCTGAGGGCAACCAATCTTAGCATGAAGCCAACCCTAAGGACAAGAGTCAAAAGGCAGATAATATTAATGACTCTGATGACCTCATTAAGTCATGTATTCAATGAGTTTAGAAACCTGCTGAAACTTCCAGTTCTATGAGACAATAAATGTTCTCATTATTTTAGCAAGCTTATACAAGACTTCTATTAATTAAGTCTAAAACACCCCCAAATAATGTAATCATGTTCCCCATTTATTCCCTTCAGAAAACCTAGAGGGTGCTTGTCAAGAGATTCTATATAGAACAATTTTATAGGAGTATCCACAGTTGTCAACACATTAACTATCTGTGTGGTCTATTCTTCCAGAAAACTAAGTGTTTTTTACTTTATTCTGACCCCTTTGATGATGAACCCCTATAAAAAGGATGGTGTGTACATGTTTGAACCCCATTTCTAAACTATTCAATACGTAGCCATGTGACTTTAGGGTTCCTTGAGAGCAAAACATTAGATGGGGAATTTATTTTATTGACTGAACAGCTTATGAGAGAATATTCTATTTTATTTTGGTTTTGTCAATTAAGAAGGTTTTATGCTCAGAGGAAAATAACCCCCAAAATATAACATTTTCACATGGTTGATAATAGTAATGCTGTTAAATATTTCTTCTAGAACATTATGTGTAATGAATAACTACAAGTCAGTCCTATCTATGTGTGAACTTTTTTTCATAAGTTTTTATACTTAGATTGTTTTGTTTTGTTTGTTTGTTTGTTTATACTTCGATTTTTAAAGTGACCTTTGCATTGTAAGCAATGCCTCTGTGAATATTTTTACAAAAACTAGTATCATTTAATAAAAATATCATTCAAATGCCTATTTATATATTTCAGAAGCAAGAAAATACACAAGATAAGGTAAAGAAGGAGAAACTGGAATGTGTAAAATATTGGATTATATCATGAATATAATGCTGTGCCAGTTAAGATTTGTTAGGAATATAATAACCACCTAACATTGAAAAAATCAAAATCAAAATCATTTCTCAAATTTTAATAGCAAGCACCACTTTAGACAATGGAATTATAAAGTCTTCACAAGGAAAAGCCAGGATTAAAACAGAGACAAATGATATCCACATTATTATGCAGTATCATTACAAGTTTTGTTATAATTAATAAGGTAACATGAAATCATCTTTATAAATATAAAAAATGAAGAAATAAAATATATATCCTTTTAATGACATAATTTTTATACCTGAAAAACTGACTCAAATTCTTAGAAAATATAATGAAGGATCTAGAGAAATTGAACAAATGCAAAAAATTATTACTTCATCTCTCCTATTAGAAGTAGTAATAGAATTTTTTAAAATCCATTAACCCAGTAGAAAAGCTATAAGATTTTTTGGAATAAACCAAGACAGTTTTACTGAAGGATATAAAACAAGACCAGCATGAGAGGAAGGGACATACCACAGTGTAGGATGAAAACATACATGTTTATAAGCATGTTCATATTTTCCATAATCATATTAATATTCAATGTGATCCCAATTTGAAATCCATTTTTAAAGTTATGCTATGACCTTAAAGCCAGTGTAAAAGTTTTCCTTTGCCTTGTTTGTTTATAAACTGGGAACTGTTTATTGTCTGTGTTGAGAAGTTTATGTACAACAAGGCATGAGGAGGGGGTGAGACCTGCCCACTGCCAGCACAGGAGGTGGGCTGGAGAGTGAGCCTGATAGAGTCAGGAGAAGTTCTTTGAGAATTGGCTCAGCTTCTACAATGTGCTTCATGAGATGTAGCCTCTGGGACACACACATGGAAAAAGCCACAACAAGGTTGAGTGTGAAAGTCAAGAACTTTACCTGCAGACCCCCTACTTGTAGTCTTTCCAGTGGAAGCTGACCAGATGTGCTGGGGACACATCTCCTGTGATCTCTGGTCAAGTATTGCTTTGTCTCTGATCTTGTATGGGTCCTGCAGTTCCTGTGTGAGACCCGGGTGTTGGTGGTAAGTCATAGTGTCTAACTGGCCACAAAATTATTCTAAATGAATGGTTAGTTGGGAATTTTCTAGATTTTAACATGTAATATAGCTTCAAACAAGTAACAAACCTCAGAAAGCTATAGACTGAGAAAGTATCCAGTCATAATAAGGATAAATTAAAAACGCATTTAGAAAAATGGAAACTGAGACTTTCTTCCCAGTGGAACTTATATGAAAGGAAATACTAAAGGACATTCTTCAGGCTGATGAGAAACACCACCCAATGGAACTCACAAGTAAAGGGAGGAATGAGAGAAGTAGAAACTGAAATTATTTAAATCAACATGCAAAAAAACCCAACCCAGCATTCTTTCCTGCTCTTAACATAGATGAAAACAATTGTCTGTATTAAGCCAAAATAATTACAGAATACCATATAAGTGTCCCAGACAATAAACAGATAATAAATAGTAGGAATAGAAATCAATGAAATAAAAATATTCAATATAAATATAATTAAGAGACTTTTTTTTGTGAGAAAAATTAACAAAATCAGTAGACTTTTAATATGGGTGTTTAAGGAAAGGGAAAGATGGGGGGTGCCTGGGTGGTTCAGGCGGTTAAGCTTCCAACTCTTAATTTTAGCTCAGGTCCTATCTCAGAGTCATGAGATCAAGCCCAATGTTGGGCTCCTGCTCAGGCTTCTCTCTCTCCCTACCCCTTACTCCTCCAGCCCACTCTTTCTAAAAGAAAAGAAAGAAAGAAAGAAAGAAAGAAAGAAAGAAAGAAAGAAAGAAAGAAAGGAGGAAGGAAGGAAGGAAGGAAGGAAGGAAGGAAGGAAGGAAGGAAGGAAGGAAGGGAAATAAGAGAAAAAGGTGAAGCAGTGAGATTTCTGGTACGATACCTTCAGTGACATACCTGATCCTTAGATTTGGCAATGTAAGGTTTGTGGGGGTCCCAGACTGTTAGGAGAATAAGAGGGGCGATGCCAGATTGTAGTTAATTAGGTAAATTCACTGTAGTATTTGGATGATGGTTTGAAAAACTTTTTTATATGTAGATAGCTTATTCAAGAAGTTTGGCTGTGGAATAGAAGACAAGAGTACAGTCTACCGGGAAAGGAATGTGTGTATATGTGTGTATATATATATAGTCAATATGAATTGTTTCCTTCTTTCTTAATTGAAAAGCAAAATATGTTTACACATCTGCAAAGAAGTTGACTGGCCCATAGGACAATAGAGCATTATTTCCCAGCTCTGTAAAAAATACATGGAGATAAATAAAATGACATCAGTTGCTTTTATCATCTGAAAACTTGCTGCAAAGAACTGATAATCTTGGTTAAATGTAAAATATAATGTTATTTTGGTTGTTTGTGTTCACCTCCTTTTCAATAATAAGAGCTCTCTTAAGGATTTATAATTGTGGCTTATTGAATATAGCATTCACAACGAAACTGACAGCCAATTAGTCAAGGATCTGTCGAATTAAGTAAAACTGCAATTTATATGCTATAAACAAAATGAAAGGGGGAAAACAGCATTAGTTAAAAGATAAAAAGATTAGAAAATCTTGTTAGGCTACTGACCTTTGTTTCAGATGAATGCATTTATGTACATACAGATACATTTAAGAGTAGTAAATATATCTTGAATTCAATGGATAAAATGGCCAAAAGTCTATAATTATGTTGTTCATTGTGATAGGCAATTATTGTCAGTTTTAATGCTTTGCCACTGTATCATGCCTTAGGCAAATACTCTCCGTGTTCATGAATATTGGAGAGAGCAAGTCGTAAATCTATAAACTGAACATAAGCATCTTTCAAGCTGTCTGGCCTCTTGCAGTGTTTGCAAAGCTTAACATATATTTTAATCTGTGCACTGCTGTTTTTATTTGCTGCTTTCCATCCTTCTGTCCATCTTCTTGTCTCCTGTCTTTCCATAGATCCATCATTTTTTCCAATTAAGGGCAAGCTAGATGACAGACATGACAGGCACTCACTGTCCAAAGCCACAGATTCTAAGTAGAAGTAATTACTGTGTACGAAGCTGAAGCAGTGCACCAGTGCTGCCACCTTAGGTCCTCGTGACAGTAGCTTATGTGTTTGAGTCATAGGCATGGGGATGAAGTGAAGGGTGGGGAGTACCGAACACAGTCTCAGAAATGACCCTTGAAGATTAGTCCCATCTTATTTGACCAACTGAACATAAAATTTAGGTTTTGCTGAATTTATAATTGGGGAAATCATTTAATAATGGATGCGGGTATACTCTGAACAATTCAGCCCTGGAGGGAAAGATTTTTGGAAAAAATGCTACAGGCTTTATGTGCAGAAATATCCTTGATTTTCTCTTGTTATAGGACTTGTCATTAGAAATAAGGAAACAGTAACTTGCAGCTGAGCCATAATAATGATATCTATTTATTCAGCCATGGGTACAGAGTGAACTGTATAAAATATTAGTCAGAGACACATACACATAATTTGTATATATCATGATGTATGATTTTATGTATATTTAGTAAGCTTAGAAGAAATTTTTTCAGTTTGTAGTCCTATTATAAAAGATGTTTCAGTTTTTTAAACCAATGTATTCATCCATGGTTCTTTTAAATGAAAACGGTGAGTTAGGTATCCACTTAGAAATGCAAGATTCGTGAGATTCCAAAGAAAAATACATCCAAATTATATTTAATAAAATAATACCTGAGTAGACTGTAAGCAGTCATTTTATTTTTTATGGTATAATTTGAAATATAATTTTTGTTTTTTTTTTGTTTTTTTTTTTTTAATTTTTATTTATTTATGATAGTCACATAGAATGAGAGAGAGAAGCAGAGACACAGGCAGAGGGAGAAGCAGGCTCCATGCACTGGGAGCCCGACGTGGGATTCGATCCCGGGTCTCCAGGATCGCGCCCTGGGCCAAAGGCAGGCGCCAAACCGCTGCGCCACCCAGGGATCCCGAAATATAATTTTTGTAAAGACGCAAGAGATGCCACTTTTTACAATGATATAAAGCTGTACCAATGCCAAAATTGTTGTCTTTAATACAAATCACCCAATTAAGGGAGCCTGAATTTGCCTTAGGGAAACAACTGGTTCTGTGTTTGGGGTAAGAAAGATGAATCTGGCACATACCATAACACCAGAAAAAAAGAAGAAGAAGAATTGGCTGCTCAAAACTAACAAAGTCATGTCAAGAGAATCTAAGAGTCAGCCTCAACAGAATCTTGTGGGCCAATATAAGATAGTTTGAATTAAAAAAAAAAAGACTATAAAATTGATTAAGTCTCTTCAAATGTAGAAAACATGTTCATAAAGACATTCATGAAAAGAAGAAAGTAACATCAAAATGATAAAAATCATTAGCATTTGCTAAAGCATCAACTCATTACTCTGAAAATAGATAATAGTAAAGACATACATATTTTACTATCTTTCTGGTAGAAGCTGTATTTTAGGAATATCAAATAGATATGAGAGTCACTGTCCTTAAAAATGAAATCTACCTCATAAGTGAGGAAGAAATGATCAAATTTAAATAACTTTTTTTGCACTTTGTATTGAAATAACTGATGTAAGCAACAACCATGACGGCTGATACCATTGTGTTAAGGTCGAATGTTAATGGGAAGTATTCAAATAAAGGAGTTATGTCCCTCCGGGAAAGCATTAATCAATCTTAGTATCAGAAACAGGTTACCATGAAAGTAATAGCCTGGCTTCGAGTTCCCTTATTTGTATTTGCCACTTCCAAACCCTATGAGGGACCAGAGCAATGTGTGATGTTTGATAAAGTTAGGTATTTTTGAATTTTAACAGTGTTTGTGATTTCTTTACTATCTCTAACTGAATACTTATGTTGTAACTAAGTTTTTTGTAGTTTTAAATTTTTTTATTTGTTAAAGAGGATACTTCAAAGGGCACCCGGGTGGCTTCATTGGTTAAGCAGTGAAGCATCTGCCTTTGGCTCAGGTCATGATCTCTGGTGTGTCCTGGGATCAAGGCGCTGCTCAGTGAGGAGTCTGCAACTCCTTGTGCCTCTGCCCTCTCCCCAAGATTGTGCATGTACATACACAAACATTCTCTTTCTTTCTCTCTCTCTCTCTCAAATACTTAAATAAAATCTCTAAAAAGAAAAAAAAAAGAAGAGGATACTTCAGGTTGTAAAAGCCTCAGGCCTCACATCATCTGGACTTATTCCTGTTTAGAATCACTAGAATTGAGACAAACATGGTTCCCCATGTCATGCGATGAAACCATCCAAAACTACTCCAAAATTCTTGCCAATGTTTTTGAAGTTCAATATACTCAAATCCTTCTGAACTTATATTTAGAAACATTCAGAAAATATAGAGAACAAAAGAAAAAACTATCTCATAAGGAAATGATCCATAAAGTTAAAAATGTGGAGTATGCTATAAAATAATAGACTACATTTAAAAATGTTGATGGAATAGAATAATGAAAAATTAGAATGGAAGATTTTTCATGGTTTTTAAATTCTGATATAGCCAAATAAAAACACCATTTTTTTTTAGGAAATGGGGTAAATTGATTATAGATTAAATATTACATAACATTAATAAATCATTAAATGTATAATGTAATTACATGATTGTGTATATGTAAAAATATTTTTATTATTTTTGAGATTCATCCTAACTTTAAATTTGTTTATTTTATTTTATTTTATGATTTTTAAAAAAATTTGTTTAGTTTAAATAATGTCTCAGCATATGAAAAGACATGGGTAACAAGAGAAAAAAATAGACAACGTCAACATTAAAAACTTTTGTGCATCAAAGGACACTATGAGAGTGAAAATCCGATCCACAGAATGGAGGAAAAATATTTGCAAATTATATATCCAACAAGGGACAGATATTTATGATACATAAAGATCTATACCTCAATAATAAACATACAGGAAACCTAATTAAAGTATAAAGGACTCGAGTGGACATTTCTCCGGGGAGGATATACAGGTAGCCCATGAGCACATAAGAAGATGTCACACATCACTAATCTTGGGGAAAATTTGGACCATGATTATGATGGCATGCCACTTCATGCCCCGGGATGGCTGTTAGCACACAAACAAACAAACAAACAACAACAACAACAAAAAAAAAAAAAACAACCAAAGCAAAACAGCAGGTGTAGGTAAAGATATGGAGAGGTTGGAATCCTTGTACTTTGCTGATGGGAATATGAAATTATGCAGTGGCTCTGGAGGAAAGTATGTCTATTCCTCGGAAATTGTACATGGAATTGCCATGTGATCCAATAATTCCACTTCTACACATACACCCAAAAGAGGTGGAAGGAGGACTTGAAAAAAATGCTTGAACATCCATGTTCATGGCAGCATTTTTCACTGTACCCAGGGAGTAGAGGCAACCCAGACGTGCATCCAAGGATAAGAAGATAAACAAAATTCGGTCTACACATACTGCAGACTATTTTTCAGACTTCAAAGAGAAAGGAATTCTGGCACATGCTATAGCACAAATGAACCTTGCAGATGTTACACTGAAAGAAGTAGGCCAGTCACAGAAGGATGGGTATTGTATGATTCCACTTGGGTGGGAAGTGCCCTGGGGCAGACTCCTCAGTGACTGGAGAAGTCCTGATTGGTGCTGGAAATCATTCCAGTTCTATTCCTCTTCCGTTATCTTATCTTTAAATTGAGCATCATTGGGGCACCTGACTCGCTCAATCAGAAGAGCAATTGACTCTTGATCTTGGGGTCGTGAGTTCCAGCCGGTGTTGGGAGTAGAGATTATTTAAATAAATAAAACTTTGAGTTAAGCATTGTCACGTGACTTGCATTGGCCTGTAAAATGTGACCAGAAGTAGCATATGGATTTCCAGCTGGAGATTTTTGAAGTCCAGGTGCAACCTGCTATTTAGCCTTCTCCCTACTCCAATGATTGTGGCAATATCTATCAAGATTGAGTCTCTACCACCTGAGATATCGGAATGGCAGTTAGTAACAGAACATCCCTGAGGACCACAACAGATATATTTAACTGGCAAGAAGTGCATTTTTTTTTGCGTTAAACCAATGAGCTTTTGCGATTGTAAATCATCACAGCCTAATTTAATCTGCTCTGTTTGACATTATACTATTAGATTAATAATTGTGTAATTTTAAGATTTTCATTAATCATCCATTATAGTTTGCCAATATCTGAACCACTGATTAAAGGAGTTACCTATTAATGCGTTGTATCTGCATGAGTTTAGTGATGACACATTTTGGAAATGTACTAAGTCTTTACAAAGTGAACTGTGAGCGGTAGGACATAGGCCTTCTTGGCTCACACAGCCCAAACTTTATCTTTATTGGGAGGACCATAAATCTATATCAACGTAATTCCTGTAACTCCTGTTTCAATCTCAAACCATCTACTATGAGAATTATGGATTGCAGCGCATATTTTATAATACTGATTTTGATACAGAGGCTTTAACAAGAAAGTGATGTTCTTATATGCTTGTGAGAAATGAAAGATGAGTCAAAGTCACTTTCCTTCCCTTTGCCTATTGAAAAAGCTTATCTTCGTTTTAAGGCATAGTACTTTCCACTATAGCTCTATTTAACTTTATTCTGATAGAAAAAATCTCAAACTAGTGTATTAATCTATAAACATAACACGAATTCTAAAAAAAAAAATCAGGATAAAGAATAAATTGTATTGTGCCAATTGCTAATTCATTTCATTACAATGCATACTCGACTTTATAATACTTATAACCCTTTATTATTAATATTTTAAAAAACAAACTCCAAACCTACCGTTGAATATCCACAGCATGTCAATTGGTCTGTGAATTTTATGATCCTGATCATTCTGTGAAATACAGCATTCATCATTTTAGTCTATGGGTGAAAAATGCTGAACGTATCTTATTACGTATTCCCTGCCACAGGTGTGGACAAATGATGATGACAAGCTGTGAACCCACAAACCGTATTTAATGGTCTATTAGAATAGGTTGAACATTGACAGTGAAAACATTTATTGATAAAATTTCTAACTCATGCTGTGTGGGGAATGGATGACAGAGGGAACCTACTCCTGACAATCAGCACACATCACGGAAAACCCAAGCAATGAATGATGTCTTTGCAACCTGTGTCACCTCCTGTTGACTTTGCATTTGCCATTGGCTTTAATGACTAGGAACCGGGGTCCAACAAACCTCTGCAGGGTTCTTCAACGTCCCTGGGCTCTGCACTTCTGCAACTCACTCTTCTGCTTGAACCCATCAGCTGTGATAAGTGTATATCTTGAGTCTTACTTAGCAAGATCTGCAGCTTGGGCATGGGGCAGCACTAAAGCAGGGGCCCTCCACGGTTTAAGACATTTTTCAAATCCCATTTTTGGAAAAATTGTCCCTGAGAGCAGTGGATACAGAGTCTTTAGGAAAGCCTGAAACATCTGTTTGAGACGCTGATGTTTCACAGACTTCAAAGGCAACAGATGTGACAGTGCAGGGGGAGCCATTGAGCACTCCTGGAGTCGGAGGCCCCGGATATTGAGGATGCTATGCCTGAACTTAGGTAGATATGTTATCTGGGCTCTTTTTTTTCTCAGCAAAGGATCTGTTTATTAATTTTTACCATGCTTGTTAGAGTTTATCCCTCCCTGTATTTTGCATACAAGACCTTTGTCAAGTATGTGGTTTTTAAATGGTTTATCCCAGCCTATAGCTTGTCTTTCTCCTCTAAAAGTTTATTTTAGAGCATGTAAATTTTTAGTTTTAATAAAGCCCAGCTTAACACATTTTTCTCTCATGGAATGTGCTTTTGATACTGTACCTAAAAACATCACCAAATTCAAGGTGTCCTAAATTGTCCCTTTCTTTACTTTTGTAGTGATACATTTCAGCATCTTCTTTTTGCCAACTTTCTTTCTAAACATTGCAATTCAGTAAAAGTTCCAAAATCTGAATCTTTAGCTTCCTTATTTAGTCTTTAGTTATTGATTTATCAATATGAACAAGATACAATCTAAATTGAAAGGACTAACAACAAACTTGATGTATTTTAAAGACACTTAAGTTGTTTTACAGAGGTTTTCTCCAAGACTTTCAGGGATCATTTCTATCGTTTGTTGCAGAGATTTTCTTCAAAGGCTTAAATATTTGAACAGTGGTAACAGAGAAATACTGCCATGCGGAAGCTCTTTCATTCTTTTTTTTTTTTCTTCTGCTGTTTTATTTTCACATGAGTTTTGTTGCAGAATTTTATAGTCCATTCTAGTATATGTATAAAATATCCATAAATTTTAAGACGTTCATTTAGTTTTTCCCAGTTTTATTGAGAAACAATTGCCTTACATCACTATATACATTTAAGGTGTACAGCACAATGGTTTGATTTACATATATTGTGAAGTGATCACAGTAAGTTCAGCTAATATCCATCTTCTCATATAGATACGATAAAAAGAAAGAAAAGAAAAAAGATTTCTTCTTGTGATAAGAACTTAGTATTTACTCTCAATTTCCTATATATCACACAGCAGTATTAACTTTTATTACTTTTTTAATATGCATTTCTGTTAAGATAAAATTTAACCATTTCCTGGACACAAGGTGTTGATATAACTTGGAATCCAGTTGTATTTTACATGACTTCTCATTTCTAAAGGGTTTAGGATATGAACACACTCATAGTTTTGGTTTTGATATATACGTTTTTCAGTACATCTGACACACAATGTCACATTAGTTTCAGCTGTACAACATAGTGATTCAACAATTGTATTTATTACGCTGTGCTCACCACAAGTGTACCTACCACCTGCCACCATGCAACCTGTTATAATACCACTGACTATATTCCCTAGGCTGTACATTTTTCTCCTGATTAATTCATTCCATACTGGAAGTCTGTATGTCCAGTTCCCTTCACCCATTTTGTCCATTCCTCCACTTCCTCCTCTCTGGCAACCATCAATTTGTTGTCTGTATTTATAGGTTTGATTCCACTTTTTGTTTGTTTATTCATTTGTATGTGTGTGTTTATAAGATTCTCCATATGATTGAAACCCTATGATATTTAGGTCTCTCTGTATGACTTATCTCATTTAGCATAATACACTATGTCCATCCATGTTGTCTTTTGGATGACAAGATCTCATTCTTTTTATGGCTGAGTAATATTCCAGTGTGTGTGTGTGTGTGTGTGTGTGTGTGTGCGCGTGTGTGTGTATCCCACATCTTTATTCATCTATCAGTGGACACTTAGGCTGCTTCCATATCTTGGCTATTGCAAATAATGCTGCAAAAAATATAGGAATGCATTTTTTGAATTAATGTCATTTTCTTTGAGTAAATACCCAGTAGTGGAATTACTAGATCTTATGGCATTTCTATTTTTAATTGTTTGAGGAACCTCCATACTGTTTCCACAGTGGCTGCACCAATTTACATTCCCACTAACAGTACATGAGAGTTCCTTTTTCCCTACATCCTTGCTGCTACTTGTTGTTTCTTGTGTTTTTGATTTAGCCATTCTGACAAATGTGATATTTCGTTGTGGTTTTGATTTGTATTTCCCTGATGATTACTGATGTTGAACACGTTTTCATGTTCTGTTGGCCACTTATATGTCTTCTTTGGAAAAATGTCTATTCACGTCCCCTGCCCATTTTAATCAGATTATTTGTGGGTGTTTGTTTTTCGTATTGTTTGTGGTACTGAGTTGTATAAGTTCTTCTTATATTTTGGATATTAACCCTCTATTGGGGGATCCCTGAGTGGCGCAGAGGTTTGGCGCCTGCCTTTGGCCCAGGGCGCGATCCTGGAGACCCGGGATCGAATCCCATATCGGGCTCCGGGTGCATGGAGCCTGCTTCTCCCTCTGCCTGTGTCTCTGCCTCTCTCTCTCTCTCTGTGACTATCATAAATAAATAAATTTAAAAAAATTAAAAAAAATTAAAAAATTAACCCTCTATTGGATGGTTTTAATATTCTTAATACATAAGATATAGATAAATAGATATAATGGATTTTTTTGATAAAAATTGAACAATCAAAGAAACTAGTTCGTTCACTATGCTAGAAATCTCAAACTAGTGGGAAATAGTGAATATGATCACAAAAAGAGTTAATATGAAAGGAAAACAGGCATTTGTTAATGGCCCTAGAATTATCTCCTCTTGTACCTTTAATAACTTTAATATCATTTTATCTATGAATATCAGCTTTTCTCAGTGATTATAGAAAAATGCCTTAAATGATTTATGATTCAAATTTACTAATTTGGAAAAAATACTAATTTGGATAAGAATTTTTCTTTATATAATAGGAAAGCTTCATGTGAAACATTCTATTTAATAGGAGCAAAGGTGGAAAGATCATACCATGTAGTAACCTGGCACAATGAGGGTATGCAAAATGTTTGCTGAGTAAGTCATAAGATGATTGTAAAAGGTTGGTACACCAAAAGATGAATAAATCAGATCAATATTTTTGAGTCTAGTTTGCCAAGGGCATTAATATTTGCTAAATATCATTACTTGTTTTAAGCCTTATTCCATATATTTTACATATGTTAATTTATTTACTCCTCTTAATTGTCTTGTGAGATGGCAGTACTTTGTAAGAGACTTGCCAGTTCTGGGGTACCTGGGTGGCTGCTGTTTAAGTATCTGACTTTGGCTCAGATCATGAGTCTTAAGCTGACTCCACACAGAGTGCAGAGCCAGTGTGGGTGCGGTTCAGTCTTCACCATCCTGAGATCACTACCTGAACCAAAAGCAAGAGTTGGACACTCAGCTGACTGAGACACCCAAATGCCTCTATTTTCTCAAAGTTTTAGAGGCTGGAAGTCTACAAAGCGTTGGCAAGTTTGGTTTTGCCCTAAGACTTTTCTCCTCGGTCTGCTGTCTTCTTGGTGTGTCCTCATATGACTTTTTCTGATTTCTCTTCTTCTCTAATAAGGACAGCTCTCTTATTGGATTAGGGCTCCACCCTTAATGACCTCATTTAAACTAAATTGCCTCCTTAAAGGCCCTGTTTTCTTTTGGGGGTTAAGACTTCAACATATGAATTTTGGGGGGCATAATTCAGTCTATGCATCTTACCTCTTGCTTTTTTTACACTATATATATATATATGTTTTAATTTACATGTAATATATTCCCTGAACTATTTCATTATTTTAATTGTGGGTGTGTATGTGTGTGTATTGTATACCACATATCTACTTTACTTGAACAAGAATTGCAGATTCATTTGGTTTATGAAATTCAGTTCATTTATAATCACAGTTTCACACAGCACTTCACTGAGAACAGAAAATTAACTCTCCTAGCTGAATAAAACCAAAATGGAAACAAATCTTTAGTTTCTAAAAGAGCTTTGTAAATGATTTTGTATCACACATTTCATTTAATTTATTCCAGCAGACATTAAAATATCTATTAAATACTCTTTTTTTCATGAAGATGTTCACAACTACCAAATGAAGTAGCCATCATATTAAGACCTCAACATGATTATTAAGTCTATACTTTATTGAGATCAACCAATTCCATTAAAATATCATTAAAATGAATAAACTAAAAGAATTCTCAGAGAAATAAAAAGGAATGGTTATGAGTTACTGAAATTTGAGCTCTATGAAGGTAATATTTTGTTGCCATGGTTCTTGTTCATATTTACAAATAGGAACAAAGCTGGTAGCATTGCATTTTTAAAATGATTCTATCTTAAATATATGCTTCCCTACAAATATTTGGCAATTATCAAAATTGTATCTACATACAAGGTGCTTTTCTAGGATTTAGGACTAGATCTCAGAATAAAACAAACACCCTGACCTCATAGAACTTCATTCTAGCATAGAAATAGATAGTATCTTTTTAAATTTGGTTTTCCCCCTTAGGACTAACCAGTGACCTTGACAGAAGTTTATGGATATTCAACACATAGAAGTATATCTATAATGTCTAAACATAAAATGTACCCACAATAATTGTACCTATAACCATTTCAGGGTGCAATTATGGCCTACCTAATATACATGCCTAAAATAATCAGCAAAGACAGTTCAATTTTAATTTCTAAATTTAATAGTGAACAGTGGACCGAAATGCAAGATGCCATATAAAGGAATGGTTAAAAAATTAGCTTTTTGGGCAGCCCTGGTGGCTCAGCAGTTTAGTGCTGCCTTCGGCCCAGGGTGTGATCCTGGAGGCCCAGGATCGAGTCCCACCTCGGGCTCCTGCATGGAGCCTGCTTCTCCCTCTGCTGTGTCTCTGCCTCTCTCTCTCTCTCTCTCTCCCTCTCTCTCTCTGTATCTCATGAATAAATAAATAATTTTTTAAAAATTAGCTTTTTGCTCTACTTGACTCAGTTCTTTACTGCTTAGTAACACTGTGATATGAGGTAATGTATCCCATCTTCACAAAACTCAGATGTTTTCAGTGTAAAATGAAGGAAATAGAAACTATATTAAAGGGTAGCTCTGAATATTACAGAAGATGGTGTGTAGATCATATTTAGTCTGATGCCTAATATGGAAGATTCATTTAGATTTCTGGTAGCTGTTTTTATTGCTGAAATGTAGATGTGTTAAAGAGGGCAAGATGTTTCTATCTAGACCAAATTTCTTAAACTTCATATAGATTTTTTTTAAAATTCATGCCAATTGTGTGTGGGAAATGTTTCATAGATGGCTATTATAATAGCACTGCCCTAAAACCTGAGAATTACTTCTTAGCTGTATATGTTCAGATAAAACTCAAGAACATTTTGATGTATTGTTTGTGAGAAGATTTTCAGCAATTTCGATGTTCTTTTTGATACATTTGTATTCTCCAGGTCTTATATGTATTATTTTGAAAAGTAAAAAATATAATCAGAGTTTCTCATTGTTGGAATGGCAATTTACTGATAAAAATGAGAAGAGACACAGAGTAAGCCATACAGTAATATTGATACACACACACACACACACACACACACGGATAAATGATTACATATGGATTCTTTTATAGAAATATGTATATACACATGTTGGTATACACACACATTTTACCTTATCTTTCATCTGAAAGGGCCTAGAAGTAACAACTCTCTGGTAGCAATGATTACATTTAGTGACATTATCTTGGTTTCTGATTCCATTCTTCAATAAAATGAGCCAGTGCTCCCTGCAGAAGAGGCTGCTTCTAGCATCAGAGGAGGAAATATACCCTGTGAGCCCAGAGGATCATGTCATGCCAGAAAGAAAAGAAGTGCAAGAAAACAAAACAGAACACACTTTTAATGATGGGAGTAAGTTGCAAGAGATAGAGGAACCAACTGAATGTGACCCCAGTGACCAAGGTTGGAGGAATTTGAGCATCAAGATAAGTTAAGTGGATCGAGTTAAAACAAAATATAAAATTAACATCAAAAAAAAATTAACATCAGTGAGTTCATATTGATATAAATACATGATTGTTGAGGGTCACATGGGTCGCTCAGTGGTTGAGCATCCTCCTTTGGCTCAGGTCATGATCCCGGAGTCCTGGGATTAAGTCATGCATCAGGCTCCCATGGGAAGCCTGCTTCTCCCTCTGCCTATGTCTCTGCCTCTCTCTGTGTGTGTCTCATGAATAAATAAAGTCTTTAAAAAAATACATGATTGTTGAATTTCAAATAATATAGATGATCCGCCCTAAAGGATGTGGGGCATTTCTTAGGTGTGGACTGTGCATGGTGACTTCCTTTCAATGAGTGCTAGTATAGGGGAAGAGTGGGGAAAAAATAAAAAAATTTACAGTGGGGAAAAAAGAAGATAAGCATTCCCTCAGCTAGGTGGTCAAGGTCAACATCAACATTGGAAATCATGTTGATGGTACGCACCCTTGATATGATGAGAATGTCACATCACTTCTATGATCTTCCTTCAATATTAGCCTCCCATGTGATAGCAAGAAAATATCAGGCAACTCTAATTTAGAGATATTTTTAAAAGATACTTGAACATTTCTCAAACTGCCAAAATCATCAAAATCAATAAAGGTATGAGAATCTATCAACACCTAAGAAGAGCCTAAGGTGACATTACAACTAAACATAATTTGGTATCCTCAATGAGTTTCCAGGAAAGAGGAAAACAGTGGGTAAAAATTAAGCAAAGCTGAATAAAGTATAGACTTTAGCTAATAATTACTTAATAGAGAAAATTTGGTTCATTAACTGACAAATGGACAACACTAATACATGATGTTTTGATGGAGGCTACTAGATATGAAATATGTGAGAACTTTCTATATCGTGTTTAGATTTTTTTGTTAAGTCTAAAAGTTCTAGAAACTAAGTTTACTAATAAATATATAATCAGCAATTTTTAAAATTCATCTGGTCTGGATGGTTCAATAATAGAATCATTGTATTTGAAGGACAGGTTCTGGAAATATATACACCCAAAATTAAAAGTCTATGTACAGAGTCAATGTGATTATGCCTGTTTTTTTCTTTTTGTTTTAAAAATTATCTAAATTTTGGAAATATTTACATAATGAGTCAAAATAAAGGCAAAAGGACAGCCCGGGTGCCTCAGTGGTTTAGCGCCGCCTTCACCCCAGGGTGAGATCCTGGAGACCCGGTGGGAGTCCCACATCAGGCTCTCTGCATGGAGGCTGCTTCTCCCTCTTCCTGTGTCTCTGCCTCTCTCTCTCTTTCTCTCTCTGTGTGTCTCATGAATAAATAAATAAAATATTTTTTAAAAGGCAAAAGAAAATAAAAATAAAGCAGATCTTTTAAAAAGTGATTCATTTGGTTCATATCAAATTCCTATCAAATGAATATTATTGTTTTCACTTGGTCAAAATTTTGCAAGAAAATGACTATCTTTATTTACTTTATGACTTTTAAAATAGATAATGGATGGTAGAGTATAGAACTGTCAAGTCAGAGCAGATATTGGTGGTAAATAGCATCCATACCTGTATAACACTTAAAAATTAGACTGGCATTCCGAAAATATAGAATGTCAACCCATCCCAAAGACAAAATGTTGACACTGAGTACCTGAAGTTTTGTTATGTTTCACAGTGGGAAGAAAATTATATTATAAAAACAGGTATAATGACAAATTTCCCAAACCAGAACATTGCAAGTCCCAAATCTATAACAGGAACACACCTAAAGGAAGGAAGGAGTAACCATTACTACTCTTCCCCACCTCACTGTTCTACTTCCTGTCAGTTGGGAGCCCCATTGCTCTTTGACTATGAAACTTTCTAGGGTACCTATCTCCTCTTTTGGACAGATTCCTCTGCACCCTCCAGAACTGGCTCAAAAATCACTTTCTTCATGAAGTCTTCCATGAAACTACCAGAAAGAGTTGACTGCCCTCATTTATGTCCCTATATAGTACTGTGTTTATTTTTTTTTCATTTCTTCAGATATGTACCAAGTGGTTACTATATTCTGGGTCCATATTTGTGTCTCTGTACCATCATTCCTTGAACTGTATGGCAGCCATGCCTGATTATCCTACGAGGCTCAGACTACTACTTAGTGATCTCCTTGTAAAATGAAGAAAATGAGTCAACACCTGCTCACAGCCAGCTATTTATAGCACATCCTTTACTAACCACATTTAACAAATGTGAAAAATGAGACCCCAGAATGGGGGTAACATGTCTGAGATAAAATTTTCTTCTTTATCCTTTTGGTATACTTGAATACATTGATTATTGAAAGTGTAGCCAGTTTTAAATACTTGGGATAAATCCCACCTGGTTGAGTGTATCATTCTTCTTATACATTTTTGTGTTTGAAGTGCTGTAAGTTTCGGAATTTTGCATCTACTTATAAGTGATGTTGGCTTGTAGTTTTCTTGTAACGTCTTTATATCTGGTTCTGGTATTAGGGTAATTCTGGTATCATTGAGTGAGGAAGTAATTCCTCTGCTTCTCTTTTCTGGAGGATATTAAAAGATTTGGAATTATTTTTTCTTAAATATTTGGTAGAATTCACCCAATAAAAAATATGGACCTGATGTTTTCTCTTCTGGAAAGATACTTCTTGTTTGAATTTCTGTAACAGATAGGAACAGATTCTTATTCAGATTATTATTTCTCCTTGTGTAAATTTTGGTGGGTTGTATCTTTCAAGTATTCATCTATTTCATTTGAAGTATCAAATTTGAGATCATAAAATTTTACATAATCTGTCCTCTCTTAAGACGGTACTCTTTCATTTCTGATATTGGTAACTATGTTTTCTCTCCATTTTTGTTCCTACCCTGGCTAGAAGTTTACCAATTATATTACTGTTTTCAAAGAACCTTATTTTTGGTTCCATAGATCTTTTCATTTTTATCTATTGATTTTTCTCTACTTCTTATTTTAAACTTCATTGATTTCTGCTTTAAACTTGTTATTTCTTTTCTGCCTTTTTTAGGTTTATATTGCTCTTCTTTCTCTATATCCTAAGATGAAAACTTACATTTTTGTTCTTAGAGCTTTCTTCTTTTATACTATGGGCATTCAATGCTATAACTTTCTCTCTAAGCACTACTTGCACTACATACCACAAATTTTGATAAGCTGTACTTTCCTTAAACTTCTATTATTTAAAAACATAGTTTGGCATTTCTTCCTTTCTGTTACCGATTTCTAGTTTAGTTCCATTGTCTTCTGAGATCATGCTTTGGATGACTTCAACTCTTTTAAATTTGCTGAAGTGTGTTTCATGTACTCAAATATGGTAGGTCTTGGTGAACATTCCATGGGAGCTTGAGGATTATATACATTCTCCTGTTGTTGGGTAAGTATTCTGTGAATGTCAGTTAGAGCCAGTTGATTGATGGTGCTTCAGTTCAGCTACATCGTAACTGATGCTCTGTCAGCAGGATCTGTCAATTACTGATAGAGGTCTGTTGAAATCTCCAGCTCTAATAATAGAGTTATTTACTTCATCTTGCTCTTCTTGAAGTTTTTGCCTTATTTATTCTGGTATGTTGCTGTTAAGCACATACACATTAAGATTTGCTAAATCTTCTTAGAAAATTGACCCCTTTATCAGTATGTAATGCTTCTCTTTGTCTCTGATAATTTTCCTTGCCTGAAGTCTACTCTGCTAGCACCAATATAGTTACTCTAGCTTTCTCTTCATTAGTGTTAGCATGGTATACTTTTCTTCAGCCCTTTCCTTATAATATATCTGTGTCTTTCCATTTAATGTAGATTTCTTGCAGACAACATCTAGTTTGTTTTCTTAAAAAAATATTATTATTATTATGCTCTCTTATTTTGTTTTTAATGCATTTAGTCCATTCATATTTAAAGCAATTATCTATATAGTTGGATAATTCACTCTCCTTTCTGTACTGTTCTCTATTCATTGCATTTTTTTCCTTTCAATCTTCCATTCTTTTTCTGCCTTTTCTGATTTAGTCATTTTTATGAATCTATTTTCTCTATTTTTTTAAAGATTTTATTTATTTATTCATGAGAGAGGCAGAGACAGAGAGAGAGGCAGAGACACAGGCAGAGGGAGAAGCTGGTCCCATGCAGGAAGCCCGATGTGGAAATCGATCCCGGGTCTCCAGGATCACACCCTGAGCTGAAGGCAGTGCTAAACCTGAGCCACAGGGGCTGCCAAGTTTTCTCTCGTTTTTAAATCAAATTATTATGCTTTTAAAAAATGATTTTAGTGGTTATCTGGACATTTGCAACATACATTTACAACTAATTCAAGTCCATTTTCAGATAAGACTGCACCATTTTTGATTAGTGCAGGTACTTTGTAATAGAAATGTTCAAATTCATCCCTCCATCTGTTATAACATTGCTATCATTTATTTCACTTTTTAAAAAAGCTATACTCATCCAATATGTCTTACTTTTACTCAAATGGTTATCAAATAATTTATGAGTAAGAAAAATGTTTTAACTTAGCTTTATTTATTCCTTTTCTAAGGCCCTTTCTTTGTGTAGACTTCAGTTTCTGATCTTCCTAATTTTATTTCTGTAAACTTTTTTTAAACATTAAAAACTTATTTAAATACTTCATTTTAAGGCATATCTATGGTGACAAATCTCATTTTTTATAAGTTTCAGAAAGTCTTTATTTCTCTATCACTTTTGAAGAATAATTTCCTTTGATACAGAATTCTATGTTGGTAATTTCCTTCAACATTTTAAATTAAAAAAAATTTTTTTAATATTTCACTCCTTTCTCTTGTTGCTTATATTGTTTATGACAGAAGTCTGCTGTAAATCCTACACTCCTTTCTTCCTGGATAGGCTGTAATTTTTCTGGTTGTGTGTATATTTCAATATTTTTCTCTTTAAGTTTTTGTAGTTTAAATGTGATATGCATAGGTAAAGGTTTTTTTGTTATTTATTCTGCTTGTAGGGGCACCTGGATGGCTCAGTGGTTGAGCATCTGCTTATATCTCAGGCTGTGACCCCAGGGTCCTGGGATTGAGTCCTGCATTGGGCTCCCCACAGGGAGACTGCTTCTCCCTCTGCCTATGTCTCTCCCTCTGTGTGTCTCTAATGAATAAATAAATAAGAATCTTAAAAAATGTATATCCTGCTTGGAAATCTCTGGGTCTTTGATCTCTGGTTCGATGTTTTCCATTTTGGGAAAATTCTAAGCCATTTGCATCTCCTATATTATTTATGTTCCTTTTTTTTTCTCCTTCTGGTATTCCTAATACACATATATTATGCCTTTTGTACTTTCCCCCAGTTCTTAGATATTTTATTCAGTTTTTTTATATTGATTTTTCTCTATGCATTTCATCTTCGAAAATTTCTGTTAAGATATCTTCAAGCTCAGTGATTCTTTCCTCTGTTGCATCCAGTCTGTAGATGAGCTCATGAAAAGCAGTCTTCATTTCTGTTATAGTGATTTTGGTTTCTAGCATTTACTTTTGATTCTTAGGGTTTCCATCTATTTGCTTATATTATCTATTTATTGTGTGTACTGTCTGCTTTTTTCCACTAGCCCCCTTCACACATTAATCACAGTTATTTTTAATTTCCAGCCTAATAATTTCAAAATGTCTGCCATTTCTGAGTTTAGTTCTGTTAACTGATTGGCTCAGACTATAGATTTTCTTATCTTCTTGTATTCCCTGTAATCCTTGTTACATATTAGACATATTGTATTTGTAATAAGAACTAAGGTAAATAGGCTTTTAGTGTAAAATTTTATGTTTATCTAGCTACGAGTTTTTACTATCTGGTGTAACTATATATGTCAGAGGCTTCATTTCCTATAGTGTCCTTGTTTTTTGCTTGTTTGTTTGTTTTGTTTTGTTTTGTTTTTGTTTTCTGTGTTGTCTCTTGATTTTGGATTAGTTAAGGTTCTCCAGAGGGAAAAGAACCAATGGAATGAAGATATATGTATATGCACATATATTGAGAGAGAGCGAAAGAAAAAGACAATAGAGACAGAGAAACAGAGACTGAAAAAGGGGAAGAGATGTTTAAGGAATTCAGAGATTTTTGTTTTAAGGAGTTGGCTCATGTAGTTATGGAATTACCAAATCCAAAACCTGCAGTGCATGCCTACAGGCTGGTAATTCCAGCAAGAACTGACATTGCAGCCTGAGTGCAAACGTTGGTAACCTAGGTGGAATTTCTAAGTCGCAATCTGGAGGGAGAATCCCCTCTATCTTTTTTTTTAGAGACTCCAGTTTTAGCAGTTTAGCTCTTTAGCTCTTAAGTCTTTCAGCTGATTGTATTATGCCCATTGCCATTATGAGGGTGGGTAATTTGCTTTTCTCACAGTCTACTGATTTAAATGTTAATCATCTAAAGTATACATTCAGAGCAATATCTAGACTGGTGTTTGACCAAGCAGCTGGTTGTCATAGCTTAGCCTAGTTTACACATAATATGAAATACCAGAGATTTACCTACAAATTCCTCTTTTAAAAAATTTAAATTCCAATTAACCAACATATAGTACATCATTAATTTCAGATTTAGTGTCAGTAATTCATCAGTTGCATATCACACCCAATGCTATCATATCATGTGTCCTCCTCATGCCCATCACCCAAATACCCATCCTCCCTATCCACTCCCCTCCAGCAATCCTCAGATTCTTACTTATAGTTAGGAGTCTCTCATGGTTTTTTCCCTCTCTGATGACTTCCCACTCAGTTTTCTTTCCCTCCCCCTATGGTCCTCTGTCCTGTTTCTTATATTTCACATATGGGTAAAACCATATGATAATTGTCTTTCTCAGGGATCCCTGAGTGGCTCAGCAGTTTAGCACCTGCCTTTAGCCCAGGGCATGATTCTGGAGTCCTGGGATCTAGTCCCTTGTCAGGCTCCCTGCATGGAGCCTGCTTCTCCTTCTGCCTGCCTGTGTCTCTGCCTCTCCCTCTGTGTCTCTCATGAATAAATAAATCTTTTTTTTAAATTTTTATTTATTTATGATAGTCACAGAGAGAGAGAGGTGCAGAGACATAGGCAGAGGGAGAAGCAGGCTCCATGCACCGGGAGCCCGATGTGGGATTCGATCCTAGGTCTCCAGGATCGTGCCCTGGGCCAAAGGCAGGCGCCAAACCGCTGCGCCACCCAGGGATCTCAAATCTTTTAAAAAAATAAAAAAATAATTGTCTTTCTCTGATTGACTTATTTTGATCAGTATAATACCCTCCAGTTCTATCCACGTCAATGTAAATGGTAAGTATTCATCCTTTCTGATGGCTAGTATTCCGGGGTGTGTGTGTGTGTGTGTGTGTGTGTGTGTATCTCAGATCTTATTTATAGGACACATGAAAAAAAAATGTTTCCTACAAATTTCTTCTGCCTGTTGTAATACCTTGTCGTTAAATGTTATTTTCCTAGTAAATCCAAAGCTTGACTTTCCTTATGGACAATTTCTATTGACTGCTTTTTGCCCATGTGTGTTCCAAAAATTGTTTTTGTGTGTTTTATATTTTTTTATTGTTGAAAACAGCATACAAATTATATAATGTGTCAACTCTGGAAATTATATTCTTCTTTCATCCAATGCTGTTATTGTTACTATTTGCTGTTTTTCTTTTATTTTTTTTAAAACTTAAATTTAAATAGAGTTGACATATAATACTAGTTTCCAGTGTATAATGTATGATTTGACAATTATATACATCATGAAATGTTCACTATGGTAAGTGTAGTTACTATCTATCACCATACAGAATTATTACAATATTGACTATATTCCCTATGCTGTCCTTTTCATCAACATGACTTATCTGTGAGTACCAGTTTCCTATAGCTCTTCAGCCCTCCTGAGTTAATCTCTACTGATTTTCAAAGCCAGACGTTATGGTGACTCATTTTCCCCATGCCAGTCCCCAGGACCAGGGATACACAATGTTGGGCCCTGATTCCCTCATTCCTCAAAGAGGACGGACCTCTGCACCTATGATATCCCTCCCACCTATGGGTTGTTGCACCAGAGGTTTGGTTCCTGACTGTGTCTCTGCCCCTCTTCTCCTCCACAATGTGGCTTTTTCTTTATATCCCTTGCTATAGAAGAGTTGTTTGGCTGGTCTTCAAGTTGTTTTCAGAGTGAATTGTTTTTTTATAGTTGCATCCTTGGTGTGTATGTGGGTGGAAATGAGCTCAGTATCTTCCTACTCTGCCATCATCCCTGTAATCCTTTTTTATTGTTTAGGATTTTTCTGGACAAATTCTATAATGTCTGTATTCTTTGTTGTGTGTATCTGCTGGTCTCTACTTGATTAATTTCAAGGTGTTTGATTAAACACTTTGAACTAGTAGGTTTCTAGGCCTTTGCTGAGTAGCTCTGTGTGTAAGTGTAGATACGGTTGTATGTTGGGGATATGTTCACTGCTTTAGCCATTACATTAAAACTATGTCATAATCGTCACTTCCTCCTTATGTTAAGCCTCAAGGTCAAGCAGAGGTTAGAGCATATTTTCATGCCTCTTCTGGGCATGTACAGTCCTACACATGAACACAGCCTTCTAGATTCCCAGAAATATTATGGAATTTTTCAAGGTATTTTAGTTCCCTCCTCTTCCACTATCCCTTTTTGGAGTATCCACTAAACCAGTGACACATTTTATTAATGATTGTGTCTGACAATTTTTTTAAGTTTTTTAAAAAAGCTTTTAAACTTCATTCCTATTAATATAATATGTGATGTCTCTACTTTTCTAATAATGGTACAGATAGCTATGTACCTAAATTCCAATGCACCTATAATTGAATTATTAATTAGTGAATAGAATATATTATATATCAATTACCAATACATTTATTGCAAGTCTTTATTCATTTTACATTCTTGAGCTTGTTGTTTTTAATCATAATAGTAAGCTTCTTTTTAATCTATTTAAATTTAGCTTTCTGTGTTGACTTAAATTTTTATTAGCTTTAGTAGAAAGTTTTGTTTTAAATAATGACAATTTAAACAATTTTCTAATACTTCACCAATGTAGCTATAGGCATCTTGTTTTATTATAAAATTAAGTTTTTAAGTGTCATGCACAATGCCCAAGGGAAAAGTAATGAATGTATTTGAGTATTATTCTTGATTAAATTTGTATATTTTATTAGATTAGAAACAAAGCTTTGCCAGTGGGAGTATATCGTTACATATAAGGGCCCTCATTTCATGGGGAAACTAGTTTTGTGTTGAAGTTGCATTTTTTTCTTTTTAATCACTCTTCTATCTTTTGGAAAATTTTCAGCAATCGTGGGTCACTGAATATAATGTTTGACATATGATAAGTAATTAAACACAATTAAATTTGTTTAACCTTTCATATTATTTCATGTTATCTAGGTCTCTTATTAAGTAACACAGCATTCTTAAAAAGTTTCTCATAAAGACCAACATATATCATGATCCTCTTATAATAAATGGAAAATTGATAATTTTCCAGATTCTTGTGTTTTTACTTATAAATATGGGCATAAAAATAGATTTAATAAATAATCTGAAATAAAACTTTGGAATATTGATTCTGTGATATATTAATAGATGTTATGATAGAAACAAATTCATGGTAATCAAATTTATCTTAGAAATGTTGGATTAAAAAATGTCGAGGTGTATGGCAGAAATTCTCAATGCATTTGGAAAGTTTTAAAAAATGTTATTTTAGTTTTATCAACCTGATAATTTTCATCTTGATCAACATTACATCATAAAATATTTTTATTAGTGTTCTAGAATATCGCTAATTACCAGAAGACTGAAGAAGATCCACTTTTAATGTTTATCCAGCTAATTCACAGCAACTATCTAAATCAATTATAAAATATATTTAAAAATAAGCCAGTTAAATATAACAAAGAATGCAGTTCTGCACCCTGAATATTACATTACTCATTTATCCCACCAGCCTGTCTAGGGCAGAAAACAGCTTTATTTACCCTGCACCAACATATTAAAATATTTTGAACAACAAATTAACTCCTGAATTTCTTCCAAGGCTCTTAATAATATTTCAAGGTTATCAAGTTATGTTCCTGGTCCTTATGTAAACTTAGGTTTTTGACCTCATCTGTAGTCTCATCTTGTGAACTGAACCCATGTTTTTGTTTTGTTTTGTTTTGTTTTTGCCTTTAAAAAAAATCATTCTGTACTCCTCTAATAACCTATTCACTATAGTAGACCAGCCACCTTAAAACACCTCTAGGTCTACTGCTGAGGGAACTAGTCAAAGTGGGAACTAGTCTCAAACTTTTTTTCCTATTTTTTTTTTTTGCAAAGTGCTGAGTAGCGAGAACTTTAATTGTAATTGGATCCACTATGTCTTTTAGACAGCATGCAAAATACTTATTTGCCAAAACACATAGACATGTATATGGTTCCTACACACACACACACACACACACACACACACACACACACACACATTGACTCCTTGCTTGGAAGTATGAAACCCAGGGCAACAAGAAAAAAATGTGGGGTGGGGGAGAATGAGGCAAGTTTTTTTTATTAGCACTTTTTTCTTTCCTCTTCTTTTTTACCATTCTAAATTATTTAAGTCATTTCTTGTCATAAGCAAAGGGTTAGAAGATCAGTCTATACACATCATCATTTGGTGCAAGTAAAGAAGTGAGCTAAAGTCCCTTATACTTTCCTGATCCATATGTAGAGTAATGGTCCAAACCAGTGCTATGGTCCAGTGTCAGAGAAGTGGTCTAAATGTTCTTTATTCAGATAATTGTGGATTGGACATGGCTTTACATGAAGGTTATGAAATAGAGTATGGTTGCTATTTTTCCAGAGAAAGAGCTTGGACCTGATATAGAGATGAGCATAGGCAGAGAACATGTGCTTTCCCTGGGATGACTTCAGGAAGTAGTCAGCATGTTGACTCCAACCCTAGGGAGAATGATGAAGTAGATGAGGACCTTCCGTGTGTGAGCGGAGTCCTCTTTACTTGGAATGCCTCAACATAGGCCATTCCAGTTGTGGCTGGAACCCATGTAGTAGCCCAGAAATCAGGGACTCAGCCACCACCTCCATTTTTTGACCTAAAGCAATCATTACCTCTTAATTCACACAATTATTCTAGAGATTAGAAATAAAATATGTATTTTATTAAAAGAAGATTAACAGAAGATTTAAGAAGATTAAATTTATTATTATTAATTTTTAGGAAGATTTAATTTTAAGATTAAAAGAAGGTTAAAAGCAGAATTAACAAACTTAACATTGTGATAGCAGTGAACAAGTTATATTCCTAAGACAATTGATGCAATGAAACACATATTTGATCAATTTGTTCAGAATTCAGAAAAAAGCATAGAAATTAGAGATGATGAGAGAACGTTAAGAGAGAGAAGGGGAAAATAAAATCAAATCTACATAAAATATAAAAATAAATAAAAAATTAAAAATCTACATAAAATAACAACGTCATGAAAAGAATATAAAATGTTGAATGAAAAAATGACCATGTTAATGTGAAAGATGAGCCCAGTTGACAAATTTATTTTTTGCATTTAAAATTTTTAATTTAGAAAACTCCAAAAACAGCGAGTAAAGTTAATGAATCATTACGTTAGTTACTTTTGCAAATTACAAAGAGTTTTTCCCTTTTTTTTAAATCTAGAAAGTAACATAATGATTAGTCAATTCAGCATCCTTCCAATATTTCTGAAGACAAAAATCAAGATAAACTAATAGTTATCAAAACATTTGCTCTGATAAAAACATAAAGCCACTAATAGAGGAGGAATTTTCCCTGCTGAATGAATGAAGAAGGGGACTGAGGAGGTAAAGAAATGTGTTTAAAGAGCAAATTTTCACCTCAAGAAACTGAGAATGCATGAAACAAGGATGATAAAAATGTTGATTAACCACAGATAGTGGCAAATTCAGTTTTAAATACGTATGGTTCTCCAAAGCAACCAAAGCAGCAGCTCAGCCTCATGAAGCTAGCAGTGGGTACTAAAATTCTTTAATACACCCCATCCCCTATACTATTATAAATTATACACACAAGTGCTTGGCATTCTTACGAAAGTTAGTTAAAGACAAAGAAACCAGAAATAACACGTTTTCTCTTGCTCAGCAAATCAATGTCTTCTGTTAGTTTTCCTTTTCCTCTCTGCGGACCTATTTGATTCCCCTTAAGAAACAGCCCCCCACTGCACTCAGTAAAATAGTATGTTTCGTTCTATGATTTCTATAGGGCGCAAATATCATGATATGCTAATGCAAAATATTTATGCATATTTTTATTTCAAGTTCTTATTTAAATTTTAGTTAGTTAATATATACAGCAATATTTGTTTGGGGAGTAGAATTTAGTGATTTATCAGTTATGTATAACACCCAGTGCTCATCACAAATGCTCTCCTTTATTTTTTATTTTTTTTTATTTATGGCAGTCACAGAGAGAGAGAGAGAGAGAGAGAGAGAGAGAGAGAGAGAGGCAGAGACACAGGCAGAGGGAGAAGCAGGCTCCATGCACCGGGAGCCCGACGTGGGATTCGATCCCGGGTCTCCAGGATCGCGCCCTGGGCCAAAGGCAGGCGCTAAACCACTGCGCCCCCCAGGGATCCCACAAATGCTCTCCTTTGATACCCATCACCCATTTAGCCCACCCCTCATCCACCTCCCCTCCACCAATCCTCAGTTTGTTCTCTGTAATTAAGAGTCTCTTATGGTTTCCCTCCCTCTCTCTTTTTTCCCCCTTTTCCCTATGTTCATTGCTTTATTTCTTAAATTCCACACACGAGGGAAATTCTATGATGTTTGTCTTTCTCTGACGCTTAGCGTAATATACTCTAGTTCCATCCACACCATTGCAAATGGCAAGATTTCATTCCTTTTGATGGCTGAGTAATATCCCATTGTGTATATATACCACTTCTTTATCCACTCATTAGTCAATAAACATTTGGGGTCTTTCTATAATTTGTTTATTGTTGATAATTCTGCTATAAACATGAGGGTGCGTGCAACCCTTTGGATTAGTATTTTTGTATCTTTTGGGTAAATACCCAGTAGTGCAGGGGTACCTGGGTGGCTCACTTGTTTGAGTCCTCCAGCTCTTGTTTACAGATCAGTTCTGAAATCCAGGTTGTGAGATTGAGCCCTCTGTCTGACTCCATGCTGGATGTGGAGCCTGCTTGAGGTTTTTTCCTCTCACTCTGCCTCTCCATGCTCTGCTCTTGCTCACTTTTCCTCTCTAAAACAAAACAAAACAAAACAGCCTCCCAAAAAACCTAGAGTGCAATTGCTGGGTCATAGAGTAGTTCTATTTTTCTATTTCTAACTTTTTAAGGAGCTTCCATACTGTTTTCCAGTGACTGCATCAGTTTGCATTCCCACTAACAGTGCAAGAGGGTTCCCTTTTCTCTGAATCCTCGCCAACACCTGTTGTTTCTTATGTTAATTTTAGCCATTCTGACCTGTGTAAGGTGATAACTCATTGCAGTTTTGATTTGATTTTCCCAATTATGAATGGTGTTGAGTATCTTTTCACGTGTCTATTAGCCATCTGTAAATCTTCTTTAGAAATACGTCTATTCATGTCTTTTTGCCTAATTTTTAAACTGGATTATTTGTTTTTTGGGTGTTGAGTTTGATAAGTTCTTTATAGATTTTGGATACTAACCCTTTATCAGATACGTCATTTGCAAATATCTTAAATATCCACATTTTAATTCACAGATGGTTGTTCTTTTTATATAGAACTTGAAATAAAAATCAGAATAAAATGCAGATGGAATAAGGACTTAAATGCGTAGAGCATAAAATTACTGAAATACCATAGGAGACAAGTAAAATTCTGAGCTACACGATGAAAACAGACCTAATGATTTGATTAATATCAAAAAACTTCAAAAAGTGAAAATAAACTTCAAAATAGAGAATTTCTGCAATGCAAGATAATCAATAGTCAAGAGACTCCTTAAAACAGAGATAGAAGATAAATATTACATTAAACAATTATCACAAAGAAGCAATTCAGAATGCAAATTATAATAAATAATAAATATAATAAAATGTTCAAACTTCCTAGCATTCAACCAAAATTCAAAATTAATATAAATGTTTATGTTTTTGATTCATAAAATTAATTAAATGTATTCAGATTGAACCAATATTCTTTTTTTTTTTTAGATTTTATTTATTTATTCATGAGAGACACAGAGAGAGAGAGAGAGAGGCAGAGACACAGGCAGAGGGAGAAGCAGGCTCCATGCAGGGAGCCCGACGTGGGACTCGATCCTAGGTCTCCAGGATCAGGCCCTGGTCTGAAGGCGGCGCTAAACCATTGAGCCACCCGGGCTGCCCAAGGACCAATATTCTTTATATTGTTTTGGGTCATGCTTTTTATTTTATAATTCAGAGACTTTTCCACATCCATTTATAGATTTATAACTTTTTCAGAATACCTTCATAGTTTTATATATTCTGGATTCTTTATTACTTATTTGCCATTCCTATGCAGACATTGAGTTGTCCTCACTTGGTTGCTTCACAAACAGTTCTATAGTGGACAATCTTGTCCATCCAATTTTTTTTGGGGGGGATGTATTTTCTTAGAAGTCATCCATTCTCCTGGGAAAATCTTGCCCCCTTTCCCAAACTTCAATTCAGGAATCACAAGGTTGGCCACTTACTTTTAAATCTTTGCATATTATTGAGACATGGGTTGTTACTTCTGTGATCTCAGAGTTCTTCCTCAATTTGGCCATATTATATTAACAAAATCATCTTCTATGGAAAAGCAAAAGTATTTTCTGTTTTTACTGAAGATACACATTACTTATTTTTCATTTTTCTTTTGTTGGTGGCACTAAATTACTGAGAAACAGGCACAAGAAACAACTTTACTCTGTCATAAATAATTACAAATCAGTTAAATATTTAGTGATATTTAGTAATATTGGTTCTTTTTATGCATTATATAACTTAAGAGTCAGGGTATTTACAAACTACCACAAACACCAGGATATTAAAATTATATATTACTTCTTTGCTCTTGAAATTATATCTAATAAGCTTTTGTATTTTTTTAAGGAAGAAAGTGGGTAAATGGTACTCTTTTATTGAAATATAATAACAATGCTATATTCATTTCAAATGTGCAACATGTTATTCAACAATTCTATACATTACTCGATGCTCATCATAACTGTAGTTACCATCTATAACCATGTAATATGATTAAAATACTACTGACGATATACCCTGTGCTCTACTTTTCATCTCTGTGAGTTATTTTATAACAAGAAGTTTGTATTTTTTAACCTTTTTTTTTTTTTTTTTTTACCTGTTTTTCCCATCCTTCCACCCAGTTCCCCTCTGGCAACCACCAGTTTGTTCTCCATATTTATAGGTCTGATTCTGCTTTTTTGTCTGTTTATTTTTCTAGATTCTGCATATAAGTGAAATCATATAGTATATGTCTTTATCCATCTGACATATTTCATTTAACATAATACCCTCCAGGTCCATCTGTATTGTTGCAAATGGCAAGATATCATTCTTCTTTTTTTAATGACTGAGCAACATTCCAGTGTGTGTGTGTGTGTGTGTGTGTGTGTGTATACACCACATTTTTTTACTGACTCATCCATCAGTGGATATTTGGGTTGCTTTAATATCTTGGCTATTGTAGCAAAAGCTGCAGTAAACATGGGGATATACATATATATTTTTCCAATTAGTGCTTTTGTTTCCTGTGGGTAGATACCCAGTAGTGGAGTTGCTAGGTTGTATGGTATTATTATTTTTAACTTTTTGAGGAAACTCCATCCTATTTTCTACAATGGCTGCACCAATCTACATTTCTACCAAATATTCACACGGGTTCTCTTTTCTCCACATTTTTGTGAATATTTGTACTTTTTGTCTTTTTTTAAAAGATTTATTTATTTATACTTACAGAGAGCAAGAGCACAGTGGAGGAGAGACGGGCTCATGCAGAGTCTGTGCTGCAGGGCTCAGTCTTACTACCAGGAGATCACAACCTGAGCCAAAGCCAAAAGTCAGACACTTAACTGACTGTGCCACCCAGGTGCCTCTTTGTCTTTTGATACTACTTATTCTGATTGCTGTAAGATGGTAATTCATTATGGTTTTAATATTCCTCTAATGATTGGTGATCTTGAGCATCTTTTTATGTAAGTGTAGGCCATATCATCTTTGGGAAAATATCTGTTCAGAACCTCTGCCCATTTTTAAATCGGATTTTTTTGGGGGGAGGGGTTAAGTTGTATAAGTTCTTTATATGTTTTGACATTAACCTTTATACACCTTATAATTTTCACATATCTTCTCCCATTCAACAGGTTGCCTTTTTTGTTTTGTTGATGGTTTTCTTTGCTGTGCAAAAGCTTTTTATTGCAGTGTAGCTCCAACAGCTTATTTTTGCTTTTGTTTCCCCTAAATGTGTTGCTAAGGGCAATGTGCAAGATATTACTCCCTATGTTTTCTTTAAGGAGTTTTGTGATTTCAGGTATCACATTTAGGTGTTTAATTCATTTTGAATTTATTTTTGTGTATGATGTGAAGAAGTGGTCCAGTTTCTTTTCTCTTTTTTCTCTTCCGTTTCCTTTCCCCTTCCCTTTCCTTCCCTTCCTCCTTTCTTTTTTCTTCTTTTATTTCATATAACTGTTTAGTTTCCCCAAAACCATTTATTGAAAAGACTGTCTTTTCCCCATTGTATATTCTTACCTTCTTTATCATAGATTGACCACATTGGTGCATGTTTATTTTTGGGCTGTCTAGCATGTTCCATTGACCTCTGTGTTTATTTTTGAATCAGTACCATGCTGTTTTGATTACTATAGCTTTGTAGTATATTTTGAAATGTGAGATTGAGATACCTCCAGCTTTGTTCTTCTTTCTCAAGATTGCTTTGGTTATTTGGGTTCTTTGTGGTTCTATATAAATTTTAGGATTATTTGTTCTAGTTCTGTGAAAAATACTATTGGTATTTTGATAGAGATGCAGTAAGTTTGTGGATTGCTTTGGGTCGTATGGACATTTCAATAATATTCTTCCAATTCAGGAGCAGGTATATCTTTCCATTTGTGTAGTCTTTAATTTCTTTCAATAATGTCACAGTTTTCAGAATATAAGTCTTCCACCTCTTCAGTTAAATTTATTGCTAGGTATTCTCTTTGGTTATTTATAAATGGGATTGTTTATTTCTTCTATTCCTTATTAGTGTGTAGAAATGCAACAGATTTCTCTATATTAATTTTATACTCAGGGATCCCTGGGTGGCGCAGGGGTTTAGCGCCTGCATTTAGCCCAGGGCATGATCCCGGAGACCCGGGATCGAATCCCACATCAGGCTCCCGGTGCATGGGGCCTGCTTCTCCCTCTGCCTATGTCTCTGCCTCTCTCTCTCTCTCTGTGACTATCATAAATAAATAAAAATTTAAAAAAATAATTTTATACTCTGTAATTTTACTGAATTTATCAGTTCTATTTTTTTTTTTTTTTGTCTTTAGGGCTTTCTACATGTCATCTGCAAATAATGACAGTTTTACTGCTTCTTTACCATTTTGAATGTCTTTTGTTTCTTTTTTGTGTCTAATTGATGAGGCTACAACTTCCAATATTATGTTGAGTGAAAGTTGTGAGAGGGGACCTTCTTGTCTTGTTCTTGATCTTAGAGGAAAAGCTCTAAGCTTTAAGCTCTTCCTCATTAATATATGGTTAGCCTTGGTTTTGTCATATATGTTCTTAATTACGTTGTGATAGTTCCCTGTAAACTCATTTTGTTGAGAGGTGTTTTTTTTTATCATAAATAAGTACTGAATTCTGTCAAATGCTTCTTTGCATCTATTGAGATGATCACATAATTTAATCTTTTATTTTGTTAATATGGTGTATCGTGTTGATTGTTTTGCAAATATTGAACCTTACGTCACTGAGATAAATCTCATTTGATAGTGAATTTTATTATTTTTGGAATGTATTGTTGAATTCAGTTTGCTAATATTTTGTTGAGGATTTTTGTATCTTTGTCTATCAGAAATATTGGCCTGTAGTTTTATTCATTTGTAGTGTCTTTGTCTGGTTTTGATATCAATGTAATGCTAGACTTGTAGAATGAATTTGGAAGTTTCCCTTCCTCTTTTATTTTTTTGGAATACTATGAATGGAATAAGTATTAACCATCCTTGAAATGTTTGGTGAAGGGCACCTGGGAAGCATCCGACCCTTGATTTTCTTTCAGGTCATGATCCTAGGGTTGTGAGATGGGGCCTCACATTGGGATTTACCATATCCTGCTTAAGATTCTCTCTCTGTCCCTCCCTTCTTTCTCTCTCTCTCACTCTCTCTCAACCTTTCTAAAAACAGAAGAAGAAGAAGAAATGGTAAAAATTCATCTGTGAAGCCATCTGGTCCTGGACTTTTGCTTATTAGAGGTTCTTTGATTACTGACTCAATTTCATTCCTAGTAATTAATCTGTTTAAATTTTCTATTTCTTTCAGATTCAGTTTTGGCAGGTTATATGTTTCTAGGAATTTATCCATTTCATGTAGGTTGTCCAATTTGTTGGCTTACAATTTTTCATAATATTGTCCTATAATCCTTTGTATTTCTGTGGTGTTGGTTGTTATTTCTCCTCCTCCAATTCTGATGTTGAGTTCTCTCTCTCTCTCTCTCTCTCTCTCTCTCTCTCTCTCTCTCTCCTCTCTGTCTTTTTTTTTTCATTAGTCTAGCTAAAGGTTTATAAATTTTATTTATTTTGTCAAAGAACCAGCTCTTGATTTCATTGATATTTTCTATTGTTCTTTTAGTTTCTCTTTATTTATTTCTACTCTAATTTGTATTACTTCCTTCCTTCTAGCTTTGGGCTTTTTCTTTTTTTCAAACTCGTTTAGATATAGGGTCAAATTGTTTATTTAGATTGTTCTTGCTTTTCAAGGTAGGCCTGTATTGCTACAATCTTCTTTCTTAAGACAGCTTTTGCTGCATCCCAAAGATTTTGGACCATTGTATTTTCATTTTCATTTATTTCCAAATTTTTTTAGTTTGTTTTTTAATTTCTTCTTTCCTTTCTTGACTGATCTATTCATTGTTTAGTAGTATGTCCTTTAGCTTAGATGTGTTTGTGTTCTCTCCAGATTTTTTCTTATAATTGATTTTTAGTTTCATACTATTGAATTAAAAAAATGGTGATATTATTTCTCCCTTCTTAAATTTATTGAGACTTGTACTGTGGCTTAACAGGCAATCAATCCTGGAGAATATTCCATGTGTATTTGAAAAGAATGTATATTCTGCTGTTTGGGGATGGAATGTTCTGTGTATATCTGGTTAGATCCATCTGGTCTAATGTATTGATCAAAATCACTGTTGATTTTCTGTTTGGATGATCTATCTGTTGATGTAAATTGGATGTTAGAGTGCCCTACTATTCTATCATTGTCAATTTGTTACTTTATGTCTGTTAATACTTTGTTTTATGTATTTAGGTACTCCTATTGTTGGGTGCATAAATATTTTCAATTGTTCTATCCTCTAATTGTTCTATCCCTTTGTCATTATGTAGTACTTTTCTATGTCTCTTACTATAGTCTTTGTTTTAAAGTCTACTTTGTCTGAGATAAGTATTGGTAAATTGGCTAATTTTTTTATTCACTTCCATTTGCATAATATGTGTTTTTCTATTGCTTTACTTTCAGTCTGTATGTGTCTTCAGGTCTGAAAAATGTCTTTTATAGGCAGCATATAGATGGTTGCTTTTTTGAAAAAATCCACTTCATCACTCTCTATCCTTTGATTAAAGCATTTAGTCCATTTACATTTAAAAAGAATTATTAATTGTTATATACTTACTGCCATTTTGTTAGGTGTTTTTGTAGTTCTTCTAACTTTCTTATTTCTTTCGTACTTCCTCTGTTTGTTGATTTTCTTTAGTGTTATGCTTGGATCTATTTCTCTTTATTTTTGGTGTATTTATATAGGTTTTTATTTATTTATTTTAATTTTTAAAGGAGCTGGCTTTATTTTATTTTATTTTTAATTTTTTTATTGGAGTTCAATTTGCCAACATATAGCATATCACCCAGTGCTCATCCCGTCAAGTGTCCCCCTCAGTGCCGATCACCCAGTCACCCTAACCCCCCCGCCCACCTCGCTTTCCACTATCTTGTTGTTTTCCAGAGTTAGGAGTCTCTCATGTTCTATCATGCTTACTGATATTTTCACTCATTTTCTCTCCTTTCCCCTTTATTCTCTCTCACTATTTTTTTGACAACCTTTCACTATTTTTTATATTCCCCAAATGAATGAGGCCATATGTTTGTCCTTCTCCGATTGACTTACTTCACTCAGCATAATACTCTCCAGTTCCATCCACGTGGAAGCAAATGGTGGGTATTGTCATTTCTAATGGCTGAGGAATATTATAGGTTTTTATTACATTTTGTGTGTGTGTGTGTGTGTGTGGTTACCATTGGGGTCATATACAACATATTAGGAGTATAGTAGTCTATATTATGTTGATGGGTCCTTAAGTTTGGACACATCCTAAAAACACTATATTTTTATTTCTACTCATTTAATGAATATGATGTCATATTTTACATCACTTTACATATCGTTTGACTAATTTTTGTAGATATAATTGATTTCATTACTTTTGTGTTTTTACCTCCTTACTGGTTTTATAAGTGATTAATGTACTGTCTTTACTATAGTGTTGGCATTGGCTCCTGCAAGTGTCTGGCTATCCAGCCTGGGGAATACCCCCCAGTATTTCTGTTCTGGGAAAAAATCTCCTGAAGATCTCCACCCCTCCATCACACATTTTAAGATTAGTCAATGAATCACCTTCATTTATATGTCAGGCACTTTACAAACAGTTGCTTCTGTGCTGTGTCACAGCATGAGTTACTTCTTGTGCCAGCTCTTTAATGGCGGGAATTCAGCTTTCTATTGCCCTTTGGCTTGCTTTGTGTTAAGCATACTGATTTTTTAAAGCTCCTGAAGTTAATCCCCATTGGTTTTCAAAGCCAGATGTTATGGGACTTTTTTGCCAAGTGCAGTTTCTGAGAGCTTGTGGGGGCCTGGTGTGGGGTCTGGTTATTTTCTCTTCTCTGTTATTGTGGTACCCCTCCTATTTGGGGTGTGTCACACTAGGGGTTCAGTTCCCAGTCACACCTCCAACCTTCTTATCCTTCTTGATGTGGCCTCTTCTCTATGATTAACCATGAAAGATCTGTTCTACCAGTTTTTGGCTATTTTCAGTTAGTTGTATAGCTGCAGCTATTATCTTCATGTGTTTAGGGGACAAGATGAGGTCAGTATCCTCTTAGTCTGCCATCTTCCAATAAATCCTTTCTATGGTACTTTTGTTATAAAATTACATTAAGAACACTTTCCTTGCTATTGAATATTTTTTGAAAGTATGATAATATCTACAAAAGATTCCATCTATTACTACCACATTAACTTACCCATGCTTTTATTCCTTGACATTAAATGTGTTTCTATTTTTTTTCTATCCTGAAACATTCTATAATAACCATTCTTATACATGAATTTTTTTCAGTTATTTTGTTTTTTATAATGAATAATTATTATAATACTATACAAAGTATGTTCTGGTCATTCAAAACTACAGAGAAAATAGTACTTCTAAATGTATTGTGTTTAAAAATAATAGCGTATCTAGGGGAATTTTAAGTCAATGAACCTGGTGATCAAATTTAAGAATAAAAACTTGACAGAACCAGATATTATGTGCCACCGGATGTAAAGAAATAGGAAGTACAATACACCAACTATGAAGTAAACTTACCAATCAAATCTAAATGTAATCAAATCCTTTGCCCAGTTACTAATTTATAGGAAAAACATAAAATCAAAGATATATGTTAAAAATAAAACCTATAGGAATACAAACAAAAATCCAGAATTTGTTATTCTATAAGGCAAGTGAATTCCTATGAGGAAAAACAAATTCCATGGAAAAGGAAAGTGGGGGGAAACATAAAGACAAGAGAATCTGGGTGCCTAGGTGGCTATCAGTTAAGCGTCTGCCTTCGGCTCAGGGCATGATCCCAGGGTCCTGGGATTGAGCCCCAGGTAGGGCTCCTGAGCTGGAGTCTGCTTATCCCTCCTTCCTAGCTTTGTGCTTTCTTGCTCTGTTTCTCTCTTTGAGATAAATAAATAAAATAAAATTTAAATAAGACAAGAGAATCATCAACCAGGCTATCAATAGTTTGTGCCTTATTGGAATCCTGATTTCAATAAACCAAGTTTGAAAAAAAACATTATGGAAATATGTCCACTAATTAGGTTTTTATGACATTAAGGATTTATTACTAAATTTCCAGGTCAAAAGCTAGAAAATATTTTGTTTAGTTCTTTTTTTAAAAGATTTACTTATGTATTTATTTATTTATTCATGAGAGACATAGAGAGAGAGAGGCAGAGACACAAGCAGAGGGAAAAACAGGCTCCCTTCATGAGCCTGATGTGGGACTCAATCCTGAACTCCAGGATCACACCCTGAGCTGAAGGCAGGAGCTCAATCGCTGAGCCACCCAGGTGTCCCTGTTTTGTTTAGTTATTATGCTGACTTTTTTTTAATAAAATATTATGTTGCCTAGGACTTGCTTCTATACTATTTCAGAACTAAGGGAAATTGTCTAGAATGGAACCAAAATAGGATTGGACATGTGTTGATAGTTGCTGAATATATATATATATATATATATATATATATATATATATATATATATAACTATTTAAAATGCCCTAAAAGAGAGCAGGAGTAAATGAGTTTAACATTTAAGCAGATCACATATAATTCAGTCTTATACTATTTGTGTGTGTGTGTGTGTATGTGTGTGTGTATGCATGTGTGTGTAGTGAGAGAGATACGGGGAAAGGAACAAAATGATCAGATTCACAAGTTAGAATACAGTGTTATGAATATAGACATGAATTTATCCAGAAGCAAGGAAATCATTAAGACCTTTCTCATTTTCGGGGATCCTTGGGTGGCTCAGCAGTTTAGTGCCTTCCCTTGGCCCAGGGTGTGATCCTGGAGTCCCAGGATTGAGTCCCACATCTGGCTCCTTGCATGGAGCCTGCTTCTCCCTCTGCCTGGTGTCGGTGTCTCTGCTTCTCTTTCTCTCTGTGTCTCTCATGAGTAAATAAATTTTTGTTTAAATACCTTTCTCATTTTCTGTAATATCAGTTACTGTTCTGGCATACTCTTAATGTGCTGTAATTTCTCTACAGAATGATAAGGAAAACAATAATCAATTAAAAATGAAATGTGACAACCAAAGGGACTTTTTAGTAAAGGCAAGAAAACCCTCATATCTTGCAGTAGGAGTACAGAGAAAGTCAAGCATGAAATCTGAGATTTATTGTCTTGTGTAATTAACTTCAAAGGAAAGTAAACTCTCAAAGAATGCAGATTTGTTATATCAAAGACATTACCCCCATTGGGAAAATCTGGGACTGTAACACATGGAATTTAGACATGCAGATGACCATCCCTGAAGATTTTGATTCTTTTGATTCGGTGGAAACTTCTAAGCTTGAAGAAATATTTCCTTTCTTCTTGATTAAGAAAAATCATCTCAGTAATCCCGAAAGGCAGCATCCATACCACTTACCATATGTCCTCATTTTGCTTCCTTATTACTTGGCCTATACCATAGGTCTAAGTCACAATAACCAACTGAAGACATGCTGAGCTTGACAAGAAAGAAAGCACTATAATTTAACTAAACTGCAAACCTATCTGACCTATATTTGTAGCCACTTGGACAGTATGAGTGGCACTTGACTAAAAGATAATTTAACAAAGGGCTGAAAGATAAAATAGGGAAGAGTTTATTTACTTGAGAATACTCTCTGGAGATAAAAGATTTAGCATCCTAGAAAAAACTCAGGAGATTGTGCAAATTAATTTAGGTGGCTCCCAGTGGCGTGGTACACATGATGGGCAAGCTGAGCAAAGTCACAATGTGTATATCACCATGTCAGATAATGGATAAAGACATTAAAAAGTTCAAGGAAATGGACATGTCAGAATAGATATAATATGTACAATCAGAAGATGAACATGATGATTATGTTCTTGGGGAAAGCCTAAAGAACATAGAGAAAATCACTTACTCACTTTAAATGTACAATAAACATGAATAACCTGGTGAGAAAAACAGGAACATCATTAAAAAGTTCAGTGGGGCTCAATTTTTCAGTCTAGAGCTAGAGATAAAAGGGTTCTTTTAGGACTTGTCTAGCTGAAAACAATGGCCATGTATGGACTTTGAAACTGTATAGTGCAGAGGCAGCATTTAACTGCCACCAACAGGTGGTACTTAACCATAGATACTGTGATGAGTAGAATTGGAGTAGCAGTCCTGGGAACCCAATCCAAAGGGCCTTGTAGGAATGGTTAATAGAATATGACATCCCTGGAGGCAAAATAGACCGGTGGCAGACAAATGTACTACTCAGCTTAAACCAGCAAAATAAAGCAAGATTGGATATCTGGAAACCTGAAGGTGACCACATTAATAAAAATATCATCCTTTTAAGAGTTTCCAGACCTGAGCCCATTGGTTAGATTTAGAACCTATTGTACTTTGGTTTTTCAAGTAGAATAATACCGTAGCACCATAGCATGTGCATGCGGTAATGATTTACTCAGTTTTTCCCCAAAGGAAATTATATCATTTACTCAATTGACTATAAATTAGGAGATGAGGGCTACCCACATAGTTCTAGCACTTGATAGTACTGAGTTTTGGTGACTTTGACCTATGGGTACTTTGAAATATTATCATGGCCTTCCTAGTTGTATGGGGACCAGGAAATAAATGGCTTACACTAACTCCCTGGCGGTCATTTTCCTGAACCCTGAAGATTTAGCTGGTATTACATACTTAGAAGTCATACAAACCTCCAAATTGTGTCCTTGGTTGTGGATAACTACCAAAATGGGGAAAGCCAAGTGGAAGCTTCTGAAGCCATTCCTTCCATGACCAAGTTATTAAAAAGAAATAAAAATTGTATTTTATATGTATTGCGGCATTTAGGCAACTCCTCATAGCTTTATGTTTCTGGTAGATGCAAGGATGGTGGTCCTTCTCGTATCCCCCATTAAGTTATTAACATTGCCCCTGTAGAAACCAGATGGGGCCCGGAAAGTGACTGTAGACCACTTTAAAGTCAATCCAGTAGTTACCCTGATCGATGCTTCCATGATGGATGTGGTAAGTTTGTTTAAACAGACACAACCTCGGGTTCATAGTATGTGGATACTGATATGACATGTGCATTCTTCTCGATTTCTAATAAGAAAAAAAAAGATCAGGAAATTTTTGTCACTTAAAATGTACAATAAACACTGAAAGTTTGCCCTTGAATAGTAACTCCCTTTTCCTTTCATAATACAGTCAAAAAAGATCTGGACTATCTAAAGATTGCAGAGAGCAGTACATGAACCTATTATTTTGAGGATGGCATATTGATCTATTTAATTAGTTTGCACCCTGAAAGTTTTTGTAAGACACATCTACTCTAGAGGATGGAGTAATCATAGTGGCAAAAATGGAGACTGATAGCATGGATTTTTATTTATTAGGGCTGACCTAGCTGCCAAATGTCCAACTTGTAAGCAACAAAATCAAAATCAATCTTCTAAATGCTACAATTTCTAAGACATACTATCTACTTGGTAGCAAGTTGACTACTTTGAACATCTTTCATAATTTTAATAGATTCACATTCTAGATAAGAGTTTCCCTTTTGGGGCACCTGGGTAGCTCAGTTGGTTAAGCATCTGCCTTCGGCTCAGGTCATGATCTCAGGGTCCTGGGATCGAGCCCTGCATGGGGCTCCCTGCTCAGAGGGGAGCCTACTTCTTCCTCTCCCTGTGCCTGCTGCCCCCCACTGCTGTTGCTCCCTCCCTTTCTCCACAAAATAAATAAAATCTTCAAAAATGTTCCCTTTCTAATCTGATGAATCTCAGCAGAAAGACCCACTATCTCATGGTTCACCAAATATTTGAACCATCAGTGTTAGGGTCTGTAATAAATTGCACCATATTTCACAGCAAAGGAAGTTTGAGTGTTGGTCCATGACCAGAAGGTCAACTGGTTTTTCCACATATTGCACCAGGCTGACAAGACATCTGAACAGCCTACTGGAGACACAGGTGAAGTTTTACCATGATGGCTACACTCTAAAAGCTCTAAGTAGGGTTAGAGCTTCTGGACCCCAAGGAGGTTGTCTTAGCAGCTTAGGCTATATTGCAACAAAATACCATAGTCTCATAGACTGAGTGGCTTTAAAGACTCAAATTTATTTCTCATAATTCTGGAGGCTAAGATGTCCAATATCAAGGGGCCAGCAGATTCACTTCCTGATGAGAGTCCTTTTCTTGGCTTGCAGACAGACACTGCCTCTTTATGTCCTCACATAGATGGGAGAGAGGAAGAGGGAAAGGAAGAAAGAAAATATACTCTGGCTTTTTCTATACTTATGTTGGCACTAATTCCATTATAGATACTCCACCCTAATAATCTTATCTAAATCTAATTATGGCCCAAAAGTCCCAGCTCTAAATATCATCACATTCTAGGTTAAAGCTTCAACATATAATTGGGGGGGGGGAGTGCACAAATATTTAGTCCGAAACAGATATATATTATTATCCAAGGGGTATAAAAAATGCATTAAAACTCTAAGCTAAAACAAACAAACAAACAAACAAACAAAAACTCTAAGCTATGGTTACCCCTTTGGGGTAATTCCTTATACTGAAAGAATTTTAGACAGGAAATAAGTCATCATGTTGAGGTAATTGATCCTAGTGATCAGAAGGAGACAGGGCATCCGTTACATGCCAGGTGCACGAAGGAATACATGTGGGACCTACATGATTTCTGTATCTCTTGGTATTCCCTTGCCTAATTGTGACTATTTATGGACAGGTGTAATAACCTTGTCCTAAGAATATTACAGTGACTTGCGGCTTAGAACCCTTTATTATGATACCCGGTGAGCCACCAAGGCCACCAGAGGTGGTAGCTAATGGTGAGAAGAAAGGAAATGCAGACTACTTATAGCAATGAGACCTATAGCACATCCCACTAACCTCTCACACCCACCAGAAATTATGTAGACAATTGAATCCAATAAGCACATGGTTAGGTATGGAGAACTGTTGCTATGTCCTTCTTTCCAAAACAACTTAATGTACAATTATGGGAAATTTGGTCTGAAAATAGCCTGAAACTGTCCCTTCTTCCCTGGTCTACCTCAAATGCCAAGAACCAGCTCACCCAAAAGGACTCGGTTCCTCCTAAGGGGGTTCACATTTGGTGAATGGGTGAGGTGGGTAGAAGGGTCTGGCTATTGTAGTCTGACAGGAGACACTCTGAAAGGTGGTATTTGCCCAGATATCCATGGGGTGGCATATAGTTGTTTTGGGATTGTATCATAATTTAACTCCTTTCTCTGAGTCCAGTCCTGATGCAGGAGTTAATCTTAAATAAACATGTTGTACCCTAAATGCACCTGTTTCTGAACCTTTTGAACAACCTAACCTGCAGTGATATCTATATATTTATTTGTAGGTGTATGCAGGTAAAATATAATCTTAGATATAAATTACATGTTCTAGAGACTGCTCTGTACTTTTCCCCCACCTAACTACATATACTATTACTTTCATTTTATAGCGATCTCCCTTATTCCTTTTTGTAGCTGCATAAACTCAATTGCATGGAAGGACCACAGTTTATGATGGAGAATTGGGTGGGTTATTTACAATCTAGTGCTTTAAATCATACTGTGTATAATCATGCAAATTACTAATTAGTGTTTTAGCAAATGTATCTCTGAAATTATTCCTAGGAAGAGTTGAAGGGACAAAGGGTGAATGTATGCTTCTTTTGTTAGGAATTGTCAAATTGGTCTTCCTTAGAAGGCATATTGGTTTGCATTCCAAATATTTAAGAATTTTCCAATATTTTTATTAGATTGTTATAAAAATTTTAGATCACTGCCACAGTAAATGATAAACGGTATCTCGGGATCCCTGGGTGGCGCAGCGGTTTGGCGCCTGCCTTTGGCCCAGGGCGTGATCCTGGAGACCCAGGATCGAATCCCACGTCGGGCTCCCGGTGCATGGAGCCTGCTTCTCTCTCTGTCTCTCTCTCTCTCTCTCTCTGTGACTATCATAAGTAAATGAAAAAAAATTAAAAAAAATATGTACTTAAAAAAAAATGATAAACGGTATCTCAATATTATTATATTATTGATTTACCTTTGCATGATGAATTTATGATTTTTATTTCTTTTACTGTGAATTAACTCTTGTGGGTATTTTTAATTTTTCCCCTCAATTTTTAAGACCTCTTCATAGATTAGAGATACCTTATTTTTTCCTGTTATTTAAATAGCAAACATTTTTCAGTTTTTCTTTTTGTTTCTTATTTTGCAAAGTTTATTATTTTTATTTTTATCTACTTTAATTTATCAATATTTTATTTCTTTTGGGTGGTGAATAAGAGCTTTAAATTTTATGTACACTCTACAAATGAATTTTATTTCTTTTCATTGATTTTTTTTTTTTTAAATTAGGGCTGCGAGTCATTTGGAAATTATTTTCCTGGATGTTTTAGAGAATGAATCCAAATCTGTCTTCTGAATTTTTTCCACATGTATGTCAAGTTTGAGATCTCTTTGCTGTCACTTTATCTTCTGTTTCCTCCAATCTTAGGTACTTTTGTTTTGTTTTGTTTTTTTAAGATTTTATCCATCCATTCATGAGAGATACACAAAGGGAGAAGCAGAGACATAGGCAGAGGGAGAAGCAGGCTCCATGGAGCAAGCCCCCATGTGGGACTTGATCGCAGGACCTCGGGATGGGGATCGCACTCTGAGCCAAAGGACGCTCAACCACTGAGCCACCCAGGCGTCCCCTGAGGTACATTTCTGCATCCTTTTTCTAGTTTATTCTTGTAGTTAGTCATGTTTTATTGTTACAAACTCATGGAATGATGCTAATTTCGTATTTTTATGCCAATATATTTGTGTGGGTTTCAGATGTATTCCTGTTCTGCTTCTTGTTTCTCAAAGCAGTGGCCCTCATAGTAGGTGTGGTTAATTTTATAGATCCACTTGACTGGGTGGCCTAGACATTTTTGTCAAATATTAATCTGGGGGTGTGGGTAAGGGTGTTTCTAGAGGAGATTAACATTTGAATTGGTAGATTGGGTAAAGCAGATTATTTTCCCTAATGTAGGTGCCTCTCATTCAATCATGAAAACCTGAATGGAACAAAAAAGGCTGAGTAAGAGGGAACTTCTCCTGTCTGACATCTAGCTGGGACATTGGTTTTCTCTTTATGTTGGGTATTCTTTGGTCTCAAACCTGCAGGCTTTCTCCTGGAACTTATACCAATGAGTCGATAGGTGCTTAGGCCTTTGGATTCAGACTGGAATTACATTTTTTTTTTTTATTGGAGTTCAGTTTGCCAACATATATAGCATGTCACCCAGTGCTCACCCCGTCAAGTACCCTCCTCAGTGCCTGTCACCCAGTCTCCCCATCCCCCCACCCACCTCCCCTTCCACTACCCCTTGTCTGTTTCCCAGAGTTAGGAGTCTCTTATGTTCTGTCATCCTCACTGATATTTCCCATTGCTTTCCAGCTTTTTGACTACAGATCTTGGGGCTTTTCTGCCATCATAATCAAGTGAGCCAGTTCCTTATAATAAATTTCTCTCTTTGTGTGTGTGTGTGTGTGTGTGTGTGTGTGTGTATTTGGTTCTATTCTCCTGTTAAACTCTGAAAATTACAGACTTTTGTAGTGAGGGAGCCTCTTTTGTGAGTAGATATGATAAATTTTATGCTCAAGGATGTACTCTTCTGTTGTCACTGTTTAGTATTCAAAAATACAGCCTCTTTGTTGGTCATGACTCTGTATCTTAGATTTAGTGTGATTCTAACTCTATTGTCCTGCAGGCTTTAGGCCTTGATGGTTTTTTGTTTGTTTGTTTGTTTTTGGCCTTGACTTTTAAAGTAATGCTTCACTTTTAACGTTGTATTATTTGGGGATATTGCTTTCTGTGATCTATTTACTCTGGATCTGTTTGCTTCTAGCATCATAACAATCTTTTTGTGGAATTTCTAATCCTCCTACCTTCTTAGCACAATGTTCTCAACAGTGTTTTCTGCAGGGTACGGCTTTGCTTTTGTAAAACATATTTGTGGCATGTACAGTGATGCCTGGGGATTTAGACGGTCGTGGTTGATCTCCTTGCCCCAGTGTGTTTCTCTGGGTCTTTTTTTGCCATGTCTCTGAAACCTGAAGCCTGCAAGTTCTTACAGTATTTCAGATTGTTCTAGACACTTTTGCGATCAAGTTTTTGTTTGTTATTCCTGAGTCCCATGACCCGTATGGTCCTTCAGTGTTTACCTGTCTCTTCTCATCTACCACTGGCCAGCAGCTGACCCAGCATGGATCTGATTCTGTAAAGTGGTTTGGCCACACCACTCACCCTCAGAGGTTCTTAGAGGATTTCCTGCCATGTAATTCCAGTGAATATGTCATCTGTAAATTATTTAACTTGCTATTTCTTAAGGTCTGTCTGGTTTTTATGAGACAGTTTGCGGAGATTCAAAGAAATTACTGTAGTCATGATCCTGTTGTTAGTGGCTTAGAAATAATTTTTATATTTATTCATAATATTAAAGTTTTTTTATTCGTGCTAAAGAATTAATTTAATCTATTAAGTATTTACACAATTTACAAACTCTTAGATATATATTATGTTAATAAATTTTGTCATATATTATAAATTCTGCTTATGTATTATATAGTATGGATTGTTCATTATATAACATTCATATACAATATATATAAAATAATTTTAATATAATTTTTTACAGTTTTAAGTTGACCTTATGATAGTGGGATATACTTAATTTATGCATTCTCTTCTTTTAGAACATAAGACATTTGAGAATTGAAATTATATTTTATTTATTTATTTATTTATTTATTTATTGAAAATATTTTATTTTGTTTATTCATGAGAGACACACAGAGAGGAGGGAGGGGGGAGCAGAGATACAGGCAGAGGAAGAAGCAGACTCCATGCAGGGAGCCTGACGTGGGACTTGATCCTGGGACTCCAGGATCAGGCCCTGGACTGAAAGCGGTGCCAAACCACTGAGCCACCCGGGTTGCCCTATATTTTATAAATCTTTATAAGTGACTAAAAACAATCCTTGTTGTGTATTAGCAATTAATAACTTAACATGTACTACAGTTCATATGTGATGCATTTTGCTGCTTAAACATTGGGTTTTTTCTACTCTCACCCTAAAACTTAAGAATATATACATAAAATCAAGAAATCATGTGCTAGAAAAATGAGCAGAACAAAACTATAGGTAACATCAAAATCATATGCAGATATATCTTCAAATTTCATATAGAAACTCCAAAGTTGAATTAATTTTATTTATATGTTCATGATATCTCAATCATTCTTTTATATGACTAAAGTTTCCTTAGGAATTTCTAAAATTGAATATGAGATCAAAATAAACATTTATAAAGTAATTTTTTGCACATTTACTTACTAAGATACAGTAACAGAACAACTTTGACTCTTATTGTTCTTTTTGAAATTTTACTTAAAATATATTTTTGGTAAGTAGAGGGAAATATTTTATTTACATATTTAATTTTTTTTCCTGGAGATTATGCTACATCCAATAAAATTATAACACATTAGCAGAAACTACCTTAATAGAATGCAGTTTGGGAAGATGATATTTTGGTAGAAAAATCATCTTTCTGTTATACAAATGTCTTTTCTTTTTATCTGTTGCTGATATTTTTTTTCTTAATGTATAAGCAAATGTATAGTTAATCAGTACCTTAAATCCAACAACCCATATAAAATGTTTTTCCTATGGAAAATTATACTTTATATCGCTGTTTTGATGAGTTCCTTCACAGCTTTGAAAGTATACCAGACTTAACTTTCCGGTTTTATAGTTCCCCACCATCCTATGGCTATTCTGTCCCAGCATCACATCCTATTATTCTAATCCTGAATGTTTGAAAGAAACATTTATAAATAGGACTATCTTGAAAGTGTTTGCAATTTTTTGTGCAGGTACTTTTGAAATTTATAGGCAAAAAGATCCGTAGACAAGTCTTTCCCATTCTTAGAAGACAAACCCTAGCACATTTTCAACAATTTATTTGACTTTCACTGCCCATGTCTTCTAAGCAATCAATTTATCTTTCTCTGCAGAGTCTGTGAACAGGACTGCATTTCCAATTGACAGGTGCAGGGATTTCCCTGGTTAGCTACCCCTTTGCTCTTTTTCCTGTGCTGTCACCAGAGAGAAATGACTGTAGGCCTTGGCAATGAAAATATTTTCTGACAAATAGTGCCATCCATGTAGAAAGAGGACAACATATGTCCATATGCAAAACTCCATTTGACACCCTTCTTTCTAATAGAGTTTGTGCTTTCTATGGCTGTACACATCATTCTAGTATTCACAAAAGAATTTACAAAAGAACGTACTGGGGCCAAAGCAATGGCCACTGGCTTCTTCATGTGAAATTTGTTGGGTAAATGAAGATCATCTTTAGTACTCTGCTGTTCATTTTTTCCAAGTTATATCTGTAGAACTTTTTCTTTTTTTAAGATTTTATTTATTCATTCATGAGACATACACACACACACATATACACACACAGAAGCAAATACATAGGCAGAGAGAAAAGCAGTCACCATGCAAGGAGCCGGATGCAGCACTCGATCCCTGGACTCCAGGAACATGCCCTGGGTAGAAAGCAGGCGCTCAACTGCTGAGCCACCCAGGAGTCCCATCTGCAGAACTTTTTTTTGTTTGTTTGTTTTTCTTTTCCTGTCTATTTCATGTCTAAATATCCAAGTAATATGAAAAAGGTATCCTAATGAAAAAGGAGCAATAGTTACCTACTAGAGAGGCAGGAAGTCATATGGAGACACCAGTTTGATAGAAAGGGCCTAGGGCCTGTTTTATTCAAAGCTAAGTCTTTAAGTGTGCTTCTCTGTGTCTCTCTTGCTTTCTTTTCTCTCTCACACAAAGGTTTGCCTATCTGTGAATGAGCACTGCGCATCTTTAGTGTGAACACATGGTACTATGTCACCTCTCCTGGTGGATTTTTATTTCACATATCATTTTAAGTGGGCAATAAAATATATTGCCACTTAAGACATTAAGAATAGTGGCTTTACAATGGGGCACTTGTAAAAGAAGATGGCATTAATTTTCCGAACAATTCTGCCTAGAAAATCTGTTAGTAAGGAGAGCCTTGGAAATGGAAATAAGTCAGAGAGGTTCTTGCTACTGAGGATCCTTGCTGAGCTCATCTTTTTGGTAGAATCCCATGGTCCTTATTTTACATAAGTGTCTTAACTTTTATCCCTTGATAGAACACAAGAAAAATAACAAATGTGTGTCTAAGAATCATGCCCTAGCTTCAAATTAATTCTGCTCGATTTTCCATTGCTAGGATTAAAACCTCTCAGCTTTCTCCCAGGGTTCAAGGTGGTCACTTTGTGCTTCTTAAATTTATATAGAGCATCTAAAATGAATTCCTTTGATATTGTCTGATTGATGTACCTATCACTGTCATAACATAAATAGCATAATTATATAATGACTTACATGTGTTTTGGTCTAATGGTGTTTGTTTTGCTGTGTCAAACTTTAAGATATAAAATGCTTTGGGAAAAAGGTAGATTTTCTTGTTTGATGGTTACCATTAAGGTTTGATGGTTATCGACAAGCAAGCTTCATATTATAAATGGTCTTGAAAATGACAAAAAATTTGTTTACAAATTCAGTGTAATCAACTCTTGTCTTAAAACAGTAACATTATGGACTAATTAACAAATATGCTGACAAAATTCTATATTCATTATTCCTCCTAGAAATCACTTGGGTGATGTTCATTTGGTGGATTTAAAAGTTTACTTATATGACTTTTTTAGTCAAAAACTTTATTTTGTTAAAAAATGTTATGAACAGAATAATAAAAATCATTCAGGACCTATAATGGTAAATGTAGATATCAAATAACATTGTTTTACAGAAAAAAAAAAAAAACAAAAAAACAAAAACTATGTAGAACACCTGTGGACCCAAGAGTCTTATTTTTATGCATCAAAGGAAAGTCTAATGATTTCTTATTACTGACTGTAAGAGTCATGGTACCTGACACATATGTTTATATTAAGTGGATCTTCTTTTGGTAGAAATTAACAATCAACCCATTTATCCAGGTTAATTTTTTAAAAAGATTTTATTCATGTATTCATGAGAGACACAGATTGAGAGACAGAGGCAGAGACACAGGCAGAGGGAGAAACAGGCTCCATGCAGGGAGCCTGATGTGGGATTCGATCCCCGATCCCCGGTCTTCAGGATCACACCCTGGGCTGAAGGCAGTGCTAAATTGCTGAGCCACCCCACCCCGGGTGCTCTCCAGGTTAAATTCTAATGATGCCCTCATTGGGCATTATTACGGTAAGCCCTAATTCAACTAATACAGCATAAATCTATATGTCCTTGATAGTTATTTCATATTCAGTCTTCTTTATCTCTTAAAATATTAAAAGAGGCTATGGATAAGATAGTTACAAGTATCCATTAATCCAGGAATATTCTTGGAGCAATCTAGACAGTGGCCCATGAACTTGACTCAGTCTACTGAGCTTAAATTTTGGTTTTATCTATTATTAGGTATGTCACCTTGGAAAAGTTATGACCCCTTAAAGTATCAGCTTCCTCATCTATACAATAATTCTAGCACTTAATTCCTGGGTTATTGTGAAGGCTAAGTGATAGAGTATATGAGATTATTAGAACAAATCTAGGTACCTAGAAAACACAAAATAAGTGGCAGTTAATTTGTTAGCCAGCCCAAAGCATTAGCTATGTTTTTCCTTCCAGAAGCAAGACAATCAGTAAATAGCACTCAAAGCTCTGTTCTTTTATAAAACTTAAGGAAAAAAAGTTGAGATGTGCTGACGAGATAGCATCAGAATCTCTCATTTTGGCATCGTTTCTTTGGCACAGGCAAGTTGATTCTTTCCTAACATGCACCTAATATACCTTGTTTGCCTTTTGAAAATTTATGCTGCTATTAAACATCAAAACTTGTGTCACATGGAAATGCCTTCCTGGGAGGGTGCGCTGTTACTGTGGAATCATCTGTTTGTGCTATCATTAGGTACAAAAGCTTTGAAGTAAGACCTAAAGCCAAAATTCTCACAGATGTTGCATGGAAATAAACTTCAAAAAGGAAGCACAGTGTTCATTCACAGACAGGTAAACATCTGTGAGAGAGAGAAAGGGAAGCTGAGAGACAGAGAGGCTCACTTAAAGGCTTAGCTTTGAACAAAACAGGCCCCAGGCCTTTTCTTTCAAATTGATGTCTCCATTTCTATGGCTTCCTGCTCTCTACTAGGTAACTATTGAAGCCTCCCTTTCTGAACTAATTTACGTTGACCTCTTCCTTAACTCCCACTAGTTTCTTTTAAAGTAAGGTTTGTTTTCCCTAATGAGGATCGGCTGGGAGCGGGGGTGACCAAAAGAAAATAAATTCCCTTTTAACAAGCTATGCCTCTGTTTAGGCTGGTATTTGGGGAAGAGGAGAGGCCAAGAATACACACAAGATCTCGAGTCTGCAGGTTTAAAATTGGAGATCCTATAAATGTAATGTATGTAAACTCACCACATCTTTATTAAGAAATTGTTATATTCCAGACACTGAGGCTACAAAATAAGGACAAGCAAAGCCATAAAAAGAATGACCATTTCTGATAACTCTTGGGCCATCAATTAAACTCTTTCTCTATTTTTGATAAATGTACAAAATTTAGGTCGAGTTTTACGGTCATAAAATTCTTCTTTTTCTGTTTATCAGCTGATGGCTTGGAAATACTGATGCCATCATAGAATGAACAACAAGAAAACAAAACTACAAATTAGAAAGGGTCAATCTATCAGGATGATAACTTGATCTTTCAAAGCCCACCGCTTACTCAAAACCCCAAAATAATTTCACCGAACAGTATTGTAACCAGAGATAAACAGTCCAGCTCCCTTTGAGTTTTCAGGTCTCTTGTCTTCTATTATTAGTTTATCATATGATTTATTTTTCAAATAACAAGGATCTGACAAATTTGTGCCACTAAATCTCTTCACTACTTTGATCTCCATTATGCTTTAGGGCAAAACAGTTTATGTGATGCTCAGCTTTATGGAATGTAGATACTTTGCCCTTCAACTACAAGCCAAGCTTCCTTCACCTCCAAGCATTCTGGAACTGATCGATGGCAAGCCTGCCTCAAAAACTCTTTTCTCTTCTTATCCTTGGTAAGAATATATCAATAAATAGGAAGAGGTGAGGACGCTACCAAAGCCTGTGAGCACAACTTCTCATTTCATCAGCTCTGCTGATGTTACCTCTGGCTCAGAGGTTCCATCTCCTCTGCCTCTATGGGATGCGTCAGGATTGCTTTGACAGCAAGCCCCAGAGGCATATGGCAGAAAGTTTCTTGCTTCTCAAGACTGCTTTTACTGGCTCACTAGTTCAGTGCAGTAGCAGTGCTAATAATAACCAGGGAGCTGGTAAGATAATCCAAATAATGCTGTCCTCAGATTCTGAATTAATAAAAAAAGAAGGCGAACTCAGTAGAGTGAATATACCTTATTCTGAAGTTAAAAAGAAAATGGGATATTCATCTGGCTGACACTTATTATCTATTTTATTTTTATTAAAATATTTTAATGTCTCTTTTCTTTAAAGCTTGTGGGTTTTATGTCATAGAAATGTGGGTGTAAGTCCTGACTTTATCACTTCTGAGAATTGTGACTAGGAAAGTCTCCTTGAAATTTGGTCATCTCACCTATATATCAGTTTGAAGTCAGCTATAAATCAACTGAGATAATGTGCTGATTGAGGGTTTTTTTGATGTTTAAATAACATAATATGTGTTCACGTATAGGATTATGATAGACACAGAAGTCATCACTTAGCATGGATTGTTTTTGTCTTCAAAAGCAAAAACAACCAAAAAACCAAAAACTTAAAACTCATTCTGTCAGTTTAAATATACCTACCTCAAGAGCAGGAGTTCTCTGGCTTTGTTCTTTATTCCTAGCTTTTAGTATTTCATTGGTCATAATGAATTGAATCATGGCCCCCAAAAGGTATGTCCATGCCCCAGTTACCCAGAAACCGATTGTATGGCATAAGATATGATTAAGTTAAGGATCTTGAGAGGAATGATTTATCTTGGATTATCCAGGTGGACTTTAAATGTAATCACATTTATCTTTGTGAGAGCAAAACAGAGTTTTGAGACAGAAGAGGAAAAGACCCAGATATATTGGAGCAATGTATCCACAAGCCAAAAATCACTTGAAGTCACCAGAAGCTGAAAGTGGCAAAAACAGACACTCCATGTAGCTTTTGGAAGGACTGTAGCCCTGCCAACACCTTGACTTAGCACTTTTGGCCTCTATAATTGTGAGAGAATAAATTTCTACAGAATTAAGCCACCTGGTTTGTGATAATATAGCAACCACAGGAAACTAATGCATTGCTATGTTATCACTTTTACTATTCTATGTGTGTTTGGGAAATCTTATCAGTAGGTTGCTAGGAACTTCAAGGTAGAAATCATATCTTGCTCCTCTTTGTGTTGGACTCAGTACTTAGCACAAGTATCTTACACATGGCAGGGCCTAGGAGAAAATTCCTAAAGTGGATTACTGAATGCTACATTAGTGAGAGAATTATTCTGGACACAGTCCCTAAATACAAAGATTAAGAATAGGTTGGCAAAAAGCCAATAAGGTTGACCATTTATTAAGAGATATGTCTTTAGGGGAAAGGATAAAATGAAGCATTCATTTCTACACCGAACAAATTAAAAACATGGCAGAGTAAATAATGGTGATGGACAAATCCAAGAGATTGACAATTTAAGAGAAGACTTAGCAACAGAACTTTTGTGTACTGATTATACTTCCAGTGTCCAGTTCAAATTGTAAGGCGCTTGGAAGTGGTCACTCTCTTCCTCACAACAAGAAAAGAGATAAACTGAAAATAATCAACTCTGTTTAGTCATCAGTGAATCAAAACCACAAGGCAAACTGTTTCCCCTGAAACTGGAGAGATAGGTGAATACAGGGAATCACAGCTCATTGGGTGTTTAAGTCCTGAAGGGCAACACAGTCTTGTCACTAGTAACAATACCTGCAGGAAAACATACTGCAATTGGCAACTGCTAGAGGCCCAGTGTGCGCTAACTTGAGAATTAAAATTTCCATGTGGGCTCAGGCTCATGAGTTTTATCTCCAGGAGCCCCATCATGGTCTCACTGAAAATTGGGAAAGAATCCTCTCTTACCTCTGACAGGGGAAGAGTAAAAGTCACTCTTCTGAAATCTTTATTCTTTTTAACCAGGCCTGCCCTCAAGGGAAACCATTTTGGCAGAGCCTGTTTGGAATTCATCTAAATCCAATTTACATGGCAGAAGGGAAATCTCCAATTCCAGCCTTCTAGCTCTTTGAAAGAGAAGAAAATGATATATTAGAATACATGTTTAGGAAAGAGCAGTGTAATGAAAGAGGAATAATTCCTTTAGTGCGTCAGGGAAGCTACCACCCGGAGTGACTAGTTAGGGGCATCCTGTCCATTACCAAGTCAATTTGATATAGTGTTTCTTTTTTTTAAATTTTTTTTTTTTATTATTTATTTATGATAGTCACACACAGAGAGAGAGAGAGAGAGAGAGGCAGAGACACAGGCAGAGGGAGAAGCAGGCTCCATGCACCGGGAGCCCGACGTGGGATTCGATCCCGGGTCTCCAGGATCGCGCCCTGGGCCAAAGGCAGGCGCCAAACCGCTGCGCCACCCAGGGATCCCACCAAGTCAATTTGATATAGAATCTAAGAAAGGTTCAATACCAGGACCCAAGATAAATACTGATGGATGGACTTTGGCAAAACTAATAAATTAATCAAAAATAGGAAAGCATGAGGATCAGAAAACAAGGGGCGCTACAGAGTGGAGGAAGTACTAGGTTGAAGATGAAACGAAAGTCCAAGGAGGAAGATGGTGCAGCAAGACTGGGAGCAATCAGAGCTAACTGGAATAGAAGAACCACTTGCAAGAAACTATTATGGTTAGGAAAAAGTAGACTACATCTATAGGACGATTTGGTGCAAACTATTTTTAAACAGATAAAACAAGACAAAGGAGACATTGAAATAATTATTATCTCCAGGAAAACATGAGAGTATACAGAAAGGACATTTAATAATGTGTACAACTGGGTCATGTAGTGAACATACTTTGCATATTTTTTTCCTCTATGTGTATATTTGTCAATTTTATTTAAAGGGAGGAAAGGAGACGTGTGTTTCAAATGGGTGAATTGTTTTTTTAAAAGAATAGTCATAAAAATACATATTACAGGGAAGAGATTTCAGCTTGATGGTGCTCAGCAGATATATCACTTATCTACTGATCAATTTCAAATTTTGTAAAGTTGCACTTGCTGAAAAACATTTTATGTAAAGTGGCACTTACGTAAATTGTGGCTTTGGCCATTTTTTAGGTTTTGCAGCAAAATTGTCTTGTTAACATATTATAATACACTTATATTGTTTCTTCTTCATTTCTTTTTATCCAATCTTGCTTAATTTTTTTCCTTCAATCTCTCTCTCACCTCATTACACTTTCCTTTTTTTACAATCTCAACCCTTCTCAAGATACAGAGCTGGTTCTCTTCTAAAGAATACACAGTGAATATGGGCATGGATGGAGATTAATTGGGATTCTGCATGCCCGGATTTTTTTTTTTAAGATTTTATTTATTTATTCATGAGAGACACAGAGAGAGGCAGAGACCCAGGCAGAGGGAGAAGCAGGCTCCATGCAGGGAGCCCAACATGGGACTCGATCCCTGGTCTCCAGGATCACGCCCTGGGCCGAAGGCAGGGGCTAGACCACTGAGCCACCCAGGGATCCTTAAACTGCTTAGCTCTTATATCATCTTGGGACTTACTTTATTTCTTCCTTTGATAGGAAACAAACACTTCAAGAATTCTATCATTGTGCTCTTAGAATTTTTTTTTTTTAGGTATTATTTGGCGTGCTCAGTTTAATATGTAAATAAATTATTCATATAATTTATGTACTTTGTTGTATAAGATACAAACTAAAGATGGGGTCTATCTCTTCTATCTTCAAAATATTTAGCTCAATCACCTAACATTTATAAAGATCTTATATATCAATCCTTATAGACTATATGGTACAAGAAGGTCAAATCAATAATAGTTTATCACCTATTTATTACTGACAAATACATACAACTGCTCTTTGAGGCCTATATTATTATATGTGATTTAGATATAAGAAAATAGAGACTTATATGAGCAGTTGCTCAAGATGACATTGTTAATAAATAAGAGATGATGCTAAACTTTAAAAATGTATGCATTTAAACCCACATTTAGAGAGGAGGGGCAAGATGGCGGAAGAGCAGGGTCCCCAAATCGCCTGTCCCCACCAAATTACCTAGATAACCTTCAAACCATCCTGAAAATCTACGAATTCGGCCTGAGATGTAAAGAGAGACCAGCTGGAATGCTACAGTGAGAGGAGTCCGCGCTTCTATCCAGGTAGGAAGACGGGGAAAAAGAAATAAAGGAACAAAAGGCCTCCGAGGGGGAGGGGCCCCGGAGGAGCCGGGCTGAGGCCGGGGCGAGTGTCCCCAGGACGGGAGAGCCCCGTCCCGGAGGAGCAGGAGCTGCACCAACCTTCCCGGGCGGGCGGAAAGGGGCTCGCAGGGAGGTGGAGCAGGACCCAGGAGAGCAGGGATGCCCTCGGGCTCCCGGGGACACTAACAGGCACCTGCGAGCGCAGGAGAGTGCTCCGAGCTCCCTAAGGGCTGCAGCGCGCACGGCGGGACCGACCGGAGCAGCTCGGAGGGGCTCGGGAGCGGCTCCGCGGAGGGGGCTGCGGGGCGGGAGCGCGAATCCACCAGCGCAGGCCCCGGAGCACAGGGCGCCGGGACACAGCCCAGGATCCGGCCTCCCCCGGGACAGGCAGAGGCCGGGAGGGCCCAGGACAGCGAGGACGCTCCAGCCTCGAGCTGAGCAGATCAGTGGCCCCGCCCCGGAGCCTCCAGGCCCTGCGGACGGAGAACCGAGAGCCCCGAGCCCGAGCCCCGTAGTTCCTGCGGAGGCTGAATCCAGGCTTCCAGAGTTGCCATAGCAACTGCAACTGTTCCTCCTGAGACCTCATGGGGTAAACAACCCCCGCTGAGCCCTGCAGCAGGCAGGGGCAGAGCAGCTCCCCCAAGTGCTAACACCTGAAAATCAGCGCAACAGGCCCCTCCCCCAGAAGACCAGCTGGACGGACCAGTTCCAGGGGAAGTCAAGGGACTTAAAGTCTACAGAAATACTCCCCCGTGTTTTTTTTTTTTTTCTTTTCTTTTTTCTTTTCTTTTTGATTTCTGATTGCTTCCCCCACCCCCCCTTTTTTTTTCTTTTTTTTTCACCTTTCTTTCTTTTTCTTTTCCTTTTTCTTCTCTTCTTTCCTTTTTCTTTTCTTTTTCTTTTTTCTTTTTCTCTTTTCTTTCCTTCTCTCTCTTTCTCTCCTTTTCCCAATACAACTTGTTTTTGGCCACTCCGCACTGAGCAAAATGACTAGAAGGAAAACCTCACCTCAAAAGAAAGAATCAGAAACAGCCCTCTCTCCCACAGAGTTACAAAATCTGGATTACACTTCAATGTCAGAAAGCCAATTCAGAAGCACTATTATACAGCTACTGGTGGCTCTAGAAAAAAGCATTAAGGACTCACGAGACTTCATGACTGCAGAATTTAGATCCAATCAGGCAGAAATTAAAAATCAACTGAATGAGATGCAATCCAAACTAGAAGTCCTAACGATGAGGGTTAACGAGGTGGAAGAACGAGTGAGTGACATAGAAGACAAGTTAATGGCAAAGAGGGAAACTGAGGAAAAAAGAGATAAACAATTAAAGAACCATGAAGACAGATTAAGGGAAATAAATGACACTCTAAGGAAGAAAAACCTACGTTTAATTGGGGTTCCCGAGGGCGCCGAAAGGGACAGAGGGCCAGAATATGTATTTGAACAAATCCTAGCTGAAAACTTTCCCAATCTGGGAAGGGAAACAGGCATTCAGATCCAGGAAATAGAGAGATCCCCCCCTAAAATCAATAAAAACCGTTCAACACCTCGACATCTAATAGTGAAGCTTGCAAATTCCAAAGATAAAGAGAAGATCCTTAAAGCAGCAAGAGACAAGAAGTCCCTGACTTAAATGGGGAGGAATATTAGGGTAACAGCAGACCTCTCCACAGAGACGTGGCAGGCCAGAAAGGGCTGGCAGGATATATTCAGGGTCCTAAATGAGAAGAACATGCAACCAAGAATACTCTATCCAGCAAGGCTCTCATTCAAAATGGAAGGAGAGTTAAAGAGCTTCCAAGACAGGCAGGAACTGAAAGAATATGTGACCTCCAAACCAGCTCTGCAAGAAATTTTAAGGGGGACTCTTAAAACTCCCCTTTAAGAAGAAGTTCAAGTAACTCTGAACGTGAATGGGCTTAATGACCCCATCAAAAGGCACAGAGTTTCAGACTGGATAAAAAAACAGGACCCATCTATTTGCTGTCTGCAAGAGACTCATTTTAGACAGAAGGACACCTACAACCTGAAAATAAAAGGTTGGAGAACCATTTACCATTCAAATGGTTCTCAAAAGAAAGCAGGGGTAGCCATCCTTATATCAGATAAACTAAAATTCACTCCGAAGACAGTAGTGAGAGATGAAGAGGGACACTATATCATACTTAAAGGATCTATCCAACAAGAGGACTTAACAATCCTCAATATATATGCCCCGAATGTGGGAGCTGCCAAATACTTAAACGAATTATTAACCAAAGTAAAGAAATACTTAGATAATAATACACTTATACTTGGTGACTTCAATCTAGCTCTCTCTACCCTTGATAGGTCTTCTAAACACAACATCTCCAAAGAAACGAGAGCTTTAAATGATACACTGGACCAGATAGATTTCACAGATATCTACAGAACTTTACATCCAAACTCAACTGAATACACATTCTTCTCAAGTGCACATGGAACTTTTTCCAGAATAGACCACATACTGGGTCACAAATCGGGTCTGAACCGATACCAAAAGATTGGGATCGTCCCCTGCATATTCTCAGACCATAACGCCTTGAAATTAGAACTCAATCACAAGAAGAAGTTTGGAAGGACCTCAAACACGTGGAGGTTAAGGACCATCCTGCTAAAAGATAAAAGGGTCAACCAGGAAATTAAGGAAGAATTAAAAAGATTCATGGAAACTAATGACAATGAAGATACAACTGTTCAAAATCTTTGGGATGCAGCAAAAGCAGTCCTGAGGGGGAAATACATCGCAATACAAGCATCCATTCAAAAACTGGAAAGAACTCAAATACAAAAGCTAACCTTACACATAAAGGAGCTAGAGAAGAAGCAGCAAATCGACCCGACGCCCAGCAGAAGAAGAGAGTTAATTAAAATTCGAGCAGAACTCAACGAAATTGAGACCAGAAGAACTGTGGAACAGATCAATAGAACCAGGAGTTGGTTCTTTGAAAGAATTAATAAGATAGATAAACCATTAGCCAACCTTATTAAAAAGAAGAGAGAGAAGACTCAAATTAATAAAATCATGAATGAGAAAGGAGAGATCACTACCAACACCAAGGAAATACAAACAATTTTAAAAACATATTATGAACAGCTCTACGCCAATAAATTAGGCAATCTAGAAGAAATGGACGCATTCCTGGAAAGCCACAAACTACCAAAACTGGAGCAGGAAGAAATAGAAAACCTGAACAGGCCAATAACCAGGGAGGAAATTGAAGAAGTCATCAAAAACCTCCCAAGACACAAGAGTCCAGGGCCAGATGGCTTCCCAGGGGAATTCTATCAAACGTTTAAAGAAGAAATCATACCTATTCTACTAAAGCTGTTTGGAAAGATAGAAAGAGATGGAGTACTTCCAAACTCATTCTATGAGGCCAGCATCACCTTAATTCCAAAACCAGACAAAGACCCCACCAAAAAGGAGAATTACAGACCAATATCCCTGATGAACATGGATGCAAAAATTCTCAACAAGGTACTAGCCAATAGGATCCAACAACACATTAAGAAAATTATTCACCATGACCAAGTAGGATTTATCCCCGGGATGCAAGGCTGGTTCAACACTCGTAAAACAATCAATGTGATTCATCATATCAGCAAGAGAAAAACCAAGAACCATATGATCCTCTCATTAGATGCAGAGAAAGCATTTGACAAAATACAGCATCCATTCCTGATCAAAACTCTTCAGAGTGTAGGGATAGAGGGAACTTTCCTCGATATCTTAAAAGCCATCTACGAAAAGCCCACAGCAAATATCATTCTCAATGGGGAAGCACTGGGAGCCTTTCCCCTAAGATCAGGAACCAGACAGGGATGTCCACTCTCACCACTGCTATTCAACATAGTATTGGAAGTCCTAGCCTCAGCAATCAGACAACAAAAAGACATTAAAGGCATTCAAATTGGCAAAGAAGAAGTCAAACTCTCCCTCTTCGCCGATGACATGATACTCTACATAGAAAACCCAAAAGCCTCCACCCCAAGATTGCTAGAACTCATACAGCAATTTGGTAGCGTGGCAGGATACAAAATCAATGCCCAGAAATCAATGGCATTCCTATACACTAACAATGAGACTGAAGAAAGAGAAATTAAGGAGTCAATCCCATTTACAATTGCACCCAAAAGCATAAGATACCTAGGAATAAACCTAACCAAAGAGGTAAAGGATCTATACCCTAAAAACTATAGAACACTTCTGAAAGAAATTGAGGAAGACACAAAGAGATGGAAAAATATTCCATGCTCATGGATTGGCAGAATTAATATTGTGAAAATGTCAATGCTACCCAGGGCAATTTACACGTTCAATGCAATCCCTATCAAAATACCATGGACTTTTTTCAGAGACTTAGAACAAATTATTGTAAGATTTGTGTGGAATCAGAAAAGACCCCGAATAGCCAGGGGAATTTTAAAAAAGAAAACCATAGCTGGGGGCATCACAATGCCAGATTTCAGGTTGTACTACAAAGCTGTGGTCATCAAGACAGTGTGGTACTGGCACAAAAACAGACACATAGACCAATGGAACAGAATAGAGAATCCAGAAATGGACCCTGAACTTTATGGTCAACTAATATTCGACAAAGGAGGAAAGACGATCCACTGGAAGAAAGACAGTCTCTTCAATAAATGGTGCTGGGAAAATTGGTCATCCACATGCAGAAGAATGAAACTAGACCACTCTCTTGCACCATACACAAAGATAAACTCAAAATGGATGAAAGATTTAAATGTGAGACAAGACTCCATCAAAATCCTAGAGGAGAACACAGGCAACACCCTTTTTGAACTTGGCCACAGTAACTTCTTGCAAGATACATCCACGAAAACAAAAGAAACAAAAGCAAAAATGAACTATTGGGACTTCATCAAGATAAGAAGCTTTTGCACAGCAAAGGATACAGTCAACAAAACTCAAAGACAACCTACAGAATGGGAGAAGATATTTGCAAATAACATATCAGATAAAGGGCTAGTTTCCAAAATCTATAAAGAACTTATTAAACTCAACACCAAAGAAACAAACAATCCAATCATGAAATGGGCAAAAGACATGAAGAGAAATCTCACAGAGGAAGACATAGTCATGGCCAACATGCACATGAGAAAATGCTCTGCATCACTTGCCATCAGGGAAATACAAATCAAAACCACAATGAGATACCACCTCACACCAGTGAGAATGGGGAAAATTAACAAGGCAGGAAACAACAAATGTTGGAGAGGATGCGGAGAAAAGGGAACCCTCTTACACTGTTGGTGGGAATGTGAACTGGTGCAGCCACTCTGGAAAACTGTGTGGAGGTTCCTCAAAGAATTAAAAATAGACCTGCCCTACGACCCAGCAATTGCACTGTTAGGGATTTACCCCGAAGATTCAGATGCAATGAAACGCCGGGGCACCTGCACCCCGATGTTTCTAGCAGCCATGTCCACAATAGCCAAACTGTGGAAGGAGCCTCGGTGTCCATCGAAAGATGAATGGATAAAGAAGATGTGGTCTATGTATACAATGGAATATTCCTCAGCCATTAGAAACAACAAATACCCACCATTTGCTTCAACGTGGATGGAACTGGAGGGTATTATGCTGAGTGAAGTAAGTCAATCGGAGAAGGACAAACAGTGTATGTTCTCATTCATTTGGGGAATATGAATAATAGTGAAGGGGAATATAAGGGAAGGGAGAAGAAATGTGTGGGAGATATCAGAAAGGGACACAGAACATAAAGACTCCTAACTCTGGGAAACGAACTAGGGGTGGTGGAAGGCGAGGAGGGCGGGGGGTGGGGGTGAATGGGTGACGGGCACGGAGGGGGACACTTGACGGGATGAGCACTGGGTGTTATTCTGTATGTTGGTAAATTGAACACCAATAAAAATTAATTTATAAAAAAAAAAAAAAACCAAAAAAAAAAAATAAATAAACCCACATTTAAATCCAAATTTGGTATATATATTAAATATTGATAGATATTGTACATATTGATAGATATTGGTGGCACTCTACTTCATGATAATTTATATCATATATTTATTTGATTTTGAGTATTTTAGCCTAACTATAGACCAGCCAAAAGGAAATAAAGATGGCAACTTTTCTGTAAGAATTAAGGTTTGTTTGTTTTTTAAATCCACGGTGTGGAATTAAAAACTAAAATCCAAAAGATCAATAATATATACATAATAATGGATGGTATTGACTTCTTAAATTGTCAAAAGTAAATATATTGACATAAGCCTGCTCAAGATTTAATTATAGGCTTAAATAGACAGATCCGTCCCTACAAACAGTGTAAAGCATTTTCAATGACAGGCCATGGAGTCCCTCTTATTGAATTCTGCTCAATAGCTAAAGAAACAGTCATCAATTTGGTGACTTAAACATTTAATTTTCTAGAGACATCAGAGTAAACACCCAGTGGAATGAGAATTATTCACACAATTGCAATTTATATTACAAACAACAGCCAACACTGCAAAGTGACATAATATAGGTTTGCATAAACTGGGATATTTAACATACTCTCAGCTAAGAAAACCCATTATTGTTAATATATTTTCCCTTGTGTGTGTGTGTGTGTGTGTGTGTGTGTGTATAGATATATAAATTTAATAAAAATCTCATACTTAATTAGTTTAAAAATGAGTCTGGAGAGGAAATTGAAAATCATTTACAACACTTTCTTTTTGCAAGTTTGTACTTCCTTTTCCTTGTTTTTCTTTTATATATAGCTTTGGTCTAATTACACTTACTCTGGCCATAGTCTTTGAACTGCCATGTCCAGGCCTATGCCCCAGTTGGGATCAGGTAAAAAAATCCTAGATATAGTCAGGCACTCAGATGGATGGCCTTGTCAGTCAACTGTCTCCAACTGGCTGGTAAACCCACCCTCTCCCTTTGCTCCATCATTTTCACAATCACTGGGGAAGGACAATATCTAAGTTTTTCACTATTTTCAGGCTTTCAAGGTCCTCATGTTTCTCTTTAAGGTGACAAGGTGACAAGATTTTTCACCTACTACACAGAAAAATAGAATACATTAGGACATAACTTCTTCAAATTCACAACACTAGGGGCTCCTGGGTGCCTTCGTTGTTAAGCTTCGAGCTCTTGATTTCGGCTCAGGTCATGATATCAGGGTCGTGATATTGAGCCCCACATGGGGCTGCATGCTCAGTGTGGAATCTGCTTGAGATTCTCTCCCTTTCTCTCTCTCTCTCTTCACCTCTGCCTCTCCCTCCCACTTGTGCACACACACACACACACACACACACTCTCAAAGAAATAAAAATATTCAAATTTATAACTCCAGATCCCCAGACATTCCTGCATAGAAACACATTTTTTTCTCCTATCCCATATTTACACATCCAAGGCCATCTTCTCTCCTAGTGCCCTGAGTGTGACCATGCTTTCAGGAAGCTTTTATATACACTACTTAGTATCTTACATGAATCACCTAACTCTCCCTGTTTACTAGTATCTTAAACAGCTTCAAGAAAAAATGCTCTTCATGTACCACTAATAAAGAATATATTTAAAAAAATAAAAAAAGAATATATATATATTTAAATATTTTATTTATTCATGAGAGACAGAGAGAGAGAGAGAGAGAGAGAGAGACAGAGACACAGGCAGAGGGAGAAGCAGGCTCCAATCCATCCTGGGTCTCCAGGATCACGCATCATGCCCTGGGCCAACAACGGTGCTAAACCACTGAGCCACCTGGGCTACCCAAAGACTATATTTTTTAAAAATCCTTCAAACTATATATAGGCACATCTTGTGCTACCTTTGCAACTATTCTCTAAAAGCCTAAAATTATTTCAGAATAAAAACTTGAAGACCCTAGACTCCTTTTACCAACATTAGCGTAAGTCTCTGTTGTTTTTCATAAACAAACTTTGTGGAAAAAGTTCCTCAACTCCTTTCATTTTCAAATCATGTGGACTTTATAGTTAATGCCCCAAAGGACAACACCAGGGATTTCCATCCAATAAATTTGATCAGCAGCTTTAGACCTAACTTTTTAATTTAGCAGCAGTGTTTTACACAGCCCGACACATCTTTTTGAAATGTGACCTATTGTCACTTTTCTTGGTCACAATATGATCAGAGAGTTTAGCTCTGTGAGTTCCTTTTCTTCGTGGACTCCTTCTTATTTAAATTCCAACCATTGGGTAGGATTCTCCACTAGGCCCTCTTCACCTGGCTTGTATTGCTATGTACATGAAATAACTTCCCAATCAAAATCTCTCGTCCAGGCTCTTCTATTGTTATTTATAATGTACCCCATATTTAATAGTTCCCTTTGGGTGTTGAAAGGTACATCTTAGGGGCACATGGGTGGCTCAGTCAGTTAAGCGTCTGCCTTCAGCTCAGGTCATGATCCTGGGCACCTGGGATGGAGCCCCCGAGTTAGCCTCCCTGCTCAGCAGGGAGTCTGACTCTCCTTCTCCATCTGCCTGTTCCCCAGCTCGTTCTCTTTCTCCCCTCTCTCTCAAATAAATAAAATCTTAAAAAAATTAAAATACATCCTAAAGTTCATCTAATCAACTCTCATTTTACCAAATTTTCTTTCATCCAGACTCTTCAGTTTCAGTGACAGGGCAGCCATTCACCTGTGTTTAAACTATACCTCTTTGAATCATCCCTAAATCAGTCCTGCACAACTTATCACTAAGTCCTCTTTCAAAAAACTCCTTACTCTTAGTTTTAGGTAATACTTTTTAATGTACACTCAGACAATTACACTGACTTGATAAATACTTGCTCCACATTTATTTTTGCTCCTGGAATCAGCTCCACACTCCATAACTAGAGTGATCTTTAGAAATACAAATCTAATCATGTGACTCCATGCTTATAATCTTTCCTTATGGCATAAAATCTACAATCTATGGCATGGAAAAATACATATAACCCCTAGCATAGCTTCCCATCCTTCCTCTCTAATCCTATTTTCTATTGGCCCAACATTTCTGCCTCTCCCTTATTTCCTCGGGATAAATATGTCAACTTTTCTAAGAAATTTTCACACATGGTTTTCCCTCTGCTTGGATCATTCTGTCATCACCTTGTCCATGAAATGATCCTACTCTTTATTTACATCTCAGTTTGAACCTCCTCTGACAGTCTTTATCTTACTGCTCTTTGCTTTTATTGATCTAGATTCCCAGACCACGTAGGGGGTCTTCCTCAGAGTACTTTGCACAGTGACAGATTTCATAGCAGGACCTAATGGACATGTATATACATACTATTCATTACATTTCCTCCCGGTAAGGGTGAGGAGTATATTTTATTTAATTTTAATAATTTTCTGTATTGCCTTATTTATCTCTGTAGCATTGCACAGAGTAGAAGTTTTCTTTTTATCCCCCCTCAAAGAAACATGAATTTGTATTGTTTCCAAATGCCATTTTGGGTACACTAAATATTTGTTAGCTTGGGTTGCCGTAACAAAAGATCATAGACTAGATGGCTTAAACAACAGAAATTTATTTTCTCACTGTTCTGGAGGATGAAAAGATCATGATCAAAGTCTGTCAGAATTCACTTTTTGGTAAGAGCCCTCTTCTTGGTTTGCAGATATCCATTTTCTTGCTGTGTCCTCACATGGAAGGGAGGGAAAAAAAAAAGGTAAGAGAGAGGTAGGCTGATGGGCAGGAGAGATGAGGAAAGATTGAGTGGGAGGGGAGGAGAAGAGAGAGAATAAGGTCTCTAGGTGTCTCCTTGTAAGGCCACTAATCCTATCATCTCAGGATCTCACTCATAACATCATTTAAACATTATAGGCACAGTCTCCTAATATAATCACATTAAGAGAGATTCAGCATATGAATTTTTGGAGCACACAATTCAGTACACGGCACCTGATATGGGTGAGATAGCTATATGGCTAAAGTACCAGCTTACTTTTCTGTGGTATTCTATGTGTATTACCTGTACTTAAATTACCAGCCGTAGGTGAATCAAACAGATTTATGGGCTCTATCAGACACCTCCAGATTATGGAAGAGCTCTCCTCTCCTGCCTTTAGGGGAATTCTCAAGAAATCCACCCTTAATTACCCAAGAAACTGCGTACTGTATTTATAATGTTAGGGTTCTTGGTACTGTGAAAGACCAGGAGAGAATGGATACACACACACACACACACATATGTAAAATGATAGTTGACTCACAATGTCACATTAGTTTCAGGTATACAACATTAGTGATTTGACAACTCTATTTTTATTTTAGTTTTTTTAAGATTTTTATTTAATTATTCATGAGAGACATAGAGAGAGAGAGAGAGAGAGAGGCAGAGACACAGGCAGAGGGAGAAGCAGGCTCCATGCAGGGAACGCGATGTGGGACGATCCCTGGACTCCAGAATCATGCCCTGGGCCGAAGGCAGGTGCTAAACCTCTGAGCCACCCAGGGACCCCTGATTTGACAACTTTATATCTTATGATAAGCTCACCAGAAATGTGGCTCTTATCTGTCACCGTACAACACTATTACAATATGATCCACTGTATTCCCCATGCTGTTCCCTTTGTCCCTGTAATTTACTCATTCCATAAATTAAAAGCCTATATCTCTCATTTTCACCCCTTTTTTGCTAGTTTCCTAGTCCCTCTCCCCTCTGGCTGCCAGCAGTTCTCTATATTTATGGGTCTGTTTTTACTTTTTGTTTGTTCATTGGTTTTGATTTTTAGATTCCATGTAGAAGTAAAATCACATGGTATGCATCTTTCTGTGACTTATTTCACTTATTATAATACCCTCTAGGTCCAACCATATTGTCACAAATGGTAAGATCTCATCTTTTTTAATACTTGAGTAACATTCCTCTGTGTGTGTGTATGTGTACATATATATCTTTATCCATTCATCTATTCATGCCTATTATAAATAATGCTGCAATAAACATAGATATATATGTATATATCTTTTTTTGAATTAATATTTTCATTTTCTTTGGCGGAAATATCCAGTAGTGGAATTCCTGGATCACATAGTATTTCTATTTTTAATTTTTTGAGGAACCTCGATATGGTTTTCCACGGTGGCTACACCAATTTGAATTCTTACCAACAGCGTGTAGGGGGACCTTTTTCTCCATATCCTTGGCAGCACTTGTTTTTTCTTGTCTTTTTGGGTAACCATTCTGACTGGTGTAATGTGAAATCACAATGTGGTTTTGATTTGCATTTCCCCGTTGATTAGTGACACTGAACACCTTTTTATGAGTTTGTTGGCCATATATATGTCCCCTTTGAAAAATGTTTATTCAGGTCTTCTGCCCAGAGAATGAATATATTTATAAGGAAGCTTAGAGCAATCAAAGAGGCAACAAGAAGTAGTTTTGGAGGTCTTTAACAATCTCTATCATTCTTCTATACACTTTTTCTGATATGGACAATCCATATTTTCTTATATATGCACTCTACAACCACAATATCAAGACAAGTCCTAGAGCACATATCCAGAATGGGTTTTGGTGCTGAAGTTCTATATGTGCATTTAATTTGGGAATACCCATGAGCAAAAGGTTGCAAAATTGTCTAACATGTCAAATATATTTTACATGTTTTATTGATTTTAATGCAAAAACTATATCCTTTGCATTTTTTCCTCTGGGATAAGATGAAAGCATTTTTTTAAACATTTAATTTTAACAATTTCTGTAGAAAATTTACATGTTTAGAAATTAACCTATTTTTATTTATCATAAATATTATCTTATTGTCTCATGTATATTTAAATATTTTTGATGATTTTAGTATTTGGTAACGCTTTTTATGTGAATCTTAGGCTCATTTGATGTAAATATTGAATGAAATTATACAGTGAAAGATTTGACACATTTATTCTTATATATTATTTCTGATGGTGAACATGATATAACAGGGTTACATTTTAAAGAATATACTGTTGTTTGTTTTCTCCTCCCTTTCTGGTCTGTCACTGGTACCTTGTCAGCAAATTTTTCTCTTCTCTAAATAGCACCCAAAAAGACACAAATGTTCTATAAAAACTTTGATTTATAGGCAACAAATGTTTTCTCTAAAAGTCAAATCTTGTAGTTTCGGAAGACCAGACAGTATTGAGGCTGGGAGATGAGTGTAGAAGAGTAAAGACATTGTTCTTGTAGAAAAAGCATATCAGAGATTCAGAAAATGGATTGTCCTCAAATCCTCTGTTCCACTTCCTTTGGAAAACTTCTAATTTGCTATCCATGACACTTGAAATGCCTTCTAAAAAGGGAATAAGGAACTTAGATTTTTTTGAATGACAATGGGGACAAGGGAGGGGTTAAAGTTCACTCTTTGACTCATTTAGAGACATTGGGAATTTACCTAGGATTAGGTCAACATTGGGCGTTTAATTATTTTTTATTGTAATTTTAAAAAATAAAAGTACATCCCTCTTTTCTGTAAAGAAGCTAAGGAAAACAAGAGCCCTTGATTAAGGAGTTAAAGAAGATGTTATTAGCGTACCAAGTACAAGAGTTATGCCAAATCCTCTTTTTTGAGGTATCTTTACATATATAACATTTTTTTTTTCAAATATTTCACTAGGGGAAATGCATAGGAGCATACATTTCCACGAATTTCATACCAACCAATACACTTTTTTTTTTTTTTTTGTCTTACCGGTGTTTCATTTTCTTAAAAACTGTGTTGCCACCCAGGCTCTATTTCTTCTCTTTCCTCCACGCTCAATAGTGACTTTCCCTAAGCTCCTATTAATATCCTAAATTGATCTAAAGAATTTCACTTTTTTTTTACCCCTTTATTTTTTTGTGTGTGCATACATGTCCTCCCTCCCTCCCTCTCTCTTTCCTTTCCTTTCCTTTCCTTTCCTTTCCTTTCCTTTCCTTTCCTTTCCTTTCCTTTCCTTTCCTTTCCTTTCCTTTCCTTCCTTCCCTTCCCTTCCCTTCCCTTCCCTTCCCTTCCCTTCCCTTCCCTTCCCTTCCCTTCCTTTCCTTTCCTTTTTCTTTCTTTCTTTCTTTCTTTCTTTCTTTCTTTCTTTCTTTCTTTCTTTCTTTCCTTCCTTCCTTCCTTCCTTCCTTCCTTCCTTCCTTCCTTCCATCCCTCCTTCCCTCCTTCCTTCCCCTGCCTTCTTTTTCTAATTTAAATTCAATTAGCCAACATATAGTACATCATTAGATTCAGATGTAGTGTTCAATAATTTATCAACTGCCTATAACACCCAGTGCTCATCATATCACATGCCCTCTTTAATGCTCGTCACCCAGTTACCCCTATCTCCTCCCACCTCCCCTCTAACAATTCTTAGTTTGTTTCCAAGAGTTAAGAATCATAGTTTGCCTCCCTCTCTGATTTCTTCTGTTTCCCTCCCTTCCCCTATGATCCTCTGTGCTGTTTCTTATATTCTACATATGACTGAAACCATATGATAATTGTCTTTCTCTGACTGACTTCTTCATTAATAAAAGTATGTTAGAATTTATCTTTGCTATTTGGGCATTTCTTGGAGCCTAGTTATTCTGCTCAAATGGCTAATCAAATATTTCTTTCTGGTGAATAACAGAAGAGCCACATTAAAGTTTCTCTTTATGTAAGTATGAGTTATCTCTTATAAATAACATTATTTCAAACCTGCAGAATAATTTGCAAATTGAGAATAAAGAACTAAACATTTTTATAATAATATGACTTGATCTCTGAAAATATAGACATCTGAGTTGTAAGGAATGATAAATATATATGAGAAATTATATACATATATAATTATATGCATATATATATATAATTTTTCATTATTGATTGTATTTACTATCTTTTAGAGTTAATGTTGGCCTGAGAGATATCAGGATATATCCAAGAGTTCTGTTGGTAGTGCTCATGAAGATTTGCTAGACACTAGGGTGATTCCTCATCATACTTGTTCAGAAATTCTGAACACACTGGGACTGGTAAAACCAGTATTTTTCCTTATTGACTTACCCACACAATTTGGGGTGTGAGAGATAGGAATTAGTGTTTATAACTGGAAACTCTTTGAAAACATCATCATAATAAATGGCGAAGACTTGAACAAAGAATATTTCCTGGAGAGGAAGTTTAGTTTACCAAGAGATGGAGATCTACAGATGAAAAATTAAGAAAATAAAAGCTGACCCCAAATAATAATGTATATAATACTATTTTAAAGTTTTTGTCTGCTAATTCAGTCATGTTATTTCTAGTCTGTTTTTGCTTACTGATTTTTACCTTAGTTACATACTATATTTTCCTGCTTTTTCTATGTTTAGCAATTTTTGATTGGCTTTCAGGCAATTTACATGGCTGATTATGGGATTGTGTTGTACTATGTGAAAGAGTTGTGGACTTAGTTTCTGGTAGGCTGTTAACTTACAAACCAGGTTGATTGGGTTAGGCTTGCTTCTAAGCACTTTTAAGTCTAGAGTACTCTTTACATTCGGGACTAAAATCTTTCTTCTAAGGTGTGCTAGTTCTAGTTTCACTATTGAGTGCTTTATTTATTTCAAATGTCTCTCCACGCGTTGGTGGTATAGTGGTGAGCATAGCTGCCTTCCAAATGCCTCTCTGCTCTAGATGATAGGAACTCAATTTTTTTTTTTATTTTGTGTGATAGCTTGATTTAAATTTTCTCCTATAAGTTATCCTTCTTGGTTTCAGTGAGCCCACCTTATGCGTTTTCAGGGATACTCCACTGAAAATTCAAGACTTCTCTTGAGACTTTGAAAACTCCTATTTTCCTCCAATTTATTGCCCTTTTTTTTACAACTTTTAGCAACTTTTCTTTCTTTACAAATTATGATCTCTTGCTCAAAATTAACAAAATTGTAAGGCTCTATGTTTCTTATTTAATAATTTCTTTAAATGCATGTGACATATTCAAACCACAACTTGGCTGGTGATTATATGTGAAATATAGAGTTATCTTTATGATATTTTTATGGTATAAAGCATATTTTTATGGTATAAATGGTAAAGCAACTTTACTCATTTTAATATTTTATTATCAATTTATAGTCATATTACTTGATCAAAGACTTTTTAAGAGTATTTTCTTAGTTCTTAATAATAAGTTAATCAATATTTGAATTTTATAGAGCATTTTTCAATTTTAACTTGCATTTTGTACCATGGGTGTATATGTTGTACTGCTAAGAGACACAGACATAACAATGAGGGGTATGATGATGATGATGATGAAAATTATAATGATAAAAATGTTAATAATAGCATTTAAAAATATTAACTGTTTTTCTAAATCTGTTGGTTATGGATTTTGGAAAAACTTTCACATTTCAAGTTTCTTATAAATTTCAAAAATTGAAATTTTAGAAATGGAAAATGATTATTTTTTTATTGGATTTTATCCCCCAATTTAATATTTATATAAATTTTGCAGCTATATTATTTAAATTAATTTCTAATGCCCTCTATCTTTACCACCTTGAATTTTTTATACTAACTTCTTCGCATCTGGAATTTATATTGATAATTTTCTTGGATGAGAGGTGTGTTTCTCTGGGACTTTTAAAAGAAATTTTAAATTTATTATACATTTAAAAATATACTTTAGTTGCCCCCACCCATGAAGGCTTCATAGATAATCTACTGTATGTAGTTTTATTTTCCATCTCATTTTTTCCCTTTTATTCATAGTTGCTGCCCATTTTCATGGAGAAGTTTCCTTATGGAAATGCTAAGTGTCACTTTTATGTCTTTCTCTTCATTAATCACTTTATCCTGTTTAGGTCTCCCCAACTCCTCACTATTTTTGAAGGTGTTTAATCTAGAATATACCTGGGTTTTAATAACTTTTTACAAAATTCTTCTCTGCAACATAGAAAACCCACTAAATCATCAGACTTAACATATTCTTTAATTATTGATTTTGGCTTCTATTGGTTCTGTTTATTCCAAGTGTAAATCTGATCATATGTAAGTGGGCTTTCAGATATTACTTCACTATCTGCAAATATCACTGTTGTTGACTGGCTATCAAACTTAAAAAGAAGCACTGGGTTTTTAATAATGTATTTATTTGACTTACAAAAAGAAACCAAACACAATACAGCATGCTCAGCATCTTCATCTCATCAGTTGGGCCTGTGTATTCCTCATGTGTATTCCTATCAGAATGTGTTCCTATGTGTATTTCTCATCAGAATGGGGCACATGAGGGTGAGAGTCAAGGTGTATGCACATCGCATTGACACAAAGAAGCCAGAGTCTCAGTTTCATATATATATATATATATATATATATATATATATATATATATATTAAATAAGATTCTAGTAACATGTGTGCATTGTATAGCTTGCATGCCCACTCTCTATAACCCATGACCAGGCGCAGTTACATAGATCAGGAGTTTTACAACAAGAAAGGCAACTGCAATATTCCATAACTATATTCATTTTTTATTCATTGTGTAAAGCAAACCCAGGTATTATTGTTCTAGGTAGTTCTAGGTCAAGCCAAACTTGAGGTCATTCTTTTAATCTCAGATGTTATATTCTCCAGATCCAATTTTACTTTGTCACCCTGCTACGGTGACATATTAATTTTGTATAGTGTTTTCATCTCCATGTAGCTTTTGGCATGGAGTCCATCTTTATGTTTCTCGCTCTAATTCATGGCTATAGTATACTAATAAATTCTGTTGAAAGCAGACTTTTTTGTTAGTAATTGTCCTATTTCCTTTTAAGCTTTCTTTTTAAGAGCTTGTTCTCATGCACCCATTTTAACTGCAGTGTTTTTAAATTGTATGCTTATGGAGTTCTCTAGTCATTTTTACAAATATAAATTTTATTTTATTTTTCTTTGTGGAAATTGATTGATTTTTTGACTCCATCAGATAATCAGTAAAAAATAGCAGAGATACTTAACTATGATTTTATCAGTTCATAGATTCATATCCCTGTGAGAAATATATGCAGAAGTAAACCTTAAGGCAAGAAAGGTAAATTCATTCATAAAATTTATGTAACTTAAAAAAATTGCTATAATTTGAATGATTCTAATTACTTCACTATTCATCACCAATATCATTATCAAAATTGACTATTTTTGTATATATTTGCACAATCGATCACTTAAGAGATTCTGATGTTTAATAAAAAATCAAATACATTTATAGTCAAATAATTCAATAACATAATTTTAGTTAAATTAAGTCAGATAATTAATCACTTGAGGGCAGCCCGGGTGGCTCAGCGGTTTAGCGCCACCTTGGGTCCAGGGCGTGATCCTGGAGAACCAGGATGGAGTCCCACCTCAGGCTCCCACCATGGAGCCTGCTTCTCCCTCTGCCTGTGTCTCTGCCTCTCTCTCTCTCTCTCTCTCTCTCATGAATAAATAAACTCTTTCAAAAATAAATAAATAAATAAATAAATAAATAATCACTTGATAATCATATAATTATCAAATAAAATAATTACATCATAATAACAAAGAAATAATGATTTAAATAATAATCATTCGTGAATTATTTCATCATTGATTTCCATTTATAGAAAAGGAAATTAAACAACAGAAATATTGCTTACATTTTTAAGTTTCTACACTCACACTTGTTTATCAGAAATTGAATCTAGGCTTTCTGAATTGATGGTCAGTATGCTTTATCTGCTACTTCCTAGTATCAATAGAAATTTGACCCACTTAGAAAAACTTGTGTCATCTCAATAGAAATGTGGGTTGGGATTTTAATTTAAAATTATACAATGGTCAGAAGACCCAAAATATATTTCTTCACTTCTTATTAAAGTGATTAGTTTTATAGGAAATAATAGCTAAAGCAACAAAATATTTTTCTATGTTTTTTCATCATATGGAAATGCTACTTTTAAACTTTTAAAATAATGGTTTAGAAAACATCAAAGGGGGCAGCCGGGGTAACTCAGCGGTTTAGCACCACCTTCACCCTGGGGTGTGATCCTGGAGACCCAAGATCTGTGCTTTTGAGACAATGAATCAACTTTTGTATCCTTATACTGACTTAAGAGTCTATTTTCTTTGTATAAATTTTGTCTTTTGTAAAATATAACAGAGTAGCCCAATATTATGAAAAATGATTATTTTGATTAAACTCAACTAATTAAACTTTAGTGCTTTTTTAAATTCTAAAGAATTTTGTAATTTTTATTAGTTTCATATTTTTAGCAATTTATTAAATGTAATTTGTATTTTAAGTATAGTTTTTGATGCAGTAATGAATAAGAACATCTCTATGAGATCTCTGTATAAGTGAAAAATCAGGAATATAAATGGATAAATTCTATGTAGAATAATTAAAAAAGATGAGGCAGTGGTATTAAGAAAAAGAAGCTAAAAAAAAAAGAGACTAATATTTGGTTTTAAAGTCAGAAAACCCTTTGAGGTAGAGATAACATCTAAAGGAAATTTAGAATATGAGTAGAGTTTAACATAAGAATAACAATGTAAAGTTAATTATCTAGGAGGAAGTAGATTTTTATTAAAGAGGGAAATGTTTGTGTCCATAAATTAGATAGACACATAGCATAGGAATATGAGAATTAATACCATAGGAAGATTAATAATCCTGTAAACCAAATTTGTCAATAGTGATAGCAAACACTTTGACAAATTTTAAATACCATTAAAAATACCATTCTCTATCAGCATTTTAGAAAAAGAGGAAAGCAAAACAAACATTCAAATACATTTGAACAGATATTATTCTGATTTATTTTCCTGGGATAAGTGTAACCGATTCGTAAGAACCCATAATAGCTTCTTTTCAACAGTATTATTTTTTAAGGAATACATGAAAATAAGAGTGGATTTAAAAAAAGAAATAAAACTAAGTAAACATAAAACCTTATGGAAGACTGTTTGCATCTGATTAAGATAAACTGTAAAAAACACTGGCAAAGACAATAGTGATCTAAAAAAATAAGTAAAAATATTCTTTTAAAGAACTTAATTCTCAGAAACTATCAAAGATATGAAATTAAAAGGATATATTTTTATCTGATGACAATGAGAAAAGTTAAAAACAAGTACAAAACCTAGGATTGGTTCAAATTCCTCCAGGTATTTTGGTTGATAAAATTGTACAATATTTAAAGAACACAAACTCTTTATTCTAGCTTTGGAAATTGAATATATTGTCTCACATATATATGTATGCCCAACATTAAACAATGTATAATAAATATGCATATCAAATAAGTTACTAATAGGAAAAAACAAAGGAAACTCTAAAATTTAATAGTGGTGAGATTTCATATAATTTTTGTGCATTTCCATATATCTTTTTGTTATTTTGAACACTTTAATTCACAAATGCAATGTACATTATTTACTGCTATCACTTAACAAAATCTTAAGTGAAACAGCACAAGACAAAATTCATAATTCACATAAAAGACTGAAAAGATTGCTGACAACACTCTCACTTATATTTCAACTAAGTCTTTTCACATTCTTTATGTCAGAGTCCTTCTTTAATGCCTATTAATATGAGAAATCATTAATATTCTGAGAAATACACTCCGTAAAATACTGAACTATATCATAAACTTTATGATATTTTTAAAAATAAAAGTTAAGGTCCTATTAGGAATTCTTCATCCCAAACAAAATAGTATAGCATGGTAGAGAAGGAGGAAGTCCTCTTTTCTTTGAATAAAGAAATTCTAACCTGGTCAAAGACATAAGCATATGCATGGAGGTGCCTGAATCTTCAAAGTAAGTGTATAGATGGAGTGCAAATTGGTTCATCTAGGTCACAACTACTGTGTTCAGTCCATTTTAGGATTAATGAAGCATAAGAGAAGTAGTTGTGCATACACACAGATTTATCAATCTATAGTGTTGCAATGGAATTTCCATGTGTGACACTCCATCAAGGTTAGAATAAAAATCACATCTATCAAAAATATTGAATACAGGGATATGCATAATTGGAAGTCAAGGTGTGGTTACAGTTAAAGCTAGATTGGATTTACATCATAGACCATAAATGTCAGATTGAGTAGTTTCATGATTTATTTATTGGAGTTTATCAGATTATTTCTACATTAAATGTATTTATTGAAAATGCAATAAGGATAACAATTAAAACTGAAAAGCAGTCAACACTCTCATTAAGACCCATTTATAGACATCAGCCTGAGTCATTCTGATGACATTCCTGAGGGTAGTCAATTTTAAAAATGATTCAGGGGTGCCTGGGTGGTTTATTTGGTTGAGCGATAGACTCTTGGTTTGGCTCAGGTCATGATCTCATGGGTCATGGGATCAAGTCCCTCATAGGGCTATGTATTCAGCAGAGTCTGACTGAAAATTTTCTCCCTCTCCCTCTTCTCTCCCACCCTACCGCAGCCCCTGCTTGCACAAGCTCTCTCTCTCTGAAACAAACAAATAAATCTTTAAAAAAAATTATTCAAACACTTTATAGATAATATAAATGTATTCCAATAACAAAATATGTAAGAACTAATGCTAAGTTCATAATCATAAGTATTCACAATATTTAAGTGTTGGATAATCACTATCATTATTAAACATGTTTCACATACCTTAAAAATAGGATTGGATACATATAGGACAAAAAGATGTGTGGTTAATTTTTCATTAACTGCATCTGTCATCCGTATTTTCTAGATTTCCTATAATAGATGTGTATTACATTGATAAAAATTAAAATTTTAGAAATACTTTCCTCAAAAATAAGCTTCGAGTGCATTAAAACTTAAAATCCTCATTATACAGTGATGCCATGTACATCAGAATAATTTTTTTTCATTGTTTTAATTTTAACAAAACTTGTCCCATGTCTGTTTTATGTTTTATGCCGAGACCTTTACCCTGTAGTGCCTTGTTTTATGGAGCCAAGTCTTTCAAAATATTAGTACCTGTGTCTCTTAACATTATGCTTATTTAAATAATAATTATCAGTTTAAAATCAGGGGATATGAGAAGCAAGGTATCCTTCAAATAATTGCCAATCACATCAATCTTGTGCAGTATTCTGTGATGTATACATGTTGTGAGATGCTGTAATGGCTAATTGAATGTGTCAACTTGACTGCCCTGAGGGATGCCCAGATTGTTGTTAAATATTATTTCTGGGCATGTCCGTGAGGGTGTCTTCATAAGAAATTAGCACTTAAATCAGTAGACTGAGTAAGGAAAATCCTTCTCACCAATGTGTTGGTGGGTATGGGTTATCATCCAATTCACTGAAGGCTCAAATAGTATAAAAATGCAGAGAAAGGGCAATTCTCACCATTCCATAAGCTGGAACACCCATCTGTCCTTGAATAACAGAGATCCTGGTTCTCAGGCCTTTGGACTTCTACTGAATTACATCACCACTTTTCTTGAGTCTTCGTATTGTAAATGGTGTATTGTCATATATCTCAGTTTCTCAAATTGCATTGGCCAATTCCCATAACTCTTCTCTTATTTATCTATATATCCTATTAGTCTATTTTTCTGGACTCTAATATAGATGCCATCCACAAACATCATTTTCTCTAAAAAATGAAGTCTTAATATACATGCATATCTGGTCTATTTTCTAAGAACTGGACAAACATTGCAACAAATGAATTGCATTCCTTTGTATTTGGTACAAAAATACATAAAATCTATTTGATGAAAGTGTTAGCTTGGTATCACTGCTGCGAAGAAGGAAATACTTGACATGAAAATGGTAAAATATTTTGAATTAATGAAATTAGAATACAGTTCTAAATTTCTCATTAAACCTCTGTTGAAAATAATACAAATCATTTAAGCAAACATCACAAAATAAGATATTTGATGTCAGAGCCTACAATAAATACTGGATATATATGAGCAAAAGAGAGAGCACAGCAGGGGGAGTGGCAGAGGCAGAAGGAGAAGCAGGCTTCCCACCAAGCAGGGAGCCCAATAGAAGGCTCTATCCCAGGACCCCAGAATTATAACCTGAGGGGAAGGCAGACCCTTAACTGAGCCACCCAGGTGCCTCTCGATATATTTGCTAAATATAAGATCTAATTAGGACTCTGATGCTATGCAACATGTTGAGGAAAGAAGAGGTATTGAATTAAAATGCTTCAAGAAGCTTGGAACTAAGTATATATTCAAAGTTTTCACTGAGGAAAGTAACTAACAGCAGTAATAAATGATTATAAAATGTTTTGAATGCTTTGCTAGGAAACTCTTACTAAACTGAAGAGAATAATAATTGAATTATATAGTATACCTACACAAACCAATATATATATATATATGCAATATATTAGAATGGAACATTCAGTTTTTCTTTGATTTTACAGTATGATTATTGTCCTATTAATAGAAAACTATTGTGCAGCCCCGATGGCTCAGCGGTTTAGCGCTGCCTGCAGCCCACGGGGTGATCCTGGAGGTCCGGGATCAAGTCCCACATCAGGCTCCCTGCATGGAGCCTGCTTCTCCCTCTGCCTATGTCTCTGCCTCTCTCTCTCTCTCTCTCTCTCTCTCTCTCTCTCTCTCTCTCTCTCTCATGAGTAAATAAAATAAAATCTTAAAAAAAAGAAAACTATCTACCAGATATATCTTATAAGGGGTGTGGAAAAATATTTGCAATTATGAAGGATAAATGAGTAACTTACATACATTATTCAGAAAAATAAAATGTAACTAGAAAGGAAACTTGTAAGCTAGAAAAATTCATTTCTACCAGCCTTTATCTAGATTCCATTGTTCTTTCCCCTTCATTAGCTTTATTGAAAAATTATTTTTTTAAGATTCAAGACTGTTCACACTAATCTCTAGGAATCCTTTTATTTTGTATTTGCTACTGATCCTATCCCTTGACAGATAATAGTGTTTTGTATTCATGCTACTGTTATGATCATCAAAATTTTCAGGGTATAGAAAGTTGATAGGACTTTGGTTATTCAAAATCAATGCATGTTAAAAAAGTTTATATATTTTCATATTTAGTTTTCATAACATATGTAATATATTACTGATAAAGTGAAGAACTTATTTTTCCCCATCCTATCCATTTTTTTTTTTTTACTTCCAGAGGTGGCCATATTTTTGGCTTGAGTCCTTTTCATCACTTGTTCCTTATCTACCCTTCTACCTACCTACCTGCCTATCTATATCTATCATCTCTTCATCTGTTATCTGTATCATCCATCTCTGTGTCTGTATCTGTTTGATATTCATTCTTCTTTCACATATGTAATTACTTTTTAAAGTATTTAAAAATTTGTATCTGCTGTTTATCTTTCACATTAATATGTGATTATAAAATAATTACTGGAAGGCAATTTTTCTGTTTCACATTTGAAGATATCATGTGCCAATTCTACTTTTACTTTTTTGAGGAACTGCTGTATTGTTTTTCCTAGCAATTGCACTATTTTACATTCCACTGACAGGGTACAAGATTCCAATCTTTCCACATCCTCACCAATACTTGTTATTTTCTGCTTAGTTTTTGTCTTATAGTAGCTATCCTAATGGGTGGGAGGTGGTATCTCATTATGGTTTAAAAAATCTTTAGGAAATATTAGATTATTAGTAACACAAAACAAAAGTATAAAACCAATAAAAAGTATAGTCTGTTTTACAGCAGGAAGATTTGGTTTGTCTCTAGGAGATTAAAATGTAACTGACTTCAATATATCCTAAATTTTACATTTTAAAAATGTATTACTTTTACATTCTTAGCAGCAAATATATTCTAGCTGCATTGAAATTTAAAAGAGCTTAGAATAATTAGTTAAAAAAGGAAATTATCAAATGTCTTTCCTTGTTACCATCACCCATTTCTGAGCCACATCAAAAATTGTATTTAATTTGAGGCCACATTTTCCAGATGATTTCTTTAATGGAGCAAATGTGATATTTATGACTATACATGTATTATCTACAACATGGAAACTTGTATGGTCCAGTGGTCAGGAATATAGGCTTCCAGTCCAAAATGTCTGCTTCGATTTCTGCTTTGTCATTTAGTCTCTATGTGAACTGAAACAGATTACTTAAATTCATATACCTATATAGCTGTGGGTTATTTTTTCTCCTATAGTATGGGGGCCAGATGATAATAAATGACCATCTTTCACAGAAGTAACATGAAGAGTAAAAGAGTTAGCTAGCACACATTAATTCATATGTGCCCTAATAAGTTTACAGTATGAAAACAGATGTAGAAGAGAAAATTGATTAGCATAGTAAGATTTGGATTGAGAGTACGTCAAAAGCCAAAAGTCCACATCCACCACTTACTAATTACCCTGGGCTAATTGCACTGTAAATTTGCATGTTTAGATTTTAAAGATTTTTTTTTTTTAATTCATGAGAGACACTGAATGAGAGAGAGGCAGAGACCCAGGCAGAGGGAGAAGCAGGCTCCATGCAGGGAGCCTAACATGGGACCCTATCCCGGGTCTCCAGGATCATGCCCTAGACCGAAGGCGTCGCTAAACCTCTGAGCCACCTGGGCTGCCCATGCATGTTTATATTTAAAGTGGGGATATTATGTTTCATTTGTGAAAGGATTGTTATGTGATTTTAATGGTTTAATTCATTTAAAGGGCTTCATATAGTGAGTAGCAAAGAAACAAAATCAAAAGAAACTGCCATTTTTAATAAATGATACCATCGAAATAGTGCTCTTTCTTTAAACAATAATGTATTGCTTTAATACATTATTTAATACATTATTGCAATAATTGTATTGTAATAATTGTGATTATTGCTTTATTTTATTTACTTTTGAGTTAAATTTATTTACCTTTTCACCTCTGAGTTTTTTATTGCAATATCTTCTTTCTATACACCAGCCTTTCACTCTTGCAGCCACCTCAGTTCATGTCTCCCAGTGTCAGTGGCTCTAACTCTTGTGTATGTACATGGGTGGTTGAGAGATGATTCTGAAGAAACACACACATATTTACGTATAAGACGGTACTTGTGCTTGTGTGTGTGTGTATTTTCAGCATAGAGATTATGAAAATAGTCATCTAATTATATTTGAGTTCTTTTTGAGCTGCCTCACAGTAAATATCATGATATGATACTCTATTCAGGCTATGATTTGGAATTCTTGTATATACACTTATATACCAGTATGATTAAGCAGCCTTATGGTATGTCATTTTGATAGATTTTGTACATTACTAAAATTGTTACTTATTTTATATTCCCCCTTTTTCATTTTTTATTGTTTTAAAACATTTTCAAATATTTAGAAGAGATTTATAGGCAAAGCAACATCTTTGCAAACATCATTCAAGTTTTCTAATATAATTTGCTCCCAGCTCTAAAAACATCTGTCATTTAATGCAATGTTGTTTTATGTTAATTCATGGAGAAAAAGAAAAACATCACATAAAATAAGATATATTTTATTATAATAAATCATGAAAACATAGTTTTATTTAACCAACTAAATAAACATTTATTGGTATTGTAAAGAAGTTTAGAAAGATAAATGCCATTTTTAATGAAATATTTTCTCTCAATTGTGTTATGAAACTAAGTACTGTATGAACATGTCAGAATCCATCAAATTTTATACAGAGTGTTTTTTATTGGGTAAATTCTAGAAGTTAAAAATGAAATCACTAAGCTTCCTCTTTAGGGTCTTAAAGATACAAAATTTATCTAATTTACCTATGTCATTCTTCAAGGACAATTTATAAGATGATGTTAAACAAGAAATACAGAATTTAGTTTTAGGCAGTAAAATGGAAACTTTTTATTTAAATTGCAATAAACTAATATCAATGAATCTTGATATTTTTATAGTGGTTTCATTTTGTTAAATAATCAAGCATTTATTTTTAAATGAGTCAGATTTCATATATATATCACATAGCACTTTAATTTTATGTAATTAAGTTATGAACCACTTTGAATAATTGTCTTAATATTCTAGAATATATATCATATACTTATTTAGCTATAGTGACCATTTCCAATGTGTTTTATTTTTTCCCAATGTGTTTTAAAATATATATCAGTCAGTTATGAATATCTTTTAAAGAGAGGCATATGCTTATGTTCACATATTTGCTCTAAATTGTGTTTAATATTATAAAAGAGTGAAATAAGGTAATGTAATGATTTATTAAATGTGAATATAAAGAAGAATGATTTAGTGTGCTATAATGTCTATTTTAATAATGTAGTACATAAATGTGTGAATGTTTTCAAAATATGCAAAAAACGACATTATTATACTGTATGTTAACTAACGGAATTTAAACAAAGACTTAAAATCTATCCGCAGTCAGATATCAAAATGGAGTCAGGCTCTCTAATTATAGATGTACATGTTAATAGTCTAGAAAAAATAATGCATAAAACCTATGAACTGAGGCCATAAAGCAGCAAAGACCTCATCCTGGGAAAAAGCACAGGCAGGATTTCAACCTTTTCAATGGTACCAACCTAAGAGCAATTAATGTGCATAGGAAATGTAAACTGACAACAAGACTTTGAGACAGGACTGCAGGAGAGATCCTGGTGTGCACAGAAAATAAAAACACCTGTGACCCCTGCCTACTGCTAGTATTTGAAGGAGAGATTCATAAGGGCCTGGGACAATCTTAGTATTAGCTTAGGGACAAAGTCTGGGATCTATTTATGGAACATAAACCAGAGGATGCTAATATATGACTTGGTTCTGAATACTTGTACTTGCAATAGTGTCATTTTTTTTCTTTTGGAGAAAAAGATTCCTTAAAGAATATTTTAAATCATAAAACTTGAAAAATAACTTAATTAAAGATAGTCAAAAAGTCTAACAAATGGGAAAGAAGAAAAAAAGGAAAACCCTGGTTTCTTGGATTTTGAATCCAAAATGTATTTATATCATTCATAGGATTATCAAATATATAAATATTAATATGTACAAAATAGACAAAATAGTATAAAATCATAAGACTAAAATAGACAAGTATAATGCAAAAATATGTAAAATATTCTATTTAAAACATAGGAATAAAAATATACATACCTATATTACATCTAGTGAAAGTTTTACTTCTTCCTTGCTGATTTGGATGCCTTTTATTTCTTTTTCTTGTCTCATTGCTGTGACTTGAACTCCCAATGCTATGTTAAATAACAGTAGTGAGAGTGGACATCTCTATCATGTTTCTGACTGTAGTGGAATTGCTCTCAGTTTTCACCACTGAGGATGATATTAGCTGTGAGTTTTCCATATAAGGCCTTTATTATATTGTAGTGCCTTACCTATAAACCTAACTTTTTGAGGGTTTTTATCATGAGTAGATGTTATACTTTGTCAATTAATACTTTTTCTACACCTATTGAAAGGATCATAAGGTTCCTATTGTTTCTTTTATTAATGCGATGTATCATGTGGATTGATTTGCGAATACTGAACCACCCTAGCAGCCCAGAAATAAATCACACTTGCTCACGGTGAATGATTCTTTTAGTGTAGTAGTATGTTACTAAAAATTTTTGTATCCATTTCCATCAGGGAATCATCCCATAGTTCTCTTTTTTTTTTTTTAGTGGGGTCTTTGTCTGATTTGGTAATGTTGGCCTCATTGACTGAATTTGGAAGTTTTCATTCTTTTTCAGTTTTTTTTTTAATACTTTGAAAAGAATAAGTATTAGCTCTTCTTTAAATGTTTGATAGAATTTGCCAGTGAAGCCATCTGGCTCTGGACTTCTCTTTGTTGGGAGAGTTTTGATTGCTGATTCAATTGCTTTGCTGATTCTTGGTCTGTTCAAGTTTTCTGTTTCTTCCTGTTTCAGTTTTGGCTCTTTCTGTTTTCATTTCCTTTTGCTTCCATGTATTTTTTTTTTAATTTCCTGGTTGACCCCTTCATTGTTAAGTAGCATGTCGTTTAACTTCATATATTTGTAATCTTTCCAAAATTTTTCTTGTGGTTAACTGGAGGTTTCATAGCATTGTGGTCAGAAAATACGCATGATATGATCATACTCTTTCTATTTGTTGAGGACTGATTTGTGACTTGGTATGTGATCTATTCTGGAGGATGTCCCATGTGCACTTGAAAAGAATGTGTATTCAGCTGTTTTAGGTCCATTCAAAGCCATTGTTTCCTTTTTTATTTTCTGTTTAGATGATCTTTCCATTGATGTGAGTGGGATGTTAAAGCCCCCTACTATTATGGTATTAGTTCTTTTTTGTTTTTGTTTTATATATTTAGGTGCTCCCATATTGGGTACATAGATATTTACAATTGTTAGATCTTCTCGTTGGATTGTCCCCTTCAATGATTTAGTGCCCTTCTTCATCATGATTTAGTGCCCTTCTTCATCTCTTGTTACAGTCTTTGTTTTATAGTCCAGTTGTTCCTACAGAAGTATTGCTACTCTGGATTTCTTTTGATGTTTATTTGCATAATAAATATTTCTCCAACCCCGCACTTTCAACCTGCAGGTCATTAGGTCTAAAATGAGTTCCCTGGGCAGCCAGGGTGGCTCAGTGGTTTAGCACCGACTTCAGCCCAGGGCATGATCCCGGAGACCCGGATCGAGTCCCACATCGGGCTCCCTGCATGGAGCCTGCTTCTCCCTCTGCCTGTGTCTCACTCAGCCTCTCTCTGTCTCTCTCTGTGTTTCTCATGAATAAATAAATAAAATATTTTAAAAATTAATAAAAAATAAATAAAATGAGTCTCTTGTAAGCACCATATTAGATGGATCTCGTTTTTTAATCCATTCAGATGCCCTTTTGATTGGAGAATTTAATCCATTTACATTTAGAGTAATTATTGATAGGTCATATCTAGCATCATTTTATTACTCATTGTGTCTGGAGATTTTTTTCTGTGTCTCTCTTGTCTTTGTTACTTTTGGTCTTTCCTTTCCACTCAGAGTCCTCTTTACTTTTTCTTGCAGGGCTGGTTTAGTGGTTGTGAATTCCTTTAGTTTTTGCTTGGGAAACTTTATCTTTCCTTATATTCTAAGTGATAGCCTTGCTGGATAGAGTATTCTTGGCTGCATATTTTTCCCATTTAGCACTTTAGTATGTCCTGCCACCTCCTCTGGCTTACCATGTTTTGTTGAGAAATCTGCAGCTAGCTTTATGGGTTTTACCAGTTAAGAACTTCTTTTTTCTTCTTTCTTTTACGATGTTTTCTTTATTGCTATATTTTGCCAATTTAATTACAATGTTTTGATATTGGCCTATTTTTGTTGATTTTGACTAGAGTTCTTGTGTCTCCTGGATCTGGGTGTCTGTTTCCTTTCCCAAGACTAGAGAAGTTTTCAGCTATTATTTCCTCAAATAAATTTCTGCCTGCTTTTCTCTCTCTTCTACTTCTGGGACTGCTATCATACAAATGCTCTTACGCTTGATGGAGTCACTGAGTTCCCTAAATCCATTCTCATGTTCCAGAATTTCCTCTTCTTTCTTTTGTTCAATTTCATTATTTTCTATTATTTTATCTTCCAAATCACTAATTTTTCCTCTGCTTCCTCTAGCCTGCTGTTCATTGCATCAAGTCTGTTTCTAATCTCAGTCACTGTATTTTTCAATTCTGACTGATGCTTTTAAAAATCTTCTATCTGTATAGTAAGGGTCTCCATGAAGTCTTTCATTCTTTTCTTAAGCCCAGTGAGTATCCTTATGATTGTTGCTTTAAGTTCTCTATCAGGCATGTTTCTTACATCTGTTTCACTTAGATCTCTGGCTGTGATTTTATCTTATTCTTTCACTTGAGAAGAATTACTCTGTTTTGGCATTTTATCTAAATCTCTGCCTTCTTCAGTGTGACTTTTTCTCTCCCTTTAGTTGTGCAGTTTGTTCTGTCAGTCTTCAGGTTAATTTCTGGGTTAATTCAAATAATTTGATAGATACCTACTTGTGTTCGTGGGATGAAATGAGCCTGGAGTGCTCCTACTTCTCTGCCATCTTCTCTTCCTCAGCTACCAGTAGTACCTTAGACAAACTGCTTAATCATTTTGAACTTCACTTTTCCATAGATGTTTCTCAATTTTATCCCATGGATCTTGCTTCATGCATTGCCACTTGTAGAAATATCACTTTTCTTTTTGGTTCTGGAGGCTAGAAATCCAAGTTCAAGGTGCTGGCAGGTCTGGTTGCTTCTGAGGCCTTTCTCCTTGGCTTATTGCCCCTGACTAGGTGACTTTTCTCTGTGCTCATGTGCTCCCAGTGTCTCTCTGACTGCTGTTAAGCTTCACCTTACCCTCTGTCTCTTCTGCCTCTCATCTGTACAGGCTGATAAGAAAACTGGAGTGATCCCTCTAATATCTATCAAATAAATTATCTCAATCATCTATCACTTATCTGTAAACTATCATTTATCTCTTATCTATCAATCGCTTATTATCTATATCATATTTAATCAGTGTTTCATTTATTATATCTCATCAATCTGTCATGGAGCAGCAATCTATATTCAAATTGTGAATTCAAATTATTAGTAATAATTCCAGTCATTACGCAATCCTAATATTCTTCCTGTCTTCCCTTACTTTATATTTCTTTCTTCCTTTCACTGACAATTAGAAATGTATTTTCCAGTTTTATCAACATCTTATTTGCTTAATCATACAATAAAACAGAAAACTGTCTCAGAATTACTCCTATTATGGGGGAAAAACACATATGCACTGCATATGACTTAGTATTTGTTTGCAGTTCTTTTTTGTTTTCTTTTTGTCTTAGTATAAATGGTGACAGTACAGTATGTTATATGGTTACCTTAGTTTCCTTTTCAGTATCTTTAATAATATTCAAAATAAATACAGTGAGGTTTGTTTTTTTCTGGCTTCTGGAATTTCTTGTTTTTTTTTTTTTTTGAGATAGTACTCAATATTCTCTTAAATATAGTAGCTTTATAGTATGCCTTTGATTCTGATAGTGTAAATCCTGTTATTTCATTCCTCTTAACCTTGTTTTGGATATTCTAGGCAGTTGGCATTCCACTAAAAATTTAAAATACACGTTTTAAAAAAGGATTTCATATAGAACTACTTAGATTTTGCTTATGCTTATTTTGGATTTCTAAATCATTTTGGTAGGAATTGACATCTTATTTGTGTAAAGTCTTTTAATTTATGATCTTTGAATATTTCTGCATTTACTTAGGTCTTTCTTAATTTCACTTAGCAGTGTTTTGTTATTTTTAGGATACTGGCGTTGCATAGCTTTAATTGTGTATTTTCCTATGTTGATAGGATGTATAATAACAACACAGTGATCTGCTTCTGTTCAAGGGTCAAATATATGAATAAATTTAATATTTATTGAATATTTGTCTATTCTACAACCTGAATAACTCAGAAGGCATAATGAGAGTTTTATTAATATTTAAAAACTAAATGGAAGCATTATGCTCTTCCCCCCCACTAAAACTACCAGATACATATATCAGTTCTTCTAGATATTATTTATTTGTAGTTACCATAGAGCATTATTTGTACATTATCTTGTCATTTAAAAATGATGACAGTTTTAATTATTTACCAGTCTTAATTTCTTTTGTCCTTGTTTTATTACAAGGGTACCTTAAATACAATATTACACCCACACAAAAGAAGATATAATGAAGATTCTATTTTCAAACTCAGAGGAAATCGTGTCTTTTCATTTTTAAGTAGAATATTAGTTGCATATTTTTATATCTTACCAGGTTGAAGAAATTCCTTTTATTCTGAATTAATTTAGATTTTTCAATCATCTGTCTCTAAGTTTTTCCCAAGTATTTTAATATATTTATTTAGCAAAAAGTTCCCTTTTACTCTGTGAGTATGCTGGATCATCAGGAAGCAACCAAATTTCTAGGGTACTTTTTCCATTAGTTTTGTCTTAAACATACATACAACCGCATACACACCTTCATTTTTTTAAAGATTTTATTTATTTGTTTGACAGAGCACAAGCAGAGAGAGCAAATACTAAGTCATATGCAGTGCATAATTTTTTATTGGTGTTATTCTGTATGTTGGCAAATTGAACACCAATAAAAAATAAATTTATATATATATAAAAAAGTTTAGGTCATTGTTTTCTTTTTTTCCTCTTTTTTTCTTTTTTAAATTTTTTTCATTGTTTTCTTTTTAATATTTTATGTAAATTAAATTTTTCTCTAAATACTTATTTTGCCACAATCCTCTCAAAATTGATATTTTTGTTTTCATTACCTCTCATTCAAAAGTATAATTGCCATCGCAATTTTAAACACATTTTATGTTACTTAATTTCACACATTTATGAATTTCCTAGTTATATCTTTAATATCTAGTTTAATTCTATTATGATGAGTATACTGTATGTGACTTACAAATTCAGGAATGTTAAACTAATTTGAATTGTTTTTTTTAACTAATTTGAATTGTTGAGATAAATCCCAGAGAGTCACAATATATTATTATTTTGTGTATTTCCAGATTGTGTTGCCTCATATTTTATTTAGGTTGCAGGTGCTAATAAAACCCATTGCCTTCACGTTTTTGGGGGGTTAGTAGATGCTTATTCTGGATTCATGATATATGGGGTCAGTTATTTTTTTATATAGAGAAATAATTGATTTTTTTATTTCTTCTTTTTTTTTTTTTGTTTGGTAAATGTGCTTTTAATCCTGAATATTTTATACATTTCACCTAATGTGTCAAATGTGTTACCACAAAGTTGTTTATATTGCCATCTTTTTTAGGATGGAAGGTATCTGTAGTGTAGTGTGAATAGTTCATAACTTTGTTTTCCTTTCATGCTCTGATTTTCAGCATTTATAAATTTTATTAAAATTTAAATGTTAGCCTTAGGCTTTATTGTTTTTTTAAACATATGTTTAATATTTAATTTTTGCTTAGACCTAATAATGTCTCTCATTGTTTTCTTTGTGTTTACCTTTCTACAATAAAAGTTTAGGTCATTCTGAGTGAAATAAGTCAATCAGAGAAGGACAAACATTATATGGTCTCATTCATTTGGGGAATATAAAAAATAGTGAAGGGGAATATAAAAAATAGTGAAAGGGAATAAAGGGGAAAGGAGAAAAAATGAGTGGGAAATATCAGAAAGGGAGACAGAACATAAAGACTCCTAACTCTGGGAAACGAACAAGGGAGGGTGGAAGGGGAGGTGGGCAGGGGGTGGGGGTGACTGGGTGATGGGCACTGAGGGGGGCACTTGATGGGATGAGCACTGGGTGTTATTCTGTATGTTGGCAAATTGAACACCAATAAAAAATAAATTTATATATATATATATAAAAGTTTAGGTCATTGTTTTCTTTTTTCCTCTTTTTTTCTTTTTTAAATTTTTTTCATTGTTTTCTTTTTAATATTTTATGTAAATTAAATTTTTCTCTAAATACTTATTTTGCCACAATCCTCTCAAAATTGATATTTTTGTTTTCATTACCTCTCATTCAAAAGTATAATTGCCATCGCAATTTTAAACACATTTTATGTTACTTAATTTCACACATTTATGAATTTCCTAGTTATATCTAGTTTAATTCTATTATGATGAGTATACGATATGTGACTTACAAATTCAGGTATTTGGTAAGGCTTGTTTTACAGTTCTTTGTATCAACTATGTCTATTTTTGTAAATAGTCCATGTGTTCATGGAAAGGATGTATATTTTGCAAATGTTGGATGAAGTTTTGCAAAAGGATCTTCCTTAGCAATTATCTAGGTGATTTTAGATATCTACAAAGAAAAAGAGCCATCTTTTACTGTGATTGCACCCTTTGTTTTTTTCACATCGTAGATGAACAGCCAACATTTCAGGTGATATTCAGTAGTGACTTACATACTTGACAGTTGAGAAGATATAGATTACTACATTGTTAGGAAATATTAAAGCCCAACTCTACAGTGCTGCCACCAAAAGAACATTTTTGGAAGAAAGGCTGTCCTTGATTTTTAAGTGCACAATCAACTGTTTGAAAAGAAAAATCGATGTTAATGGATTTATATAGCTAAATGAATGATGAACTAATGTGTATATGGATTCCTAGGAAACTCAGTAAATGTTGAAGAACCTATTCTAATAATTTTTCCCTTTCCTGCATTTCAGTCATTTGGATGTGTTTCCAAGCCCAGCTCTAATTATACATAAGAACACTTTCTTTTTGTACAGTAGTAAAGAAAATAATCCTTCTCAGATCATTTGATATGTTTATGGGGAACAGAGGTTTCCCAGTTACGGACATTTTGCCAGGGCTTTTAATACATCTCCAATATATTACACACTTCTTATTTTTTTTGAAAATATAAGCAGCAAATATGTGACACATATGTCATTCGTATTAGAAAATAGGTTGGAGGGTTTGACATAGTTTGAGAACCAGCTGGGCCTATTAAGTGAACTTCAGCATTCATCACCTTTATCCTTTCAGTGACAGATAATGGATAGGTCTGACTCTGTAGAGAAGAGCTGATGGGTGTTATCTTTGTGTAAGCTACTCTGAAGCAGAAATGCCACAGATTATGGACAGTCTACAGCAATACAACATGAGTGCTTTGTAACAAACTACTTCCAAATTCAGTTGTTTAAAACAATACATGTTGGTTTATTTATTTTTCGATCTATGTATCAGTAGGTGGCTCTACTTCATGCTACCAGCCTAGTGGGCTTGACTTAAGCCTGCAGTGAGTTTCAGGTTTGCTCCTGGGTTTCTAAATTCTCTTTGCACCTGCACCTAGCTGAGCGTGCTTTTCTCTTGACAGATCACTGAAGCACAGAATGGAAACAAACACTTCTTAAAGCCTTGCCTCAAAACCAGCCTATTAACAAGTCTACTCACATTTTCATGCCCCAAATAAGTCATGTGAATATATAAAAATCGGTGGGACTGCAAAGTATACAGAACAGATCATATGAGACATTAAAAGCCCACATGACAAAGAGTAAATGCATAATTCCAAATACAGGTAGGGTGGAAAACTGAGGATAATAACTCCACCACCCCAATACACCTAGTTGTACAGTTTAAATTTGGTACAAATAATAATAATAAATTCTAATTCTGTACTTAATCAGAATAATAATAAATTCTAATTCTGTACTTAATCAGAATAAGAAAATCTACCTTCTCAATAATTTAGTAAGGAAAAAGTTACTAAGTGGTTCAGGGTTATGAATGTGTCTTCCCAGTTTCAAAATACTTAAAGTAGGGAAGAAAAGTTTCTCTTTAAAAAAGCTAGTACATCGGGATCCCTGGGTGGCGCAGCGGTTTAGCGCCTGCCTTTGGCCCAGGGCACGATCCTGCAGACCCGGGATCGAATCCCACGTCGGGCTCCCGGTGCATGGAGCCTGCTTCTCCCTCTGCCTATGTCTCTGCCTCTCTCTATATATCATAAATAAATAAATTAATTAAAAAAAAAAAGCTAGTACATCAATGTTAGTATACTGAGTAAAGATTATAATAAAAATCAGCCTAAAAATAAGTTTGATTTCCATAGTTTTTCCAGAGACTCATGAAAAATTATTTTATGTGAAAATGAGAGAAAATGATGATCATACACATTGCAGTTTTCATAAACATCATTCCTTGTCAACTTAAATTTAGAAGAAATTAAACAAGAGTAACGTGGGTCCCTATTACTCCACTTTGAAGTTTTTATATCACAGACTGCTCCAAAATCCATGTTAGGACTAAAGCCTTTTATAGAATTTGGACTTTTGACAAGAAAATACAATTTTAAATTTCACTGTATGTGAATTGATTCTCATTTTTGGAAACTGCTAGTTTAACTTTATAATGCAGGAAGATTTAACTGGACCAAATACTGGAATGTATATTGTCAGATTATCACCTCACTTTCCAGGGATGATAGTTTTATAAAACTTAAATGAGAATAAAAAGAGGAAAAGATAAATATAGAAACAGATTTCTTTAAGTTTTCTTAAATGTATCTTTGGAACATATTTTAAAATAACTCCTGGAATGGATAATACTTTAAACTTATCTAAATAGAAGCAGAACAAAGGAATTACTCCAAATTTAGAATCTTTGTTCATGTCTCTGCTTTAAAATTTTTTCAAAGTTCATTTGGTATGAAAAAAACCACGGAAACCAGACTTTCTACAGCACATTAAAAAAAAAAAAAACTGTTCATAAACTAAGCAAAAATAGGTGATTGTGATTGATGAAGGTTAAATTTTGCTGGTAGCAACAAAGACTTTTGCTTTTAATGTATGTTTTTGTTGAAATTTCTTAAAGATTCTAAGCTACTTTAGTGTTAAAGTGTCCATATACATTAAATAGTGATAATATTTTAAAGCTGATAATTTCATCAACAACAAAATATCTCATGTTTAATTTAAATATATTAACATCCACTTTCTCATAAAAGATTCAGGATATCTTTAAGACACAGTCTAGCTCTGTGTAAGATAAGTATCATATACATCACAGATACATGTAGATTTAGTAGCACAGATTCTTGTATTTTATGTAAGCAATCGATTATTAACACTAAGTAAACTAAAAAATTAATCAGATATTAATTCAAGAAAATAATCATAAAAGCTACTAAGAAATTATAGCTACAGTGTCAATAGAGAAAATAAAATGAAAAATTGTAAATGCTTGACTACTCCACATGAGGAAGGAAAAGAGGAAAAAGGAATTTTACTCAGCAATAAAAAATAAGTAAATTATTCTTACACTCAAGACCATGCATGAATCTCAAGATGCTATGCAGAATATAAGAAGCAGGACAAAGAAAATCCTTGTAAATGAAGCTGTGAGGGGATCTGGGTGGATCTGTTGCTTAAACATCTGCCTTTGGCTCAGGGCATGACCTCAGGGTTTTGGGATTAAGCCCTGCTTCAGGCTTCTTGCGTAGCGGGGAACCTACGTCTCCCTCTCTCTCTGCCTGCTGCTCTCTCTGCTTGTGCTCTGTCAAACAAATAAATAAAATCTTTTAAAAAATGAAGGTGTGTATGCGGTTGTATGTATGTTTAAGACAAAACTAATGGAAAAAATACCCTAGAAATTTGGTTGCTTCCTGATGCGGACATTGGGATAAGAGACACAAAACTTAATGGTGTAAGAAAAATGTTCTGTATGTTGATAGAAGTACATGGATGAACCATCATTTTTCTGAATGATCAAATTTAAATATAGAAATAAACTTAATAGATTTGTTTACTATAGTGGTATGAGTCAGGATTTCAAAAATATTATCTATGAATTCTAGACTTAAAAAATTAGTAATTTTATTGAGTATCAGTTATCACACATGAAGCAGGTGATAACAAATATAGAAACAGAACAGAATAGAATGCCCAGTTGGTGTAGATTGGAATCGGAATTTTAGGTACAGCTATGAATTCAGGACTATAAGGACATATTTATAAATAAATGTATATAGGTATACACTGGAATATTTATATAGAAAACAGATTTATATAAATTTACTCCTTATCGTTTTAAATATTGATATATTTGTATATATGAAAATAAAATTCATACATAAATGTGTATATATATATATATGTATGCATGTGTTATATATGCATGTATGTTTGTACTTTTTTCCTGGTTCTGCTTTCTTATTATTTATTCATTTTTAGAGAGAGGAGAGGGGAGGGTTAGGTGGAGAGGGAGAGAGAGAACCTTAAACAGGCTCCATTCACAGCACAGGGACCGATGTCTGGTTTAATCTCTTGACCCAGATCATGACCTGAGCCAAAATCAAGTCAAATGCTTAACTGACCGAACCACCACCCAGGCGCCCCTCTAGTTCTGCTTTCCAAGAACACCTAGAAGCAATGACAAACCTTTACCCATGACCATACCTAGTGTCCTTATCTTGCTTTCAAAAAATTAATATATTTTTTTCTTAGGTAGTTTTAGATTCACAGTAAAATTGAGCAGAATACAAAGATTTTTCCATAAACCTACTTATGTTTCTTCCCTCAGTGTTCACTATTATTATATCTTACTAGAATGATGACTCTGTTGCTTTGATGAGCCAATATTGATACATTATTATTAATTAAAATTTAAAACTTATAACATTGTTCCAGTCCTTGTGTTGTACATTTTGTGACAAATGTACATTCTGACAAATGTATAATGGCCTGGATCCACTATTAGAGAACCATACTGAATAGTTTCACTGTTCTGCTCTGCATATTTCTCTCTCCCTCCTTCCACCCCACCTTTACCTTCTGAGATTCACTGATCTTTTTACTATGCATAATTTTGCCTTAATAGAGTGACACATAGTTGGAATCATGCAATATGTAACCTTTCCTGTATTGTCTTCTTTCACTTAGCAATGTATTTAACATTCCACCATTTTTTATTTTAATTTTTATTTATTTTTTTGTTGTTTGAGAGCTCATTTCTTTTTATTCCTCAATAGTATACCATTGTATGGATTTACCACAGTTTGTTCACTTATCCACTAAAGAACATCTTGGTTGCTTCCTAGGTTTGGGAACCACAAATGAAGTTGTTATAAACATTCATGTGCAGGTTTTTGTGTGAACATAAGTTCAGAGCTCATTTGGGTAAATGCCTAGGAGCATGATTTCTGGATTGTCTTAAGACTATATTTAGTATTGGAGAAGCCATCAAATTGAGTTCCAAATTGTCTTCACCATTTTGCATTTCCCATTGCCAGAGTTCCCATTGCTCCAAATTTGCACCATCATTTACTGTTGTGTTTTAGATTTTAGCCATTCTGTTAGGTGTATAGTGATATCTCACGGTTTTAATTTGTAGTTTTATAATGACACATGATATATGAAACTTATCATATGCTTATTTGCTATTCGTATATTTTCTTTGATGAAACTGCTTTTTAGATAATATTCTTATTTTTTAATTGTGTTGTTTTCTTGTTTGTTTTAAGAGTTCTCAGTATATTTTGTGTAATAGTTCTGTATCAGGTATATCTTTTGTAATCTCGCTATGTGGCTTGTCTATTCATTCTCTTAACACTTTTACAGAAAATGAGTTTTTAATATTAATGAATATTAATTGTTTTTCTTCCCACATGGTGCCTTTGGCATTTTAACTAAAAAAAATATTGCCAAACTCTTAGTTACTTGGGTTTTCTATTTTCTCTTCTATAAGTTCTATAGTTTTGAATTTTACATATAGGTCTATGATTAATTTTGACTTAATTTTGTAAGAAGAGAAAGGTCTTTTTTTTTTTTTTCATGTGGATATCCAGTTTTTAGAAGATTTTTTGTCAAAATAGTATCCTTTCTCCTTTGATTGCCTTTACTCTCTTTCTCAGGTCAATAGACTGTATTCGTGTTGGCCTATATCTGGGCTCTCTTATTATGTTTCATTGGCCTATTTGTCTATTATTTTGCTTATACCACATATACTGATTATGGTAGCTTTGTAATAAGTCTTGAAACCAGGTAGTGTCACTCCTATGGCTCCATCTTCCTTTGATGTTGTGTGGGCTATTCTGGGTATTTTACCTTTCTATTTATATTTTAGAATCTGTTGATATCAACAAAGTAAGTTACTGGGACTTTGATTGAGTTGAATCTGTATGTCAATTTGGGAAAAACTGACATATTTACAATATTAAGTCTTTCTGACCAGGCATGTGTTATGTCTCTTCATTTACTTAATTTTTTATTTCCTTTACTTGAGATTTATAATTTTCTTTATATATAAATCTTGTTAGTTATCTGTAGTTAAACAATTTTGGTGTTAATTTAAATAGTACTGTGTTTTAAATTTCAAATTTTGATGATCTGTTACTGGTATATAAGAAACCAAATGAATCATGTATTAAATTTATATCCTGAAATTGTTCCATAGTTCCTTGTAGTTAGCAGATTTTTTGTTGACTCTTTAGAACTTTCTACCTATGGGCAGCCCAGGTGGCTCAGCGGTTTAGCGCTGCCTTTGGCCCAGGGCATGATCCTGGAGACCCGGGATTGAGTCCCACGTCAGGCTCCCTGCATGGAGCCTGCTTCTCCCTCTACCTCTCTCTCTCTCTCTCTCTCTCTCTCTCTCTCCTTTCTGTGTATTCTCATGAATAAATAAATAAATAAAATCTTAAAACTTTCAACCTAGATAATTATATAATCTGCAAACAAATACAACTTTATTTCTTCCTTCCCACTTTTATGTCCTTCTCTCATCTTATTGAAATAGGACTTCCAGTACAACATTCACTAGGACTGGTGAGAGTGGGCATGTTTGCCTTTTCCCATATCTTAATTCTTAGATACAATTTTCTGTGGAGGGAATCTACAGATCCTTAAAGAAAAGTCCTTTCCTAAGCTTATGCCAAGAAAGTCTAAGATGAAGTTGGAACAGCTCCTAGTGCTAGAAATGAAGAGGAAAAGGAAATAAGGGACAGCATGAAGAGTTTTTCTTCTGATGACATTTGAAACAGTTTGGACGTCAAAATAAATCATGGTAGCAATTGATTGTAATTCATTGAATAAGTAAAAATCCATCAGCTGTTAGTATTATAAATAAGAGAGTTAACAGTAAAATGTCAGTTAAAACATCTGAATACAATGATAGAGTTATATAATCATGCTTGTTAATACTATGAATTATAGTGTAAAAGGAATTAGGATATTTGCAGTCTTAAAGTAGCTCTCTACAAATTACTTATTAATGACAATGTGAAAAAGAAAACCTTCCATAGTAGAGATATAGTGGACATCACCTAATCCAAGTGATCAAAATTAACATTAATAATTTTGGGATAAACTAATATCGGGAGGCTTCTAATATGATGCACCAAGATGGATACTTCATATTTGTAGCAATATTACCAAAATGCACAATTCGAATCCCGAAATAATACTATATAAATCCTAATTAAGGACTATTTTGTAAAAATATCTCACCTGGGATGCCTGGATGGCTCATTTGTTTAAGCGTCTGACTCTTGGTTTCAGTCCACTTCATGATCTCAGGGTTGTGAGACTTAGCCCCGCTTCAGGCTCTGTACTCAGCATAGAGTCTGCTTGATATTCTTTTCCCCTCTGCACTCTTCCCCCAACCCCAACCCAGCTCACTATCTCTTTCTCAAATAGATAAATAAATAATTTTTAAGAATTACCTTTAGTTCCTAGGACACTCATTATTTAAAAAAAGAAAGAATACTAAATAATTCCTTCAGGTTAAAGACAACAATGAAATATAAGGCTTGATGTTGGATTGGATTCTAGCAAAGAAAACTCTTGATAAATTACCCTATTAAGATAAATGATAAATTATACTGTGAATTTAGATTAGATAGTGCACTTGTATTAAATTTTCTGATCTTAATAATTATTCTGTGGCTAGGTAATATTTTTGTCTTTAGGATATATACACTAATTGTGTAGAGATAACAGGGTTCACTGTATCCAACTTCAGAGGACTGGTGAATTTGTAAAAAAGATATATTAGTAATTTCTTGTATAGGCATAACTCAGAGATATTGTGAGTTAAGTTCCAATTTTTAGAATATTCTTTTTCAAAATAGTATCCTTTCTTCTTTGATTACCTTAACTCTTTTACAAAGACCGATTGACTGTATTTGGGTTGGACTATCATAATAAAGCTAATATGGCAATAAGGTAAGTATCTCCATAAAGTGAGCCAAAAGATATTTTTTTGGTTTCCCAGTGCATATAAAAGTTACATTTACACTATGCTGTAGCCTGTTAAGTGTGCAACAGTGGTATGTCTTTAAAAACTGCACATAATTAAAAAATATTTTGTTGCTAAAAAATGTTAACCATCATCCAAGCTTTCAGCCATTCATAATCAATGATCACAGATCACCATAACAACTATGATAATAATGAAAAGTTTAAAATACTGTGTTACCAGAAGTGATGCGGAGACACAAAATGAACAAATGCTATTGGAAAAATGGCACCGATAGACTTTATTGATTCAGAATTACCACCAACCTTCAATTTGTGTAAAACAGTATCTGTGAAGCACTATAAAACTAAGTACCATAAAACAAAGATACCACTAGTCTTGTGATATATAATATTACATATATTATTACATATTAATTATTTATACCTTAACATACATGTATATGTGATATGTATGTATACATATATACATATATATGTATATATCTTCCTATATATGTATATATATACATTTTCCTATATATATGCATATATATGTGTGTGTGTACATATCACATACGCATGTATACCCCTCCCCCCAGAAAGGTTGATACAGTAGGTCTAGGCATTGTGTTTTACCCTAAATGCATATATGGAATCTTCTATACTGCTTTTTAGTAATATTTCAAAAAGGATACATTATAATGAAAATCAGAATACATATAACAAAATAAAAGTTACTTAGAAGAAGTGAAAGAAAACACTTGTGCTTAAAGATTTTGCAAATACTCAAAGAAAAATATTGTGCACTGTAATGAGTCATTCAGTAAATGGTATCCTTATGGAAATAATGGGAAGTTCCAAAACAGTTTCTTAGAACACCCTGAAATAGAAGTTAATGGCAACACTTTTGCTGTTTTCTAATGATTATTTTTACAACAGAAGTAGATTGTAGATTAATGGATGGGCCTCATAATTCTTAGAATAGCTCTCTCTTTTTTTTAATACTATGTTTTTGGAAACTATTACACGATTGATTGCAAAACTGTGACATACTGAGAATTTACTATCATGCGCTACACTAAGAATTAGCATACAATTGGTCATTTGATGTTTTCCAGGAGACTTTCAAGTTTTATCGTTTGCTTTAAATCACACAAGTAAGGATTAGTGCAGATTCAAATAGACACTTCAGCTATGTTATTATAATCCCTGTGTAATATAACTTAGTTCCCTATAATAAACATTGCTAAATGAAATCATGATGGTGTATGCAAAATGACTTAAATATGCATCTGTCAATGGAAGTGATTTTCATCAGCATAAATTCATTGAGCATTCTTAAAGTTGATGGTTTTACTAGCATTAAATACACAAAGAACAACTATACCCATAGTAGATGTGGCAAGAAATAAAGGTACTGGGAACTTTGCATAAAACTAAAATTAAAAATAAAACTTATCTTTTTGCTAAAAACAATCCAATTACACAGAAAGTATTTTCACATTGTACCAAGATAGTGTTCATTATGGATATCAGCATATATCACTTAAAGAGGCATTCTGTGTCTACATAAATTTGGGAAATACTGAATTAAGCACAGTTGATACTCTTACAGGAGTTTTTAGAGCATTTAATATGCAAACTCATAATTGTATATCACTTAGAATTTCATGTAAAAAAAAAAAGAAGTTGATGTAATATGCAGTGTACCTCCAGTTGGAATTACTATAGAAACACTGCTTCTTTCCTTATTTTTGTTCTTTATCTTCCTAACAAAATAGCTCCTAGAGTTAGAGTTCTGCCAGAGTACATGCATTGTAGTTAGAGAAAGACTGGGATGATGTGAAAAACTTTAAGATGGAAGATGATGAAGTTGGGAAAATGGTTAAAAATCAGCTAATTGGCAGGAAACAGACATTTCAGTTATTTTAAAAAGAAAAATCAGAGTCTGAGGAAAAAAAGTGTTACTTGATGAGGAGAAAGCTTCCATGCAAGAATATATTATCTATGTTGTCGAGATAAATGTCTGTCAATGAACAGTGAGGAGATGAAATGTTGAACATAGATTCATTGTAACAATAAATAAATATGGCATCCTGAAAAGTATTAATATGGAGAAAACACTAGTAAAATTGTATTGTATTTGGTAATAAATACCAAAGAGTTGGAGAAAAAGACAGGGATACATACAGAGGAGGAAGGGAGTAATCTGCAGATCAAGAACCTCAAATATATAAATCAAGTTCTCATCTTTGGAGAGTGTGTGGGATGCTGATTTTGATAAGGGAGAAAGGCCCTTTATCAGAGGTTCTCACCTGTGACCCCTTACTCAGCAGCATCACCTAAACGCTTACTTGAAATGCAGACTTAGACTCTGTTAGTTGGCTTTGCCTAGTATAACAAATTCCCATAGTCTGGATGGTTTAGACAACAAATACTTACTACTCACAGTTCTGGAATCTAGAAGCTCAAGCTTGGGATGCCAACATGTTTAGACTTTTGGTGAGGGTCCATTTCCTGGTTTATAGGTGGCTACCTTCTTAATTTAACTCTGGAGACAGGAGGGAGGGCCTGGCAATATGTGTTTTTATAAGCCCTCCAGATCTTTCTGTTTCATCCTTATTTTGAGGACAAACTCTGTTTCATGTTAATTCTGAGGCAACAGTGATGTTTTAAAAAGATAGTGCATCTTCAAAGCATTGACATGAAAAGCTCAGAAAATAAAATGACCCAAGCTTAGTTCTTTTAAGAAAGCTTACATTAAGCCAGTGATTGAGAATAAAGAATTGAGGACCTATATAAAAATGCAATATAATTTTTACCAGATATAAATTAAAGGAAAGAGGAGAGTTCATGTGAAATAAGAAAATATGAAGTATTTGTTTTACTTATTCCTGTTTCTCTAAGGAAGTTCTAAGCTTAAGAGCATGGATGGTGAAAGGAAATAGAATGGATGCTGTAGAATCAGGTGGTTCACTGACTGTGGAGGCTTCTCAAGTGGACTTGTGACTTTGTTGGGCCCCTTAGCATTGGAAGGTGCAGTGATTTTTAATTAGATTATTTGTTTTTTTTTTATTTTGTCTTTGGCTATTTTGTTCATTGTATTGCTATTGAGTTGTAGAAGTTCTTTATATATTTTGAATATTAAATCCTTATATATGATACGCAAATATTTCTTCCCAATCTGTAGGTTGCCTTTTCATTTCTTTGATCATTCTTTTATTGTGCAGAAGCTTTTTATTTTGTTGTAGTCACACTTGCTTTTTATGTTGTTGTTTGTGCTTTCGGTGTCATATTAAAAAAAAAAAAAACAGAGAGAGAGGGAGAATTTCCAAAACCCTTGTCAAGGAGCTTTTCCCCTATGTTTTCTTACAGGAGTTTCATGATTTCAGGTCTTACATTTAAAGCTTTAACCCATTTTGAGTAATTTTTGTGAGTGGTGTAAGATAGCGGTTTAATTTCATTCTTTTACATGTGGATATCCAATTTTCCCAGCTCCGCTTGTTGAAAGGACTGTCTTTTATCCATTGGGTATTCTAACTCCTTTGGCAAATACAATGGCCGAAGGGCACATAGACATTTTTCCAAAGATGATATTCAGATGACCAATGGGTACATGAAAAGTTGCTCAACATCATCAGTCATCAGGGAAATGCAAATCAAAACCATGGTAAGATATCACTGCATTCCTGTTAGAATAGCTATTATCAAAACAACAAGTAATAAATGCTGGTGGGGATGTATAGAAAAGGGAATATTTATGCACTGTTGGTAGAAATGCAAATGGTGCAGCCACTATTGAAAACAGTATGGAGATTCCTCCAAAACTTAAAACAGAATTATTATATGATCCAGCAATTTTACTTCTGGGTATATATCTGAAGGAAGTGAAATCACTATGTCAAAGAGCTGTCTGCCCACACATGTTCATTGCACCATTACGTGGACTAGTCAAGACATACAAAAACTTAAGTATCTAAGGCCAGTTGAATAAAGAAAATGTGTATATAATTATACACATTTATATATATAGGTATATACATGCATATAACCTATAACAATAGTCATTAAATAAGAAGGAAATCCTGCCATTTGTACCAACATGGACAGTCAGTCCTTGAGGGCATTATGCTAAGTGAAATAACCCAGAGGGAGACAAATATTGTGTAATCTCACTTACGTGGCATATAAAGCCAACCAAACTCATAGAAAAAGAGATCATATTTGTGGCTGCCAAAGGTGAAGGTGGAATGTGGTAAAATTAAGTGAAGACAGTCAAAAGGTACAAACTTTCAGTTATAAAAATGAATAAGTACTGGGAATATACTGTACAACATGATGACTATAGCTAACACTGCTGTATGATACATTTGAGGGTTGCTGAGATAGTAGATCCTAAAAGTTCACATCACAAAGAAAAAAAATGTAGCTATAAGAGGGGGAAGGATGTTAATCTAAATTTATTGTAATCATTTTGCAATATATGTATGTCATGTCCTTATGCTGTACACCTTACTTGCACAGTGTTGTTTGCCAACTGCATAGCAACACAACTGGGAAAGAAGGAAGGAAGGAATGAAGGAAGGCAGGCTCATGCATCACAACTCCTTAGAGGAAGAGTGAAATTGGAATCTGAATGATGTGTACAGAAAGGGACTGAGATTTCGACTTCCCAACAAATTCAAAAACTAGATCCTTTGAGACACTTTTCTCAGAGATAAGAATATTCAGGTTATCATTTTTTAAATACTTCCAAGTGACAGAGTCCTGTACAGTGCTACAGTGTTAATGAACAATTATACTAAGATTTAGCTGACTGTCACAGGAGTCAATCAATTTTTTAAACTGTTAGACCAGACTGAAAAATAGGCTACTGGTGTGAAGTTTGACATTTCCAAAGATGTTAGCTGCAGGAGAAAAAAATCAAAATATATATATATATATATATATATATATATGTATGTATGTATTAGAATGAATTGCTGAAGTTATTAAAGAAGTTAGACGTATATTATATGAGAATATTGAGAGATCAAATAAAATAATAAAATAAAATTGGTGAGGTATGAGAAAGAGTAATTGAACAAAGGTTTTAAGATAGTTCTCGCAATTAGGGAATATATTGATCTCTCTCTCTCTCTCTCTCCCTCTCTCTCTTTTTCCCCCAGCAGATTGAAGATAGTAGGAAAATATACCTTTAAAGGATTCATCAGAAGTGTTTGCCATAGTCAGATTAGAGGTGGGTTTTAATTAACATGAATGCAAAGGGTGTCCTTTTGGAAAAAGAGGAAATGATTAAGAGGAAAGTATGCTCCAAATAGAAAAGCACAATGTTGTACCACAAAGAATGAAGGATTAGGCTTGAAAAATCTATATTTAAACTGTTTTTGTTCTGACTCTCTGTTTACAGGACACTATTTTATCTTATTTAAATTACTTAGTTGGGTTTACTTCTGAGGGAATATACAATAGATTGACATGAATATCTGATATTTACTTCCTCACACTGCAATATTCCATTGGAATTCCAGGAGAAATTAAGTTTCAAATATTTTGCTTGTATAAGTACATTTAAAATATCATTGAATAATTAATCGCGGAGTTTCTAACAAATCAGAAGAAGCCATCAGAATAATTACCAGACATTATGTTATTTCTTTTGAATTTGAGTGTAAAGATCATAACATTATTTTGCTTTTTTTTAAAGCACTGCTGATTACATTTTTTCTATATTATACAGTTTTCTCTAAATGAATAAATGATATATACAGTCAAATGTACATACTTTTAAGAATTTATGTGCATTAAATTTTCCTCACTAAGCATGCACTTTTTTAGCTTTTCTATCCTTATGCAGAGCTTAAAATTTTGGCTTAGTTCAGTATCAGTTGAATAAAGTTTAACCATGGAAGTAATTGTGTTTCCAATGGCCTTGGCATCAACACTTAGAATAAATAAGATCAGATTTATATTTTATGTCATGTTATGTTATTTTTTAAAAGTTTTTATTTTTTTCATGAGAGACACAGAGATGCAGAGACATAGGCAGAGGGAGAAGCAGGTTTCCTGTGAGGAACCTGATGCCGGATCCCATCCCAGGACCCCAGGATCACCACCTGTGCCAAAGGCAGATGCTCAATCAGTGAGCCACCCAGGGGCCCCTCTTCTAGTATTTATTGTGTTTTTTTGCTGGGTTGGGTTTTTTTTTTTTTTTGTAGTTATTGTTTTTGGTTTGTTTCAAGTCTTCATAGCTGGGCATCATACTGGCTTCCCAATCTTTTGCAAAGAATTGCTAGCTTCTTCTTTAACATTAGTTATTATCATTTTTATATACGTATATACTATAGCAAAATTTTTGATGAATGATCAATTCAATTGCATTCTTAATGAGCAATACAATGAAGCTTTTATGTACTAATTATTAGTCATCCTTTAAAAATTAAATTTTTTATTGAAGTATCATGAATACTTCACTGTTAGTGTCCCACATACAATATAATGATTGAACAATTAAGTACATTATTCAGTGCTCAAGGTAAGTGTATTTTTGATCCCCTTTATCTGTTTCACACCTGCCCCACCCATCTCCCCTCTGGCAACTACCAGTTTATTCTCTAAGAGTCTGGTTTTTGTCTGTCTTTTTTCTTTGTCAATTTTCTTTCTTTCTTTCTTTCTTTCTTTCTTTCTTTCTTTCTTTCTTTCTTTCTTTCTTTTTTTTTTTTTAAGATTTAATTTATTTATTCATGAGAGACACACACACACAGAGGCAGAGACAGAGGGAGAAGCAGGCTCCATACAGGGACCCCAATGTGGGACTTGATGCTGGACTGCGGGATCCTGCCCTGAGCTGAAGGCAGACACTCAACCGCTGAGCCACCCAGGCGTCCTGCTTTGTCAATTTTCTTGAGGCGGATCCAGCTCTTAATTAGCTAAAAGCTCTTACACTCTCACACTTAATTGGCTAAAAAAAAACCTCTTACTATCCTTTCACAAACCAAATACATTGAAAATTCATCCACAATCTTTCCAAATCCCAAATGAATTTCAGACTGATACCTATAATTAAGGAAATTCTTGATCACTCAGGTTGGAAATCTTAAAGAATCTTCGTTCATTCTCTTTGTCCCTCATATTCATAGCCAAATTTCATCATCATTTTTACTTATTATTGGCTTCCTATGTCCAATCCATTACTCTTAGCCTTTACTCAATCCATCTGTTCTACTGCAATTGCTTTGAAATTAGTCTCTTTTACAATTGCTGGTAGATAACTTTACATAAAATTTGCTTCTGAATACACTCCTCTGTACTAAGAAACATGAAATACTTATGTGGTGTGTAGAATAATTATAGGCAACTCACCACTGAATTCAAGATTCTCCAAAATCTAACTAAACCTTCCTCTCCAGCTTTTGGTCTTGTTTCCTCATGTAGATTGTGTTCTTTAGCTAAGTTAACCTCTTTACTTTTTACCCATCCCATTTTCTATTCTTATCCATGCTTATCGCCTCTGACAGATATCTCCACTTATTGTCTCTTTGAAAATACTCTTTTTCTTGGGAAAATGTCCAAATTTTATCTTAAGTCAGAAATTAATTTTTGTATCCAGTAGCATTTTAAAATTTTCATTCTGCTTATCACATTTGACTTTACTGAAGTTTTATGTGTGCCTTTTCTCTTGTCAACCTATAACTTTCTTGAGGATTGAAATGTATCAATTCCTAATCATATATATATAACTTGTAAGCTTCATTTTTTTTTTGTCAAAACATTGGGGAATTGTTTAAAGTCTTTCTTAAAGTTATTCTGATATTGATGAGTGACAGTGTGATATTGACATTCTTGATTATTAAATGGAAAGATTTCAGGAACTACTAGGCATATACTATCCTTGAGAATGAAGTGAATTCATAGTTGAATTAATATATTAGTTAGACATAGATAAATGTCAAAATTGCACTAGTAAAGATTTTAAAGTTGAAAAGGCATAACCAACACAACTATTTTCTAATGTATACAAGTAAAAGTGATGTTGTGCTTCTGAATGTGTTGATCAAAATATAAGAAGATGTGACATTAAATTTATTTATTATTTATTTTTTTCTTGTCTTATTGCAATAGTTAAAAAATTATGAAGTGACATTAAATTTATTTTTTTCTGATCTTATTGCAATAGTTAAAAATTATGTACAATATTAAATGGAAGTGTTATGAAAAGACTGTCTTTGTCTATTTCTGATCTTAGTGGAGAGATATTTAACCTTTCACAAGTAGAAATGATGTTAGCTATTAGGTTTAATAGGTTAAGGATATTCCCTTTTATTCTTAGCTTGCTAAACATTTTTACCATGATTTCCTTGGGTATTGAATTTTGTTGTCAAATGCTTTTTTTTCTCTATTTACCTTTCACTGATTTTTTCTTGGTTTATCTTTTTACCTTCTTATATTGACTTTTGGTTTAGACTATTATTTTTTAGTGTCTTGAAGTAGAAGCTTAGGACAACACTTTCACATATCTTTTTTTTTCACATGTATTTTTTATAATATAAATATTTAATGTTATACATTGTCTTCTAAATACTGCATTAGCATCTTCCTACACATTCTGATGTGTTGTATTTTTGTTTTCAGTTTCACTAAAATACATTTCAATATCCCTTTCTTGTTCCAATTTGTTATTTAGAAGTGTATTATTTAATTTACACGTATTTGGGGGAGTATTTTTGGGTATCTGTGTATCTTTTATTGATGCCTAGTTTATTTCCACTGTGGAAACAAATATTTTATTTTATTTTATTTTATTTTATTTTTTCAAATATTCTATTTTAAATAAATCCTTTGCATTTATTGAAACATGTCCTGAGACTCAGAATGTGGCCTATCATTATGTGCTCTATATGCACATAAAAGAAATGCGTAATCAGCTGTTGTTTGCTAGAGTGTTGTATAAATGCCACTTAAGTTAGTTGATATTGATAAACTCATTTTTGTCCTTAATTACTTTTTTGCTACTTTTATCAATTATTATGAGCAGAGTATTAAACATCTCTATAATTTTGGCTGAATCTATTTCTCTTTGTCATCTTGTAAGTTTTGTTTCAAGTATCATGAAGTTTTCTTTATAGGTGCAGAGAAATGTGGAATTTTGCATGTCTGCAGGCTGAACTAAGTACTTTATCATTAGGATATATTTTTCTTGGGATCCCTGGGCGGCGCAGCGGTTTGGCACCTGCCTTTGGCCCCAGGGCGCGATCCTGGAGACCCGGGATCAAATCCCGCGCGTCGGGCTCCCGGTGCATGGAGCCTGCTTCTCCCTCTGCTTGTGTCTCTGCCTCTCTCTCTGTATGACTATCATAAAAAAAAAAAAAAAAGAAAGAAGAAGGATATATCTTTCTTTATCCCTGATAATATTCACTTTTCTGAAATAAGTTTGCCTGATATTAGTTTAGCCTATCCAGGCTTCCTTGGATCGCTTCTTGATGATTATCGTCATATATTCTATTATTTTTAACATACGCCTCTTTTATTTAAAGTGGGTTTATATAAATATCATATAGCTACATTCAGATTGACAAAACTTTTTAACTGAGTATTTAGACAAGTTACATTTAATGTACATATTATTAGAATTTAGTTTAATCTAGAATCTTACTATTGTCTGTTTCGTCTTTTTCTTTACTATTCTATTTCCATTTAGATTCAGTATTCTATTCCCTTATTAGTGATACTTTATTTATATTTGTAGTACTTTTTGTGGAGTTTACTTACAACAATAATAGATGATATTGCATGTTATAAATAAAAATATTCTAATTTCTTTTACACAATTACTTTTTAAAGAGAATAAAAATTAAAAATGTTTTGATTTTTGCTAACATATACCTATGTACTTTTATTATGCTTTTTATTCTTTAATGTAAATATACTATTTTATATTGAATATTTTTTTCTTTTTTTAAGAATTTGCTTTGTCTTTTTAAAAATGCATGTCTCTAATAACTAGCATTCATTACTCAAAAATAGTCTTCAAATTTATTTTGAGAGAAATTTTTGCTAAATATTTAATTCTGGGATTAATAGATTTTTCTTTTAGTGATTTAAAACTATATTTAATATTGTTTTTCTTATCAGTATGATTCTTAAGAAAAATCTGGGATCATTATCTTTGTTCCCTTTATATGTGATTCTTTCTTTGGATATTTTATAAATTTAAGCTTCATGAATATCAATAACTGAATTATTTTTTTTTTCTGTTTCTTCTGTTTGGAATTCATTGAGTTTCTTGAATATGTGGCTTTATAAATTTTATTAAATTTGGAAAAAAATTCTAAGATGTCTTCAAATACTTTTCTACTCACTTATTATTTTTGTCCCAGAGTACCCTAAAAGATCTTACTTTCCATTTTTTCTATTTTTAATCTTTTTTCCTCTGTTATTATTTAATCCTTTTATCCCAACATTTTACCTTATCAATTTTTGTTTTTTAAAATTTCAGATATTTTAATTTTTATCTCTAGAATTTCTATTTATTTTTATATCTTCCATTTTTGTCTCATTATATTTATTTCCTTTATATCTCTGAGTATATTTTAAAAGATGATTGTTTTAAAGTCCCTTTCTGTCCTAATTTCATAATGACTCTCATCTCTGTAACTTCTGTTATCTTAAATCTCTTGCTTATGAATTTCATTTTCCTGCTTCTTCCCATTTTGAGTAAATTTTGAGTAGATGCTAGAAATTTAAAATTTTATGTGGTTGGAGTGCTTTATTTCTCTAATTGCATTTTCTGTGCCTGCAAATTCAGTTCTACACTTTTGTGGCTTGCTTTTAAGTTTTGTTATGGCAAGTTTAGAGCAATTTTTATTTTTAGATTAATTTCTCTTTGTTTTAAGACATGCCATTCTGAAGAATCTAATTGAATGTATTATAACATATCTTCACTTGGTCTATTATGAAATAATATTCAAAATCATTTGTGAATTCTGATAATTGTATTTTCTACTTCTTTCAAGTACTTCTTTCCTTAAGGAGTTTAGGAAGCTTTCTACCATACATACATCTGCAACACTTTCTTCACTGGCTCTCTGCAACTCAGTTTCCAGTGCCCTTGTATATCTGAAGTCCAGACTCTTTAGCCCACTGAGAATGTTAAGTCTATTTTGGTCTGTCTTTTTGCTGTGGCTTCGAAACTGCCTTCAGACAGTGCACTGGGGACCATTATTGAGTTCACCTCATTTATTTTCCTTCTCAATGGTCACAATCTTGTGCTGCCTGTTGTCCAAAATATGCAATTTACTATTTCATATCCTTACTCCCTCAAGTTATTTACCACTAGAGGACAATTCCAATAAAGTTCACCTTATCCTTTTTGAAATATTTTTTTCTCCTAGATTTTTATGTAATGTCACATCCTCCTACTTGCTAAAATCTTGGTGATAGTTGTTTGTTTTCAAATCATAGTTTACATAAAATTTTATGTTAGTTTCACGTACACACACATGATTTGACATTTATATACATTATGAAAGCATTTCCATTATAAGTCTAATTACCATGTCACCATACAAAGTTATCACAATATTATTGACTCTAGTTCCTATGCTGTATTTTAGATCCCTGTGACTTGTTTATTTTATAACAGAAAGTTTATACCTCTTAATCTCTTCACCTTAATCTCTTACACTTTTTCTCCGCCGCTCTCCTCTCTGGCAACCACTAGTATGTTTTCGGTATTTATGAGTCAGTTTATGTCTCTTTGTTTTTTTTAGATTTCATATATAAGTGAAATCATACAGTATTTGCCTATATGTTGTTTATTTCAGTCACCATAATACCCTGTAGGTCCATCCATGTTGTCACAAATGGCAAGACTTTATTATTTTTTATGGCTGAGTAATATTTTATTGTATATACCACATATTTTATCCATTTATCTATCAATGAACATTCTGGTTGCTTCCATACTTTGGTTATTGTAAATAATGCTGCAGTAAACATAAGAATGCATATATCTTTTTGAATTAGTGTTTTCATATTCCTTGGGTAAATATCTGGAAGTGGATTTACTGGGTCATACGGTAGTTCTATTTATAATTTTTTGAAGAATCACCATAATGTTTTCCATAGTGGCTACTTCCAATTACATTTTCACCAACAGTGTCTCCACATCTTTGCCAACACTTTTGTCTCATCTTTTTGATAATAGCAGTTCTGACAGATGTAAGGTGATATTTCATTGTGGTTTTGATTTGCATTTCCCTGATGATGAGTGATGTTGAGCATCTTTTCATGTGTCTTTTAGCCATCTGTATATTTTCTTTGGAAAAATGTGTATTCAGGTCCTCTTCCCATTTTTTAATTGGATTTTTTGGCTTGTTTTACTTTGGGTGTTTTTTATATTTGTTTTTGGTATTCAGTTGTATGATGTGTTTATATATTTTGGATATTAACTCCTTATCAAATGTATTTTTTGCAACTTCTCTAAATTCAGTAAATTGCCTTTTTGTTTTGAGTTTTTCTTTTGCTGTCCAAAAGTTTTTTAGCATAATGTAGTCCCTTTTTAAATTTTTGCTGTTCTTTCCCTTGGCTGAGGAGACAGATTCCACCCCCACCCCCTGAAATTGCTCAGACCATTGTCTAAGAGTTTAATGCTCGTGTTTCCTTTTAGGATTTTTATGGCTTCAAGTCTACACTTAGGTGCTTAATCTATTTTGATTTTTTTTTTTGTGTGTGTAAGAAGGTGTTCCAGTCTCATCCTTTTGCAGCACTCCTTGCTTGAAGAGACTGTCTTTTCCCCATTATATTCTTGCCTTTTTGGTGAAGATTGAGCATATAAACATGGATTTATTTCTGGGCTCTCTGTTCTGTTGCAATGATCTGTCTGTTTTGTTTTGTTGTGTTTTGTTTTGCCACTGCCATGCTGTTTTGATTATTATAGCATTGTAGTATATAGTGTGAAATCTGGGATTGTGATACCTGCAACTTTGTTCTTCTTTCTCAAGTTTGCTTTGGCATTGGCAAGGATGCAGAGAAAGGGGAACCCTCTTGCACTGTTGGTAGGACTGCAAACTGGGGCAGCCATTATGGAAAATGCTAGAGAGATTTCTCAAAAATTTAAATGTAGAACTACCCTACAATCCAGCAAATATGCTACTAGTTCTTTACCCAGAGCATACAACAGTACTAATTCAAAGTGATATATGCACCCCAATGCTTATAGCAGTATTATTTATACTAGCCAAACTGTGGAAACAGCCCAAGTATCCATTGACTAATGGATGGATGAATATGTGGCATGTTTGTGTGTATGTTGAGATATTAGTCTTAAAAAGAGTCTTAAAAAGAATGAAGTTTCACCATTTGTAATGATGTGGACAGAGCCGGAAAGCATTATACTCAGTGAAATAAGTCAGTCAGAGAAAGACAAATACCATATTATTTCACTCATGTGGAATTTAAGAAATAAAACAAATGAGCAAGGCAAAAGAAGAGAGACAGAGACAGAGAGAGAGGGAGGCAAACCAAGAAGCCAGCTTTTCTTTTTTTTTTTTTTTAATTTTTATTTATTTATGATAGTCACAGAGAGAGAGAGAGAGAGAGGCGAGGCAGAGGGAGAAGCAGGCTCCATGCACCGGGAGCTCGATGTGGGACTCGATCCCGGGTCTCCAGGGTCGCGCCCTGGGCCAAAGGCAAGCGCCAAACCGCTGCGCCACCCAGGGATCCCGGAATTGGTATTTTAATAGGGATTTCAGTGAATCTGTAGATAGCTTTGGGTAGTAGGAATATTTCAATGGTATTCTCTTAATCATGAATACAGCATATCTTTCCACTTATTTGTGTTGTCTTCAGTTTATTTCACAATGTCATAGTTTTCAGAGTATAGGCCATTGCCTTTTCGGTTAAATTTATTGCTAGGTATTTTATTGTCTTTGGTACCATTATAAATGGGAGGAATATCTTGATTTTTCTTTGTGATAGTTTGCTATTATTATATAGAAGCCCAACATAATTTGTATATTAATTTTGTGTTTTTGAAAATTTACTGAATCCACTTATTCTTTGTTTTTTGGTGGCGTTTTCAGGATTTTCTATATATATAGCATTATGCCACCTGCAAATAGTGGTAGTTTTACTTCTGCCTTACTAATTCTGATGCCTCTTTCTCTTTCTTTCTCTTTTCCTCTTTCACTTCCCTTCCTTCCTTCCTTCCCCTCCCCCACCCCCACCCGCTTTCCTCCCTTCCTTCTTGAAGCTAGGACTCCTAGTACTATATTGAATAAAAGTGGCAGAGGCACTTCTCATGGCATCTTTGTCTTGATACTGATTTTAGAGGATGAGCTTTCAGCTTTCCACCTCTGAGTGTGATGTTAACAGTGTGTTTGTCACATGCGGCTTTATTACATTGAGGTATGTGCTTGGTGATAGCTTTGAATCCTCTCTCAACATACTTCTCAGTCTACCTTTTTTATCTGTACTTCTCAACAGATTCTACGTGGGATTTTTCTTTTATTTTTTTCCCCAAAATTTATTTCCCAAACTTTTCAAAGCTTCTCCTCAGATCTAGAATGAAATAAAACTTATCTCTAAAATGTACATGATTTAGCCCCAATCTGGGCTTTCTTACCTGTATCTTCCAATTCTTACCATATCCCATAATCTTTACCAGTTCTTGGGGTTCTTCTGCCTGGAATGTTTCTCTAGGAGATATCACATATTGGACCCTGAGATCATTTAGCACGCATGTCAAATACCTCCTCCTCACAGACCTTTCCCGACCACCTTATGCACATTCTTCTCCCTCCTTAGCTAATATTTCCATTTGCTTTACTTCTCTTATTATAAAGTTTATTATTCAAGTTATATTATATATTATTTTTTTACTATATTTTGCATTTCCTACTACCATGTAATTTTTATGAGAAAAAGAGCACTTCTACTTTATCACTATTGTCTCCCTGTTATCTAGAACAACCCTTGGCTCATCCACATTTACCATAAAATTTTGGACTATAAATTGTCCTAGCCAAATCATTTACAAAACAAACAAACAAACAAACAAACAAACAAAAAGAACCCAAATCAAAAAACAACAAAACAAACAAACAAACCCCAGACTTTAGTGTGTCATTGCATTGAAGGAGATTGCCCACCAAAACAACCATGGGACAATTCAACGAGGTAAAAATGGATTATAATATTTTGGGAAACAGTTTTTTACAAGTGTAATTTAATTGAGCAGTACTTTTATATGGCTCAAAAAAAAAGGATCGTATATAAAGTGGGGAACATCAGATCTCTACTGGAAAGTTAACTGAAAATCCCATTTCCTTGGAAACTACAACAGGAAGATTGAATTGGGATTCTGAGTCCAGAAACCTCTTATCTGAAGCTTTTTTCCTGGATTGTAAATCAAAACAACTTTTCCTTTTCAAAGTGACTTTGGTCCTCCAGACATGAGTAAGCTGTTTCTTTCTTATGGACGTAATTTCAAAAATCACTGTTTTATGATATTTGGTGATTTTAGACAACAGAATTTCTGAGTTAGAAAGCAATATTTTCTCAAAGACAAAAGGTGGTGGACATGCTACAATATTATGAGCTGCAGCATCCCTGGGAGAAATGTTTCTTATTGAGATTACATCTGGCTTTATATGTCTGTTACTATTGCATGATGAATGCCCGGGAAGATCTTATTTAGCTTGAGTTCACTGCCTGTTGTCTCAGTAAGGATAAAGAACAGAATGAATATTATAATTCACAAAAGAAATTTTGAAACTTCTGAACTGGTACTATATCAATACTATATAGACTTTAAAATTACATTTAATCTGCTTAATAATACAAATTAAAATATTGGAGAATATAATATTTAAAAACAGATTCGAATCAATACAGTATTGTCATAAGTTCTGTGAGTAGTAATACATATATGACTATGATAGGAGTTCAAATCTATAACTCTAGAAAAATTAATTTGATACATTCCAATTTGACATTAAAAAAGATTTTTTGCCAAAAGTGAATAATATTTTCTAGACATATGTATACTCTTTATCTTTTGTGAAAGACACAGCAACTTTTAGAGTTTTATTATCTTCATAGTCTATATATATTCAGAATGTTTTATATATAAAATATGAATATATAAATATATATGTGTATATATTCAGAATGTTTTATATATAAAATATGAATATATAAATATATATATGTGCATATATGAGAGTTGGCATGGCTTACTATGTCACATACGCAGTAATTGAAAGACACAGCATGTAAAATTAGATGAATAAAACTTTTTCTGATACACCACTTTCCCTTATTCACTTTGTCTCATGCTTATAATACATTTTGAATAGAAAAGAAAAGAAGTTAAATACTTAAAACTAGGAGAAGTTAATTGGAACTAAAATGGGCTAAAGCTTTAAGGGACTGTGAGAGATTTTTCTTGCATTTGCTTTAATGTGTTTACAGAGTCATTATGTAATAGTGTTATCTCTGGCAAACGGAGTCCAAATGATTCCATACACATTTCTTTTGGTATCATTTAAAATCAGAATTTCTTTTCTGAATATTGAAAACTGTTTAGAAAGGAAACTTCAAAAAATTAAAAGCTGATGAAGGGAAGAACACCAAACATTTCTACATTCTTATTGTTTATTTTTAAAAATAAAATTGATTTCTTTTTCAAATTTTAAATTATAAAATAAATCAAGGGGCACCTGGGTGGTTTAGTTGGGTAAGTATCTAACTCTTGATTTTTGGCTCATGTCATGATCTCAGAACTGTGAGATCATTCCCTACATCAGGCTCCATATCCAGTGTAAGATTCCATCCCCCCCATCCCACCACTGTCTCTAAAAAGAAGAAAGAAGAAAGAAAAGAAAGAAGAAAGAAAGAAAGAAAGAAAGAAAGAAGAAAGAAAGAAAGAAAGAAAGAAAGAAAGAAAGAAAGAAAGAAAGAAAAGAAAGAAAGAAGAAAGAATCAGACATATAAAAATAAACACAGTAGCTATATCACTGGGAGAGCAGATTCCAAGGAGATTTAGATGTGGGGAAACAGTGCTATACCGAATATTGTTCCCCATATTGGATTCATTTTACCACGGGCAGCACTGAACCACCACAATTATCTCCCAAAGGTAGAGGATATCACACTGTGTGCATCCTGAGAGCGATTGGAGGGATGGGAAGTCTGGGTTAAGAATATATAGTTGCTAATTTTGTTTTTCTTTTTTTTTCTTTTTTTTTCTTTTTTTACTGTAATCAAAATCATTGGTCAGATTGAATGGATAAAGGTATCATCTTTACCATTAAGTTTAGGCCAGACCAGTATATTTTTTCTCCATATCCAATCTTATTCAGAATGGAGGGAGGAAGAAGTTCAAAGTCTCTAACTCCAAATTCATTAAAGAGAAAATTCACTCTTTTTCCACCAAGATGGACTGTGTAAAGGAGTATGAGAGGCCTGAGAGCCAAAGTCTTTCCCTTTATTTATTTATGTGTTATGTGCTTTATTCACTTTATTGAATAAATGAGATTCTTTTGACCTGTCACCTGAAATCACACACCCTAAAGTATATTTTAATTATGTCTTCCTTATTGATTAAAAAAAAGAGAAGCCATGGAAGTGAATATGTCTCATTAGCAGTTTCTAAAATAGTTCATAATTCTCTCCAGACACTTATGTTGGAGAGAGAAAACAGTACTGTATTTTGAGGGGGAAAAGCAACAGTATGACGCTTCCTTCAGGGAAAATGAAAAACTATTGGAAAAAGAAAGGATCAAAAACACTAAGCCACCAGTTATTAAAAATTATTTATCACTTGAACTTTTAGTAGGAAAATTTCATTTCCTGTAGAGATGTAAGAATTTCAATCACAGAACTAATGTCCTGAGAATTAATTTTATTTACTCTGAAATCTCAGAAGATTGGGTACATTTTTATAGTTTTAAAATCAGGATAAACTCTATTGGATTGTTTTAGATGAAATACATAGATATTATTTTTCAAGCACATGTTAGGACTTAACTAGTAAGATACCAGCCTATATGTTAGCCAGACTACATATACTCTTTTAAAAAATGTTACAAACTGTGACTGATGTTGATAATGTGTGTTTGTAAATTCACCTTTACTGTTCATCTCTTTTTAGATATCTGGTAACCTCCATTGAATGTCTTACTAATTTCTTTATCTTTTTTAATTTATCCCTTTATCTTCCTTGTTGCCTATCATTTTGGTATATTTTTGTATTAATGATTGAATAAGAATTACCTTAAATTATGATTAATAAGTTTTATTTAATGCATACTCTTTGCACTAGCCATTCATTTGTTTGTTTGTTTATTTATTTTAAATATTTTATTTACTCATGAGAGGCAGAGACATAGGCAGAGAGAGAAGCAGGCTCTCTGCAGAGAGCCTGATGTGGGACTTGATCCCCGGACCCAGGGATCACAGACTGAGGCAAAGGCTCAACCACTGAGCCACCCAGGCATCTCATAGCTTTCTATTTAGTAACAGAGTTGTAAACACTTAAAACCTATTAGCTTAAAACCACATACCTAAATTTACTGGGTGCTGATAAAGCATTGCCTGAGTAAAAATTATAGCTTTAAATGCCAAGAAAAAATATACTAATAATCTAACATACTATTTTCAAAAATTATAAGAAAAATAAGTGCAAACTAAACCCAAAGGAAGAGGAAGAGAATAATAAAGATTAATGAGGAGTACATTAAATGGAGATTGTATAGAAATTATTCATTGTTTTTAGTTAAAATCCATGTATATCTAACTCAAGACCTAGTGTATGTATATCTTTTTATCTCCACATTTATCAATCTTTGCCTCTATGTGTCCATTTAATTATGGATTTGTTTATCATTTACATACGGAGGTATTTAACTTTGTAAATAGGTCATTTATAATTTCCACTTTTTCTTTTTTTCTAGTAATTTCAATATTTGTTTTATATTTCTCTACAACACAAGGAATTTAAAATGCCTTAGGCTTTATTTTTCATAACCCACTCTTTTTATTGAAATATACATTGAAGTTAACATACCATAATTACAAAGATTGAGGCATATTCATTTAATACACTCACGTGCACAGCACCTAGATCAAGAAACTGAACATTGCAGCATCCTAGAAGTCTTCTGTGTCAACTAATAGGTATATAGCCCTTGGGCAAACTACTTCATTTCTCTTAGTCAAGTTCCTCACCTATAAAATGTAAATATATTATATTCTGTTACTGGTTTTTATCTAGGCTGCAATAGAGTTATTAAAAATAACATAAATTATTATAAATAACCTAATTCCTATTCTCTCTCATCTCCTCAGTTAATAACCCAACATGGCCTATGTACAGGTTTTTAAGGAGTCCCAGCAGCATTGGGCACTGCCCTCACTAACTACAGTAGTCATTTGCTCAAGGTTTTGATGGTCTGTTGTGAGATGGCTTAGAACATTTTCACTCTACACCTGCTTTTGTGTTTACCTCATGTGGATGGTTCACCAGCTATGCTAACTGTGCTTTGATATTGTAGAGAGGTTTGTTTGCCAGGCCTAGTTTGATTTGTCCTCTTCATATTGCATCACATATAATTTTAATAATTCAATGATTTTTATTAAATGCGTATAGTGCCTAGAGTTGTTCACTCATCAGTTATCACAACAATTCAGTTTTAGAACTTTTCCATCACTCCTCATGCTTCCATGGAGCCTGTGCAGATAATTCACATTTCTCCCCCTACCACCCAGCCCCAGGCAACCAGTAGTCTTCTTTCTGTATTTTTCAATTTTCCCTGTTAAACACTGAAAAGTTCATGTAAATGGTGTCCTAGAATAAATATTATTTTTGCAACTGGCTTAGTTTATTTAGCAAAGTTATTTTGATATTTATCCATGTTGTAGCACGCATCACTATTTTTTAATGCAGAACAGAATTGGATTATATGGATATAACACTTACGCACTGATAAGCTGATAGGCATTTGATTTGTTTCCAATTTGGGCTATTATGAATAATTCTGCTATGAAATCTAAGTGTCTTTAGACATGTTTATTTCTCATGGGTAGATTACTAAGACTGTGATTAGTGAAATATACAGTAAATATAAATTTTAAATAGATTGTCAGACTGACTACCAAAGTATCTGTAGCCTCTTACATCCCTACCAGCAATGCCTGAGAAATCTAGTTTTCCACATACTCACCAACACTTAGTATTGTATGAGGGTTTTTTTTTTTTAACTTTTTTTAAAAAAGGTTTTATTTATTTATTCATGAGAGACACAGAGAGAGAGGCAGAGACACAGGCAGAGGGAGAAGCAGGCTCCCTGCAAGGAGCTGGATGCAGGACTCAATCCTGGGATCCTGGGATCATGCCCTGAGCTGAAGACAGACAATTGGCTCAATCGCTAAGCCACCCAGGCGTCCCATTGTCTGAGTCTTTCATTGTAGCCATAGTATTGGGTTTACAGTCCACAAATTGTGGGCTTAATCTACATTTTCCTAATTTATGAGATTGTTCACTTGTCTTGCCTTTATTAGGCATTTATATGTCTTAGGGTAACATTTGGCATTTTGTAGCTTTTTAATTGAGTTTCTTATTATTGAGATGTAAGTAATACATTCTGGGCACAAATGTCTTATCAGATATATAATTTGAAAATATTTTCTTCCAATCTATGGCTTGCCTATTCATATTCTCATGAACAAGTTTGTCTAGAGGTTCAAAGCTGTGGTGCTGTTTTCTTTCTACTTTTAATTTTTATTTTTAGTTGAAGTATGTTTGACATACTATATTAGTTTCAGATGTTCAACATAAAACACTGTGATTCAATAATTATAAAGATTCTGAAATATCACAATAAGTGTAGCTACCATCTGTGATTATATGAAGTGATTACATTATTGACTATATTCCTTATGCTGTTTTTCACCCCTGTGACTTATTTATAGCTGGAACTTTGTACCTCTAAATCTCTTTCAATTCTGAATGACAACCATGTGGGGTAGAGTATTCTTGGTTGTTAGGATTTTTATCCTTTTGTTACTTTGAACATGTCACACTAGTCTCTTTTGGTCTACAAAATTTCTGCTAAAAACTCAGCCAGTAGCCTTATGGTGTTTTCCTATTTGCTTTTCTATTGTTGCTTTTGAGATTCTCTCTTTAACTTTTGATGTTTTAATTACTATGTGTCCTATGTTGACCTCCTTGGTTTCATTTTGTTTGGGGCTTTCTTTGCTTCCAGAGACCTGGATGTCTATTTCCTTCCCCAGGTTGGGGAAGTTTTCAGCTATTATTTTTTCAAGTAAGTTTTATGCCCCCTCTATCTTGATCTTTTGCTTCTGGGAGCCCTATATTAATGTTATTAATTTTTATATTGTCAGAGACTCTTTAACCTATCCTTTTTATAATTCTGTTCACATTGCATACTTCCATCCTTTCAGATCACTGACCCAGTCTGCATATGTATATATCATTTATTGTATTTTTTCAGCTCTGATTGGTTCTTTTTAAAAATATTTTCTATCTCTTTGTTGAAGATTTCACTGAGTTTATCCACTCTTAATTCCAGTGAGTATTTTGTATGGCCATTATTTTGAACTCTTTATCAGATATACTGATCATTTCCATTTTGCTTAGTTCTTTTTCTGAGGTTTTGTCTTATTTCATTTGGAACATATTTTCCTATCTCTTCAGTCTGTCTGATTCTGCTTATATGTATTACATAGATCATCTACATCTCCTTGTCTTGAGTATAGTAGCCTTCTGTCAAAGGCATTGTATGGGGTCCAGTAGTGCAACACCCCCTAGTTACTGGAAGCAGTGCCTATATGACCTTTTTTTTGTGACCATGTTGCAACTGCTGAGAACATGCTAGTGGATGGCAAGAGCCCTCAGCCTTGCTGTTTATAACTCTCCATGACTCCTGCAGGCCCACTGTTGGGCAGGTCTGACTCCCAGCTCAACCAGCTGAGAGGCTGGGTTGTGGCTGCTATAGATGTGCTGGCAAGTGAGGCCAGTCCCTTGCAAAACTGACTGAGAGGTCTGATTGAAATTGCTGCAGGTGCGCTGATGCGGGGCTCTCAGGACAGGAGCCTTTTGGAAGATCAACAGTCCTAACCTGATTGCTGGTTGTGGTTTTGAGGCAATAGTTACTTTGTGGGTATTCCAGTCCTGACCAAGACCGCCTACCAGGTGTGGCAGTGTGAGCCACTTTGAAGGAGTACCTGCTGGGGCGGGTGGGTTGGATGGGCCTGGTTTGCAGGGGAATGACAGGGCAGGACAAGGGGTGTTAGCGTGGTTGGAGACTGTCAGAACTGGCTCCCATAACCATCAAGCCAGCAAGGCTAAAAGAGAGTAAGAAAAGTGGTGCCCTACACTACTTTTGTTTCTAGAGGATGATCCTTCAGATTCCTGTTCTTCTAGCATATGTCCTAAAATGAGTTAATAAATCTCCTTCAAGTATACCCCAGACACTTTTCAAATTGCTTTTTCTACGTTATTTCCTACTGAGTGATATAGTTGGCTGGCTCTCTAATAGCAGAATAGTGGTTTCCTATAGACTTTTAGTTCTCCTGGAATTAAGCTTTGCTGATTTTCGCAGGCAGATGTTACAAGCGCTTGTCTTTCTGGTGCAAGACTCAGGCTGGGCATACCCATTGTGGGGTTTGATCCCCTCCTCGGAGAGGCCTTGGTCCCTGTGATATTCCTGGGTCCCTCACCAGAGGTTTGATTCTTGACTATGTCTCTGCCCCTCTTATTCTTCTCAATGCGGCGTTCTCTTTACATCTTCAGCTATGGAGTGTCTGGTCTGCCAGTGTGCAAGTCATTTTAAGAGTGAGTTGTATCACATCTATTTGTTCCCTCTCTGAGGAAGGTAAGCCCAAGATCCTCTTACTCTACCATCTTCACTTTCTTTTGGTTTCTTTTTAAAAATAAATTCCAGTTTATCTTTAAAAAAAAACTTCTGATTTATTCTATTGGTATCATATCTGAGATATTTTTTCCTAATCCAAAGTTAAAAGTTTTTTTCCCTAGAAATCTTAGTTTTAGCTTCTAAACTTTTGTGTGTGTGTTCTTTGATTTTCTGCAAACATGATCATGTCTTTTGACAGTAAAGAAAGCTTTGCTTTTAATAGCACAGATAATTTTATATTTATTTTTATTATTCTATGGCATTGGGTAGAATGAGGTGGAAATTCTTGACTCTTGATTTTTTTCCAGTCTTAGAGGAAAAACAGCCCATCATTAAGAGATAGAAGTTTCCTTCTATCCCTATTTTTTTTTAGTTTAACTTTCTCAGATATAACTTGTCTAATACTGTTATTCTTTTGCCTAATAATTGAATGAGAAGTCATAGCTCCAGTTATTTGCAAAATAGGGCAGAAGTACCTGCTATGCGTGTTGTACTCAACACACTTTCATATAGTATATTAGATAAAATATTGTTCTGGGTCATTGGTGCATGTCCGTACTCTGTCAGTCTCTGATTGCTAAATAAAGTGTCTTTTAGTTGTTCAGTATTTATGGGACTAGGGGTTTGATCTGGTGGACTCAATTTTTCTTTATTTTATTGAAATAGTACTTAATATAATTCAAATTTTAACTTTGGGTTTTCTTCTCTAAGTATATTCTGATCATTTCCCATTACTGTATTTCCATTTTCTCTCTACCAAAATTCTTCTGAATTCTTGTAGAGTTAATAAAGGGTCTTAGATGAGGTCCTTTAGAAGCAGATCCTGAGATGACAACACATGTGCAAGTAATTTATAAACAATATGTTTCCAGAAGAAGCTGGGCAATGGCAGAAGAAGCAGGGTGGGGAAAAGGAGGAAACTAAGTAGGTGATTTCATGCGAAGTATAGGCTCTAGCCTAACCCTGCAGAGGTGCTCTAGGCTATGAATTAGACTTCAGAGTTAGTTCCAAATTTAAGAAAATAAGCCAGGCTCTTAGAGTCCTTCATTGACTAAGGGTTACCTTTGAGGGTTGGAAGCCTACCAGGAGCTACAGGATCATTGCATATAGAGGTAAAGTGGTTCCAAGCCAAGAACAGTCATCCAAAGACCATATTAGGCACATGAATTAGACGAAAATGCATACAGGGACGCCTGGGTGGCTCAGCGGTTGAGTGTCTGCCTTTGGCTCAAGCGTGATCCCCGGGGTCCTGGTATCAAGTCCCACATCGGGCTCCCTGCTTGGAGCCTGCTTCTCCCTCTGCCTGTGTCTCTGCCTCTCTCTGTGTGTCTCTCATGAATAAATAAATAAAATCTTAAGAAAAAGGAAGAAGAAAATGCATTCAAGAGCTGGGTGTGACCCCACAGGTAAAAAGAATCTAAAGGATCTGGGCGTGTACAGGAAGTGTCCATTACATTAGATCTTCATGCTTTTCATAACTATTTGGAAGTCTTAAGTATTTTTATAAGTTTTTAAATGAACTATAAGTGATATATAATATCCTATTAATTTAAGTTGCACATCAAGGTAATTTAATTTAAGGTAATTATAATTTATAATGTATAATTTATAATTATACATTATAAGATGATCCTCAAAATAAGTCTCATTAACATCTATCACCATATATGTTATTAAAATATTATTGACTATACTGCCTATGTGGTACCTCTCCATGACTTATTTATGACTGAAAGTGTGTACCACTTACTCCCCTCTACCTATTTTGCCCTCCCCTTAACACCCCACACCTTGTAAACAACAGTTTGTTGTTTGTATCTATGAGTTTGTTAATTTGTTTTGTTATTTTGTATGACCTATAAGTGAAATCATATGGTATTTGTCTTTTTCTGTATGACTTATTATAATACCTCTAGGTTCATCCATATTGTTGCAAAAGATAAGATTTCATTGTTTTTAAAGCTGAGCAATATTCCAGTAGACAAACACACACACAATTTCTTGATCGATTCACCTATCATGAACACTTACATTGCTTACATACCTTGACTATCATAAAAACTGCTGCAATGAACTTAGGGGTGCAAATCTCTCTTCAAATTGGTGTTCCCATTTTCTTCAGATAAATACCTAGGAATCGAATTGATAGATTATATGTTAGTTTTAATTTTTCAGTAACCTGAAATTTTTTTCCATAGTGGCAATACCAATTTACATTTACAGTGAACAAGTGCCCTCTTTTTTCCCATTCTCATCAAAATCATTTTTCGTCTTTTTGATAATAGGGATTTTTGACAGGTGTGAGGTCATATCTCACTGTGGTTTTGATTTTGCATTTCCCTGATGATGAGTAGTGATGTTAAACATCTTTTTATGTGTCTGTTGGCTATCTGTCTTCTTTGGAAACATGTATTCAAGTCCTCTGCTCATTTTTTTATTTGGGTTATTTTGGTATTAAGTTGTGTAAATTCTTTATATATTTTGGACATTAGCCCCTTATTGGATGTATGTTTTGCAAACATCTTCCATTCAGTAAGTTGCCTTTTCATTCTGTTGATTATTTCCAATATTATTGTGAAAAAGTTTTTTAGTTTGATGTAATCTCATTTGTTTATTTTAGCTTTTGTTACCCTTTTCTGAAGTGACAAATCCAAATTTTGCTAATGTTCAAGAGCTTACTGCCTATTTTCTTCTAGTAGTTTTATGGTGACAGGTCTTACATTGAAGTTTTTGTCCACATTTTTGCATGTACTGTCCAGTTTTCCCGGCATTATTTATTGAAAACTGTTTTTAAACAGTTTTAATAAACTTTTAAAAGTACTGTCATTTTCCCATTATATATTCATGCCTCATTTGTTATACATTAATTTATCATATATACATGGTTTTACTTCTGGGCATTGACCTATGTGTCTGTTTGCATGAGAGTACTATACAGTTTTGATTACCATAGCATTGTAATATAGTTTGAAGCCAGGGAGTCTTTTGTTCTTCTCTGTCAAGATAACTATGGCTATTCAGTGTGTTTTGTAGTTCTATTTTAGGTCTCTTTATGATAGTTCTATAAAAATGGTCATTGGTATTTTTGACAGGGAATAGAATGAATTAAGTACAGAGGTTGCTTTGGGTAGTATACATATTTAAACAATATTAATTCTTCCAATCCATGAGCCAGACTATTTTTACATTCATTTGTATCATCAACCTCTTTGATTAAGTTTATTCCTAGGTATTTTCTTCTTTTTGATGCAGTTTTACATGGAACCATTAATTTCTCCTTCTGGTAGCTAATTATATGTGTAAAAGAACACAACCAATTTCTATATGTTAATTTTGTCTCCTACAAATTTATTGAATTCATTTAATTGTTTTAATAGTTGGGTTTTTGTTGTTGTTGTGATTTTTATATATATAATTCAGGGTTTTTATATATAGTATCCTGTCACCTACAAATAATTTTATTTCTTCCTTTCCAATCTGGATATCTTCTATGATTTTATTTATTTTTTGCCTAATTGATTTGGATGGGACTTCCAGTACTTCATGAATACAAATGGCAAGACTGGGCATTTTATTTTTAATTTTAAAAAGTTTAAGCTTTTCATCATTGAGCATGTTGTTAGCTATGGGTTTGCAGTATATGGCTTTATGTTATGTTTCTTATATACCCACTTTTATGAGCATTCTTATCGTAAATGGATGTTGAACTCCATCAAATGCCTTTTCTGCATCTATTGAGATGATTATATGATTTTTATCCTTTATTTTGTTAATATAGTACACAACGTTGATTCACTTATGGGTGCACTTGCATCCCTGGAAGAAATCACATTTGATAACAGTGTACGATTATTTTAATGTTTTTTTGGCAGGCCAGGTGGTGTGGGTACAAGCCAGGGAGGCCCAGGGGTATGACACATTGGGGACCCCTTGGTGGGATACCAGGAGGTGGCATGGATCAGGAGCCCAGGGTACACAGGGTCAATGTTAGCAGGTTGGCTAGAGTTCCTGGACCCTCTTTCCACCCATGTTATTAAGGTAAAGGAACATAAAATATAGTATTCAAAGGTACCTCAATCTCAGAGAAAAATATCAGAAATTCTTACTTGTTGGGCTCTTTAGGACTAGTAAGTGAATTTCCCTCACCTATAATCCTGTTGCCTTTTAAATGAGGTTTTTCGTTTTTTCTCTGTGACCCAGGTGGGTGAGTCTGCACATGGGCTCCTCAGTGATTTTCCTCCTTCCTACAGATTGTCAAGGAGGGTGTGGTTCTCTTCATTACCATGCTTTTCTTACCTTTCTCCATGTTTTCCTTCTATCATTTGTTGTGCAAAGAGTTTTCAATCGGCCTTCAGTTTTCCTTCCAGATGATTGCTTTATATGTAGGTGTAGATTTTTGCATGTCTATGGGAGAAGATGACTCAGTGTCTTCCTATACAGTGTCAGGAACTCTACTAGTTGTCTGATCCTGATAGATACCACTTGGTATGTGAATACGTGCTGATAGGTGTTAAAATCCCTGGGAGTATATAATGTGTTATATAGGTTAATATGGTGAATAAATGGAATAATAGCCAATGATTAAAAATTTCTTGGAATGAATTCCCTGGAGCCAAGATTTAACCATTTATATTCAGATTTTAATTTTCTAAATCAATTTTTTGAATAATGTATACTTGGGTTTTAATTTTTTGAGTTATTTTCATGAGTACAGCATGATGTATTAGCAGACACATTCTCATGATTACTTAAAACATTCTCAGATTTCTCCTGTTGTAAATCAAGAGACAATATTGCAGCAGAGCTTCCACCTAAATTAGACCCTTATATGATGGGAATAATTGGGTTAGGTAGAGCTAGTTTTTTAAATATTTTCGTATAAATTGTAGTTTAAGAAAATTATACATTTGAATTTGGAGAACACACACTCTAGAGTGTTTTTGAAACATCTTGAGATGGTAATATGAGGATGGCAGTTTTATTCTTTTTTTTTAAGTTTTTTTTAATTTTATTTATTTATTCATGATAGTCACAGAGAGAGAGAGAGAGGCAGAGACACAGGCAGAGGGAGAAGCAGGCTCCATGCACTGGGAGCCCGATGTGGGATTCGATCCCGGGTCTCCAGGATCGCGCCCTGGGCCAAAGGCAGGCGCTAAACCGCTGTGCCACCCAGGGACCCCGGCAGTTTTATTCTAATGGGTTTTTCTAGTTTAACAATTTTTGATGATTTCAGCAGGTCCTCTGTTGAACTTCCTTGAGTTGCTCATACAGCAATTGGCATAAAGGTTGTCCACATACAATTTATTGTGGTGAATTCTCTGAAATTTACAAGTAGGTAACAAAACCTCAAATACAGTCATTACAGAACTAAAATCTGATATCTACCAGGGTATATTATTGAAACATAATCTAATATTTATCATAGATAATCATAGTAAGATAATAAGGCTAACTTATTTGCGAAGAAGTCTAGTTTCAAAACACTTGGCTTGATTATTTACAAAAGTGCAGCAAGAAATGTGATTGATCAGATATAGGTGTTTTTAAACCTAATTTGATGAAACTTTTCATAAGGAATCTCAGATTGGACTCTTAAAACCATCTCAAGAATAGGAAGCCAAGCTAAGGATTTGTCTAACTGTATCCTGACACAGAAACAGACTTTTATTCAGCTTATGCAAATAGATATATTGTCATGAAAAATAAGAATATTTAAGAAGTTTCTGCATTCTGCAGAGATCAGGTAGTGAGAAAAAGATAAACGTATCAGTGCTTGTTGCAAAAATCTACTTTACCAAATTACAGTAAGTTATAGTTTGCTTAAAAGATAGAAAAGGGGGCCTTGTAAATCTGGAAAGCACACATTAAAACAACAACATTTTAAGTGAAGTAATAAGAATTATAGCTCTTATTTTGCTTCAACTTGGATCAGCAGTTTTATGAATCAATTTTTCATTAGAATTTTAGAAACTCTTACTCAGTTCTGTCTTATTAAAGTTACCAGAAACCTACATTTTAGAGTAGTAGTCAGGGTCTTTTCCATGAGAATCCTTTGAAGATCATTCATTGTGCATGAACACTTTTGCAAGAGCCTCAGAGTAAAACAGTAACTGTGAGTGACAAAGGACATAAAAATGGCCATAACCAAAAATTTGATGAGTTCATTATAATTTACAAGGAAATTTGTTATCTCAGTGACATACATTTTAAAACAATAACAAATTATGACTGATAACATATCAGAATATCAGATTTTTAGAAATTTCATATAATTTCTGAATTACTTATTTTAATGACATACATAGCCCATAAAAATGTGGTCTAAGAAAGTTAAAAATTAATTTATGTATCAAATAACATTTCTCTTTCTATTAATTCAGAATTTGATATTGAGAAGTTTAAAATGTCAAAAGATTTAAGATATTTCAAGAAATAGGGTCACTATGAAACAATAGGTGTCCATTCAAAGTGACAACAGATTTCAAAGGTAAATACAGAAAGTTATATAGTTGTAAAAAGCCTTAGCTATTTTCCTAAGTAATCAAAGTCTGAAATGGTTTCATCATAAACAGGAGCCTTGTTTTCTAGGTGAGTACATTAAAGGTAAAGAAATTGTGTTCATAATTTCTTATTTAGATCAGAGTAATAATTTTTAAAAATACTTTGTCCTTTTAACAGAGAGAAAACTGAATTTGAATTCTATAACAGTGTACATTTGATATTAAAACTCTCTAACGTAAATCCTTTATTTATTTATTTATTTATTATTATTTTAATTTTTAAAATCCATTTCTATTTTAGCTTGACCAAATAAAGTTTCTTTCTCAGTATCTATTTTCCTCCAACCTTCTGCAACTTTCTTATCCTGGAATATTTTCAGACAAAATTACCTTATTTCCCTTTAACAAAACAAAAATCCATGTCCTTTAAATCATTGCTTATCCAAAAAAACAATGGATTTTTAACTTTTTTAACTTTTTATGCACAATTGGTTTCTTTTATTCTTTATTTCTATTAGTTTTACTTACACATATTAATTTGAATCCTTAGCCCTTATAATCCATAATTCCTACTGAAAACTAAGAAGCAATCATCTGATTACTGGAAAGTTAATATGTAATGATAAAGACATTTTTTTATTGTATAATTTTTTTAATGTGGTGAAAAACATATTACTATCTTCTGTCTTTCTATAAAAATTAAAAAGCCAAGTTGATAAATTTGTTTATATTATGTGGAAATAATCTAGCTATTATTTAGTATAACTGAGTAGAAACTTTGGGCTTATTTACATTTATTTAAAATATTTGTTGTTACCCAATATGCTTGGATTACACATTAAATAATCTCATTTTTCTTGATGATAAATTTTTGACATGGATATTGGGCTTATTTGATTAGTAAACCAAAGTAGAATAAGTTATATGTTTGGAATTACATTTAATATTGACAATTCTGAAGACAAGCCTGTTTTTATTAAATCAACAGACAAATTAGCTTTTATTTATTATAGATTACTCCAGGTCATGTGAACCTGAAAAGCCTTTGGGTTAATTTCTGTATTTCTTAAAGTTTTACAAATATGTAAGCACTTATTTTTTCTGTAACCCAACTACATAGAACTCTACATATTTCTGTGCATTTATGTGTGTGTATATGGCAGGTACAAAACTCAAAAGGATAGTTGGATCAAATTGTGTTTCTGTTATATAGGTTATATTAAGGTTACTTGCTTAGAGGGCCAACTTTGTTTTTGGAGAAGTTTATTTATTGTTTTTTTTTTTTTTTTTTTTAAGATTTATTTTAGAGAGAGAGAGCAAGTGAGGGGAGCAGGAGAGAGAAACTCTCAAGCAGAGACCATGGCTGAGCATGGAGCCATACGCTGAACTCAATCTCATCACCTCCTGAGCAGAAACCAAGAGTCGAGTCAGATGCTTAACTGACTGAGCCACCCAGGTGCCTCTGTTTTCTAAAAGTTTTCTATTTGCATACCATAATTATTTTTAGTGCTATTTTTGTAGTCATTGTATCTTTTAGAACTTTCTGAATACTGAGGTATCCATTCCTTTGTCTTTGAGAGGTTTGAGATCCTCTCTTAGATAAGACCACCTTGAGGGTCACCCTCATAAGTTAAAGGTGTCTCAAAGTGGCCACTGCAATTACAAAAGTTCACCCATTTTCCCAAAAGACATAAGAGCATGGTCTATAGACAGGTGGAACCTGTCATGCCTTAGGATTCCCTAAGATGTCTTAACTATGAGTGACCCTGTTTACCAAAATTCAGGAAATCACATATTTTCCATGCTTTTGAACAGAACAGAAATAGATTATGATGGGGTCACGCTTGATAAGAGAACCCTAAGTCCAACTCTTCTCTGTGTTTTTCTTTGTCTTTGATCTTACAAAGGAGTTAAAGATGGCTGTGTAAAGATAGAGGCAGAAATTGTTATGATGTAGCTATGAGCCAAGGATTATTAGCAAATTGCCAAAGCTAAGAAAAGGCAAAAAAGAATTCTCTCCTGAAAACTACAGGGAGAGTGTGACAGGGCTGACACTTTCATATCAGCCTTCTTGCCTTCCAAAGTATAAGAGATCAAACTTCTACTTGAAGCCACCCAGTTTGTGGTAAAATATTATTGCAGCTCTAGGAAGCTAATACACTATTTATCCCTCTGCTTCGTCTCACATTGAAAACCTCTGTAAGCCTTTCCAAACAGCCACCAAGCCAAGCTATGCGCCTCTCTGCAGAGTGTCCTTTGTGCCCTTTGCATTGTTATTCACAACACCAAATACGATATATGAAAATTCTCTGCCAACAAGTGCAATCTACTCCCCTAGTTTTCTCCTATCACGTTTTTAACTATTTAATTGTGGTACAATTATATACAACAATCTGTACACGTAAAAATTGCAGAGCTTTGTCATATGAATGTACCTGTTAGAATATTACCTAATCAAAATATCACACTGTTCTATTGAAAATAACTATTCGTATAAAACATTTTATAGTTTTGATGAAAAAAAAATCTTTAACAGTGAAAGTAGAATAACTTTTGTCCATTGGTACCCTTACTTGTGACAAGGACAATGTTGGCAATGATATAAAGTGAAATGCATATTAAAAATGAAATATGAAAACTAACTTGATCATTAAAATAGAAAATGTTTGTACTAAATGCAAATTATTTATAATACATTTTGACTAATACTATTAAAGGAGATTCTTCTGCAAATGAAATGTGTTCAGTATTTTGCTAACAAATTGCATCTCAGTATTAATTATGATTGTGAAAGATAAATATACACAATAAAAGAGAGCTCATTAAAGATAGATTCACTCCATTATTTTCTTAATTATTTTTAACCATAGTATATTCTTTCCAGAAATAAAACTTGCAAATATTTAAATGCTCATTTTCTTCAGTTTATAGAAGAACATCATACAATGCATTTATACATAAAGCACTTATAGAGAGCAAACCCACATTTTAATTATACAGTATCTGCTAATGATATCTGAATAATATCAACACACAAAAACAATTCCAGGAGAAATCTAAAACTCTATTAGAGCTTTAAAATCAAACAATAGGTAACTGTATGAAATGGAAAAAGGGAGGTAATTTACTGAACAGATATTTCATAAATAAGTCCAAATTAAATACTGTGTCTAATTGGAAAACATGACTTAATGATTTTCACAAAATGCAATCCTTTATCTTCATTTCTTTTGCTTTCGAAATGAATTTAGACAATCTACAGTGAATTTTTTCACTGTAGAACTTTAAACTTATTTTGCTTACAATTTAAGATATACCTAACAAAGGTTCTGGTTTCAGCTCTAACACATGAAAAACACTGAAGTCATCCCTCTAAGACACACAACAGGAAAATCCTGAAAAACCTAGAAATTAACGTATCTTCTGTGGCTCGATCTGGAATCTAGTCTGTAGGGCAAATCACCATCCCAAAGTCAAGAAAAGCAGGTGAACTCATAGGATCTTCTTAAGCAGAGAAAAAAAACTACAGGAGCCAGAAAATGGTAGGGCATCTTTAATTATAATATCGATTTGGTTTATCCGCAGAGTCCAGAATGAATGAGAAATTCCTGGGTGCTACAATTTGAGGGAACCCCAAAATTTCATGGGTTTTATTTCCAGAAATACCACCAGATTCTCACAATGAAGAGTCAAGAAAGGTTCTTTATGATGTTAGGAATGGGAAAAATAGCCTTATTAATTTCTTAGGGATGCTGTAACAAATCGTCATAAACTCTTAAGACTTAAAGCAATAGAAATATATTATCTTACAGTTCTGGAAGCTAGAGGTTAAAAATCAATTTCACTGACCTGAAATGAAAGGGTCAGCAAGGCCATGCTTCCTTGGGAGAAAGACTTTGAGGGGAGACTCCATTTCTTGCACTTCCAAAATCTTGGCTTATGGCCATATACTTCCAGTCTCTGCTTCTGTGGCCATGTTGCCTCTTCTTCCTTTATGTGCTTCTTATATCTTAACTGTGAGGGATCCTGTTTTCCAACAGCTATTCTAAAACTCAAGGAATCATGTTTTCCAGGCTTTTGAACAGAATAGGGTGACTTACCAAGAAACTTCAACAAACAAAATACATGTCCATTTTGAACTTGTAAATGCGACATTATTTAGAAACAGAATTGGTGCAGATGTAATCAAGCTATGATGGGTCATGCATGATAAAGATATTCCAAGGATATAAGGGTATTCCATATTTGCAAACTGATCAGTGTGATGCATTTCATTAGTAAGAGAAAGGATAAAAAACATAGATGATCAAGGATGATCATGTGATCATCTTGAAAGATGCAGATAAAGCATTTGACAAAGTACAATATCCATTCATGATAAAAACTTCCAACAAGGTAGGTTTAGAGGGATCCCTGGGTGGCGCAGCGGTTTGGCGCCTGCCTTTGGCCCAGGGCGCGATCCTGGAGACCCGGGATCGAATCCCACATCGGGCTCCCGGTGCATGGAGCCTGCTTCTCCCTCTGCCTGTGTCTCTGCCTCTGTCTCTCAATCTGTGACTATCATAAATAAATAAAAATTTAAAAAAAATTAAAAAAAAGAAATAACATCTCAACATACTAAAAGCCATATGTGAAAAACTCATAGCTAATATCATAGTTGTGAAAAAAATAAGAGCTCTTCCTCTAAAATCAGGAAAAAAAACAAGTATAGACATTATCACTTTTATTCAACCAACATAACACTGGAAGTGCCAGACACAACAATCAGACAAAAATAAATAAATAAATAATAAATAAATAAATAAATGACATCCAAATTGGTAAGGAATAAATAAAACTTTATTTGCAGAATACATGATACTACATATTGAAAACCCTAAATACTCCATGCACACACACAAAAATGTATTAGAAATGTTAAATGAATTTAGTAAGGTCAGAGGATAATACTTTTGTATTCAATTGGTTGCATTTCTATCATTTCTAATAACTAAAAATGAAGTAGCAGAGAAATTAAAAGAATACCATTTAAAATTACATCAAAAGTAATAAAATACCTAGGAATAAACTTAACCAAGGTGGTGAAAAATCTGTCCTCTAAAAACTATAAAACACTAAGAAAAAAATTGAAGATGACACAAACAAATGGAAAGATATCCCATGATAGTGAATTGAAAAAAAAAAAACAATATTGCTAACATACATTTTACCCAAAGCAATCCAGATTTAATGCAATCTCTACAAAAATGCCAACATATTTTACAAGGTTTATTTTACAGAGTGAGCAAGAGAGAGTGGGCAGGGGAGAAGGAAAGAGAATCCTCAAGTAGACTCCCTGCTGAGCATGGAGCCCAAAGCAGGGCTCAATCCCAAGACCCTAGGATCATGACCTGAACAGAAATTAGTCAGACACTTAACAGACTGAGCCACTCAGGCTTCCCCAACTACATTTTTCACAAAGCTAGAACACATAATACTGAAATTTGTATGAAAAAAAAAAAAAAAACAAAGAATAGCCAAAGCAATCTTAAAAGAGAACGAAGTTGGAAGTATCATAATTACAGATTTCATGATATACTTCAAGCTGTAATAAAACAGTATTATACCGGTACAAAAATAGTTCAATGAAACAGAATAGAAAGCCCAGTAATAAACCTACATTTATATGGTCAATTAATCTGTGACAAAAGCAAGTATGTACCATGGGGAAAAGACAATCTCTTCAACAAATAGTGCTGGGAAACTCTTATACCATACACAAAAATAAACTAAAAATGTATTAAACACCTGAGTGTGAGACTTAAAATTATAAGACTCCTAGACAAAAACACAGGCAGTAAATTCTCTGATGCCAGCTTAACATTTTTACGGATGGATTCCCTCAGGCAAGGAAAACAAAAACAAAAATAATTACTGAGAATACACCAAAATAACCATTTGCAGAGCAAAGGAAATTATCAACAAAAAAGTAGCTGACTAGAAGAAGATACTTGCAAATTATACATCCAATAAGGTGATAATGTCTAAAACATATAAAAAACTTACACAACTCAAAACATACACACAAAAACCTTCCCAATGATCCTATTAAAAATGAGCAGAAAACCTGATCAAGCATTTTTTCAGAGGACATACAGATGGCCAACATAAGACATGAAAAGACACTCATCACTAATCATCAGGAAAATGTGCATCAAAACTACACCTTCCAGAATGACTAGAATCAAAACCATAAATAACGTGTTCATAAGGATATGGAGAAAAGGAACCCTGGTGCACTGTTGGTAATTCAGATTGGACATGCACTATAGAAGATAGTACAGAAGTTACTAAAAAAAATAAATAAAAATAGAATTCCCATATGGTCCAGTAATTCTACTGCTGGGTTTTTACCCCTCCCCCAATAAAAGCACTAATTCAAAAAGATATGCACCCCTATGTTCACTGCCGCATTATTTACAATAGCTAAAATAAGGAACCAACTCAAGTCCATCAATAGAGGAATGGATAAAGATGTGTATGTGCACACACACACATACACACAGACACGTATTCACAAAGGAATATTACTCAGCCATAAAAACAAATGAGATTTTGCCATTTGTAACAGCATGGGTCTAGGTCTAGATGGACCTAGAGAGTATAATGCTAAGCAAAATAAGAAAGACAAATATGATTCATTTATGTGGATTTAAGAAACAAATAACAGACAAACATAGGAAATAAACAGACTCTTAAATACAGAGAACAAATTGTAGCCATCACTTTGTTGGCTGCCAGAGGGGAGGTAAGATAGATAAAGGAGATTAAGATTTCATTTATCTTGATGAGTACTTAATAATATGTAGAAATAATATATGGAATTGTTAATTCATTATATTGTATACCTAAAACAAATATTGCAAGTTAGTTTTACTTCAATAAAAAAATCTGTTAGAGAACTTGTATGTAAATCATACAAAGAACTCTTAAAACTAAGTGATAAAACAAAACAATTAAAATGTGCAAAATATCTTAATAGACACTTACCAAAGAAGACATTCAGAGGGCAACTAATCACTTGAACTCAAGCTCAGAATCATTTGTCATTAGGGATTTACAAAATGGAACAATAACACCACATAGGTACATCTCTATCAGAATAGTTAAAATCCAGAACCCGGCGATATTGATTGCTGGCAAGCATGCACAGCAGTGGAAACTATTTTTTCCATTTACATGATATTCTGGAAAAGGTAAGACTGTAACGACTTTGTTTTTATTTTTTTTTAAAGATGTTATGTATTTATTCATGAGAGACAGACAGACAGAGAGAGAGAGAGAGAGAGAGAGAGAGGCAGAGACACAGGCAGAGGGAGAAGCAGGCTCCATGCAGGAGCCCGATGTGGGACTAGATACTGGGACCCCAGGATTATGCCCTGGGCCGAAGGCAGGCGCTAAACTTCTGAACCACCCAGGGATCCCCCGACTGTAAAGATTTTAAACAAATTAGTCATTCCCAGGTGTCCATGTGAAGGTAATGAGAAAGTTGAATAACTGAAGCACAGGAGAAATTTTCAGTGTGGTTAAACTACAGTGTATGAGACAGTAAAGACAATATATTTGTCAATACTCAGAATTTTAAAGTACAATGCTTGAATCCTAACAAATGAAAAAAAAGTTAAGTCCTTTAGGAGAACAGAGAATTTCAGGATGGAATTCAGAGTATGGAGAAAAATTAACTGTATTTGAAACATATTAACCTTACTGGAAAAGATATGAGAGATTAATCTAATAATCTAATCTAAGTAATTTTGGAAATGAATGTAATCTCTAAGACTAGAGGCAATGGAAACTGTACATGAGAACTGTATTGAGGGACGCCTGGGTGGATTAGCAGTTAGCATCTGCCTTCAGCCCAGGGCATGATCCTGGAGTTCCAGGATCGAGTCCCACATCCGGCTCCCTGCATGGAGCCTGCTTCTCTCTCTATCTGTGTCTCTGCCTCTCTCTCTGTCTCTCATGAATAAATAAATAATTAAAAAAAGAAAAAAAACCTATCGAGTTGATAAAGTCGTTTTTCATGGGGTATAGGTTAATAATTCCTGTACCACAATACAAATACATTGAAGAACTAAGTAAATGGATTAAGGATGGTAGGAGTCAGTTTTCTCACTTTTGGAATGGGAGATTGCACATAAGTAAGAGAAAGAGCCTAAAATAATACATGTGTTTATTTCTTTAAAAAAAAAAAGATTTTGTTTATATTAGAGAGAGAGAGAGAGCAAGCAGGGGGAGCTACAGATGGAGAGGAAGAAACAGGTTCCCTACTGAGCAGGGAGCCCAACTGTGGCTTGAACCCAGGACCCTGAGATTGGGACCTAAGCCGAAGGTAGACACTTAACCAACTGAGCTACCCAGGAGATCCAGTATATGTGGTCATTAATACTAACAGACATTAGTATTAACTCATAATTAACTTAATATGGATGCAGATAACCATTTAGAAATGTTTATATATATATATATATTCAGAATTGTACTGTCTGGAGTACAATTGAGCTGGAGATATATATTTTAGAGTAACTGATTAAAAACAGCAAGCCTAAATAAAAAAAGATAGACCTTTAGTCACTTACTGAAATGTTATAAGTAACCACCTAAGCAGAAAGTGACAACACTGCATTTCATCTCCCTTCCCAATGAATGGTATGCTAGTCAAAGATCAAATAGATCAGCAGAGACATGGAAATTGTATTACAGTACATGGATCATTAAGCAAAATGTTCCTGCACATTTATGGACCCTGAGGCTAGGGGTGGATGGTGGATAGTAGGAAAAGAGGAAAGGAGTAAAAAGTAGAAAAGTACTATTGGGCCAAAGTGGGGAAAGCCTTGTTAAGTATTCTCTTGCTGGGGATCCCTGGGTGGCGCAGCGGTTTGGCACCTGCCTTTGGCCCAGGGCGTGATCCTGGGGACCCGGGATCGAATCCCACGTCGGGCTCCCGGTGCATGGAGCCTGCTTCTCCCTCTGCCTGTGTCTCTGTCTCTGTCTCTCCTTCTCTCTCTCAAGAATAAATAAATAAAATCTTTAAAAAAAAAAGTATTCTCTTGTTACCCTAACAAGGAGGTGTTTGAAGACTACTTTGGCTGAAGACCCCAAGTAAAGAAACCTAGAAATGAAGGCACCAGGGCATTAAGCATAACGACATTTAACTTACCTGACTGTTCTCTCTCTCTTCACAACTAGAAAAGAAAAACAACTGCCTGAAATCACAGTGAAAATCAGCAGCATGACAGCATTAGAAGATGCAAATGATATCAAGCTCCTTTAAAGCCCCATTCTCAATTGTTCATATTTGATCTCTCTGGTTATTCCTTGAAATTCGTACTAAAAAACTTGTCTTTATTTGACCTGCCTCAGAATTCACCAGTGGCCAGATATGTTTCTGGTGAGTATTTGTTGAAAACAATCAGTGGCAATTTTTTAACATTACAAATGTCCTAGGTGGTGAGTAAAAACTGGAGCAAACAATAAGTTAACCAAAATGCTTAATGAAAAAATCTAGGGGAAAAAGATATCCACATAAAGCAGAATAATTTTCACATATTCCTAGAAGGTTATACACAAGTTAAAGCCTAAGTGTTTCCCTGAGTTGTAGACATAATCACATTCTACATAAAGAAATTATCAGCAACAAGCAAATAAACCTAATTACAAACATCTAAAGATCATTAGCTGTCCACTAATGTGGCTAAACAAACTTCAGTGGAAATTCTATTACAGAAAGAATATATTCTTTAGATAATTAACTTAGATATCTCTAAACAAACAACAATAACAACAAATACTGGGGGAGATCAGGTTTCCAGAACTGTCATGTTATTTAATATATCCATTTAAAAAAATACAAAATATACAAAGAAATAAGAAAGTATGACCAATACAAAGAAAAGGAAGTAATCAAGGGATGCCCAGGTGGCTTAATCAGTTAAACATCTGACTCTTGATCTTGGCTCAGTTTGTGCTCTCAGGGCTGTGCGATCAAACTCCACAATGGGCTCCATGCTGGACATGGAACATGCTCAAGATCTTCTCTGTCCCTCTCTCTCCTCAAAGAAAGAAAGAAAAGGAAAAAAGAAGGAAGGAAGGAAGGAGGAAGGAAGGGAGAGAGAAAGAAAGAAGAGAGAAAGAAAAGAGAAAAAAGAAAAGAGTAAATAAAAATTGTCCCTTAGGAAGTTGGTGGCTGGACTTACACTCAATAAAGACATTAAAACAGTGATCTTAAATATATTAAAAGAACTTAAGGAAAGCATGTCTATGGTACTAAGCAAAGAACAAGAATGGTATTTATGAAATGTAGAACATCTATGAAGACATGGCAATCATTTAAAAATTATAGAAATTCAAAAGTTGGAAATCACAATAAATAGCATGCAGAATTCACTACAAGGCCCCTGGGGCAGTTTTCACTTGGCAGAAGAAATAAACACCAAGTTTGAAGATAACTAAATTGAGATTACCTGAGTAATATAATCTGATAATTGAGATTATTTCAGTCTGAGAAACAGAAAGAGAAAAGAATTTTAAAGAATCAAAATTCTCTGAGACCTGTGGCACATCATGATGTGTGTGTGATTACCAGAATAAAATGGGAAAGAAAAAGGCATGGAGAGAATATTTGATGACATGATGGACCCAAACTTCACAAATTTGGTGAAAACCATTAATATACATATGTAAAGGCTCAATGAACTCCAAATAGGATAAAAGATCCACACCAAGACACAATATAAACATTTTTACAAAAAGAGAACCTTGAAATTAGCATGAGAGATACAATTTATCATACGTAAAAATTCACTACAAGATTGACAGTTTTTTTTTTCATCAGAAACCATACAAGCCAGAAGACAGTGGAATGATATAGCCAAAATAATAAAAGAAAAAAATACTGTAACGCAAGAGTTCTATATCTAAAACTATCTATTGAATAAAAGGGGAGATTTAAAGATTCTCAAATAAAGCTGAGGATTTCACTGCTAGCTGAACTGCTCTACAGAAAACAACAACAACGACACAACATACTAATGGTAGTCTTTCAGACTAAAATAAATGACAGCAATTAATTGAATCCCATAAAAGATATTAGGAACACCATTAAAGGTAACTGCATAGGTGAATGACAGCATAAGCATAGTTTTTTGAAGCTTTTTTCTCTTATATGTATTGAATGACAACTACAAAAATCAATATTTCTAAATCTGTGTTGTCATACATTTTACAAAGATGTAATCTGTATGACAGCAGCACAAAGAAGGGAGAGATAATTAAGATAAAGAAATATATTTTTGTGTACTCTTGAAAATGTTAGTATCAATTGAAGTAAATTGTCATAATTTAGGACGTTAATTGTAAGAAGGACAACCATTGGGAGAACATCGTAAAAAATATAGTTAAATAACAAGCAAATGTACACTATAAAAATATCTATTTCATACAAAGGAAAGCAATAATTAAAGGACAGAGGAACAAATTAAATATATGACATATAGAAAGGAAATAGCTAAACAGGGGATATAAATCTTACCTCATTGGTAATTATGCAAAATTTAATGGATTATATTTACAATAAAAAATGAAAAGATTTGAAGAATGGATAAAAATAAAAAAAATTAGCAATATGTTGCCTTTAGGAGACCACTTAACCTTGAAAACATAGATAACTTGAAAATAAATGATAGAAAAAAATTACCATGCAATAGAAAATAATCAAAATAAACCCAAAGGGGTACATGGGTGGCTCAGTTGGTTTAGCATCTGACTGTTGATTTTGGCTCAGGTCATGGTCTCAGGCTCCTGAGATTGAGCCCCATGTCAGGCCCTGCACTGAGCGTATTGCCTGCTTAGGATTCTTTCTCCCTCTGCCCCTCCCCACCCAGCTAGTGCTCTCTCTGTCTCAGAAAGAAAGAAAGAAACCTGAAAGGGTTAATATCAGACAAAATACCCTCAAGTACATAAATTGTTACTAGAGAAAAAAGAAGATATATTTTTAATTCTAAAAGTGTCAGTTAATTAAAATATATGATTATATATCCATATGTACTTCATATGAGATTTCTATAGGACATAAAACAAAATTTTACAATGGAGAAATAAATGATTTTAGAATAATATTTGGACATTTTTGCACTTTCAGTAATGGATAGAATAATATAAGATCAATAAAGAAATAGAAGAACTGAACTACATTATAAACAAAGTATAAATAAACATATCTACAAAACAATTCAGCCAACATCACCAGAATACACATTCATCTCAAGTAATATAGAATATTCTCCTGAATTGATGATATGTCAGGTCATATTAACAAGTCAACAAATTGAAATCATCATAATAATAAAAGGAAATATGATAAATTCAATAACATTCTCCAAAGTAACTACTGGGTAAAATATGAAATCACAAGTGAAATTATGACATAATTTGAGTGGAATAAAAGGGAAAACACAGTATGCCAAAACATTAGATACTAATAAAACACTACTTAAGAGAAATGTATTGTTAGAAATGCTATTTAAAAATATTTTTTTGAATTGATAACCTAATGTTCCCAATTAAGAACTAGAAAAAGAAGAGTAAACAAATCCCAAAGTGAAAAGAATGGATATAAGATATAAGAACAGAGGTAAGACAATAGGTACTATATAATAAAAAAAATCACAACTAAGTATTTATCCTTTAATGAGATCAACTAAATCAATAAACCTTTAGCTAAACTAAAAAGGGAGAAAACTCAGATTGCTATAACCAGACATGAAAAAGAGGACAATACCAATGACTTTACAAAAATAACAATTATATGGGAATACTATAAACAATTGTATGCCTAAAAATATAACTGAAATGAGAAAATTTCTAAATAGACACAAACAACAGAAACTAATGCAAACTAATATACTTGTAATAAGCAATAAAACTGAAATAGCAATCAAAAATGTTCTACAAAGAAAAATTTTATACAATAATGAAAAATTCTGCAAAATATTTAAGATGAATTTATGCTGATACTTAATGGCCTCCAAAAAATAGAAGAGGAAGAAACAATGCTCATCTCATTCTATGAGGCTAGAATTACCCTGATACCAAAACCAGAAAGAAATATCACAAGAACAGAAAATTATAGAACAAATACCTCTCACAGATGTAATAGACATCAATAAAATATAGCCAACCACATCCAGAACAATATTAAAGGGATTAAACAGTATGTCCAAGTGGAATTTATGCCAAAAATACAGTATTTCAATATATGAAAGTAAATCTATGTAAAATACCAGGTTAAGAGAACAAAAGCTATAAAAATGTCCTTTCAATAAACAGAAGAAAAAGTCACTGGCAAACACAGCAAATACCAAACGTAACAATGAAGACCAAAACCTTTCTTCTAAAATCAAGTAAAAGACAGCAATGTCCTCTTTCACTCCATCAATTTAAAATTATTCTGTAGGTTATACTCTGTGCAATTATAAAAATAGAAGGAATTATAGAAAACATATTGTTAAAGTTATATATAATGGTGAAAGATTGTCTGCCCTCACCATGTCTATTCTATTCAACCTTGTAATAAGGGTTCTAGCCAGGGCAATTAGGAACAATTATATTGAAAAGAATGCATTAAAGCTATTTCTGTTCACAGATAATATGATATTACATATTCATAATCTTAAGGATCCACAAAAATGATTAGATCTAATAAATGAGTTTATCAAAGCTTCAGAGTACAAAAATAATAAACAAAGAACAATTGTATTTATATGCATAAACCAATCAGACAGAAAATGAAATTGATGAACAATCCCATTTAAATGTTGATCCCATTTAGCATCAACAAGTAAACTAGAGATAATTTAACAAAAGAAATACATGACTTCTATATGAAAAACTATAAAACAATGTTAAAAGATATTAAAGACTAAAACAAAGGCAGGGGTGTCTTATGTTTATAGCTTGGAAGACTTTTTTTTTTTTTTTTAGAGATTTTATTTGAGAGAGATAGAGAGTGCATGTGAGCAGGAGGAGAAGCAGAGGGAAAGGGAGAGAGAATCCAAAGCAGACCCCTTTCTGAGTGTGGAGCCTGACACAGTCCTGATCCTATAACTATGGGATTATGGCCTGAGCTGAAACCAAGAATCAGACACTCAAATGACTAAGGCACTCTGCCACCCTTGTCTGGAAGATTTAAAATTATTAAGACAGCAAACTCTTTAACTGTTTCACAGACTTAACACAAACTATCAAAATTCCAGCTGACATTTTGCAGAAATTTATAATTGGATACAAAGTTTCATATGGAATTGCAAAAGACCTAGAGTAGCCAAAACAAACTCAAAAAGGTAACAAAATGAAAAAAAAAAAAAAAAACAACTCTCACAATATTTGAAAACTTATTTATTTCAAAACTTAGAACAAAGCCATAGTAATCAAGGCTTCATGGATTAGCATAAGTATAGACAGACAAACTATAATAAAATTTAAAGAAGAGAAACTCATTTAAGTTTAATTAATTTTGATAAAGGTGTCAGGACAATTCAATGGTAAAAGCATAGTCTCCAAAAGACCATGCTGAGGGGTGCCTGGGGGGCTGTTAACATCTGCCTTCGCCTCAGGTCATGATCCCAGCATACTGGGTTTGAGACCCTTATTGGGCTTCCTGCTCAGCAGAGAGTCTTTTTCTCCTTCCCTCTGCTCGTGTGCTCTCACTCACTCTTTCTCTCTCCTTCTCAAATAAATGAATAAAATCTTCTGAAATAATTTTTTAAAAATGGTGCTGAGAAACTGGATACTCACATGCAATGACAATGCTGAATCTCCACCTTATGCAATATACAGAAAAAGACAAAAATCAAAAGAAACAACAACAACAAAAAAACCCTAGGAATAGATCAAAAACCAAAGTGTAAGAAATAGTGATAAAATTCTTTGAAGATATACACCCAAAATTTTATGTTGTTGGATTATATGATGGTGTATTTTATATGTCAAAACACAATAATAGGCTGGGAAGATGGCAGCATAAAAAGACTGTAAGCTTACCTCATCCCACAAATGCTGCTAGATTACAACAGCATAAATAAACCAGAAAAATTACCGAAATAGTGGCAGAGCAAACTCTCCAACTAAAGGTAGAGAAGAGGCCATATCAAAGAGTGTAAGAAGGGCAAAGACATAGTCAAGAACAGAACAGACTTGCAAGATTCCTGTATGGAACCATTGGCTTATCTCAAAGCATGTCTGGAGGGCCAGGGATCATAGGATGACCATTCTAGGAACAAAGGAGCTGATAGGCACCATTTCCTTTGAGGTCCTCAGAGTAACTACATGGCCATATGGGAGAACCACATAGCACTGACATTCGCTACTTACCTTATTTAAACCAAGTCCCACCCCCATGATTCAGTGGATCTGCCTTTCCAGTCACACTAGTCTCAGTCCCAGCATTGCAGGTTCCTTCCCTCAGAAGGCCAGCACAAACCCTGCCAATCTGCATCTATTTATCAGTGTGCTTTGTAGAGCCTCTGTGCCTGTGGTAGTGGTGGTGGTGGTGGTGGTGGTGGTGGTGGTGGTGGTGGCAGGCCCTTTGGAATTCTGAGGTGGACCTTGTTAAGAGTGCATTCCTCACTTACACATTCTTGGTCCCTGTGGCAGTGGCTACATGTATAATTTTGAAGGCAGACCTGCAAGTATTTTGTTAAAATTATGTTGCCCCATCATGGCTGGACACATGCCCACAATAAGTAAAGAGAGCCTCTGCAGGATGACTGGATTGAAGGAAAAAGTGGCAAGGAAATAACAATTGGGCACATGCAACACACATAGATGACCCCTGAAATGCCATGTTCTGGGGGACAGGAAACACTTCACTGCAGGCCCCTATAGGATCTCTTCTTCATAAAGCCATTACTTTCAACAGCAAGAGATATAGCTCATTTTCTCAAACACAGAAAAAGAGAGTTAGATAAAATGAGGAGACAGAGGAGTATATCACAAATGAAAGAATAGGACAAAACCACAGCAAGAGACCTAAATGAAACAGATATATATATAATGTGCCTGATAGAGAATTTAAAGTAATGATCATAAAGATACTGCACTTGAGACAGGAGTGGAGGACATTACTGATATTTTTAACAAAGAGATAAAAAATAACTAATCCAAGATGAAGAACACATAAATAAATTTAATATATATTAGATGGAATAAATAGTAGACTAGAGGAAGCATAGGAATGAATTAGTGACTTGGAAAACAATAATGTAAGGTAATCAAGCTGAGGAGGTGACAGGGGAAAAAAGAAGTAATAGGAGATTAGACTCAGGGGATTTAGCAATTCCATTAAGTAAAATAACATTTGCATTATAATGATGCCAGAAGAAGAAGAGAGAAAAGAGGACAGAACATTTATTTGGCAAAATAATAGCTGAACATTTCCCATATCTGGAGAAGGAAACAGATATCCAGATCTGGAAGTCTGTACTAAGACCCATTGTATTTAAAATGGCAAAAAGTAGGGGCTCCTGGGTGAGTGATCCCATTGGTTAAACTTCTGCCTTTGGCTCAGGTCATGATCTGAGGGTCCTGAGATCAAGCCCCATGTCAGGTTCCCGCTCAGCAGAGAGTCTGCTTTTCCCTCTGCCCCTCCCCTTACTTATGCTCTTTTTTCTTTTTCTTTCTCTTTCTTTCTTTCTTTCTTTCTTTCTTTCTTTCTTTCTTTCTTTCTTTCTTTCTTTCTCTTTCTTTCTTTCTTTCTTTCTTTTTCTTTCTTTCTTTCTTCTTTCTTTCTTTCTTTCTTTTTCTTCTTTCTTTCTTTTTTTCTTTCTTCTTTCTTTCTCTTTCTTTCTTTTCTTCTTTTTCTTTCCTTCTTTTTCTTCTTTCTTTCTTTTCTTTCTCTCTCTCAAATAAATAAAATCGTTAATAAAATGACAAAAAGTAGTGATAAAGAATTTAAAAACAGCAAAATGAAAGAAGGCAGTTACATATAAGAGAAAGCCTATACTGATATGAGCAGATTTTTCAGCGGATACTTTGCAGGCCAAAAGAGAATGGCATGATATGCTTAAAATAGTGAAAGGAAAAATTCTGCAGCCAAGAATACTCTATCCAGGAGGTCCACCATGCAAAATAGAGGGAGAGATAAGATTTGCTCAGAAAAACAAAAGCTAGAATTCATGGCCAGTAAGTCAGCCTTACAAGAAATATTATAGGGGACTCTGAGTGGAAAGGAAAGATCACAAATAACAGTATGAAAAGTAGGAAGCACAAAAACAGAAAAATAAGTATATCTGTAAAACCAATTAAGGGATGCATAAAATAAAGCAATATAAAATATGATACCATTTACTTAAAGTGTGAAAGATAAAGGAGAAAAGAATGTGTTCAAATTTAAGTGACCATCAACATAATATAGACTGCTATATGCAGAAGATGTTATCTATAAACCTAATGGTAACCGAAAATGAAAAACCAGTAATATATATGAAAACACTAAAGAGAAAAGAACCCAAGAATATCATTAAAGAAGCCCAGCAAACCATGAAAGAGAACAAGAAAGGATCAGAGAAAAAAACACAAAAACAGCCACAAAGTAACTAATGTAAATGGCAATAAATACCTATCAATAATTACATTGAATGTTAATGCACTAAAAGCTCCAATTAAAAGACATAGGGTGACAGTATGAATAAAAAACAGGACCCATCTATATGTTGCCTACAGGAAACTCATTTCAGACCTAAAGACACATGCAGATTGAAAGTGAGAGGATAGAGAAAAATTTATCCAAATAGATGTCAAAAGAAAGCCAGATTAACAATACTTCTATCAGACAAAATAGATTTTAAAACAAGGACTGTAACAAGTGACAAAAACAGACATTATATAATAATAAACAGGACAGTCCAACAAGGAGATATAACATATAATTGTACATATTTCTGCACTCAACATAGGAGCGCCCAAATATATAAGCAGTTAATAACAAACAAAGGAACTGATTGAGAGAAATATAATAGTAGGGGACATTAATACTGCACTTACATCAATGGACAAATAACCCAAATGGAAAATTAATAAGGAAACAGTGGCTTTGAATGTTATACTGGACAAGATGGATTCAATATAAATATTCAGAATATTCCATTCTAAAACAGAACACACATTCTTTTCAAATGCACAGTGAACATCCTCCAGAACAGATAACCTATTAGCCTACAAAAGAAGTTTTAACAAATTTAAAAACATTGAAGTCCTAACCATGCATCTCCTTTGACCACAACACTATGAAATTAGATATCAAACATAAGAAAATGTTTGGAAACAGTACCAATACATGGAGGTTAAAAAATCATGCTACCAAACAATTCATGGGTCAACTGAGATCAAAGAATAATTGAAAAATTTCATGGATAAAATTGAAAATGACAACAAAATGGTCCAAAATCTTTGGATGCAGTCAAAGTGGTTTTAAGAGGGAAGTTTATAGCAATACATGCCTACCTCAAGGAGCAAGGAAAATCTCAAACAACCTAGCTACACACCTAAAGAAGCTAAAAAAGAACAAAACTCAAAACCAGCAGAAGGAAGGACATAATAAAAATTAGAGGAGAAATAAATGATAGAGAAATGAAGAAAGGGGGAGAAGGAGGACAATAGATCAATCCAACCAGGAGCTGATTCTTTGAAAAAAAAAATCAACAAAAATGATAAACCTCTAGCCAGATTCATAAGGGAGGGAAGAAGAAGAAGGAGAAGAAGAAGAAGAAAGAAGAAGAAGAAGAAAGAAGAAGAAGAAGAAGAAGAAGAAGAAGAAGAAGAAGAAGAAGAAGAAGGAAGAAGAAGAAGAAGAAGAAGAAGAAGAAGAAGAAGAAGAAGAAGAAGAAGAAGAAGAAACAACGGAGAGAGAATTCAAAATCAGACATGAAAGAGGAGAAATAACAACTGGCATCACAGAAATAAAAGGGGTGCAAGAGCATATTATGAGAAATTATATGCCAAATTGGACAGCCTCGAAGAAATACATAAATTACTGAAATCATAAAACCTATAAGATATGAAGCAGGAAGAAATAGGAATTTCTTTTTTTTTGAAATAGGAATTTCAAGAAGACTGATTACTAGCAATTAAATTGAAACAATAATAATAATAAAAAAAAAACTCCCAACAAACTATAAACTTTAAGACTAGATGGCTTTGGAAGTGAATTCTACCAAACATTTAAAGAAGAGTTATACCTATTCTTTTCAGACCATTCAAAAAAAAAAAAAATAGAAGAGGAAGAAAGACTTCCAAATTCATTCTAGGAAGTTAGCATTACTCTGAAACCAAAACCACATAAATACAGCACACAAATAAGAGAACTAAAGACAAATATCTTTGATGAACATAGATGCAAAAATCCTCAACAAAATACCATCAAATGGAAGCCAAAAATACATTAAAAAAATCATTCACCATGATCAAGTAGGAATTATTCCTGGGATGTAAAGATGGTTCAATATTTGCAAATTAATCAATGTGATACATCACATCAACAAGAGAAGGGGGTAAAAACCATATATTTATTTCAGTAGATTCAGAAAAAGCACTTAGCAAAGTACAACATCTATTCATGATAAAACCCTTAACAAAGGAGGTCTAGAAAGAACATATTTTAACATAATGAAGACCATATATAAGAAACCCACAGAGAATATCATATTCAATGGGGGGAAAACTGAGAGCTATTCCTCTAAAATCTCAGGAAAAAGACAAAGATGTCTACTGTCACCTTTTATTCAACATGATACTGGAAGTCCTGGCCATAGCAATCAGACAACAAAAAGAAATAAAAGTAATCCAAATTGGTAAGGAAGAAGTAAAAGTTTAATTATTTGCAGATGACATGATACTTGATATAGAAAACCCTGAAGACTAATAAAAGAACTGTTAGAACTGATTTATGTTTTCAGTAAACTCACAGAATATAAAATCAATATACAGAAATTCATTGAATTTCTATACACTAATAATGAAGTAGCATAAAGAGAAATTAAGAAAGCAATCCCATATCTAATTGCATCAAAAACAATACCCAGGAATAAATAACCAAAGAGGAGAAAGACCTTTAGTCTGAAAACTATAAAACAGTGATGAAAGAAATTGAAGATGGCACAAATGGAAAGACATTCCATGTTAATGAATTAGAAGAATATTGTTAAAATATGTATTCTATCCAAAGCAATCTACACATTTAATGCAATCCCTATCAAAATACCAACAGCACTTTTCATAAAACTAGAACAAATAATCCAAAAATTTGTATGGAGCCACAGACTCCAAATAACCAAAGCAATCTTGAAAAGCAAAGACTGGAGGTATCACAATTCCAGACTTCAAGTTGTGTTACAAAGCTGCTGTAATCAAAACAGTTTGATAACAGCACAGAAATAGAATAATAGATCAATAAAACAGAATAGAAAACGTAGAAATAAAGTCACAATTATCTGGTCAATTAATCTTCAGCAAAGGAGGAAAGAATATCCAATGGGGAAAAATATTCTCTTCAATAAATGTTGGGAAAACTGGAGTACATACACAAGAATGAAGCTGAACCACTTTCTTACACCATACACAAAAATAAATTCAAAATGGATGAAAGAGCTAAATGTGAGACCTGAAGCTATAAAAATCCTAGAGGAAAACACCTATTCCTCTTTGAAAATGGCTCTAGCAACTTCTTTGTACATATGTCTCCTTAAGGCAAGGGAAATAAAAGCAAAGATACACAATTGGGACTTAATCAAAATAAAAAAGTTACTACGTAGCAAAGGAAACAATCAACAAAACTAAAATACAACATAACCAAATAGGAGAAGATACTTGTAAATGACATATCCTATGAGGGTTAGTATTCAAAATATATAAAGAAGTTACACAACTCAACCTCCCTGCAAAAACAAATCCAAAAAACCAAAACCAAAACCAAACCAAATAATTCAAGTAAAAATGAGCAGAAGACATACAGCTAACAGACACATGTAAAGATTTATAACATTATTCATCATCAGGGAAATGCAAATCAAGATTATAATGAGATATCACCTCACACCTGTCAGAATGCCTAAAATCAACTCAAGAAACAACATATTATTGAGGATGTGAAGGAAAAGGACTCCTGCTATAGTGCTGGTGGAAATGCAAACTGGTGTAGCCACTGTGGAAGGCAGTATGGAGTTTCCTCAAAAGAGTAAAAATAGAACTATCTTACAATCCAGAAATTACACTAGTGGGTATTTTCTCAAAGAATATGAAAACACTAATTTGAAAAGACATATGCACCCCGAATATTTATTGCAGCATTATTTAAAATAAACAAACTATGGAATCAGCTCATTTATATACATATATATATACATGAGCCATAACATCAGCCATAAAAAAGAACAAAATCTTGCCATTTGCAACAACATGGATGGGTTTAGAGAGTAATATGGTAAGCAAAATAAATCAGTGAGAAAAATAAAAATATAATTTGATTTCACTTATATGTGGAACTTAAGAAGCAAAACAAATGAACAAAGGGAAAAAAGACAATCCAAAACCAGACTCTTAACTGTAAAAACAGATGGTTACCAGATGGGAGCTGGGGGGTCGGATGGGTGAAATAAATGAAGTGGATTAAGAGTATACTTAATTTATTGACCATTGAGTGATATATTGAACTGTTGAATCATTATATTGTACACTTGAAACTAATATAACACTGTGTGTTAACTATATTGGAATTAAATTTTTAAAAATGAGCAGAGAAAAAACACAAAAGAAAAATTAATAGTTTTAGCTGTGTGATTTTTTTTTAAATGTGCATCAAAAACACTTATCAGGAAGATAAAAAGAGAATGCCAGATGATGTTTGCAAATCCTATCTCTCATAAGTGGCCAGTGTTCAGAATATATAAAGAACTCTTACAACTCAGTGATTAAAAATACTCAATTGAGATTGGACAAAACATTTGAATAAACATTCTTCTGAAGAAAACAGAAATGACTAATAATCACATGAAAGGATGCTCAATAGTCATTAGCAAAAATAGCCACCAAAACAAAAATGTTAATTGTGACATCATAGAAAATGGCAGAATAGGAAGTTTCAGACATTGGTTTCTCCAGTAAACAACAATTTAGCTGGAAAAATTATAAAAATCAATTATTTTGATACTCTAGACCCTGATTAGATGCAGTAATGAGAGGAGTGCTGTATATAGAGAGATTGCACACAGGTAGTGGGGAGGAGCACACAGGGAGAGAGAGAGAATCTTAAGTAGGCTCCCAGCATGGAGTCTGATACGGAGCTCAATCTCACAACGCTGAGATCATGACCTGAGTTGAAATCAAGAGTCTAATGCTTAAGCCATGAGCCACCCAGGTGCCCTGAGGGGAGTGCTGTATAAATGAAGAGTCTACATAACTTTGGTAAGAGAAAAATGCGTACAGGACCTGCTACTATTACCCTTGTCAGGTCTATTCTAGCCACAGAGATGGTGCCCCACACTCCTGGAGTGGTTGGTGTCAAGATAGCAAGAAGCAACTTTGTCCTCCATATTTGGAGTTGTATATTTTGGTCAATCCAGCAGTTCCAAGAGATCGTGGCACACACCTGTATTTGTTTCGGCTCCCTGTTTGCAGCAACTTCCCTCATAGCTTCTCTTGTAAGATTCAAAGAAACACAGGTGTTTTTTTAATTAAATTAAATTAATTAACAGTAATTAAATAAATTTAAATTAATTAACAGGCTTACTGAAGAGATAATAGAGCAGAAATATCACTGATCCCACAGGACAAGGAATACAGATTAAACAAAGTTAATGTGGAAAAGATATCATACAAAATGATGACTGCATCCCTCAGTAAGTAATTAACACAATTCCTGATGTGAGAAAGAATATGAATTACAGACTTACCACATTAATGGTACTCAAGATGTCCAGTTAGCATTAAAAAATTACACAGTAAACTGATGGGGAAATATGAATCACTCACAGGAAATAAACACAAACTTTCTGAGGAAAGAAGACCTGATGTTGATATTACTAATCAGTGTCCATATTAACTGCCTTAAATATGCTTGATGTGCTAGAGGGAACCATGGGTAAAAAAAAACTAAAGAAGATGATAAAAAGTTATTTGAACAAATAGGGAATGATAACAAAGAGAAATTTTGAAAGGAACTAAATAATTTCTAGACCTGAAAGTATAGAATTCTGGTACTGAAAGTAAAATAGTAAGGATGAAAAGATCACTAGAGGAATTCAACTGCAGCTTTTAGCAGGCAAAAGAAAGAATCAGGAAAAATTAAACATAAGGTACTCTGAGGAGCAGAAAAAAGTTCAGAATTATGAACAGAACCTGAGGGACCTTCAGGACACAGTCAAATGCACCTACATACACATCATGTGAGTTTGAAGAGGGGAAGGATGAAAGGGTCAGAAAAAGATATTTGAAGAAATCGTGGCAGAAAACTTCCCAAATTGGATAAAATATATGTATATACACATCCAAGAGGCTCAATGAACTCCAGTTATGAAAACTCAAAGAGGAACTTTATAGTCAAACTTCCAAAATACAAAAACAAAGAATCATGAAAAGCAGAAAAAAAAAAGGATAAAAAGGACCATGAACAAGATTAACAGCTAATTTCTCATAAAAAACAATAAAGGCCAGAAAAAGTGGATGGCAAAGTTAAAGCACCAAAGTTGAAAAAAATAACTGTCAACCAAGTATTCTGTATGTGGAAAACTATCCATCCAGAATGAAGAGAGAATTAAGATATTCTCAGATAAAAAAACTTAAAAAGTTTATTGCTAGTAGACTTTTCATGTAAGAAATGTTAAAGGGAATCATTCAGGCAGAAATAGAATGATATTAGACTGTAATTTGATTAAGAAATAAAGAAGACTAATATAGGTAACTGCATAGGTTAAAAAAAACAATGTACTTATAAAAATAGGTACATTTAGTGTGTAACTCTATCTCCTGTATGATTTAAAGGTGAATACATAAGACAATAATTATAAATTTATATTAATAATCACACACATGTAAACGTAATCTGTGACAATAGCAAAATAAAAGAGGTGAGATAGAGATATATTGGAACAAAATGTTTATGCATATTGACACTAAGTTGATAGCAGTTAAACTATGTTGCTATCTTTAAGATACTAATTACACTCTCTAAGATAACTACTAAAATATAGCTAAATACATACAAAATGGAAAGTACAGGAGAGTCAAAATATTGTACAACAAAGAAGTACAAAAATAGGCAGTGATGAAGAAATTGAGAAACAAAAAGTACGTACAACATACAAAAAACAAACAGCTATATTCCAAAAGTCCTTAATATAATCACTTTAAAAGTAAATGGAAACATTTTCACTTAAAAGGCAGATATTTAGAGAATGGATTTTAAAATGGAGTCCATCTATATGCTGTCTATAAGAAATTCTGTTTAAATATAAAAACAGAAAGAGGTTGAGCAACTTGTTATGAATTTATCAAGTTAACACTTAGGAATTTGAACAGAGTATGCAGATGGTGAGCTAAGTTTCAACAGCAGAATATAAGAGGAACTAAAATCCTCCTGAGTCCTGGAGGTAGTACCCAACATGCCTTGAAGGTCCAAACAGGAAGATGAAGACAGAGACACCCACTGGGGGGCACATGCCTTTACCAGAATCCACGGGTGAAGTGCTGTGGCTTTCCTGGGCTAAGGCTGACTTGATCAATTCCATCCAAAAGAGCCCGATAAGTTTGGAGAGTTACATGAGAATCTTATCTAAGGGGCAGAGAAGAAGGTGGCAAGAGAGAATTTTGATCATAAAGGCTTTTAAGAAAATGACACTGAAAACTTACATTCGCTTATGACTCTGTAGACTTCTGCCAAGGGCGTGCATTTGAATGAGGGGTCTGGTGTCAGTTTACAGTTATTGCTGTTTGGCCAGACCAAATAGATGACAAGGGATTATTACCATGCAGTAGCTTGCCCAACTCTTCACACAATCAAATTAAAAATGAACAGTCCTTGGATTAAACATTCTCCAGAGAAAATATACAAATGGCCAACAAGGTCATAAAAGATGCTCAATGTCATTAGTCATTAGGGGAATGAAAATTTAAACCACAGTGAGATACAACTTCAGACCTATTAGGATGGCTATAATTTAAAAAAATGAAAATTAAAAGTGTTGGCAAGGATTGGAAATATTTGAAACCCTCATGTACTGCTTGTGTGACTATAAAATGGTACAGCTATTTAGAAGGATAGTTGGAAATGCCTCAAAATATTTATCATAAAATTACTATATGGTCCAGCAGTTTTCAGAAATTCCACCAAAAGGAAATTGAACACACGTTCACATAAATACTTACACAGAGATTTTTTATAGTAGTATTTCTTAGAATAGCCAAAAGGTATAGACAACCCAAATATCTATCAACTGGCGAATATATAATCAGAATAAAACATATCCATATAATAACATATCATTCAGCCATAAAAGCATAGGAAACATCGACACTTGCTATAGCAAGAATAGTTCTTGAAAATATCATGCAAAGTTTAAAAAGCTAGACACAAAAGGCTGGACATTGCATGATTTTATTTATATAAAATGTCCGGAATAGGAAAGTCTACAAGGATAGAAAGCAAAATATTAATTGTCAGGTAGAAGAGGTATGTGTGGAGTAACTGCTAATGGATACATGTTTCCTTTGAGGGTGTTAAAAGTGGGGAATTAGTGGCAATGGATACACAGTGATGTACTAAAATCTACTGTAAATAATTTCCACAGTAAATTATGCATTGCACAACGGTAAATTTTATGGTATGTGGACTACATCTCAATTAAAAATGAATGAACACACATATATAATAAAATTAGCAAACTAATAAGTACTAATATATCTTATCCCATCATAATGTTGAAAGAGAAGTTACATTTCCAGAACCATTAACAGTTCATCCTACATCATCAGGGTGGTCCTAGTCACCAGAATCTTTATGTTCCATCTTTTCTGTTAAAATAGTCATTAGAATTCTGGGATGTCTAGATGTGGAATACAACTGGCCTTATACCATTGCAAAGCTGATCATGTACATACCTTTGAGCTGGTGATGTTCTTAAATGAAAGAAGAAAGAGAAGAACAATTCTCTTGTCGAAAAATGCAAATACTCCTTAATCATCGTCTTCCTACACAGGGCTCTGAAATCAAGTTGGATTAGAGGAGGATGTTTACGTCCTTATCCAAGGGTAGTTCTCCTTATCCAAGGGTACCTCAAGACCCCTGGTGGATGCCTAACACCACGGACAGTACTGAGCTCTGTATACATTATGCTTTTTGTCCTATACATACATACCTAGCATAGAGTTTAATTTATAAACTAGACACAGTAAGAGGATAACGACAAAAATAATAAAACACAATTATAGCAATATGCTGTAATAAATGTTGTGTGAATATCATCTCTCCCTCCCTCAAAATATTACTCACCCTTCTTGTAATGATATGCTATGATAAGATCACATGGCTACATGATAAAATGAAGTGAAGTGAATGATGTTGGTATTTTGATGTAGCATTAGGCTGATAACTGACCTTCTGACAATACATCAGAATAAAGATTATTTGCTTCCGGATTGTGGTTAATTGATGGTAACTGAAACTGTGGAAAGTAAAACCATGGGTGAAAGGGGACTACTATAATCCTAAAAACAAATATCCCTCTAGCCTGCTAACAGAAAATGAGTTTTATCGCATCTGCTTAGACATTAAAAAATATCTTAAATATTGCACCCAAACATAATGTTTCGATGTGATTAAGAAATGCAATTTATATAAGCTCCCAACATAATAGTATATAAGCGTGCTTTTAGGAGTTAATTTTAGAGGAACGCAGTGTCAACCACTATGTCCTTATTGATTTCTAAAAAAAATCCACTCAATCTGAATTTCTTTACTCTTGTTTAGATTTCCCATGTTGGAAGAATCTGTTTTAAAAGTAGCACTTAGTGTTCTAATTCCCCTAATTTAATGTCTGGAAGCTGCCCACTTGTAACTATGTAAATACCAAATTATTCTATCTTATTATCATTGCTTCATTAATTTTCTGCAGGTTAAATGCAATTTTAGATCATACTTTCAAGTTTCATATTATATCAGCAATTTTCTAGCTCTTATTTAATACAAGCAATTTAATCAAAATGTTGCCAGTGAAATTAGAGTACAGTGAAGGGAATTTTTTTTATTATTATTAAGTATTTTGTACCTCCCACAGGTTATAGTACATAAAATGTTCAGCAGTTCCTAAACAGTACTACTGTGTTTTCACATTAATGCAGCTAATGTTTGGATGTTATGGCAGGGGAAATAAAACAAGACCTCATAATTGCCATCAAACTCTTAGAATCTTCACAATCTAAATCCTATTCTGGATATTTATTTAAATACTAGCACCCCTTCTTTAAATCAGAGAGTTGTGCTAACCTTTGAACTATTTGATTTAGGGATATATTCAAAAATCCGATTAACAGAGAAGCCACTCCATTCCTAAGAATTTTTTATTTTTATATCTCTTGATTATGTTATTTTTCTTGTATTGATTTATCCTCAGAGTTTCTCCCCTTACTGATAAGATGGCTGCAGCAATGTCAAGTGTGATGTCACTTTAGCCTCATGTCCAGAAGGGAAAATAAGCAGGTGCCCTGAGTTTGACTTTCTCTTACACTGATGATGACAGGGATTGTGGCCAAGGGCATAATAGGAGGTATTTATTCCTAGAAAAAAAAATTGCCTGCTTGCAAAGTTGAGTATAGGGTAAATTCATCCAACTGAGTGAACTAAAACTGAGGTATATATAAGCAGTTTCCCATAGAAATGTATATATTCTTTTATCAGGATGTGAGTAGATAGGAAGAAATAGAAAACAATGATTTCAAATACTTTGGGGGATCAGTGGTGTGCAGATATCCTATTAAAATGTTAAGAAATTACATTTAAATAAAGACAATATTTCTGAATTCCAAACTTTTATAAATTTATTAGAGAAAATCAAAAGGTGTCTCATTTAACTAAAAATCCTAGAGATAACTATGGGAATCTTGAAACACATGTGCAACATCCATACATATTCTAATGTGCTTATTTGTCATTTGTATACCTTTGGTTTGTTTTAAGCAGTGTGTGCTATAGTTTCTACCCTTAAGAAAAGTTTAATCTCCAATATCTTGAATTTTGGCATAAAATTTGAAAACTTGAAACTGTTTTATAACAAAAAAGCTATCTTGGTATCCACTCTTTCTTTTACCACTGTTTTTAGTCCTCAAAAATTATTTTATTCTGTTTTTTTTTCTGTACTCAGTCATGAATTTCTCAATTTCTATCTCCCTTACTTTAATTTGCTCATCTACCAGAGATTTAAGGAAGCAAGCCTATCAATACAGAGAAGCAGACAGAAACATCACCAGCCTTTATAGGAAAAGATTGATGCATTTGCTTATTCTGTCCCTTTTTGTGGCACGTCTGAGCAATGATTGTATTAAATAGAGGCTCAGCTTTAGGCAGTAATATAAAAAATGATAGTAGGGAGGAAAGTAAGTTTATCATAGAGAGAATGCTGTTATGAATTAGTCTTCATTTTTTTTTTTAAGATTTTATTTATTCATGAGAGACACAGAGAGAGAGGCAGAGACACAGGCAGAAGGAGAAGCAGGCTCCCTGTGGGAAGCCTAATGCGGGACTTGATCCCAGGACCCTGGGATCATGACCTGAGCCAAAGGCAGATGTTCAACCACTGAGCCACCCAAGCGTCCCTAGTCTTCTGTCGATAGGCCTGGCTGGAATGTGATTGGTGTTCATTACTGGTTCTTTTATGCTCTATTTTTCTGACTAGCTGCCATCTTGCATATGACTTATTTTATTTTATCTTTTAAAGATTTTATTTATTTAATCATGAGAGACAGAAAAAAGAGAGGCAGAGAAACAAGCAGGGGGAGAAGCAGACTCCATGCAGGGAGCCCAATGTGAGACTCAATCTGGAGACTCCAGGATCACACCCTGGGCTGAAGACAGACATTCAACAGCTGAGCCTTCCTGGCTTCCTGAATATGAGTTATTTTAAAGATAAAATTATTACTATTACTGGACAAATAAGGAAGTAGTTCACTTTCTTACTTCATTATTCTTCACCTATTCTTTTCAGGAAATATATAAGGCAAAGATAGGAAAATGAGAAATTATTTTTAACTACATCATAATTTATTAAGTGATCTGGACTCTACAAGGGCAGAGGAAATGTGTCATACTGCATTAAGTAAAACCTATAACTACACATTTTAACAAAACAGGTTTTTTGGGTTAGCTTTCGTCACCTAGAAAATTAAGGATGAATTCATATTTTTTTCATATTTGGTAGGTAAATATTACATGGAGCATGTAATCTTGAAATGAATAAGTATATAAAAGTGGGCCTTTTAATCACTTGCAATAAATAAGAAAAGACTGCAGTTAGCTCAAAGAAAGAATACCTATTTTCCATTAATCTTAGTCCAATATACTATGTAACCAGGAAAAGATGCGGTGACGATTATGAGCTATGTGTTCCAGCAATGTCCCACTCAAGCTGTCAGGTTAAAGAAAATTTTCCTGACTTTCTGTTAAGATACATGAAGAGCAAAATGAAAGCTAACTTAGAGAATAACCTGCAAGTGCTCTCTTTTGACTGATCAAATGCATAAGTAGGTGATGAGCTTTCTTACAATCTTACCTTGCTTTCAACTGACCTTTACTTTCACATTATTTTTTCTTCAGTATTCTATGCTCTGAGTTTGTCTTTGATCTCTCCCCAGAAGGAAGCATGAATATGCACTTCCAATTTCGAGGGATATTGTAAAACTTTCAAGAAATTGCTTATTTTATGTTCATTACTTTCCTGTTTCAGTTATATACACCCTAAGCTCTCTAATCTCATATGCTTGTAAAATCCATTAAGAAAAAGAAAAATAGTCTATGTCTATAAAACTGGGAAATTCTAATACCTGAGGGACCTTCCCTGTTACTTCTGCAATTCTAAGATCCCTCTGCTATAATGTAGCCCATAGCAATAGAGGAGGAAAGAAAGAAAACAAAAAACCAACTTGAGTCAATACATGTTTTGCTTTGAAACAACAACAACAACATTATATACTTCCATGATGCTGTCAAATAACATAGAAAACTGACTTAATTAGAATAAACTCAAGGTCATTTTCCATGTTAGGCACTGATTACTAAAATGTCACCTATAACCTTCTCAAATAATTAGATTCTCCATTTAAATATTCACTGGTAAAGCATTTTAAAAGGCAAAATAATTACTGTTAAACCATTCTGTTTTATTCAGGGTCTTATTTGCTGCTTTGTCACATCCATAGAGTGCTGTTAGTAATTTAAATAATTCAAGCTTTGGAAGATTGGTATGTTAATTTAATTAAAACTTTTCTGCCAATTGTTATTTTGCCATGTCTTATTGCCAGTACTTTCATAAGCTGTGGAAGCTGTTGAGGAAAGAGACTACAATTTGCAATGAATTTCCCTTTCTGTTGAAAATGAGAACCATTATAAAATTTTATTTAGCCATTTATCCAAGATGGCAATACACTATACCCAGGATTATAGGCCTGTGAGTTTGAAATCTTCTGTGATTTAATGTTGACTGTCCTTTTCCAGCTCCATGGTAACCTGATTGCATTGCCTTGAAGTAGAAAACATGTTGCTTGATATCTAAATACATGCAGAACTTTTGCCAAAGGCACAGCATCTACTAATGAATTTCAGTGGTGTTGGCCAGGAGAGTGTCAGTGAAGGCCAAGTACGGCTTTAACTTGAGAGTCTTGATACTGATCACGGAAGAATTTAGCTACAACAGTGTTTTTAAGCCACCAATTTTGCAGGTGACTTAGCAAATTAAAGGTGACAATATGAAGTTTTAAAAAGTCTGAATAAAAGCAATGTATAGGCAGTAATCCAATCCAGGAATCAGAAGATACAGACCCAGGCTAAACTCTGCACTATGAAACTTTAGGGAGAAACATTTGCCTGTAAGAGTTTATTTACAGAGAATCTGATTTAAAGTATGAAATGAGAAATAGAAACTATTATAAAAAGCAAACGTAGATAGATGTTATTTACAGAGAAGAAAATAGGCTTAAAGTATTTTGTGCAACCTAGCCTTTGGTGGGGAGGACCTGTAATTAACGCCAGGTCATTAGATGTCATAGACAGCCCACAAGCTTAACCTTTTATACATTATATTTCCTCCCAGCTGATGATGTAAGAGGTTAAGTAGTGGAGGTGAAGAAAATTCAAAATAAATAGGAAGTCATCTCAAATGTGTCACTTTCGTCTTTCTCCCAGGGCTAACCTAATCATCTCTTTGTCTTCTCACTGTCTGCGGCCACTCACTCTGGTGTCCACTAAGAGGCCATGGCATTGCTCCCTGTTCCAGATCGTCTCTTCATCCATTCTAGTCAATGTCATTTTACCTTCTTTTTTTCCTCAAGTAAATAAAAAGTTAATAATAAAGCTGTGATAACAAAAAAAAATCTTTGAAAATGTGAGAAAAAGAGGGTAAGCCCAAAGCTAAGTGTCTTATAATCATTTTCATTTTAAGACGGTGTGATGAAATAAGGTTTATCCTGAATTTCTTGACATTCATCCAGTGAAGAGACACCTCTCCTTGAATATGGGCAAGCTTTTAGACTGCTTTTATTCACAGAACATGGAGGAAATGATTCTCTCTTCTGGGTGGAGGCTACTATTGCTTTCTATCTCTTAAAACATATATGTTTAGGACCCAACTATTATGAGAAGCTCAAGAGATGTTAGGAGGTTATGTGGGGACAAAGTATGATAAACTCTAGCTGAGTTCCCAGCCAGCAAACAGAACGGACTCTCAGCAATGTGAATTGAGACATCTTGATTTTCCTGCCATGTCAATCTTAAAAACGACTCTAGTTTCAATTTCTCTTCAACTGCATTCACTATGAGAGGCAACAAGCAAGAACTGCCTAGCTGATCCTAGGCAACACATAGAAATAGGATAGAAAACAGTTTTTAAAAAATTTTCCTTTAAGCCATTAAGTTTTGTGGTGTGTTATATAGCAATGGAACAGGTTGCCATATACCCAGTTATCTATCCATCACAGTAAATGCAGTGCCTTATGCCAGCTAAAATATACTGGTACCTGACCCATCTCTGGCATCTATTTAAAACTTGTTACCCAGGATTTAATCTTAAATTTAGCTAAATCCTTTTCTTGTTGTGTCTCAACTATTTTTGGATTTCTCTGTTTAGAACTTCCACGTTCAATTCAAACAATAACGTTTACTCTCCTTCACCATGTCCTTTTCTTCTTATATTCCTTTCTCAGGTTAATGGAAATAGAATTTGAGAATCACATATTCTCTAAAGAGCTATCAGTTTTGACTTGAATTGTTTTTGGCATCTAAGCTCTTTCTTTATATTCTCTTAGTGGCATCCTTAGTTGAAATCCTCTATTTTACATACATTAATTAGTTTTTCAGCCACGGTTTCTCTGCTCAATTTACCAATTAGCAATAAATCTATCTTCTACACAGTTCCTTATTTTTCCAAAAGTAAAATGTAATAATGCCATTACTACACTTAGTTGATTTATTGTATAAAAACATTGTTTTCCCTCCATCTGTAAGATACCAGATGAAAGATACACAGACAGATCTTGAAGGTTTAGAACTTGGGAATTCACTAAGATTCAGGGAGCCAACACCTGTCTTTACAGGAATAAAGCCAAATTTAAAAAAAAATGATACTGAGGAGAAATACATAGCTAGTACTAACAATAACCCAGATGCTGTTCTAAGCATCCCAGGTGTATTGACTCATTTCATCGTCACAATATTTGTATTTGATGGGTACTGTTATCCCACTTTACAGATAAAGAAATTGAGACACAGAGGTTAAAATAATTTGGACATTTAGCACTTCTATATCCCTTTCGAATATTAATACTTGATAAGCATTGGTACTAACAGTTTTCATAGATGTCATGAAATTTATGAAAGATATGAAAAAAGAGAGAGTATATAGATTAGAATATCTAGGTTTGCTTCAAAACCATTACAATTTACAGATAGAAAATTGCTCTATCCAAACACAAGAGTGACTTGGTCAGAACTTTAAAGTCATCTCTAGAGCTAGGAAGAAATTTTGAAGGTATACCTTTCCATGGAAGCATGAATTGCACAAGAGCAGATTTTGTAAAAAGTAAAATAAATAGTATAGAAACTGCATACTGAAATGTAAATTGATGATATGGGTCAATTTCTATTTTTTCTCACCTCTTCTCACAAATGTACATAAAACTACAAAGAATAGAATCCAAAAATAATGGACGTGGGTCACAATATTTCTTTATCCTAGCCTTCAAATGCTGTATATGTATGATATATGTGTAATAAAAGTCATGGGAATTTTGTGGGTTTTTTTTTTTCTCAGTTTCTTTTCTTTTTTTTTTTTTCTCAGATTTTTGACTAAACTCCTAAAGTTCCTAAAACTCCTTCAAGGAGCTCTTAAAAGAAACAACATAGAAATAGGTGGTGTCATCCTCCACATCTTGTGATGAAATACACTAATTCCTTGCTATCACTTCCCTTATCACAATTATCTATGTAATCAGATGGAGAGTCTATATGCTCAGAAGATTGGAATTCACTTGAAGGGAAATCATCGAAGTATGAGTAACGAAAATTAAATTTTTCTTAGACTTGATAATTAAGACGCAGGGAAGAAGATTTAATCCAAAATGGCTGAAAAAAAGTGAAGTGAGATATAAAGACATTTCTATTTTAACACTATTGAGTCCATACTTTTAAAGAACATATTAGATATCAAATAGTACAGAGCAGTTTAGGAAGACAAACAATGGTACATGTGAAAGCCCCATTTTCTGCCCTATTCTTCAAGGTATATTTTAAGTTTCTCTTTCAGTTTGAGAATTGGCTCCAAAAATTTATATGATATAATACCACTATTTTTTTTGATTTATAGGTTCTATAAGAGAGTATTGATCCCTACTATGAAAGATGGAAATTTAACTCACTTGAATTGGCATCTCTTCATCCCTGACCCCATATGTGTTAGAAAATGATAATATTAATTTTCATTCTTGTATTTAGCAGAAACATTTCTTAAAATTAATGTTCCAAAGTTACCTTTGCACAGTTAACTATATTTGAGTTCTATAAGGATTGGAATGAAAAATAACAGCCTGCTCCATCCAGAAGGAACTCACTTCCCATCGCCTTCAGGCTGTGACTTTCAACACTTCTGGTTGAATTTTTAGTATTTGGGAGTTTTTTTCCTATCTCAAAATTACATGCTTATGCTGATATTCATTTGTTCTATATTTTAATCATTATGTACTTGTCTTCATTTGTAAGAAATGAGTTTAGCCTACCTTTCTGATTTCTCTATCATACCCTCTCATTTTTCATCCTTTGATTCTCTTGAAAGACACATGGCAAATTTTTAGATCACTACTCAGCAGTTATATTATAATAGTTACATGAATATGTCTAGCAGTACTTCCTTTTTTTGAAGTTTTCAGTAAGTGCCTATTATATGCTAGACAATCTTTTAATCATTTGAGATCCATTGTTCAATGAAAATAGTAGAAATGCCTCCTTGTAAGGAGTTTACATCGAAGAGAAGAATATAAACTATAAATAAAATAACCAAATAAATTTAAAAAGAATATCAGAAGCTGACAAATGGCATGGTAAAGTAAAAAGTGGGGCAGGAAAAAGAATATCTGGGGTTGCTTAGAGGAAAAGTAGAATATGTTTTAAATATGATACCAGGCGTTGCAATATCTACATGAAGGGAACACTTGAGCAAAGATGTGAATGAAATAAAGGGATTAGACATGCAAATATGTTGGTGAAAGCATTCTATGTGGAGAAAATGGTGAGCATAAAGTCCCTTTGGCTGGAACATGTTTCTATTGGATCTGGAAGATTTAAGCAAGGAATTTGGCTTAGCTGGAATGAGAAGCCTATTAGTAGGGGATGCTGTGAAGGAGGACATAAATGGCTAGATCATGAAGAACTTATAGACTATTTTAAGAACTTTGTTTTTTTCCTATGAGTGGAATGACAAATCACTGCAGGATTGTGAGCATAGATATCAGCAGCCTTAAAAAAAAATTAATCTGGTTGCTTCATTGAAAATAGGATGTTGGGCTCCCAGTGAAGGAGAAGTAACAACAGTGATAAGATCACAGAAAAGAAGGAATGGGGGAACAGACCCAGAGACAGCAATTGGGATGATAAGTACTCAGATCTGGATGTATTTTAAATGTAAGCAAAAGGATTTTCCAAGGCACTGGTTGTGAAAAGTAAAAATGATGGCTCAAACATGAAATCATGGTTTTTGTTGTGAACACTTGGAAAGACAGAGTTGCCATCAAATAAGATAGGGATGGATTAGCAGGAGCAGACCGAGTTTTTTTTTTTTTTTTGTTTAATTTTTTTAATTTTTTTTTATTTATTTATGATAGAGAGAGAGAGGCAGAGACATAGGCAGAGGGAGAAGCAGGCTCCATGCACTGGGAGCCCAACGTGGGATTCGATCCCGGGTCTCCAGGATCGCGCCCTGGGCCAAAGGCAGGCTCCAAACCACTGCGCCACCCAGGGATCCCAGAGCAGACTGAGTTGAGGAAGAAAATTATCAGTTCATTTTTACATATGTTGATTTGAGATACTAAGTAGACAATCTTGGGAAGCTAAAACTGAGACAAAGGCCAGTACCGTAAACTTAATTTTGGAAGTTAGCGTATAGATTAAACCCATAAAACTGGAAAAGTACACCAAGGGAAATGAAAGTATAAAAAGAGAAAAGATGGGAGTCATAAGTCCTGGAACACTTCAACAGAAACAAGACAAAATAAAACAAAACAAGAGGTGGAAGAAGCAGAAAAAGAGACTAAGAATGAGTTTCTAGAAAGTAAGAGATAATTAGGTATGGTGGGAGCCTTGGAAGGAGAAGGGGGAAGTATACAGATGGAGAAGGTGATAAACTCTATTGCATTTATGCTGTGTTATGGGTCTACACTGGCTCATTCACTGGCATTCTCTGTGCCTTGTCAATTGTCCTTTCTTTGGCTCTGGGAACTCCTCACTTTCATATTCTCTTTCATCTCTTTCTAGAACTTATTTCTGTGTATACTTGGCAGATAGGTTGTCTGATTTTTTTTTGTCATCTTCTGATAATTTCCATTTCATTTGTTTTTGTTCTACTTTATTAGATTTTTAATTCTATTTAATTCTCTATTGAATTCCTTTTTGTCTTTTAAAAGAAGACAAAAGAAGACAAAAAGAAGTTTCTTTTTATGGCATCCACTTGTTGATTAATGCTGTACCTTCTTTAAATGCTCAGAAGCTACCCATTATAAAGTTATCTTCCCAGATTCTGTTCTTTTCCTGCTGTTTTTTTTCTAAGATTTTATTTATTTTTCATGAGATACACACAGAGAGAGGCAGAGACACAGGCAGAGAGAGAAGCAGGCTCCATACAGGGAGTCCTATGTGGGACTGGATCCTGGGACTCCAGGATCATGCCCTGGGCCGAAAGCAGGCACTCAACCACTGAGCCACCCAGGGATCCCCACTGGGGAATTTTTAATGTCAGAATTTTTATTTACTTCTTTTAAGCTGGTAAGATTTTCCAGTTTGGAAGAATATATGCCTTGCTAACAGCATTGAAAAATTATAGAATCCCTGCAGGGAAAGAAACTGGTGGGTCCCAATATTCATATTTGATATGTAGACTTTCCTTCCAACCATACCTGTTAACTGCAGTCCATAGCCTTTACCATCCTCTTGAGAGAACAATGCTTACTTTTCAGTGATAGAGAAGGTGTAATGGTCTCAGGCTGAGTGGAATGAAGTGGCTGAAGGGTGGGTGTAACTTCCATTCAGATAAATTAATCTTCCTGTTAATCACATCAAGTTCATATCCACTTCTGGGTTTATTTGTTACAGCCAATTCCAGAAACTTATGAGGGTTCAGTCCCACAAATCCAATTGCTCTTCAGCTTGTCACAACTGGTTTAATATTCTGCATTTTAGGTTTAGTAACTCACACACTGCTTATGAAGTTTCCAAAACATTGTTGATTTTTTTTCCCCTCCTCTACTTTCTTTTTAATTTAGTACTTAAAACTATTGTTTTAGGAGGATTTTATGTTTGTGGAGGGTAATGAATTCTCACTCTGCCATGACACTCTTGAATATCTCTTGTAACATTTATAACTTTTATATATATAATGATAGTCTTTTTTTCATTTTTTCCTCAACTTCCATGTTACTCAAATTAGCAACATTCTTAACTTTACACTAACATTTTTTTAAATAAACTTTTTACTTTGGAGTGATTTTAGGTTTACAGAGAGGCCCTGTCAGTAGAACATGTGATGCTTGATCTTGGGGTTGTAGTTCAAACCCTGTGTTGGGTATAGAGCTTACTTAAAAAACAAATACAAATACACTATCATTTATGACTTATACTAAAAGTTTATATATCTTATACATATATGTATCTTTTGAACAGTACTATTATACACTTCATAGACTATAGTACAAATACAAATTTCATATGTGCTAGGAAACAAAAACTGTGACTAGTTTTATTGCAATATTATTTTTATTATGATTGTCTGGAACCAAACCCACGGTATCTCCAAGGTATGCCTGTATTTAGGAAAGTGACAAAAGTATTAAACTTTTAGTATAAGATATAAATGTTAGTGTATTTCTTTCTTTCTTTCCATAAGAGTATTTTAAAGTAGTTCAGATACTAGAAGAAAATATTTTCTACATCACCATCTTATGGATTCTCTTTTTCTTACATTCTACTAATTCTTTAAAATCATTATAAATTACAGCTCAGTGCATTCATATTGATTTTGCTTGGGTTGGTTGTTTTTGTTATTTATGGAGATTCTGTTTGCCTTATTCTCTGCTAATGGAAATATGACTATTATGTTTTGAAGACATCATATTTACAATAGTTTTAGTCATTAAGCCTATTGGATAAAATTCCTTTTATTTCTGGAGATAGCCACCTGTGGGTGTGTCATGTAAAATCACAACTCCCAATCCATCCCCTTTATTCTTCTTATAATTAAGTATGCATTTCTTTAAACATAATTCATTAGTCTCTTCATATTATGATATTTTACAAACATTTTTTGTTCTATTTTTGAAATTTCATGCTATTTCTTTTTCCAAGTGAGGTCTTTCTTCCCTGATTATTAATGAATTTTTGTGATCTTATTAAGTATTCTAATATAACAGAAAGCAGTAGAGTTTATTAAATTTTACTAACAGTAAAACATGTACCTTCAAAAGGCTGAAGTGACAGGGATTAGACAGTAGCTGTTTTCCAGAAATAATCCCATGATCTGACATTTATGGCCAGGACAGCTGGTATAGTCTAGTTCCTTATGTCAAGAATAATTTAGTATTTATGTGGCACTTCACATTTAAAATGCTCTTCAATAATTAATAAAACATTTCCCTTGACATTCCTGTCAGAGAGGTCAGAATAACTACCAGTAACAAAAACCACTTAATAACAAAATGGTGAAAAAGTTACCATAATCCTCTTTGTTTCTTGGTGTTAATTTTCAGGCATGTAAAATCTGAGGATTTATTAAACCCACTGACTACACTGCATTAAGTTCCATGAATTTACAATAAGGATGTGTTACTATAAAAGATATTCTAAAAAGTTTAAGAAGTTGTGCCACCCCTTTCAAAAGCAGGCTGAATTCAAGGAAGTCTACTAAAAAACATATAATAAATCCTCTCCAGACTAAAGGCTATTCTAATCATTCAGAGAAGAGAGAATTCTAGAATATGTAGCATTAGCAATGTCTTGCTCAGAACTGAAAAATGAATGTAAGAGAGATTGATTAGAAGTTGAAATCATCTGTGAGAAGGATTGTTGTCTCTCAAGTATGCTTAATGGAAACGTCACTCAACATTTTTCAAACAGATAATGAAAAATAGTAGGCAATATACCCAGATGTTTTCAACCTAAGATAAATCTAGCAAACATTATGATCTTGTGCTTAGTTACCACACCATAAAATTGTTACCAGTTCACAAATGATTTTGTGGGGTATGTGTGTATGTTAGTGTCCTTGTCCTTTTTTTACCCCTTTTTCTCTTTTTTATATTGTCCTAACAAGACTTTGAAAGTACATCCTTTATTTATACTCTCTAAAGCTATCTGGGCCTGTTTTTTTTTTTTTTTGTTTTGTTTTGTTTTTATTTAAGGGGAGGTAATCAACATTTATTTCTAAATAGAAATAAAAACATTCAGGGGTATTTTTTCTTGGCACTTTTATGATAACTTTATTTCATGTTCATTTTATGTTTTGATATTAATTTTCTTGTCAAAAAGTGATACTACTAATATATTATTTTTAAATAGATGTATTTTTGATAGTTAAATCTACCTTTTTTATTCCTTAATTATATTTTCTATTTTATTTGCGATCAGTCTTTCTCAAAGTGTTGTTAACTTATTAATTCTTTCAAATAAGCAAATTTTGGCTTAATATTTTTCTGTTTCAAGTATTTGGTTTTTTTTAAGATTTTATTTATCTATTCACGAGAAACAGAGAGAGAGAGAGAGAGAGAGAAAGAGAGGCAGAGACACAGGAAGAGGGAGAAGCAGGCTCCATGCAGGGAGCCTGACACGGGTCTCGATCCTGGGTCTCCAAGACCATGCCCTGGGCCAAGGCAAGCGCTAAACCGCTGAGCCACCCAGGCATCCCTCAAGAGTTTTTTTGTTTGTTTGTTTTTGTTTTTTGTTTTTTGTTTTTGTCAGATACAAAATATTTTAGGATTTATTGACCTACATAGTTTCCATTGCAACTACTCAAATCTGCCATTGTAGCATGAAAGCAACCATGCAATACATACATGAATAAACATGGCTATGTTCCAAGAAAGCTTTCTTTTAACAAAAACTTCAATGTTGTTGCAAGTCAAGTAAATATTTGATAACAGGAGTATCAGTGTTTGGGCAATAAGTTATTCTTTGAAGCACCTTTGGGTAACATGTCATATTATCTCTCTTAATTTTAGAAGGAAAAAATGGCAGGATTTGGCTTAAAGGAGAATTACAAAGTTTCTGGCATAATGAGAATCAGATCATATAACTTTTTAAAAAAATTCCCTCATGTAACCACTTGCTTCTCATTTATAATTAGAGTAAAAACAACCTGCCAACTATGGTCTATAAAACTGTACATAATGCAATTTCTTAGGACCTTGAGACAATCTGCCTCACTGTGCACATTCCTATCATACTACATGTTCTTTATGTCTTATTATATTCAGTTAATTCCTTTGTCAGGGCCTTAGCTCTTTTTGTCCTGACTGGGTAGTTTTTCATAGCTCTACTTATCTGGCTTGGGGCAGCGTAGTGCAAAGCCTAGGGCCACCTCTCTGCTACCAGACCATTCTCATATATACATATATATGAGACATATGAGATACATATATCATGATTTGACACCTAGAAATGGTCATTTGTAATATTTTCCTCCTCTGCTTCCCTCCCATTCTGGTAATAATTACAGATTGAAAAAAATAATAATGGTCAGGAAACAAATGCAGACAATAATACTTATCAAGTGCCTGGGTGGCCCATTTAGCTGAGTATTCAACATTTGGTTTTGGCTCAGGTCATGATATCAGGGTTCCGAGGTCAAGCCCTACGTGGGGCTCCATGCTGGGTGTGAAGCCTGCTTAGGATTCTCTTTCTCTTTCCCTCAGCCCTTCCCTCCTGCTCTCTTACAGAAATGAAACAAAACAAAAACCTAAAATATTTTCATTACTGAACTTCATATCTATAAGCATGTAAGATAATAAATCAGAAATTATAATTATAAAATGATTTCAATGTAAGAAGGAAAATAAGAAATAGAGTAACATTTTTTCAGTTACAATATGTGGTTCCTGAAAAAAAATAGGGAAATAAAATATAAAGACATCAGCATGCACATGGACCTCAGCATCATGACCAACAGCTTGTGGACTCTAATGCTAAACCTGCATTTCCATAGACTTTGCTAACTAATTGACCCAGAATCTCTGGCTTGGGCTGACTGGTGAAGGGATTTCTTTTTCAAATCCAGTCTACCTCTACCAAGAAGATTAGTATTGGTGATTGATCCTTCAAATCTGATGACATCAATGCAACTATAAAAATATAAAGAGGTGCCAGGGAAGCATGATGCCACTAAAGGAGCAAAATAAATAAAATATCAGAAGAGCTTTACTTATTGAACTACCTTCCTGGGAGGTTGGGGAGGATTAGTACCTTTGTTTTAAGGAATTCTAGTGAACCACAAGAAAAAAAAATGACTAAATGAAATCAGGAAGATAAAACCTAAACAAAACGAAAATTTTAGCAAAGAGAAATCATTAATAAAAAAAGAACGAAGAAATTTCTGGAGCTAAAGAGTGCAATGACTGATGTACAAAATTCAACAGAAAATTTCAACAGCAGATTCCATCAAATAGAAGTCAGTAAATTCTTGACAGGTCCTTTGAAATCATCTAGTTAGAGAAATAAAAAGAAGAAAATTATAAAAATAAATGAAAGTCTATGGGATTTATAGACCATGATTAAATGAACCAGTATATACATCAGGTGAGTAGGAGCAGGAGAAGAAAAAGAGAAAGAGTAGAAGGCTAATTTAAGGAAATCCTGGTTGAAATTTCCCATATCAAAGAGGGAAAAGGACAACAAGATTCACGAAGCTAAAGGACAAAGGGAATTCATCACCACTTACAAGAAATAATACAAAGAATTCTTCACATTGAAACAAAATGATGCTAGACAGCAACAAGTAAGCTATGAAAGGTAAAAAATATTTAGTCAAATTCAGAATACTATTAATAATGTAAGGGTAGTGAGTATATTATTTTTATCCCTAGTATAAAAGTTAAAAGACAGAATTACTAAGAATATAACTGGGGCATCTGTGTGGCTCAATTGGTTAAGCTTCTGACTCTTGATTTTGACTCAGGTCATGATCTCAGGGTTGTGAGATCAAGCTCCACATGGGGCTCTGCAGTGAGCATGAAGCCTTCTTAAGCTTCCCTTCCCTCTCCTGCTCCTCTCCTGCTCACACGCTTGTTCTCTGTGTCAAAAAAAAAAAAAAAAAAAAGTAAATTCTGACATTAATTAAAAAATCAGGGGAGAGGGAGGGAATAAAATTGTAGATTTTTTTCTTGTCTGTGATTGTAGTTAACTTCTTAACAGTAAGACACTCTTATAACTAAAAAAGTTTTATGTAGGGCAGCCCAGGGTGGCTCAGTGGTTTAGTGCCAACTTCAGCCCAGGGCCTGATCCTGGAGACCTGGGATCAAGTCCCATGTCAGGCTCCCTGTGTGGAGCCTGCTTCTCCCTCTGCCTGTGTCTCTGCCTCTTTCTCTCTCTCTCTCTGTGTGTGTGTGTGTGTGTGTCTCTCACTCATAAATAAAAAAAACATGTTTAAAAAAATAAAAAAAAAAGTTTTATGTAAACCTTGTGGTAATGACAAAGGAAAAGTTATGACAAATAGAAAAAGGAAGAGAAAAAACAAAGAATATCATTACAAAAAATTTCAAAAATCACAAAGGAAGACAGGAAGAGAGAAAAATAGAAACAAAAGATGTACAAAATAGAAAACAACAAATGACAATAGTAAGTCCTTTCAGTTTTCTGATTACTTCAAATGTAAGTGAATTAAATTCACCAATCAAAAGAGATATGGAGAAGTGATTCAAGATGGCAGTGTAAGAAAACCCCAAACTCACCTGCACTCACAGACACACCAACTCTATAGTTACATTGAAATAATTCCCACTGAAAAAGAACTGAACATTAGCTAAACAGATTTCTCCATGAGGGATAAATGGGACACATTCATGTTTTGGGCGCCTTGTTTCTTTAGTGCAGCTCTCAAGGGCTGGGATGCCCAGTGTGAGGCCCCCAAAACAGAGATTTGGAAACCAATGGGGTTTACAACTAAGGGATCTAGTAGGCTTTGTGGATCTGAGATACTTCTTTTGAGGAGCTTGCATGCAGACTCATTCATCACAGGGTCTTGTGCAAAGGCAATGACTTGAGAGGGAACTGGCTTCTACCTGAAGGACACTTAGCTGCTAATCTTAAAGTGCCTGCCCAAGGGGCAAGAACCAGTGGAGACTTTCTTTGGGGATGAAGGCGCTGGGAAGTACCATTCTTGCCTTCTCCCTCTACCTTGTTAATGCAGGTGAGTGCATGCAGACAAAGCCTCACTAAACTATGGGCACGCCCCGCATCCAGCCCTCTTCCTCTGCATCACTAAACCTGAAGGTGTGACCTGGCCCAAGTGCCCTTCCCCTTTTATCACAAAAGGCACGGATGTGCCCCCTCCTCAGCACTCTCTGTAGCCTTGCCAAAACTGGTGGGTGGGTGCAGTCCACATAGGGCATGCCACTGTATCACTTGCCTTGGCAGCTAGAGGAACTTGCATTTCTGGCTGCATGGGATCATAACAATTGAGGAAGACAGTTCTAGGTAGGGGCCACATTCAGGAAATTATACAGAGAGTGATGATAAGATACCTTTAATGTACCTGTGAGAAAGGCCTATCTACTTGTCTTGAAGTTTAAAGCTAAAGAAAGACTTCAGGACAGGAAGCCTTTACATGCAACACTGTAAAGGCTACAGAGCCATTCTCAGGAAACACACACAGGATGAAACCATTTGAGCCTTCCATTAGCTTCATTCCTACTTCCCAAAAAGGAGCTTATATATTCATCTGAAGCCCCAATTTTTATAACAGTTTCCTTGCAGACAATTCCTGATCTCCTGTTTTAGGACATCAGCAGGGTTTATTATTGCAGACCCAAAAGACTAGATCTATTAACATACTTTAAAAGCTTCTGCCTGAGGATATGGCTTTCAACCACCCTGAAACTAGGTGCTGACTGAGATCACTCCCTTCGGAAGACTTGCAAGGCTTGGCAGACTCTCAGTAACTAGGAATTATCAAAAACAAGCCATGCTATTTACACAATCACAAAGTTCAAGAAACAACAAAGAGCTAGGGCAAAATTGAGCAATAAATTTCATCTGCTACACACTGCTACTACTTCAAGCCTGGGGGAGGTAGCTGTTTCATCTAATACATAGCAACAAATGCAGAGTCAGGCAAAATGAGACAAAAAATAAGTTCCATATGAAAGATTTTGACAAAAGGTCAAAGAAAGACCTTAATGAAATGGAAATAGGTCATCTACCTGATAGAGTTCAAATTAATGGTCATAAAGATGCTCAGCGAACTCAGCAATAGAATGGATGAACACAGAATTTCAGCTGAGGTAAAAAATATAGGAAAGTACTAAAAGGAGTCACAGAGTGGAAGAATACAGTGATCGAACAGAAAACTACACTAGCGGGGTTCAACAGCAGACTAGAAGAAGGAAAAGAACAGATCACTGACCTGGAAAACAGGGTAATGGAGCTCACCCAAACAGAGCAGTGAAAGAAAAACAGAATTAAAAAAAAAAAGAATATAGCTTAAAGGACCTATGAAACAATATCAAGCAGAATAAGATATCATATTAAAGGGGTCCCCAAAAAAATTAAAAAAAAAATAAAGGGGTCCCAAAAGATGAAGATGGGAAGAAATGTACAGAACACTGGTTTTCAAAATGATGACTGAAAACTTCCGTAACTTCAGGAAGGAAACAGATGACCACACCCAGGAAACACAAAAACCCAAGTAAGACAAATCCACACCAAAATACACTATAATTAAAATGTTAAACGCTAGGGGCACCTAGGTGGCTCAGGGGTTAGGCATCGGATTCTTGATTTGGGCTCAGGTGATGATCTCAGGGTCGTGAGATCAGTGATGGAGACAGTTTAGGATTCTCTCTCCCTCTCTTCCTCTGCTCTTCCCCCATCCTACTCATGCTTTCTCAAGTAAATAAATACATTTTAAAAGTGCAAAAAGTAAAATGTTAAAAGTTAAAGAGAATCCTAAAAGCAGCAAGAAAGAAAACCATTTTTTGTGTATAAGGGACTCTCCATTAGACTATCGGCTGATTTTTTTTTCCAGAAAATCTGAAGGCTATAAGACAGTGGCATGATATAGTCCAAGTGTTGAAAAGAAAATATTTCAACCAAGAATACTATGCCCAGCAAAATTATAATTAAGAATTGAATGAAATATTTTTTTAGACAAGCAGAGTGGCTAGAGTTTGTCATACAGACATATATGTATATGAGTATATTTGTATACCCACCTATGAATATTTAAACACATATATGTATCATATATAAAAATATATGTATATACAGACAATCTGGATTATTTGGCGAAACTATATAATTCCAATTCTTAATCAGTCCCATACTGATATCTTGTTTTAATTTTAGTTAGCATTTATCTTTACATGAAATTGTATTATTATTGTATTATGTCTATATCATTACAATAGATTAATCATTATAGGATATATACAATTATTTCTCTTACTATTTTTGGCATATGCACAGGAAAACAATCTTTAGCAGTCCGTAGTTGTATTTTTTTTTTACTGTCTAGAATAATTCTTGACAAATAGAAACTCAATAATTTTAAAAAAATATTTTATTTATTTATTTGAGAGAGAGAGAGAGAGAGTGAATGAGAAGATGGAGCAGCAGGCAGAGGGAGAGGGAGAAGCTATATCCCTACTGAGCAGGGACCTCTATGAGGGGCTCAGTCCAAGGACCCTGAAATCACAACCTGGGCTGAAGGAAGATGCTTAACTGATTGTGCCACTACATGCCCTAAAAATCAATTTTTTTCTGGAATTAAAAAGTGTATAAAATATATATAGAGAGTGATACAATCATATAAACACCTGAGCCAATAAGTGTGCCATCTGTTGCCATGGGAAATATTGGAAGCAGGAGTGTTATAGAGAAGAATAAGAGTTTCTTTGGATCTCGTTTAATATCACCAAGGACAGGATCAAGAAGATATCAGAGATGGACAGATGAAACCAGGCATGAGTGCTGATGCATTATTTAAAGAGAAAGAAGCTATAGGAAATAAGATCTCAACCATGTGACAAGCTGATGCGAGTTTTAGTCAGAAAAAAATATTCCATTTTTGTTTTGCAACATGAAGATATTAACAAGTGCAACGATTATAGATTTGTAAGGGTGGAAGATGAACAAGGGTAAAAAGAGTAACTGATAGATTAAGAAGTAGAAGCTGTTGGAAGAAAGAAACATTTTATTGAATAGACAAAGAGAACAAATCAATAGGGCCATGACTGGAAGGGGATGTTTTCTAAGGATGTTTATAAAAGAGCTATACTGGTCAATAAGGTAGGAAATGTTCATGTATCTGTTGAGCACTGAGAAAAGTCCAAATGCCATAAGCGTAAAATGTGCACCAGAGTTTGAGGATTCGATAGGGAGAATATAAATTTTTCCTAAACATATTTATATTGTGTGCATATCAAGGTGACTATATATTTAATATGTTGAGTTAAATACAATATATTACAAAAACTACTTTCACATTTTTTTACTTTTTAATGTGATTACATGTCTGGTTTGCATTATATTTCTATTGCATAGGACAGATATAAAATATGTTTAAATGCCTAACCCACTTGAGGGAGAGATAGGAAAGGAAGAGGAAAACAATTTATCTGAAATTTTTAAGACGAAGAGAAGATGAAATTATAAATAAGGTTGATTGAGTTCAATGTTTTAGAGAAGGCAGAGGATACATATAGATGTAAAAAAAATAAAACTTCTTGAATTACTGGGAGAAAGTATGAACGTTTAGGTATGCTTTCTGAGGGTTTACATTGCCATATTTCAGCAGATTGCTTTTCTGTGGTTCAGATCTAAGATGGCAAGCTGTGGTGGACATACGCTAGGGTGATCTCTCATGATATCCATTCCCTAGTGTTCATGCCTTTTATAATCCCTTCCTTTATGTATAGGTTGGATCTGTGATTTGCTTCTAGCTAAAAGAATATGACAAAGGTGAAGCGATAGTGCCAAAGTGATGAAATTCCCCAATCAGTTCTATTGGAAATAATAAAAATGCAGATTATTTTGTGTTGGGCTGACTTAATCAGGTGAAAGCCCTTAAGAGAGGGACAGGGACTTCCTTAGGGTGAAACAATACCCTTTATGGTTTGATGATATAAGGAGTCATGCCAAGGATGCCCACTCATGTGGCCTCTATGAACTTTTAGCAGCCTCTATGACCTGAAGAGTGGCCTCCAGCTGAGGACCCGCGGAAAGCCAGTGCCTTCAGCTATACATTCATGAGAAAATGACACCTACGAACCACCTGAATGATCTTTGAAGCAGATTCTTCCCTAATTGAGCCTCCAAAACCTGGCAGACAGCCCGATATAACCTTTTGAAACCCTGAGCAGAGGAGACAGTGAAGTCGTGTTCAGGTGTCCGACTCAAGAACTGTGAGATAGTAAATAAACGTTGTTTAAAATTGCCAAGGTTGTGCTTATCTGTAATGCAGCAAGAGAAAAATAATACATAGGCTTTTCCCCTTTAAACAATTTTTATGGTGCACAACAAAGTTCTGGATATCTAAAAAGCTGAATTCTAGTCTGAGATATGGCATTTAAAATTATATTAAAGTTACTTCACTGTTGTAGATGTTTCCTCTTATGCAAAAAACTAATTTGGCCTAAATTAAATCTTTGATTATTTCCAACTCCAACATTCTATTTGATTATAAAATATCCAGAGAAGGATCCTCCATAATCATTTCCTACAACTTTCAGAGCCTCACTAGAACTTGGCATCACTTTTTTGCAAATTTATACCATCCACAGACATTGGCAACAGACACATGTACAACAAGTATGCACTAAAGAGCAGTAAATATATAATTAATATGATAAGCATTGTCATAAAAATCCATTAGTTATTTTGTATTTGGAAGTTTGCCAATAATGACTTTTGAATATCTTCTCAGAAAGAAAAATCTATTGATATTTTACATTGATCTTACATTTTTAAAGTGTTTAAAAACTCTTCAGTTTTCTTTAAAGTAAATACTATCTAACTATGAAAATAGAATATGGATAATAGGCATAAAACACAAAATTTTATCTACATTTGACACAAGATACAACTATTTTGTGGTCTTTGAAAATGTCCCAGCAAGACCTGCATCGCATAGGAAAGGCATCTGTTTCTGAGTCCTAGAAGTCAAGTCCGATCATGAAGCAGGACCTCTACTTTCTCCCCTTCTTATATTTGTGTCAAATAATAGAACAGCTTAATGATTAATATCAAAATTAAGAGGGGGTTCTTAAAGCAAAATGTGTATGATACTTCATAAAAATGACTGGCATATTTTGAAAATGAATTATAGTAGATAATAAACTTACAAGGGCAGGTATCTGGTAGGGTGGTGTAGAGCCTTCCTGTCAGAGTTAATATTTCCATTGATGATCCTGAAAAATAAGTAAAGCAGCCCTTAACCATATTTTCACATGAAATTACATCGAAAGAATGTGTGGAGAGGAAAGAGAAGCAGTGTAAAACAAATAGACTGTGACAAGACCATAGCAATCCCCTCTAGTTGTTGACAGGTTAAAACTTCAGTCTAAAATCCCTTCATACAAATCAGAGTAGAAATGAATGCCAATGGAGTCAGTGACTATTTCATTATGTAGAACTGAAAAAAAAGGAAAGGCCTGTGAGAAAGAAATATTGGAATGTGTCAAAAAATGATTCATTATTGCACAAAAAAAGATAACACAAACATATTCAGGAAAAAAATAAAAATGAAATACATTAGTATTTTCTTTAACTTGAGAAATAACTGAAATTTGAACAGATCTGCGAAAATTAAATGGCCTAGAGTACGAATCCATTTGGGTGGGGGAAAGGAATCACAAGGCCTGACTCAGTCACGACATCTCTCCTTATTCATGTTATATATAAACTAAAATATGAACATCATTTTTATCTTGTGAATAAAGAACCATTTCTAAAAGTACAGCGCATTTAATTCAAGTAAGGTTCTTCTCTAAATAAGGACTTTCTTGGGTTGTTACTACGTTAAGAGCATATATTATACTTTTTCCCCCCCTTAGGGAGTTAATATTTTTAATACATAGTTTCCTTTATCCTTTACAGGTATTTATAAAGTGACACTATACAACAGCTTCTGCACTTTTACCTGAAACATTCTTCCATTTAAATTTATATTTTCAATGGAGCAGTAACTTCAGGTCGGTAGGTTCACTCCCTATGTGAAGAGTTGAACAAGAGAGTGAGATATGTTTGAAAGTTCAAGAATGAGTAAGAGATGTCCGGAATAAGCTAAGCTCTACATTTTCCCAGCTCTGCTTCCTGGGGTAAGTTACTAGATTTCTCTGAATGTTGGTTTCCACAGCTGGTAAATGGAAACACTGACACATAATTCCGTGTGTAGTGAAACTCAAATAAGATAATCTTGACCAAGAAAAGTATTTAATGTACATGAATAGTATATAAAATATGATGGAAAATAGATTTCATTCTCTCCAGGCAAAAATAAAGTAGTGCTAGTTATCAGTGGGTGAGCTGACAATTAGTATCTCTATCTCCAACGCTCTCCCAGTTTTCATAATTTGCTTCCATTTGCCTTCTGTTGCTTATGTGTGCAAGTTGTTGATTTTATCTTGTCTCTTGGTCTTCCCTCATGTATCTAGAATTTGTGGTAAAACATGAGAGCCAAAGAAGCAGTTACTGAATTTTCCCCCTGTGACAAGGTTTTTAAAGCTAAAATCTTAAAGATTGATGGAAAATTAAAGTTACAAAGATGAAAACATAAAACCTCCAATGTTACATTCTTTCTGGTTGACTTAGTATACAACTGCATACTCCAAACTTTACTGTTTTGTGATAATCATAAAAGAGAAAAAGACCTTGTTGGAATTCAAAACAGAAAATTTGAAGCGAGGATATTTGAAATAAGCACTTTAAGGTAATAATTAAAGTTTCTCATTATAGATACAAGAAAAGATATGGGGGAAAGGGGATAAATATTTTAGTTCTTTTCTTCTACCCTTCAGAATTTAAGTCACTTTAAGGTAAGGTAATAAAAGTTGTCTAAATTGATATATACAGTGATAAAACCAGACTAATTCTGAGATATTCATGCATTTGAATCTTTTGCAGAGAATCCATTAATCTTATATATCTCTCATCTTTTTTTACAATAGTGCCTCTTGGTTAATATCTATTGGACTGATTTACTCGCGGACTGACTGAATTAAATCATTGATGTTTTCGAGACAATCTTAGGGTGGGTTAAAGCTACCCTAATTTAGTTACTGTATGTTATTAGATAATTATATTTCTAAATGGTCATTTGCTCATTTACAAAATGAAGAGAGTAATGATTTTAAGTTCTAGATAAACCCTAAGCCAATTAAGGGATGGGGTTTGATGAGGGGCAATCAAAAAAAAATCTTATTGTAGCCTTCCCTATTTAACAACATAGATTAACCAAATAAATCTATAAAACCTAACCTCGCAATACAAAGACATTTATTAGGAAGCAGTAGACAATGGGGGTACTAAACCATGGTCTCAGAGCATTGGGCTGAGCGGCCTACTGGTTTCGTGATAGCATGACCTTAAGCTTTGCTCTTTACTGTCCAAAAAAATAGGCTTTAGATATAAGTAGCTCCAAGGTAGCCAAACCATAGTTCAAGCAAAACCATCAAACTTACCACCAGACAAATAACTCATAAGGGAATACTGCCACAGTAAAAGGTCATTTTCAAGAGAAAGGTGGGCATTAGAAGATATTGGGAAATTATTTGTGGTTTTTCTTTTTCCTTTCTTACATTGATTATTATGCATTGAATGTCAATACTCATACTCCCACTTGATATTTGTAAGAGAATAATAATCAAACATTTATTCTAAAGTTACAAAGAAGCATAAACCTGGAAGGCACTGTAAAATCATTTTGTCTACCTTCTTTTTTACATGATCACAATGAAAATACCTTAAATAACCAAAACTTTATTTGAAAAAAAAATAGAGCATATATTTTACCTTATTTATTTATTTATTTATTAATTACCTTTTTTAAGCAATGTCAAAACAAAGAACAGAAAAAACCATGAGCACTGAAAAAATTTTTATGGTATATATGTTATAATTTGACCCATTTTTATGATTATTCTATAAAAGACGTCTCAATAATCTTTCAAAATTCTCCATTTTCAACACCCAAATCCTATATATGACAGAACTACTAGCTATCATATATTAAAATCAAATGAACTTTTTTCCTATTTAAAGTTCTTTTTCTAAATTTACTTCAGCCAAAACTTTAGTATTAGAATCGCTAACACATTTTTTACAAATGGAATGGAATACTTAAAATTTTAATTTTGGTCTTATTAGAGAGATCATAGTGAATTCAATCTTAATGAAAAGGCATTCTATACCATGTAAATTTGGGGTCAATTTAGAACTTAAAACCATTATGGTATCTTTATGGGGAAAAATGCAATTTGGGGACACCAGAATTTATTCTTTTCCATGCCCTCCTTTACAATTTGAACTCCAAATTTTATATCAGGAAAGTAATCTTTTTATAGGACTGGAAAAATAAAATGTCCAGATTTTAGATTAAAATAATTCATATAGAGCAAATCACACATCTAAAGTATTATTTTAAAAAAAATGAAAAAAACAATGAAACACTGACAAGATCATTGTCTAGAAAGACAATAAAGAAAATAATAATCTTCTTTGTTGTAACGATAACTTACATATAGCTTTTTTTTTATAAAAAGGCATGGTTTCAGATAATATTATTACAGCGTTTTACATAAGGTCATATGTCAAATATTTACCTCATATTCTAGATTTAGCCAAAATTTCTAATATTCATATTGTGGAAGGTAAATTTAATTTCTCATTTAATGTTAAAAAAATCAGAAAACAATAGAAGTCGCATAAAGCTCTCAGAATAATATATATATTATATAATATATTTAGTATAAACTAGTATAAACTTTAAGAGATATTGTTAACAATGAATAAATCTGCTTCATTGCAAATTTTGGTTTTGTGGAATTAAATGTTACATTGTTTTAGTCATTTCAGTAATTAGTTTTATTATATATATATTTAAATTATTTTCTCTATCTGAAAGTACTTGTTTTGACATTCTAACAGGTATCTTGTTTTTATTTTCATTTTCCTCAAAAGTAATGATATTGATAATCTTTTTTTTTTAAATTTTATGTATTTATTTGACAGAGTGAGTGCATAAGCAGGGGGAGCAGCAGGCAAAAGGAGAGGGAGAAGCAGGCTCACCGCTGAGGAAGGAGCCCCGCGGGGGCTCAATCCTGATCCCAGAACCCAGGGGTCACAACTCCAGCCAAGGGCACACACTTTAACTGGGCCATGTAGGTGCCCCTTGATAATCTTTTCATGTGTTTTCATTATTAAAGCTTATGATAACAGACTTGTAAAACATATATAATGGATTTACTTTTTATTTGGGGGCAGAAAATATTTAACTTTATAAAATCAACTTCACAAAGTATAACATATACAGTAATTCTTTTAGCTTTAAGAAATGTCCACTGAAATTTATCTCAGAATCACATACAGAATATTTGTAGACCATCACTCCTGCCCTCCATGCCTGCAGCAACTACTGATCTGTTTTTTCTAATTTGTATTTTCTAGATTTTATATAAATTGGATTATACAGCATGTATTAATTTATGCCTACCTTATTTTGCTAACAATTCATCATCAGGATTGTCAAGTATTAGGAATTAAATTTTATTGGTTAGATATGTATTTTGTTCATGTATTCATGTTTTGAATACATTTGTTTCTAATTTTGGATATTGGATTTTGTTTCTAATTTTGGATATAGCAAAAGCTGCTATAGAAATGTGTGTGCAAATCTTTGTAAGGACATATTTTATCAATTCACTTGCTTATATACTTAAGAGTACAATGATTAGATCACAAGATAACTTTTTTTTTTCTTTCAGAAATTGCCTAACAATTCTTCAAAATGGTTAGACCCTTTAACATTTCTTGTTTCTTGCCTACTTTGTCATAGATTAATTGACATTATAAACCTAAGTTAATTTCTGGGCTATTTTGTTCTATTGATCTGTGTCTGTTTTTGTGCCAGTACCATACTGTTTTGATTACTACAACCTCGTAGTAGATATTAAAGTGGAATTGTGATCTTCTACCTTTGTTCTTCCTTCCCAAGATTGTTTTGACTATTTAGGGTCTTTTAAAAAATGCTGTTGATATTTTTTTTTAAAGAAATTTATTTATTTTTGTTTTGGTGTTCAATTTGTCAACATACCGAATAACACCCAGTGCTCATCCCGTCAAGTGCCCACCTCAGTGCCCACCACCCAGTCACCCCCACCCCCTGCCCACCTCCCCTTCCACCACCCCTAGTTCGCTTTCAAGAGATAGGAGTCTGCTGTTGATATTTTAATAGGGATTTCATTGAATCTGTATATTGCTTTGAGTAGTATGGAGATTTTAACAATATGGGCTCTCCCAATCCATTAGCATGAAATATCTATTTGTTTATATCATCTTCAGTTTATTTCATCAGAATTTTAGAGTTTTCAAAGTACAGTTCTTTGACTTCTTTGGTTAAGTTTATTACCAGGTATTTTGTTCTTTTTTGACGGAATTATAAATGGATTTGTTTTCTAAATTTCTCTCTCTGTTGCTACATTAATATATAGAAATATTACCAATTTCTGGGTATTAATTTTTCATCCTGAAACTTATTAAATTCACTTATTATCTCTAGTAGCTTTTTGGTTGAGTCATTAGGATATTTTATTTATAGTATCATGTCAACTACAAATAGTGACAGTTCAGTATCTTCTTTTCCACTATCAATCTCTCATTTCTTTTTCTTGTCTGATTACTGTGGCTAAGACTTCCAACCATGTTGAAATAAAAGTTGTGAGAGTGGACATCCTTATCTTTTTCCTGATTTTAGGGGAAAACTCTCCATTTTTCACTATTGAGTATGAGGTAGCTGTGGATTTTTCATATATGGCCCTTATTATGTTGAGACATGTTTTCTCTGAATCTACTTGGTTGAGAGTTTTTATCATGAATGGATGTTGAATTTTCTAAAAGGATTTTTCTGCATCTATTGAGATAATCACATAATTGTTATCCTTCGTTTTGTTGATCTGATGTTATGTTGATTGATTTGTAAATGTTGAATTATATCCTTGGATCCCTGGAATAAATTGATTTGATCAGAGTGAAAGATGCTTCTATCGTATTGTTAAATATGGTTTGCTAATATTTTTTTGAGGACTTTTACATTTAATTTCATCAGGGATATTGAGCTGTAGTATTTGGTGTGTTTTGTGGTGTTTTTGTCTGGTTTTGATATCAGGGTTTACCTGCTGATCTTGTATATTTGGAAACTTTCCTTAGCTTTTTTTTTTTTTTTTTTGAATAGTTTGGGAACAATAGATATTAATACTTCTTTTTTTTATAAATTAATTTTTATTGGTGTTCAATTTACCAACATACAGAATAACACCCAGTGCTCATCCCGTCAAGTGTCCCCCTCAGTGCCCGTCACCCATTCACCCCCACCCCCCGCCCTCCTCCCCCTCCACCACCCCTAGTTCATTTCCCAGAGTTAGAAGTCTTTATGTTCTGTCTCCCTTTCTGATATTTCTCACACATTTCTTCTCCCTTCCCTTATATTCCCTTTCACTATTATTCATATTCCCCAAATGAATGAGAACATACACTGTTTGTCCTTCTCCGGTTACTGTGGCCAAGTTCAAAAAGGGTGTTGCCTGAGTTCTCCTCTGGGATTTTGATGGAATCTTGTCTCACATTTAGATCTTTCATCTATTTTGAGTTTTTCTTTGTGTATGGTGCAAGAGAGTGGTCCAGTTTCATTCTTCTGCATGTGGATGTCCAATTTTCCCAGCACCATTTATTGAAGAGACTGTCTTTCTTCCAGTGGATCGTCTTTCCTCCTTTATCGTATATTAGTTGAGCATAAAGTTCAGGGTCCACTTCTGGGTTCTCTGTTAAGTGATGCCTGGGTGGCTCAGTTGTTGAGCATCTGCCTTCAGCTCAGGGCATGATCCTGGGGTTCTGGAATCAAGTCCTGCATCAGGCTCCCCAGTGGGAGCTTTCTTCTCCCTTTGCCTATGTCTCTGCCTCTTTCTGTGTCTCACATGAATAAATAAATAAAATCTAAAAAATTATGATAATAATTCTTTAAATGGTAGAATTCACCTGTGATCCATCTGGTCTTGGACTTTTATTTTTTGGTAGTTTTTTTGTTTTGTTTTTTTGTTTGATTCAATTTTGTTACTAGTAATGAGTCTGTTTAGGTATCTATTTCTCCCTGATTCAGACTGGGAAGATTATATACTTCTAGGAATTGTCCATTTCTTCTAGATTGCTCAATTTTTGACACAGAAATTTTTTTTGTATAATTCTCTTACACAGTCTTTTGTATTTTGTGGTATTAGTTGTTACTTCCCCCTTTTCATTTATGATTTTGAGTCCTTACTTTCTCTTTCTATCTCTCTTTTTTTGGATGAACCTGGGGAAGAGTTTATCAATTTTATTTATTTTTTAAAGAAGTGGCTCTTGGTTTCATTGATATTTCTCTTTTTTTTGATATTTTCTCTCTCTCTCTCTCTCTCTCTCTCTCTCTCTCTCTCTCTCCAGCATCTATTTCTGCCTGTTCCTTATGATTTCCTTTCCTCTGCTTACCTTGGGCTTTGTTTGTTCTTTTCCTAATTCTGTTAGGTGTAAGGTTAGATTGTTTATTAGAATTTTTTCTTGTCTCTTGAGGTAGGCTGTATCACTATATGTTGCCCTCTTAGAATTCTTTTGCTATGTCCCCAAGATTTTGGACCATTTTGTTTTCATTTGTCTCTATGCATTTTTTTGTTTTAATTCTCCTTTGGTTGATCCACTAATGCACTGGTTGTTTAATAACATGTTGTTTAGTTGCCACATGTGTGATTTTCCCATTTTTTTAAACTTATGATTTACTTCCAGTTTCATACCACTGTGGTCTTCTAGAAAAGATGCATAATAGCATTTCAGTCTTTTAAACTTTATTGAGCTTTGTTTTGTGGCCTAATGTTTGAGCTATTCTGGAAAATGTTCCATGTGCTTTTGAAAAGACTGTTTATTCTGTTGTTTTTTGGATGGAATGCTCTGTATATTTATATTTATCTGCTCCATTGTGCTATTTTAAGACATTTTCCTTGATTTTCTGCGTGGTTGATCTTTCTATTGATATAAGTTGGGTGGTAAAGTCTTCTACTATTATATTACCATCAACTCTCTTTATGTGTGTTAATCCTTGCTTTATGTGTTTAGGTACTTCAGTGTTGGGTGTTAGATATTTACAATTATTCTTTTGTTGAATTTATCATGATATAATGCTTGCTACAGTCTTTTTAAAATTCTGTTTGGTCGGGTTGCCTGGGTGGCTCAGCAGTTGAGCGTCTGCCTTCAGCTCAGGGCTGATCCCGTGGTCCCGGGATGGAGTCCCACGTCGGACTCCCTGCAGGGAGCCTGCTTCTCCCTCTTCCTATGTCGCTGCCTCTCTCTCTCTCTCTCTCTCTCTCTCTCTCTTTGTTTCTCACGAATAAATAAATAAAATCTTAAAAAAATATGAATTAAAAAAAGTGTTTGTCTGATAGAAGTATTGCTGTCCTGGCTTTTTTTTTTTTTCACTTCCATTTGCATGGTAAATATTTTCTTTATATTTTTACTTTCAGTCTGCATGTGCCCTTAGGTTTGAGGTGAGTCTCCTATAAGCAGCATAGAGAGAGGTCTAATTTTTAAAATTCATTCTGCCACCAATAGGTGGGATTTTTAAAGCTAGAATGGTAAAGCTGACACATAATGCAGTGATACCAATGGCAAGGAATATATAGCTAAAAGACAGATGTACTCTGCAGATGGTATGTGTGATATACAACATATTGCATATTGTAAATCAGTAGGAAAAAAACAGAATTTTTGATGAGCCATTATAAGATAATTGGTTTTCCATATGGCAAACAAATATAGTTAAATATCCATCTCACATTAAATATATTTTTTCTTTAAATACTTGAATATGAACAGCAAAATAATTAGACAGAATATGTTAAGAATTTTTTAAACTGATCAGAAAATGATTGTAAAAGACTAACAACTAATAGAAAGAAATGCATATAGCTAATAAATATGATCACATTACTATTCAGCATATATAAAAAAAATTACAGAAGCTCATAAACAGTAATTCAAAACCCATTTGAAGAATGAGTGAAGAATATCATGTGAATATAAATTACAAAATTGGTAAGCCTATAGTTAATTGAACATATGAAAACATGAAAATTTGATAAATTCAAATTTAAAAATAACCATGTCATATCTACTACATTATAGATAGTAATATCTCAATATCCCAACAGTTTATTCAATACAAAATATTGACACAGAGGTAAAGAAATTGGGGCACTCAAAAATCATCTACATCTTGGAGAACAGTTTTGCAACAGAGTTTAGTTAAATATATTATACAGGCCCCAGAGAAGAATTTGGCAGTTATAAGCATGTAGTAAAACATGCATATGAGCCTGAAGAACCATATATAGTGAAATTATTCAGCAATATGTTTAAAATAATAATCAAAACTTAAACATACCTTTGTAGAGAAATACATAAGCAAATCAAAATATACTTATAAGAACAGCATATATACATTTTGACTTTATAATGTTAAAAAGAAAAACACATTCTAGAATTATATTGACAATGCATTATTCATGTGAATTTTACAAATAAGTAGAACCTTATATATATTGTAATGAACACATTTCATATATGAAATTATTAAATTCACATTTGTAAAAGTATATATGTGTAGAGCAATAATAAAATATAAATTATATTAATGGATCCTCAAAAAGATGAGAAACATGGAAATCTATGGGAATGAAGGGACTCTAGAAAAGTACTTAGCATCTAAAATCTATAGGAGTAAAAGTAACTGTAATTACTATTTTTTTCTTTCTTATTCCTTGTAAGCACATAAATGCTAATAATTTTAAAAATCTCATAGTTGGTAAATACATGCTTGAAATTTACCAGCCATGCATTTGTACTTACTGGAATTTTTTTTAATTTATTTTATTTTACTTATTTATGATAGGCACACAGTGAGAGAGAGAGAGAGGCAGAGACATAGGCAGAGGGAGAAGCAGGCTCCATGCACCAGGAGCCCGACGTGGGACTCGATCCTGGGTCTCCAGGATCGCGCCCTGGGCCAAAGGCAGGCGCCAAACCACTGCGCCACCTAGGGATCCCCACTTACTGGAATATTTCATTATTTTATAAAATTGTTCTTGCCATTCAAGTCAAATGTATAGCCATAGATTTTATAGCAGGGATTCCATGAGGGCCAATGCAAGGAGGGGGGCTATTTTTAAGAAATAGATTACTTTAAACTTGACTTGCAAGATGTTAACTGCTAGGAAAGGGAGTTTAATATAAAATAACTAAGAAACACTATGTAATTTCCTTCTAAACCTTCAAATATTTTAACTGAATTAAGTAGCCTAAAACTTGGCACTGAAGAACTAATTAATAATGATATTCATTAAATGTAGCAAATAAATAGAACAACTTTTCCATTTGATGACAGGGTAGATAATCTTCATCCTTTCAGAATTCCCTTAGGATGGGTGTTTTTTTTTTTTAAGATTTTTAATTTATTTATGCATGAGAGACAGAGAGAGAGAGAGAGAAGCAAAGACACAGGCAGAGGGGGAAGCAGGCTCCATGCAGGAAGCCTGATGTGAGACTCGATCCCGGGTCTCCAGGATCAGGCCTGGGCTGAAGGCAGCGCTAAGCCGCCTAGCCACCCAGGCTACCCTAGGATGGGTATTATTGGAGGAGTATATTGGTGTTATGGCCCTGTTGGGTCATTACTTTACCTGTGCTTGATTAGTTAGATCTGGTTTCTAAGGGTCAGTTAGACCCTCAAAGCAGCGCCTACCTCAGTATGTCTCAAAGCAGCGCCTACCTCAGAATGTGATAGTGGTTACAATTCCAAAAACTTGTTTTAATGCCAGGTCTAATTTTTATATCTCTGTGCCAACCTTCCCTATTTGAAAAATGAGACTACTATAATAGCGAATTTATAGGATTGATTGTAGGATTAAATACATGGAAATGAATTAACACAGGTAGCATCTTCATAGAAGTATCTGGCATGTTCAATAAAAGTAGGAGGAAAACAATTACATTTGTATCTCAGTCATTCTGTATTTATCTTTGTGTTTTTTAATATTTTATTTATTTATTTGAGAGTAAGTGAACAAGAAAGAGAGAGTATGAGTGGGGGTACAAGGAAGGGGGTCCTCACTAAGCAGAGAGCTTGACACAGGGCTCAATCCCAGGACCCAGGGATCATGATCTGAGCAGAAGGCAGACACTTAACCAACTGAGCCACTCAGGTGTCCCTTGTCATTGTTTTCTAATGACTAAAGCAAAGCTAAGTTTTCACTATAATTCCTCTTTTGCTTTATCACATTACAATTATAAATAGAGCTTATCCTTCTCTTTGGTGAAAGTCTTTCAGTCTTTCTTGGAAATAAATATGACAGGATAAAACACAACATTTATCTAGACAAGTGATCTCTAATCTATTGTTTTATGAACTTAAACCTACTGCAATTTTGAGTTCTCATTAATATGATGTGCTTTTCTATCTTAAAGGACAAGCAAACATCTTTATATTATTTCTAAAAATGTCTTTAATATTGACATCAGCCTTTTTTCTTCACTCATACTGAATTATGTCATTTCAGAAAGCAGGTAACTTTAAAAAAATGCATAGGAAGTATTTCAGGGAGGAAAATACATAGCAAAATTATGGAGGCAAAAAAATGGATTTAGGTAGTTTCTGCTTTTTTCAATACTAGAATAGCCTATAATAGATTAATTCATCTACTGGGAAAAAAACACAATAGGAAAGTAGTTTAAATTAAAATGATATTACTTATGGGCATCAAAGCACAAAGTTAGACTGGATTTGATGGACTAAGTCCTAAAGAAAGAAAGTCCATCGATATAAAGTTGGTGTTCTCTGACGCTGTTTAACAGGTAATTTGCTAACTCATAAGCCAAACAATCAAATCACAACAACATCGATTTATCTCACCATCATAGCCCACAAAATGCTGAAAAAGCTATAAACACACAAAACACATGATATGATAATACTTATATAAATTTAAATTCATGTTATATCGTTAGAAACAATAGTAATTACTTTAAAGAGAATGAGGCTTAGATCATGGGAAAGTTTCTGTGAGAGCAATCTTGCATACTGATTAGGATCTATTTCTTCATCTACTAATGGCTACATAGGTGTCTTTCCTTGTGGAAAGTCCAATTTGTGAACTTTTCTGTGTATCTGTGTTTGTAAAAACACACACACACACATACATATATACAATACTTCAGTAAACATCACCAGTAATTACAATTTTCCATCTGTCAAATCAAACTCCATCAGGGAATCAAACTCCTGGATATCAACTAATGTTTGGTTCAATGCAATGACAATATGCATACATAATAATTAATAGCAAAAAAATACTTTTTTTTCATTTTAAGAGAATGAGTTTTATATTTTAATGAGACAATTAGAAGGCTAACTTCACTGATCCTTCTCCTCCCTCATCCACCTGACCATTTTCCTGGCTTTATTTTCTCTTTCAACAAATTATTTCTTGTGTATGCAGTGCCAGATATTGTACTTAATTTCTGGGTGAATTGTCTTCATTAAATGTTTTTTTGGTGAGAAAGAGGTTCCTTTTACACAGATTATGGAGGAAAAAGTCTACAACACAGACTCAAAATTTAGACAAAATGTAGGATAAGTATGAAAATAAATAAAGGAAATTTTGTTGAAAATGGAGTTTGGAGGCCCAGAAGAGAGACTTGTCACGCACTACCACTCAGACCCCAAACAGAAGGCATATTTGCATACCACAGCAGGGGGAAGGAAAGAAATTCTCCTTGCGCAGCTACAGTCCAGCCAATGAAGAACTGCCACACTCAGCCAATGAGAAACAATCATCACTTTGAACTCTTTAAAAATCAGTCCCTCCTAGCTTCTTTCTTTCTTCCATGAAAGCACACCCTTCTGCTCTGTTATATGAATTTGCCTATAGTTCACTATAGTTTGATTGTCTCAAATTGCAATTTTCTGTTATTGCCAAATAAAGTCATTTTTGCTGGTAAAATAGCTGGACCTTTCATCTCATAGGTGAACATAAGAGAACTGTAATGTTGAATAAGTCAAAAGGAAAAAATAATTGCAGGAGAGTGCGATTATTTGATTGGAAGGATAAAGATATTTTCAGTGGAGTGATGAGAAAAAATGGAAGAGATTGGGTAGGAATTGGGAGGGGAGGCAATCAGAACCTGAATGGAGACAATGTTTTCAGACAGTAAGATTTGAGCTGAGGTTGTATGTATGGTACTATGGTTTAGATTTTTGTGATCTTTTTTTTGTCTTTAAAGTCAATAGAATATGTATACATTCTAATAGAAATAGTAGAAGAAAAAAAATGACAATACTAATGGGCAAAAAGAGGGTAAATGGAGGCATAATTGAGATATCAGATAGAATGGAATCCAAAGCCTGAGGGTGGAAGGTCAGAGGAGCACAGGATGTTCTTTGGGTGGGAACACCTATCCACTTCCTCCTGTTCAACAATTTAGAAAGAAGAAACAGTAAGTGCATATGAGGGATGGGGGATATGAAATTGAGATATTACCTGTTTTTGAGGTCTTTTGAGTTTGTGATACATCCGAAAACATTAACCAGTAAAAGTGTTTATGTTCATAGAAAAGTACATCTTAAAGGATGCATTTTTCTTTTTTTCTTGTCATTTCTTTTTTTTTGTATATTTTTTGGTATATTATTTGGTATATTTTTTAACATTAGTCGATTTGCCAACATATAGTATAACACCCAGTGCTCATCCCATCAAGTGCCCCCCTCAGTGCCTGTCACTCAGTCTTCAGCCTCCACCCTTTTCACCCCCTTCATCCCCCACCCACCTCCCCTTCCACTACTCCTTGTTCCTTTCCCAGAGTTAGGAGTCTCTCATGTTTTGTCACCATCTTATTTTTCCCAATCATTTTCTCTCCTTTTCCCTATAGTGCCTTTCACTATTTTTTATATTCCCATATGAGTGAAACCATATAATGACTGTCCTTTTCTGATTGACTTACTGCACTCAGCATAATACCTCCAGTTCCATCCACATCAAAGCAAATGGTGGTTATTCATCGGATGCATTTTTCTTTATGTAAATTATACTCCAATAATCTTGCCTTGAAAAAAAGAAAATAAATTATATTAATTTCTTCTTCTTTTACCCCCAGCTTCATCATGTAATGATGATAAAATTATTTAGCCTGGGGGAAAAAGAATACAAAAATTATAAAAATATTTGTGTGGATTAAGAAAAAATTACAATTTAGATGAACAACTGTTCACTTTTTAACGATAATGCTTATATCTCATAAGCATTCCTTATACTTACATTACAACATTTTATCTAATTTTATTTGTAAGTTTTAGGGGATTTTGTATATTAAAGTTTTTAAGTGTGTGATTCAAGTTGCAAGTGTGTGTACAGATATAAAAAATATGCTGTAGTTTGCTATAATTCATGAAATAGATGAAATATATATGCAAAAGAAAGCATTGAAATGATTATCACAGGGGTAGCCCCGGTGGCTCAGCGGTTTAATGCCACCTGCAGCCCGGGGTGTGATCCTGGAGACCCGGGATTGAGTCCCACGTCAGGCTCCCTGCATGGAGCCTGCTTCTCCCTCTGCCTGTGTCTCTGCCTCTGTGTGTGTGTGTGTCTCTCATGAATAAATAAATAAAATCTTTAATAAAAATGAAATGAATATCATATTCATAATAAAAGTTATTTCCGTTAAAGAGTTAAGGGCATAAATTAAAAATAAACACAGATATAAGTGTTTTTCTAAATATATATATTTTTTTATTTTGTAGATTTGCCTTTGGAATGTTACAAGGATTCTTGATTTTACTTCCTGGTTTTAAACTATAGATCAAATCTATAGTAATCAAAACAGTATGGTACTGGCATAAAAATAGACACATGGAACAGAATATTGAGCCTAGAACTAATCCCCTGCAAATATGAGCAACTAATATTTGACAAGGAAACCAAAATGACCCAATTACAAAAATGACAGCCTTTTCCAAAAGTAGTGTTTGGAAAACTGGATAAAAATATGCAGAACAATGAAATTGGATCCCTGCCATCCACCACTCACAAAATTAACTTTAAATGGATGAAAAACTTAAGCATAAAACAATAGACCAAAAAGCTCCTGCAAGAAAACATATGAAAGAATCTCCTCAACATTGGACTTGGTGATAAATTTTTGTATAAGAAACCAAAAGAATAAACAAAAGCGAAACTCATTAAGTGGGACTGCATCATACTTAAAAAGTTCTGCACAACAAAAGAAATAACCAAACAAATGAAATGGCAACATACAAAATAGGAGAAAGTATTTGTACACCATATATCAGACAATGGATTAACATCCAACATATATAAAGAACTCATACATTTCAATGACAAAAAAATCAGTAAAAAATGTGCAAAGCAACTAAATGAGTTTTATTATAAAGAAAACATCCCAATGGCCAACATGCAGGTGAAAAAATGCCCAACATCACTAATTGTCAGGGAAATTTACACCAAAATCAGAATGAGGTTATCACCTAAAACTAGTTAGAATGGCTATCATCAAAAAGACAAGAAATAGCAAGTGTTGGCAAGAATGTGAAGCAAAGGCAACCCATGTACACTGTTGGTGGGAAAATAAATGGTAACAACCATTGTGGGAAACAATATGGAGGTTTCTCAAAAATTACAGATGGAAATACCATACAACATAGTAATTCCACTTGGTATTTGCCCAAAGAACACAAAAACACTGATTGGAAACAATTTGTGTACCCCTATGCTTATTGTAGCATTCTTTACAAATGCCAAGATATGGAAGCAACCCAAGTGTTCATTAATAGCTAAATTGATAAATATGTAATATAAATATACATATATATTCAATATGATATTCAATATCTTCAATGGGATAGCACTCAATCATAAAATAGAATGAAATTGTGTCACATGTGACAATATGGATGGACTTAGAGAAACCCTCTTTTTTTATTGCCAAATAAAAAAAAAACAGAAAAACAACTATATGATTTCACTTATACATAAATCTGAAAATAAGAAAGGAACAGAACAGAAATAAATTCACAGATGCAGAGAACAATCTTGTGGTTGCCAGAGGGGAAGAGAATGAAGGGATAGATAAAGTAGAAAAAGGAGACTAAAAGGTAAAAACCTCTAGTTATAAAACAAGACATGGGGATACAAAGTATAACACAGGGAATATAATTAATAACATTTAACAGTTTTGTAAGGTGACACATAGTAGCTAAACTTATGTGGTTATCACTTCCTAATGCATATAATGAATCACTATGTTTTATACCTTTAATTAATCTGTATCAACTACACTTCAATGAAAAAATAATAAAATTCTCAAAAGTAAACATAATGCCTATTTAGTCAGTAAAGCACATTACCAAGAACAAGGAAACATTTTTGAGAGTTTAGTATTTAACTATATAGACAGTTATGAAAAGAATTTCAGCCTATACTGAACATAGAAATGTTCTTTGCTAAAACTGTTTTTCATTTATTATCATTTTCATTTATCAGTGCCATTTTCATAAGTAGTTTAGAAAGATATAAGATGACGTTTCATATATTAGTGAATATTTCTATTTAATAAGAGAAAAATAATATCCAACATGTCACATACAGATTACTGTTGCTAGAGTTTCTCAGGATTTAGATGGGATCATAATCCTGGGATCCTAGTGTAAAGTTACATCTTTGCATGCTCTATCGCCATCTAGCTCACTGCCTGGGTATTTACTTATGCATACATATTGGTATGTTTCTGTGTATGTACACGAAATTTTGTGTATCTCTGTATGTGATATATGTGCGATGTCATATATGCAGAAAACATGTAACTAATACATACCATATATTTAAAAATCAAGACATTATATGCATATTCAAGTGGTATTACATTTATCGCTGATGTTGGTTAAATTTCCTTTTAATCATCACCTGATATCAGCAAAATATGTTTCTATATTAACAAAAACAGAGGGAACCCCTAATATATGAACTCATTTTAATATTGTAATTCATTAGCTTACACATTTTAAAAATGGCATGGACATGAAATTGCACTAGATTTGAGTCATAATATCTTTATAAAACCCCTAACTGTGATGAACTAAAATTATTTCCTAAAGAACAAATAATAATCCAAAGTATCTCGGCTACCTATGGTTTCACAGGCTTCTTGTCCACTAGTTAAAATAGTATAAACCCTTAGATGGCATTTTCCCAAACTAGAGAACTTCCACTCCTTTACAGTTGACTTCTAGAGACACTGAACACATACACAAAAATTAATAAATAAGGATGCAAATATATTACAAGAATAATGAACATTCATTTGATGATTTGAGTTACAGATTGAATTATTCCACTGCTCTTGCAATAAATTAACTAACCAAACCAACATAAATACATACTGGTCTATACAGCACATGTTTATCATTCTCACTTATGGTCTGTATAACAAGTGAGATGGCACTGGGTTAGATTTCAGAGAGCTCAACCTGGCTCTGGGCTTTGAAGAAAATTCAGAGGTATTCCACATGTGTCCACATACTCCTTGGGCAAGCACCCAGGATGTATTATACTCATGGTCATCACAGGGTTTGGGAAAGGGGGGAAGTGAACCAAAGCTACTCACTTGCCATTGGACAGACCAAGTCAAAGGCAGGTCCATAGTCTGTGTGAAAGGAATGTGAACTTTCCCCTAAAGGGTTTGAACAGTTGGTGAATATCTGCTACACACACACACACACACACACACACACACAGAGCTACACATATGTACACACAAAATGATTCTCTGATTAAATAGTGATCTTTAATTTTTCTGGTAAAGTTTTATTTGTGTTATTTAAAACCATTTTATTTTTACAGAATTATTATGAAGATAAAACAGAGTTCCCATAATATCCTACACACAGGGGATCCCTGGGTGGCGCAGTGGTTTAGCGCCTGCCTTTGGCCCAGGGCGCGATCCTGGAGACCCGGGATCGAATCCCACATCGGGCTCCCGGTGCATGGAGCCTGCTTCTCCCTCTGCCTATGTCTCTGCCTCTCTCTCTTTCTCTCTCTGTGACTATCATAAATAAATAAAAATTAAAAAAAATTAAAAAAAGGAACTTTTAAAAAATATCCTACACCCAGTCTCTTCTATTTTCAAAATCTTAGTACGGTACAGTTGTCAGAAATAATATTGATATATTATTAATTAAAGTTTATGCTTTATTATGATTTCTTCAGTCCTATTTTTTTTTCAGTCCTGTTTTTATTTCAGAATTTCATCCACGATACCACCTTGCATCTAATAGTGATACCTCCTTAGTTCCACTTAGCTATGAGTTTCTCAGACATTCCTCAATGTCAGATTCCTTAGATTCCTGACATTCCTTGACTTGGACAGTTTTCAGGATTACTGTTCAGCCTTTTTATAGGATATTTCTCAATTGGAATTTGGGATTATGTGTTTTGGAGAGGAAGTCCACAGAGTTAAAAAGTCATTCTTACCCCTTTGCATCAAGGGTACCTGCCATCAATATGAAATCACTTTTGATGCCAACCTTGATCACATAATTTGAGACAGTGATCATCAGATTTCTCCACTATCAACCTTTTTCCTCTTCTTTCCATACTGTGCTCCTTGAAAGAAAATCATGCACAGCACACACATAAGAAGTGGGAAGTTATGCTTCAACTTCTGAAGAGGGGCATACCTACACAAATGCTTTTGAATTCTTCCACATAGGAACTTTGTCTATCTTTTCCACTTTTATTTATTTACTCAATTATTTATACCAATATGGATTTATGGATATTTATTTTACACTTATAACACTCATTTGTTACATTATTCTAGCTTTTTCAGTTGGCTTAAGTATCACTTTTATATTCTCTCATCATCTTGTGTGTGTGTGTGTGTGTGTGTGTGTGTGTGTGTCTGTGTTCTTTCTTTGCTTTCTGGCACTACAAATACTCCAGGCTCATCCTGCATGTTTTCTGTTCCAGTCCTAGAATAAGACAGTTCTCCAAAGAGCCCTAGTTCCATTTTGAATACTGGTATTAGAAGCCAGTATTTGTCCATTATGTGTAGTTGTTGCTACCAGACTTTTTTTTTTTTTTACTTGAACTATTTTTTGGAGGAGGTGGGACAGGCAGAGGGGCAGAGAGAGAATCTTAAACAGACTCCATGCTGCTTAAGTAGGACTTCTGAGGTGAGGATCATCTCACAACTTTGAGATAATGACCTGAGGCAAAATCAAGTTAAGTGCTTAACTAACTGAGCCACATAAGTGCCCTTAAACTATTTTTTGTTGTATTATAAAAACATACTACCTGTAAGAAGTTAGACATTTAAAGACAAAAAATCATTAATTAAGGGAAATACATTTCCTTCTAACAGATTATACTTTTCTAAGAATCAAAGAAAATGAACTTTGGAGTACCATACATAGGAAACGTTTGGTATAGAAATCGTGGGATATATTTCTAGCAAATGTGCATCTTTACTTGTGCATATATATGCACATGCACATATATTTTATACATATGTTGATGGTAGATACCCTCGATGCAAAGGGGTAAGAACATATATTTATGTTTATAAATAAGCATAAAACATATGTACCTCTATGTATATTAATATATAGGATAGTGCTAAAGATAAAAGTTGTTTTTTTTTTTTCCTAGATTCAGCTCTGATGATTTCTTTATATAACAAAAACACTGGTACTTTCAGTATGTAACTATTTTAGGAAAGCAAATATTCATAAATGAAACTTAAATATATAATCTGATTTCAAACTTTAAAGTGTGTTAATAATTTCTCAACAACCAGAGTATGAACAATTTTGATAAATGTTATATGTGACCTTAAAAAGCATGTAAATTCATTTTTCCATTTTAATCGCTTTGCTGTGTTTATCATCTTTGGTTTCTCTTACTGTCTTCCTAGGCCTAGCTTGGATTCTCAGCTTTAGCCAAGAGAGTTTTTACTAATTACAATGAATTTACTTCTGAATAGTTCCTTCCAATTTGGGACTTAATTCAATGATTGTCCTTCATTTCTTTATCTCTTTTTTTTTTCCTTTGAAATAACATTTTTGTAACTACTCATGATTCTTTTGTTTTGGTTTGTTGAAATCTAGTTTGTCTTAACTGGAAATTTAATACTGATTAGTACTATTAAACCATTGCTAGAGTATATCATATCCTCATTTACCAACTAAGTCCAATTGGCTAACATGTAAGATTTACGTTGTTATCTAAAATGATACTGGGCATTACTGTCAATGATATCAAAAGGATTTTATGTGGACTGGAGGTCATTGTAGCCTTGCCTGAAGAAATATATAGACATTATCTATACATAGTTACAATCTTATTAGAAAAGGGAATGATCTATTGAAGTTGGGGTACAAAATTGTTTTCTATTTCTGATTCCACCTTTAACTTGCCACTCAATCTTGAAAAAAAAAAAAACCACTACATTTCTCTGCACTTCAATTTCCTCGTTTCCAAACCTAGGTTAATGCTTATCATGGCATCAAGTTTGATGGTGTTTAGGATGACTAAATAGGGAATGACTTGAATAGAGCAGTGGAGCCCCATGGTATTCATTATAGGCTCACTCTTATGCCACACTGGAACATACAGTCCTAGAATTTTTATTCTGGCCTTTCTTGTATTTCAGATTACATTTCTTCCTAATACTTGAACCTGTTTATGAATATTCAATTAGCATTTTCAATTGTAGTTCACTGTTATACTATCTGGAGCTAATATTAAGAAAACAATAAATGGCTTTATAAATAAAAGACCATTGTTTTTTATCTAATTTTAACTATATTTCCCATAACTTATCTTGTAAAACTTTAGAGAAAATGTTCCAAATTTATAAGTAATAAAATTCCTCAACCAAATACCCTCTGTTTTTATCTCTAAAATGGAGCTGGTCACTTGAAGTAGAATCAGTAACAAGAGTTTCACTCAGGTCTTTTAAAAATGTGTAATTTTTAAAAACATATAACTAATAATGCCTCTCATTGTGTTATCAAGTGAATAGTGTAATAATTATAATTATCACAAGACACAGAAACTTTTAAAATATTGCAAAGGTAGCAAAACACTAAATATAGTTTTCTGATCTCATCTTTTTGTGTGTGTGTGTGTGTCTGAAGGTATGCAATTCTGTGAGTTGGAAATAACAGTGAGTTTACCAGCATATTTTCATATATTACTGTAAATCACCATAAAATTTTTGAAAGCACCATTGATTTTCTAATGCCCTAAATCTATTAACAACAAATACTGTGAGCATAGAGTAGTTATATACAGATCTGCTTTGACTTATAGTGCAGTTACCTCCTGCTAAACCCTTTCATAAAATTAAAATATCTTATGTCAAAAATGCATTTAACTTATTTAACCTAATGAACATCGTGGCTTAGCCTACCTTAATTAAGTATATTCAGAACACTTATATTAGCCCACAAATGGGCAAAGTCAATTAATACAAAGCCTATTATATAACAAAAGTGTTGAACATCTTACATAATTTATTGAATACTACACAAAAGTGAAAAAGAAATTGGTTGTATGCATACAGAATGGTTCTAAGTGTATCTGTTGTTTACCCTTATGATTATGTGGCCGATTGCAGGCTGTGGCTTGCTGTTGCTACTCAGCAACATGTGAGAGCATCATATTGCATATACTAGCCTACGAGAAGATCAAAATTCAAAGTATGGTCTCTACTGAATACACGTTGCCTTCACACCATTGTAAAGTTGAAAAATTTTAAGTTGGGTATCTTCTATACTGTGAAGGAAGAGATATGCAAAAATCATTAGCTCAAACTTTATTAAATATTGCAATATGATATTATTTCAAGGTTACCCTTCTGAATGCAGTATATATATTATATAATACAGTATACACATTTTCTATATATATATTAAAGAATATTAGACCCATTCATATTGTTCTGAGTATGAACTTATGATAAACATGGGATCATATATAGAGACAGCAGGTATATTCAATGTTTTGCCTCATTTGATGAATAGGCTTAGATATTATTAGAACAGTTGTGAGAAATAGATGTGGCTAATGTTTAGCAAGAGACAGTTGGAAATTTTCAGTTTTTCAGCATCTATTTTATAGAATTCATGAGAAAATATAATCTTATTTAGCAAGTTAGTTTTTATTTCTCAATCATATGAAGATTATTTTATCTCATATCAAAAATATCACCCCTGGCTATAGGCAGCATTGAGTTCAGGAACAAGAGTGTGAGCCATCACTAGGAAAGATGGAAACTAGTTAAAGCACACATTAAAATTTAATTTATCAAGTCTCAGACTATTTGGAAAAAGAGTGTTAGAACACTGTACCTCATATTTAATAACAATAAATATCTTAATATTGAAAAGAAATTAAGGGTCCTTTCATGGATAAGACATGTCTGATCCCAATTTTACAGCATTTAAATGTGTTCCATACCTTTTATTATATTAAATTCCCTAAGTATTTAATTTGATGCTATGCTATAAATTGTCAATGAGAATATTTCCTAAATGCATGGACAAGCTAATAAAAATTTATATTTCACTTATTCAGATATTTATTAAGCCCTATAACTTTGTCAAAAAATAATTTATTTGCAAAACAATCTCTGGGGAATACAAAGGAAAATAAGATGATCCCAAACTCTGAATTTAAAGTCTAAAATTTCAATATCCGAGTTCAATTTCTGGGGACTCCCTAAGCAAAAAATGTCTAAAATAATAACATGTCAAGAAATGTGAGATCTTGTTAATAGACATATGAAGAAAACCTAGATATGATGTTGCTAAGCTAAATATCCTTAAAATCTAAAATTGAAACCTGAAAAGAAAGATTCAGCATAAATATCAATCTATTTGCTCATAATTGTCTACCATCTTGGCTTTTAACTTTTCACTTCTTTTTAAATAAAATTAAATGCCTTCTTTTTCCTCTATGTTGATTGACTTTTGCTATAGACTCATCATTTTTTATCGTATAATATAAAAACATGCCAACTTTATGAAAAAGAAATTGAAGCTTAATATCCTACACAGCATATAATGTATCCAAGACAGCTTACAATTTTTACATAATAGACTTGAGATCAAGGATCAGAGAATGGCATCAATCAGATTGTTACTCTGCCCCTTGATACTTGTCACTCAACTATTCTCAGTAAAATTCAAATATTTCCATCTAGTGCCACTGTAATTGGGCTCTCCATTTAAGTATAGTGTTTTATAACCAAGCTGCCCACATTATCAAGCAAATAGCTATCATCCATTTGAAGGAACTTGTGACAAGATTAGCATTCGTAGTTCATGGAATTTTACTTTCTTAATTGGACCAGAAAAAAACAAATTTTAAGGGTAAAATTCTATTTTTGGTGATAGCATCTAATATAACCACCACCGTTTCTGGCTTCACACTTTTGTGGACAATGAGATACTGAAAACTGAAGCCCCTTCTCTACTCTGTTTTACAATTCTATCACCTAGTATAGTAGCTAGTTACTTTACTCAAGATAGTAACTGTGCATCATTAATCTATCTTTTGCCAGTATCTGGCATCCAGCATGACAGAAAGTGAGTTCTTACAAATATTTATAGAATGGAATTGAATCCTAGTGATGGGCATTATGGAGGACATGTGATGTGATGAGCCCTGGGTGTTACATGCAACTGATGAATTATTGAACTCTACATCTGAAACTAATGATGTGGTGGTATATGTTGGCTGATTGAATTTACATTAAAAAAAATGAACCTTGAAAACAATGAAGTAAATGCCTGCAATAGCAATTGTTTCCACTGGCCTGAGTTATTTAGCAGAGACATGGGGAATCATAAAATCTGAAAATAACATTAAGAACACAAAATGTGTGGATAGAGTATATATGAAACTTTTAGCCACCATTGGCAGTTTTTAAATTTTCTTATTTACAAGAGCCTATAGTCTAAATGATTTAAGAAGTGAAATGCACATATTTAATATTGACAGGTTTTACCTTATTTCTTGTGATGCTCACAAGATAGTCACCAAATCTGCAACATATACATAACACATACGTATAACATAACTTGCTAAATAACTAAGGCACAGATCTGAATCATGGTCATGCATCTATGTGTTCCACTTAGTGAACTGAGCCATCCATCTTGTCATCTGCATATCAAGAGTTTTGGTACCTTTATATAGTGAATATATAGTACCATATATGCTTTACATGGTGACTTAAGGAAAATCTAATGATTTTTGCAATCTGACTTTATTCTACTGCACACTCTGGTCTACTGTGATTCTTATTTACTTACTACCTAAAGTTAGAGCAGCAAAACTGTCTGTATATCATTTTAGCTTTTATAAATACAAATATATTTTTAGTCACTGGTGATAAGATGAGAAATCAGGTTTTTTTTAATTATTAAAGCCATTTTTAAGATTTCTTTCCTTTTGTGGTAAAAAAACAATCTATTTTAGTAGTATTTGGGAAATCAGATTTTTCTCTAGAATCTTAAAATTGATCTACAAATGCAAATTTATAGAGAAATTAAGGTGGAATTTAGTTTCTTCAATTTTTTTCTGAAAATTATTTCAAAAAAAGAGCCACAAAATACAAATATCCCCATTTAAAAAAAAAAAAAACAACCCTAATACACAAAAGAGAAAAAAAAAAAGAAGAAGAAGAAGAGAAAAGAAAACAAATCCAAAGAAGTTAAACTTTAAAAGACATAAATTTTACTAGATATATTCTTGGAACCATGCTTTCAACTCAGTAGATGACAGGTTGCTTATTTTAGTTCAAATGGAGTAAAAGTAGTTTCATTGGCTTTAGGAGCTTTTCAAATTCAGCACACAAGTTTCCTATTTTCAAATTCTACTGACATTGGGATATTTGAAACCCTACAGTATATAATTTGAAAATCTACATGTGTGTCTGTACATATGTGTATGGCAGAAATGGAAAAAGAACATTTGTAATACAAAGCCAAAAATCATTTAGGAAGTACAGAGTCACACAATTTTAAACTGTAGAATTATATAACTGAAAAATCACAATCCAACATGAAATTGTTACATATTCACCAATTTGACAAGGACCTAGCCTAGTTGGCCTTTTTAAAAATCCTTAGTGTTTTTAATAGTGTTAGGTAAAATACTTAAATGTTTTTATTGATTCATCTGATTCATTAATACATCACAGTTTCTCTTTTTAAGCAGTAAATGCTACAGTGTATATAAATAAGAATATAATTTACCATGGATCTAAAATTTTTAAAAAATAAGCAGGTTTGGTTTTTTGAAAAGGTCAACAAAATTGACAAACCTCTAGCCAGATTGGGGGGGGGAGAGAGGCAGGCATAGAGGCATAGGACTCAAAATCACAAAGAAGAGAAATGACAACCAACACCACAGAAATACAAATAATTTTAAGAGATTTTAATGAAAAATATGTAACTAATTGGGCACTCTAGAAGAAATGAATAAATTCCTAGAAACATATAACCTCCCCAAAATGAATCAGGACAAAATAGAAAATTTGAACAGACCAATTACCAAGAATGAAATTGAATCAGTAATCAAAACAAACAAACAAAAATGAAAACAAAAAACCCTCCTAACAAACTAAAGTCTAGGACCAGAGGGCTTCACAGGCCAGTTATGCCAGTTATACCAGACATTAAAGAAGAGTTACTAGCTAGTCTTATCAAATGATTCCAAATGATAGAAGAGGAAGGAAAACTTCCACATTTATTCTTTAAGGCCATTATTACCTTGATACCAAAACCAGATAAAGACACCACCAAAAAAATAGAACAAAAACAAAACAAAAACAAAAAACAAAACAGGCAAACTACAGGTCAGTCAATATCTCTGATGAACATAGATGCGAAAATCCTCAAGAAAATACTAGAAAACTGAATCCATTGATACATTAAAAAAGAAATTCACCAAGATCAAGTAGGATTCACCAAGATTCTTGGGATTCAAGAGTGGTTCAATATTTATGAATCAATTAATGTGATACATCACATCAACAAGGGAATGGATATGATGATATGATTATATATATATACATATATATATATACATATATATATATGTGTGTGTGTGTGTGTCATATGATTACTTCAATAGAAGCAGAAAAAGAATTTGACAAAGTACATCATCACTTTTATTCAACATAGTACTGGAAGTCCTAGCCGCAGCAATCAGACAACAACAACAGCAACAACAACAACAAAATAAAAGTCATCCAGATTGGTAAAGAAGAAGTAAAACTTCCACTATTTGTAGATGACATGATACTATATATAGAAAACCATGAAGACTCCACTAAAAATGTACAGAAATCCATTGCATTTATTTGCACTAATAATGAAGCATCAGAAAGAGAACTTAAGGGAAAGAAATCTCATTTACAATTGCACCATAAAGAAAATATCTAGGAATAAACGTAAAAAGGATGATGGACTTTCCTCTGAAAACTATAACACATTGATGAAAGAAATTGATGATAATAAAAAGAAACCGAAAGACATTCCATGCTCATGGACAGGAAGGATATTGTTGAAACACCCATACTGCCCAAAGCAATCTACAGATTTAATGCAATCCCTATCAAAACACAACAGCATTTTTCACAGAGCTAGAACAATCCTGAAATTTGTATAGAACTATGAAAGACCCTGAATAGGCAAAACGATCTTGAAAAAGAAAAAAAAAAACTGGAAGTATCATAATGCCAAATTTCAAGTTATATTACAAAGCTGTAGTGATAAAAAAAAAAACTGCCAAAACACAAAATTCCAGGACCAGTTAGATTCCCTAGTGAGTTCTACCAACCATATAAAAAAGAGTTAATACCTATTAAATGCACAAAAATGAAAGAGCCAATAACTACTAAAGAATAGAAGAGGAAGTAAAGCTTCCAAACTCATTATAAGGCCAGCATTACTCTGATAACTAACAAAACCAAAGATGCTATAACAAAAGAAAACTATAGGCCAATATTCCTGATGAACATAGATGCAAAAATCCTCAACAAAATATAGCAATTCAAAAACAGTGATACAATAAAGTATCATTTACCACCATCAAGTGATATTTATTCCAGGAATGTAAGTATGATTTATTATCCACAATTAAACATGATACACTACACTGACTAAATAATGGATAAAAACCACATGATCAAGGTGCCTGGGTGGTTCAGTCTGCCTTTGACTCAGGTCATGATCTCAGGGTTCTGGGACTAAGCTCCACATTAGGCTCCCCACTCAGTGGGGAGTCTGCTTGTTCGTTTCCTTCTGCCCCTCTCCCACTTGTGCTCACTCCTTCTCTCTCAAATAAAAAAAAATATATATATCATAAAAAACTCCACATGATCAGAAAAAATATTTAACAAAATTCAAATCCATTTATTATAAAAACTCTCAAGAAAGTGAATTCAGAGGAAATAAATATACCTCAACATAATAAAGTCCATATATGACAAACCCATACCTAATATCATACTTAATGATTTTTTAAAATGTAAGCTTTTCCTTTGATATCAGGAAAATGACAAGGATGTCCACTCTTGGCACTTTTATTTAACATAGTACTGAAATTCATAGCCACAGCAATTAGACCGGAAAAAGATTTTTATATCAATCAAAATTGGTAAAGAAAAAAATCAAACTGATACTATTTGTGGATGACACAACACTATATACAGAAAACCCTACAGACTCCACCAAAACCCTATGAGAACTAATAAATGAATCAGTAAAAGTCACAGGATACAAAATATACAGAAACCTCATTGCATTTTTATAAACGAATAATCGACTACCGAAAAGAAATTAAGAAAAAAATCCATTTAAAAATACACCAAAAAGAATAAAATACCTAGAATAAATGTAAACAAGTAGGTGAAGATATATTCCCTGAAAATTACAACCAATGATGGAAAAAATTGAAGACACCAAAAAAAAATGGAAAGATATATTATGCTCATGGGTTAGAAGAATATTGTTAAAAAATTCATACCACTCAAGGAAATCTATAGATTCAATCCAATGCAATCTTTATCAAAATGCCAACAGCACTTTCACAGAAATAAAACAATTCTAAAATTTGTGTGGAAACACAAAAGACCAAAAATAGATAAAGCAATTTTGACAACGAACAAAGCTAGAGGTTGCTCAATCCCAGATTTCAAGATACATTACAAAACTGTAGTAATCAAAATAATAATAGACATATAGATCAATGGGAAAGGACAGAGAGCCCAGGAATAAATCCACACATGTATGGCCAATTAATCTATGACTCAGAAGGCAAAAATATACAACAAGCTAAAGGCAGTCTTTTTAATAAATGGTGCTGGAAAAAAAACAGCTACATGCAAAAAAAATAAAACTGGAACAATGTCTTATACCATTTGCAATAAACCCAAACTGTTTAAGCACCTAAATGTGAGACCTGAAGCCACAAAAATCCTAGATCACAGGTGGTAGTCTTTCGGACAGTGACCTTAGCAACATATTTATGAATATGTCTCCTTAGTCAATGAAAACAAAAGCACAAGTCAACTATGGGGGTTCACACCAAAGTGGAAAGCTTTTACACAGCAAAGGAAACCATTAGCAAAGTGAAAAATGCAACCTTGTATGGAAGAACATATGTGTAATGATTTATCCTATAAGGGGTAAATGTCCAAAATATGTAAATAACATATAACTAAATACCAAAACAAACAAAAAACGCACAAATAATATTATTAAAAAGGGGCAGAGTACCTGAATAGACATTTTCCAAAAAAAAAGACATACAGATGGCCAAGAAGCACATGAAAAGATCCTCAATATCAATAATATTCAGGGAAATATAAATCAAAACCTCTAAGAGATATCATCCTTACAACAGTCAAAATAGCTGCTATCAAAAAAGAAGGAATACTAAGTGTTGGCCAGGATGTGTGGAAAAGGAAATCCTTCTGTGCTGTTGGTAGGAATGTAAATTGGTGCAACCACTGTGAAAACATTATGGAAGTTCCTCGAAAAATTAAAAATAGAAATATATGATCCAGGAATTTCACTTCAGCTTATTTACTAAAAAAAAAAATGGAAACACTAAATTGAAAAGATATATGCACTCCTCTGTTTATGGCAACATTATTTAAAATATCCAAGATATGGAAGCAACCTAAGTGTCAATAAGTAGATTGATCAATAAAAAAGACATGATCTTTTATATGATGAGATATTCCTTAGCCACAAAACGAATGCGAACGTTTCATTAACAACACATGGATGAACCTAGAGAGTATTATGCTAAGTGAAATAAATCAGAGTAAGACAATACTGTGTTATTTTACTTATATGTGGAATCTAAAAAAACAAAAAAGAGTTAACAAACACAAAAGTAAATGACATCAACAAATTAATTGGTGCAAATTCTGTTTATAAAATGTCACAGAAATGAAAGTATAGTTTAGGGAATATGGCCATTGTACTGTAATGATGTATGATGACAGACAGTAACTATGCTTATTGTTGTGAGCTTTTGCATAATGTATAGAACCCTTGAATCACTCTGCTGTGTACCTGACATTAATATAACATTGTATATGAACTGTAATTAAATTTGAAAAGAAGTATAGACTTTAAAGACTTTATACAAATGTTTAAAAAGACAACAGTCGAAATGGAGTCACTTGTGCTAAGCCTCACATCAGCAAATCAAGACTTAATACCTAACCTAACTGTAGTTTCAACCTCTCCTGGGAATATAATCTTAAACCCATAAATCTGGAACTTCATAGTCAGCACTAGTTAGGAATCCACTTATCAAGACTCCTTGCATCCCCTAAAGAAAGATGAGATCATCAGCTCTTTCCATGTCCCTGCTCAATTCTGCCTATTAAAGTCCCATTTTGTGCAGCTTTTCATAACTTCTTTTGGCTAGATGAGATACCCCCCAATTCATGAATCTCTGAATAAAGCCAATGTGATCTTTAAGTTTATTCGGTTGAATTTTGTTTTTTAGTAGTTTTGCTGGCAATGATGGGGTTTGAAGCAAACTTCTGATGGCATTTGAAACAGATAATGACATGGGAAAGGTGCATCATGAACCTTTCTGTATTTGAGGAATTGAGAACAACTGTCCTTATCTTACAAATCTTTGCAAAACTCAAAATGCAGGTCCCGAGGTAGTTCAAAGTTTATCTATTCCTTTTTATCAGGCTCAGAACATCTCTCATTTATCTCAGAGGCTTGTAAATATTATCTTTAGGAAACAAATTTTTCTTGGAGGACATGCATTCTTTCCATAACTCTTACCCAGGCCATCTGTAAAATATCAACTTCAGGGAGGTAATTCTTTACCTATCATCTATCTATCTATTCATGAGAGACACAGAGAGAGAGAGGCAGAGACACAGGCAGAGGGAGAAGCAGGCTCCATGCAGGGAGCCCGACCTGGAACTCAATCCCTGGTCTCCAGGATCATGCCCTGGGCTGAAGGTGGCACTAAACTGCTGAGCCACCTGGGCTGCCCCAGGGAGGTAATTCTTATCTGAAGGACAGCAAAAGAGGAGAGAGTATTTTAAAATTTAGGAGGATGGAAAATATTATGTCTTCTCCACTAAAATTAGTAATTCATTAGTCATCTGGAGCAGATAATCTTAATTTATTACATCTGCCAGAAAGATCCAATTTCTTTTCTAACTGATCAATTTTCTATTATTGTACCTGATTCCTAATAGTAATTTTTTTAGTTGCTATATTATTTATTTCTACTCTAATCTTTATTATTTCCTTTCTAATATTAACCTTAGGCTTTTTTTTTTCTTTTTCTACTTCTTTTAGGTGTAAAGTTAGATTTTTTGAGATTTCTCTTGTTTTGAAGGAGGCTTCTATCACTACACACTTTGCTCTTAGAACTGGTTTTGCTGAGTCCCAAAGATAAATTCTTCCACTCAGATTAAGTCACTAAATATTGACTACATGCAATTTAAAAGCCTGTTTGTATTATTTTTCCTATTTAATGTTTGACAACAAAGGTTCTGTGTTCTGTGAAAATAATATTCTGTGTTGTGTTGTCTTTAGCAAAACTTTATTGGAGAAATTGAGTATTCCCTATTAAAAGAGCTAAGATTTGTTATTTTTAAGCTTATTTTCTGTGTTTGCCTCTAACTGTTTAAAAATATTGTTTCACAGTAACCTGTGATCCTATTTGACCAAGTGCTTTAAAATCTTTCAAAATTTTTGACAAATTTTCCAAAATCAAATTCTAAAGGAAGTTTTTTTTGACCTGGAACAAACTTAAGGATTTTATAGATGGTCCTTGAGATAGGTGAAAATATTTGTTCTCTCTCTTTATAAAAAGAGAGAAATGATAAACTAATTATGCTAATTTGATATGTTAAATTATACGGTACGAATGTCAAATAAGAAATAATGGTAAGATTTCTTTATGTTATATTTGTATAGATAGAAGTATTGAAGAAATATGAAATTTCCAAAGTTTGCTATTTCCTGTTCTAACATTATCAGTCATAATTCCAGTTCTTATCTTAAAATGCGTGCATGAAAATAACCAAATCTCCTGGTCAATTGCATTATAATAAACTCTTATCAGATCTTTTACTATGAGAATCTTTAAGTCTTTTCATAGGCTCTTATTGTTTTACTTTGCAGCTTTTATAAAGTTATTCCTGCAAAAGTACTTCATCTTCAAGGAAATTCATGTAAAGAATCTTAAAGCTATCAGAAACCTGTACTCATCGAGATCATTAAAACTGAACTGGGTAGGGATTTCTTGAACTAGTGGAGAAACTGTAAAAAGCAGAATTATTAATTATTGGGATTACAGGAACTGAAAAGTATGATCATAATTTCTATGACTCTTTTGAAACATTACTGGTTCTATGATGACTTGCTTTCCAAAATTTAAGGAAGCATTTATTCTTAAGCTTCCTATGGGTTATGGCAGTTTGGTAAATCACACATTTATAAACCAAGAGGAAAACTTACTTTTCCTTCCTGCCTGATTCCTTCAGAATTCATAAACTCTCAAGTAATATTTTCATAGCAAAATAATATATTTATGTAAGTTTAACAAGCATCTGTTCTTGTTACAGGACCCAATTGAAAATGTTGACTATATTACTAAGGTTTTGATTGGAATGCCATAGTTGACAGAGATGTGCATACACTGAGAGGTGATAAGACATTTCTCAGGAACCAAGGTTGACTTTATGGAACCAATAAAGCTTCTTGGAAAAGTCACAGAGGACCTTTTTGAAAAGATGTCAGTAAAGGAGTCTTAAAAAGAGCTTATAGCGTCAATCACTATTCTCACTTTACTTTTGTTAATATGAGGCCAAGTTTAATGAAAACATTATTTTAATGTTATTATCTTTGATAAAAATGGGGCTGACTATAGAGAGAAAAATGTGTTTGAAGAAATATTTTTAGAGAGAGGAAATATGTCTGTGTAAAAAAATATTAGATTCTAATCCTGTGAGCATGTCTAATTAAGTTTTGGTACATAACTGTAAGTTGAACTGGATTTTTAAATCTTCTAATTCTTTTCAAATACCTGGCTACAATTCTCTGAACAAACATTTCTAATTTTCTTCCTTCTTTTGGACTAAGAGAAAGACTTCCCTTGAATCTCCTTAGAGGTAAATATATCAGGCTGCCTTCACTCCCCAAATGGAAGCCAAACTTAAGAAACCTGAACCTTAGATATACATCTCACAGCCAAAGAGGGCGGTATCTCCCAAGCCATTGCTAAGGGGGTAACCCAACCTTCAAACAACTCTTAGATTTGCAGTGATTACGTAGTTCTGCTCATCACAAACTACTTTGATTTTCAAAGCCTCATTTTGTCTGGAACAAACTCCATTCCCTCCCTATTGTGTCATAATACTTAACCAAGAGATTCTATTTCTCTGTGGTTAATAATTCCAAACTCAGGGAAACTTGCACCTAGGCTCTATGCAAAGAAAGAGGCACAAGGCATTGGTAACCAGAATAAAACTGTGTGGTCTACAGACCATTAAAATTTACTGGCTTTCATGTAAATTTTCCAGTCTTGAGCCATAGACTCATGGTAATGAGGTGAACAAGTATTAGTATCTTGCTGTGGCCAACACCTGTTTTTAGACCAAAGTGATTAAGTGATTAACACAAAGTGATTTATGTGATTAACACTTCTCATGAAATTCAAACTTGGTATTTTCCAAGTATGTAGGATTATTGAGCTAGCCCCTTGGTTTAAAAAGATAATTCCTTAATGGTGTCTTTCTTTATCTTGATTGATTGTGTCTTGGAGACTATGGCTCTGAAGTTCACTCCATACGCTAGAATTTTTTTTTTTTTTACTTATAAAACTCAACAGTAATCTCTGTGTCATGCTCTACTCTCTCAAAAACTTCAAATGCCTATTTGCACCTATCAATCACCAAGCAAAAGATCTCCCTAAGACTGAAATGTCAGAAATGGTATGAAGAAAATGACTGAATTAAAATTTGTAGATCTGAAGTTGTGGCTTGTAGCACAGTTTAAGGGGGGGAAAAAAGTCATGACCTGTGAATACCACACAGAAGATCAACAAAAACATGCAAGAACTTCTGAGCAGTAGCTGGGAGTGGTGACAATGCCTCAAATTTTGTTCTTTTCTCTCAATCTGAGACTTTGATCAAAAGAAGGAATTTTTTTTTAAAGAAGGAAATTAAAACAAGAAAAGACAATAGGCCCACAATGGAATCACTTGTGCTAAACCCCACATCAGAAAATCAAGACTCAATACCTAACCTAATTGCAATTTTAATCTGTCCCAGGAAAATAATTTTAAAGTAGTAAATTTGAAATTTCCTGGTCAGTGCTAGTGAGCTACTTCACCTGGTAGGCCCTTTCCATCCCCCAAAGATGATGTAATTCACTCTTTCCTTGTTCCCTGTCCCCTTCTGCCTATGAACATCTCCTATTTTGTTCAGCTCTTTGGAGATCATTTCTTTTGATATATAGGATGCTGCTAGATTCATGAATCATTAGGTAAAGTCAATTGGTCTGTAAATGTATCCACACTTGAATTTTGGTTTTGAACACATTTTATCCAAATATTTCTCCAAAAAAAATCAGTTGTTCTCATTTTAGCCCTAAAACAGAGATGAATCAGTAAAATAAAATGCAGAAATGGATAGAAATTCTATAATATATTTTTCCTTCTGTCACCATGGCAAACTATTAGAACCTAATTAGTTTTGGGCTTCTTTATATTTAAAATGTGCTCAGTAATACCAACCCACAGTTTACATCATAGTATTAGTTAAGCATTAAATTGGATGAAAGGCAAATTTTAACTACATTTGAAATGATAAATGAAGCAAAATAGAAGATAAATCAGAAACCATTATTTGGTATTTTTTGTATTTTGTGGGTAGCAACATTTCCCATCTTATTTATTGAATACTTTAGAGTCAAATAGTATGTTCTCAAAATAATTTCTTGATCTTTACTGAGGGTCACGTTGAGCTGCAAGTGGCTGCAGGGGTGTCTTTAGAGTGAGCACCAGTGCAGAAGGCATCAGGACCAAAATCGAGAACTACCAGACTGCCACTCTTGACAGCCGCTTCCCCAACCAGTAACAGACTAGGAACTGCTGCCAGAACTACCTGGATCTCCACTTCTGTGAGCAGCCAATGACTGCTAAAGAGGATAACATCTCCTTGTGAGAACAGTGCTGGGCATGCATACAAGTCCCTCTGCTCCATACCCCTGGTGCCAGCCTGGGATGACCCACCAGGAAGAAGGCAAGTTGCCTAAGAAGATCTGAACTGGTCCACCCACCTCTCCTCTGGCCTCCATCCTTCTCCCAGGGTGGTGAAGGGGGACCTGGGTACATGGTGATCTCCACCACGGGATCCTCAATCAAGCCTTAACTAATAATAAATACTCGTTGAAAAAAGTGTAAAAAATCAAAATAATTTCTTGTAGATATCTCACTATGCCCTACGTCTACGGAGGAATTTTCTGAAACTGCTCGGTTTTGTACAAATATGTTATTTCCACATCCGGAATCAGATTCTTCCAGGTGTATAACTACTCCATAAAACATTAACTACAAAGATTATTCCAGCAGCTTCTGAAAACACAGTTTAAACTACTGAACCTGAAAATGTACACATATATCAGACGAGTCAATTTTAGCAGAAGGAGTCAAAAGGATTAAGCGCCGTATTTACATATATTTGAATCCTGGCAACTTTACTATTAATCCACTACCTTTCATATGATGTTGTTAATGTTTGCTCCCTGAGGAGACAGGAGGGAAGCTGACACCATCCTTGGTCTAATGTACTTTGCTTTATGCAGTCAGATTGTTTCATTTTGTTTGACACGAAATATAGAATACTCTATCCCTTGCAATGTTCAAGTCTAAAGGAATATAAATAAAAAAGTATGCTATTTTTCTAAGAAATGGTTCCTTTTTAAATTGTATTTACCTTAACATTCTATTTGTTTCCTAATATAGCCATAAATATGTGTGCATGGAGCCCAACACAGGGCGTGAACTCACAACCCTGAGATCAAGACCTGAGCTGAGATCGAGTCAGATGCTTAGCCAACTAAGTCAGTCAGGAGCCCCTGTGTGCATGTTTAATGAAACATTATTTTTAAAATATTTGTACTGGTTTCTGGATCAACTACTTGGTACTTTAATAAGGACCAAAAGAATTGTTACCATGATATATTTAAAAACTAGCAAAACAACCTTTCAGAGAAAAGAATTAGAAATGAAAGGTATAGAACCTTGATGAATGTATATTATAGAATATATATGTGTATATTCTATAGTATATTATTCTATTATTATTCTATAGGATATATCCTATATATGATATATATTCTATAGGATATAGAATATATATATCCTACAGACTCATTAGCAAAATTACTATATAATTTTATATATACCCTCTTTTACTCTCATATGAAAATAATGCAACTTATTTAAACAAAGACCAATTTTTTTAAGACTTCATTTATTTATTTGAGAGAGAAAGAGGCAGAAAGACAACATGCACGAGTCGGGGGGAGAGGGAGAAGTAGAGGGAGAAGCAGACTCCCTGCAGTGCAGGAAGCCACGTGTAGGACTCAGAGATCATGACCTGAGCTGAAGGAAGATGCTTAACTGACTGAACCACCCAGGTGTCCCTAAACAAAGACTAATTTTTAAACTTCATTTAAACAAGTTGATTTTTTTCACCTATTGCCATCATTTTTTTTCTTAAAGCACCAACTAGACAATGTTATTATGCCAGTTTATTATTTTAAAGTTCTAAAGAAATATGAAAAAATTCATAATGAGAACAAGAATTGTAATTTTGGTGGAACTGACGTATTATTTTTTTCCATTACTTTATCATTTTTTCCCTAGAAACTCCCTTCCCCAGGCTGCTCTGTTAACTCTCTATTTTCATTCTAACTTTATATTTACTGTGATAATATTCCGGTTAAAATGAATAGATACTGCCTATGATGCATAACTTATTGACCAGAAGTGGGAATTATACACAATATATGAAAATGAGTAGCTCTTTGGGTAACTGAACAAACACTTTCAGATCTCACTGGGCTCTTTAATAATATGGTTCTCATATAGTAGACATGTCAATTTAGGAGTTGCTGGCCATTTTCTGATGTGTAAACTTGAAAATGGAGGAAAGAAATATGGGGCAAGTGATAACAAATCATGTAAAAAAAATGAACTGGTACACCAGTAGAGTTTGAAAGGGTTTGTATTTCTGAATTTAGTTCAGCCCTTTTTGAGTCTCTGGACTTATATCAGCATCATTACTACACCTTACTCTTTTTTATTAATACAGCTTGGGTTGGACTTTTGCTACCTACTATGAGAACAATTCCTGGTAATAACAAGCGTAAACTTTTTGTCAGTTTCAGAGAGGAATTAGACTTTATAGGCTATAAATAAAGGGCACTAATGTAATTAGTCTATACAGATGTCTTGCTGCCTAGGGAAGGAGGGAACACCTTTCCTGAGGCCTTCAAGCTGGTTACAAACCCAAATAACTATACCTCTATTGCAATAGCTTCCATAGAGTAGCCACAGTTTTGTTTAAAAATTGCGCATCCTGCAGTAGTAGATTTTTTATCATATGGTCCAATAAGGTGACATTTTAAGAAACAAGACAGGATGTGAGTGGGGCTAACAATTAGCAATACATTCTGGGAGGATGATTCCTCTGAGAAATACTGAATATAAAGATAAATGATATCAAACCTCTAATACCCAAAGAATAATAAAGTTTTTAGGTTGACAGTAAGATCAACTGATAGCTATAGAGAGAGAAATTAGGTAAATCTGGGTGATACTCATGTCACATTTCAAAAGAACCCAACAAATGCACACTAGATGGATACAAGGAAATAGGCTTGGGGGTAGCCCTGGTGGCTCAGCGGTTTAACGCCGCCTTCAGCCCAGGGCGTGATCCTGGAGACCTGGGATTGAGTCCCATGTTAGGCTCCCTGCATGGAGCCTGCTTCTCCCTCTGCCTGTGTCTCTGCCTCTCTCTCTCTCTCTCTCTGTATCTCTCATGAATAAATAAATAAAATCTTAAAAAAAAACAAGGAAATATACTTGGAATTTTGAGACTCATAACTCATCAGATTCAAGTGCATCAGAAGGCACTAAACTAGACATACTTTGAAGTGAATTTGCAGATTTTTTTTTTTGCTATTGTGCAAAAAATATTCACCTTCTTGTTTGCAAAATGTCAACAGTTGCACTTTAATTAAACAACCAAAACATAAGGTTGGCTTCAACATAACCAGAACTTTAAAGTTGGTTTTTAACCTGCTTTAATTTTCATAACTTCTCCTGGTTCAAGATACTGACAGATTGGATGAGGTTCCTCAATCTTTCACTTCCCCATAAACTAGTGGTTCCTTTTAATTTATATAATCTCATCACTTTAAAAGTTAGGATACTTTAAAATATAATGAGGTAAGAGAATGTGTACTTCTATTCCCTTTATGCTGCTATCTTCTTTGTATATAGATCTTTTAATATCTTTGTCTAATTTAAATTTATTTTATCAACATTCATTTATTTGGCACATTCATTAGAAAATTTCAAATTTGGGTATCCTAACATTCAATTTCTTGTCAATACATTTTTTAAAAAATCTCTATAATATTCTATGGGGATAATTTTCTTTCACTTTATAGAATTATAGGGAAGGAATCATGGTTAAAATTGCTTCTTTGTTAAAATATTGTGAAATATGTTAATTTTTTAAGAATACTATTTGTAGAATCTTGCATTTCTTGAACTGCTTTAATGATCTAATTCAATTGTCTTCTGGATTCCAGGATTCTGCTGAGAAATCAGATGTCAGTTTTATTGGTTCTTAATTTAAAATACTGTCTTCTAGGGGGATGTGGGTGGTTTAGTCAGTTAAGCCTCTGGCTCTTGATCTCAGCTCAGGTCTTGGTATCAGTATTGTGAGTTCAAGCCCTGCACTGGGCTCCATGCTGGTCATAGAGCCTACTTAAAAAAATAAATTTAAAAACTCCAAACAATGTCCTTAAAAATTAATTTTCTTAATATTTTCTTTTTTCAGATATTTTGACTATGATGTTTATATATGTCATTTTATTTTTATTTATACTGCTTGGTGTTCATAATGCTTTATAAACTTGTGTTTGCCATCTCTTCTGTTTTGGAAAATTCATAGTGAATACATCTTTAGGTATTTTGGGTACTCCATTTTCTTCTCTTTTTTACCCCTATAAATCAAATTAGATGCATACTAAACTTTTTCACTGCATTGCACTTAACTCTAATGTTTCATTTGTGTTGTTTTATCAGTTATTCCCTGTGTTTTAGTTGGAACACTTTCCACTACATAGGCTTAACCTCAGTCCGGGTTCAGAATAGGAAGGCTAGTGAACATTAAGGCAGGTAAAAATAGTAAAGGTGGAACAGAAAGGAATAAAGAATGAGAACTGAAAGAGAGGATCTCTGATATATGCCATAATAGCAAATGGAAAAACTATATATAACTAGCTTCCAGAAGGAGAAAAAAGATAGGCTAAGTCAGAAGAACTATTTGAAGAAATAAGGAATGGAGAATTTCCAAACTGTTAAAAAGACGTTGATACACATGTATAGGAAGCTCAGCAAAACTCTAAGCACGTAGTATATACATAAAAGCATACTAGCATATCATAAATTATTTAAAGCAAACAAAAAGTAAATCTTAAATGATAAGGGAAAAGTACATATTACATACAGCAGGACAACAAGATGAATGACTAATGGCTTCCACCAGGGAAAATGGAATGTCAAATGGCAGAACAAAAATAAATTTTTTTAGCTACAATTTTATATTCACTAAAAATATTGCTTGAATTTTAACAAGTCTCAAGGAAATTTCCAGATAACCTTTAGAGTATTTTATCCAGTAAATTCACTACATGAAATGGTTAAAAGAAGTTCTTCAGTAGAAAGGAAAAATTAACAAATAGCCAGATTTAAAGTGTATAATAAAAAGTACCAGGAAAAGGGTATCTCTTGGGGAATATATAATAGCATTCTTTAGTATTTATATTTTATAGAGTTTTAAAATTATTGAATTATTAAAAATCTAGTGATTTCTTTAAAAATAAATTATGTTGGGTTTATAGTATAGAAAGAAATATAAAAGATGACAAGTATTTGGAGAAGTAAATGTACTGTGATTGGTTTGTAAAATTATTATGATGTACAGTAATATTATTTGCATATTAAAATCTCTAGCACACCAAAAACAAAAAATAATTAAGTCGATGTAGGCAAAGGAAAACTAACAAAGAAGAACCAAATAAAAGCAAATGCCAAGATGGGAAACATGGCCCAAACATACCAACTATTTTATAGATTGAATTAAGATTATTAGAAAAAAAAAATCAGACCAGACTTTTGATCAAGTAAGACCATGTTGTATTTGCTTATAAGAAATGCATTTTAAGTAAAAAGATGCAGTAGTGGAATCAAAAATGTTTAAGAATTACTTACTATTCTAAAACTAAAGAAGGCTGTGATGACTACATTAATACCTGACAAAGTATATTTCAAGTCAAATGCATTACTAAAGCTTAAAAGATATTTTATAAAAAATAAAGTATTATTCGAAAAGATCTAACAGTCATTAAGTGTGCATCTCTTAACAGAACTACAAGATACTTGAAGAAAATTTAACAGAGCTAAAGGTAGAAATATCAAATCTACAGTAAATGCTAAATATTTTAGTATCACTTTCAGTAATTGACAGGGCAAGTGTATAAAAATCAGCACAGGTATGGATATTTGATCAATACTATCAAGCCAACCTAAGTTCTGTAGATCTAATTGACCTGATATTTAAAGGACAAATGCAACCCACCCCTGAAGCATATGTAGTCCTTTCAAGTGTCCATGGAATATTACAATAAGTCATAAGGTGGACCACAAAAACAACTTGAAGTATAAATGAATGAGTAGGGACGCCTGGGTGGCTTAGCTGTTGAACATCTGCCTTCGGCTCAGGGCCTGGTCCTAGATTTCTGGGATCGAGTCCCACATCGGGCTCCTTGCATGGAGACTGCTTCTCATCCCTCTGCCTGTGTCTCTGCCTTTCTTTCTGTGTCCCTCAAGAATAAAGAAATAAAGTCTTTAAAAAAAATGAGTAAAGCAGAGTATATTTTCTGTCCCATATTTATTTCTCGTGTTTGATTAGGTATAGAACTCTATGCCAGGGAAGCATAGAGGAAAAAGACTGTAGTGAGGAGACCATCAGACCACAATGCAGGGAGAGAAAAAAAAAGAAGCAAATTTGGTTAGAAAGAGCTTCAGCCTGCAATGCAGCTCTGATCAGGCAGGCCCTGGCCGGGATGATGGGAGCCTCATAACAATGATAGTCCATTAGAGGAGTCACACATGAGGCAAGGATCTGATACTTCAAGTACCCTCACCATGTTCTGTCTTTGGTTGGGAGTAGACTGGGAAATGTGGCTTTGATAAAATGCTCTGGTGGGTCATGAATTTGTGGTAGCTGGAGGTTGTGAGCTAACTTTACTCTTCCCAGCATAGATTCTCTTTTGAAAAGATTTCTGAGTGGAGCACTCTCACGTCTGCCGCAGAAGGAAACTTTGTTATCCTAATATAGAGCATCTTTGATAAGGATGATACTTGTTGTCTGATGACAGAAGACTGAATACTTTCTCTTGAGCTCCAGAACAAGACTGGACCATCTGCTTTCATCTTTTCTATTCAATATTGTAGATACACACACATATATATTATATAAAGATGTTATATATATATATGTTATATTAATATAAATATTACATCAGGTTTTTTTTTAAAGATTTTATTTATTTTTTCTTGAGAGACAGAGAGAGAGAGAGAGGCAGAGACACAGGCACTGGGAGAAGCAGGCTCCATGCTGGAAGCCCGATGTGAGACTCAAATCCCAGGACTCCAGGATCAGGCCCCAGGCCAAAGGCAGGCGTTAAACCACTGAACCACCCCTGCATCCCTACATCTGGCTTTTTAAAGATCTAATTATTTTTGGTAGATAGTTCTCTCATACCTTTAAGGGTATAAAGTAGTGTTTTGTTTTTGTTTTTGTTTTTGTTGGTTTTGTTTTAAGAGGGTGGGTAGGGGCAGAGGGAGAGGGAGAAATGGAATTTTAAGCAGGCTCCATAAAGTAGTATTTCTTTCTCATGAGCAAACGGATTCTCAGAAGTTGCTTTGTTTTATTAGCTACTTTCCTGGTGGGTTGATCTATTATATATAAAATAGGGGTACTGAAAATCATGTTCAACTAAGAGCCATGTGGGAATACTGGTCCTCTTTGTCCTTTACTGTAGATTGATCTTGCTGGTACTTCTTGTGGAAATCTCTGAGATTTTTTCCTCCATTCGTACTTCCTAGGCATTGTGAAGAAGTTAAAGCCCATTTCCTGCTTGAAGGATACATACCTTCCTCCCAGTTAGGATACCAAATAGCAGGAAAAAAATCTTTGAGTATCTCTTAATTCTCATGTGAACGACATGGTCTCCCAACCTTCCACTTTTCCCCCCAGGCAAAAAGAAGTTGTGTTTTATACTCTCTAGAGTACAATCCTTCAGTCTCCTCTCAAGCAAGGCAGCTACAATCTCCCGCCTGCGTGGAGTGGGAAGAAGATACTTAGGTCTAATTTCTTCTCAATTAGACTTTGAACCAGTCCACCTGTTTTAAAGGTCACCTTCCTTCACCTTTTAGCATTTACTGCCACTAATTAGCACAGCTTCTGGAAGCTCTATGGGGACATATTCACTTCATTCCTAACTTTCCCCACTGCTAAATTAAGATTCTGTCTTTTCAAACTTCCTGCATTTATCCATACGACAAATGTTACCTCTTTAATCCTTTTAAAACACACTTAGGCTATCTGTATGTATGCATGCGTGTCTAATTTTTCTGTCATCCTAGGATCCCATGCTCTTGGGGTTTACTTTGAGGTTTTAAACCCAATAGCTCCAGTTCTCCTTGAGCATTTGACTGCTATCACTTACCATGAATGCTTTAATTTCTGATCTGGAGCTTTTGAGCTCATCTTAACCTGGCCTCTTTTGATTTCTCCCCATTTATAAATCCTACATGGACTAATATATCTCTCCAGAGCAATTTTGCATTTGATTTCTAGACCACCCAGGGTTTGCACCACACCAGGATCATTTTTTAATTGCTACCATCTCAGCTTGCAATATCCCCATATTATAAGCACAGTGTAAATTTATGTTCAAACATGTCAAAGTTGCAAGGCTATCCTTTTGATTTCTTGTGAGAATTTTTGCCCCACCCACAGAGCCATGGAAGAGGCACCCTTAGTTTTCTCTGGTGACAGATTTAGTTACTTTCCTTATCACTGACACTAAAGGCCTTTGATGGTACCTACTCTATAGGAATTTTGTAGGCTTGTAAGTGCTGTACTCTAACCATTACTATTGCAATAAATTCACAGAACTGCCACTGTATCATCTTATTTACTTCCATGTCTAGTTCTCAGTGGATTCTTTACTTCTGGCATCTATAATTTCCCCTTCCTTTTTGCGAACTACTGCACATTTTTTTAAATGGTCATATTTCATGTAGAAAATCTAGTTTTTCTTTTCCAGAAGAAATAAGCAGTTGCAATTTCATCACTCTAGTCCACACACGTTGTAAGTAGTATTATAAAGAAACCATCATTTATGTGAAGAAACATAGTTCTTAATAGTGATATATATTTATCAAAGTCATGGACGAAGTAAATAGGACCATGGTGTATGGGCATGTGTTTCCTTTCTCAGTATCTTTTTTGAAAACCGTAAAGCTGCCCGTGCCACTGCCTCTAGTGTATGACAATCTTTAGACCTATACTTACGTTGGTTATTGGTTTGCTGTACTAAGCAAATAATTTCTCGGTTCTCAAAATCTATCCTTTTTTTTTGCTTTTTAAAAAATCATCTCATTTGTGTTCCAGGTGCAAATTTTCAATGTGTCTTAGGTTTTATCTTCTTGCTTGATGTTATACTCCCAGTTTTTCCTTAAGTAAATTCTATGTAATAAGCCAGGAAGCAGTTGCTGGCTTTTCCTACTTGCATGTGTCTCCGAAAGAATTCAGTATTAGTGGCCTGGTTGATTTGTGAGGCTGTCTTTTCTGTTGATGGTGAGGATGGCTCACAGTGACACTTTGAAGCTACTCAAGTAGCTGAATGTGACATCCATGGCAAGTCTGTGTTCCCAGCTGGAGAGATTTTATGCTCAGCTTTGCTCTACTGACCTTTTGCTCAATTTGTCCTTTCATGTCATAAGCCATGATTCAGAAATAGATGCTGGCTTTCTCTATTTTTCAAGTATCTATCACTTGCCAAATAATATGCCACATGACAGGGTTGCCTAAGAAGAAACTTGTGTGATTTAATGACATTTCTGATTCATGATGGAAATCACTATATTATCAAGAGTTTTCTTCCAGGTATAAAACCTATCAATTTATCAATTACATTCTAGTAAGTATGTGTATGTGTATATCCTTAGGAAATTATAGTGTGTGTGTATTTACTTTTTGGTGACTCCATCTAGTTTCATGGTTTTAAGTATCTATATCCTGACTTTTTAAAATTTGTATTTCAAGCCTCATTCCCTCTCCTAAACACAAGGCAGATAAATCTGTCTATTCAATATTTTTGCCCAATTGTCCAATTGATATGTGATAGAAAGCTCAAGTTTTCTACTTTCAAAATATAGTGGCTTTATCATGCCTTTTTTTTTCTACTCCAGTCTTTTCCATTTCAGGCAATCCCATTCTTCTATCACTCACATGAAATATATTGAAATTTTCCTCAACTCTTGTCTTTCCTGCATAGTCCTTTGCCCAGTGAATCATGAACTCTTGCTTGTATTTCTTCAAAGTATTCTAAACTCTAAAACTTCTGCTAGAACTCTCCACCAGAAATTTATTTGGCTCACATTCTCATAACATACACTCAAAGACTGATTACCTTCCTACTCACACCTAGCCTGACTTCTCCACTGAAAATTTCAACATTCCCTCCCCTGGCCTAACACTGCTGTATATCCACTCAATGTTTGTTCATAAACCTTACACTTTAATATGATATCAGATTTACTTGATACCTAATTGAACTTATTTGTTGTCATATAAAACAAATAGAGTGGAAGATAAAATTAGTATTTTGGGAAATAAAATAACAGAAGTTAAATTTCATATGTCCTAATCACTCTTTAATTTATACATAGTCTTTTCCTCTGAGACTGTTCTGAAATGTTTACTAATAATTCTAAACTGTGATAAGTTAAAATGCACTTGAATTGGTAGTGCAAAGTTATGGGTAGACTAAGGATTCTAATTTTCTAAGGCTGACTTTAGAGACAAAACAAACATAATGAGAATTAGCAATTGACATTTTATGCTCATTATCAGCTCACTATTACTTGTCCTTTAAGCAATTTTTACCATATATAATTCCCTTTATAAACACATATAAAAGCACTTTGAAAATAAGCTATATTAAATAAATAATATTTATTGAGTACTTTCTAAATCTAACTCTAAATATGTTAACATAGGAGCACATTTAACTATTGTAAATGTTTATGGAGTTCTATTATATCCCATTTTTATAAATAAAGAGTTCAGTTTACAGAGTTTAAATGTCTCACTCAAATTTATCCACATATAGTAAGTGGTTTACCAAAATATAAGTTCAATAATTTCTTCCAGTAGAGACCAAGGTCATCACCTACTGACATTCTCAAATTTCTTTCCCTACTTAGTATTGAGAAATGAAAACTTAAGTGTACATATTAGTTGGCCTAAGGATACTTACTGCTATGGTTAATGTCATTTTACAGTGCCTCGTTTTATTAGGAAATTAAATAGCTCTTTAAATGTTTTAAAATATTAACATATTTTAATATAATTATTACTTTTTCTATTGATTTTTCTTCCCAAGAAATATGTTTTCATGTACATAAATTATTTATAAAAAGGAGATCAAATGTGAGAGACTATATTGGCAGGTATACACACAATTATAAAAATGTAATTAAATTATTCTTATTCTTACTTTTATACTTATAATACCCTGAAATTCTTTTGAGATTGACTTCTCTCCGGGTCTATATTTTATGTGCTCTGATTTTCAAGAATGGTCTTTGTAAAACTCTGTCTTACAGTAGATTGAACTTTGTAAACAGAACCACTTTTGGCTTCCATAGCATTTCTTGAATGTTACTATAAATATTTATAATGAAGCTATTAACATTCATTATGAATATCCATACATTCATATTAGCATAAGAGACTCTCTGTCCTTCCCTTGTATAATCTCTTAAGATACTTTGCAAATAAATGTATAACTTGTGTCAAGTTTTTTAAATAAAATTTGAAGAAAAAATACTGACTGAAATTTGAGATTAACATGCTTTAACTACATTTTGAGCTTCTTTGTTCTGATTGTATATTATTTGATTTACATGTGGATATTATGCTACCAAAAAAGAGTGCTGCATTCGAGAAAAAAAATGTGCGGATAGTTTAGCTCATGTTAATATATACCTTGTTACATATGAATAGGTAAAATATTAAAATCATTCTTTGAAATCTTCACCCAAATGAATGCGAAAATAAACTGTAATTTCTTAAAGCATAATTTGAGAAAAAAACAACTGGACTAAAACATGATTGGTGATTCTACAGAGGATTAAACTAAATCAATATAAGACAAAAAGTCATGGCTCTTCAAAATGCAAATTGTTGGGCAGCCTGGATGGCTCAGGGTTTAGCACTGCCTTCAGCCCAGAGTCTGATCCTGGAGACCCAGGATCGAGTCCTACGTTGGGCTCCCTGCATGGAGCCTGCTTCTCCTTCTGCCTCTCTCTGTCTTTCTCTGTCTCTCTCTGTGTCTCTTATGAATAAATAAATAAAAATCTTTAAAAAATGCAAATTGTTAATTGTTTTTAATTGTGAAAAATAAGACTATAGGAAAGGTCAACTGCTGAATTAGCAATATAACTAACTTCAACTGACCTGTTATTTTTTTATCTGTAATGTGTAGATAATAACAGCTATCTGGCCTTCCTCACAAAGATTTTATAATATCAAAAGAGTTGACAAATATGAAAACAAATTATTTATGGAGAAATCCAACCTACTTATGCTGCACTTTTTGGTCTAGCTTATACCTCTATTACCTCTGCTCCTCCAAACACATAAAAAAAAAACAGTGCACTACTGGAACTTTATTATATTATGTACTGTATCCACAACCAATGATAATCTTTCATATATCCTCACCTGTGGTCTTGGTTCCCTCTTGAAAGTATCTTAATTTGTCTTTGTGCTACTCACTTCTGTAGCCTATCTCGTGTCAGTGCAGACAAGAGAACAAAAACAACTTCTGGACATTTCTAGCATAAAAATATTTGTCACAAATTTATTTGTAAGGCCGAAAGTTGAAAAACAAAAGAAAAAAAAAGAGATTCTACAGAAACATGGAAGACATCTTACCTAGAGCCCACAACTCTGCATTTGCAGCTATGCACCTGGAGAGCTCCTTGCTACTGCTGCTAATGGTATTGGAACTAGCAATTTCTTGGAGGTCCCCAAATCTGTTATTGGTTCTTCTACCACAGTCAGAACAAGAAATACATTTTCTCTTTTATATTTCCTTCTAATATCCCATTAGGGATTCACAATTATGACAACCAAATAGAAATCATCTGGTAAAGGAACCTAGGAAATACAGTTAGTAGATTCTCAACCCCCTGTGAAATTGTGAAGAGCTCAGGAGGGTAGGAAAAGAACTTGGAACCAATAATATGTGTTAGAGTACCTGTATCAGTTTGTTAGGGCTGTTGTAACAAAGTACTACAGACTATGTGGCTTAAACAACAGAAATTTATTTTCTCACAATCTGGCAATTGGGAGTTCAAAAGCAAGGTGTTGCCCTAATTCGTTTTTATTTTTCTCCTGAGGGAGATGAGGGAAGAATCTGTTCTACATCTCTGTCCTTGATTTGCAAATGGCTGTCTTCTTCCTATGCATCTTCACGTTATCCTTTCATCTGTATATATCTGTGTCCTAATTTTCTCTTCTTTCAGGGACATAAGTCATATTGGATTAGGGCTCATCCTAATGATTTCATTTTAATTTAAGCATATAAAGACCCTATCTTCAAATAAGGTCACATTCCGAGATACCGGGGATTAGGACTTCAGCATATGAATTTTCAAGAGACACAACTCAACACAATAAGAGGGGCCCGATGTGGTAGGAACCTAAATCATTTGTAGTTCATATGCAGCTTTATTGAGCTTTTCTAGTTGCATGTTTTTTGTTTTGTTTTGTTTTGTTTTTCTCCTTCTCTAGGAGAAATCTTGTTTTACCTCTCTTTTAACCTCACCCAGTAGTCTGGTGCTTGGGATATCAGAGTCTCAATATATGTCAGTTAGTCACTTGTTAAAGATTGATTGAACTAAACATTTAATGTTACATTAATGAATTAAAAAACTGGAAGTCAAGTTGCATTTTATAGCTATTAACACTGCATTCCTATCTGACTATTCCATTCATTTGCTCAATATAAATCTACTGATATCTTATATCTCAGACCCTTATTTACAGAGGCACTAACCAGTTACACAGTAAAGATAGATTCAGGTAAATGTGTTACTTCTTCCAAAAGCTTATATTCACTAGTAAGACCAAGAGCTACATTTACAATCTGCTCAGTTTAATAATTGCTCTTAGATAAATCCAATGTTCTGGGATTAAAGGTAGACCAATTAGGGGGCTCATATTTCTATGGAACTCGTTTCTTCTCCCACATATCAATCATGACGTTTACCCTACTACAAACACTCTCCACATTACTCTCCACCTACATAAAATATCCATGAATATTTAATTTATTCTTGCCTTCTTTTTTAAACACTAATACACAAAGGGTTTCCTCCCACGTTGATTGCCTAGAAGCTTCAATATTTCTCTCCACTCCTTCCCTCTCCTCTCTTCCCCTCTGCTCCATCCTCTCCTCCTTCCCTTCCTTTCTCAGGTCATTTTAACAAATTCATAACAATCACAGCCAGTTTTGCTATAACATGACATATGTGTTGATAAAAATCAATGTGGTATCCAAAAACCATGCCATAAACACCACAAGGCTTTAGGGAAAATGTAAACCTAAACTTATATCTGATTACTTATAATCATAATTTGGCAATTCCTTTTTCCTTTATGTTTTGTATAAGACTCTCACATATGCATCTATTTCTTAATGTTAATTGATTTTTCTTCTATTATTTAATAAATTTTTCAATATGAATGCTAGTTTAATAATTTTATAAACATATATGCTCATTAATTTCTCATTAAATTGTGTTCTGATTAATGAAATGCTCCTTTTGTAGAGATTTGAGGAAAAAATTATTTCTGGTTACAATTTTTTCTTCTCAGCATATAAGCCACCTAAAGAAAACAAGCCTCATTTGTTTTACCTATGTATCATTATCTTTCATATACACATTGGCTCTATCTGAAAATGATTCAAAGTGCGAATAAATTGAGAGAAAATAGATTGTGTTTGTTAAGAGGATTGGCATTGGTGTCAGAAACCTGTTTCTGATTCTTTATCCATTAAAAAAATCACATAATTGAGGTTCATATGGGTCTTGATTTTCATGTTTCTTAAATGAGGACAATAATCTCGTCAACCTCATAGTCTTTTAGAAAAAATTAAGTTAATATAAAACATGCAGAGTTTAATTTAAAAAAATGAATTTAAAAAGTAGTAAACTAGGGGATCCCTGGGTGGCGCAGCGGTTTAGCACCTGCCTTTGGCCCAGGGCGCAATCCTGGGGACCCGGGATCAAATCCCACGTCGGGCTCCCGGTGCATGGAGCCTGCTTCTCCCTCTGCCTGTGTCTCTGCCTCTCTCTCTCTGTGTGTGTGTGACTATCATAAATAAATAAAAATTTAAAAAAAATAAAAAGTAGTAAACTGAAAGAACATACACATAGAATAGTGCTGTCATCACTGTCAAAACCGTCACAGTCAAAATCATCATCATCATTACTGTTATATTTACACAGACAGAATTCACCTAAAATTTGTAAAGATAAAAGAGAAAAATTCTATGCTTTCTAATATCCTTGTGAAGCACTGGAATGGGTAGCCAAAAATCAGAAGATGTGCCATTTAGTTTATGCCAAAGGCAACAGGAATGTTAAAAACTATGTGATGAGAAGTTCCAGACTACATACAGAAATAATTAAATGCCTAAATTGTTTCTAAAGAAAAATCTGTGAAATTGAAGGACATGAAGCCATGAATAAAGATTAGAAAAGAGCAGCCTGAGTGGCTCAGTGGTTTAGTGCTGTCTTCAGCCCAGGGTGTGATCCTGGAGACTCAGGATCAAGTCCCATGTTGGGGTCTCTGCATGGAGCCTGCTTCTCCCTCTGCCTGTGTCTCTGCCTCTCTCTCTCTCTCTCTTTCTATGTCTCTCATGAATAAATAAATAAAAATCTTAAAAAAAGTAAAGACTAGAAAAAATGTTCATTAAATGTAAACATAGTAATATGCTGTTTCTCAGACAGAGATGGGGACAGATAAGAGCATAGCTAAATACAAACCCACATAATATTTACTAAATTTAAGACAATGTGATATTGAATTAATCATAACAAATTTTTAAATAATGTAACATTGAACTCTATAATGAAGAAATATTTAACATAGTTATTGAAAATTTTGGGATGTCAATCATTGAATAATTTCTTTCTTCTTTTAATTATTTTTTTATTAGAGTTCAATTTGCCAACATAGAGCATATCACCAGTGCTCATCCTGTCAAGTGCCCCCCCCAGTGCCCATGTAATTTCCTACCAATGTAAACACATTGCATAAGAAATTATTCAATGATTCACTGCATCTTTGAATAATTTCTTATGCAACGTGTTTACATTGGTAGGAAAATACAGTTTTCATGATTTTCTTATTTTCATTAATTTTGAGTTATTTCAGAGCTTAATAAGATTTGTTACATACATTCTAATCACTCTTTTAAGTTTGGGCTTAAAAATTAGAACTCTCTAGATTTAGAATAAATTCAATATATAACAAAGATGCCCTATTGGTAAAATAAATGCTTCTTCACTGTTGACTATCTTTCTCTTCCTTTTGAAGTCCTAAGGGAGTATATACTTCTAGATCCTCTGAATATTTCTTCTCAAAGATTTAACTCACACTTGTTTGCCAATGATATGAAAATTACCATAAATCTATGTCAGGTGAGGATTTTATAAATTTCAATACACAAATAAATAGGTTTAGAATAATAAATGGCTGGTAGGCACACACAATACCTAAGAGATATAAGCTAGGCTCTCTTTTCCTTAAAAGGAGTACTTGTAATATCTAATTATGCCCTTTAAAATCATACGAATCAATCTGCCCTGGGCAATATAGCTCAAAATGCTTAGTAACTTTTTATACTACCAGCTTCTTAAAAACATTCATGTAAAATAGCATAATTCCTTCAAACTGAGCTTTTCTTAGTTTATCAGCATGATACATAAAATAACTGTGTTAAATAAATTTAAGAAATAAATGATATTTTCAATCCAGGAAAGAAGAAATGTATTAGTTTAAATATTAAAACCATGTTCACAAAAACCATCAGAACAAATAAATTATATACTTGAAGTAATTTGAGGGATTTAGTAAAAACCTTAAATATGTTTATTAAGAGGAAACTAACATTTTAACAGCTAGGAATAATGTAAATAGCTTGCTTATCTATGTCTTGTTCCGGGTTATTCTGACATTTATACACATATATTTATAATATACATGCATATATTTACATATATATATATATATTTACACATACATGCACAAAACCACACATATACACATTTCCCTATTTGACTTTGGCATAAAACCTATGAATAAACATGGAAATGTTGAAAAGAATGATTACTTTTTATCAATTTTATACTCATTTTTTCTTGACATTATTAAAATACAACAATGCCTAACAGAAATCATACAGTATCCTCACATGAAAATTACATAACATGGTAGTATTTCACTGAAAAAAATATTTCTCATAGGTTTATTGTTAGTTTCAATAAAAACAATAGAAAGTTAATATGTATCAGGTGTTACTTATTTACTTTTGTAGTTTACCAACTGACAAAATTCTACCATGCTAACTTTCAGGAAAATTACTAATATTTATGTTGAGAATAGTGACTGTATTTCACTTTTATTTACAGAGTATAAGAAACTGTGAAGACTCCTTTTATTCTCATTTCATTTGTCTACATTTTAAATTAAATTTATCCACTCTACTCATGACAAATTAATAAGGATAAGACTACAACTTATGCCCTAAAAATATCTAAAGTGAAAGCCAAAAACCAAACAAAATAACTTGGCAAGAGATTAAACACGTTTCAGGAATTAATCACTAAGAAGTGCAAGATTTTGATTAAAGATATGAAGAAAATAAATGAAATATTCTTGATATTGATTTTCTGCCTATATGCTTCTTTTAAATCGTAGAATCAGGTATGGCAAATAAAACAGAATGTAAGAGCCCTACTGAGAAGAGACTGTAGAGATTGGAAACCTGGTGAGACTAAGATGGCTGAAATTTAGAGAGCTAAGTTCTAGAAAGGAGAGAACCATAAAGAAAAAAACCATAAATCAGAAATATGGATAGTGTCCCAATTGATATTTGAGGAGTATGAAATTATGCAAGTGTGGAGAGTTATTCTAAAAGGCCAGGGGGGAAAAAAGCAGAAAATTGTAAACTTGAGAACATCCATCAACCCCATAGAACAGGAAGATATTTGAGCTATGTGCAAGCAAAAGAAATACAGTTGAGCCTTGAACAACACAGGTTTGCACTACATGGGTCCGGGTATATATGGATATTTTTACAATATAGGACTGTAAATGTATTTTTCTCTTCCTTATGATTTTAATAACATTTTCTTTTTTCTAGCAGACTTTATTGTAAGGATAGATTATACAATACGTATGACATACCAAACGTGTTAATCAACAGCTTATGGTATTGATAAGGCTTCCAGTCAATAGTAGGCTGTGAGTAGTTAAGTTTTGGGGAAGCAAAAGTTTTATGTGGATTTTCAACTGTGTGGGGGGTTGGCACTTCCAACCCTCACATTGTTCAAGGGTCAACTGTCATCTTCAATGATCACCTGAATCATTAGGGGTCAGTGATACCAGAAGTCTCACTTCCTCATAGTAAGACTGAACTATCCCTGAAGTAAAGGTTATAGTTTATGTTCTATGGAAAATCTAGTGTTTCACTGATTCACAAATGACTTACCAGCCAGCCAAAACAAACCCAAAACTCCTTAAGAAACAAAATCCAGTCACTCAACAAGAAAATACAATAACCAGCATCCACCCAAAATATGACAAGCAGCAGAAATTTGGGGTGTCTATAAACTTGGAGACATAGCAAGATCATGTGAATTCTATGAGCCAAGTAATTCTGATTAATTCTTTGACTCACCTGCCCATTATGGAAACAGCTAATTTTATAAATGACATTTAATTTATGCCAGGTAGCCAAGCTACCCTGGATATTATCATCTCCATTTAGTTCAGTGAGCTCAGTTTCATGGCACCACTCCTAATGACATTCATGGCTGCAGATAATAGTTGCCATATTGTTGTTTGAGAAGATTAAGACCACCTTGCTTACAGCCACTTCCTACTTCTATGGGATTTATTTTTACTTATTTATATAAATTCATAAAATCACAATTAACAATTATTTTAGAAAAGATATAAGATTGAAATTAAATTTTTAATACAAAGCCTATGGAAAAGATATAGGAATAGGTCTTAAAAGATATGCATCAGGATCTAAGATATGTAGTGTTAGACCAGCTTGAATGTTCAATTTGTGAATCAGGAGAGATTCTGGTTCCCATCTGTAAACTCAATTTTCTGGGAATGACTAGCATCTTGATCAGTTGATTTAACCATAAGCACAAAGGCATTTAACAAAATAAACTTGAAACTCCAGAACTTTTTTTTTTTTGTATTCTGTACAAAAAGGAAAGAGAGAGACAGACAGACAGAAAGAGAGATCAGAAGTTTATAATGGATCTATAAGACTTGCTCTTTCTACCGGTGTTCTCTGGAGGGACCTCAAAGGTATTCCCTTTGCCGTTAGCCTTTTGATGTGCCTGGGTGATCAAGCTCCCAACAAAAGCTAGAGACAGGCAGCCTGCAAAGGTCATATTTGTTTTGCATACACAGGAAACATCTATACCTATTGAACAGAATGTGACTGGAATCACTATAATAGCTCCAACTAAAGCTCTTAATTCCCAGACTTGAGCCAGTTTACAGAGTCAAAAAACCTTTAAATAAATTTGAAGTCATTTTCTCTTGCAGGAGTATCCTGCTACGTAACCAATGTCACCCTGTAATTTTCCCTTTAGTAAATCTTAGAGAATCTGGTTGAAGGTGACAACATGGATGAACCCCGAAGACATTATGCTAAATGAAATTAGCTAGTCAAAGAAAGAAATACTGCATGATTCATTTATATGAGGTATCTAAAATAAAGTCATAGAAGAGAGAATAAGGGTTGCTATGAACTGAGAGTAAGTAAAAAATAGAGACCTACTATTCAAAAAGTATAAAATTTCAGTTATGCAAGGTAAGTTCTAGAAAATTGCTGTACAGCATTGTGCCCACTAGTTAATGATACTGAATTATTCACTTAATTTTTTTGTGTTGTGATAGATCTCATGTCATATGTCCTTACCACAGTAAAAAAGGGGTGGGAGTGTACGGTACATTGGCAAAGGGGAAATAAACAGGCTTTTCATGAAGTTTTAGTGTTAAACTGAAACTAATATCTGGAGGACAATGCTATTATATTCCACCAGTCAGAGAAGAAGTTCATAAAACCCAGGTAATCAATAGAACTTTGATCAGGGTTAATTTTATATTTGGTCCAGGTCTTCCCTAAATCTCTCTGTGATTATATCCCCAGTTTCAGAATGTATAGTTTCAGTAGACCCAACTGGCAGAAAATCCACATTGGTTTTCATGATACATGGAATGATGACTTATACTGTAGGAAAGGCCAAATGGAACCCTAGAAGACTGCCTCTATCTTCAAAAATGGTAAGTTAAAAGCAATACTATCTCTACAGGGGGACTCTAGAGAACAATGCCACCATGAAGGACTTGAAATATGCAAATATAGGGATTTCTCCTTCAGCCATATTTAATTTGCCTATTTAGTCTATTTTTAAAATGTATGGGTCTTGATGAATGATGGCGACTTTCATTAAATTTTATAATGTTTATCATTTATCTAATGCTCCATGATAAACCACCCCAAAACTTATGATTGTTTTATACCAACGGAAATGGATCACTAAATGTCTTGTCCGGTGAGTACCTATAAAGCATTTAAACAACTAAGAGTGTCTATCGTTGAGTATCTACTCAATATATATTTTGAATTAAACTAATGAATTATCATTTGTCAATAATGAACTATCTCCAAATGTTTAAACTGATGAAACCTTTTCACACACCTCTGTTCTTGACAATATTTTTCTCCTTGAATGCATGTGTTTAATAAAAGAATAACTATTGTTTAAACTTAAAATATCTAAACTGTCAGATCCCTAGAGTATTGAGGAACAAAAGAACTTTTTTGTAAGTCAACCATTAGATCACTATCTTAAAAGATTCCCCCCCTTCTTTATGTTCCTGAACCTAAATATTCTGTTAATAGGAGAAAAATAGCTTGTATGGTTTGTTGATTCAGAGCACATGCATATATCTGGGTTTGTATTTCAACTTCACAACATATTACCACCAAGATGTCAAAGGAATGGAGTCTTTAATTGACCTCTTTGGAGATCTTTGATCAGGGAAAGTTTGCATAGGATTCTAGGATACATTTAGTATAGTGGTATTTATTATGTTTACACATGGTAAATTAAGGCACACATGGTAGGTATACCTTAGTTAAGAATAAATGTTGGGCAGCCCAGGTGGCTCAGTGGTTTAGCGCTGCCTTCGGCCCAGGGCCTGATCCTGGAGACCTGGGATCAAGTCCCACGTTGGGCTCCCTGCATGGGGCCTGCTTCTCTCTCTGCCTGTGTCTCTGCCTCTCTCTGTCTCTCTCTCCCCCTCTCTCTCTCTTTCTGTCATGATTAAATGAATAATAAAAAAAAAACAATGTCTATTGTAGTGAAAGCAAATATTACTGCCTTTCTCAATGGCACAGTGCGATATTGTCAACTTGCTACCAGGTAAACAGCTGGCCCTTTTAAGGTACAATAAAATATAGAAACTAATGCATGGTCCTTCTTCTGGGGAGTGAAGTCATTAGCAATGAAATTAAGTCTTGTGAAAATGGACTTAAATCCATGCATAGTATTTAATATTCATTATTACCATCATGGCACTTTGCTCAGGAGCCCACTAGACAAGATGAGCTAAAACTAGGCTAAAATCTAACATTCAGAGAATAAATTTTCTGTCTTCAGTACAGAAGGTTTGAGGCACAAAAATCTTATTCTGATATGTCCCCAAACTTTAAACTCAACCCTATAATAGGACAAGACTTCAGTCATTTCTATGAATTTACTTGTTTCTTCTATCATGTTAGTTCCTATTCTGAGTATAAGATGTACTGCTTAAAGATAAATATATTGGATGCATTTTGGCATGTTTGTGCTCCTCAGAGATTCTAATGCACTGGGACATAAATTTGTAACAGGCTACTCTGGCTGATGGAACTAAATTCTTTGTTTACCACACTTTTTTTCTAACCTTTAGTCAATTAGTTAAAAATAACTCCTATTACTGCAAATATGTAGAGGTCACAGCAGTACAGTAGGAAGATAAAGAATCTGCTTAGTCAGAATGAATATGCCTTCAAAATATGTTTGAACCGGATCTCTTTTGCGCATTTTTAATTGGCCTTGTAATTAAACGTACCTAATTCAAAGGCTAGGTGGGTCAGATTAAGTTTGGAATAGGCACCTTGGATTTTATGTTCACTTGGGCCTCATATTTCATCAAGGCCAGTGGAAAACCAGGTGCTGAAAATCAAGGGGAGATTTATTGACCAAAACCGGTAAAGTTTTACTCACAATTGTATGGGTTTTCATGGGTCCCATGCTACATCATAATTTTCCTTAGACATCAAGTTAATTTAGTTATAATTTTTATAACTAGTATGTGAAGATAGCCAAATGCTTCCAACACTATGTGAAAAGCTAGAAACTCCTCTTACACTCTGAATGCATTCAGAGCGGAAACTTTCTCACTTACTCATTATATAGATAAAAATAGCATATCTAAACAGAACATGTTTTCAAAAATTAGTAGTCTCACAAAAGCTTAGTACTCTTAGAGCCAGAAGGAATAGAGTTTAACATTTTGTCCTTTAATTAAGAGATAGTACTTTAACTTATCACTGTATGCATAAGAAATGTAAAAGTTTGGCAGACAATTGAATTATCCATAGAGTATCTCCTCTTTGACACTTGACTTAACCATAGCTGTCTTAACTTAGAAGGTTCTGCTACTTGCTTTTCAGGTTGTAAGAGGGATAATGTCATAAATGTGTGGAACAGAGTAATATCATCTGAGATGGTGAGCAATTATGATCCTTAGGAACTCAATTTTGGGAAATGAAGTGTTAATTCTACATAAGAGCAGAATAAGGTATTTACAGATTTCCTCAGCTTATGATGACATTACATCCCAACAAATCCACTGTAAATTGAAAATATCTTAGGTTGAAATTTAATTTAATACATCTAAACTACTAATATCATAGTTTGGCTTAGCCAACCTTAAACGCGTGCAGAACAGTTATATTGGCTCTAGTATGGTGTTTCAGGATATATCTTGTGAACCTAGAACTCTGAGGTTATATAAGCCAAGGTGAAACTTATTTGTCCATTTATAACTTGTGGTTTTTATGGACTCCATGATCAATTAAGAGCTACAGAGCATTTTTGGTTCAGACTAATATGACCATCTTGACTCTACTGACTCTTTAGTATCAATGCTCACTTTATCTCCAGGAGTTAATTCTTACTAACGAGTAAGTATGAGATCATTCTATCCTCAGAAATAAGGTCATTTTAACTTTAGTATTTCAAACTAGCATGACTATAGCATTAAAAATGGGCTAGTGTATGCTAAATAAGCAGCCTGGAAATCTCAGTGACTTAACACAAAAAAGGTATTTTCTTACTCATGCTCCATGTCCAGTAGGTCAACAATGGCTGAAGAGACTCAGAGACTCATATCATGAATTACAATCTGCTATCACAGATACTATACAATGCCTGAGTGAACGGTGCATTGGTCTTTACAACTTCTACTCAGGGGCACCTGGGGGGCTCAGTTGGCTAAGGATCTGCCTTCAGCAAAGGTCATGATCCCAGAGTCCTGGAATTGAACTGTGTCAGGCTCCATGCTTGATGGGGAGTCTGTTTGTCCTTCCCTTTCTACCCCTCCCCCTGCTTGAGCTCTTGCTCTCTCAAATAAAATAAATCTAAAAAAAATCTTTACTCATTTTATTGGACAAAAATTACTGAAAAAATGCACAATGTATCAAGTTTCTGGAAATATTAGAATATTTGTGAACAAAGCTAACATACATTACCGCTACCAGTTACCAAACTTTTTTTTTTATGATTTTATTTATTTATTCATGAGAGACATAGAGAGAGAGAGTCAGAGACATAGGCAGAGGGACAAAGCTCCCTGTGGGGAGCATGATGTGTGGCTTGCTCCCAGGACCCTGAGATCATGACGTTAGCCAAAGACAGACAACCACTGAGCCACCTAGGTGCCCCTATCAAACTTCTTCTAAGAAATGTTTTTATTTCTTTCACCAACATATGTTTCATGTGTTTCTTCAAGAATAAAACCTAGAGAATGAGTCTTTATCATTCTTCAAAATTCCTTTGAATTCCTTTCTTTGAACTATGGTAAAGAAATTCGACCATTTCTAATTTAATGTGGGTCAAATGTTAAATTTAGGTATTTATCAGCTCAGCAAATACAAAAACCAACTGTTAAGTATCTTTGTTAAATATACATGTGATAATAATTCAAGTGTGATATTAATTTCTCCTTCAGACATTTTTTTTTATTTTTTAAAGATTTTATTTATTTATTCATGAAAGACACACAGAGAGGCAGAGACCCTGGCAGAGGGAGAAGCAGGCTCCCTGTATGGAGCCTGATGCAGGATTCGATCCAGGCATCCCAGAATCACCCTGAGCCAAAGGCAGACTCCCAATCACTGAGCCACCCAGTCAGACACCTTTTAAATTTATTCCAACTTTTATTTCATCCTTATTTAATCTGTTAATAATGTGAATTACATGAAAAGATTTCTGTATGGTAAATAAGTTTCCCATTCTTGGTGCACATGCTATGCAATCATATGTTTACATATTATTAAATATATTATTTTTATATATTTTGTTTCATTGTTTGCAGGACATCTGCTCTGTAATTTTCTTGTATTTATCAGGTTTTGATAGTACAGTATGCTTGAATGTTTCAAATAAAAACACAAAACGTATATGATCATTATCATAAAAATACTAGAAATATAAATTGATCATTAGATATTTTCTGATTCAAAGTAACTTTTCAAAATCTACCTATATTAGAATTTTCCAAAGAAGCAGAACAAAACAGGATGTGAGAGAAAAAGAGTGACAGAGATTTGTCTTATTTGTTTATGGGAGCTGATGAACCCAGAATCCTTAGAGTAGGCTGACAAACTAGAGACCCAGTGAAGAGTTAATGTTTTAGCTTAAGGTTAGAGGCAATTTAGAGGCAGTATTCCTGCTTTCTCCAGGGGCTGCAGTCTTTTAAGACTTTCAACTGATTGAATAAGGCTCACCCACATTATGGAAGGCAATCTAATTTACTCAACAACTATTGAACTATTGATTTAAATATTAATCTCATCTAAAAACATACTTCCATCACAACATCTAGACTGGTCTTTGACCAAATAACTGGGTACAATGGCTTAGACAAGTTGATACATAAAATTAACTATCACTCTACCATATTTAAACAATAGAATGGCTATTATTGAAAAGACAAGAAATAACAGTTTTAAGATGTAGAGAAGAGGAAATCCTTGTGCACTGTGGGTAGGTATGTAAATTGGTGCAGCCATTATGGAAAAGTGCATGAAGATTCCTCAAAAAATTAGAAATAGCTACTTTATAACCCAACAGTTTCACTTTGGGGTACTTATCTAAAGAAAACAAAAGCACTAACTTGAAAAGATATGTACACTCCAATGCTTATTGCAGCATTACTTACAACAACCTAAGTGTTCATTGATGAATGAATAGAGAAAATGTGTTATAAACACACAATGGAATACTATAAGCCATAAAAAGGAATTAAATCTTGCCATTTGCAACAACATGGACTTTGTGGGCATTATTATAAGTGAAATAAGATAAAGATAAATCTCAATAAATGAGATATAATCTCACTTATTGTGGAATTTAAACAAACAAAAAAAGATAGATATTTAGACTACAAATTGGTAGTTGTTAGAGGTGGGAGGCTGGTTATAAGTGAAAAGCGTGATGGGGATCAAGTTACAAACTTTCAATTGTAAAATAAATGTCATGGGGATGTAATGTACAGCATAGGTAATAATACTATTGCATATTTGAAAGTTGCTATGATAGTGGATCTTAAAAGTGCTCATTATATGAAAAAATGTTTACTATGTATGGTGATAGATATTAACTAGGCTTATTGTGGTGACCATTCCACAAATACTGAATTGTTATGCTATATACCTGAAATATGTTGCTGTATATCAATTATGCCTCAGCTAAAGTTAAACTTTCAAATAATTCCAGGTCACATATAAATATTTCTGACATTCAATAAAAAAAAAACATGTTTCCTGTCTAGTCACTCACATTTTTATGACACACAGTTATGTATTTTTTCCACCACTTTCTTTCAGCATGCCCATTTCTATCTCTAAGTACATTTGACACAAACTGGTGTCCATTATAATTCCCTGGAAGGGCCATTTATCATGGGAGAAAGTTTAATTCCATATTGCTAAAATGATGTCAAATACTGCAGAACAAATTAGAACTACCAGTAACCTTAAACAGTGATTAACACTTGAAAATCACATGGGAAATATTGTATTGAAATTGTCTTTTTAGTCACCAAACGTATAATTCTCCACCTGATCATATACTGTTACTTGAAGGGAAGTCAAGGATTTTCAGAAATAGCAATGTAGAGTACTGTTGAAAAGTGCAAAGTTTTCAAATTTGTATTATTGCATTATGTCAAGAATTTTTTCCTCCTTTAGATTTAGAATTCTTTAAAATTTTTAATTAATAAAAAAAATTCTAATTAATATAAAGGTTTCCATTTGGAAAAAAATGTCAACATAATTAACAGATGCAATTAGTCTAATATCCAAAGCAATAATGGAGATAATTTAATCTAGATTATTCAATATATGTTATTCTTTTCTCCAATTTATTATCTGTATTTGCTACTCCTAGGAAACATTTAAAAAAAAAAAAGCTCGGGATCCCTGGGTGGCGCAGCGGTTTAGCGCCTGCCTTTGGCCCAGGGCGCGATCCTGGAGACCCGGGATCGAATCCCACGTCGGGCTCCCGGTGCATGGAGCCTGTTTCTCCCTCTGCCTGTGTCTCTGCCTCTCTCTCTCTCTCTCTCTCTGTGTGCCTATCATAAAAAAAAAAAAAAAGCTCTTTTGTTAGCAATGTAATTAATGGGCTTTTAGATAACATTTTCTTAACAAATGCTGAAAGCACAACATCGATACTAAATAGAGTTACCTTTGCATCTTTGTAATCTTGTTAAAGATTCCAATGTTGATGCTGTGTTTTAGCATGGTTGGTGATTTATCACTTACCATAAATTAGGAATTTTCAAGCAATAAAAATGAGGAACGTTTTATTTTATGAATTACCAGATTTATCTGAGTAAAGAGAAGTTTTTCAGCAATATATACCTAGAAATATTAAATACAGGAACTATTATACTACAGCTACATATTTTTTTTAGGACTGAGCTATCAGTTAGTGATTATTTTTAAATGTTATTTTATCAACTTACTGAATCTTTAAAAATGACAGGTAAGAGGAAACTAAAAATTATGAGGAACTAAATTTAACTATAGAGAAATAATGATTTTAGCGAAAGACTATTATATATAATAGTTATATGTTAATATTACTATATATTATATAATGATTAAGTTAATACTAATTGATAGGCTACATTCTTCATTTGAAACCTCTTTTAACTAATTTATTTGTTTAAAGATTTATTTATTTTACAGAGAGAGAGCGTTGCACATGCACACACAGGGGAAAAGGGCAGAGGGAGAGAAAAAGTCTGAAGCAGACTCCCTGCTAAGTGCAGAGCCTAATACAGGGCTCTATCTCACAACTCTGAGATCACTATCTGACCCAAAACCAAGATCAGATGTCTAACCAACTATGCCACTTAGACACCTGTAAGCAATTTGAATATGTTATTATGTAAGACAAAGTTATGGATATATTATTCATGTTTGTATGTATATACAGATTAAATATTTTCAAAATTAAACTGTGGTAATGAGAATAATGGCTTCCTGAAATGGTCTACATGTTAATGCCCATAGTTATGACTATTTCAGATTACATGACAAAGATGATTAAGTTTTCAAATGAAATTAAGATCAGTAATTGATTGACCTGGAAATAGATTATCACAGATTATTTAGATGTACCCATTGTAATCACAAGAGTATTTAAAAGTGGAACAGGGAAGCAGAAGAGGAGATTCAGAGAGATATGTTTTTATGAAAGAAAGGCAGAGAGTAATGCAATATTGTTGGTCTTAAAGTGGAGAAGTAGTGTTTGTCTGAAGCTGGAAAAGACAAGGAAAGTCTTCCCTAGAAACTCTAGGAAGGGATGTGGCCCTGCAGACCCCAGTGAGACCAATATCAGGTTTATTACTTATGGAACTAGAAGGTAATAACTTTGTGTTTAAGTTGTTTGTAAAAATTTTTTATCAGAGAAAGTAGGAAACTAATGAACCAATTAAATTAATTTTTAAATCACATTATAAAAAAAAGACAGACTAAATTGCATTCAAGACCCCCTTTTTCTGCCAATGACCTTTATGGAGGTAGCACCATTAATAAGTAGACAGTGGAATCAGCTTGAGTGGGGTAACTGAAGCTCAAGAATCAAAATATCCAGTTCAAAATTAGAAAGCTCTTTTTTTGATACAGGATCAACATTTTAATGACATGACAGGTAATATAAAGGACACAATGATAGACTGAGAAACTTTTTCTTTCTATCCAAGGGTATTTAATTTAATTTGTTTCTATCCAAGGGTATTTAATTTATTTAATTTGCATGGGAGAAGGAGGAATTAATCTCCTAACAGGAAAAGACAAAACTTGCATTGGTGTTCTTTATTCACAAATTTCTACTTTGGAATGGACTTCCTTTTGTATCTGATGAAACTGAGAAGAGAAAAAATGCCTCCCAATAAATACACTGGTTTATTTTTTCCCAGGCTATAAGAGCAAAAGCTATTCTAATTCCTACTGGCTGACTCTTACTTCATAATATCAGCAAATTGAGGTCTATGAGTGTTAAGAAACCGTATCATCCTGAGGAACCACAGAAAAATCTTATGATGGATTACTCAGTAACTTTATAGAGAAAGGCCACAGTGAACTAATGAAAGTGATAAAAATCAAAAATAAATTATCAAGAATACAATTAGAAGAAAAACAAAAACACCAAGAAGTACCAAAAATATATTTCCAATTTTTATTAAAAGATAACTGAGAAAGGAATGATCATTTTTGAGAAATGAATTCATTTCCTAGAATACAAACTGAATATTTTATAATTTGGAAACAAGCCAGGAAGAATGCGAAATCATTTGTTAAAAATCAAGGAAACATGGGATGCAGTAAAACTTCTAATTTAGACAACTAGAAAAGAGCAAACTAAATCCAGAGCAAGCAGAAGACATAAAATTAGAGCATAAAGTAGTGAAATTGAAGATAGGAAAACAGTAGAGAAAAATCAATGAAACCCAAAGCCGGTTATTTGAAAAGATCAATAAAAATCAGTACTCCTTCAGGCAGAACTAAGAAAAAGACACAAATTATTAATATCAGAAGTCAAAAAGGGAATATTATTACAGATTCTATGGACATTAAATGGATAATAAAGGGATATTATAAGCAAATTTATGCCACCAAATTTAATTACCTAGAAGAAATGAATTAATTTTTTGAAAAACACAATCTAGCAAATTCGTGCAGAAGTAATCTGAATAGGCCTAAAACTATGAAAGAAATGTCATCAATAATAACCATACAAAACAGAAAGTTCCAGGTTCTGAGTGGGTTCAATGATGAGTTCTACTAAATACTTAAGAAGGAAATTATACCAATTCTCTACAATCTCTTTAACAAGATAGAAATAGAGAGAACACTCCCTGTCTCATTTGACGAAGCCAGTATTACCCTAAGACCAAAACCAGATAAAGACATTTTAAGAACTACAGAATGAAATCTCATGAATATAGATGTGAAAATCCTCAGCAAAATATCAGCAAGTTGAATCCAACAATGTCTAAAAAGAATTGTGTAAGTACAAATAAGTAGATTATTGAAGGTATGCAAAGCTGGTTCAGTATTTTAAAATCTGTTAACACATTCCATTATATCAACAGACTAAAGAAATAAAATCACATGATTATATAAATAGATGGGGAACCAACATTTGAAATAATTCAACATCCACTCATGGAGGTGAAAAAAAAAAAAACTCTTAGTAAGTTAGAAACTTTCTTAACTTGACAAGAAGTATTTGTTAAAAAAAAAAAGAAAGAAAGAAAAAAAGAAAACCTTATAGCTAACATCATACTTATAGTGAGAAATTTGAAGCTTTCCCATGATACCAAAAACAAGACAGGAATATTCTCTCTCATTACTGCCCATCAACATTGTGGTAGAAGTCCTAGTTAATGCCATAAAACCAGAAAAGGAAATGAGTTATAAAGATTGCAGAAAAAGAATCTGTCTTTTGTTCACAAATGACTTGATCATCTTTGTAGAAAGTTTGAAAAGAATCAACAACTCTTGAAACGAATAAGCAATCATAGCAAGGTTGGAGGATACAAGGTAAATTTCTAAAAGTCAATTATTTTTCTACATATGAGATACAAACAAGTGGAATTTAAAGTTAAAAATATAATATCATTTGCATTAACATCCCCAAAAATAAAATACTGAAATAAAAATGTAACTAAATATAAGCATATTTGAGCAAAGCTACACAACTCTGTTGAAAGGAACAGTCAAAAAGACTCAATATTGTCAATATATCAGTTCTTTCAAAATTGATTTATAGATTCAAGGCAATCCAAAATTAAAATTCCAGCAAGTTGCTTGTGAATAGTGGAAAATGATTCTAAAGTTTATATGGAGAAGTAAAAAACAAACAAACAAACAAAAAAAAAGAATAGAGAAAACAACATTGAAAGAGAAGAACAAACTTGGAAGACTGGCATTATCCAACTTCAAGACTTACTATAAAGCTATGGTAAACAAGACTGTGTGGTGCTCGTGAAAGAATGGACAAATAGATGAATGGAACAGAATAAAGAAGCCAGAAGTAGGCCTCATTTACATAGTTAACTGATTTTTTGCTCAAAATTTTATTTTTTAAAGATTTTATTTAAATTCCAGTTAAAACACATTGTAATATTAGGTATACAACATAGTGATTCAACACTTCCATACAATATCTAGTACTTATCATGACAAGTGTGCTCCTTAATCCCCATCACTGATTTAACCCTCTCCTCTGGTAACCATCAGTCTGTTGTTCATAGTTAAGAGTTACTGTTTCTTGGTTTGCCTTTCTTTCTCACTTTTTTTTTTGTCTATCTGCTCATTTGTTTTGTTTCTTAAATTCCACATGAATGAAATGATATGGTATTTTTCTCTCTCTAACTGATTTATTTTGCTTAGCATGAAACTGTCTAGCTCCATCCATGTTGTTGCAAATGTGGTTAACTGATCCTTGACAAAGGAGCAAAGGCAATAAAATGGAACAATGATAGTCTTCACAAATGGTGCTGAAAAAAATAGTGCTGAAACTGGACATCCATAAATAAATAAATAAGCAAGCAAGATACAGAATTTATAGTCTTCCCCAAATTAACTCAAAATAGATCATAGACCTAATTGTAAAATGCAAAAATATCATATAAAATATTGTATAGGGCAGCCCGGGTGGCTCAGCGGCTTAGAGCCACCTTCAGCCCGGGGCCTGATCCCAGGGACATGGGATCGAGTCCCAACTCTGGCTCCCTGCATGGGGCCTGCTTCTCCCTCTGCCTGTGTCTCTGTCTCTCTCTGTCTGTCACTCATGAATAAATAAATAAACAAATAACCAAAAAAATTGTATAAAATTCCTTAGAAAGTAGCATAGGAGAAAATCTAGATGATCTTGGAAATGAAAGTGACATTTTAAGATACGGCACCAAGGCAGAATCCATGAAAGAAAGAATTTATAAGTTGAAATTTATTATAATTCTAATCTGCTCTACAGGATATATTGCCATAAGAATATAAAGACAGACTGGGAAAAATATTAGTAAAACATGTATCTGATGGATGACTGTAATTCAAAATATACAAAGAACTGTTAAGACTTATCAATGAGCAAGCAAACTACCCCCATTTAAAAATGGACCAAAGATTTTATCAGATACCTCACCAAAGAAAATATACAGATGGCAAATAAGCACATGAAAAGATGTTCCACATGACCTGTCATTAGGGAAATGCAAATTAAAACACTGAGATACTACTACTCTCCTACTAAGATGGCCCAGAACACTGACATCAAATGTTGATAAGATTTGAAGCCACCGGAATTCTCATTCGCTGCTGGTGGGAATGCAAAATAGCGCAGCCCTTTTGAAGACAGTTTGGCAGTGTCTACAAAAATAACTGTACTCTCACTGTCTCAGTCTGTTTTGGCTGCCATTCATTCTTCATCATCTTGGACTTCAATTATACGTATATTAAATCATTTGATATTGATCCACAGCTCTTGGATGATTTGTTTTTTGTTGTTTCGTCTGTACTCTTCTGCTTTCATGTGTTTCAGGTTTTGTAATTTTTCATTGGCCTGTTTCCAAGTATATGACTTTCTAAGATATCCAATTTGCTAACAGTCCCTGAGTAGTGATTCATCATCTGTGAAACTAAAAACTTTTTTTAAAATATTTTATTTATTCATGAGACACACACACACACACACAGAGAGAAAGAGAGAGAGAGAGAGAGAGAGAGAGAGAGGCAGAGACACAGGCAGAGGGAGAAGCAGGCTCCATGCAGGAGCCCGATGTGGGACTTGATCCCGGGTCTCCAGGATTATACCCTGGGCTGAAGGCAGGCACTAAACCACTGAGCCACCCAGGGATTCCCTAAAAACTTTTTAAACTTCTATTTTCATTGTATTCTTTATGTAAAATTTTGATTTCCCTTAAAAGTCTCCATCTATTTTTTTCTCTTTCTTTCTTACTAGGTAATTTAACTTAATAATCATAATTAAAATAATTTGTCTGTTGCTTCCAAAATCTTATTCTTCTATGGTTCTACAGCTGTTGATAATTTATATCTTAAAAATGAGTCACTTTTATATGTTGCTTTTGCTTTTCTGTTTCTTTTTTTTTTTAATTTAATGCCAGAATTTGAATATAAAAATTTTAGTTTGAGAAAAATATTTATACTCCATAACATGTACTCACATCTCTTCTTCTGACAGGATACTTGTGTGAAGTGCAGTCAATATAGTCAGTAGTTATTTTTTTTTTTAATTTTGGAGTAAGAGGGTAGTATGGGCTGTAATTGCTTTGAGATTACTGCTGTCTTCAAATTTGCTTTACATTGTGCTTTGCAGAGTTTTTGAGATCCGGAGATTTCTCAATTCATTGGCCACCTTCAGAGTGGCCACATTTTCTCCAGAGTGGTTCTCTTGCAGTCTTGCACCTAACTCAGTAGATTATGGTCACTTGTTTCTTGATGGAAGTCTCATGGTGAGATGGGTGATATCTTGATTTTATTTCTTCAGCTTTAGGCAGGCGTATTACCTACCAAACAGCTTGTGTTTCCAATCTATCACTGAAGAGACTTGTCACCCTCTGGAATTTATTTTACTTGTTTGACTTCCAATACCAGTGCCCTCATACTTAGGGAAACTCCTGATTCTGCAGATGAAGTTATTTTTTTCATTGTTAAGTATGAAGAATTGTTCATGTGGATTCCTTCACCCACAGTGGGAAGAAATTCTCACTAAAATATGGTTAATAATTAGTAAATTAAAAGCATACATTATTGTAATGACCACATGCAAGCTCAAATATTTTTATGGAAAAAATGGTAAATATATACTGATTTCATTTTCATGACAATATATACTCTTTCTGGACTCCAAAATTGAAATTACAAAGAAGGCATGAACCAGGCTATAAAAACTGTAGTGGATTACCAGGATGTTTTTTTTTCTTTTCCATATTTTTCAAAAGAGTTTATTCTCTTCCTATATGAACAAACATTTATCGATGAAGTAGAAAATGCCAAAATCTGTGTTAAATGTTAAGATACAATAGCTAAAATGCTATATAGTGGGGAAAAAAGACATTTATAAAACATCTAAAAAGTATAATAAAGGGAGAGGCATTAAAAGGGATCACAGATAAAATGTCAAGATTGATAATGCATTCTAGTTTGCAAAGCACATGCTAAAGAAGATAATCTGAGATATGTCTTGAAAGATAAGACTTCACAAAGTATGAAGTGGGCAAAATTTGGAAAAGTAGTTAGAAATATGAGTCTGTGGAGGGTTCATGCATTTTTGATAGTAAAAATTTAATCAATCAACAATTTACTTGTATTTAAATAGTTTTAACGCCTTTAAACAGAATTTCGGAATGCATAATTCTATATTTACTGAAATATTTATTTTTATGTAAATACTTTTTCTCTAGGAATACCATCACAGAAGAAACTTAATACGAATGCTCTTATATATACCATGGTCCAATAGTTCTGACACTCCAACTAGTGGATCAAACACATTATTTTTGTGATGTATGTTTTACAGGTGATTGCTTAAGACATTCTTTTAGCAAAATTAGGCATTCCTTTTTATGACTTTGATTTACCCATTTACTGATTGAAATGAATGGCCAATGTGGGAACCTGGAATAAAACAAATTCATGTTGCTTTTATTTTGTTTATTAGCAGAGAAAGGCACAAAGTGAGAGATAAAAGACAAGGAAGCAAGGAATTATAGCCAGTGTGGGACATAAAATCACTGCCTAAATCTTCAGACTGAGGAATTTAGAATGAAATTAAGAAATTAGCAGGGATCCCTGGGTGGCTCAGCTGTTTAGAGCCTGTCTTCGGCCCAGGGCATGATCCTAGAGACCCGGGATCAAGTTCCACATTGGGTTCCCGGCATGGAGCCTGCTTCTCCCTCTGCCTGTGTCTCTGCCCCTGCCTCTCTCTCTCTGTCTCGTGAATAAATACAAAATATTAAAAAAAAAAAAGAAAGAAATTAGCATCTGGAAGTCCTTTTCTTACTGTTTTTTTTTTTTTTTTTTTTTTATAGTGTGTACTGATACTTTAAGAATGGTCAACCTTCTAGGAAACAAACAAACAAAAAAAGCAGTAGGAATAGACATCTAAATGAGTTGAGTCATTTTGACAAAGGACTGGCTTTTTGCTCTTTTTTGTGGGGAGGTGGGGGCAGTACTGGAAATACATGCTGCAAACAAAAGATAAATCACTAGGTGTGTGGCTTCTGAGAGTACAGGTTTACCTAATCTTTAGGAAAGTTCTGAAATTGAAAAAACAAAACAAAACAAAACAAAACAAAAAAAACCAAAGAGCTCTGATTACTTTCAGATTGACATGACATCACAGTCCTGCCCTTCAATACCCTTCAAAATTTTGGAGGGTTTTACTAACCCTCCGGTTAGTAAACGGAGTAAAACGGTTTTACTAACAATAACAAATATGCACTAATAAACACTTTCAAAAAAAGACATGCTGAATATTCCTTCAAAATTACTGAGCAGATTGAGTTTTAGGATTGAGTGTTTCCTTGATTTTCAAGGGCCAGGGATACTTTTCTACAAGTAATTTTCTCAAGAAGTTGGCACAATGGGAATCACAACTAAGTGTATATAAAGAAATTATAGGCAAGATTAGAAAACTTTATGCAGAAAGCAGTGTTTGTTCTTATAGGGATTTAAAAATGCACTAAGTGGAATTAAACATAAAACAGAAAAAACATATTCAAAATGTTAGTTAAAATGACAAAATTGAGGAATATCTCTACCTGTAGATAATCATGTGCATACACATAATTTATATTTTTTATGAATTAAATATCATTAGACTCTTGGAATTATATCTATAAATTGCATTAATCTGTTTTCATATTACTGTATGAATATTACATTAACGTGAATTGTGTTGCAATAGTAATCTTATTTCTTGTACTCTGAGACTCAAATATGTTAATTTCTTAAAACAACATTTACATCATAATAAAAAAAAACAGGCTATTGAGTAGACTAACTGTAATTAAACTTCAGGTGGCATAATAATAATTAAAGTGTTTAACATGTATTCTCCTGATGTCCCTAAAAATTAATAATTGATGAATATAACTATAATTCAATATAATTAGTAAACTAAATTTTCATACCCATATTAAAACATAGCTGTTTAAAGTACAGCATGAAATCATGCTTATTTTAAATTTCACAGCTTTTAAGTAAAAATGGAAACATGTTAGTACAGGGTAATATTATTTTGACTTTTACTTCTTGACTACTATATTTGTACTTAAGAATTTAAAACATTTTTTCTGAGGGAAATATCAAGGTGATTAGAAACACTACATCAAATTTTAGACACCAGTTTAATATACATAATTCTTTTATATTAGAGCTACAAGTATTGAAAAAGGGCAAAAATGATAATTATCTATAACGTGGTATTTTCTTAATATTTACAGGAAAAGTTCATTTATACTTGAATGTAGATTTCTATAATATATATCAACTCATATATGTGAAATGGGAAAGCAGTAAAATGAAAATGCTAAATATTCCTAATTTTTTAAATTTATTTTTAGAATCCAACTCTTCCAAATAATTTTTCTCCTATTATTGAAGGTCTGTTTTCCACTCAATATCCTACTTTGTGCCATTAATAGTGTTAGTGGTACAGCATTCCTTCCTGTCTTCTATTTTTCTTTTTTTTTCAAGAGAGGGAGAGAGAGCAATCTTAAGCAGGATTCACACTGGGTGGGGAGCCCTATGTGGGGCTCAGTCTCATAACCACAAAATGAGATGCCAAAATCAAGAGTCAAACACTTAACTTAGCCATCGAGGGGCCCTGACATAAGCTTTCTTAAAAAAAAAAAAAATTATGATAGCTCTGAAATTTTTTTTCCCAACATATTTATCTCTGTACCCTCGTGTTTGAGAACCTTCTCTTTCATCACATCTAAAGGTGACAAGGTTTGCAGAATGGAAGATAAGACCCATGTTTTTTCTTCAAATAATTTTTAAATTACTGTTGACTGAAACTTCAAAAGGCTAAGGGTGACTAGTCATGTTAACAAATAACAAGACTCATACATGTGACAACTAGTGTCATTGTAACTACCACCTTGCTAATCACAATTGTAATATACTATTGAATTTCAAACATGTCTCAGCTACACTTTCATAAAAATATGGGAAGATGAGGATCTTACAAGTGAGGGAATATGTATTTAAAATGACAGAAGAATACATATTTTGATATTTTATTTTACAATAAATTAATGAATAGCTTTTTAATTTGCCTTGCCTTTAAAATTCATTATTAATATATAAAATTAACTTATATTATTCAATTTATATACTTGTTTATAAATTACATTAAATATCATATTTATGTATATTTGTGTTTGTATATATGTATGTATATGTGTAAAATAATTCTTAATTCTCCATAGAAAATTGTATTTACCTGTCCCATGTTTTCCAATGTCATACTGAAGATCTGGGCAAGAATACAAGAACAGATCTCTAAGTGTACAATTTCCTGCAAAAGTTTAATCTTTTTATCACCATCAGTAAAATTTTATTCTTATGCCAGCCTTTATCTTTAGTCTCTTATGAAAAATCAATTTGCTTCAAAAGGCTATGATTTCTGTTCAAAGAAAGTTTCAACACAGTATAGCACTAAAGAACATAACAGATATTCACAAGATGCACATTAAGGAATGTGATTACCTGGATTTGTGTCTGGTGTTACCAGAGGACAGATGGGAAAGAGTTATTAGCATGTAGTGGTAAATGGATTTATTCTATGCTCTATGGAAGGACAAGTATGGAAAAACTTGGATACCAACAATAGTGACATTTCTCAAGGTCTATCACTTCAACTTTGCTATTCTACCCTATGAACAATATCTTCTTTTTGTTTTTGAAAGATTTTATTTATTTATTTATGAGAGACACAGAGAGAGAGGCAGAGACTCAGACACAGAGGGAAGCAGGCTCCCTGTGGGGAGCCTGATGCAGTACTTGATCTCAGGACCCCAGGAGGACCCTGAGATCACAACCTAAGGCATAGGCAGACACTCAACCATTGTGCCACCCAGGGATCCCCATATCTTTTTTTGATACTTATCTGTATAGGTTTATGATTGATTCCTCTTCTGTTTCTCTAAAAATTATTTGCTGTTAAGTTCAAGAAGGTGGCCTGAACATCCCTCCTCCTACAGAAATATCTGCAGCTACATATGGGACAATTCCCTCAGAAAAATGATGAGAAAACTAGCTGAACAGTACCTCCACAACAAAGAAAAAAGGGCTGCATCAGAATGGGTAGGACAGTTTGAACATGGCCTTGCAAGAAACTCCAACCCAAGTTTGGTGAACCACAGCTGGGAAGGATGCTGTAGTACAGAACTTGTCATCATGGAGTAAGGGATTTGTGCTGCATCAGGCATCCATCCACCCAGAGAAAAGAGACACCAAAGTTCTTGAAAGGAAAATCAAAGGGCTATAAAAAATTAAAAAAAAAATTCTTGAAGAATTTCCACATAGACCTACTTGCCCAGGACCCATAATAAAACAACAGCTTGAAAGGTACCTAGAACATACGTGATAGAGACTTATTTACTAACCTTGAACCATCTGAGAGAGAGGCAAGAGCCTCTGTTCTCTCTTGGAAGAGAGGGGCTGGCAGGCACCACTTTTGTATTCTTCCTCTGTCTTGTTGGAGTGGGCACTATTTTCATGCCTCTCACCAGGTTCCTAACTTTAGTGGAAGCATCTTACCTTTATACATACTTCAGCTGAAGTCCAACCTCCAACAGCTGGACAGGCTTAGTGCTCTATCCCTACATTCCACAGTTGTGGCCAACCCTGCCACAGCCAACAAACACATAAAGCCCTTGCAGAGAATATCCCTGGAGCACGTGGCTCTGATAATAGGAGGAACTGCATTTCTGGGCCTCATGGGTCTGAAACAATTGAAAATATAATCCTTGGCAGGCTACCAAATACTAGGGCATTGCACAAATTATAGAATGAAAAACACCCCCAGTCCTCATATGAAGAAGGTCAATTTCTTATCTTGGAGCTTCTTCCTAAGGATCAGACTTGCCACACATTCAGTCTACAGAAGTGTCCCCAGAGCGTATAAGCAAGGAGACACTTAGAACACTCCTTTGGCCTCACTACAACTTGCTGATACCTCTCAGAAAGGATCTACTATACACGTATAAAGCTACAATTTTAGCAACCCTTATACAGATCTACTGGTCTGGGGATAAGACAAGCTTATAACTGTGGACTCACCAGAGTATATATTCACTTACCTTAAGCTGCTGTCTGAAAATCTGGAATCCCTCCTCCTGGAACACTGACAGGTTTTGGCATAACCTCAATGGGAAAATATCAATAATAAATCAGGCTGGGGTGTCTGGGTGGCTCAGGCAGTTAAGTGTCCCAACTCTTGATTTCAGCTCAGGCCATGATCTCAAGATCATGAGATTGAGCCCCGCATGGGGCTCCATGCTCAGCAGGGAATCTGTTTGGGATTTCCTCCCTCCCTCTGATCCCAACCTCTGTGTGCATGCTAAAATCAATCATTCAACCAATCATTTTTTTTAAATGAATAAATCAGACTACTTAGAAAGGCATGAAATTCCAAGAAACTTTGAAAGCTATGACAGAGTTGAATGATAAGTTTCTTCTACTGCACAAATCTACTACTTCAAGACCATAAGAGATTCCAATTTCATCTATTACATAGCAGAGTCAGGCAAATCAAAGATAAATGAATATATTCCAAATTAAAGCACAATAAAAAACCTCCAGAAAGTTTCCTAATAAAATGGAGATAAGTCATCTTCCTGATAAAGAGTTCAAAACAATGTCATGAAGAACCTCACTGAACCCAGAAGAAGAATGGATGAACACAATGAGATTTTCAAAAAAGAATACATTAGAAAATCAAGCAGAGGTCACAGAGCTGAAGAATACAATGGCTGGACTTAAAATACACTAAGGGTGTTCAATAGCAGACTAGACAAAATAGATCAGATCAGCAAGCTGATAAAATGGTAAAACTCACCTAGATAGCGGCAAAAGGAAATATAATTTTGAAAGTAAGGATAGCAAAACAGGACTATGGGACAGTATCAAGCAGAATAACATCTGCATAATAGGGGGTCCCAGAAGGAGAAGAGAAAGAAAGAAATTAGAAACAGTAGTTGAAGAAATACTGGCTCAAAATGTTCTTAACGTGTGAGGGAAACAGACTTCAGGTCCAGGAAGCGGCGAGAGTTCTACATAAGATGATCCCAAAGAAATCCATACCAAGACACATTATAATTAAAATGTCAACAGGTAAAGATAAATATTAAAAGCAGCAAGAGAAAACAACTTGTTACATACAAAGGAACCCCCATAAGACTATCAACTAAGTTTTCAGCAGAAACTTGCAGGCCAGAAGAGAGTAGTAGCATGACATATTCAAAGTGATGAAAGGACAAAGGCTTCCAACCAAAAATCCTATACTTAGCAAGATTATCATTCAAAATTGAAGGAGATAAAGAGTTTTCCAGACAAGCAAAAACTAAAGGAATTCATCACCACTAAACCAGCCTTGCAAGAAATGTTAAAGAGATTTCATTAAGCTGAAAAGAAATGATACTAACTAGTAACAAGGAAAAAAAAAAAACTACAAAAGTACAATCCTTACTAATAAATACAAATATAGAGCAAAGGTAGTAAATTAACAACTTCTAAGGCTAATATGAAGGATGAAAGACAAAGTAGTAAAATTAGATATAATAATTAGCTAGGGGATATATGGAATAAAAAGAATATTAAATAAAGTATCAAAAACATAACATATGGTAGAGGAAAATAAAAGCAGCAATTTTTGGTGTACTCAAACTTATGGTATCAACTTAAAATAGGCTCTTATCTGTAGAATGAAATATATGAACTTCATGATAACCATAAAGCAAAAATCTAGAATAGACACAAAAGACAAGAAGAATCTAAATATAAGACTAAAGAAAACCACCAAATCATGAGAGAAGAATAAAGTAACACAGAGGAACTATAAAGCACCCAGAAAACAATAAAATGGCAATAGATATATATCAATAATTATTCAAATCATAAATGGAGTAAATTCTCCAATCACAAGACAAAGTGGCTAAATTGATTAAAAAATAAAACCTTCTATATGCTGCCTACAAGAGATTTACTTCAGATCTAAAGACACACAAAACTAAAAGGATGGAAAAAATATTCCATGCAAATGGGAGGGATGTAAAGCTAATGTAGTAAGACTCTCATCAGAAAATAAAGCTTTAAAACAACAATGAAGGACACAAAAATACATTACAAAATAATAAAAGGATTAATACAATAAGAGGATATAACATTTATAAATATATATGCATCCAACATAGGAGAATATAAATATACAGAGTAATTAAAACAAACATAAAAGAAGAGACCTACAGTGAGAGAATAATAGGATACTCTACTAGCACCCTTGCATCAGTGTACAAAGTCAAGTGTTCTGATCTGAAACAACAAAAACAGGCAGAGAATCTGAATAGATGTTTTTCCAAAGAAGACATGCAGATGGCCAACAGGTATATGATAATATTTCAAAAATCACTAATTATGAGGAAAATGCTATTCAGAATCATAATGAAACATTACCTAGCACTTGTCAAAGTGGCTATTATCAAAAAGTCAAAAAACACAAGTATTAGAGAGGATGTGGCAAAAAGGGACCCCTTGTACACTGGTTGTAAATTGGTTCAGTCACTATGGAAAACAGGATGGGGATTTCTCAAAAAATTAAGAACAGGGATCCCTGGGTGGTGCAGCGGTTTGGCGCCTGCCTTTGGCCCAGGGCGCGATCCTGGAGATCCGGGATCGAATCCCATGTCGGGCTCCCGGTGCATGGAGCCTGCTTCTCCCTCTGCCTGTGTCTCTGCCTCTCTCTCTCTCTGTCTCTGTGTGACTATCATAAATAAATAAATAAATAAAAATAAAAAAAAATAAGAACAATTCTACAATATAATCCAGCAATTGCACTTACTAATTCAAAAAGATATCGGCACTCCTATGTTTATTCCAGTTTATTTACAACAGCCATGATAAGGAAACAATGTAAGTGTCCATCAATGGATGGATGGATGGATGGATGGATGGATGGATGGATGGATGGATGAAGATGTAGAGTGTGTGTGTACGTATTTACACAGATATATATATGTACACACACACATACACACACACAATGGAATATTACTCAGCCATAAAATTTAATAAAGTCTTGCCATTTGTGATGACATGGGTGAGACTTTAGGGTATTATGTTAAATGAAATGTCAGACAAAGACAATTACCATATTATTACACATAAATGTGAAATCTAAACAACAAAACAAAAATTCAGAGATACAGAGACCCTATTAGTGGTTACCAGAGGGAGAGGGAGTTGGGAGATGAGTAAAATGGGTTTGAGAGGCTCTACTGTATGATAGATGATAAGGAGACCTATGTTAGTGATCATTTTTGTTATATATACAAATATCAAGCTATGTTATACATGTGAAACAATTTTTATATCAGTCTTACCTAAAAAATCTACTTTCCCATTTATTAATTTCTATTTACCTTTAAATAAGCATACATAATATATAATAGGCCTGTATATCACCATTTCTCTCTTTTGTATATTTTATCCAATAAGTGAACAGTGGCCCCATGAGTTCAACCATTGAATGTGATTGATGGCCAACTCTCAACATGAAATTCAGATTACTTTTCTGAGCTCTACATTCTCAGATCAAACTCACTGCAGACATATGCATATAGATATTGAAGAGGTCTTTTTCCCTAAAATTTTACTTATTGTGGTTCATATTACTAGGTCTGAATGTTGTTAAGTGATATTTCACCTAAATCTGATAATAGACATTTTTCAGTGACTAACGTGGCCATGTTTAGCTATAGAAAAGGTCACTCAAGGTGAATTGACAGGAAATTGGCAGATTAGACAATGTAGTCACTGCATCATGTGGTAAATGGGGCTGCTCACAGAATCAAATTGTCTAATGATGTCACCAACACCTCTCATTATATCACTGGTAGAGATTTATAAAATCAAGTGTAATATTAACGGATTTAAGGAACGACCTCCAAAAGGAGGCATCTAATGCTGCAAAATAGCTTTGACATATAACTCTCCTTTTCTATAATAAATTCTCCTTATTTATATATATATGTAAATTTGAAAAATATTAATGTTTAATAATTCCCAATTACAAAATATTTTATGAATGGGTTAAAATTATAGATGTTCTACCATCTGTTAAAAAAATCATTTTTTACTTATTGATGAGAGACACAGAGAGAGAGGCAGAGACACAGGAGGCAGAGGGAGAAGCAGGCTCCCTGTAGCAAGCCTGACACAGGACTTGATACCAGGACCCCGGGATCGCGACCTGAGCCAAAGACAGACACTCAACCACTGAGCCACCCAGGTTTCCCCCGGCCAATAATAATAATAATAATAATAATAATAATAATAATAATAATTTTATATGGAGTAAAATTTCACTCCTGTTACCTCATGTTGAATATGTTTTTCCATTGCCCACAAGGTTGTCATTACTTTGCTCAACTCACATTCAGAAATTGGAGGCTCTACCCTAAAGAATCTGTCAGCTATGGAAAATACGTTGATGTGTAATTGTGTGTTTGTGGGTGTAGTGGAGATGGGAGAGGAAGACACCTGGGAAGTCCCCTCCGTGTGGCCTGAAATTCATTTTACAAATAATGAATTTTGCAACAAGATGCCAAAAAAGTAGCAAATTGTTGACATATGGTTTTAAAATAAAACGGGAGTAGTTTCTGTGGGAAAGAATCCATTGTTACATTGTTGAAAAGTGGTGTTATAATGCATAGCATATACATTCATATCTATTTCTCTTTCTGTTGTGACATGGCACAGGTTCTACCTAGAGGGTCAGGATTTTTAGGTGAGATGCTTTACTGCTATTGCCAGTGGTCTTTCAAACCTGATAGCATGTGTTCACATATCAATTCTGTGAAAAACAGCAGTCAGCATTTATTTTCCAGGAGTTTTTTATTTTTTTTATTTTTTTATTTTTATTTATTTTATTTTTTTAACAAAGAAATTCCCTTAAAGTATGTATTCTCTCTCTCTCTCTCTTTTTTTCTTATTCTCTTAATTCATAGATTTGATGGACTATCTTTTCATTCTCAGGGAGATACTGAATTTATTTAAAAAAAAAAAAAAGGTCCTAGAAGGTCACATGCGGTCAGATTTAATGACCTGCTTTATCATATAGAAGAGAATTGGTGGGGACATTCAGGACACATTGGTTTCTTATTCACATTCTCATTTTCTCTCAAAATCCCATGAAATCTGTGCTCATTACTGAACATTCTCATTGCTCTAAAGACAGAATTTGAAGGAGAAACCTGTTATACAAAGATGCCCTAACATTTCTACATAATTTATCTCTGCACCTGCAGCGATAGATCACTTTTCTTGAATAGTGTCCACAGAACATAACCTGAGATGGTCTCTTGCAGCTTGCATTAATAGGATCTGGCCTACATACCTAGAGGTTACTGGTCTATTGTGTAGTAGTTAATAGCTAGCTGTGGAATGCTTATTTAATTTTTCAATTTAAATGCCTAGATAATGCTGGGGGCAGTGCAGATATATAAACAACTCGTTCTTGGCCTTAAGAGGTGTTATTATTGCTTGGGATGAGCAATTATTCAAGATATCCCCAGGAGAAGTGGAACGTGACAGATGACAGACTAGCGCTATTTAGAAGCCGCCTGCCAGATGGTCAGAACCTGCAGTGGGGAGTGAGGACAATATGAAGGGACCTGGGGCAAAACAGTTTCTCTGTAGCAATCTGGTAGCAGGAGCATTTGGAAATCGGAGGGCCCAGCTCTCAAGGTTTGTGGGGGGGCGGGGAGGGGGGAAGAAAACCAAACAAGTTCCACAAAAAAAACTACATGAAAATTAGTTACATATGAACTGAAATTAGACTGATTTGATGATTAACCAGTTTTGTGATTAAATCTTCTTCTCTGGCCTGATGGGTTGGCTGTTTTTTACTTCAGCAGGATTTGATATAGAAGTTATGGTAAAATTTCAAATTTACTTTAAAAGAGTTAATTACTACTTAGTTATTATTACTTAATAATTAATTACTTATTATTACTTAAATATTAATTACTTAATTATTACTTAATTTATTACTTAAAGGAGCCACAGGTAGAGGGTGGGGGGGGTGAGGGGGGTAAGAGGGGCTGTATATTGGTCTGGCCACAGTTTCAGCAGTTTGTTAAGCTGCCCCTGGTATAAAAATATGTTGTGTTCTTGGGTTTCCAGGTGTTGTCTGCAGTTTGCAGTGCTCGGGAGCACTTGTTTCTTTGTCCCAGTAGTCAGCGGGGGTGGATGAACATACAAGGGAAGGTGAACCACCGAATGCTAGAAGAATCAAGGCAACATTCTCTGCCAGCCTCTTTTTCGTGTTGTGTTGGAGAAGCACAGTATTATGTTGGGAAAATAGTTATTTGAGGGAAGTATCCAAGACTACCCACATCCCAGCACGTAAGATGCAATTCACTTGGAACGTCAGATGTCTGACATCGTAAATGTAAGGAATGTTCATTTGCTAGATTATAGGAGACGCGGGCACTGTATTCGCACACCACTAACTGTTATTTAGGCCTTTAAGTTAAATGTACTTTAATATAAATGCCATAAAATGCACTCAGGTCAATGCCACACTATTAAAGGGGTTTGGAACATGTCTCCCTGAAATATTCCACTTGGGCATGAAGCTTACTTTTGAACTAAAACGAAGCAAAACTCAGCAGATTTAAGAAAAGCTTTTCACCTCTCCCCTCACCTACTTAAGTTGACATCTGGGGCCTGTACCTGGAAGAGAGTTATCACCAGAGATTCCGTTTTATCTAAGAAACTTCTCCATGTAAGAGGGTAAAGTGTTGTTGTTGTTGTTTTTAATAATTTATTTATTCATGAGAGACAGAGACACAGGCAGAGGGGGAAGCAGGATCAATGCAGGGAGCCTGATGCAGGACTCGATCCCGGGTCTCCAGGATCAAGACCTGAATTAAAGGCAGATGCTCAACCGCTGAGCCACCCAGGCATCCCAGAGGGTAAAGTTTTCTTTCTCAAACTTCTCTCATCCTCCTGAGAATGGCCATCCTCCCCTTAGATCCCCAGAACTCTACTCGTTTCCTTTGCCTGAGATGTTACACAGGCTTCCCCTACTGGCTGCCCCTGGGGTCTTGTGTTTCATATGTCCCTGTTTATACGTAATTAAATTTGTTCTCCTGTTAATCTGGCTTCTGTCAATTTAATCATGAAACCAGCTAAAAACTTAACAGGGAAAAAGGAGAAAAATTTTCTGCCCTTGCACTGTTTTTAAAATTAATCACTTAAGATTTAATATAAAACTACAGTAAAGTGTCTGCTGACCTTTAAATTCCTTTCAAAATAGTTTTCGCTATTCTAGGAAAATTGCATTAACAAGAAATTGTAAAGCTTTCCTGTAAAGTTAGCAAAATATCTTGCTGGGGTTTTTATTAGTATTAAAATGAAGCTATTTTGGGGCACCTGGGTGGTTTAGTGGTTGAGCCTCTGCCTTTGGCTCAGGGCGTGATCCCAGGGTCCCGGGATCGAGTCCCACATTGGGCTCCCTACAAGAAGCCTGCTTCTCCCTCTGCTTATGTCTCTGCCACTGTCTATATCTCATGAATAAATAAAATTTTAAGAGAAAATAAATAAAATTAAGTTCTCTTCCAATCCATACACTTGGCTTAATAACCTGTTTACTTAAATTTTATGTTTAAAAAGTTATAATTTTCAGCAGTTATTTTGCTAAATTCATTCCTATGATTTTTGGTTTTGATACTATTATAAATGATGTAATTTAAATATAACATATTCAAAATTTTTGTTCGTGGTCTCAAAAAATAAAATTCCTCTTCATACATTAATCTAATATTTTGAAACTTGCCTAGATTGTTTTTTTTTACTTTATTGTATACATTTAGATTTATTTAAGATTTTGATTTTTAGATTTTATTCATCTATTTGAGAGAGAAAGAGAGAGAGAGAGGAGGAGTGGAGAGGGACAAGATGATTCCGAACTGAGTGCCAAGCCCAATGGGGGCTCAATCTCAAGACCCTGAAATCATTACCTAAGCCAAAATCAAGAGTTGGTTCTTAATGGACTGAGTCACTCCAGGTGCCCCCCCCCTTTTTTTAAGATTTTATTTTTTTAACCATGAGAAACGCAGAGAGAGGCAGAGATATAGGCAGAGGGAGAAGCAGGCTCCCCCTGGGGAGCCCAGTGAGGGACTCGATCCCAGGGCCCCAGGATCACAACCAGAACCAAAGGCAGAGGCTCAACCACTAAGCCACTCAGGGGCCCTGGTGCCTCTTCTTTCACATTTTTTTTTAGACAAAGATTATAGGAATAGTCTTTGAGTGGGACATTTTTGCTTTGTTGCAAATCTTAGAGTAAAAGTGTTGTCTTTCACTATTAAATATGATATTAGCTTTAGGTGTTTCATAACTCACATCCATTTGAAAATAATGTTTATTCTATTCCTAATTAACATATTTAAAAAAACATAAATAGGTTTTGAATATTGCAAATGGTTTATTTGAACCTATCGAAATGACCAGAAAAGATAGTTTTGTTAAGGTGGTGAATACTTTCTTCTGAAATATTGAAAAAAATATTGTATCCCTGGGTATAAATTCAACTTAATTCTACATTGTCACATAAAATGATGATAATTTTTTGACTTTTTTTTATAAAAGGAATATTTGTAATTTTCTTATAACATCTATGTCAGATTTGAATAATCAGATATACTGGCCTTAAAAATGAGTTGGTAAGTATTCTCTTCTCATTTAGAATTTATCTATAAAATCTGTCAGTATCTTTTCTTTATGGGGAAGGTTTAGGGTTAAATATTAAATATCTGTACTAGCTAAAAAGTTAATCAGGTATTCCATTTCTTTTTGAATCTGTTTTGGTACATTATTTTTTAAGGTTTGTGAAATTGTTTCCCAAATTTTATAAATGAGTCTGTTAAATGTAAGTTATCTATTGTATTGATTTATAAGGTTATTTATAAATTCCCATTATTCCTCTTTTAATGTCTGAAGTATCTGTAATCATGTCCTCTCATTCATTCCGGCCGTTGGTTGGGAGAGAGACTGACAGAGACAACGTATTTCCCTAATAGCATTATAAGGAGTTTATTAGCTTTGCTTTTCAAATAATTTTGCCTTTGTTTTCTCTTTTTTATTTTTTAATTTTTATTTATTTATGATAGTCACAGAGAGAGAAAGAGAGAGAGGCTGAGACACAGGCAGAGGGAGAAGCAGGCTCCATGCACCGGGAGCCCGACGTGGGATTCGATCCCGGGTCTCCAGGATCGCGCCCTGGGCCAAAGGCAGGCGCCAAACCGCTGCGCCACCCAGGGATCCCTGTTTTCTCTTTTTTAAAAATCTTTTTCCCATCTTCTATTCCTTTTATGAGTGCTTTTTATTATTCTTTCTTTCTTTGTATTTACTATGGATTAAGAATTGTTCTTTTCAAATTTTTCTTAATGTAGATCTATCATTGCTTTTCTTAAATGTTTCCTTTTTCCAATATAGGAATTTTGTGGTGAAAATCTCCCTCTAAATTAGGTTTAACTTTGTCTCACAAATTCAGATAGGTTGTATTTTAATTATTTAACTTGAAATATAATTTCTCTGGTGCTTTATTTCTTGATTCATTGTTTTTACATATGTACGTATGCATACAAATGTATGTGTTAACACCAAATATTTAATTAATATGATTCTGGAGATATAGTGTGGTGATTGATACACAATTACCTAAATTCTGATCAGAGCATAGGCTCTGCTGTATTTCAACCATTTAAAGCTTAATGAGTTTTATTATTTGGGCCAACAGCTACTCTAATGTGATGAATGCCAGTCTGCATGAGGGGGGATAAAAAGCGTATTCTGTTGTAGGGATTACTTGTATTGTTCTGTAAATGCCTATTTGACCAGTTTATTGATATTTCTTCTCACATCTTATATATTTAACTGATAATCACTTATATGTTTTATCAATTGCTTAAAAATGTATTTTTAAAATCTTCACCATCATTTGGGATCTGTTCTCTTTCTTGATTCTGTTCATCTTGCTTGGACAGAAATGTTGAAGCCCTCTTATTAGGCACACACTTAGGACTGTTATGTTAAAATTGAGAAAAAAATGTGATGCACCAAGTTCCCATGAAATGTTCCTTAGATTTAAAAACCCTCCAGTCTCATTAATTCTATTTGGCCTATGTCAGGTTTCTAACGTAATTTTTGATTATTTGGAGCCATTCCTATTTTGAAAACATAGTAAGACATTTTCATATTCAGGAAATTTTGTTGCTTAAGATTTTCTTGATAGTAAAATGTGTTTTAAAAAAAGGTTTTATTGAGGAAAATAATCTAGTCTTCATGGTTGCTCTCAATTCATAGCAATAATCCTGCCTTGCTGGTTTAATCAGTTTCAACTCTAGTAACTTGCTGGTATTATTCAATTTTAACTCTGTCACTTTGTTTGTACATGATCTTGACTTAATTTACTTGTACTTAAGATTCTTGCCCTGTAAATTTGGCTTGTGGAGATAATGAATGAGTTTGGCCATATAAGTATATTTTAAAAAATACATTAAGATCCCATACCTAAGGAATGATCATTAACTTTATAAACGCAATGGTTACTATTTTATGAATCTTTGTTCAAGTCAAATAGATAAAAATAGACTACAGGTATTTTTTAAAGATAGTATGATTTAAGAAAAAAATTATGCCATTTGTAGAATATTACAACTGATACATATTTATAAAAATTGATGTTCTTTGATAATTTAAGGCTAATATTATACATGACAAACATGTTAATACACTATATTTAAGTACTATCAGTAGAAAATACTTCTAGCAATATCATTCACTTGAAGCAGGCTGCAGGGGAAGGTTTAAAAATATACCTTAGTATTTTAGCAACAAATTTCTGTTTTAAGGATACTATGGAGATAAGTATTTATAGGACCTTCTTTAATGCTTGGTTGCATAGTTTAGATATAAATTGTCTAACTTGTAGAGACCCAAGAATTTACTAATTAGAGTTAATAATCAACATAAGTAAAAGATACCGTTAATTGACATTTGGATTACTTTATGTTAAGATTGAATTGAAATGGAGTCTTAATTATTGATAGTATATTTACAATAGTATCTCCATCATTTTATCTACCTGTCAAAGTGTATCTGAGTACCTATGTGTCTCCTTATTTGTCTGTCTGGATGTATTGATTCTGTCTCTATCTATCTATCTATCTATTGGAAAGAGATCAATATACTTATGCATATGTATGTATACATAAAGAAATCTATATAAAGATTTTATATTTAGAGATAGATAATCCCGATAAACATATAGATACTGTGATATAGATATATATCTCTATATCTAGAGGGAGAGATTTGTATTTATTCCTCTCCTTTTCTGTCTGTTGCAGAGATGGGTAAGTATTATAAGTTCCTGAACTTGTTCTCAGATGGATTAGTTGGCTAATACATGGAGAAAACAAAACAAAATTGTTATATCTACTTGGTAGAATAAACACCATTCATCTAGTTATGATGACCTGATTTACAATCTAAATGTCATGACAAATATAGTCTCTCTTGAACTTTGTGGAGAATCTCATCCTTGTGAATAAGAGCAAATAAAAGAAAATATAACCTTTAATAGATTCTTTGGGAGCATTATTTAATTCTGTTATTGGAAAATCTTTATTTCTAGTGATAATTACAAATAAGATAAAATAAAATTAGCTATCTTAAAGTCATTTTTTGAGAGTCATTTCTTTCTCTACCTAACTTTTTCGTAATCATGCTAATACAAGAGAAAGAGAGAGAGAGAAGAAAAATGGAAAATAGAAATTAGAAAAAAGGTTGGATTCAGAAGAGATTCCTTAAAAATATGCTCCAAGTTAAACAATCCCAGTGTCCCCTTTATTTAAACATGCCCCATAAAGAAACTTTGGAAAGAACTTTAGGAAAACAGAATTTTGAAATCTTAAGTATACGGCAAGATTCATGTAGATTGAATTGAAGCTTCATGTAAGTAGGATGACTATAGTAAGGAAAATACGCCCTGTTTCAGCAGCATGTAAATATTTTGCCCATGTCATTTTATGATTATTGACAAAATTCTTCTGGGAAACATATGGTTTGCTGAGGTATAACAACATTACTACCACCTGTGTCCCTAATTAGAACACCTCAATTTAGTTAATCTTAAGTATCAAAATTATGCTCAGTACTCATTACCAGGGCTAAGTTAATCACATAATAATGAGTAATACCAAGATGTCAAAATCACTTAGAATTACTGAGGCTAATTGCACATAAAAAGGATATAATATACTCACCATGGCCCACTAAAGCACAATTAAGTACATATTACTACTTTTCCCCCACAATGTATCATAGGCATATAGTAAGGATTTTTATAATTTTTATTTTTTTAAAGATTTTATTTATTTATGAGAGAGAGAGAGAGAGTGAGAGAGAGAGAGAGAGAGAGAGAGAGAGAGCAAAAGAGAACACAAGCTGGGAAGAGAGGGAGAAGCAAGCTGCCTACTGAACAGGGAGCCTGTTCAAAGCTCTATCCCAGGATCCCCAGATCCTGACATGAGCCAAAGACATATGCGTAACTGACTGAGCCACTCAGGTGCCCCAAGAATTTTTTAATTAGTATATAAATAAATGACTGAATATAGTAGGACACATGGTTCAGAAGTTTATGCCCCAAGTTAGCTGGATTGGGTCTTGCATGGCCAAAAATTAAGGTACACTTAGTTGGGCTCTTATCTAAGGGATCTGAGAAGGAATCTGATTCTGAGCTTATTCCTCGTGTAGATGTTTCTTGTGACTATATGTTTTAGGGCCTTGTTTCTTGCTATCAGCTAGAAAGCCCCTCCCTGCTTTGACACTGCCTATATTCTTTTTCATGTGACACCCCTATATTTAAAGCTAGCAATACACGCCAACTCCTTCTCATGCTTCAAATCTGCTTGACATCTGCTGCTTCATCTGACTTCCTTTACTGCTACCAGTCAGAGAAAAGTCCTTGCTTTCCTAGACTCATGTTATTAGACCAGGCCAATTTGATCTATATTTTAAGATTGGCTTTGGAATTTAATTACATCTGCAAAATCTCTTCACAGTAGCCCAACATTAGTGTTTAGTTGAATAACCAAGGGTTAGTAATCTTGGGGGTGTATGGAGACCATTCATAGATGCAGACCTAGCAGAGGAAGATAAAATTATATATGCAAACAAGGAATTAAGATTCATCAACTTTAGGATGCCTGGGTGGCTCAGCCGTTGGACATCTGCCTGCAGCTCATGGCATGATCCTAGAGTCCCGGGATCAAGTCCACATCTGGCTCCTTGCATGGAGCCTGCTTCTCCCTCTGCCTATGTCTCTGCCTCTCTCTCTGTGTGTGTCTCTCTCATGAATAAATAAAATCTTAAAAAAAATTCATCAGCTTTTGGCCAGTGATATAAACTATTAGAGTAAATAAATTTGCATAAGATGACTATTCAGAAAACCAGGAGGGGCCTGTGCCAACCTGTGAATCATTAACTGCAAGCATGGGCAATAAAGTTGGGGAAGGAGGAAAAGAGAAATCAAATAAAAATAGCTGATCAAGGAGGGCATGTTTATCTTCTCTGTGGAAGCAAAGGTGGAAAACAATTTTTAGAGGTTAAATCAATTTTCTACGTGAATGATGAAAAAAAGATTAAATAATGGTTCACAAGCAAATGCTGGATTTGGCCATTAATTATCCAAGTGATAGCTGGGTGTAAAAGGCATAATGAAGTTCAGAAGCTGAACATCAGAAAGTCAAGAAAATAGATGTGACAGGATCTGAAGTGGACTGATTTTTGAGAAACTTGAATGAGAAGACAGGGAGAGTCTGAGAGCAGTATCTAAAAAGCCTCTAGGATGAAGAAAAATTCTATATTTTTTTAATTTTAATATAAATATTTGAAAATATTTGTGAGGAAAGTTATGGCTGGAAAGAAATTCAGAATATTGGATTATTGATAGAACAAGTTCTTTGATTAAATATGAGGGAAGCTGTTCAAGACCAATACAGAGTCTAATCTTAAATGAAAGCCTAATTTTATGTGTAAGCATTTCTCCCTGTTGAAAGGTTCATTAAGAAGTCTAAAGAATCCCTCCATCTTCCATTCATTTAGTTCTAGACAATAGAAACAGATTCTCTTAGTGCATTAAATATTTTTGGAAAAAAAGAAAATATAGTGAATGATCCTAAGTTGTGTGCTAAATTCTTCGTAACTTAAAAATGGCAAACAATGGAGATATCTAAATAAGCTATTTAATTTAAAATTTATATAGCTATATAACTTAAAATGAATTTTAATTCATTAAAATTGAATGAATTAAAATGAATTTTCCGAAGCACTAGAAATGGAATGGTTGAAATTGGCTATTTCTCACCAATGATTCAAAAGGTAAAGGAGAATTAAATGTTACTTTTCATCTTGTGTTGTTACATCAGTTTTTTAAAGATGTTATTTATTTATTCATGAGAGATGCAGAGAGAGAGAGAGAGAGAGAGAGAGAGAGAGAGAGGCAGAGACACAGGCAGAGGGAGAAGCAGGCTCCATGCAGGGAGCCTGACGTGGGACTCGATCTCAAGTCTCCAAGATCACGCCCTGGGCTGAAGGCAGCACTAAACTGCGGAGCCTCCTGGGCTATCCTGTTATATCACTTTTTAAATTAATGTTTACATGCATTATTTTTATAAATAGGAAGATAATCCAAAAAAGTTGAGAAAAGCATTAAGCTTTATGCACAACATTGAGTTATTTGAAAATTTATTTGAACAAGTATTTTATTATTTTCTTATGTTATTATTAATATAGTTATCTCTGGTAAATCTGAGTTATGTTCTTGGCAGGCTATCATTGCTCCAACTGTTACTGCTAGGCATGGAAACATAATGAGGTATTCTAGTAATATCTGTTTTCATATGATTCTCTCTTCCTATGGCAAATTAGTAGCAGCAAATACACTTTCTCACAATGAAAGTGAATAACTGCTACTGATCTAAATGGTGGGAGTACTCACAAATGTGACTGGGAAATAGCCATTGCTATATGTTAGAAGAAACTCTCTCTTGGTAGAAGTAGCCACTCTTTTGGGAGCCACAATCTATATAGGCCACTAGAGCCTAAAGTTGTAAGGATGGAAGTGTAAATTGTCCATGTGATTTCATGGATATTATGATGGGAGCGTCTACTCCTACTTCAGACTTTAGCTTCCAAACTTATGTGTTCTAGCTATTGTGCTCACAGAGCTATAGGATGGCCATCAGTTCAAAGTTTGTGTGTCATCTTGAGAACAGCAGTCAAAACTTCATCGTATTTTAAGCTCATTCCAATGTTCTATTAAGCTTTCAGTTTCCAGGCCATATATGGTGGGATCAGAGGAATTCATAGACATGTGTCTTTGCCATACCTCATTAACCCATAATCTAGGATATTGTGCAGGATGCGATGTTAGTCAAATGCTTCGAGTCCTAAGTCAGTAGTGTTATCTAAGGCTCCATGTTGGTCTGTGGCTGCCAGGTCCAATATACTACAGAAGTCTCCCATGTTACCATATCTTATCTATTTCAAGTGCTCATTGTGCATGCACTGGGGTGGCTGAAGTCTGAAAATAGCTTATTTCCACTGAAAAAGATAGCCTATATAATTTTCCCCGATGGTAGTCCATCTGACTTAGTGATATCCCATAGACCTTCTTCATGCTTATCCCAAATGTGCTATTTCCATTTTACAATAGGTTGGTGGTATTATCAATCAATCTGATGAATTTGCTGGGTCTGACTATATAGTTTATAATGGGGCCCTTTGGTCACATAATCATTTGCAGTCCTACTGTAAAGTGTTTCAATTTTACTAGGGTCTTTAGTAGGTTTGAAGCTACTTTTCAAGTAGTAATTCTGAATTGCAGATGGTATGACCAGGCCCTGGAACTCTTGGTGGCTAAGTTGCCACTGAAACACTCACGTTAACACTTGTAAGAAACTCTACACTACATTCTTATCTACCATAGGTACTTCCAGCTCCATGGGATCAAGTGATTCAATGATCTACTAGAGAAGATCATGTATACTGAAGCCTGAACATACTACAGATCTTTTGTTCTGTCCCTACCAAGTGACCAAATCACTTGCTGAATGGATCCAATTTGTATACCAGAATGTGCTATGAGCTCTCTCAAATTTAGAGAACTTTAGGTAAAGAGGCTTGTAAGTACCCTCTCACACACTTTTTTTTTTTTTTTTTTTGTAAAAGGTCTTCATCTTGGATGTTTCAGCATGCCCCATATAAACTCCCACCAAAATCACCCAAAGTAATAGCTTTATTTGGAAGCTTGGTCTTTGTCAGCTTTGTCTCCCATCTTCATAGATTTTATAAAGGCACCCAGGCTATCATTTCTTAACAAGTTCAATTCATATCACATCAACAGAGTAGACTCATGATTGTCTATGGGAGATCTATATAATAAAAATCCATTTGTACCAAAGAGTTAACATGTCCCTAGGACACAGTCATAAATATAAAGTCCTGTCCATTTCAGGTAAATATGAAATATTGCTTTCTCTTCTTCATAGAGATTAGGAAAAATGGATTAGCAAACCAACATCAGTATACCACATGCTAGCAAGTGTGCTGAACCTTTCTATTTAATCATACTATCTGCAGCAGAACAATAGGTCTGTGGCTAAGGTTTGTTTACCTTTATAGTCACCAGAAAACTCCAGGATTCATTTAATAGCATTCCTTATATTTCTTAAGTGCTTGAAGTATTCATTAAATTGGCTCATACTTTCCTACCGATATTGTATCATAATTCCCACCATTTTAGAGTCTCAGTAACGGAAGTACTTCAGCAGTGTAGTCATTTCTACCATTTGTGCAACAAATGATCCGATCTCTTCATCCCACTTTCAGGATTTACTTCCTAAGACCTATTTTGTTTCCAACTCTCTTGATTTGTGTTTTCCTATAAGCTGACCTGGTACAACAAAGATTTGAGTGCAATTTGTTTCTTTAGGAAGTTATCCAATTAAAACATTGTTTGGAGAGAGGAGAAGTGACAAAACTAGATCAATGAAGTATGTATTATTATAATACCAGTTACCACTGTATATCCTTGGAGGGCACTGTTTGAGGTACCCCAGGGGACAACATAACAGACTTCATTTCTTCCTACTAAGGGGTAAGAATTATGTGGTATTTATCTACCGTATCTGTCATCAGATAAAGGTCTCTTCTGGGACACCTGTGTCCCAGCACTGACTTGCCCTAAACTTGAACCACTGGTCTCCTTAGCCCTGAAAAACACCTTTAGGCAAAAATCACAGGTATATTCCATATTCAGCCTTCTTTCTGTGAAAGCATGGACCTCATACTGACAGTTCCCAATAATACCACAGAATGTAGGAATTTACTCACACATTGTAAAGTTTCAGGATTTGCTAGAGGAAAAAAAATACTAGTTTTTGTTTTTTAAGATTTTATTTGTTTACTCATGAGAGACAGAGAGAGAGAGAGGCAGAGAAATAGGCAGAGGGAGAAGCAGGCTCCCTGCAAGGAGCCTGATGTGGGACTTGATCGTGGACCTTGGGATCACACCCTGAGCTAAGGCAGATGCTCAACCACTGAGCCACACAGGCATCCCCCCAAAATACTAGTTTGCATAAAAGAAGAAAATGAAAGGCAAAAAGAATTGCAAGATTAGAGAAAGATCCAGTGACGGGATGGTATCATGTGGATGAAAGGACAAAAGTAATGGGGGCAGGGGAAGAGGGAGACAAACCATGAGAGATTCCTAACTGGGAAACAAAGGGAAGCAGAAAGGGAGTGGGCAAGGGGTTGGGAAAACTAGGTGACAGGCACTGAGGAGGGCACTTGATGAGATGAGCACTGGGTGTTATACTCTATGTTGGCAAATCAAACTTAAAAAAATAAAAATAAAAATAAAATAAAATAAAATAAAATAAAAATAAAAATAATAGAAGGATAATTGCTACCTCCTAAAATTATTGTGAGGAATAAATTGAGATAACATTTGTAAAGGCCTTTGCAAAAAAAAAAAAGAGTAGTGGGAGAAATAGAGTATTATAAATAGAGTTACCCTTCAAGTCAAATAGAAAAATAAATACTTTGTGATCCCAAGTTTACTTGACACACCAGTCCTATATAGGTCTACAAATAGCACTAGGAAATTGAGAGACACAAGCTTTGCCTCTACAACCTAAGTCGCTTCTGGTATAACTATCATCAATGAGAGAGCATATATACTGGAAAACATCAAGTTTGTGCTTGGCAGTCAGAGGTTGCTTTCTAAGACGATAGTAGATTCTGGAAGAACGTTTTCATCTAATTATTTGTTTAGATTTATATTTTTGTATTTTTAAATTTTGTTTTGCTTTACATCAATATTTCAGAAAGCACAATATAAAGAAGGTGATAGTTGGATACTAGATTAATGGATGGTTACTGTCATAGAAATGTATGAAACCACCTAAGAAGAGAAGGCTGAGTGAATCAAAAGGCACATGGTTATTCTTTTAATCTATACCCTCAGGCAAGAGGCAATGTAATGCCTTGTATAGCTGTTCCATCAAATCTGTTCTATTCTTACATATTTCCAGTGAAAGAGAACAAGTGACCTACCCATCACTGGAAGAATTTGATGTATAGGTCACATAACAAAAAATACATGAAAATGGACAACATAAAATTGCAAGAGATATTGAAACATGTTAGGTGACTTTAAAAAGTTCATTTAGACAATTGCATAGAATATAGGTCAGCCAGAGTAAATTCATTTAATGATAACAGAATTAGCAAAGGTTGTATATGCCATTAGGGAGGAAAATAAACAAAACCATGATCCCAGAAAGGCATGCGTAGGTTAAAAGAATACATAGTGGCTCAGGAAGAGAGCTTCTAATGGGGAATACACTGAATAGGCAGCCTGGGGTCAGGATACAAATGGCTTTGAAAGTATGTGGCGTAGAATTCACTCTGTAGGAAATGAGGAGTAACTGATGGCTTTTAAGTAGAGGAGTGGCAAGAATAGAAATAAAGATGTTTGGGTTTAAGAGAAGGAGATGGAAGATTCAATGATATCACATGAGCATCCCAAGATTATCTGGCAATGGAATAAAAAGAGTCAGAATGGGATAAGACGAAGTATTTTGGAATAGTTGTTTTTGAACTGGCCATTTCATCATGCTTTTTTAAAGATCTAATTAATTTATTTGGCAGACAGAACACATGCAGGGAGAGCTGCATGCAGGTAGAAGGAGAGGGAGAACCAAGCTCCCTGCTGAGCAGGGAGCCCAGTGTGGGGCTTGATCCCAGAATCCTGGAGTCATGACCTGAGCCAAAGGCAGATACTTAATCAACTGAGCCACTCAGGTCCACCATCATCATGCTTTTTTAAATTATGAAATTAAGTCTACTAGAAACATCAAGAATGTTAGCCCATCCCTATCTACATTTCATCTGACATATGAAGCCATGCAAAAATGGATCATGATTGTGGGACCCAAGTAATTTAACAAAAATCCCCTACCCCTGGACAAGCAGAGCAGGACTAACTCCATTTTGTGCTACACCTGCCATCTCCTGTATGACCCCCACATGACCTGCTTATTGCTTAAGGTACTCCCCTACCCTAGTCAAGCCGCTGAGCACACCCTTACCAGAAACTGGCTCATATAGGAATGCAGAACCCCTAACCTCCAAAGCCTGTAAACCCCACCTTTTGCCCGCCAAACCTGTGCGCCAATTCTGACCAGAGTGATAGGCTAGTTCAAAAGGTCATTATAGGGTAAATTTTAATTCAATTGGCCATCTACGTGTGGACCAACATGACTATGCAACCTTCTGTATGTGTTACAATCTCATTGGGCTCCTATAAAACTGCTACACCTCTTAACCTCAGGGTCCAAGTCCCTGCTCCGCTGTGTGGGGTATACTTGGACCCAAACTCGAGCTTGCAAATAAACCCTCCTGTGCTTGCATGGGTGTCAGCTCCTTGGTGGTTTCTCTGATACACAATGTTGGGCACAACACGATTACAATGTTATTAAGTCAGAGGCCTAGGAATGCCAGAATGCTAAAATCTTGTTTTGATCCAATATCTCTTCCTAGTAGAATCCAGAGGAATATACCAAGAGGGCAAAAGCCAAGCTCCTAATAGATCTTAGAATTTACCTGACAATTCATACCAGTATACATTTCCTCGTAATGTAGAATAAGTGCAGCAAAGGTGGTACAACCTAACTGAAAATCGCCTTCCCAAAGCCTGTCACTAGACTCTTTCTTCTGTGAAGGATACAAACTTTGATCATCCTTTTATTGTTCGTCATCATAACATGTGTTTAAATATTCACAAAGAAAATTTGAAATTTTAGTAGATTTTTAGGTCCCATGGTAGGTTCCCCCTCACTCCAAAACTTACTTCAAGGCAGCCACCTCAAAGGAGAAGGATAAAAAAGGATAAGTGGCTAAAATTGTAGCTCCTTAAGGAAGAAACAGAATTTTTATTTATTTTAGAAAATGCCATGTACATAGCTCTTTAATAAAGGCTTTTAAAGTTGTTAGATTTAAATAAATAAATAAATAAATAAATAAATAAATAAATAAATAAATATAAAAAAATAAAGTTGTTCGATTGTAGTGATTGTGATTTTAAGTGTTTGGGCACATGCTTATTTGAGTCAATTAGACAGTCAATTCGTGAGCTATGCCATGAGTATGCAGCAATACATTTTATCAGTGAATGATTTGTCATACATTTATGAGAACAGCAACTGCAGACGTTATTTCAATATCTTTAAGAATTCTAATTTCTGTGTGCTGCCATATACTAACTCTATAGACACACAAGGCAAAGTCATTATCTTGAGTTTAGACATTCTAAACTTGCTAGATTCTCACATATCCTAAGACTTTTATTATCCCTGCTTTTGTGTTTTCTATTTCAGACTTGTCTTGAGAAATCACAAAATTAGCGTGCCAAAATAAAATTGTCACTACTTTCTCCTAAAAATACATAGAAATATTTTTGGCCATTTCCGTGATTAGTGAAATACACTGGAGATCAGATGTTAGAATATTCTTTCTAGAAATGAAATAAATTCTCCAAGTGTTCTAAAAGAAATTACATTTTTATTTCACTAATATGGACTTTAAAAAACCTGTTGTTTTATTCTTTACCAGGCATAGTTTAATCACCTCTCCCCCCATTTTTTTTTGGTCTGTATGTACTTACTTGTGTGTGTATGTGTATCTATTCCTCAGGGCTCTGATAGCACGCTAATTGTTCATAATTTTGTCCTTAGCATAAGCAGAATTACGCCATATCTGATGTTATTTTTTTTTCTAAAGATTTTATTTATTTTTTATTCATGAGAGGGAGAGAGAGAGAGACAGAGAGAGAGAGACAGAGAGGCAGAGACACAGGCAGAGGAGAAGCAGGCTCCACGCAGGGAGTCCGATGTGGGACTCGATCCTGGGACTCCAGGATTGCGCCCTGGGCCAAAGGCAGGCGCCAAACCTCTGAGCCACCCAGGGATCCCCCCATATCTGATGTTATATTGGACACAAATTGATTGTTTTAAAATTTAAACATAAGATAGAAACCATGTGTAAAGACAGAAGTTAAATACACTTATTTAATTGGAAAAAAATCAGCAAGCCTGTATGAGAACATTCATATTGTAGTATCCCAGGAAATACATGAAATAAAACAAAAACAGACAAAGCCATAAGCAAAATGTTTAAACATTGTTATTCAAAACTGATCAAGTTAAAGTCAGTAAAATATAGGTGGTCAAAGAAGATCTAATTACTAACATGCAATGAAAAGCAGAAAGAGTTAAAAAAAATAGGATTATTGAATGTCCTGGTTCTACCCATGGAAAAGATTTGAAGTGCTTAAATTAAAAAAAGAAAAGAGGCAACTTATTACTTATTATTATTTCTTGGGATTGATGACAACGAGTAGGTGAAAACTAGTTACCAAATTTCATCTGCTGGGCAGACTAAGGTTATACAGAAGGCTTTATTTTTTTAGTACGATGTTACATAAGAGAAGAGATCTCTGAAGAGGTTAGAATTTAAGAGCAAATTGACTAAAGGTGTGGAGGGACACAATTAGGAAGGACAAATACACAGACCTCAATGACACAACATCCCTTAACTGTTTAAGAAGTAGCAAAATAGGCTGTGGATCTGGGAAAGAGTAACCCAGTAGAAGCTTTAGGAGAGGAGAAGCTAGGTCATGTAGGGTACAGTGGGCAATAGGAATGGATGACTTTTATTCCCAGTGGACTTAGAGGTTTGGAGGTTATCTTAAGGAAGAAAATAACATGATTTAGTTGACATTTTAAAAGACATACTCTTAAAAAAAAAAAAGACATACTCTTGTTGTGTGGAAATGGATTATAAGGAAACAAGTAAAAGGAGGGAGACAATCGAGGGTATTGCTCAAGTTAGCGTGAAAAATGTTCTGGTTAGTTAGGGTGCTCGTATGAAGTGTGGAGAAAGAATTGGATGCAAGACTATGAAATTAAAACAGACAAGATTTGCTAATAGACTATGTTGAGATGTTGAGAGAAAGAATAACTTCAAGTTTTGAGGGGTAAGGAGTTTGAGAAATGGAAATGCCTTTTATGGAGTTAGGAAATGCGGAAAAGAAGTACATGTGGGATAAGTTCTTGATACTTCAACATCCAAGACATTCTGAGGTAGGATTCTGGAATTCAGGGAGGAAAAGTCCATGTAGATGGATGTTAGGGACATCAACACACCTGAGGCAGACTGATGGGATATTGAAACAAGGGGTTTAAATGGGGAAAAGAGGTAAGTACTAATCTTGGGAGATGCTACACTTAACAGATTGGGATCTTAGAGATGGGAAGAGCTTATTAAGGAAGGATGAAAATGAAATCTTCAGGAGATAAGAGAAAAATCAGCAGCATTTGGGATGGTAAGGAATGAAATCCTTCAATCTTCATTTCCTCCTTGCCACTCCTTTGTATGAGAGAATGGCAATTTTTATGTTTCACCTATTGGAAAGACCACTGGAGATTCAGAAAGATATTTGGCATTTTGATTATTATAAAGTTTTTTTATAAAGTTTTTTTTAATAGCAATGTACCTAGAACAATGTGTCTTCTCAGGTGTAGACCAAATACCTCAACTAAAGAGAAAGGTCTTAAAATAGAGTTTAAAATCCTAGGATAGATTTTTAAGTAGAGAAAATCATTTTAGCTATCAGCAGACCTTCGTAAAAGTTTACATTTATAGCCTTTGAATAAAGTACTTAAGTTTTATACATGATATATGCCTTTCCCAAAAGAGAGAAGGAAATCTACAGCTCATCTTTCTTTTTATTCCAGGGTCAATATGTTTGAGACATTTCAGTATGAAAAGTGGCTGTTCTCAAATATACATTAGTATAATTAAGAGTAGACAAAAGTAGGAATACTTATTTCATAGCTCAATTTCCACAAGGGGCTAAAAGATAGAAATAGTAATGATAAACATTTTAAAAAGTATAAATAGGTCAATAGATTGCCCAATAAATATCCATATGTGGTAAAGATCAAAGGAGAATTTAAACTACCAAACATGAGCTAAAAAAATTTTAAACCTAAGTAACATTTTTTACCATAATTAGTTTCTCCTAAAATATCAATATGAAGAAAAATAACTCTTGTAGTTTATGTAAAATTCACACAAATTTTTAATATGAAAATTGGGATAATTAGAAAACTTTTCTAATTGTACCATGTGTATGGTACAATACACTACCATTTATTGTATCTACAAATTTGATAGATCTGTTTTGTATTATTTTGTATTGTTATGCCTATGTTTACATCTATTTTTTAAAAGATTATATTTATTCATGAGAGATACAGAGAGAGAGAGAGAGAGAGAGGCAGAAACATAAGCAGAGGGAGAAGCAGGCTCCATGCAGGGAGCCCGATGTGGGACTCCATCCTGGGTTTCCAGGATCATGCCCTGGGCCGAAGGCAGCACTAAACCACTGAGCCTCCCAGGCATCCCCAACATCTATTTTTTGAAATATAATATTGACAGTAGCTCTACAAATAAGCTATTTCCATGTAGCTTCAAAGCTTGTACATTCCTGAGTTTATCTTAGATGGTCTTCATTGTTAATTTTAAAAAAGTGTTGCACAGGCTTCTTTTCTGCAGCTGTAGAATTTTTGTACATTCTTCCAACAGTTGTAGAACAGGATTCATTTTCTTTATGCATTGAATTGGTATATATGAGAAGCTCAAGTCTAGTGTACGAATTCCCCTGCTCACCATCCCCAGAAATGTATTTTACTTTTTGAAAGTCAAAAATTAGTTCTATGTATCCTAGGATTTTTAGATCTGAATCATTTTCTTGGAGCAAAGTACTTTCCCTCCACCCCCCACCATAAATGAAAATTTTCCCTCATTAGAGGCAAATATTCTAGTAGCAGAGGTTTTAAGCCTTTTTGAATTCTAATATATTACCTTTATAATTCATAAGTACCAATGATCCTTATGCTATATGGATATTTGGGGATTTTGCTAGCTGTTTTAAAAATTGTCAATTTTATTCTGAATTCTTTGTAATTTTAATTAAAGTGCTCTGGTACTTCTGGAATTCTGTTCTATGTAGGTCAGAGTAAATTAGGTTATATAGAATACCTAGGATATAAAAATGTCAATATTGTCACTAGTGTACACATTGTACACCAGTGATCAATAAATAGCATGTTATAAGCTTCAAAGTTAGTGGCAAAAAAAACCTCAACCAAACAAAAAACAAACAAACCAAAAACCCCACAGGAGTTTCTTGTTAGAGTTGCGCTAGCTTCCAAAAATAACTAATTTCTCTACATACACATTAGATATATAAGTAAGTCAACGGCTGAATTCTTCCTAAACTGACATTTTTGGAAAAATGAAAAATAAGTGATTACACTTATTTACACTTATTTAAGACTATTAGTTTAAGTTATGTATGTGAGAAAATACATGCCCATGCATGCTCACAGTAGGGAAAGTGGAGAGAGAATTGGATCCCGGGAAGAAAACAACTAAAGTAAGTTCCTTCTGGGAAATATAGGTTCCAGATCTCTGAGTTGAAAGAGTAGAACAACTCCATGGTACGGGCAAATTCTCATAGATACAATTTTAATGAGGTGGAGTACAAATTTTTACTCAATTTTACTGATGTGGAGTAAAAATGGAATATAAGTAATCATACTTCTTATATCCTTTTCTTCTCTGAAGTAATTGGTTCCTTTAGGATTATTTTTGTTTGTATTGTTTTTGTGTTTGTTTGTATCACCTTTATTCTTTCCTTTGCTCTGATGGCCCTAAATCTTTTAATCTTGATTGTCCTCTCATATTTAGGAATAAAGGATCAATTTGATTAATGCTAACACATAGTATCTCTTTTGTGGTTATAGTGGAGTCCTACCCTAGATGAATAAACTCAAAGTCTTCCTCAGAGGGTTCACAGACAGGCTGTCCACACATCATATGCAAGAAAGAATTTTATTCCAAGTTTACAACCCTCACTACTGGGAACCCAATCTCCTACGATTTAGAGTGATTGGGTTAATGTGAAACTATTTTATGGATTCAACCACTCTTGCTATTATGGCTATCTGCTACTAATGCTGTATATAAAGGAGATGTGTGATTGCTGAGGCTGCTCTACCAACATATCTGCAGGAAGTTCTTCATTTAATATCTTATTGATTTTGTGAATGAAAGTGTTTAAATTCCCTCTACAGATTGCTTATTGCTAGTTTACAGAAATAATTTTTTATACAGATTCTATATCATAAACATTCGACTTGTTTCAGTTTTTATTTTTATTGTGAATTCCTTTGGATTTTTTTATATTATCATACAGTTTGCAAATAAATACAGGGTTACTTCTAAGATTATTATATTAATTCTTAATTTTTTTCATTTTAATTTCTTTCCTTATTGCACATGTTCGGACTTCTAGGACAATGCAGTTTAGAAGTGGTCAGTCTTGACAGCAAAAATGAGTGATTTTCCTTTAAGTTAGATATAAAGGAAATTTTTTGTAGGTTCCTTTTATTAAGTTTTAGTCTTCATTTGGTAAGAATATATATCATTCATGGTTGTGAAATTTCAATTACTTTTGCTGCATCTATTGAGATGATCATGTGATTTTCACCCTTTATTCTTTTAGTATGAATTGTTACATTGATTCAGATGCTACATCATATTTGCATTCCTGGGATAATCCTATTTCATTGTGCTGTTGTTTAATCTTTTATACATACTGAATTTCATTGTCACTTTTCTTTTTTTTAGGGATTAGAGAGAGAGAGAGAGAGAGAGAGAGAGAGGTCAAGCAGGGGGAGTGGCAGAGATAGAGGGAAAAACAGGCTTCTGAAGGCAGACACTTAACCAAGGCTGGTGCCTCTGGAGCCACCTAGGAGCCCCAATTTGTCCTTATTTTGAGCATATGTGTTTCCATGCTCATGGGAGATAAATAATTTGTCTTAGTTTCTTTGTCTAGCATTAGTATCAGATTAATATTGGCTTCAAGGAATGAGTTGGAAAATATTTCCCACCTGGCCCCACTTTTTAAATGGAACAATTCCTCTGAAAAGATTCAAAAGTTAGCTGAGTATCTCCTCCACAAAGGATATAAGGATCCCATCATAGGATAGAGGATAAGCAGCGGTGCACTCTTGCCAAAGCCTCACCCTTAGTTTAGCAAGCCACATCTGGGAGGAATCTCACAAATAGAGAGCGTATCTGTGAGGGGCAAGGGGCACATCAGTCATCTGTACCCTTGGTACAAAAACTAGAAGACAAGCCCCCAAAACATCGGGTTTAAAACCAACGGAGCTTATGTTCAGGAGACCCATAGGGCTGTAGGCTATGGAGAGTCTACTCTCAGAGGACTTACTGCAGACTTACCCAGAAAGCCAAAACAAAAGCAGCAGTTTGAAAAGCACCTAGGCTATATGTGAAGGATATTCATCTGTTAATCTTAAAGCATCTGCCAGAAGGAAGAAGCCTACTGGGACTCTACCATGGGAAGAAGGCACTGGTGGACATTGGTGTATGTCCATTTTGTCTTCCTGTAATTTGCGAGTGCCAGCAGACACAGCCTGTTCCATGCTCACTGGAGGCCCTCCCAAAGTAAGAGGGCATGCTCAGCTTCTGTGCTTGCTGCAACAGCCCTACACAGGTGACCAGTGCCTGGCTCTGGTGGCCAGGTGGTCTTGCATTGCTGAGTCCAACAGATCTGAAACCATCCAAGAGACAATTCTTGGCAGGCTCCCACCCCCAAAGCACTGCACAGACCGAAACACATCCCCAGTCTTGCTGTGAAAGACCTAAGGCTTTAGCCTGAGGATCAGGATTTAGGTTTACACCACCTCTCAGGCTCTGGAAGTGCTCCAAGGGAACATAAGCTAGGGGATGCCATCTTTGTGATCTCCTTTGGCCTCTTTACTGCTTGTCAATACCTTCCAGAAAGGAGCTCATATACAACTCATATACAAACCTGGAGCCCCAATATTTTTCCTCAATGTTGCCAAGGGGCACCTCCAGATCTGGCCTAGAAGCTAACAGTGTTTATGATTATGGGCATATAGGACTGTATATATTCGCATACTTTAAAAACTGCTGCCTGAGGTTCTGGCTTCCAATCAGCCTGAAACTACGTACTAAGATCCCACAGTAGAAATTCAATTAACAAACTGGTAATAACTATGTGTCTATTAATTCTCTTAAATGTAAATGGAGTAAATTGTCCAGAGAACAGATTGGCTGAATGGATAAAAAGAGAGATTGAGAGGGGGGACAGGGAGAGAGAGAGAGAGAGAGAGAGAGAGAGAGAGAGAGAGAGAGAGAGACTCATTTATAGGTTTCCTATAAGGGACTCATTTCAGATGTAAGGACAAAGACTGAAAGTAAAGAGATGAAAGAGGATATTCCATAACAATGAAAAAGATGGAGTAGCCATAGTAATATCAAATAAAATTAGACTTTAAATAGACTGTATTAAAAGCCAGAGAAGGGCATTACATAGCGACAAAGAGGTCAGTCCAACAAGAGGACATGACATTTGTGAATATTTAATATGCCCAACATAGGAGCACATAAGTAAACTAAGCAAATATTAGAAAACCTAGAGGGAGAAACTGAAAGCGATACAATAGTAGTGGACTTCAATGCTATCCTTATATCAATAAATAGATGCAGACCAATAAACAAAGAAACAGGCATTCTGCAGGATAGATTGTGTGTTAAGTCACAAGACAAGTTTCAGATTTAACAAGACTGAAATCCTATTAAGCATATTTCCAACCACAAGAATAAAAAAAATAAAAGTCAATAACAAGAGGAATACTGGGGATCCCTGGGTGGCTCAGCAGTTTAGCGCCTGCCTTCGGCCCAGGTGCAATCCTGGAGACCCGGGATCATGTCCCACATTGGGCTCCCTGCATGGAGCCTGCCTTTCCCTCTGCCTGTGTCTCTGCCTCTCTCTCTCTCTCTCTCTCTCTCATGAATAAATTAATAAATCTTTAAAATAAAAAAGAGGAAAATTGGAAAATAACAAGTATTAGAGATTAAACACTATAGAACAAATGGATCAAAGAAACCAATGGAGAAATAAAAATGTACTTTGAGAAAAATAAAAATAGGAATATAAGATGCTAAAATATATGGGATACAGCAAAAACAGTTCCAAAAGAAAAGTTCGTATTAACAACAGGCCTACATCAAAGAAGGAAAACCCAAACAGCCAAACTTTACACCTAAAAGAACTCAAAGAACAAGCAAAGCCCAAATTTGGAATTATAAAAATCAGTGGAAGTAAATGAAATAGTGACTAAAAAGGCAAAATAAAAGATGAAACTAAAGCTAGTTCCTGTAAAAGTGAAATTGATAAATTTTTAGCTACACTGACTAAGATAACTCAAATTAAGGAAATGAAATAGGAGGAGACATAACTAATACCACCAAAATACAAAGCATCATGAGAGACTACTATAAACAATTACATGTCAAAAGAATCGGATAACCAAGAAATAATGGATAAGTTCTTGGAAACATACAATCTTCTAGACTAAATCAGAAATAAGTATAATATCTGAATAGACCAATCACTGGCAAGGAGATTCAAGTAATAATCAAAAACCTCTCACACAAAAGTCAAGGACCAGACAGCTTCACTTGTGAATTCTACCAAACATACAAAGAAAAATTGATACCAATTATCAAACTCTTCCAAAAAAATTGCAAAGGAGGAATCACTTCCAAAGTCATTTTACAAAGACAGTACTACCCTGATACCCAGGTGTCCCTGACAAGGACACCACAAACAAACAAATATAAAGAAAGTTACAGAGCCAATATCTCTAGTGAATATAGATGCAAAATCCTCAACAAAATATAAGCAAACCATATTAAACAATTATACACCATAATAAATGAGATTTATTACGGATACAAGGGTGGTTCAACATTTACAAGATCAACATGATACACCGCATTACCAAACAAAGGATAAAATTGTAGCGTTTCAACTGATGCAGGGCAATTACTTGACAACGTATAACATCCATTTATAATAAAAACTCCCAACAAAGTAGATATAGAGGGAATGTAGCTCAACATAATAGAGGTCATATATGATAAGCCCACAGCTAATATTCTCAGTAACAAAAAACTAAGTTTTTTCCTCTAAGTTCAGCAAGAAGATAAGGATACCTAGTAGCCTACTTCTACTCAATATTGGCAACTGTAGCCAGAAAAATTAGACAGGAAAAATAAATAAAAGACATCTAAATTGGTAGGGAAGAAGTAAAACTGTCACTATTTTCAGATAGCATGATTCTCTGTTTAGCAAACCCTGAAGATTTCATCAAGAACCTGTTAGAAGTAGTAAATTTGATAAAGTCTCAGGGTATAAAAATCAATATACAAAAATGTGTTGTGTTTTTATACTCTACAAAATAAGTAATTAAGAAAACAATTCCATCTAAAACTGCATAAAAAAAGAAAACGGAGGGCTGGGATGGCTGGTTGAGTCAGTAAAGCAGGTGATTTTGATCTCAGAGTCATGAGTTCAAGACCTACATTGAGTGTAAAGATTCCTCAAAAATAAATCTTAACTTTAATCAAAAAAGTGATGACCTATACTCTGAAAATTATAAGATGCTGATGAAAAAATTTAAGACACAAATATATGGAAATATATTCTGTGCTTATGGATTGAAATTATAATTGTTAAAATGTCCATGTTACCCAAATAGACTACAGATTCAAGATTCAATGTAATCCTTATCAAAATTTCAATGGCATGTCACAGAACTAGAACAATAGTCATAAAATTTGTATGGAATTAGAAAAGATGGCAAATAGCCACTTTGAGAAATAAAGCTGGAGGCATTCTAACCCCTGATTTCAAACTATACTACAAAATTACAGTAATAGGAACAGTATGGTATGGCATAAGTAAAACCATATTGATCTATTAAATGGAATGGAGTCTAGAAATAAACTTATGCATATGTGATCAATTAATTTACAATAAAGGAGGTCAGGTTTTACAATGGGGAAAGGACTATGTCTTTAAGGGTGCTGAGAAAAATGGACAGCCACTAAATTCAACACACAAAAGAAGGAAACTGGAACGCCATTTTACACCATACACAAAAATTAACTCATGATGAATTAAAGATGAGTGTAAGATCTGAAACCTTAAGACTCCAAAAAGAAAATATTGGAACTAAGCTCCTTGACATTGGTCTTGGCGATAACTTTTTGGATCTGATTTCAAAGGTGAGAGCAATAAAAGCAAATATAAAAAAAAATGAGACTTTATCAAACTGGAAAGATTCTACACATGAAAACCATAAATGAAATGAAAAGTCAACCTACAAAACGGGAGAAGATATTTCCAAATTATATCTGAAAGAAGGTTAATATCCAAAAATATATAATGATCTAATTCAATAACCAAAAAAAAAAAAAAGAATTCAACAATCAGACCTAAAAATGGGAAGAGGATCTGAATAAACATTTTTCCGAAGACCTGTGAACAGGCAACATGAAAAATATTCTCAATAGCAATAGTCAAGGAAATGCAAATCACAGAACAGTTACTATCAAAAAGACAAGAAATGACAAGTGTTGACAAGAATGTGGAAAAAAAGGGAACCCCTGTGCACTACTGGTAGTTATGTAAATTGGTACAGACACTGTGGAAAATGGTATAGAGATTTTTCAAATAAATAAGAATAAAATTAGAATATGATGCAGCAATTCTACTTTTGGGTATTTATTCAAAGAAAATAAACACTAATTTAAAAACATATATGTACCCCTATGTTCATTGTTAACATCCAAGATAGGGAAACAACCTAGGGGCTCATCTGTGAATGAAAGTATAGACTACTCAGCCATAAAAAAGAATGAAATCTTGCAATTTTTGACAAAATGGAGAGACATTTATGGGATTATGCCAAGTAAAATAATTCAGTTTCAGTTACTGCTTTTCTGCTTTAATTTGCAAATATTTTTTTTAATTTAGAGTCAATTTGAACTATATTATAGTTCTTTTTAATGTACTTGAATTGCATGAAGAGTTACAAACAAAGGATGGAATTACATCTAATATGCTAGGATTTATATTTAACCTAAATCTTAAGGATTACAGTACTCACAGACTAAGAAATTCACAGTCCATGAGTTGCTTTAGTAAGAGTGGTTCCTAGAAAGTATTGGAGAAAAATAAAAATAGGTCCAATGACCTAAGTATTGGAGGTGATCCAGAGAGTCAGCAAGTCTCATGGGGGATTTGAAAAGATGCATAGCAATAGGGAAAGGTTTTTTTCTTTCTTTCCCTTTGAGGTAAATGGACAGTTTAGTTATTACAGAGAAACTTTGAATATATTTGTATAACGAAAGAATGGAATCATATATATATATAACAGATAAAGAAACATGAAAAGTAAACTGTTAAAAAAATATACTGTGTGATTCTGTGGTAATTTTTACAACTGTAATTAAAAGATTATATTCTATTTTGATGTTTGTTTACCCTGCTAGAATATAAACCGCATTATATCTATCTTGCAAACTTTTATATTCTCATTGTCTAGCATAGTAGCACTCAATAAATTCTTGAAGCAATTTATGTAAGATTTGTAAAGAAATAAAAATAAAAGACTAAGAACCATAAAATGGATAGTTACTAATCCTAGACAAAAGAGAATACCTTCTGCCACTAAAACTCAAGATCAGGATGAGGCAAGTAGAAACAATTCAGGATTGTGATTGATCTACCTACACGTTAGGTATTTCAAAGCTGACTGCTCACTTTCACTGTAACTTTGGATAGAAGAACTCTACTGAAGACTGAAAAGTCACAAACGTAATATAATTCAGTGATGCAATATAATTTTTTAAAGAGATAAGCAACATGAAATTGAGTCCAGCAAAAATATGTGCCATTCAAATCTGATTGTTCCAATATTAAGAGATTTATTAGTACATTGTTCTACACTTTCATAGATCATACTGGTGTACTAAATATCTGTTACCCTGATTGTATCAATCTACTCCTGTAACTCCTCCAGAATGGAGTAGATGTTCCTCCAAAGCAGAAACCACTTTATAATCTTCTTTATAGATTAAAAAAAAAAACTAGCATGGTAATAAACACTGTTAGAAAATACCCACCCAGTAAACATTTATAATTACTAAACCAAGTAGGAAGAAGCACAAGTAACATTTTGAAGATTGATAAGTGCTAGATGATATTCAAATGACCTCAAACATCGAAGGCTCAGTCAGTAAAGCATGAATACAACACCTTCAAGTTTCCTCCAGTTGTTTCAGCTTGAACAGTGGAATGCCTGAATTAGGTAATTAGTATGTATTTCCTACTGACTTCTTTGAGGCTTGGGCAAAAATCTTATACTATATATGTGAGGTATGTCGATTTCCTAGTCCATTAAAAATAATAATTATAGTTTATCCTTACAGAATTTTAGATTCAAGTGTGACTTTGAAATTGACTTTAATCACAAGCTAATGGGGGAAAATAAGTAAAAAATTTATAAAGTGCATGTCCAAATTAGGTGATAATAAGTATAACTAGCACCTACTGAGTCTTTACTATATTAAAGTCACTATGTTAATCCCCTCAAGTCTTATTGCATACAACACTCTCAAGACTCTGAACTTGGTCCAGGTGTGACCTAAAGGTCGTCTTACACTTTTGGGAGCAGCATCCACTCTAGACATTTTCTTGGCATCATGGATAACGGAAGCACAGGAGAATAAGTAAACCCATAGGAAAATATAAATGCTCCAATTTCATCACATCTGCTGATACTTCATTGGCTGAAATACAGTGTATGGTCAAGCCCAAAGAGGGGACTATACACTATGCACAAAGGTATACACCGCCCAAAGGAATGTTTTTGCAGCGGGGGAAAAGAGTGACTATTTACTGAATAATGATCTGTTACACGTTGGAATGCATCAAAGTATACAGTTATAGATAATACTGGACCAGGCAGGGAATGCTAAAAGTCTGGCTAAGGAAAATGCAAGCGACTTCATAATTCAGTTATTTTCAATTATAATGTGGCATCCGGCAGAGTTCCTGCAGGGAACAGATGGCACATGAAATTTTGTAATATAGGAGAAGTTTAAAAACTGAAAGCTTACAAGACAGAGAGGGAGAGAAACCATAAGAGATATTGAACTATAGGAAACAAACTGAGGGTAGCTGGAGGAGAGGTAGGTGGGGGGTAAGGAGGGCACATGATACAATGAGCACCGGGTATCATAAGCTATTGATGAATCCCCAAACTCTACCTCAGAAACTAATAATACACTATAATTTAATTCATTGAATTTAAATTTAATTTTTAAGAAGTTATAGTGAGGGTACAAACTACAAAGGATTATACAATAGTTTGGCACTAGCAAAGGACAGCAACACCCCTGATTCTCAAGACACAAGTAGGAGAGCCATGGCAGCAACACACTGATGAACTGTATCAAAATCAAAACGATTGACCAAAGAAGCTGTGCTCTTGGATCTAGGCTGTCATCAGCCTGTGGTAACCCCATGGGTGGCAAGTTAAGTAGATGTATTTCCCAACTTAGCATTCTCATTCTTGCCTATAGCCATCTACTTCTTCCCATTGGTATATCTGGAAAAAGATTCAGACGATAACCAAGTCAGCCTAACTGATGATTTCCATAGAGGATAGGGAATTCTTTTCAGGGGCACTAAGAACATTTTCTATATAGTGTGCTAATTAATTTATATTTCAGTATAACTTTCAGGTGCTGTATAGTTATCTCTGTAATACTGCCTTCCCTGTGTATTGTTATTATACTGCTACGACATACACCATTCCTTATTGAAGGAAAGATGCAGAGTTGTAAGTACAGAGTTTTCAGTTACACACAGGGCAATTTAGAGGGTGTTTGGCACAGTTCATAGTGAGCTAACACAGTCTTCCGAATTGTTAAGATTAGCAGTCTCTGTACTGATCTAGCCATCTGAAATTTTGAGAGTTCTGTTTTTCAAAATTCGCATATATGTGTATATGTGTGTGATAGTTGTGAACATCAAGACATCATAACTTTTAAGGACCCCTGTCATAACAAAACACAGATATGCCTGGATATGAATCTTAGGACATTAGCTAGATGTTTGAAAAAGACATTCAAATTCTCTATATGTCAGTATTTATAAGAACAAAACAAGAATTAAATAAGATATGGGGAAAGGCTTGAGAATGATGCATTTTACATTGGGTGTACGCATTGTGTGGGAAGGATTATCCATAAATTAAGCTAATAACTCAATCCCAAAGACCAGCAATTCTTTAGGAAATCTCATATACCTATTATAGCATGAAATACATATTTTTCAAATTTCCCAACTACTTTTAACAATATTTGATATGAACAAATCCATATTTTTGCAGAATTAAACATCTCTCAATGTCGATCCATTTTCTTACCATTTTTAAAGATAAGATCCTTTTTAAAAAAATATGAAAGGGCTTCAAATTTTGTGCTGTCCGAAATTCCCTAATAATAAGTACATGGCATGATTACATAGAAATTACATATTTTACACATCCAGTTTTTGAATTGGAATTTATAAGTAAAGAAGCTGGAAATACGATATTTTAAGAAATAATTTAGGCGATTTTTATCATGCTAATTGTAGAAGTCCGTAAAATACTATTTTCTTTCCATTTTTTTTATCTTGAACAACGTAGCTCAGTTTATCGTAGAAGGCTATCCATACATTACTTTGAAAATAAACCCAGTGCTTATAAATTGTCTTTTCGACAATTATCATCTATGTTATTATAATGGATAAACGCTTGTCTCACTTGCCATTATTGTACCATTATTACTCCTTTTATAAACATTCTACTTAAACACAGAGGACATTAAAAATAGCTTTCAACCTGACAATTTATACTTTTCTATTATAAAACTTTCCATATTTTTACCTATTAAAATGGATGGTGTCCCACCCCAAAAATATATTAAAAATCTAACCCTATAACATGAGGAAAGTATTTAGAGAGAACATCCTTAAGAATAAAGTTAGCATGATACCATTAGAATGAACTCTTACTAAGGAGGCCTTAATAGTTTTCTTATCTTGACCCAGTTTTAGTTTGGCTTCTTCCTGACTCTGAGGCCCTGAAATCTCTCTCTCTCTCTCTCTCTCTTTTTTTTTTTTTTAGAAAATTCACTTTAGATAACTTGCAATTGTAATTTTTTTCTCTGTCCCTTTAAGATGTAACTCTCCCAGCCTCCTGCAGATTTAATAACACTGAATGGTCTTTCTCAAAGACCTGGGAACCATCCATTTAAATGTAGTCCTCAAGCAAGAGAGAGTCCGCTCTCTCTTGGTCTCTGTGGAAGAGTGGGAGCCTGACTTCAATTAGCACCAGTTGGCAAACCCTGTTGGGCAAATCACAGTAGCCAACCTCCCCTCCAATCAGCTCTAGTACTCTTGTGCTACTTCACCTCAGAGGTTAAAAAGTCTCTTGCCATTTATCTCAGTTGAGTTCAATCTGGATTCTCTATTACAATAGTCTGGGCCCTTCTTGCAATAGTCCTGAGTAAAGCTTTTCCTTGGGCAACTTGTCTGATCCAATTTTAATTCATCAGCCCTAATCTAATACAACTAGAATCTTTAAAGAGGGGGAGATTTGGGCAGAAAGAGATACACAGAAAGAATGCCTGTGGAGATGCAGACATCTGAATGATGCAGCAGGAGCAACCAATGTGAAAGATTACTAACCACCTACCAGAAGCTAGGAGAGACACATGGGATAGACTCTGTCACAATCCTTGATTTTGGATTTCTAGTCCCCAGAACTTGTATAAAACTTTTTGGTTGTTGTTGAATTCCATTTGAAATATTTTCTTACGGCAGTCCTACGAAGCGAATACGTTCATGTTGTGAAAATGTCACCAATTTAGCTGAGAAAACTACTCGTCAGTCTTCAAGACTGTGCTTGCTAGATGTGGGGACTAAAGCAAATCATTAAATTTTCTAAGTCTCCACAGCTTCATCTGCAACTGAATGACCTAACGTTTGAGAGGGGTTGGCTCAAACTAGGGCTAAATGTCTTTGTTATTTTATTTTACTTCTCAATTGACAGATAATTTCCTAAGGTTAGGATGCAGAGCAAAAAGTTTTTCAAAAGTGCAGCAAGAGCTAAACACTCAGAGGTAAGGTCACTTTAACAGGTAGGATGAACTTGGAATTTCCAAAACCTGCTTTTTTGCATTCACTCTTTTATTTGCATTTTCCACAAATTGTGTTAAGCTTTATCCAATGTACAAAACCTTAAAAATGTCTATGCATTTCCACTCCAAACTAGCTTATTTCACTGATACATAACACCATCTCACATCAAACAGATACAAATGTATATTCTGCTTTCATCACACCCACCTTACTTGAAGGTGAAATCTCCAAATTATTCAAGTAGAAAGTTTTTGTTTTTAAGATTTTATTTATTCATGAGAGACAGAGAGAGAGAGAGGCAGAGACACAGGGGAGCCCAACATCGTACTCCATCCCGGGTCTCCAGGGTCACGCTCTGGGCTGAAGGCAGCGCTAAACCACTGAGCCACCAAGGCTGTCCCATCTAGGCATTTTTATGCTTCTGTGATGCTCTCCTTTCAAAATCCTGTTTTTGAATGTGTTTATTGGAAGTCATCATTGTATTTCCACTCCCTACTGGCCCTAAGCCACCACCATTCCTCCTCTACAGGTTATAAGATGCCATCTACTCATGCTCTATACATACTTTGACTTCAGTGTCTAATAAAGGGCTTGGCTTTATGCGCCAAATAATATGTGGAAATAAATAAAATTCAAAGTAGTTGAACACAGCAATTTCCATAGTACTGAATCAGAGAGCTAATGTGGTCTTTGCTGGAAGTCCATTGCCAAAGGAGGAAATGGACAGGAATCTCTTTATCTCCAGCAGCTGAAATTGCTTTCATCACCATTCATCTATTTGGTGATTATATCCAAGCCCTTTTTACAAACTCCTATTTGATCTGTGCATTAAAGGACTGATATGATTATTTTAAGAAGCTGTTAATTAACCCAGGATTAAGAAGATTAAAATTATTACTTGAAAGAATATATCTTTTGTCCGATGACCTCTCTATATCTATCTTTAGTTCAACAGATAAATTTTAGAAATTTTATTGAAAGCATTCAGTTCACCCAATCTATGAATGCAGACACTAATATGATTAACTGATCATAAAATAGAATTATCAAAATTCTTAACTCACCATTAAAATAATTTTCGTGGGATAGAGAAGTAGGGAAAGTAACAACGTCCACCATTTGTTTCTGTTCTTAACCATTGTTCTCTACTTGAATATTCTTTTCTTTTTTTTTTTTTTTTTTTAGATTGTATGTATTTATTCATGAGAGAGGGCCGCAGAGACAGGCAGAGGGAGAAGCAGGCTCCATGCAGGGAGCCCAATGTGGGACTTGATCCCAGGTCTCCAGGGTAGTGCTGCTTGAAGCTCATCTGGCTATTATTCTCCATGCCCAACACAAGGGCTCTCCACACTGAATCTATCCTCGAGGATGCCCTCTATTCAGCTCCCAAAAATGCAGCTTCAGGTTTCTCCATTCATTTGAAGCTTCTCCTAAAACTCCCAACTCCCAGCTTGTAGTTTGGTTTTGAGGCAGCAAAAGTATGGGAACTGGCCTTTCATATCTTCACTCTCCAACTTCTTTAGGTCAAAAAAGGGAGTTATCTTTCTCACTTTTCTCCTTGCTACATCCTCCTTCTACCCTATGGCAACAAACACAGTAGAAGGTTTTTGGAAACATCCATATTATGTAAGGGGTATTGAAAATGTCTGCATTATGTGAGAATCTAGAATCTGATCTGGGAGTCAAGGTATAATTTTTTAACTAAGGATTGCAGATTATGAAAATTTTCAATACCCCCAATTATTCACTCACTGTATATAAATGAACTGTTTAAAAGAATTCAATCTTTATCCCTATTCTACTTAATTTCAAGGCATTTGCATGTTCCTAAAGAGGCAAATGATGATTTTTTAAATTTTATATACCACAGCATAATACTTATTACTCAGTAACTCTTTCCTACACGTATACTGATAAAATTGTGCTTCAGAAAATGGAAATGCCTTTTTCCAAACCAAAGGGGATTGAAAATTGTACTACAAGGCACATAGCATAAAAGCATTGTTAAAAAGAAAGCTGTACATATTGGTATGGTTTTTATTACTCTTAATTTGGGATGGAATTACTTACTTTACAGTAAATATAACATTTTTCATTAGTAAATATTATACATCCTGCCACTGAGTGATGTGATGAGTTTTTACTTCTTGAAGAAATACTTTAAGAGATCTCAACCTATTCTTCTATCAAAGCGTATTGATTTGCAATGAGCGTTTCACAAGTGTTTTCCTTTTATCATAATATCTTGGAAAAAATAAGGATAGAGCTTGAGATGGAGTACCACTCCAGAACAAATTCATGTGATATTTACTGACAGTATGTTAAATGTGAAACTGGGGTCATATAAATGTTAATTTTCCAGACCCTTTTTCTTATTATATCTATTGATTTGACCGATTTTAAATATCTGAGGCATTTTAGTTATTTTTAAATGATACATTGAGGGACGCCTCTGTGGCTCAACAGTTGAGCGTGTGCCTTCGGCTCAGGTCATGATCCCGGAGTTCCAGGGTCGAGTCCCACATCGGGCTCCTGTGTGGAGCCTGCTTCTCCTCCCTCTGCTTATGTCTCTGGCTCTCTGTGTCTCTCATGAATAAATAAATAAAAATATTTAACAAAAATAATAAATGATACATTGATTCAATAATGTTTGAGTTATGTTGAGACAAACAGATAACCTTAGGGTTGATAAAAAAGAAAATACAAATGAACTGTATAGAAATAAAATGTGAATAAAAGTACAGATACATGGTATTAAAATATAAAATTTAAATATTAGATCCTAAAATTGAAGTTTTTTTGCTAATAATTTTGAAAATGTATTAAGTGAACAAGTTCTCTGAAAAATGTAATTTGACTAAACTATAAAGAACTACAAATTTAAATAGACATTTAACTGTAAAGAATCTCAATTAGTAACTTCTGATTTTTCCTCAAATAAAAATCAAATAACTTTAGAATAGACATTTTTTTCCCTAAACATTTATAGAGTGATAAGTCCAATGTCATGCATATCCTTGTGGAGAATTGAAGACATAAAAAATATTGAGCTTTTAAAAATGAAATGTAGTAAACATACATATATATATGTGTATTAAAAGATAATATGTAATAAATCAGTGGTCTTTTTTCTAGAGACTCTAATTTTAGAACAGAAAATTTATCAATAAGATTTTACATATTAACAAATTAAAGAGCAGAAACTGTACAGTTGTAACAATACACAGAAAAAGTGGCCAATACAATCATATGTCATTGAATGATTAGAAAGTTTGTAAGTAGGCAAAAAGAAGAAACTATTAAGAAAAAAAGAAACTATTTTAGTGTAATATTGAGAATGTAGAGAAAACTAAAATAAGATGCCATATATTACAAACAATATGTAAAATACATTATATCAAATCTGAGAAAATTATATTTATTAGAAAAAACTATTCAAAATACAAAATAAGTCCTATAAAATTGATAGAAATAGTATTTTATAGAAATATTAACGATATCAAATATGACTAATGCTTTTTATACTAATCTATATATTAAATATAATTGGAATCTCTATCCAAACAGAATTATACTCATGCATATGTCATAATCAAATTTAGACAGGCCTTACACATTACTGGGGATATGATGGACTACAAAATAAATAAGAATGTAAAAATAATTATCATTACATGAAAAGGAGGTGAAAACTTATCTCACAACATAAACAATCAAGATGTAACATTGAATTAAATGTGCAAGGGAAATTTATATATTTTTTGGGAGATGATCTAACTTTGTGGCTTTGGATAGAGAAAAATTTCCTAAGATTCACAAATTACTTTTTTTAAAGGATGGAAATTATAAATGAATTCGGTAAATTTAAGAACTTTTGTTAATCTATAGGCACCCTGAGTGAAATGACATGCCAAAGTGGAAGATAACTTCCACAAATATCACTCACAAAAAAATCCAGAGGGAATACTCATGATACATAAGTGAGTAAATGTGTGTATGTGTGTTTATCAGTAAGAAAAAGACCACTAGCAAAAATATATGAACAGGGATTTTACAGAAGATGAAACATGAGTAATGAAGGGACATTAGAAAGCAGAGAAATGTGAATCAAAACCATAGTGACCAATTTTGTAAACATTTTAAAGTTGGACAGAACCAATTATTGGCAAAGATAGGGAACAAGGGACACTTTCATTAACTACTTAGCAACTGTTTGTCTTATTGCAAATTGGTGCAGCCACTTTGGAAAATAATTTGGCATGACTTACTACAGTTGACACATACATATTTTTAGACCCAGCAATCCCACTACTTGGTATATACTCTGACACAGTCTTGCATATGTGCTTCTGCAAACAGGAAATCAGAATTTTTCTAGCAGCCCTTGTTCATCAGGGTAAAACACTGGAAACTACCCAAATGTCCATCAACAGTTGAATAGACTACAGCTGCATGCCTCAAATTGGATGAATCTCAAAAGCATAAGGTTCACTGAGAACAGCAAGCCCCAAAAGAACATATAATAATTTCATTTACATGCATCGGAAACACAGGCAAAAACGAAACAACTACATGTATAGTTGTATACATATATATGACATATTATATTATGTTGTATATATTCATAGTTACATATTCATATGTATACAATACATATATACATATACATAATTACTATGTTGACCATAAAACCCTAAAGAAAAGAAAGAGACTTGATAACATATCATTCAGGCTGCATGGAAACTACTACTGAATATCTGACAAGGAACAAACAGGGACGTTTAAAGTACTAAGCTGACTTATGAGTTTATCATTTGTTTTATCATTGTGATTTAAATGTACATGTAACATATCTAGCTGTTGTATGTATATTTCCCAATTTCAAAATTTAGGAAGTAGAGTTAATGATATATGCGCAAACACCTGTGACACTCTAGCCCATGGGAGGGCAGAGAGTTTGGAATTGGGAAGATCGGGGTCGAACAGTTATCCTACCACTTACTAGGTTCGTGACCTGGAGGTGTTTAAACAGATGATAACGTGGATTCTGGAGGGCTGCCCTAAGAACCAAATGAAGTAATGAATGCAAAATGCCAGCCGAATGCCTGGCACATGGGTGCTCAGACTGGGAATCAGTAGGAAGGAAATCAACTCTCCTTTACTGACAGCAGTTTCAACAGAGAAGTGTGTGTTCACTGCAGCAAGTACATTGGAGGAGAAATTGTCACACTGTGAGTGAAAAATGCGACAGAGTAACAGTTTCCAATACATAACATTGTAAGAAAGCAGAGTTTCATCCTACTCAGGCATGCATATCCATAGGCAGTGGGAGGCCTGAGAGCAGTTGCTCTCTGCAGTCCTCATGGAGACTCTCTCACCCTTAGATAATCTGTCACTGTATGGAGAACACAGTGGCAGATTTATCCCGACGACTCAGGTTGCTCAGTAATGGTTCAGGTGAAAGCATTTCAGTGGTGCCATAAAATGGGAACTCATAAATGACGGAGTCTATTATTGGGTGACAAGCTCCAGCCGGTGACTTTGTTTGTGACTTTGTATAGAGCAGCAATGTTTCCATTGTTATGAGGTTCAGGGGAAAAAAAAGAAAAAAAAGTTAATGAAAGCAAGGGTCAGCACATCTAATCATCTGATTTTATTAAAAACAAAACAAAACAAAACACCTCATAGGGACTGAATGCTAAGTGGTGTAAAAGAGCTAGCATGATACTGAGCAATTAATTATATACACCAATGCAGCTCCTAAGCAGGATGAGATGTTGGGGCTTGTGTGTTTTATGGTTTTCTTAATATTATAAATTAGCTGTTCCTTCCATACACTGAATAAAGCCACTGAATTTTCATTCTGCTTTTCTTTTGTATTATAATCAGGACACTTATTGATGGTATATTTCCTTATGATTAAATGACTGGCCAAAAAAAAAAGATATGGCCAATAGCAAGAACCTATGGCTAATACCCCCCTTAGGAAGTGCTTTGGAGTGGGAGGGGAATAAGCAGTATTTTGGTTTATATAATAGTGTCTCATGCAATGGACCCTTCCTTGTTTAGCCATGATGGAAACTGGTTACTTCATAGATAACTATATTTAAATTTGAATTTGATTATTGTTGTTGTTGGAGAAATAATGATGCCATTTTCTATCTAATATCAGTAATGCAGGGAATATTGGGATCCTCAGAATCAGCCTATATTTGCTTTAATCCCCTTCCTGTTAATATTTCATACAATTTCTCCTGGATGTTCATCTCAAATGAAATAGATGATATTCTTTGTATCATGCTTTCCATGATATGCAAAGAGCTGCCCCATCACTTTAACTGCAACATTTATTTTAAAGACTCAGATTTTTGCCATAATGACATAATTGTTTTATTTTTTCCCATCACATATTAATTAATTTGTTGGTATGATCGGGAGTCAGAACTATATGTCCAAATATCTATAAATTGTTCCTTATCTGCCTTGATAACCCAGAAATAATGCCTACCATATAACAAGGTTTCTGTATATATTTTTATATGTGTTGAATCATATGTAAATGATGGGATATAAATGCAACACAGGAAAAAAAGAAACAAATTGTGGAGAATTTTAAAGGAATTAGATACAGAAGGATTTTCTAGGATTAACAATGGATATAGCTCTATATTATTTCTGTTTCAATTTCATCACATTTAGATCTAAGCCGATATATAACAAGATAAGCAGATTTTGAGTTGTGTCTCAAGAGTTGAGGAAACCTTTCTTAAAAACTCACACACAACTCATTAAAAGTGCTAAAAATAGAGGTTTTCCATAGTCCTCTATCTATTGAAGAAATGAAATATCTGATTAAATAAATTCTCACAACAAAAATAATGTTTCTCTAGTGAGCTATTTGAAATTTTCAGTGAAAAAAAGAACATGAATCTTACACAAACTCAAGATCAGAAAAAAAAAAAAGAAAAACTTGCTAACCTCAGGTCAATCCCTCTCATAAATAGGTATGTCTAATCCTAAGTATAATATTTGAGCAATATATATGAATGACCATTCATCATGAACATATTGGGTTTAGTCCATGATTAAAGGGTTTCTTTAAAATAAAAATTTCTGAATATAATTTCACCCTGATGACTAATAAATCAGGAGAAAACTTTTGTGATCATAAAATGAAACACCAAAATAAAATAAAACAAAACACCAATAAAAGCATTAGATAAAATGTGTTCACCAATCTTAATAAAAAAACAAAGTAGTGACAGAAGAAAATTTTCATAACCTGATAAAGAATATTTTCAAAATACAGAAAAAAATCATACAAATGTAAAAAAAAATGTTTTCATTCCAAACAAAGGAAGAAGACAAGGAAACTTACAAATCAATAAGCAAATTACAGAGAATTCCATAAATGGACAAGATGCCTGATGTAGCACTTAAAAAGGATATCCAAAATGGCCAATAAATGTATGAAAATGTTCCCACTAATCATGAGAGTAATACAAAACATACAATCATGAGAAAATCAATCTAAAGGAGAGAATGCTACACACCCACTAGTTTGTTAAAATTAAAAGGACTGACAGTAGCTCATGGATTGTTTAGAAAGATAGAACATAGTAGATAAAAATGAAAATTTGGCATTGTCTGTTTTTGGTACCCATGATCCAACAATTCCATTCGATTCTATGTATCAAACAGAACTTTGTGCATATGTTCATCAAGAGATAAAACCAAACCGCAAATAAGAGCATTATCTCTACCTTCTCTGAATTGGAAACAAAACCAAACATTTCTCAACAATTTAATGAATAGATCAATTGTGAATATATTCTTATAATAGAAAAGTGTAAATAAATGGAAATGATGAACTATTGCTATAAACAATATCCCTGACCAATTGCACCACCATAAAGTCAGCCTAAAGAAGGTATATACTTGTAAGCATCCACATTTATAAATAACCATACCATATACACACACTCACACACACACACACACACCACAAACACAACCAACTAAACTTTCCTATACTATTAAAAACAAGAATGATGGTTATTTGGAGTGATGGGAGGAGGAAAGGTATTTTGAAGTACTATTCTGTGACCTACACGGGTGTTGCTTAAGTATCCTCACTATGTGAAAATTAATTGAAGTATACACATAATTTGTGCATTTTTGCATGTACAATTGGCTCTTCTACAACATGAGTTTGAGCTGCATGGGTTTTTTTATATGCAGATTTTTTCAATAAATATTTTGGGGCTTTTTTTGAGATTTGCGACAATTTGAAAAAAAAACAATGTAGCCTATAAATATTGAAAAAGAAAAGGATGTCATGGATGCATAAAATATATGTAGATACTAGTCTATTTTATCATTTACTACCATGGAATGTATACAAATCTGTTACAGAAAGTTAAAACTTATCAAAAACTACCTGCACAAAGAGACTGCACATGACACCATTCTCAATGGACAGAAATGCAAACAAATGTAAAGATGCAGTGTTAAATCTAAACTGCATAAAATTAACTGTAGTGCATACTGTACTCTGTAATAATTTTGTAGCTGTGTCCTGTTGCTACTGCAGTGAGCTCAAATGTTGCAAGTATCTGCTTAAAATGCCAAGTGATACTAGTTATTTTTGTGTGAACAGTATGTCCCCCCCCCCCAGTAAATTATGTATTGCAGTAAAGAGTGATCTCTCCTGATTCTTGTGTATCCTTCATCATGTTTAGTACAATACTGTAAACCTTGAGTAACACCATGATACCCATTTGAAGTGCTACTAGTGATGCTGGAAGTGTTCCCCAGAAGCAGAGAAAAGTCATGACAATTCCAAGAAAAAGCTGAATTGCTTGATATATACCCTAGATTGAGTTCTGCAGCTGTGGGTGTCCACCATTTCAAGATAAATGAATTCAGCCTACAGAGAACATTGTTAAAAAGGGGAAAAATAATTTGTGAAACCATCACTGCATCTATGCCAACAGGTGTGAAAACTTTGTACTTTTTGTGAAAACCCTTTTTGTCTTGTATTGAAAATACAACTTTTATTTGGATGCAGGATTGCAATAAGAAAGTCATACCTAAACCATATTATAGTCTAATATGATTTGAGAAAAAGCAAATTATTATATGAAACCTTAAAAGCAAATGAAGCTGAATAATCTAAAGCTGGAAAATTTAATGCCAACAAAGGATGGTTTGATAATTTGGTTTTAAAAATGTCCCGATAACAGGAAAAACAACTTCCGCCAACCATGAAGCAGCAGATAAGTTCCCAGAAGCCATTAAGAAAATCAAGTAGAAGAAGCATAATTTCTTGAAGAGGTTTTTAATGCAGAGCAAAGTGCCCTATTCTGGAGAAAAAAAAATGCCACAAAGGACATTTATTTGTAAGGAAGTAAAGGGGCGCCAGCATTTAAGACAGGAAGTGATAGGCTCTACTGTTTTGTGCAAATGCAATGCAGTTGTGTTTATGATCGGAACTTCCCTCATTTATATAAAGCTGTTAATCCCTGAACCTTGAAGGAAAAGAATAAACACTAGCTGCTAGTCTTTTGATTATACAACAAGAAGGTCTGGACAATAAAAACCCTTTTCCTGAGTATTTTCCATTGATGTTTTGTTTCTGAAGTCAGGAACTACCTTGCCAGTAAGGGGCTGCCTTTTAAAATCATTTTGATATTCAACAATGCCCTTGGTCACCCAGAACTCCATCAGCTCAATACCAATGTGTCAAAATGTTCTACTTGCTCCCCAATACATCCCTAAGTCAGCCTCTAGATTGGAGGTTTTAAGTGTCTTAAAGGCTTATTACATTTGGTATGCCATGAAAAAAATGTCAACAATAGGGAAGAGAACCCCAATAGACCATCGTGAAAGTCTGAAGGATTACACTTCAATGAAGTGTCATTGCTTAATGAAGATGTCATTGCTCTTTTAGAAAGAACCGTGAAGCCCCAAACAGTAAATTTCTTCTGGAGGAAACTGTCCAGATGTTGTGTAGGACTTCATAAGATCTACAACAGAGTCATTCAAGGAAATCCTGAAAGAGATTTTGTATATGACTCAAAAAATAAGGAGTGACTTGTTTGAAAATATGGATCTTGGAGAAATTCAAAATCTAATAGATACCACACCAGCAACATTAACAGAAAATTACTTGATGGAGATGAGTTCCTTTATAACCAGTGCCAGATGATGAGGAGAAAGACATAGAAGAAGCCAGGCCAGAAAACAAACTGCCATTAGATAATCAAGCAGGTGTGTTCAAATTATTCAAAAGTGCCTCGATTTCTTTTACAACATGGATTTTTCTATGATATGGGCATAAAAACTAAAGTAAGTGTTGGGCAAGGACTCATACCATATAGAAACCATTGTAGAGAAATGAAAAAGCAAAAAAAAAGTCTGACAGAAATTATGATCTATTTATATAAAATTACACCAAGTGTATTTGCCTCCCCTTACACTTTCTCCACCTCTTCTGCCTCTGCCACCATTGAGACACCAAGACCAATTCCTTCTCTTCCTCAGTCTATTCAACATGCAGAGGCTGAGATTGAAGATCTTTATTTTTTTTTAAACAGTTCTTTTTTTTAATTTTTTTTTTATTTATTTATGATAGTCACACAGAGAGAGAGAGAGGCAGAGACAGAGGGAGAAGCAGGCTCCATGCACCGGGAGCCCGACGTGGGATTCGATCCCGGGTCTCCAGGATCGCGCCCTGGGCCAGAGGCAGGCGCCAAACCGCTGCGCCACCCAGGGATCCCCTTGAAGATCTTTATGATGATCTGTTCTACTTATTGAGGAGTACATAATTATTATGCTGTATAGTTAATATACTTATCTGTTGTACCTGTGTGTGCCGCTGTAGGAAAATCTAATAACTACTGCAAGAACTCTATGAGACATTTTGGTGTCATCATCTTCTAAGTATTCATTGTGTGCAAGGCATATATCTAAGTGGATAGGCTATCCTTACACGAGTATACAGGGAGTGATTTTTAACATAAAATTAATGTTGTGTTATTTTTTTTACTGTTTTATAACTGAACTTTCAAAGTTTTACAGTCCATAGAGTATGTGTTTCATAATTAGAGAAACTCCATATCAGCCTAACATCAAAGGTGAGTGGTTAAAAAAAAAAAAAAAAACAACAATGTTTGGGGATCCCTGAGTAGCTCAGCAGTTTAGCACCTGCCTTCGGCCCAGGGTGTGATCCTGGAGTTCTGGGATCGAGTCCCACATCAGGCTTCCTGCATGGAGCCTGCTTCTCCCTCTGCCTGTGTCTCTGCCTCTCTCTGTGTCTCTCATGAATAAATAAATAAAATATTAAAAAAATGTTCCCAATAATGTTTTATACATATAACTCTACTGTATGTTATAAAATTTTTATTGTAGATCAAATAAATGATCTAACCTTATACCTAGAGGAACCAGAAAAAGAAGAACAAAGTCCAAGGTGAGTGGGAAGAAGGAAATATAAAAATCAGAGAAGGGATAAATGACATACAGACTAAAAAAAAATAAGAAGGTCAATTAAACTATGAACTGGTTCTTTGAAAGGTAAACAAAATTGATAAACTGTTAGCCAGACTTGTCAAGAAAAAAAAAAAAAGAGAGAGAGAAAGACCCAAATAAATAAAATCAGAAACAAGAGAGAAGTAACAACTGACACCACACAAATGCAAAAGATTATAAGAGACTGATATAAAAAAAAATATGTACCACCAAGTTGAAAAAGCTAGAACAAATGAATAAATTCCTAGAAACTGAATTGGAAAGAAATAGGGGATCTGAACAGACTAATTACTAGAAATAAAATTGAATCAATAATCCAAAAACTACCAAAAATTAAAATTCCATGCATGAGTAAATTCTACCAAAAATTTAGAGTCAACACCTATTCTCCTCAAACTATTCAAAAAATATAAAAGAGATAAAAATTTCCAAGAAAGGAAATGTATTCTATAAGACCTATTCAAAAATCCCACCTGAAGGTGGTTTGCTAATATTTTGTTGAGTATTTTTGCATCTATATTCTCCAGAGTTATTGGCTTGTTGTGGTTTTATTTTTATTGTGTGGTGTGTGTGTGTGTGTGTGTGTGTGTGTGGTGTCTTTTCTGATTTTGGTATCTGAGTAACGCAGACCTTGTAGAATGTATTTATTCCTGTGACTTATTCATTCCATAACGAAGCCTGCATTTTCCACTCGCCATCACAATCATATATAATGATCAAATGGATTTATTTTGGCACACAAGAATGATTCAATATTCACAAATCAATCAATGTAATACACCACATTAACAAAACAAAGATGAAAATCATATAATCATCTCAACAGATTCAGAAAAAGCTTTTGGCAAAATTAAACATCCATTCATGATAAAAAAAAAAAAAAAAAAAAAAAAAAAAAAACAAAAAAAAAAAAAAAAAAAACCTCTCAACAAAGTGCATTTGGAAGTACCTCAACACAATAAAGGCCATATACGAAAAATCCACAGCTAACATAATACTCCGTAGCAAAAAACTGAGAGCTTTAAGATCAGTAACAAGAAAAAGATGAAGAAAAAGATGACTGCTCTTAAGCGCTTCTATTGGAAGTCCTAGCCATAGCAATAAGACAAGAAAAAGAAATAAGAGGCATCCATACTGGTAAAGAATTAAACTGTCACTATTGTGGATGATGTGATGCTATACATAGAAAATCCTAAAAACTCGACTAAAAAACTACTAGAAATAATAAATTAATTCAGTAAAGTTGCAAGATACAAAGTTAATACCCAGAAATCAGTAGCAATTATATACCAACAGTGAAGCAACAAAAAGAGAAATTAAGAAAACAATTCCATTTACAATTTCACTAAAAGGATAAAATAGCTAGGAACAAACTTAATCAAAGTGGTGAAAGACGTCTATTCTGAAAACTTTAAAACATTAATGAAAGAAATTGAAGATGACACAAACAAATGAAAAGGTACTCCATGCTCATGGATCAGAAGAATTAATATTGTTAATATGTCCATACCACACAAAGCAATTTACAGATTCAATACCATCCCTATCAAAATACCAACAACATATTTTACAGAACTAGGACAAATAATACTAAAATTGTATGCAAACACAAAAGACCCTGAATAGCCAAATCAGTCTTGATAAAGAAAGATGAAGCTAGAGGTATCATGATTCTATATTTCAAGATAAACTAGAAAGTTGTAGTAATCAAAACAGTATGGAACTGGCATAAAAATAGACACATAGTTCAATGGTTCAGAATAGAGTCTGGAGGTAAACCAATGGTTATATGGTCAATTAATGTAAGACAAAGGAGGTAGGAAAATATAATAGGAAAAAGACAGGCCCTTCAATAAATGGTGCAGGGAAAAATGAAAAGCTAAGTGTAAAAGAATGAAACTGGACCACTTTCTAACATCATATATAAAAATAAATTTAAAATGTGTTAAAAACCTCAATGTGAGATCTAAAGCCATAAAAATCCCAGAAGACAACACAGGCAGTAATTTCTTTGATATTGGCTATAGCGACATTTTTCTAGATTTGTCTGCTAAGGCAAGGGAATCAAAAGCACAAATAAAATATTGGGCCTATATCAAAATAAAAAAAAAAAAACTTTTGCACAGTAAAGGAAACCATCAACAAAATAAAAAGTCAACCTACTGATTGGGAGAAGATATTTGTAAATGATATATATGATAAGAGATTAATATCCAAAATATATAAATAACTTATGCTATTCAACATTAAAAAACAACCCAAATAAAAAAAATGGACAGAGAACTTGAGCAGACGTTTTCCCAAATAAGTCATATAGATGGTTAACAGGAACATGAAGAGATGCTCAGCGTCAACAATCATCAGGGAAATGCAATAAAACTACACTTGGATATCACCTTATACCTAAAACAAAATAAATAAATAAATAAATATATATATATATATATATATATATATATATATATATATAAAAGAAATAACAAGTTTTGGTAAAGATATAGAGCAAAAGGAGGCCTCTTATGCTGCTGAGAATATAAATTGGTATAGTCACTATAGAAAACAGTATGGAGATTCCTCAAAAAATAAAACATAGAAATAGTATATGTATATACTACATATATACATATGTATATAGAAATATACATAGAAATAGTATATGGTATATATAGAATTTCTACATAATTCAATCATTCCACTCCTGGATATTTACCCAAAGAAAACAAAAACACTAATTTAAAAACATACATTCACCTCTGTGTTTATTGCAGTATTTAGTTATAATAGCCAAGGTATAGTGGCAACCTAAGAGGCTGTCAATAGTTGGATGGGTAAGAAATAACTGGTACACACACAGACACACACACACACAAACACACACAGAGAGGAATATTATGCAGCCATAGAAAATAATGATAGGGTGGGATTTTTGACAACATGTGTGGACCTAAAGGGTATGATTCCAAGTGAAATAAGTCAGATTGAGAAAGACAAGTATATGATCCCAGTCACATGTGAAATCTAAAAAAATCCCCAGTGAATAAACAAACAAAAACAGAATCAGACTTACAAATACTTAGAAAAACATGAATCATTGCCAAAGGGGAAGAGAATGTGGGATGAGCAAACTGGGTGAAGATGAGTGAGAGACACAGGCTTCCAGTCATGAAATGAAGAAGTCACAGGGATAAAAGTCACAATATAAGGAATGTAGGTAATGATATTGTAACAGCATTGTGTTGTGACAGATGGTAGCTACACTTGTGGTGACTATAGCATAATATATAAATTTGTGAAATCACTATGTTGTACTCTGAAACTAATGTAATATTGTGTGTCAACTATATTCAGTAACAAAAAAACAAACTTTAAAAATTATAACCACTCATGAGTACATAGGCCAGGCTACCATGAAGCAATCATAGTCCTACTTTTAAAAAAAATAGGTTCTTAAAAAAAAAAAAATCCTGGTTCTTTATTATCAGTGCATGAATTGTTGTACCTGTGAATAAACATAAATTTCATTTTCACATCATCTTTTCATTCTTAAGTTAATGTTAGTAATATGTATTCATCTACAGTGTTTTATATTATAGAAGATAATATTGATGTAGGTACTAACAGATGATTCATTTTGTAAACAGATGACATAAATTTACAGTATTAATAAATGCAGTACAGTCCCATAAATGTATTTTCTCTGCTTTATGAATTTTTTTCAGAATATTTTTCTCTAGCTTACTTTATTACAAGAATACAGTATATAATACATATATAGTATATATGTTAATTGACTTATGTTATCAATAAGGCATCTGGTCTACAGTAGGCTATTAGTAGTGAAGTTTTGGGGGAATTCAAAATTTTATTCAACTCTGCAGGGAGTTGGGAATCTTATTCCTCATTTTGTTCGAATGGCAACAGTATATTTCAGTTGGAAAAATATTTTTAAATAATGGTATATGGAAGAGTTACATTGTATGGAATATATACATTCCATTGTATGGAAGAGGTACATGGGCACTTTTTTTTTCTACTTTAGAATGGTTATGTAAGTTTCTTATAGACAGAGATACGAATGACCAAGAGTCTCTGCACAAATAAAAGAAAATGCTGTTGATGCACAATGTACCTCAGAATATCTGTGGTTTACCTGATGCAATCTGTGTGAAATCTCACACTGAAAAATCATTAGTATATTCCTTAAAATTCAATTTGAGCTGGAAAATTTCAAAGCAAGATATGAAATAGAATATTATCATTAAAAAATTAATCATGTAACATTTCAAACTTACATACAAGTACATGAAATACTATAGTGCCATTCACCTAAATTTATTAGTTATTAATATTTTATGGTAGTTTCCGCAAGCATCTTTTTTGTTCAGAAATAAACATGGCAAGTGTCAAAGGCTCATACCAAAATCCCCCCCTTTCTTTCTGTATCCAGTGGGGAGGCAGGGAATCACTTTTCTAAATTTGGCATTTATCTTCCCTTTGCTAAATCAATCATTTACATTTTGATTTATGTAACTTTCATTACTTTTGTTGTATGAATACATCATAACACATATATATCCCTAATATTGGGCAGTAAGCTTGTTTTCTTTAGTGCTTATATAACATAAACAACTTTAAAAATAGTCAGTGGTATTATAATAGCATTGTATGGTGACATGTTGGCTACCCTTGTGGTGAGTGAAGCGTAATGCATAGAGAAGTTGAATCATTATGTTGTTTGTCTGCAAATACACTGAATGTCAATTATAATTAAATAAAAAAAAAACAGAGAAAGACAAATACAATATGATTACACTCATTGATTTAAGAAACAAAGCAGATTGAAGGAAGGGAAGAGAGAAATAGGGAAGCAAACCATAAGAGACTTTAAAGATAGAGGACGAACTGAGGATTGATAGAGGGAAGAGGGTGGGGGTGGGCTGAATGGATGGTGGGGATTAAGGATTTTAAGATGGGAATTAAGGAGACCACTTGTGATGAGCTCTGGGTGTTATATGTAAGTGATGAATTACTAAATTCTATCCTTGAAACCAATTTTACCATATATGTAAACTAATTAGAATGTAAATAAAAACTTGAAATACAAATTTAAAATTTTTCAATTAAAAATTAAATTAATTTTTTAAAAAATTTAAAGATTTTATTTATTAATTCATGAGAGACACAGAGAGAGAGAGGCAGAGGGAGAAGCAGGCTCCTGCAGGGAGCCGGACATGGGACTGAATCCCAGGACTCCAGGATCATGCCCTGGGCTGAAGGCAAGCACCAAACCGCTGAGCCACCCAGGATCCCCATAAATTAAAACATTTTTAAATTAAAAACTTTAAAAATCATTTGATGGCTCACAATTAAAATGACTGTTACATAAACACTGGGAAATGGAGACAAACTCTTTGTCTTTTTTTTAGCACGTCAAAGACGATAGAATAATATAAAATTATCACCTGATTTCTAGTTATCAGAAATCATAATGTTGTGATAAGAAAATTTATTCTTATGTTTCTGATCATTGTAAATTATATGCCCTTTACCTTATGAATGAATTTGAAGAGATATACTATTAAAATATATCAACCTTTTTATATTATTTCTTGCTCATTTTATATTTATCTGGGTCTAGGTTGGAAATACTTTATTATATATATTATTACTGTTACATATTAATTTATTATATTATATGTATTATTATATATTATATAAATATATTTATCATCACTCACAATGTCACATTTTAAGGTATACTTGTGAGCACAGCAGAAAGTACGGACTTGTCAAAATAGTATGTTGTACATCTTATATTAATGTAACATTGTGTACCACTTATACTTCAATAAAAAACATAATTTCCCAATATAATGAAAAGTTTTCATTACCTACAGAAAGTTTTCATTACCCTTAGTAAAATATAATAGTATAATACAATATGGAATATTAGGGTGAAAAAATATAAATCACTATTTTTCTTAGTTTTCTTTTTACCGTTTTTGTCACAATGTCCACTTTAGATTGTTTCTAGTATAGTCTTGCTTTTATTCAAGAGAAAATGATACCTGGAGATAATTCCTTTGACATACAACACATTTATTTTCTTCTTAAAAAATCAAACAAAACATATTTTACTTAAAAATCCCGCTTAAAACTTTAAAAGGGTTTTCAATGGAGTCTAAGATTTTTGCTTTTAGCATTGTTTTATATAAAGACCTGCTATAATTCTGAGAGAACTATAAAAGTCTGTTCCAAAACATTATAATGTAAAATGGACAGAGAAGGACAATGAGGTATTTAATTTACTATGGCAGAGCCACTGCTGTGAAGAATAGATAATATATATCAATGGTAATATATGGAGAAATAACACAGGTGAATAGCAGAGACAATAAATCTGTTTTTGCCACTGGACTTGTCTTAGGCAATTCACTTATTAATAAATTAAATAATTTTAGACCATATGGAGTTGACTTGAACCCTCTTGTTTATGGCAGTATACTATCAGTAATGATTTAAACAACATAGCCCATATTCAAAAAATTTCTTTAAATAGCGACAGAGAGAGAAATCCTTAGATGAATATTCAGACCATTATTCATTATAAAGGTTCAGTTTTGTCTTTATTGATTCTCATTATTGGAAGTCACGTATTTGATCTTTTCTTCCACCATGTTAAGACAATATTGTTTATGTTATATATAGCTCAAGAAAGTGAAAATCAGCTTACTGCCCATTATGACGAAGATATTAATATGTTAGGATGTATTCACGCAACAGAAATAATGAGAGCTACATAAATCAAAATGAACAACTACCATGTGTTTCCCTACCTGCACAGATCTGCTCATTTATCTGTCCAGCCAGAACTTTACCATGTATTCTAAAATAAACAAATGACACATTATTTTTCAGTTCAAAATCATTCTTCAGTTATAGAAACAGAGTCAGAATTAAGGAGGTGGAAGAGAGAACTGTTTTGGAGCTGGTTTGTTTCACCTCTGTGTACACACACACACACACACACACACATACATACATACACACACATACACACACACACACACACACACACACTCCAGTCTCTCTTCCTTCCTACTCACCTCTCATTCTCATCTTCTCAGGACCAAAAGAAACAGCTCAGGGCACTGTGAACTGGGAAATGCACTCTGCAGCTAATGCATGCTTACTTGCAGTACATATTATTGAAAAATGTGGAGTGAGCACTTCCAACGCATGGCGCCTGAGAAACGGAGATTCTAATTGTGTGTTCAGTATCTCCTTTAATTACATTTATAACATCGGTTAAAAGAGATTTGTAATTTTCTGATATTTGTAGGTTTCCTCTTCCCAAAACCAAGACATGCAATATTATTTTAACTGTAAAAAATACTTACATATGTAATAATGCTATTATATTTGTCTCTTTAAAGTCAAGCTCTAATACAGGTACACGGATCTACTTACATGAACTCCTGTTCATAACTCTTCTGATGAGTCATATAATCTGTAAGACAAAGAGAAAAATAACAATTTAAAACAAAATCATTATCTCAGGTGACAAAAGTACAACTTAGAAGAGTCAAGTGTATTGGAGGTCATCTCTACTTCTTGGAAAATTAACTACTGATAAAATTGGTAGCATATATATTAGAAATTATGTATGTATCTTCTGATATATTTGTATAAATTAGTACTAATACTTACCTCAGTGAGCTTAAAGAATTAGTGAATATACAAACAATAGGCTTTCAATGTGTAATTCATACTCTCAGAGCATCTTCAGAAACATGGTTTTATGTGCAAATAAAACATTTTAGTGAACTATGATTATTCTTTGTATATTCATATGCTTACAACACATAAAGATTCCTGAGTTAATTAAGGTTTTACTGAAAAACTCGGAATGCATTATTGAGAGAGTGGGATTATAATGTGGTTATATATAAATCCACTCCATAGCAGACAACCTTTTTCTACTATGTGCAATAGTAATTCGCTTCTGTAAAAACAAAAAAAAATTAGAATTGACTAATCCTGAAGCTTTTTTAAGAAAAAAAATCAGAATACAATGGCTGCATATAACTTAGAATGCATATATGCATATATATGTACATATACACATATTTCCATTTATTAAAGTTTCCTACGTTTTTCATATTGACATCATATTTTAATGAAATTCCTCAAAGCCTTTTCTTAGATGAGTTGTCCAGTAGATTTCAATCTGATCTGCAATTATTACAGCTTATTTTCTCTTTTTAAGACTTCAATGCAATTTTATTAAGCATTTATTATTCTGTGTTTTTATTTTGAAATAGTTCTTTGATGCTCTCACCTACTAAAATTTTAAGGTATATTTTTTACAGAGTATCTTTCAGTGAATTAAGGCTACTCATTCTACATGAACTCTTGTTTGAAATATGGACTCACTGAGAAGACTGTTCATATTCAGCCATAGAAGTAAAGACAAATGAAAATTACATATACATGGAAAATGAGCAAAAGATGTATTATATCACCAACATATATAATTCCATGCCTTCTCAAATAAGAGGTAGTAAATAGAATAGGAATAGGGGTGATATAGAAATCTCAGTCACTCAATTGACTTTATTTTTTAGCGATACAAAATTTAAATTATTCAAGCTGAAGCTATTAAATATTCATAGTGCTTCATATTATAAAGTTATTGATTAATGTCTTTGGTAAAAAACACTATTATCTCTGATTACATCAAGGTCATCCTGAGGAACAGGACCAAGGCACAAAGTTTTATATATGGAAATATGAGAAGCTAATACATAATTCATGTTTAACAGATAACATAAAGGTTAACCCCTTGGAGAATTTGAAGATAATACTCATGTTCTTCTGACAATTCTTTATACTGGCAATTTGGAAAATGCCAGTGTTTTATTACTACCTATTCTTGTACTATGACATGAATTAATGCATACCTGCCTCACTATTCCTATGGGCAAAAAAAGAATTTGAATTATGTACAAGAAAGAGATTTTACAAAACTAAACGAGCTAAAGTACTTTTCCTCTGTATACCCACTAAAAATACTCTGAGAGTAGACCTTTTAATTTTTAGAAAAAATTGGAACATCATCTTCACATTCTACCAAATATCTGCTAAACTTTCTATGTCCACTGGAGGAATGAAGATACTTGGGATCAATTCACCTTTTGGAACTATATACATACTAAGTATAACTGATATATTGCAACTTTAACTTGTTCTAGGCATGTACTCTCAATTTAAAAAAAATCAGGAAACTTAGTTTTCATTAATTTTAGATGGCATGTTTAAGGTTTCTACAGTGCACATATTGCTGTTTTATGAAAAAAAATGTTAAACTCTGTGTCATGATTTTTCTCAGATTTTACAAATGAAACCGATGTCAACTGTAAGATTTGGTAGAGGAATAAAATAATGCAAGTAAAAGCATTT